>NW_026571447.1:16456314-17723814 GCF_026225935.1 Boleophthalmus pectinirostris | reverse complement strand
TTATCCAAAAACCCTGTGACCATGACATGTGAGGCGACGCAGCAGGCCGGGCACATCACCCCAATGTCTCCTCCTGCTGTGATGAATCATGTGATGCACGCCAGCTATGGCGAGGTGAGATCACAAAACCCACTGTTCAAAATCGTATCAAAAACAAGATATTGCCTAACCCTTATTGTGGGATTTTCTGATGTAATATGATTTGACACTTCAAACTTTTTATTACTAGAATCCAGAGAGCTTTGTGGTTTGGGTTCATTTCAAGGCTCCTTCAAAGTACACATCCTCAACTGGTAGGAAAAAAAATATTATCTACTATGTTTGGCTACTATAAGAACTGTGTATTGTGTGAAAGTGTTTAGTTATAGTCTAGTCTTCTGTAATCACATAAATTATTCACATTTTACACCAGTTATGTACATAAAAATGTTTTAAAGATGTTTAAAACTTAATAGTTATACCTTCTTATTTTAGAGGAACTTGGAGCCCCTGATGAGTTTGTGGCTCGCGTTGACATTGAAGTGGATTCGCCAGGCACCACATATGTGATCCAAAGTATCCCTTTAAGGGCCAGATCTGGAACAGCACGAGTCCATGCACCGAAAGACCTACAGGTACCATGGTCCACGACTCCATACTTCCATACTCCGTCTTTTATGTGTGTAACGGCTGAACACTGCGTAACTTTTTCTATTGGGGAGCGCCAACCTCCTGCTTGTCTCTGATTGAATGCATGTTTTCAGGATATTTTTGAGCAATCACAGTGCCATTGCATTGCCAATGCCATACTGTGGAAATAACTAGCAATAACATCTCCATAGGGATGGGCCGTTAGTGATATTCCCACCAGAAAAGTTACATAGTGCACCTTCATTCATTTCTACTTATTAGGCAGGCTAAGGTTATTTTATCATCAAAATATACATGGGAGTTTATGTAGCAAATATCACTTTCAGCCAGGTGCCCAACTGAATTCTCCCTGCACATTAGTCTTCTAAACTTTCTTCCCTGTCCTAATTCGAATGCTGAACTGCCTGTGCTGCTTGTGTCTAGACTGTCAGCCTCACTGCTCCGGTGGGTAAATCCAGCCAACAAATGCTGCCATTAAAGAATGCAGGAAACATTGACGTGCAGCTGAAACTCAAGGTAATTCTGACCTTTACTTTTCTTATTAGATTTGGGATTTGGGTAAGCCTTTGTGACATTTTGGACTCAGTCTGTGTGTGGGGACTCATTGATATTTTGCCCCTGTTTTCTTGTGTTCACCTTCATCCCGTCTGGCCTCTTTTCGCACGATCCCATTCCAACTCCACCTCTACAATGAATTCTTAAAGGGATAGTTCAATATTGAAGCTCTGTTGGATACACGTCTTCATTTAGTGTCTGTGGTAGAAATTCAGTTTTTATCATGACATACATACACAAGAAAATGAGGTTATACTAAAATGCATAACTGGGTAAAAGGGTTGACTATGTCAACCCTTTAGCATGGTGGTTTGTGTGGCAGTTTCCAAAAAATAGAAACTTAACGTAAAAAAAAAAAAAAATAGATGCAACGAATCTGTATTATGTATGTAATTATGTAATTATATGGGTATTGGTTGACTCTTAATGGTGTTAGTTTTACCGTTTTCAAAAATCTCTCTAATATGTCCAATAATATCCTATAATATATCCAAATGGGTTCTCATTAATTGACCACAGAAAACCACAGCTATAGGTATCTTTGCTGCTCAGAAGTGGCCTTGATTTCTATTTAGTTTGCAAGGTTATTAAGGGAATTTAACCCATCCTTTATTACTTGCTATATATAAAATAAAATGATGTACTATATTAAATGATACTGGTTGTATTTGCTTTGTAGAATGTGCAAATTATGGTATAACTTATATTTTATTTACATAAAGAAAAAAAAACAACTTGAACAACTTTAGTTTCTTGAACAGAGTTTCCTCATTTTATACAATTTGCACTTTCTAAGTATTTCAGGTGCTTATTTTCCAGCATTATCTTGTTTGCAGTGCAGTGAATCTGATGGTTGCTTTTCTGTCACACCAAATGAGCTGTCCCTAAAAGTGGGAGAAGAGCGGAGTATTGTCATCTCCTTCAAAGCCCAAGAAAACAGGAACGCCAAAGAAAGGTGCTCTATATTATATTATGTCTGTGCAGATGTAGTTTTCCCGCTGAAAATGGGAAGTCCCATCTCATGATTAGATTTGCTCAAAGCCCACATTTTCAGTGTAAATTGGTTTTCTTTGTGTCCTGTGTTGCAGCCTCCTTACCATTCTGGTGCTGCCGTCTGGCCCCCAGTATGAGGTGACCCTTAAAGGAGAATTCGCCTCAGACATCTCTGGGAAACAAGCCATCTCTTCCTCTTCTGTCCTAGCTCCCGGTTTGGTCAATGACGTCCCACCAATCCTATCCAATAAACAGTTTGTTGCCTGGGGTGGGGTCACCTTAGGCCGTGCCATGTAAGCAACTTTCCTGTAATTTATGTTTATAAAAAAAACTGTACATGTATCAATTATTCATGGAAAAGTAATCAATGAAAAATCTCAAGGCCCACTGGCCCATCTTACTCGATTAAGGGCTTTCTAATGTTATTCATGAGAAGGGACAACAATGTCTACAGGGAGTGCTTTCCCTCACAAGCTATTTCAACATAATGTACAATTTATTTATACTTTGAGAAGTGAGGTACATACTGTTCTTAGCTACAGCACATAACTCTGACCCAGACCTTTAAGTGTAAGGCTCTGCAGCTATGACATGCACAGGACGTCCTATACCTATTACCTTTGTTCTGATGCAGACAACAGAAGCTGGTCTTAAGAAACAATTCGAAAACCGAGACACAACACCTACGGTTGTTGATACGGGGTCAAGACCAAGACTGTTTTCAGGTAAAGTTTCCCATTTCTACTCATCAGCCAATCGACTGATGATTAACACACAACTGTCCTCCTTCTTCAACTTTCTTTTGGACTTAACATAACTTGAAATTCAAAAAGGCCTCAAATACAAAAATGTTACTGTTTATCATTAGACTAAAAGTATAATTAATGCTTAGACCTGTGCTAGACTCATCTCTATAAAACACAAACTGTGTAATTTATATCATTGGCCTAAATTAATGGTGTACGTCTTTTAAAAGAAAATTCAGCCTCATATTTTAAGAACTTTAACTGGAATACTACAATGTGACTTATTTGTCCTCAGCTCCAGAGCATGTTCAGTCCTGAGGAGCGTCTGACCCGACATGGAGAGCTGTCCATCCGCCCCAGAGAAGACGTGACTGTGCACCTGCTCTTCGCTCCCACCCGCGTTGCCTGCATGATGGCCAAACTGGAGATCAAGCAGTCCAGAGTACGACCCTCACAGCCAGGCATCAAGTTCACTGTAAGCATGAGGCTGCTGTGGATGCTCTACACACTTTTCTAATCTTGTTTAGTAAATCTTTTAATAATGGGATTGGGTAAAATGGTCATAAAACTTTTTTCTCAAAGTTTTAATTGTATAATAATGACATAATACAATTACCTTAATTACCTCAAATAGATACAAAATTGGGTTAGACTATTGGCTGTGTCATAGCTCAAATGCTACAAGTGCATGTTGCCTGCTACCATAAAATCAATGGCAGTAAAAAATTTGATATAAATTTACAAAACAAAACAAGGAAATGTAAGAATTTTTTATTAAATATTTCACTTTTATATGTAGAAAATACAACTGCCTAACCTATTGTGTTTGTAAATTGTATAAACATTAACATAATGCAATTTTGTAATGTCTCAGATCCCCCTCTCGGGCTATGGTGGCACCAGTAACATTACTGGAAGACCAAAGGAAGCAGGCAGACGGTTATGTGGCCACACTCACAGATGTAGCAGTGGGCCGAGTCAGTAAAGTGTGTCTGTGTGTGAGGAACACTGGCTCCAGAGCTGCTTTCATCAAAGCTGTGGTCTTCTCCGACATCGTCAAACGAGCCACTATGGAGGGGTCCATCATCAGCATTGCTCCTTCTCAGTTTGTACTCAAAGAAAGGACACAAGAGGTACACAACAACAGATATTGTATCAAACCAATATTTAACAATTGCTAGTATATTTTGGTGTATGTCCTACTCGTAGCTGCCACAATTAACTTAATTTGTTTGTCTAGTCCAGTGGTTCTCAAATGGTGGTACACAGGTTCCTTCTGGTAGCCTACAGTCTAATGTTTACTTAGTTTAGAATCTATTTTAACCACATTCTTGTCCTCCTTTGGGTAATTTCTCACTAGCTAGAACTATTGTGGCAATGATGTCGTCCTATTTGAACTGGTTTAGCCCTAGTTTACACCTGAAATAGTCATGTAATGGACATGGTTTAAATCTGTTGGTACTTGCAAAACCAAAGCTATTGTTAGGTGATACTTTTTCTGGTAAGTTTGATAGCCACTGATGTCTGTTTAGTATCAATTAGACTGCATTTTAACGCACAATATAACTATTTTAGGTAATTACGATCCTTATGAAGTCCACCCAGAGAGAGCTGAGCCTGTGCCAGTTGACTGTTGCACAACTTGCCACTCTATGCTTGTTCTGTGGGGATGAGGTCTCCAGGCAACAGTACAGGAAGTAAGACCTTTTGCTTGTATTAGTAATATTTATTCTGCTAAGAGCAGTTTGGTCAGAGCAGTTCAAATATAGTATAGACGCAATTATACTTTTCAGCTGTGTTAAGAGACCTATTATTATGCAAAATCAACCTTTTAGAGCTTTTCACCATGTTATAATTGGTTCCCCTTCTAATTTACCTGCTCACAGTTGTACTTGGAATGATTCATGCATGTTTGAGTAAACTTTATTCATACTCCTGCATTCAAGACATCATTGCTCCGATCTGTCCCCTTTTCACCTCCACTAATACTTGCTCACTGCTGTTTACTTATTATTCTTCAATTGTATTTTGGTTATACACAAGCAGTATTGTGTGGCAGTTTTGGCTCAAATGTAACTGACCTTTACGCCAATGTACCGTAAAGGGAAGGCGAGCTACTAATACTGTATGGGAATCCAGTTTTCCAACCCGGAAATCAACAGACTTATTTGTCTCAGGTCAATATTGTCTAAAACTGTCCAAAGTATAATAGAAGGGTCCACAGGTGTCATAGATTAGAACTATATAGCAGACAAAAGCACAAAGTCTTTTTTTAACTTATTAACTTTTATAGAATTTGTTAATTTGTTTCAAGCTATGCAATTCATTTATTTCCAGAGATTCTTTTGGCAGTGAAATCTTTGTCCTTTTTACTTTTGCTTTAGATTACTTCAAAGCAAACCAGAGGCTGCACGAAAGGCGCTGTCGGAGAACAGTCTTTTGAAAAACATAGAATTCAATGAGAAGTTTCTTGGAGAGGAAATTGTTACTGAAAGTAAGTTAAAACACATCAAAAGGTTTCCAATGAACTTGCCTGGTCTAACTGATCACATACACTTTTCTTAGCGTATGATTTGCCGCTGCGGCCGAATGAAGCACACCTGTTTTATGGGAACATGAGTAAAGTGGTGGTGTGTTTAATGGGCAGCACCAAAGGCCTGGAGTCTGCAGAGAACAGCAACAGTGATGAATCTGTGCCATCCTCCCGGCGCAGCTCGGCCAGTGACGGGTATATAACATTTTCATATTTCTTTGTATAAGATAATGTGTAATGGTCAATATAGACCAATTTTCAATGAATTAATGACATGGATCCATTGTACACAAGGTAAAATATGGCTAGGTGGCTTTCAGAGTGTCATAATTTTAGATTGTGGGCATGGGCTGAAATGAATCTCCTTACATAATCCACAAATATTCAACCTTATCCTTATTTATGACTGGATATATAAATGGACATAGTGTTCCAAATAGGAAGTGGCCATGGGGGCACTTTCGGCTCCATCAACTTATTCCTTAGTCCACTTCTTTATACAGACTATCAGATAGGCCCTGTAAATTAACCATATGTGTGAAATACTACCATAACTTCACAAATAAAATTAATTTATTGGAACATTAGAACAACTATTATTTGTTTGTAAAAATCTTAGTCATCAGTTCAATGTAACACTCTACATTTTACCACAGTAAAGTAAATCCAATATTCTGTCCTCTTGTGTGTTTTTTCAGCGGTTTGACAAATGGCAACGTGTCTCTAGATGTGCTGCCAGTGAAGGGTCCTCAGGGCACAAGCCTCAAAGTACCAGAGCCCTCCTTGAAGGTAACATTTAAAGAGCTACTGTGATGTCATAGATGAAAACATCTTTACAGCAATTGTACATCATTTCAGTACATTTGTAATATAGTATGTCATTTTTTCAGACTTAATTTGAATACGATTTTGAGATTTCCCAAGCCTGTTTCCTTCTCAAATGTGAACCACTTGCGTTTCTAATCATGCCTCCTCCCTCACAGGGCTCCGAACCGTTACACAAGCCGTCTGAATCATGGACCATTCATCCAGAGCAGCTTCTCCTACCTGCTCCCACCATCAGTGAGTCCAATACCAATTATAGTTTCAGATTTAAATACCACCCTGTTTTTGAGCAGAGATCTGAAGGTTTTTCATGTTCTTGTTGGTGTAGATGGACCGTCTGCCACGAGTACAGTGCTGATCCGGAATAACTCCTCCAGAGAGCTGAGCTTTGACCTGTCCTGGCCCGCTCACTGCCTCACCATCACCCCTCAACATGGAGTCATTGAACCCCAGTAAGTTCATACAGTTCATATTAATGCCATATTAGAAATTATTATGAAACAACAATACAAATGGCCATTGGTGACTAATAACCTGCATGTAGAATGGAGAGCTTACTCTCACATAATTGATTATTACTTACTGATTATTACTTGTATATCTAGATGCCACTTGCAAATACTGATCAGCCCCAACCCCTCTCTTGCAAACAAATCTTCTTTGCTGCCTTGGAGTGGAAAGTTCTACATTCAGTGTGATAATCAGCAGAAGGTAAACTATTCTAAGTTATGGACTTAATCCTGTCTAATTTCAGTCTAATTTTACTGACCATGTCTTTACTTCGTTTTAGTTCATTAAGGTTCAGATTCGGCAGGACTTGGTTTTGGATGTTTCCACGGCAACGGGAGACTCTACACTCTCAGCTCTTCCTCCTCAGGCTGCCACTCCAGTGGTACATCTCCCGCGAGGTCCCACAAAACCACTGATGTCCGCACAGCCTTCTCCAGACCAGGTTAATATCAGGAGTAAGACCATAGTGTTCCCCATCACTGCATCAGGAGAGACATCAGGTGAGCTACAATGGTGGTTACACAGTGGTTACAAAAAAGAACTGCTACCATTTTTCTTTTTCAAAATATTAAGCTGTCAGTGCTGTTGGTGGTGTTAAATAGGTGTGTGCCCTTTGCAAAACAATTGAAATACCCTGTCTCCTTACTGCTTTAGTTATTATTTATGATTATTTAAAAAAAAAAAGGTACTTATGAGGGTCCAACACCCGCTTGCCTCCTTTTTGTGGAATGTTCCACAAAATTATAATAAAGATTAAAAGATTAAAATCTCCATTGATAGGTATTTTAGGGCAAGAAAATAATTAATTAAATTAAATAGTTAGCTAATTAATTAAATTTAATTAAATAGATAATTAATTAAGGTGACCCTTCACCAAGAAAGTAACATGGTGCACCTTTCCAATAAAGTAAACATGTGTTGCTTTGGTCCATTTGGAACTTAATTTGTATTAGTAATATTGCATTAATATTATATGTCAAATTTCATTGTGAAATCCTAATATATTACAGTAATAATGATTTGTCTCACTCACTCACACTCATGAATGAATGAAAAAAGCTCATTATTCCCGATCTCCCTTACTCCCAGTACACAGTTAATTTTTCCTCTTGTATTTAACCTTGACAGTCTCTCAAAAATTTAGAGTTTGAGTGTGAATGATTTTGAAATGGTGAATGTCAAAAGTCATGTGCTTTGGCAGCCCACTGTTGTGTGTGTGTGTGTGTGTATTTTTGTTGGGGAGACACTCACTGTGTTCTCAAACTTCAGAGGCCCAGCTGGAGGTGGAAAACGGGGATGCGGATTTGAGGTGGTACCTGTCTTCCTTTGCTCCTCCATACGTCAAGGTGCTTTTATCTCATTACTGATTCTTTTCATAGACCAACAGATTAAAATGTTTACTTCATTTTTCAGTAATTTGTGACTGCTAATATGCTTTTGGTTTATTTGATGACATTTAAATAGATTTAAGCATTTTTGTGACATTGCACTCAAGCTGTTCTGTCTCCCAGGGGGTTGACACGTCAGGAGATGTTTATCGAGCCACCTACACAGCTTTCAGATGCTCCAAAGTCTCAGGGACACTGGGAGCCCATGAGAAGATGCAGGTAAAGCTTTCATTTCCAATGTTATTTTTGTCATATGCACTGGTTTCTAATTCAGACGCATCTTCATTCTCAAACACTGGTTGTTTTTCTTTTAGATATTGAAATTGCATTTATGATCATCATCTGCTTCTCATTGGCGCACTCAGCCATTTTGAAATTTATTTAGTTTTTTAATGTGTAAACCCAAGAGAAAATCATTCTGTATTAATGAAATGTGATAACAAGACTATGACAAAATGATAAAGTATGTGCCAATAGTAATTTTGTGTGTGTGTCTCCAGGTGCCAATCACTTTTCTTCCGAGGGATCGAGGGGAATATGCCCAGTTTTGGGATCTGGAATGCCACCCGCTGTCTGAGCCACAACAAAAAACTAGGCTTCGCTTTCAACTTTGTGGCACTGTGAGAAGTTTTCAACTTTTACAAAAAAATCACAGCAGGAGGCGTCACAACTTAATAAAAAAAATCTAATTAAAAAAGCACCATCAAAATCTTTCCAAACAAGTTCAAATCACGTTTAAGCTTATTTAATTTTATCCTAAAGTCCTGCCAAAACAATTAACTTTAACAGATAAAGTTGTACTAAGTCTTTGTAGTGTTCGTGACAGAATTGACAAATGAGAAAATATGGATGTGGGATGATAAGGAGGGTCTCCCCGCTGGGACGGGCCTGCGGGCTCTGCGTTTGTGCTGCTTTTAAGTGAAGTGTTGTGACAGACGTGGTTAACTTAAGAGCACACGCGCACAGCAAGAGAGATGTCAGGAAGAATGCTTCATATTATGTAGGTTAAGTAGCGATGATGGGGTGACTTTTACTTGTTTGTTTTCATATGTGACTTTTGAAAACTGTTCTTTTTGAAGCATATTATACATTTTATGTGTTTAAGTTTTTCAAACCGAATAGGCAATTAACACAGCCAGGCGATGCATTTGTCCTGTTGTGTGATCTTATTTTGTACATTTCGTTTGGCTATTTACAAGTAACATTGGTCTGTTGTAAATTGGTGTGTTGTTTTAAAGGGTACAAAGTCTGGCCCGGTTCAGGGTCCACAAGAAGGAGACTGTTCTTTAGTGAAGACAGAACCCATGATCAAGACCAAGAAAACCAAGGTTGAACCAATTCTGACTAAGCCCAGGTAACTACATTGACAGTGTATTTATTTATTTTATGTATTTACAAACATTTAAATTAAGTAAGTAAATTAATTAAGTTAATACATTGAATTCTGTGATAGTCTTATAAAAGGGAACTCCTCAGAAGCTACCGTTTATAGAAGGGGCCCAGACACACAAAATACATACATACATAATTTCAGTTTTATATTATCCCATACCTAACATCACCTTGCAGTTCCCTTATTTCCTCAGAGTTGGCATTCGTCCACATTAAGACATTTTTATAGTTACATCCATCATAAAGACGTAGTGCTTGATGTATCACAAAAAAGCAAATATTAATCACAATTGATTACATACATGTTTGTGCTAGACTGTTCTAGTTATGACTGAGTAAAATACAGTAATTATTTTCCATAGGTTTAAAGACAGTCTACAGTTGAATCTTACATTATATTGTTGTTTTATAACTAATGATGCAATGATTTCAATATGAATTTTGAGACCATTTTAAATGCCCATAGCCTTTTTGTTGACTTGCTTTTAAAACATATTTTTCATATAATCATTTCAGAATAGTTTGGACAAAAAAAGGCCGTATGATTGATAAATTTCTTTTATGTCTGGGGTAAATCATGTAATACGTTGAGCTGAACCTATAAAATTACTCAACATTTTCCTTCAGGGGTTTAACATGCCCTGGCTTCATTGTAGAAAACAAAGGCGTAGGAAAGCTGTACTTTTTGAAGCCTGTTCTCCCATCTCTTCTGATTGTCATTCCTCTCAGTGCGGAGGAGGCTGTGCGAAGGGGTGTGTACTCTCCCCAGGATCTGTACACGTTCCCAGCCACACGGGTCGGTGAGTCCAGCTCTCTGAAGGTCAACATCCGAAACAACTCTGCCGACACGCACGAGGTAAGCCGGATTCCCATCAAGACATCCAGAAGGAGAAGGAGTTTTCTTTTTCGCTTACCACAGCACAAAGTCAAATCCATTGTATACACATGAAAGGCTATCAATTTTTAGGGGAAAAGGAGCTAAGCTGTAACCTTGGTTTTGATGGCTTGAGCATGTTTGAGCACACTTTGTTTCTTTTTGGGGCCAAGTTTACACAAGGAGGCTTGCAAACTGATATTTTCCTAAAAGGATTTTACAATGTTGCTCCACAATTACCCAAATTCAGATTAGAAGAACACATACATACCACATGTTACATACCACAAAAAATATTGTCTTTCAGGCTTTTGAATGTCTTGATTAAAATGTTGTTTATTTAGCATTACATTTGACATATACACGTAAAGATTTTAGCTTCTGAGCACATAGCAGGACATTATTGCACAATTTAAAGCCCAAAGTTGGCGTAATGCTAGTTCTCTTTTTCCATAAATATTTTTATACAATTAAATGTTTTTATGTATAAATAGTTGAATTAAAAGTGACCATTACCATTTAATCAGTGCATTTTATGTTCACTAAAAAAGTGGAATCCTTCCAAGATTTTCCTTCCTTCAGTATCAAAATTGACTTTGAATTTCTAGTCTTCCAAACAACGCCAATTTGAGCCCAGACAAAAGATTGAAAATACAAAATGTACTGCTCTTGTGCGGCTGTGGCCTCTAAAAGCGCTCCCATGTTGGGCGGTTTAAGCAGTAGTGACAGCATCTGACGATTTGCATGATTGAATGTTGTAACCTAACGTTTGTTCTGTGCCTGGCGTGGACTTGACATTTGATGTGTGGCTTCTCTAATTGACTTGCAGCTGAAATTTGTAAGCCCTAGGGAGCCCTTCCACATCAAGCATTCCAAATACTCCCTGAGGTGAGTCAACCGGTTATTATTTCTGACAGAAAGTTCACTTTTCCACTTTTCCTCCACACTCCAGCTGGTTAAACGGGGCTTTGGGGAACAGTGGCTGAAAATAGAAGCGTGTTTCTTCATATCTTTTATTGTACCATTACTGTACATCCCTCCTTCCCCTTCTCACCTCTTAAAGCGCCCAGCTGTTGTTTAAAGACACATTATTATACACTTTTTGTTTTTTGTTTACCATAATAACCCCTCTTTACAAGTCTAACTGGCTGCAAAGTCACACTTTGGTGAAAAAACACTTAGACACACAAACATATTTTGTCATCTTCATTTTCAAATCCCATTTAACATTTAAAAAAGGTATGATTATTCTGGTTAGTGAGTTGAGATTAGCTAATGTATATGTTTTGATTGTGGACTGTTTTAAAACAGATGATATTTTTTTAAATAAATTTGTTTTATTATTATATTCATGATTTTATACAAAGTGGGATTTTTTTTACAATTTGCCAGGGATTTGTTGTCTACTTGAACACACAAAAAAATTATTTGTTCAATTTAAATCCTTTACTTTTTAGTATATATTACGTAATTGGCATTAGCTGATGTACTTATAGTCTGTCATTCATCTTCCTCTACAGATCTCAGCATTATTTGAAACTCCCCGTTCAGTTCAAGCCCAGTACCCTGGGCAGCCACAGCGCCGTGCTGCTCGTCCAGTCCGACAGCAGTGGAAGCCTTGTTATTCAGCTGAGCGCTGAGGCTGTGCCTTGAACGCTCCAGCCCACTCCTCCTCTTCCTCCTCCTCTTCCTCCTCCTTGCGTGGGGCCACCGTGGGTGAACGCTCCCCTGCATCGGTCATCATGAGACTCACAAATGCAGAAATATTTGGCCAAATGTGGGTCAGATAAAGAAGCTGCTGGACTTGGGGTTATTGTGAGAAGAAATACAGATTTTTACACACAATGACATCCTTCATTGAGTTTAGTTAAATCATCTTTACCATTGCTTCATGTGATTTGTTTAAGAAAAACACTTTTCTTCAGCCTAATGTAAATGGTGTATATGCCATATTCAGTCAAATTTGGTATTTATTTCTTTACAATATCACAATCATCCTTAAGTTCTTTATACTAACTGTGTGAGTCAAACCATGCAGTGCCTCGTTGTTATGCTTGGAGAAGGTGTAGTGTTTTTGTTTTCCAATTCAACTGGAGTGACTGACAGACTGCTAACCAGCTTCAATCTGCATCTGGAGAGACGCAGGTGTCCTCAGTCGGCCGGCACCGAACCATGTTGGTTTTCAATTAGTGTGCACTGTTCTGCCCATTCAGGGCTAATGCTTCTGGTCGTCCAGCTCTGGATGTGGGTTTGCCTTATGCCACAGTAAAATCACACACCAACAACAGTGTTGCCTTTTTCAGATAAAGAACCCTTACCAAAATGCCCAGTAGTGTTTTTGCAAAAGGAAACGCATTAACTGAATGTATTTTTCTACCTTTTGCTCAAGTTCCTACATGTCTCTTTTGTACATTTCATAAGGCGCTCCTAATTGCCCTCGCTGCTGTGTGAACACCTGCTTGGTGGCCTTTGGCAGTGCACTGTGTTAACTTCCCAGCAGCCACCACTCCGCTCCAATCCGTCCAGATGTACCTAATTTAGCCATGATCAGGGAGGCTGGGAGCAGCATTAGGATGGTTAATGATTGTTATTACATGCTAAAAGAGTTTCCTCTGTTGGGGCTTTTGTTCGGCAGTGTGCCAGGCTTTAGTATGGTTACCATGGCAAACGTGTTAATCGCTGTTCCAGTCACAGAAAATTACCTTCCCACTCCTCTTTGAATCGAGGGCAAGTGCCCAAAATTGCTTTGAGCTTTGGATTCACTTCCCGAATCTCCATTTTAACTTTGAGTGGAAGTAAACATATGTAAACTTAAAAAGGCTTAATTATTTATGAACTAAATGCCCCAGACTCAGGCAGTTGTTACCACTAGTATTTTCTATTAACACTATTTTAGATGAAGGCGGTATATTGGCAGTCAAAGGCTGCACAGAACACATCCATGAAATATCAAGACTGTTTTACTTTTTGCACATACTTAATAGTATATTATGTAATATATTGTGTTTACATGTTTTAAATAAAGGTTTGTCATATATTGTTTGATGTTCAGTTGTCAATTTGGGGAATATTTTAAACAGATCACTTAAAAATTAAAAGTTGCTGCTGACATGTTTTCCTCCAGTTTTTTAGCTTAACAATGTTTGACTAGAATGAATATGTAATTTTCATAGTGATTGTTAAAATAGGCTAACTATGTCTATATAGGAAAGTGATCATTCTAATAATCCTCTGATAAAGGGACCTATTACATGTATGCAATATGTTTTATTATATCATGGAGATTCCTCTAGACTTATGCACCTCTTGCGAAGGGGCAGAGATTGTCTCCATTTTGTGTGACTTCATAGTGGTATAGCAGCAGTAACCTTATTCCAGTGATATTTAGAGAATCTGATGCTCAGCGCTCAGCGTATTTAAACTGTTCTCCACAACAGTAACTTTTACCACCTGTAGAATCTATGTGCACATCTTTATGTTCCCTCAGAGTCGGGTGTAGTGCCCTGTTTGAGCTGCAGATGTCCCCAAAGCTTCGCGTGGCGCGCCTCAGAGCAGCATGCCCGTACAGTAGGGCAGCTGGCTGCATTTCGCTTCCCAGGCTGCAAACCGCTGTAGTGCAGTTGGACTTGACGTGTAGCCACACATCATCACAGACTTTAAACAGGCAGACGCGGCGACTCTGCGTCACTGGCTGCGTTTACAGGTAGGACGCCTGTGCCATCTGCGCTTTCTGACACTCATGTATTTTAATGCACATTGCAGTGGTGTGGTTGGGTGCTGCAGGGCTCGCTAATGGGGTGCTAGCTGCTGCTATGTGTCCGCCGTGGGGGCGACACTCCGGGCCGGACTCTGGAAGTTGTGCTGGACATAGTTGGAGCCTCTTTCCAAGCTGCGGCAGTCACAGAGCTAAGCTAAAAGGGGCTATGTTAGCAGTCTGTGTGTCGCTAGCCCCGGCTCGTGTGCACGCTGATGGGGCGAGAGCAGTGCCCCTGTTCCCGCTGCAGCCTCTCCCACTGCCCGTGACCTCCCTCTCCTAACCCGCAGACCCCTGGGGGCAAGAGGGCATGGATGATTCTGTCAGCCCGCTGCGCTGTTGGCTCCACCGTCTTATAGTTGTGGATTGATGCACAGTTAGCCATGAAGCTAGAGGAGATTTTTCTGGGCTGTCATTCAAATCTGAGGCCAGGCTTTGCACAACTTTTATCCACAGTGTGCAAGTTGTTGTCACGAACATGTCACACGCGTCCCCTGTTTGGCGCGTAATGACGGGGATGTAAATAAAGGGACAGGTTTTCTCTCATCAAAAGTGATGCTCATTTTTATTTAGGTTCCCATCAAAGTCCCACTCCACCTACACAACACATTTCTCTCCTCACCATGGTTTCACTAAACAATAGCCTAACCAGTTTACTCAAGGTTAAAGCATTGCCACCATCCTTTCATATAGCCTGTATCTCCCATTAGATTTTTGGCATCTTTTTTTAATCCTCCAACTTCAGATGTCGGTTAAGAACACATATTTATGGAATAGCCTATTATAATAATAGTACATTGTCCTGGTTAATTTCGATTTAGTTTTTGAGTGGATCTTGTTTAGTCCAATCTAACAATTGAAAAGCCCAAACATGAGCAAAAGTTTGACACTTCCCATCCACCATAAGTAACAATGTAATTAGTTTAACTTCAGTTTACATTAGCTAAGTTCTTACATATGGGCTAAACATTGATTTTTGTGGTTCGTAGAAATGTCCCTTGGAGCCACACCTCACAGTCGTGTATCTGAAGTGAAGCCTAGGGAACACCCAGCTTTCTCAGCAATAACCTGTGACTCTCCATCTGTGTGGAGGGAAATCAATAGGCCTAATAGTGTTGGGCCACTGCTACAAGTCCTCATACTCACCACTGAGGCAATAAAGTCTGTTTCAAATCATACACTATCAACTTTACTTCAACTTGGATTAGTTCTGTCACTAAGGTCCCAGTGTTTACATTTGACATACAAGTTGAGTTTAAGAAGACATTTTATACAAACTATGTTGAGCCAATTATTCCTCAACATTAGCTTACCCAAAGCTGTGGTTCACTAATTCATCTTGACGCATCCTATATTTTCCTGCAGTTTGAGGTTTCAAGTTCTGAGAAAATTCCTGTTTTCACCTATCCCCTATTCCCGTCCACTGGTCTCTTCCATTTTGAATAATACACACATAAAAAATACACCACTTGCTACAGTGAAATGTCACTTTGAAGAGGTGGGGTTTCTCAGTTTTGCAGTTTTGCCCAGGAATACTGCGCTGTACCAGTCCCTATGCTGGTATCTGTTAATATTAGGTATCGGCAAATACTTAATGCCTAAGTATCAGAACTGAAAAAGCTGGATTGGCCTGTTCCTACAGAAAAGCTCAGGAGGATTCAGATGAAAAGTGAAAGAGGACATGATGTTGTGAGAAAAGGGATTACAGAGGGTGTGTGTTGAAGATGGAGAATAATTTTGACCATAGCTTCAACTAGAAGTGTTTTTAATTGGTCTACATCAAATATTTAAATACTTTCTTGTTGTTTATCTTAAAAACACATTCCTGCTGCAATGTTGGTTTTCCTAAACACTTGAAATAAACTTCTAAGTCTATTTTAGAGTTGAGACATCTTCTACACATATTCTCAAATAAGACGCTACTAAAGCAGCCGCCGTATGAATCTGATGCAATTATTATCTTGGTGACACACAATAGGCCTGTCAGTGTTATCAAACATTGATCCATATGTATATTGTGTAGTCTGTCGGCTCCATTCCTCCCACTTATTGGCTTTACATTACAGAGACTGCTGCGGCGCTCCATCTGTGCAGAGCAGTTTGTATTTATGATGCATTTGGATGACTGTACATCAGCCCCCTGAAGAGAAGCGACTGCATTCGGTCTGCGCCATGAATCAAAAAATAATTGAAATCGACATTCAGAACCACCATTTGACAAAGTCCTCAATCTTTGCAAAGTTCCTGGTAAGACTTTATTTGCCTTATATTGCACATTTTGAGATGATTGAAAAGTTGTGTAGCTGCAGCCTTTTATTCAGTGCTTTTCTATAGATTCAAATTTGCATATATATTTAATTTATTCATTCAACAGAGCTATCGCCATCTCACTCAGGCATACATATAGGTAATGAGAAGTGTCTTGCTCAAAGACACACTGGTAACACGGTGCTAAGTGTTTGGTGCTCTTGCCTCAGCACATTTGCCCCATGGTTTTCCCATCAGCCTAAGACATGCACAATAATGGGTTAAACCTCCAGCTGTACTTCTGACCAAGAACGCTGCTCGAGAGAAGTTGCCCCGTGCCCAGGTGGCATTGAAGGATGGGTCAAATGCAGAAGACACATTTTACAAAGAGGACAGTAAATAACATCTTATCCTGCAACTGCACTCTCAAACAAAAATACACATTTTCAACTATATTATATTATATATTTAGTATTACAATAATTTAAAGTGGTTTAACAATGTTCGGTAATGTATAAACTCACAGCAGGGCTAGTTTGCTACACTGCCACTGTCCTTCAGAAATCAGTGGAGGGGACTTATATGAAATGAAATCTGAGTTAAACTTTAAATAACATATTAGAGGTTCAAGGACATATGAGCAGTGACAAAGACATTTTTATAAGTCCTTTTGCTTTAATCTGCCTTCACACTTGTGTCTTTCGATTTGGGTGCTTTTCTATAAAATTTTGAATTCCTCTGTGCTCTGTCTTGTGTCATTTAACAAAAACAAACACCAAGGACAGCTCTGAGCAAGAACTAAATTTTAAAACTAGATTACACTTTAATACCTAAAAACTTGCTTCTATTCACTATTAGAATAATGTGTTAAAGGTTACATCAAATTGAATATTGTGAGCTTTAAGCCATGTTAGAATGTTGTTACCTCATCAAAAATATGCCTGAACTTTTGTTTCTTCCACATGTGTTTCTCTTCCTCTCCAAAGCTTACAATGCTCTCTTTCACCTTTTGATGTCATGAAGCCATAGTTTTCAACTCAACATCTACCTTTTACCTTTAGTTCAGTAGAGATAGGAAATTCCAGGGCTGAAATTATCCAAATGATTTTAGTGAAGGTGTATAGAATTAGAAACACAGTGGAGCACTTCTTGTATGACATGGCATCAGAAAGTCGAACACAGTTTTCCGTTTGATAGAAGAACTCTAAATATGCAGGGATTATGTGTTAAACATGTGAATAAAATGAAACACAACTCCAGGTATGTTTTTGATGAGGAAACAAGAGATTAAAAAAAAAAAGCACAATATGGGCCCTTTAAGAAAAAAAACAAAAAATAAAAATAAAAATAAATAACTCCATTAAATAAAAAAAGATTTGTAAAAGTATCACATGAAAAAATCTACTCAAGTAAAAGTATTAAAGTACTTGTTTGTGCTTAAATGTGCTTAAAGAGTAAAAAGTAAAACTATTTTGCAGAGATTTGATGAAATATAGTGATTTTGAAAAAGAATTTATCTGATTTTAAGTGATTTAATTGACTTCTTAGTTTTTTTTTGTCGTTTTTGTGTATTGCTGTGTGTTGTGTAAAGCTGGGACATTAACTCAAATTAAATGTGCTAAAAATAAGACTCAGTCTTTTTAGCGTACACCATAAAGAAAGTGTCTGACCATAAAGAAAAGTTGTTTTTACTTTTCAGTCCAGTTCTAAAATGTAGTGGAGTAGAAAGTCCAGATACATGTTCTCAAATGTAGTGAAGTAAAACTAAAAAGTATCCACTGTAAAATGTACTTAAGTAAAATACAAATACCTAAAATTTGTACTCAAGTATTGTACTTTTACTTTTGTACTTCGTTACCTTCCACCACTGATCTGTAGTAGTTAGTCCATATAATAGTCCCTTGTGTGTGTGAGCTCACGTGACGACTCAAATGTGACGGCAGTATTGTGTTGGTCGAGAGGCAAAGGCGCGAGACAGAGAAAGACAAGTGCCAGCCTGCGCTACAGTGTGTCAGTGTACCAATATAGAACGTGTGATATGGCTCTGTACAGACGGGAGGTAATTGGCAGAGCTCCAGAGCATCTTCAGACTGAGGGAAAATGTGCTAGTTAGATAGTGCATTAATAAGTGTATTGGATTACATGTAAAGCTGTTATAGGAGTAGTTTGATGCTGTAACAGTTTAACTAGCCATTCTTGTTAAGCTAATTGCATACATTAGATACAACAGGGCTACCATAGCTGTTCTCGAGCAGATGTTGCTTGAAAGCTTTGGCGGGTGTTTATCACATTGTGGGGACTAAACTCTGTATATTAATCACATGAGGACTAGGTGTGTGCTGAAATACGCTGTTTCGATAAGGGGTTTTTGGTATATTTTACTAAAGTGTTTGTGTTAGTGCTACAATTTTGATGTTTGTTCAGAGAAAGGAAACTCCTTCATGAAATACATTTGACATGTTTGCTGTTTTCATGGTTATAATCAGTGTTGGGGAGTAATGGATTACATGTACCAGAGTTACGTAATCGGAGTACAAATTATGAGTAACTGTATTCAGTTACAGTTACTGTTTTCAGTATAAATGTATTACAGGACGGTATTTTCCTGTTTTCACATTTTGGGCTATATCCCTTTTTTTTTTCTTTTTGGTAAATCCACTCCTTGCCAGACGCTAAACCAGGTCTAAAACCAGGTCTAAACCAGGTCTAAACAAGAACTAAACCAGGACTAAACCAGGACTTAACCAGGACTAAACCAGGACTTAACCAGGACTTAACCAGGACTAAACCAGGACTAAACCAGGACTTAACCAGGTCTAAAATCAGGTCTAAAATCAGGTCTAAACTATGTCTCAAACAGGATTTAACAGGCCTTAACCATTCTGCGTGGACGTGTCTCCTCCTCTTCTATCAATAATATTTTTAATTTGGTTAAGTAAAGTCTGGGCTTTTTATTGTCTTTTAGCAGACAGAAGATGTGAAGATATCCTTGTCTTTCCTACTTTACAACAAATCAAGTAATCTAAAGTATTCAGATTACGTTACTCACTTTAAGTAATTTAATGGATTACGTCACAAACTACATTTTGGCATATGTAATCTGTAATCTGTAGGGGAATACATTTAAAAAGTAACCTTCCTAACACTGGTTATAAATGGTTTATGCCATAATGCACATGTAGTGGTAGAACAAATAAATACTCCTATTAAATGTATTGGTTCTTAAGAATACTAATATACTGCAGAATATCATGTCATCATTATTGTATTGTATTGTATTATTGTTGTGATTATTGTATTGTGGACCATGTATTGGGTATTGCATTGAATTGTGAGGGACCTGGGGACAAAAATCAGGTCATACGTTTTTATGCCATATTGTGGAAGATTATTGCCAAAGGAACAACATGCCCATGAAAACAAGCATTTTCCAGGCCAAATAAGAATCAGGTTTGTGGAGATGCAACCCTTCTCAGAGTAAGGCCATATGCTTTTGAGCTAAATAAACACAATGAAAATGAAGAAAAATTCTAGTCTATGTTTTGCCTAAATATAGTCTGGCTTTATGGTTAAGGTTAGTATCAGTCTATAAGAAATTAATGTAAATCAATGGAATATCCTAAAAGCATGGAAAGCCAATAGATGAGGTGTGTGTATTAGGGATGGGCATTCGATGAAATTTTCTTAATCGATCGTTGGAAGAATTAACGATCGATTATCGATTAATCATTAACGTTTTTATATTAAAATGATCATCATTATTATTACTATCTGCACTACTAATCTGCATAAATAAATTCAACTTTACGACATATAAACCGTAACGACTCTAGAGCCACATCAGCCCGTTTGACATTATAATGTGTTTAATTCAGTTTTGCGCAACTCTCACAGAAACGAAACTTAAAACCGCATCGCTAATTTGCATAAACTAAGCGAAGATAAAACTACAGCTCTTGTGTCGCTGATGCGGTCAATTTCTGTTGGATTAAAAGACATGATTCAGTGGAATACAGGTTAGCGTGACCATATTTGCGTTTGTCAAAACCAGGACACCGTACGGGGGTGGGAGGTGGGGACTCGTCATCGACATTGCGCGACTCTCACCTGGTAAAGCTTTTTCCCACTGGACACCGAAACATATGTGCTGCTTTGTACACTGTGCACATGGACTCACACTTGTCCCGAACGCAACGGAAAGCGTGGAATTTCTTGTACAAGTCATCGTTAAATACGCGTTTGTGTTTGCTCGCTCCTTCTGAGTGCAGAGAGCTTACATGTACGGACTTCTGTTTGGTCACGCTACGCACAGCAACCTACATTCGGTTTGTCTATTAAAATTAACGTAATCGATGAAATTCTTAATGATCAATTATCGATTAATCATGCCCATCCCTAGTGTGTATACAGTCAACCTGAAATACAAATATTTAGCTCAAAGATGTTAAAATGACAAACTATTTTAAATATAGACAAATTAAGAATATATGAGTCTTGATTTTAGTATTTTTTGTAAAGGTTTTGTTTAGAATGGATTGTCTGGTGATTTGAAAACCATTTAGAGGCAGTTAAGAAGAGCAGTACTGCCCAGGCTGCTGCAGAGAAGAAAACATCTTTTATTGTTCCAACTTTTTCCGCCTATTCTCCTCTCCTCCTTTGTTTGTCTAATCACCCAAAATAGATTCTTCATGCTGTTATAATTAACCAAGTGCCGTTCATTATATTTCTGCTACATCTTCGCTTTACTGGCTCTAATCTACTCCCAAATATCTCGCAAAGCTTTTGGACAGAAAATAGCCCTTTCTTTTAAAGTAATTTGGCAAGCCATTAAATGGAATAATCTGTGGCACAATATTTGAAAAACATTACAAGCTATTTTTTCCTGTCTCAAAAAAAGCTCTTCCAAAAACATACCTTACCTAAAATATTCTTTACATTTGCTTTGCTTTTCAAGTGGTGCTAGAGGAATTTGAGTTTGTTAATAAACCCTATTCGGCAAAATATGCAAAACTACAGCAATATGCAAACTACGGGTATGCAGAAATACTGAAATTTTGATATATCATAATACTAAATTTGGTGATAAAGTATCGTTATTGTTGGCTTCTGTATCAATATATCGCCAGAGTATTTTTTGGTATCTTTGTAATCCACCAAATTCAGTTTTGATAATTAAAACATTTGTATTTCATATTAACCTTGCACAAGTAGTGGTTTAACAGAGAAATATTGTTACTAAAATGTATTTAGTTCATAAAAAACAGCAGTATCATGTGCAATATCGATTATCGTTTGTATTTGTATCATGAGCCATGTATTGTATGTTGTATTGAACTGTGAGATTCCCAGCCCTAATGTAAAACATGGTAGTCCTCTTTGAACTTGATGTATTTATTCCCAGGTCATAATTTCATAGTAGATTCCTTTGGTTTTTCATCTGCAGTAATTATATTTAAAGGGTTATATGTTTTGTGTAAATGGTTGTTTTCCCTACATGGACTAAACCTTTCAGATCCATTAGGCTTTTACAAGATGCTGATGGTGCATGCGTGTCCAAGGAATATAATGCAAGTTAAGTAGTATTTTGCCATTAAAAGCAATTATGGAGCCTGGAACAGAACACAATGCAAGATAACATTGTACTAATTTACTTTGTCAATGGTGCATCGCTACATTTCAGATAACAACCTGATAAGAAGGTGGCAGCTAAAATTATCATTGCTTGAAATATGCAAATTTTTGTGTTTGAGTGTGGGATTTTTGAGGTATTAAAATTTTACGGTTTCTTCAATCACCAGCCATCTTTCTCTTACCAACCACACCGTGACATTCTAGCATGGTTCAAAGCTCTGCAGTCCTTTAGAGCAGTGTTTCCCAAACAGCGGTACGGGGGTCCCTGGGGGTATGCAAGCACTTGGCAGGGGGTACTTGGAATGATTGCATATTTGAAAGAAAGGTTGCATTGAACGGTAAGGTAATTCTTGGTCTCTTGTTCAGTGGTAGATGGTGATTTATGGGCTTGTGTTGGGATGTCTTTACTGAGTGTTAAAGCATGTGACCCCCTGTCTGAAGACAAATTTGACCAATGGGAGACAATAAAGGAGTGTCTTATTTTAATTTACAGTGTTCTTTGTAGCATACATTTTACATGATTACCTCCGCCAAGGAGGTTATGTTTCTGCCGGCATTTGTCTGTTTGTTTGTTTGTTTGTCTGTTAGCAACATAACTCAAAAAGTTATGGACCGATTTTTGATTAAATTTTCAGGATTTGTTGGAAATGTGAAAAGGAAGAACTGATTTCATTTTGGGGGTGATCCGGAAGAAATCCTGGATTCTGGATCACTTTGAAATTTTAGTTAACATTGTGGTAAATGGGGCCAAAAATTTTGTTTCTCAATATCTCGGTTAATTATTAACCAAACCCCATGAAATTTGACTCAGGGATGGACAATGGGATCCTCTTTCATATTCCAAATTGAAAGATACGAGACAAATATTTATGGAAAACACAATTAATATGAGGGGGACTGTAGTCCTTGGCGGAGGTCTGCGCTCTCTGAGTGCTTTTCTAGTTAATAATGTTTCTATGGGTTAATTTCAGCATAACCTTTATTAAAACAGGACAATCATAGTTATAATTGTAATAGTATACTAGTAAAAAGATTAAGTGTGAGGCCACATCTTTAAAGGTTCATCATGAAACTTGTCAGCTGGGCTTTCCGTTGTTTTGCTAAATTGTATATTTTGAAAAACTAAAAAAAAAATAAATAAAAAATCTTACTAGGGGTGTAATAATAACCAAAATATTGTATCATCAGAAGTCCCTCAATAATATCCTGGGCCATCACAATATATTGAATCACAATTTTCTTTGCGTAAATTCATTGTTATGGTGCAGCAATATCTAAAAAAACAAAGGGAACTACATTGACCATGATCCTTTGCTCCATTTTAATGCAAACTACATGAAGAAATAGCAGTTCTAAGCATTTTTAAACCTTAGTTCTATGAGTTAAGTCTTGTCAATGCATTTTAAGAGGAAAATAGGAAGTAGCATATTCACATTTTTGTTAGCCTCCACAAAATATCGCAATAAATACTGTACCGTGAGATGTGTATCGTGAAAATATTGTATCGTGAGATTTGAATTTCGTTACATTCCTTGTTCTTACCATAGACTGTATATATGGACATAACCAATGCACTAGCCCTGGCATTCCAAATAGGACGTGAGTATGGGGGCGCTTCCAGCTCCATCGACTCCACCCCTCTTTCTGTTACTGCTGCAGTGAGTCTCATCATTTTGGTCTTAAAATGTTTGTATTAACCTGCTCTACATGATCCTGGCTATTTTGTCTGTATATTTTTTTCTATTCCTAATGTGGAACTCTGCTCCAAATTTGCCCCAATAACCACTAGCATCATGAGCTTCATTTGACTGGAGCGGAGCCGACCACTATGGGCGACTATGGGTCACTCCCTTTAGTCCACTACTTATACAGTCTATGGATCTTACCACCATTCTGACCTGTAACTTGGCCTGTTGGTTCACCTGCTTGTCTCCATGGAGACAAAAAAGTAATCAAGTAATCATCCAAGCAAGCAGTGCATTGACCCTCCACCTGAAAAGTTACAAAGTGTACCATTATTCTTATTATTTTAGATTGCTGTATCAAGTCACTGATGAAGCTGCTCAGAAAGAGATATTGACACAGAAAAGTGCTGAAGGCAGCTGTTTAATATTGTTTTTACCCTTGGAGGCACTTTCCCTCTTCACACTTAAACAGTTTGGTCTGACGGCGCATCCACTTAGCGCTTCAGTGCATTTAATATACTTCGTCCTTGTTTGCATAGCTTCATTTAACCACAAAGACTAAGTAGTTCTTTAATAATTCAGTGAAGTCGCTGCATGGGAGAAACACATGCAAACACAGAGCCTTTTCATTTTCCTCACATTAAACATTGAAACTGTTTCTATATGTGGCCTATTGCACCACTCAGAGGAATCTCACTGAGGCCCAAATGACTTTAGTCTGAAGTAGAATGGCCCAATATCTAAACTGCATGTCCACAATTTTATGATGTTTTTTGATCATTAACCCATAACCATACAACTATGAAATTATTATTTTTCTTTCATTCATGGGGTGTGGCATTTTTTATGTATTGAAACCAGCCATCTTTCTCATACGTTCAAATAAATTCATTGTTCTAAATTCTAATGCCAGCTATCAATCTTTCTGAATTATAAAGTACAATTAATCAATAATCAATCAATGAATCAGTCCAAATCAGTCAGTAGTATGGTTCTGATATCTAGAGAACTGAAATCACTTAATTTTGTCTCGTTTATTTATTTATTTTTGTTGTTGTAATGCAGATTATCAGTTAACAGAACATCCTTGTAGTCTGAACCAATATAAAACTCCAAGAGAAAAGGTCACTGTTCAACCACTGGAAAAACAAAAGTTTGTTACTTAGAAAGAAAACATGCATCTAGACTTCCCTCTCCCTAGTCACCTCCTGCCGATTCAGTATCATGATGCTCCATAATAATTCTGTATTCCCTTCTGTAGTGTGCATTTATTTGCATATCAGTTGGGGACATAGTTGTTGTTGTTTGTTTTGTTTTTTTGCTCCAGATGCCTTTCCTTATCCAGCACTCTTTTTGTCCCAGTGTGTCTCAGATTTGGCATTATGTCAGAATACACTACATTATGACGCCTTTCAAACATAATAGGCGTGGGATCTAACCAGAAATGTGCTAAAACACGGTTTTAAATATATTAGTTGAAGTTCAAGTAAACTTTTAAGTTCTGTAAAATTACCCACAAGTGCCGAAACATCCCACTGTTCCCGAGCTTGCCTCAAAGATTTACAATATAAGTTATTTTTAATAGTCTCCTTTTGGCAGCTTTTTTCCTAATGATGCACTATACCTACCTTTTAAGTTGAGCATATATTTAAAACAACATTCACAATATTCTCAGTAATTGTGTATACTGCCCACCTCTAATTACAGGTCTCACAACTTGTGGCAGTCCATTGTCTCACTCCTTTTTTTTTTTTTATCCCTTGGCTCTATCTAACTTCAAACCATCTCTAAGATTATTTGATTTCTTTCTTTTTTTTTTTTTTTTTTAAACCAGTAGATGGTAGATTTGAAACTCTTTCCCCTTTCCCTCCTCTGGCCTTTGTTCAGACTCACATTTGTCAAACTAAACCTGGCATCAGACAGTAGGAACATCTCTATCTAGTGTTAGGTGTGAATACAACAGGGCTGGGTCAGCTTCAAATAATTAAATAAATCATTACAAATAGGCCTGTCATTATAATTACTATATTGACTTAGTGTTCAATTGATGAAAGCTGGAACAGTATTTTTTGGGGTCAATATTTTGTATGTGTACATTTTAAATTTTTTGGTTATTTTTGACTAAGATTTGAGCCACAGAAGGTTCAATTATTAACTTCTATTAATTCTTTATAGATTCAAACAACTAATGTTTCATTTTGCTGCTTATTTATAACATCTCCTGATTTTTTTAACAATATTGTAGATTTAGAATACTTTTTGGTTAAATCCGCTCTTGGTTTATAGTGTTAGGGGCATAACTCCATTTTAATGTCCAACATTTTCAGCAATATATCACATTTCAAAATTTGTTATCATGACAGCCCTAATTACAAATTGTAGCTTCATGCAAGATCTCATACTTATTGCTGTATATTCCATACAGTCATTCCCCTGGATTGTCGGTGGTTATAATATTCTGCCTCATCGAATGAAAACATAACTGCATATTGTACCCAGGATATGCCCCAGCACCTTTACATTGAGGTGGACGTTTGGAGCCTCAGGACTGTGTGTGAGAGCTGATTGTGTTTAATCCAATAGGCTGATAGTGGAGCAATTAACAAGTCAATCTCACACTAATGTTTGTGTGTGTGCTGCACATCTCTCCTCCTCTCTGAGCACACAGCTGGCCTTTATACCACGAGTGTGACTTCATATGTGCTTGTCTTGGCAGTTGCTCTTGGAGACGTCTCAAGAAGGAAAACATGCCATGACTATTTTGAATGCTGTTTTAACAATATTGCCAGCAGCTTTTGAATGCTCTTTTGATTGAGTACAAGTGTAGTCATTCGAAAATTACATCTAATTCAAGGCTATATGGTCAAGGCAAAATTAAATCAAAACACCCACCCCCTTCTTCCCATTGGTCAGCATCTGTCTCTGCTCTAATTGAGTGACAGTTAACCAACTCTCATTAGTAACAGTTGGTTCTAGTGACATTTTAACTAACTGTGGTAGTGAATCTTAGTCATAGTCTTGACTACTATAATGCACTGTACACTGGTATCAGCCCAACTAACCTGTCGTGATTAGTTAGTCCAAAATTCTGCCGCATGTCTTTTAACCAACACATGTTGTAGAGAACACACCGCACCTATTTTATCTTCTTTGCACTGGCTCCCCATTCGTTTGAGAGTTGATTTTAAAATTGTATTGTTTATTTTTAAAGCACTTTCTGGGAGCCTAAACCCTGTTTTGAGTTAGCAATTAATTATTGCTAATGTTAATCATAAGTTTACTTAAATAATGTTTAATTTTTGTATTATTTTGTGGTCTATGGCTCCATTTAAGGCTAATGTAGGTGCACCATCGGAGTGTGGAGTGGAGCCAAACAGTTTTGACCTCCTGTCACCTGTATGTCAAAAAGGTTCCCTTTTTTGTATGTATTTGTATGTCCCATTTATGTGAATACTCTGTAAAGAGTTTTTAACTGCACTTGGATCACTCTCTGTGGATTCTTGTATTTTTGAGTCATTTTTAAAAGGTGGAACAAGGTGCGCAAAGCGTAAACTATGGCTTCACAAATGGTTGGATCTTACACACTTCATAGTCCATGAAGTGTGTAAGATGTCCCAACGTACATTTCAGACCTTATTGTTCCCTACACTCTTTTGCGCACTCTGAGGTTTGAGGGCCACCTCCAACTTATCGTCCCAAAAATGAGACTCAAAAGCTGGAGTGACCGGGCTTTTTCTGTGGTCGGCCCCAAACTTTGAAACACTCTTCCTTCCTCACATTCAGACTGCCCCTTCAGTCAATTCTTTTAGGTCTCATTTAGGTCTCACACTTTTACTCAATGGCTTTTAACACGGTGTGAGAATTGTGTGGTCCTCTGACAGTTTTTTGTTAATTTTAGTATTTAATCAAATTGTATTTAAAGTAGTAAATTTTATTAACTTGCTTGCTTTTTTAATGTGTTTATTTATATTGTGCCTACTCTGTGGAGACTTTGTGTTGGTAAAAAGTGGATTTTGTATTTATCAACGTGAGAACTGAACGATAACTTCTGTGTCCCTGAGCAGCTGGACAGTCTCTCCACTCTTCAGCTGTTGTTCACCAGTTTATTTTGTTTATATTTTTAAATATACTTGTGAGAACCACTGATCTGCACTATTGGCAGCATAATTGGATGGAGTTTGACAACTTTTTTGAACATTTTAACAGAACTGGACTTGACTGACAGTTTTGTTTACCCAGTGGTTTTTGTGTAGTTTTGTGTATTTGTTGAGTATGGAGAAAGGGTGTGTTGTTTTTTTGTTTGTTTGTTTGTTTGAATCTATTTTTGTTTTTGTTATACATAATCTCAAAATTGAAAAAGTTAAATAAAATTAAGTTAAAATATTGGATGAATTTTTAGTCTGAAGATTAAATGCAAATCATGAAATGTCTGAACCATGCATTAGAGAGACATTTGGCATTTGAATTATAAATATTTCAAAATTGCAACCCAAAAAAAAAAAGAGTTTCCATACATTTTACATCCCTGCTGTGGAGCTAGTCATGGCTGTTGGGTTCCTCTCTCTAATGCCTCACTGTTAGCAGACTGTCCTAGCTGAATTATTGATGGCAACAGCGACTGTACAGCCCGGGCCATAGGCTACAGCTTCAAAAATCAGGTGGTGTGAACTCCTGGTGAACTCGTGGGGAATTGAACCGGAGACCACATAGACGCACACTCGAGCCCCTGGAGATTTGGGCCTAACACGGAGCTATCTTAAACCAGGAGAGTGGAGGCGCGACCTGATTTCTGGGACATGACAAGTTTACCCGTCCATTTTAATGAGCTAGCGTCCCGGGGCGCGCGACGGAAGATTAAATTTGGCTGGTAGGTAAGAGAGAGTGCCACAGATAAGGGCCGGGCTGCTCCGAGTTTGAAGTGGATACACGGGCCACATTAAAGTATTATTAGCTAATGAATGTTGTAAAATGGGCAAACCCTGCTTTTTAATAAATCCTTAACGGTGCCTAATAATGGCCATAAGTCAAAGCCGAGACAGGTGAGGAATTATGCAGGAAATTGGACTTTGCTAATGAGCCCAAGCTGGAGTAGTAGTTTTAAAGATAAATTGTGTAAAAGTTTGTGCTGTAGTTAAATTAGATTGAAAATGTGACACTTAATGCTACCTACTTTTTGTCTAAATTTTAACAAAAGATACTTCATTATCCGCTTGTAGAAATAATTCAAGAAGTGCTGTAAAGAGAGTTGTAAAGAGAGACAGGAGACACTGGATGTCTAATGCTCGAGAAGTTTATTAATCATCAGTATCTGACTTGTATACACACTCAGCATATTGTGGTAGTATTGTCCATTCAAGTCTCCCCATGCCTCCATAAGCACTGATGATATGAGCAGGTAAGAAGGACTGTGCAGAATGTGTCCTCTCTACTGTAGGGAAGGTTCCCTATTTTAAAAGTCCCAAAATATTTATTCAGGCCTTTTCTCTAGGCTTAAAAGGTTTTAGTTTATAACTGTGTAACTTAAGGGTTTGTGATTAAAAAAAAAGAAAAGAGGTTGTTGTCACACCAATTAAAGGGACAGTCCAGAATTTTGGACATAGGACCTCATCTCCTAGTTAGCCAGAGTGTTAGAGATGTGTGGAGACACTTTTTAAAATATTCCATCCAGTCTTTGTATTTGCAGAGGTCGCTGGTGCTAGGCTAGTGCATGTCAATGGCCATAGTTAGCCTGCCACTAAGAACAGTCTTACCCACTCCACAAATCACCCGAGGTAAAACTATTATTACACCAGACTATCTATGTAAATGTTTGTGTTGATAGAATAATCTTTGAAATATCACTAACCTTGCATCGCATGAATCGTCGCATGTTGAAGGACAATTTTCTCAGCAGCAGCAGAATTTTACCTTGCCATTAAGATCGGTGTTAGGTGATATCAGTTGGCCACTGCCAGGCTTTCTATCAGGAAGTACAACTCGCTGCTGCTGCTCAGACATAAATCCTTCAAATGCAAGGTTGGTTTTACTTCTAAAATTATTCTATCAACACAGACATTTACATCGACAGTCTGGCATAATAATCGATTTGCCTTGGGTGTTTTGTGGAGTGGGTAAGACTGTTTTTAGTGGCAGGCTAACTATGGCCATTGACATGCACTTGCGTAGCCTCAGCGACCTCTGGAAATACAAGGACTGGATGGAATATTTTTTTTAAAAGTGTCTCCACATGTCTCCAACCCTCAGGCTAACTAGGATATGAGGTCCTATTTTCAAAATTCCAGAGTGTCCCTTTAACAATTTAAAACTATATAAAAATATATGTAAAAATTATAAAAATATAAGACAAGAAAGTGAAAACCCATGAATAGTAGGCCAAATAGTTTGTGTAGTTAATAAAGTTGGTAAAATGTTCCAAAAGCATTTTTAAATTCTTGGAGAAAGTTGCAGACTGTTAATCCGCTGAGGCCACATAAATGCAGATGAACAAGTGACGTCAAGTTGCCCTCTGGATTCAAACGTTTTTATTCAAAAGTAAAAAGTGCAAGTTGGCATCTTAAATCAAAGTAAAACTGCTCCTTTTGGATCGGTGGTGCATTGTTATAAAACCTGAAATCTCCCGGACTTCGAATGCCTTTACAAATAATTTATGAGTCTGTTTTGAACTCACAGAATTGAGCTTTTGTAAGTCATACAACATATGCAACACTGCAGTTCTATTAATTCTATTGTGACGTTAATTGCTTATCAGAACAATCCCTTGAAATTCTAATATTACAATGATACATTTTGTATCAATGTGATGAGTGGGTGTGGAATATATGTACTGGCAGGTTGCTGGTTTGATTCCCCAGTTCCTGTTAGCCACCACTAGCCTTTCTGCCACTCTGGTATTGCATCATGAAACAGAAACAACTGTCTGGTATTGTCTCATGTAGTTTTTTTCAACATGGTTTTGAGCAGTCTCCACCCACATTTTGCTTTATTCACTCTTGATCATGCACCATGACACAGAATCAACGTTGTGGAATAATTACGGCATTTGTTTTCCCATATTTTTTTGCGATTGTACCTGACTGGCCCAAAACTGCTATGCCTGTCTGTGGCTTAGTTATTTACCAAAAAAGTACTTCAAGGTGCACTATGTAACTTTTCTGGTGGAGATTCCTGAACTTGCTTGTCCCCACAGAGTTGTACTTGCTTTCCTTTGAACTCTGTATCCATGGAGACAAACAGATGACACTAAAAGGCATAATTACTGGCAAGATCTGTGGAGAGGCAATCCTGCTCCCAGTAAGAATGCATATTTTTCAATGCGTCTTTAAGTATAAACTCACCTGTAATTGTATAAATGCATGTAAGTCTAAAGCCATACTATGAAACATTCAAGTCAAAGCAGTAACATCGGGATGGAAACCAGCAGATGGCAGACCCCCTACCAGAAAAATGACATAGTGCACCTTTAATAGAATGCATATGTTTCCTCAATTTCAATTATCTGCATTTACTATACTCTGATTGATAGGGCTTTTACATTATCCAGAAGAAATTTAAATAAAATACAGGCCCTTTAAGAACCATTTATTGCAGTGTCCATTGCCCACTCCGGTCTCAGTAATATGACTGTGACATATGGTTGTGTCAGGAAGGGCATCCAGCGTAAAAAAGTAAAACAGGCTTTTCCCATAGACCATTGGTGTGGGTCAGTTCAGGTAACTTTGGGGGTTTTTGGACCAGTCTGAGCTTTAGAGCCACTGCCAAGACTTTTAAGACATTTCCCCTCTCTCCACTGCTTTAATTGCCCGTCGTATTAGTGAATACCAAAAAGAACCTTAACTCTGTGCCTTTCTTCTTCCTCTGTATCTCTCTCATGTTTCTGACTTCTCTTTTTGAGGTCTATCAAAAGAGTCTGGGTGTGTTTACGTCCTTAACTGGTGGTGGCAGGTGGGTCGTGCCTCTGAAGTCCTTATGACAGTAAATTGGATGAGAAATACTTTTGGAGAAGTCTTTTGAGTAGTCGGAGCGATTGTTCTTGAAAAGCCAGCAGGTCACTTATTGAAGTGCTTTGGCAGAGTTCAGTCCTAACTCCTAAAGGCAGTGATATCTGGGAGAAAACTGAAGCTGTCACATGAAGAGCTTTAAATCACACAGTACTATAGTGTTGGATAAAACGTTGGTTACTTGATTGATATGATTGCATTTTAGGACATACCAAACCATTGATAAAGTTGGCAGTTCCTTCCTCGGCCTTTGAGTAGGCCTCTCATGATACAATTTTTTAAGTACGATATGCTGTATTGGTAAAGAATATATAGATCCTTAATGATAATATTAAACATTTATTAATGCAGTGATTACACTTTGGTTTGCTATTGTCTAGGGAACTGGAATCAGAATACACTAGACGGTTTGCAAGAACTGTGCCCGGAATTCGAGTTCAGGCACCAGCCAATCAGGGAAGAGCCATATATTCTGTTTTGGCAACGATTCCCAAGATCGAAGATTTAAAGCTGGAACAAAAAGAATGTTTGTTGACTTTTATCAAGGGGAAAGACATTATTGCCTTTCTTCCTATAGGATTTGGGAAAAGCTTAATATACCAGTTAGCCCTGTTAGTGGTGCATTACATATGCCACGACCAAATAGCAGCAATAGGTTAAATTTTTTAAAAGTACCCGCAAATTCTAATGCTGCGAGGTCAGATGGTTTCTACAATGTGAAACCAGCTGATGAATCAGGCTAGCATTCTGTAACTTCTAGTGAGGAGTCTTTTGCCTGCTTGTCTCTGGCTTTGATTTGCCTGGGATGTTCCCCAGTGCAGCATTAAACGTGTGGAGACAAACTGGTGAAGCCATCAGGGCAAGTTACTGGTCAAACCTGTGAAGAGGTGCATCTGCTCACTGTATGAATTTCTTTGTTATTGTAGATATTAAAACCTAAACCTGTAGTTGAATAAATTGTAGATAGAAAAGGGCCGATATTACTCTTTTTTCTAATCTATCTTATAATGTTGTTTCCTCATCAAAAACATGCCTACACATTTAGACTGTGTTCTCCACTTCTTCACTAGAATCATTTGGATAATTTCACCCCTGAAATTTCCAATCTCTGCTAAACAAAAGGTAAAAGGCAGTTGTTAATTTGAATACTAGGCGGAACAGAGCATTTTCTGCTCTAGAGAGGAAGACAGACTACTAATAAAGCATTACATGTAGATGAAACAAAACACAACTCCAGTTATGCTTATGTGAGGTAGCAACAGTCTAACATGGCTTAAAGCTCACAAGATTGGGTAACATAGGACCTTTAATACCAAAAGTTACACTGTGCACCTTTTATTTCACTTGTATGTCAAATCCATCATTCATACCAACCCCAGCGCTGTCATACTTACTGCCAGTCTCAAACTTTCCCCCGGCTCACAGTACTATTACCTCTCCAAAATAATGCCTTCTCCTCTACAGTATATAGACAATGTAGGAGTTGGCTGGAGTCACTTTGCAGCAGCCCGGAGAGTTGAAAATAATGGCACAGACCTATACTCCAGTCTCCGTGAAGGAATCATTTTTTAACAAGGCTGCTGTGACCACCTCTGCATCGTACAAGTTTGAGAGATGCCACCCCATTTTTTTTTTTTTTTTTTTTTTTTTTGCCGAGCTCTGCAGTCTCGTCTTGCCAACGTTTTTTTTTTCTTTTTCTCTTTTGGGAAGCTGGCCAAGTGTGACAGTATTTTGCAGCACACATGAGGTGATGGAAACGCCATGAATCTGTCAGAGAGGCAGGATGAGCTTAGTGCCACCAGGGGGGCGTGGGCTCTGTAAAAACCCCCGGACTATAAAAGAGGCGGGCACACTCCACTTACTCTGGAAATATCTCCCGCTCGCCATCTGACTCCCTGTCTGTCTTTGGATTAGGCTTTCTCGTATACAGCGGCTTATCTTTTTCCATTTTGTTCATTGTCTGTTTGTCTTTGGTTTGGTTCTAGTGTTGATTTGTAAATACTGATATGAAAGTGTAGCAGAAAAGAAGAGACAGTGCGTTTCTCAAACATTTCTTTTAAATTGCTTTGGGCTTTTCAAAGTTAACTGATCATTACGCTGAATCTGAATGTTGAGGTTTAAAGTTGGTGACCACAGCGAGACAGGAATATGAACCTGGAGGATTACCCAAAAGTTTATATATATTTTTTTAATATTATAACTCGAAAAACTCTAATCTACATGCAAGTTCAAATCTACAGATGGGCAGTGTAACATAAAATACAATATAATAGTATACTACGATATTGGAAAAATGCCATATGCTATGTTCAGTCTTTATATTTAAAGGTGCAAACTTTTCTGGTAGAGGGTCTGTCAAATGCTTTTCTCTATGGAGATGTTATTGCTTTGTCTGAGTGTTTCACAGTATGGCATTAAACCTTTCTATTTTCATGAGCACCAAGTTACAGGTCAGATCTGTGGAGAGGCAACCCCACTCACAGTCAGAAAGGCTGTTTTTTTCAGGTATTTTTGAGCTACAAAACCACCTGTAATTTAATAACTGTAAGGCACACCTGTCTAATGTCATACTGTGGAGTATTCCAGAGCAGAGCAGTTACATACCCATAGAAACAAGCTGGTGACGGACCTCCAAAAGTGTCCCGCATGCGCATTGGAGGACATGATGACGTCACACTCAGCAAGCGTGCTCAGTTTTTATGGAAGTAGCCTAAACATGGACCCTAGCTTTGAGCACCTGGAGATTTTAAAGTTGCTGTTGTACCGGAGCCAGAACATGTTCATCTTATTTGTTTTAAGGAGGAGATTGAGAAGATTAAGGGTTTGGCCATGGCATTTTGTGGGCAGCCAAAAGTAGTGGGATTGTTAAGAGCTTCGCTGCTTCACTGACACGGAGTTCATACACTATTTTTGTATCATGAGAAGTTTGTGTGCATTTGTGAGCACCTACTTCTACTACTCCTTCAGTTGATGACATGTAGGTTGGATGAATGCGACCTGTTCGTTCACATTGAAGTCTCATGTAAAAAGATCTTTGTCGTTCAGATCATTAAAAGATCAGATACAGGTCGCATAGGGGTGAAAAAATCATATTTGGGTCACTTCAGGCGGCAGTCTGAACGTAGCCTTAGTGCACCTTTAATGCTGCAGCCCTTATTAATTCATTCCCTTTAATAAACATTACTAGCCATTTCACTTTTGTTGTTAGCTAACTTTTTATTTGAGTAAATAAATTACCCACAGAAGCTGCTGCACCTGTTAGGGCTGCTGCAGTTAAAAAAGTTACACATCTGATCTCATCATCACGGTAACCCATGGCTCTTTGTGACACCTTCTGCTATCAATCTTTTCTTGAAAGCGTTTGGGAAAAAGGTGTAGTCGAATACTTCAATTTATTGGACCAAGCATCACAACAACGAAGCAAGTGGGGAAAAAAATGTAACTTTTTTCTAAATCCATTTCAGAAAACAGTGCAGATATCTTTGCCATCCACAAATGCACAAAGTTTTTCCCTCGGCTCTTTTTTCAAAACAAAACCGGCTGGTAAAATAGAGTCAATAGCCTATGTATTCCATCTTGGTTTTGTTTGGGCGTTTTGCCTCTGGCTGGTGCTCCAAACCACAGGGCAGCCCAGTCATTGGTCTAATGAGTCAAATACACCTGTGGATTTGGGCTCAAACGGAGCACAAGTGCATTCAGTTATTTTAACTCACAAATACCACGAGAATTCACTTGCTGCACAAAGTGAGAAAACCACCCAGAAACGAGAATAGGACTGTGTGACTTGGGGAAAAAATAGCATCAAATTGCTATTTTTTATTACAAATGAGTGATTTGATATATGTTCAAAATACAAGATCCTGTTAAGGATTCTAAGTGCACATTGTAAACATCTCCAGAACCTTAATTTGAGAGAAGACTGAAGAATGAACCGCTAAACTAACACAAGAATCCCATGTATTTCATAATATGTTTGTAGAGGTCAACTACAGGTGCAGCAAGACAAAATATTTTGTTTTTCACAGAGGACATTTTTTAATCTAAATACTTTGCTATTTCATAATCCCACCAACTAAAATTGTAATTCCGATTCGATTGTTATATTTTGTACAGCCCTAAATGAGAATATACAAGACCTTTTTGACCTTTGAGCCTTCAACAGTAAAACATGATTTATTAAACATTCTTAAAGATTTGGAGAAGCTGAATAATATTTTACGTACGTCCTTTGATTATCTCCATATCTAACGCAGTTATTCTCCTCCAAAATCCCCTCACAAGTCCACAGAAGCCCTTTACTTATTGAACAATATGTAGCCTAATACTTGTGCAGCATTGAGAATAAATGAGCAAAAGTAGTTACAGGGAGTCTCAGGTAGAAGTCGAATTAAACGTGGAAGGTCCATCCATAATTCAGAGCTCTCAGATTTATTAAAGCACCGCTACAGTATTTATCAAAAATTTATGGCATTCGAAGCAATAGTTTCTGGAGTAAAAAGAGGAGAAGAGTGATCATTAAGCTCTTTTTACTGGAGCTTGGGTTTTCACTGGCTAATCAGAATAAGAAGTGAATTTAAATGACTTGTGTATAGAAGCTGATAGTGAGAGGAGGCAGCCGTCTGGTCACTGCCTCGACCTCGCGGTGCTGTGGGTGCTAGCTTCATGCATATTTATATGTTGTGTATAATATTTAAATGGTGTCCTTATTTAAACTCTCCTAAAATGCATTCCCCAACTTAAACAGATGTTGCTTCTTTTTCTTTGTTTACTCTCAATTAAAATGTGCTTATGTTGGTCACTTTTTTTTTTATCATCTTTTTTTTAATGAATTTGAATTTTGCATTGTAATACAGCAATTCTCATTAACTTTCAAATGTGACTATATTTTGGCTAGGATATTTGAAGGTTTGTATACATCTTTTTTAAAAGATATGTGAGCTCTGTGGGATTCTGAAAACAAAATGTTTAATTACATTTATTTATTTAATATAAAATATTTACATGGGACAAGGGCACAACGTAGACTGTATTATTTGAATCGATTAGGGGTGTGCTAAAATACCGCAATTTCAATATACTGTATCAAGATACAGAATTCGGAGACAGTATGGTGGGCTGCAGTATCAATATAGTATTTGGTATCTTTTACAAAATCATTTTGTGACAGTGCTACCATTTTGCAAACTTGTTCACATACGCTTGACATTTTCATTGGTTTAATCGTTAGTTTATTCCATATTAACATTGCACATATAGTGGTTTAACAAAGAAATAATGTTAAAATCTATTTGCTTCTTAATAGTGATATTTTGCAGAAAATCTTGTGCAGTATATCGATTACTGAATAGTATCATACTGTGAGCCATGTACTCTGAGTATTGAATCAAATCTTGAGGGACCCTGTGGTTCACGGCCATAATGGATTGAATAACAAAAACAAGGACCTTTTAATACCAAATAGAAAATTATTGTTAATTATTAAAGCCACATCAATTTATTTTAATACTCAGGAATTCAACAATAGTTTTTCTTGTTTTGTCAGCTAGACAACAGATATTTGTAATGTGGCTTTTTAAAATTTAACTAGCTAAATATAAAATCATTGGAGAAAATTTATAATTATTTATTTATTATTTTTCATTACTAAATTACATAATATTGTCTTGCCTCATTTTGAAGTATTAACAGTGCTGTCTTTTACGATAATTCCTGCTTCTACTGCAAATGGTTTGCAGTATTAGTCTCATTCTTATTTGGAGAGGGGAGGGCTCAAGGCAGGGAGGAAGATATAGGCCTGCAGTGTAAATAGAAACAAGACTGGGAAAAGACAGGCAGCACTGGCTCCAGTTAAAATAAGTTAACATTGAGAAAAGTTGGACATTTGATTGACACCACAAGACTATAGTCCTGCAAGTTATGTTGGCAAAGTATCAACCTATAGCCTGTGTTTTCCCCACTCTCTTTTCAACATGTTGCTATATTTGACCTCACAGGCTCAAATGAGACTTCATGCTGTATAGCTGGACTTGGACAGTATTTGCCTGAGTCCAGACCGTGCACAGGTGGAGGGCTGTGTTTACGTCAGCACAGGCTTCACTCCTGTGTGAAGAGATGATCCTCTTCCTGTCCCACACAGAGAGTGACGTGAGCAGGTTCTGGCACTGTCGTCTGTACCTCTGTCCTCTTTCCCCTGTCCTCTCTCCCCTGCCCTCTACTCTTTCCCCTATCATCTGCCCTCTGTCTCCTGTCCTTTGTACCTCTGTCCTCTGTACCCCTGTCCTCTGTCCGTTGTCCCCTGTGCTCTGTCCGCTGTCTCTTTCCTCTGTCCCCTCTTTGTCCCTCCTGTTGCCTATCCTCTGTCCTCTCCTCTGTCTCCTGTCCCCTGTCCTCTCCTCTGTCCTCTTTCCTCTGTACCTCTGTCCTCCTCTCTGTGTCCCTCCTCTGTCCTCTCTCCTCTGTCCCCTGTCCTCTGTCCTCTGTACCTGCCTCTAGACCGCCGCATCCTGTCTCGCTCCCGGCTCTCCATCTGTCCCCTTGTCTCCAAACAGACTGCCAAGGTGGAATGTGCTATTTGGATCTCGACTCTGCTCTTTTAGTTTTTTTCGTTTTCACTGAGGTGAAACCGATGGGTATACATTATTTTTAAACTGTTACCAAGCCTGAAATACACAGGCTTTACACACAAACTCTAATTTAAATCTTATTCTTATCATCTTATCCCCTCCATGTTCACCTTTTTATTTTGACCAGTTGAAGTTTGAAAAGTTTGAGATCCATTCACATATTTTGCTACTTTGTTTTTACAAAACTTTCTTATGTTTAGCCCTGTTGATCCCTAGCCAGGCTGGCATCACCTAGTGCCTCCACTCAATTAAATTTCTCTCCAGTGACTAGGTCAGGAATCAGAATACACTAGACAGTCACCCAAGTGCGAGTTTGGGCACCAGCTAGTCAGTGAAGCGCCATATATTCTATGTTAACAACGATTCCCCATATCGAGGATTTAAAGCTGGAACAAAGAGAATGTTCGGTGAATTTTAGGGTAAGGAGAAAGACGATATTGACCTTCTTCCTACGGGATTTGGGAAAAGTTTAATATGCCATTTAGCCCCATTAGCGATGCATCACATATGTTACGACCAAATAGCAGAGATCGATTACATTAAAAAAGTACCCGCCTACTGTCGAGCGAAACAAATTCTAACACTGTGAGGTCAGACTGTTTCTACAAAGTGAGACCGGCTGATGAATCAGGCTAGTTGATCCCTATCCATCTTCTCAAATATTTTCATGTGCAATGACTTGCTTTCTGTGGAATTGAAAAAGCATTATTTATATTAGTATGTAATATTCTGGTTTTGTGGTAAATTATCATGCTAGTTAGCCTTCAAATTGCGTATTAATGAGAAAAAAAAAGCTGAACCCAAACAGCGTAAATGCATGTTACTGCCATGTTAGAATGTCGTTACCTCCTCAAAAACACACCCTGAATTGTGTTTTGTTTCATTCAGACATTTGAATAATCCTTCATCATTAGTCCATCTACATCTTTGAAGTTCAAAATGTTCTCTTCCACCTTGTGATGACATGTAGTGATTTCAACAGCTAGTTCAGCAGAGATCAGCAATTCCAGGGCTCAAATGATTCTTGTGAAGGTGTAAGGAGTTTTAAAACACAGTGGGGCACTTCATGTATTACCATATGGCATCACAAGATGGAACAGATCGTTTTGACAGACTTGAGAGAAGAATGAAACAAAACAACTCCAGGTATGTTTTTATGAGGAAATAACATTATAACATAAGTCAGAAAATGGCATAATATGGTCCCTTTTGTCACGTTTTTACAATAAATAATCTTCACATTGACTTGCAGTGAATATATTACTTTGATTGAACCATAATAGAATACGCTACAATTCAGTGTTCTGCATTGTTCCCAACACTGTATAGCCTATAGGATGATACTTTGCCAACATAACTTGCTGAACTAGCCCTGGGGCATCAATCAAACGTCCAACTTTCCTCACTGTTAACTTTATATTTAAACTGCCTCCTATAGCTGTCTGTCTTGTCCCAATCTTGTTCCTATTTACATTGCACGCCTATATCTTCTCTGTGCCCTGTGCCCTCCTCTCTCCGTCGATCTGTTGTGCCCATCAAACGCACTTCTCCCTGGTTCATGAGCATATGTTACTGTCAGTCAGGGCATCATGATGTTGTCTCACTGAAGACGGTGGACATACTGGTGATTGATGCTGGTCTGCTGACACCTTGACCATGCTCCTTATTTGTTATGGATGCTGTGACAGTCCTTAGAATGGATATAGTGCCTCTCTGAAAGGGTAGAGGAAACTAAGGCTGGTGGTAAGACAAGAGCTATTTCTGTTCTGTTTTGTTCACGTCCATTCCATAAGAAAAAAAAAAAAGTTTACAATGTTCTGACTTTATAACATTGCTAACAATGGTGGTATCTGAATTTAAGTATTTCTAAACACAAAATGGAGGAATTTCAACATCTAAATGAGTCAGTGGTTAATGGCATCTCCAAAGATGCTGCTCTTGTGGAGTGCTTCTGTATCTAACACATGTGATCTAATAATTATAAGTCCTTATTTTGCTGTTATAACATTGCAATTCATAGTTGACATAAACATAAATGTCAATGTCAGGTTGTGGTAAATGGTCGCATTTACACCTTCAACACGTTCAAGCCACTCAGAGAGCTTTGCATCAAACCCATTCACGTGAGTGTCCACAGCCATTGGGTGAGGTGGGTTAAGTGTCTTGCCCAAGGATACAATGACAGTATTCATCTGTGGGAGTTGTAATTACACTGCCAATCTGTGGCGGTGCAATTCCAGCTTCTCTACCAATGATGTTTATGACGAGAGTGAAATTTTAAACCATCAACCGTCCCTTGTTACAATGAATGATCATTCATCGTAACACTACCAACTGAGCAACTGTTCTAACCTTGTGATCTAACCTTAAGACCATCTGCCAGTCTGGAGAGATTGTTACTACTACCTATGTTCACACGCTTCATCTCGAGTGACAAGCAAATTTAACCAATCACAATGAAGTGTGAGTTAGATGGTAGGGTGGTAGAGGCAAAGTGTGTTGTTATTTGGTCCTACATTTTTTAGTGCTGTTTAATAATGATAATGCATCAGTTTTATACAGCGCTTTTCTGGACCCTCAAAGATGCATTACAAAGCATTATTCATTCACTCCATACCCGGTGGTAGTAAGCTACTATTGTAGCCACAGCTGCCATGGGGCAGACTGTCAGAAGTGAGGCTGCCAATCTGCGGCATCGGTCCATCCAACCACCACCTTCACTCACGCACACACCACTTTCATACTAGGCAATGTGGGTGAAATGCCTTGCAGGACACGAGTTTAGTTTAGCGTCATTGTTTAGCTGTGGTCTAGTCCAGGTTTAGGGTCGTATTTAGTCCTGCTTTAGTCCCAGTTTTGATGTGGTGTGTACTGTGAATCCACATTTAATTGCTAAAGTGTTGCAAATTGTAACCCAGGCTCATAATATGATTTTTTTCCCATATGACCTCACAAGTGATTTTATAATTTTTCCTATAGTTAATAAACAATTACAAAAAAGCCACACTGAACTGAAACTGAATCTGCTACTTCTCCTACCGATATTGTAATCCTGCTAGGCTAATTGTACCCCATCTCCTCTTTGGCATTCCCAGATCTATAGGATTGTCTGTCCCAGCCTGGTCCCATGTAACAGCTCCAGCTCCATATGGTGGGAACATGCTGTCGGGGGAGCGGTGTCTGATTTGGGCTGCTCTTCTCTGGGACAGATGGTTGTTCACTGGCCCCTCAAGTCTCTCCAGCTCCGTCCCAGCTCTCTCCTTCTTACCTTGGCTTTTCCTGTCTCCTCTCCAAGCCCCCACTCCCCACCCCCCCACCCCCCCATCATGGCAGCTCCTCTCCATTTTGTGAACCGTTAACTCTGATTTAATTGACTTTCTATTCAAGGTTTTAATGGAAAAGATAAATTTCAGTTCAATATAAATTCAGGTTTTATGTCGGAAATCAAACTGGCTAAGAATTACTGCCTTTCAGTGGAGTTGGCCAAACAATAAAGGGATGGTTTATGCTTGTCTCGCCAGTATTGTAATTTATATGAGCGGATTTATGCAGTGTATAGGAGAAATGAGATCTAAACCAGAGCATCAATCAAAATAACAAGTGCATTATAAATTCCCTGCAAGATTGACATTGGTTCCCTAGTTTTAATACGTTTTGAATAGGAAGTTATTAAAGGAAACTGATTATTTTTAAATGTGATTTTGGTTTATTTTAAAATTAAATTGTTCTGCTGTTTTTTGTTTTGTTTTTTTTTGCTTTCCGGCTTTTGTTTTGACCACTTACTCAGAAACAGATGTTGCAGTTAATTCAAAATACATGCACTTTTTTGCAAGTTGCAAATTAGAGAAACGTTGCAGTCAAATGTCAAACTAGGGTGACAGTGACTCAGTTGGTACAGTCCACTACAGTCCAGTTGGTTGGTCCACTGATTTAAAAGTTGGCGGCTCAAATTCCGCTTTCGACATAAACATTGGTAGAGAGGTCAGATCCCACAGGTTGGTGGCGTGATTTCATTGGGTGTCATTGGGCAAGACTGAATGGGTGAGTGGATCTTTGAGTGCCTTGAAAAAAAAATCAACAAAAAAAAAGCATTCTCAATATGTGATCATTTGCCATTTAATGTGACCATTTAAATGTGATAAAATTAAAGTCCAAGGAAAAAAAGCATTCTGGTGTTGAAATAAATCATTATTCAACCAAAACTGAGTTCAAATGTTTAAATATGATCTGTTATTTTGTGCGCATTTGTGTAAATTTTTGTGCACATTGCGATGTTAGGATGTGCTGTGGTGTTAAAATGACAAAACAAGAAGGCTGTTGCAAATTTAGCTACTGTATTCTTTTCAAACTTATGTTTCAGATTTCATTCCTTTATCCCAGCTGGCTGCTATATCGGTATCAGATCACACCATAACTGTAAACATGTTTTTCTTTTCTTTTTTGCACTCATTGTTTTTGTTTACAAACCTTCTCCGTTCGTCTTTCTCCTGGTTTCGGGCCAACATGAACCTACTGCTGTGTTCACACCCTGCGTGTTTTTTCAAAGTGTAAATCCTACGCCTCTGCTCACTGTGGTATCGCATAGCTGTGGAAAGAAAAAAAAAAAAACAGAAAAAAGACAAAACCACATCTTTGGTCCAGGTTCAACTATTTAGATAAATAACGAGCGGGTTGCCAGATGTGGGGGGTCTCTAGCGTGATTATCTCCTCACCAAATTAGCGGCAGGTTTGTGGTTCCATTAGCATCTTTGTGTGTGATTAGCTGCAGTTTTAGCCCCATAAATCTGTCTAAAGTGATGAGGTAACCGCCGCAGGGCTAATCAGCAAACACCTTATCTCAGATCCATTAACTTGGTAAACCACATCTCAGCTAACACACTACATAGTTTGGCACTTGTTCGACAAAATAAATAAAAATAAAAACTGGCAGCTTTTGAAACTCTTAAATGCTACTAGTTTTACCGGAATGAACAAAATAAACATTAAGATCTGCTGGGATAATTTTGTACTATAGTCTCAATATTGAACAGGCTAGCAGGCTGTACCACATGCTGCTGTTAATACATATTGAACCCAAATAAGTGGTGGATCTGGTGTAAGAATATTCTCTGAACATTTTCAAACTAACCCAATGGCAAAGGAGAAATTCAATTTGTCTGCTGGACAAAAGTTTTTTGGTCAAATACATTTTGCAGCTTATCCAAGCTGCTTCTTTAGATATAAGGAAGTGTCCACCAGCATTGTGACCAGAACTGAAGAAGCAGCTTGGATGAGCTACGAAACATATTTGACCAAATAAAATTTTGTCCAGTTGACAAATTGAATTTCTCCTTTGCCATGGATTCTACCGAGTCTGATTCATCAGCCGGTTTCACTCTGTGGAAACTGTCTGACCTCGCAGCATTAGGATTTGTTAGCTCAACGGCAGGCAGGTAATTTTTTTTTCTATAACCAATTGTTGCTATTTGGTTGTGACATATGTAGTGTGCCACTTACGGGGCTAACTGGTATATTAAGCTTTTCCCAAATCCCGTAGGAAGAAGTGGAATAACGTCTTTTGCCTTGATAAAATTCGCCAAACATTCTCTTTGTTCCGACTTTAAATCCTGGATCTCGGGAATCATTGCCAACACAGAATGTATGGCTCTTCGTTGATTGGCTGGTGCCTGGACTCACACCGGGGTTCTTGCGATTGTCTGGTATATTCTGATTCCTGACCTAGTCACTGGAGAGAAATGAAATTGAGCGGAGGCACTAGGTGGTGCCAGCCTGGATAAGAGCATGCACACCTATAGTCAGTGGGCCATCCTTTGCACAGAGCTGACCAGTATCTTTGTTTCCATGGAGATAGTTAAGTTTAATACCTTACTTTGAAAAATTCCAAGCAAATCAATTACATTGTCATGGAGACAAAAATGTAGGCAGATCCTTCATCAGAAAAGTTACATAGTGCACCTTTAAAGTCTGTATATTGCAGAGATTCTATTTCTGTGCTCAAATTGTCTTCACTGCACAACTGTTTAACTTAGCAGCCCTTGTTTTTAGCTTGTTTTAGCTTTTAGCGTGTGTCAGCAGATGCACCCCCTGCTAGTGTATAGAGGAATCTCTCAAGGGGTGTTTTGGTGTGCTCTGGAGCTGCAACTAACAACTATTTTAGTAATCGATCATTGATATATTTTTTTTTAGTTTAGTCGACTCGTGAGCATTGATTTATTTTATTTTTTTTATGCATTTTTTATCAAATACATTTTGAAGACTGAAAGACTGAAGGCTTATTATTGGTGAAACTCAGAAATCGTTTTTTATTTGTTATTTGAAGCTAAGCCATACAAAAGTAGTCTTGAAAGCGTGAAGTATGCGTAGTGCCTAGCACTTTCAAAGCCCAATCTTTGTTGGAGTGACTAAAGTTGTACGAGTAGCAGCCTTTTACGAGTAGTTACAGCTGCAGAGGTCAAGGATGGCTCAGGTTTAAAATAAAAAAGTCTGAATTCTTCGACTGTCAGATAACCTTCTCTGCTCCTGACAAGACGAGATCACTCTAAAGTATGATACTGACATCTTTGACACATACCACTAGCCTGCGCTTTGACATGTACACCTGTGTTTTTGGTCCTGTAGTGAAACACATCCATTTGATTCATGTGGGATTGAGCAGTGTAACCATCTTCCCTTCTCCAGTTTTCCCAATTTCTGCTTTGCTTCGAAGCTGTCTCTCAAATGAAACAGTTAAAAAAAAACAAAAAACAATGGTACAAGAAATATCAGTTTTTGTCTGGAAAGGAATAGAATGTACACTCACAGGCCCACCAAAAACAGGCCCAGTCTTTCAGGGTTGGCTGGTTAGATCTATACAGTTTTATTGTATGCAGGGAAATTTGCACACTGCATTTGACCAACGCTTTTCTATTTATTTTATTGTTTTGGTTTTTTTTTTCTTTTATTGGACACCTTCAGGAATTTACCTATTGTGCATGTTTTGGGTTAAAGGAGAAAACCCAATTACATACCCAGACACGGAGCAACATGCAAACTCCACACAGAAAAACCCAGGCGACCCAGGAGTCGAACCTGGAATCTTACTACTGTGAGAGATGAGTGCGAGCCTCTCAGCTAATGTATCACCGGAATTGTTGCGATATGAGGGTATGACTGCACCCTTCATATTGCGTAAACCTCTTTGTGTGCACCATAAAGAAATGCTCCTTAAAGCTTCTAAAACAGACATGTTCCTAATTGGGAAGACCAAACAGGAGCAAGGTTAAAACATACTTTCAGTGAATACTCTTACACTTTATTGTTTTGTTCAAATCTACCAGTGTTTCTATTCATTTCACTCAAGCAGGTGTGAATACTCCTTTTTACTGAGGATGTCTCCTTCAAATCTGTCAACTTTAATGTCATGGACAGCTATTATACATCAAATATTTCTCAGATAAAATTGAATAAAGATTAGAGAATAAGTTAACCTAATGTCTGAACCCATACACCTTACTTATTTAACCAGCAAATTAAATGTGACACAGCCCTCTTGAGTAGTACACCTATGACTCTGCCACCCACCTCCCACCTTAGGAAATATGTCAAAACTTCTTCTTCAAAATATGGATATATCTAATTTAGATGAAAACGTTACAATTTGTTTTTTCTTGGATTTTTCAGAGACCATAGAGCAAAAAAATAAAAAATAAAATAAAAATCTTGGAAGCAATTTAATTTGTGTCCAGCCTGGAGTAAATAGGCAAATCGATATGTGCCTTGTTTTGTCCAGTTAGAGGGGCCGAGAGAAGGAGAAAGTGAGGAAAAAAAATCTCAAATCTCATCTTTTGTTGCGAATATTTATGAAGGCATGAGTGGAATTTCAATGTGTTTATTTGAGTGAATTGAAATTCTGATAGGCCCTTTTCTCCCTCCTCGTTACCCTATCTCCATCGCTCCCCATCAGCGCCACCTCTCCAGTCCCATAGACATACATTACACAGCCATACAACGCACTCTGTCATGTGTGAAATGGGCTGTGGTTGATCCCTGCCCTGAGAGGAGAGCGCGGAGACCAAAGTATTTTAGCGAGACAAGATGAGAGAAAAGTGGAGAGGAGGAGGAGGAGGAGGGACACGGGGGAGAGAGAGGGGGGGTAGACTGGCGGAGGGCTGGGATAACAAGCTTCAGGAGGCGGGATGATGAATAAGGAGAACACTTTTGGGGAAAAGTGAAAAGAAATGAAGACGAAAGTACAGAAAGGTGGTGACAGCGATACTAGCTTAAAGATGACTCCAACGGTCTGACATGTCTGAAAAATGTGTATTCTGGTCTCACATAGGCAACATTTTTACTTTTAATAATGCTTTTTAGTCTCAGGACTGCATATTAAAAATCTTATATTACACTAAATTGACTCTATGCCATGTTTTAATGCTGTTACCTCATCAAAGACATACCTGGAGTTGTGTTTTGTTTTATTCACACACAGTTTTATTAAACCTGATTGATTAGTCTGTCTACATCTCTAAAGCTTAAAATGCTCTGTTCCACCTTCTAATGTATAGTGATATTTTTCAAGTTAACAGCTACCTTTTAACTTTAGTTCAGTAGAGATCTGGAATTCCAGGGCTAAAATTATCCTAATGATTCTAGTGAAGGTATATGGAGTTTAAAAACACAGTGGAGCGCGTCCTGTATTACTACACAACATCACAAGTTGGAACATAGTGTTCTCTGTCTGAGAGAAGAACTCTGCAGGGTTTGCGTATTAAACATGTGAATGAAACAAAACATGATTGACTGATGAGGAAACAAAATTATAACAGAAAATAGTCTAAAATGGGCCTTTGATCTCTAAGTAAGTGGTGATTGGTATGCATTTTGATTGTTCAGATATTAATATTTATAAAACATTTACTGTATAATGTTTAATAATGACAATTAAGAGTATTAATGGCAAGAAAATAAGAAAGCATTAGTAAGTTCTTTAACTAGTACTTTAAGATGAGAATCAAATGGGTGTGAGTGATAGGTAGATGAGCCAATCAGAGACACACATGGTCTGTCTGTGTCTGATTCAATGAGAGAAGACTTGATATTGTTGAAAATGATAGATGACCAATGAGCTCCTTTGGTTCGCTGAAATGAATTAATCTGAATACATGAACATGTTTGGTTCTAAATACAGAGTTATCATTCTGGACTAAACATTTTACTATTAATTAGCCATTAATATGAGATCCCTAAATCACTCAGATTACATGTATCTAACAAGCAGCCATAGGTAACATTTGGTGCACATCTGAATCTATTGTAAATGAATATAAACGAATGCAGGCTGTACCCGGCCTATCCGCAGAGATCCCACTTTACATAGAGGTAATATTATGTACATGTTAAATAGTTGTGTCTTCAGTTTTATGGGCTTTTTGGCAAAGTGCTGGAAGCTATTGCACTAAAACTCTGGAATTAACAAATGCATTTGAGCAGATGCAAATGAAGAGGAGTCAGCATTTCTACAGTCTACACTGTGGAATGGAGCTAACTTCAAGGGAGAATTACTGGCTTAAGTTTCAAAAGATACTTGTGGATGGTTTTGGGCTGTATAGCCATGTGTCTACATTTGTCCTGATAGATTTTGAGGATGCTCACAACTAAAAATACTACTGTACAACACACACTGTACCAGTGTACATGTGTACGCTTTGATGTTTTAATGTTAATGTGTTTAACGTTAATCACAGGCAAAATGGATCCTGTCTGTGTAGACTGCCAATATTTTTAAATATTCATGAATCAGTTTTCTTGCGCATCCGGTCTCCCCCATCCGCCTTGAACCATAGTAGGTAGAGATTGACTGATATAATTTTTTTTTCATGGATGGATACCTTTTGTTTAGAATACAGTGTAACCAATAACTCTTCTGATGTTTTTGAGGCAATGATTTTGATTATTATAGATCCCCAAAATTATGTAATTTACATTTACTACAAACTCCCCCCAAGTCCTTTTTTTGTGTTTCCCACAGCGCTTTATAGTTAAGGCTGCCTTGACAATGACTGGCCCTCTCCTTGCTCCTCACTTTTGCCAGCACCGTCTTGCCTTACCAATGTTCTGTAGGAAACACTGCAACGTATACGAGAGCTGTGTAGTCAAGTTTTGTGCAGTTATTAGTATTATTATTAACATTTTGTATGTACAGTATCTGTTAGGCTGCAGATTGACCAAAACAAAATATCTGTCCAAATATTGATTTATCTAGCTCTAATAGTAGCCTTACCTCCAACCAGGTACTCACGGAGACACAGGGCACCACACTGTCACTGACATTGAAGTGTGTGTCAAATTCAGAGAACAAATATCCCATCACAGTATAGAACCAAGTAACTTCATAATATTTCAAAACAGTTTTCTCAAGGTGAAAGAACTGTCCCAAAATAAGGAAGAGGAAGGTAAAGACAGACACATAGAGAAAGAGTGGCACTGCAGCACTTTGCAGCACCCGTCCATCCGCAGCCTGTCTCCTTCCTCTCTGCCTCCTCTTTCCCTCCACTCTTCCCCCTTTCTGCCTCCTCTCTGCCTCGTCTCTCCCTGCTTCTCTCCCTTCTCTCTGCCCCCTCTCTCCTCCTCTCTGCCTTCTCTCTGCCTTCTCTCTGCCTCTCTCTCTCTCCTTCTCTTTCCCTCTGCCTTCTCTGCCTTCTCTTTCCCTCCTCTCTGCCTTCTCTTCTCCTCTCTGCCTCCTCTCTCCCGCCTCTCTGCCTCCTCTCTGCTTCCTCTCTCCCTGTCTCTCTCCTCCTCTCTCCCGCCTCTCTGCCTCTCTCTCCTCTCTCTGCTCTCTGCTCCTCTCTCCCGCCTCTCTGCCTCCTCTCTGCTTCCTCTCTCCCTGTCTCTCTCCCTCCTCTCTCCCACCTCTCTGCCTCCGCTCTGCTTCCTTTCCGCCTCCTCTCTCCCTCATCTCTCCTTGTCTCTCTGCCTCCTCTCTGCCTCCTCCCTTCCTCCTCTCTCCCTCATCTCTCCTTGTCTCTCTGCCTGATCCCTTCCTCCTCTCTCCCTCATCTCTGCCCACTGGCCCGGTGGCGATCCTCACGGTGCCGGCTGCTTGCTTGGATGAGTGAGTGACTGGGCGACTGGTTGGAGGCATACAGCAGTGTCCCACAGCTTTGCCCTTCCCTCCTCCTCCATCTGTCTCTCCCTTTCTATCGCTCCGTCTCACAGCAATGCACCATGAAGTCGCTCTAAAATACTCCAAATACTTACGACTTTGCGTGTTTTTTTTAGTTAAGTGCCGCCTTCAGTGATGCTGTGTGGTCATAAACAACATCTGAATGCATGAGAGAAGACGCACCTCTAGAGCTCTTTTGTCTCCTCTTACCTCTTAAAATGCCCTAATATAAAATGCTTGTATTTATTTTCCGCCGCTGTCTGCTTAGTTACTCGTCTAACCTTGAGTGTGTCCTTTCTCTCCCCCGCTAACGGCACTGCGTAAACTTTGTTTGTCGATGCGTGCTACAAATAAAGTTATCATTATCGCCTCCTCTAACGTTCAAATCGCCCCTGACGAGATTTAAACGCACTTCATTGAGGTTGAAGCGGAGCCACACTCGGAGCGACTGATAGCCTATAAAACACATAAACATATCTCACATTTAGCCTGTTCATGCGGCGATGGGGCCAGATAGGTGCTACCACGCCTGCTGACTTATAGGATGAATAAACAGGCTATAATGCATGGTCCTTCATTCTCTGTTATAACATGATTATTGTCTCCACACTAGTAATAACTTACTTTTACTTACCCATTTGAACAATTTGCACTTATCATTTTATAACATCTGAAGCAATATTTTGTAGATTTGGTGGTTTTCAGACTCTAGAATGTGATAATGTCATACACCCATACGTTTTCAAATCCCATTTTAAAAAACACCTTTTCTAATCTTCTTATGATCTCTAATCAAAATTTTTGTACCTTCTTTTTATCAGTTTTTTATCGCTTTGGTTGTAAGGTGACCTGGGGTGTTAGAAAGGTGCCAACAAATAAAATATATTATTATTAAATGCATTAGCAATAGCTAATAAATATCGGGAACTAGATGTCCCATGATTCATTTCAGTGCAGACAATATGAATTTATGTTTTTTACTTGAATTCTTGGGATAATGACAGTAATAATTCACATCAAAATTTTGTCAAGGTGTTTTAAAAGCAAAAAAGCATCCTATCGACAATTCTATGAGCCTCTCCAAAATATCGTAATAAATATCGTATCGTGAGATGCATATCGTGACAATATCGTACCGAGAGATTTGGATAATGTTACATCCCTAGTATTCACAGATGGGGGGCAAGGACCTGTTTTTTCATATTGATTACATTGTACTTTACTGTGAGCTATCTAAAAGGTAAATTAATAAATGTTGAACCTGATAATTTTTTATTAGTGACTAGACCCCAGACCCCCCAAAAATATAAAAATATTGATATATCATGATACTAAATTTGTTGATGCAGTATCGTTATTGTGGGCTGCTGTATTGACAAATATATTTTCTGATATCTATTAGCATTTTTTTGTGACCACACAACAATTTGTTGCTTATGTAGTGGAAGAAACTTGTTTATGCGATACACATGACATATTAACTGTTCAGATGATTAAAATAGATGTATTTGATATTAACTTTGCACAAGTAGTGGTTTAACAAATAAATACTTTTGCTAAAATGTATTTGGTTCTTAAAAAATATATATCACAGAATATCATGTGCAATATATCGATTATCGCATGTATCCCCATATCGTGATAATATCGTATTGTGAGCCTTATATCGTGTATGACATGGAATCATGATTGACCTTGTGATTCTGAGTTCTAATAACTATTAGATATCGTGATATCGTATCATCAAAACTCTCTATAATATCATGGTCCATCACATATCGAATCACAAATTTCTTTGCTTAAATTCATTGTTATGGTGCAGCAATGACTAAAAAAACTACATCGAACTACATTGAAAATGATCCTCTGCTCTGTTTTGGTGCAAACTACATGAAGAAATAGCAGTTCTAGAACTTTTAAATCTTAGTTTTTTTAATTAAGTCTTGCCAAGGAATTTTAAGAGGAACAAGTAGCATATTCACAATTTTGTTAGCCTCCACAAAATATCGCAATAAATACCGTACCGTGAGATGTATATCGTGAAAATATCGTACCGTGAGATTTGGATATTGTTACATCCCTAGAAACAATCATTTATTATACTGACAAACATTAACCTTTTGGAGCAATAATTACAATCACTATTACTAAAATTGAAATAGTAGTTTAAATCAACAGCCCTACACTTTTAACTGTACTCATGTTGTAAATACTTTTTTATATAATTTGTGTAAACGCTATGTAAGTGCTGTCCTTCCTCCTCAGACATCATTACCTTCAATAGAGAGCAGACGGTGAGATAGATGTCAGACAGCATGGTCACAGCGATCCGGGCCAAGCTTCCCAAAGTACTTCCATTAGTCGGCCAAAGCTGCTGCATTGCACCACTGTCGTCCTCTGCTCTGCTCCCTGTCTCTCATTCTGTGCTCGCCGGAGGGAAGTCCAACTCAAACTCCACCTGTCCTGGGATTTTGTGAAATAATGACCTCAATATGTTTGTCTGTGCATACAGCATGGGTCAGTGGAGAAAGGGGGAATCCATAAATCGTGTTTATCCCAAAAAATGACCCTATCAGATCTGATGCGTCTAACTAGATTACTGTCAAAACCTGAAGGCCTTCTCCCACCAAGGAAATAAACTTCGGACTGGCAAGTTTTGGTGACTGGCGTCCTTCCCGTGTTTAGTGTGAATAACAACATTGGACCAGAGGAGTGCTGAGGAGTTTGTAGAGGCTGATTTTGGAAGAATTAGTTTGTAGAATCATGTCAATTTATTCTTTTATCGACAAAAATCCTCTTTGCAGTTTAGAACCGAGCTAGCCTGCTGTTGTAGAAAGGTATTGCGCCATAGATTTTGGTCAATACCATGAGAAAATAACCAGGGAAAAACTAAAAGTAGACGTGGAGATTCGAGTTGTCACCCTGAGTGATGGGGCTGTGGAGGTCAGATAGGTGAGACTGACCTGTCCACATACGCCATCCATGTTATTGTGCTCACTAACAAAAATAGTAACATTTTTCTTAACATCTAAAGCTGGAGTACTTGATTTGTCCACTACTTTCCATTACTGTATTGACTTAAAATATGAAAGCTGGAACAATATACTTTTAGGTTCAATAGTTATGTTGTGTACATTTTCTTTGCAAAACTTTTGCTATTTTTGTTATTTTAGTTTTAATAAGATATGATTTGAGCTGTAGAGGGTTCAATAAGTAACTTTTATGGCTAATTATTGGTTCATTCTGTTATTTATTTGCAGCTCATGTTATGATACTGTCTATTTTAAAAGGGTGTACTGGGATTATCTTGCTTTATTTTAATCTTAATCAGTAGTAAAAAGTAGTTTCAGTATTATCCTTTATTGCTATATTTATCTGTAGCAAAATGTGCTATTGTGACAGGCGTATTTTCCACATTCAAATTGTGAAAGGAGAAGCTGATTTAAAATGTTAGCCACATAGCTCTATAATTCTTACTAACCCTTGATAATACCAATAACATGGTTCCAAGGCAATCGTGAGTGCAATATTGGTAAGTGTGAAGAACTATTGCTGTAGCAGAGTAACTTTTAGAGACTGTGGTTAAAGTTTAATTTACTTTTAAAGGTCCTATATTATGCAAAATTTAGCTTCTAGCCAGGTTAGAATGTTATTTTTTCATCAGAAACATACCTGGAGTTAAGTTTTTTCCTTCACACATATTTGAGTAATCCTTTATTTTATAGTATAGTCTGTCTTCATCTCCAAAGCGTGTGTGAATGAAAAGAAACCACAACTCTATAGGTATGTTTTTGATAAGGAAACAACATTATAACATAGATCAGAACACAGGGTTATTTCGGCCCTTTAATATGCAGTTACATTAGTGATTTGACTATGACTGTGTTGAATTGTTCTGATAAGGTGTGGTGTTTGGGCTGTCATAGCTTTCAGGTAATAAAGCTTTAAATATTGCACATGTATTCTATAAGATGACTTTAGCTTGTGAGTAATAGCACTTTCCTCCTCCCACTTCCTCTTAATGCTTACATATACGGCGGCGTGTCATGTTAAATCACTATGACTGCCTGTAGTGTTGGCTTTGGCCCCATGGAGGTAATGATGTGTGGCTGTGTGCATTAGAAAAGAGTGCCTAACTACAAACAGTGTCTCCGCTACATCATGTTAATTGTGTCGTTAAGTACTACTGAAGCTGTCAAATCACTGTCTAGTAAATGCCATAATGTTTTGGTCATGTGCATGTGTTTACTATACAGTCATGTAAATGCCATCTCAGTGTGTCTGTATGTATGATGAAGCCCTAGAAAGATTTTAACAACAACAAAAAGGTCCTATATTACCCAACATTGACTCTTGTGAGCTTTAAGCCATGTTACAATGTTGTTACCTCATCAAAAATATACCTGGAGTTGTGTTTTTGTTCATTCACACATGTCTGAGTAATCCTTTGTTATTATTTAGTAATCTGTCCACATCTCCAAAGCTCAAAATGCCGTTTTCCACCTTATGATCTCATTTAGCGGTAGTTTTCAAGTTAACAGCTACATTTTAGCTTTTGGTCACAAGAGATAGTGAAGGTTTATGGAGTTTAAAACATAGTGTAGCACTTTATGTATAACCAGATGACATCACAAGGTGGAACAGAGTGTTTTCTGTTTGAGAGAAGAACTCGGCCTAAATATGCAGGATTTGTGCATTAAACATGTGAATGAAACAAAACGTGACTCAAGGTATGTTTTTGATGAGGAAACAACATTATAATGTTGTTGTGTGATATGGGCCTTTTAATTATTGTGCACTATGTAGCTTTTTAGGAGCATGTTTCCCACCTGCTTGTCTGTATGGATGCTATTACTTCACCTGGAATTTTCCACAGTGTTGTTGAATAAATTGTAGTAGTCAGAGAGTTGAAGAAAAGAGACATGTATCTAGAGTTCTAACACAGAAGAAGTATATTTATCGTCAGTACGGGACTCAGTACCCCGAGACCTGAACCTTGAACATATTGTGATTGTTCAGTCTAGTCGTCTAGTTTAATCCAGTCTGGCAATGCTGCTGTAGGGAGTATTATACCTCTGATGATCTAGGTCAAGATAACCAAGGCCCAGCTGGCTGTATACAGTTTGTGCTACACAGGAAAGCAATTTCTCTATGACAATAGTGCATGAAACTTTTCTACTTTCCAAGGTATGTTTTTAACAATGAAAACACCTGTAATGGAACCAATAAAAGATAGATGTACTGCACTGTGGAACTTTCAAGGTTAAGCAAAAGCAAATCACATAGTACATCTTTAAATGACGTTTATCTTTAAATAAATTGACTGCAGCAGACATTTGAGGCTCTTGCTGAGTGTCTCTCCCTCTGCATCCCATTTTATTTTGCCTAATATCCCACTCCTATGTATAATGAGGCTAGCTTTTAAGTGAGAGTACTTAATAAAACATTATAAATTATAGTTTAAAATTGTATTCTTTAATATGTTGTTTCATTCATAACAAAGTCATGGAAATAGAAAAGATAACTTGTATTGTTGACAGTATTGTAGATGCCAGTGGTGCATATTAGGGACATACTTTTATAATGAATCAACCAGTGTAATATAGTTTTAACTTTTAATTTATTTTTATGACCAAATGTGTATTAATGTGCTCGCCAAACTCTAACAAATTTGAATATATTCTAATGGTGTTTTATGAGCCCTACATGCTGACATACATCACTTTAACCACCAATAGCCAAGGACAAAAAGTTTTAGTGAAGAGTAATCTGGCCAGGAGTCGGAGAAACAGATTCTGCCTGTGTGGATGTCAAGGCTCAGAGAAAAATGTCCATAATTTGTTCAATTTCCCCCAGCCACACATCCTCATATTTATCAAGGGGAGTGAGATGGCCCCGCTGTTCTTTAGCCTGTAATGTATATAAAGCACTGTTTGTGTTTAATCTGTTTACGAGCAGAGAGAAAGTATTGAGCCATTATTCAAGTCACAGGTAAAAGTAGGGAAAGTCTGGGAGTCCAAAGACAATACATTTCCAATTCTAGCTTGATTGAAGTTGCTGCTACAGGTCATGTTGTCTTCTGTTGTTACTAATGTTTGGCTGTGAGGCAGGCATTATGAGCTCGGCTTTTCCCACAGACGAACAAGAAACTGACTTATGCAGCAAGAAGACTTTGTTATTTATCCCTTTAAGGTGATGTGTTCAGTTCAATTCAATACTTTTGTGGTGTGCTGTCATTGTGCAATGCAGGGTGACCCTTAACCTGATATTGGCTTTTTATTATTTTGGTTTACTCCTTTAGTTTTGATTTGCTTCGTTGTTTAACCTAGTTAGGATCTGATTTAGCCTGATTTGGTAGTTGGTCCCAGTTTATCTGATTTTGTTCTGGATTTAAATTATAATCCAAGTATATGGTTTAGTCCAGGCTTTCAGGAGGAAAAATTTTGCTGTCCAATATTTGTCTTATAGCTGTAGCATATACAGCTGTGGCCATAACTGCTAGTGATACCAATATTAAGATGCCCAAACATTAATGTTATTATAGTCAAGTTAGCAAAAAGTTTTAATTTTTGTAAAAATAATAATAAAATGCACTTATTTGGGATATTAAGTAAACAATTTGTCATATGATTATCTAAACATACAGCCATATTTTTAGTTTAATTGCTCTTCTACTTCTGTTTTTACTTAGACTGTTCAAAAACACTAAACTGATGCACTAAGGACAAATTGGAATTTATATTTATATATTTATATACATATGGACACATAAAGGCTAGAGCATTTTAGAAAAAATATTGGTGTAAATTATCTGCAAAAGTTTCAATATGTGATCAAATTAAAATAGCTCAGTCTGAGCAGTGCTTACAATTGGCATCACACCCCCAGGGAATATTGATGACATCAGCTGCAAAGTAGTAGTATAAAAAGTATGACAAGACACTGTTATAGTTTTCATTTAATCCTGTAGTTTGCTTGATTGACAGACAAAGTAAACAGCGGAAGTATTGACTCATTATCACAGTCCCAGGTAAGAGCGGGAGCGTCTTGTGTCAGATGTCATCAGAGTTTGTTGATTGAAGTCTCGTTGCTGGAGGTCAGTGTGTCTCCAGCCCATGTGTTGTGTCTGACGCCCACTGCTGTCTGCTGGATCATCCCTCCATGTTGGCTCCCTCTCCTCTCTCCTCTCTCCTCTGGCCTGTTTTTATTCTCATTATCTCTGCCTCAGTCCCTGCTCGCTGCGCTCTGTCACTTTCCCTCTGTCATTATTCTGCCCACATGTCTAGACGGAGGAGAAAAGTTTTGCAGCAGCGTGCGCATATGAGAAAACGCGGTGTGCTGAAACAGATCTATAATACACTTAGTACGGTTAGTGCCATTGTGCTTTGTGGAGTGCATTAGGTCGAAGTTCAACCTTCTTTCCCAGCGGCGGAGTGGGTTCAGATTGAGTCTAGACCTGTTGAAAGTAAAGTCGGGATAGAGGCATTATCTATAGGTAAATGATCATTGTTGGTAAGACATAACTGTTTTATTTATAGTGGACCTCTTTTTCTCAAAGCTCTAAATACAATATAGTACTTCAAATAATCATTATATCATCATAACTCCAGGAACATGCTTTGATGATTTGGTAGCCAGGAGCTGTAATAAAATATACCAAAAATATATCAAATATAATATTCTTTTCTTTTTACTAACCTTATCTAACTTGGGTAATCCCACTGATATTTGAAATCTCAATTTGAAGAAAGTCCTAATGTAGTGAGTGATTGTGCATGTTTCAGGGGAACTGGATCACCTAGAGGAAACATGCAGGCAAAACATGTAAACGCAGCAGAAAGACTATGTCTAAATACAAAGAATGGGCAGAGTTTGTATTAAAAAACAGGCCAGATGGGCAAAAAGTAAAACTAAAATATTTTGAGAGAAGGTCAAGTTTGAAGTTGCTTTATCATTTACATCATTCACAGCAAGATTTTCAGAGCCTCAAAGCTGGGATGCCTGACTTTATTGAGTACATTTTGTGTTTTGCCTCCATATATTATTGTAAAAGCACCTCTTTGTGACAGAATCAGACCACTGTGTGCTGTCTGCATCTAAGGACAAAGCAAACCCATATGTAAGAGCTGGGACTGTTCGAGTAGTGTGGTTCAGTCATTTCATTTGTATACTCCTGTGAGTGACATTTGGAAAAAGTCACTTTTGGGTTATTTTATGTTCACAGAAAGCTGTGGCATTTTGAATATGGTCAAAGCAATTTTGGTTAGTGCTGTCATCACGGATAGAGCCATAATTAATCTATTAAATGGATGTGGCACCTGCAACTTGTGATTTAGAAGAACAATGAAATTTCTAAAAGTATACGAAGAATAAAAGTTTACCACTTTGCGCTATTTTGGAAATTAGGCTTCCAAACACCATGACAAAAAACAGCATGTGGCTTTATGCAAAACAATGGGGAAGAAGGAAGTGGTTGTAAGAAATATGCAATATATAGGTTTGAATAAATCTGGCATCTGTTTTATGGCGTGTCATTCTTCATATTTGTGCATATGTTAATATCTCCATTGGTGCATTACTGTCACTGCTGTTCTGTTGATCCCCTGCAGAGGCTTAACTTTGCTGTTTTCACTCTTGGGCCAAACTTTTATGTGGGACACTGACAAGAGCCTCTGTCTTCTCTCTCCTGGTACAGTGTCCTTACACACAATGTCCTTACACACAGTGTCCTTACACAGACAGACTGCCATAGCTGCCACTGTAGTTTGTTTATGAGCTGAGGGATTGGTCCTATAGTTGGCCTGAGATGTTTGGTTCTCAGAGTGAGGACGTACTCTGAGAATTTGAACATTCTTGTATTTGATAATTCCTACCCTTAAAGTGCATTTCTTAAATGTATATATTATAACATAAACTTGTAAAATGATTAGGCAAGATGATTCTCCAAAGAGGGAAATATTGTAGGGGACAGCATTGTGGTAAGCCAGTCATAATAATGCCTTGGATGTATATACCAATAACGATATCTATGAAAATGTTAAAAGCACTTAACATCGCATTATTCATTCACTTCAAACTAACATACTTCTGTAGCCACATCTGCCCTGTAGATACACTGACAGAAACACGACTATTCGGTGTCATCAGTCTCAGTGACATTAAACAAAGGCAAAGCCATATGACATCATCATGTAGACCAGCAGATGGCAGCCCCTCCCACCAGAAATGTTTAAATAACATTAATTAATTCCAGTGCATCACTTATTATTTCTGTACATTAGCATATTGCCTTTAGCATCTCAAAACTGATTCAGTTCCTGCCTTGCTCTGCACCAATGCACATGGATAACTGTTCTGAAAGCTGACAGGTACATTTTCACCCACACTTTCTTCACTCATTGCACAGTGGCTGGTGCTGTATTATCTTTGAAGCCAAATGTTAAATCCCTGCATTGAGTTACAGTGTGTAAAACAATGTTATTCTGTCAAAAGCACAATGTACAAAATGTGTGCAGAGGTAATGCGGTGTAAAAGTGAGTTATATGGAGTTCAGTGCTGACGCGACAAGGCGACTTCTCCAAACTGTGACTAAATCTGATGATTCAAGCACAGAGAGGATAAAGCACAGGTCTGCTCAGAACACACTCAAATTGTACTTTTCCAAAACACGCTCCAAACTCTTTTTTTATCAGCTCCTGTTTTATATCACATTTGCAAACATAGTTTGTTGTCAGAATAAATGTGAAGACTTCAATGTAGGGTTGCGATAACTCATTGGAATAATCATCATCAACTATTCAAATATTTGTAATTATGTTTTGATGGTTGTAATACATAACATAAAGACTGTAGGACACATGCTGAAAGGCAGCAACATTACAACTGCATAAATAACATTTTCATCAATAATACACTTCATACATATTTTATGTTCAAAAGATTTCACCATGTTTCATTTTTCATTTGGTTAAAATTAAAAAACAGTTGAGCAATTACTGACTAGTTGACTAGCTCTATTTCAATGATCCATCCAATAAAAAAATCAGGGGAAAAAAAAAAAGATTCTGTTTCAGAATAAGTACCTATACTTTATCATCACCAATGTTATGCTTTATCAGTGACTAACTTATTCTGGTAACAGCAAACTGACACATGCACAGGCATGAAAAGGGCTATTATGAATAAATATTTAATTGTAAAGCTTTATATAACTTTGAAGATGTATACCCAAAATAGTGAACCATTGATATAGAAACAAAATACTAACAAACACTTCTAAACCCAACCAAACTACAAAACTGTTCCAAAACCAAATAAACCTGGATTTGAGTGTCATGTTTCTTTTGAGACCCAATTTAGGTCCAATATTTATGATAATGTTTCAGACAAACCTTTCTGAGCCTTCTGTTAAGGAGACTGTTCAGCTAAAATCCATATAGCGCCTTTCTATGCATACTCAAATATAAACTGTGGTATTTACACAAAAACTATTGGTTAATTTATCTCTAGGAACGGAGAATATTGATTTGTTTATATTGATATTTTTAATGACATGCACTAATTGTAACCCAGAAATATGGCTCACGCAAAACAAGATATTAGAAGTTATTGATGTCATATATGTGCTTTGAGAACATAAGAACTCAAGTTTTAATTTTGCTATTGCAGTTTGAGTTTCTTAACAATATCATGCATTTTGAAAAGTTTTTTGGGGGATAATCTTTCTTTAGGGTTATTGTGTCAGTGGCATAAATGAATTTAAAATATTATTGTTTATCGTCGATATTTTCTTCAGCAATATATCGTACTTTAAAATTTGTTATTGTGGCCTAACTACCACTCACATTTCCACATTGGTATGAGCCAAGTTAAATTTCTGTTCCTTCACTACACCAACTTTCATCTTCCCAAATCTTAAAGGGTTAGTATTATGCTATTTTATATTTATGTTATAATGTAGTTTCTTCACAATCCTACCTGGAGCTGTGTTTTGTTTCATTTGCATATCTTTAACACACAAACCCTGCATATTTAGGCTGAGCTGAGTTATCTCAACACTCTCAAAAAACTCCACCTTGTAATGTCATGTGGTAATACAGGAAACGCTCCACTGTGTTTTTAAACTTTAAACATATACCTTCATTTGGATAATTTCAACCCTGGAATTTCTGATCTCTATTGAATGTTTATTATATCTATTGTCTATGTTTTTGAGGAGGTATCAACATTATAACATGGCTTAAAGCTCACAAGAGTCCATTTTGCGTAATATGGGACCTTCAACAAGGCTACTATGGCCCAGAGGTGGAGTCCAATCTGCATAATGACCAGTTAGTTACTGCCAGCCTCTTACTATCATTCCCAGTTGACTGTGGAGCCACCTCTTCCCTGTCCATACTCTGTATGTCTCCCCCTGGCGCCCCTCCCTCTCTGAGCTTCTTTAATTATCACTTGTCAAAGCTCGTCTGGCGTGGCACTTAACCATTAGGGGATGATTGGTGATGGAAACCGTCATTCCTCCAGCTCCAGAATAAACACGCACTCGCTCGTGTAATAAATATTATAATTTGGAGAAAGTCTGAGTGATTTATGGTTTTGCCTCGTGGCTACGTCTGTGTGCTGTAGAGATTGTTGGGAGAAGTCTTGGAGCCACCTGTGAATATGACTGAACAGGCTGTAAAACATGGGAACATAAGGGAGGCTGGCTCACACTGCACAGGCTGAACAGCACAGAGAGGTGATGTATGTTTTATGTGATTTATGGACACTTGTCAGGAAAGTGTTGACAAGGTCTTTCCTCTGTCATTCAGAAGTTAATATTCTTTATGTTGTATTTGTGTATTTTGCATATCATTCAATACATAAAGTAATGGCATTTGACATAGGCTGTAGGTTAGGATAGGTTAATCTGTCCGGTAGGTAGTCCCACACAGCTCCTGATAGCTTACCCCTGCAGCATTGAAGAAGTCAAATAGCGTCATTGTTTTTAATAACGTTGTTAAGATGAATGACTGTGTGTTTGTTATAAATATGTCTCTTTTGTACAAGGCTCAGCCCACAAGCCTACGTTACGGTGCAAAATACTACAACTTCACAAACCTGATGCAATGTGCTGTAGTTTCATTAGCGGAATGAGTGCCAATTGTCAGAGCATGAAACTATGAAACTAATCAAATTTTTAATATGATGGTTTTGATGAATATAGCATTTTTCAAAAAAGTAAAATATAACATAGCAATCCAATTATTAACCCATATTAATATGCCCTCTTTAATATTAAATACCATAGTCATTACACAGACCAGCGGTTTTCAATAGGTGAGGCCCATCTCCCCTGCGAGACGCCAAAGAGCCATTGGGGAGGTGCGGCACATGAGGACTAAACCAGGACTGAACCAGGACTGAGTGTTGGTACAAGCCCGGAGGTGCGCCCGCGTAGATGGTTGTGTGACCGCAGGTGAAAGGACTGGTGCAGATCTCCATGCGTCAGGGGGCTAAGCGCAGCCATCACCCAATTACGCTTTGTGGACACCCTGCTACATGGGCTCGGGGTTCTCCCTCTCTCTCTAGTCCAAGTCTCTTAGTCCTGGTCTAGTCCTGGTTTAGATCTGGTTTAGACCTGGTTTAGTCCTGGTTTAGTCTTGATGTCCTACTGATGTTCAGTGATGTTAAGAGTAGCCTCATTTAGACCTGTATGAAGTTGAAAATGCGATATTAAAATATATATATATTCAGCCAATTTGAAATCAACCCATGACATAGACTATTTACATGCTATGGCCTACTCTAGCCTCAACCAAACCCATATACTTTACAAATAAAACCACAGAACCATGAGGATTGAACATTTTGGAATCTGTGATGATTTTAATGTTTTATCTTTTTTCTGTCTATTTTACAGATTCGTTTTAGGTCTGCAGACAAAAACGAATTACTTTACAGGACCACCCCACTAATTTGATTTGTATGTGCATTTCTTTCATGCACTATTTCAGCAGAGATCATAAGTTTGCCTACCCTTTCTGTCATATTGTTGATTGTCTGACTGTTCTGACATTTCCCATTACAGAAACCTCAAATCAAACAGACTATAACCCATGTAACTCGATACGCCACAACTGTCATAAAACTGGAGGAACAGATTTGAAGTGGACTCTGGGTTTGTGTTATGTCTCCATGGTGAGCCTTTACACTGGAGCTGAGGTCTTATGTCAGCATTAAGACAAAATAGTCAATTCAGTATTTTAGAAAAAAGTAACACGACCAGATTTGGACTGCAGGTCTTGTCCGTAACTTCAACTAGACATTATATTTATATAGTATTTTTGTTAAGCCGTGAAAAAAAATGATTGGCGCGTTTTGACACAATTGCAGATACTCAAAAAAGACAAACATATACTTCTAGATCAAGGCAAATGCAAAGTTTGGGTGAGATGTTTATCAAAATATCAAACCGATAGTGTATGTTGTAATACACTGAATACATTAAACAGTTGTGCTGTAGAATTACGTAATTGTTGTATTCCAAGAGTTGAAGAGAAGAGGCATGACGCTGGAGTAACACAGAAGTTTATTTACCATCAGTACATGAACCCTCAAGACATTGTGATAGTATTGTCCAGTCTAGTACAGTCCAGTCTGCATATGCTTCTGTTGTAGGGAGTATTATACCTCTGATGATGTAGGCCAAGATAACAAGGACTGAACTGACAGTAAGTGCCCTAGGTACTATTGATGTAACGATATCCAAATCTCACGGTACGATATTATCACGATGTGCATCTCATAGTAAGATATTTATTGCGATATTTTGAAGAGGCTAATATAATTGTATATGGGACACTTTGATACCTTGACTTACCTTGACAAGATTTTGGTGTGAATTATTACCATCATAATCCCAAGAATTCAAGTAAAAAAACATATTTCTTCATGTTGTCTGCACTGAAATGAATCATGGGATATGTAGTGCATATGTTTTTAAGGTGTTACTACTATACTACTATAAAACAATACATTTAAGCAAAGGAACTTGTGATTCGATATATTGTGATAACCCACGATATTATTGTGAGACATTTGATGATACAATTACGGTATTTCGGTTATTGTTACATTCCTACGAGATACAGCACCAAAATGGAATTTCTCTAACATCGAGTGTATTGTTTATTAAAAATCAACATAGTATGGCCTGAATATTGTTATCAGAATAAAAATTATTGCCAACCACATTGTGTGTCAACAACAAACATGTGTGTTTGTGTGTGTCAACATGACAAAACATTAAACCCATTGCACCCATTAAGCTTCCCAGGAGATGTTCCAACACAGGTTCCCAAGCTCTATGAAAAGCACCCACCCAACCCTCATTCTCCAACCGAAGTCTTTCTATGTTGAGTGCATTACAAAGGTTCATAAGTCACATATCAAAACATCAACACCTTAGGAGCAGTGTAATGTAAATCCTGTTCTCACACTATAGTACATCACATATAGAGGAGCACATATGGCTGTCTGTCTGGTCCTGTTGTGATGCTTTGACAGGGGGATTTATCAGTCTGAAATCGAACCCTCACAGGAGCTTAATGTTCACACACTGCTGATGTCTGCACCCACTCCCTGTGTATACAACAGTTCAGATTACACACACGACACTTCACTAACAACGGGTCTTTGTGGACAGGTGTGTGCACTGTACAAGCCCCATTCTCCATACACACGCATACTTTAATACTCTGAGTCACTGAAATATACACCGCCAGAATCGTCAGCAGTCAGTGGGTACATTTAACAGTAAAAATTGGACAACAAGAATAATTCGATAATTAGATCTGAAATTGTATGTACCTTAATTGTGTTTGGAAGATTTGCCCCTTTAATTATTTATTTATTTATTTATTTTTGTTAAAACCAAAGAGAAGTGTAAAGAAGTGGACAAACAGAGAGTGATGTCATCCATAGCGTTCAGCTCCAGTCAAATGAAGCTCACAAGGTCGGCAGTTATAGGAGGGAATTTAGAGCCAGGTTCTCATTAGGATAGGAATTTATTTACACACGAAATAGTAAAATAAAAAGACCAGGAAAATGTAAAGTGGGTTAAATCTAACATTTTAAAACCAAAATGACGAGGCTCACAGCAGCAGTTACACAGAGAGGGGTGACACTATTCCACTTTTCGATGGAGCCGCAAGCACCTCTGCTTGCAAATTAGCTATGTCCATTTATATATACAGTCTATGGTCAAAACCTGCACAGGTATGAACATTCAGAAATAAACCACACTTTCCTGGTACATGAGTTAATGCATTAGTTCATTATGATTCCTGGATGTTACTCATATGTAAAATGACATTTCAATAATCTGACAACTCCTGACATCAGATAATGGTCAGATATTTTTGATGTACATAGTAAAAAAAAAATGGTTAAATCAACAAGAAAACAGATTTTTATATACTGTGCAGTTATTTACGGTATCTAGTGTTTATTCTCTCTACATGTGCATATCACTATGCTCCTATCTTGATTAGATTTTTGTCTCATTTTTCTAGAGAACTGGTCAGAGCAAGTCAGCCGTGGAGGGGGCAGTTTATTTCATCGCTGATCTAAAATGAGTGAGTACACATGTCTAATATTGGCCTGCTTGTTTCTTGTCTGTGCAGTTGAATCCTTCTCCTAGCGTGACCTGAACATACTCTAATGTAACGTAATGAATGTGACCAATATTTTTATGTTGACTGGTCATGTTTCGAATTATGATTTTGGCTTTATATTAGAAGGAAACTAAATGTTGTAGTCTAGTACCTTTTACCACATATTGACATAGTTTTACTTAGTCAACGTCCATAAAGGTCTTCTTACATGTATCATCAAAACATATTGCCGGAAGGACTTTCCTTGTAGTTTTTTCCTCTATTTTTTCCTTTTTTCATTGTGCCAAGCTCAAACCAAGCCCCATGAGTCTGTGGGAGAAGATATAAAAGTCCACATTAAACATAGAAGATCTTATAATGTGTTTGAGTGTGGGCCTTACAGTGAAGATGTGAACACAAGATCTTATACTGTTCCATGGAGAGTTAGATAAACAGAGTCAGTGGAGGACACAGCGGAGGAAGGTGTGGAGACATCTCTGCTCCAACAGATGGTGGTGTTATTGGTGACGATGCTGCTCCCTTGTTCACACAGACTCACTCTAGAAAACTGGAAAAGCAAATATTTTAACTCTTTGCTCCAGTTAAATGAAGCTGTGTGAAAGGCATGACCATTTTGAAAAGTTTGTGTAGCCTAACACCGCTGAGCTGGGTGTTTTCAAATGCTATGAGTAATTCTTCATTTAAATTGACTGCTCTACAAATAGGTAAAAAGTAAAATATTTGATAATATTTTTCTAATTATTATTTCCAACCATAGACTGTATAAAAGAAGTGGACTAAACGAGTATGACTTCACCCATAGCGTTCAGCGTCACTCAAATGAAGCTGGATGGTTACAGGAGCGAATTTGGAGCCAGGCTCCATATTTGGAAATCCGATCACGAGTATCATAGCAACCACAAGACCAATCATGATTGAGGTTGTTAAATGGGCCCACCCTTTTCACCAGAAAGCGGGCTTACTTAACAACGAAACGCACTAGCTGTCAATCAAACCTGTTGCTAACGCTAGCAGGAGCGACTTCGTGGAATGAAGGCTTTTGATTAGTCCGTTATGTTCATGTATCTTGATTTAGGGACAAAATAGCGAAATGAAAAATTCAGGATCATGTGGAGCATTTTAAGACCAAAATGAGGAGGCTTACCACAGCAATTACATAGAGAGGGACGACAAGATCCCAATGGCAGTCAATTGGAGCCAGGGTAAGAAGGAGGCAGAAGAGCCCGCATGCAAACTTCCTAATTGGAACGCCACGGCTAGTTTGTTAGCTGTGTCCATTCTTATATACAGCCTACATTACCAACCCAGTTAACAAATAGAATACTTTTTCAAGATAAACACATGGACCCATATTATGCTGTTTGCTGTACGCTGCTGTCTGATCTATATTATAAAGTTGTTTCCTCATCAAAAACATACCTAGTTTCATTCACACATGTTTAACACACAAACCCTGCATATTTACTTCTTCATTCAAACTGAAAGCATTCAGTTCTACCATGTGATGTCATGTGGTAATACAGGACATGCTCCACTACGTTTTTAAACTAGAATCAGTTGGATAAATTCAGACCTGGGATTGCCTCTCTACTCCACTAAAGGTAAAAGATACTGATTAACTTGCAAACTACTGCTTCATGACATCACAAGGTGGAACAGGGCATTTTGAGCTTTGTAGACAGATTAATAATAATAGGATTACTCAAAGATGTGTGAAAACACTGGGTATATTTTTGATGAATTAACAACATTCTAAAATGGCTTAAAGCTTACAAGAAATAAGTTTGCATAATATAGGCCTTTTAACGATGTACTGTGGACTATTCCAGATGAAGCAATAGTATTTCCATGGAGACAAGCAGGTGGCAGACCCCTACCAGAAAACATATTGCACTTTCAGCTATTACCTTTATTTAAATCTGCACTCTTGGCGACCTTCTTTCACCACACTTATACTTGCAAAGTGCTGTATTCTGAATCCCAGTTCGCCCAATCAACCTGGTTTTCCCAGACTCCAGCGTCTCGCCCGGGCTCCTCCTGCACCACTGAACCGTATTGTCAGCTCTGCTCACTGGAGACTGCAGTGCTCACTGAAAACATTTATATATATTTACCAGACAGACTGTGAATATATGAGGCTTCCCAGCTGCTTTTAAACTGTTTAGGATCCCCTCCATAAGCACACAATGCTGCCTCGGAGCATGGAGCGCTCCTTTGTGCACTGATTTCTTTTTCAATTGAACTGGAGAGAGTGTGCCGGCTCAACGCAAATTGCCAGACAGAGTTTAGAGGCATAAAAATACTCATGGGATACATACTGTAGCATATAGATGAGAGACCAAATGAACAGGGATACAGACTGTAGCATATAGATGAAGGACCAAATGAACAGTGAAGAACCTCCTCTGGGAAATGGCACCAGCGCAGACTTGAGCTGGAATCAAAGTCACAGTAACATGCAACAGATGCATCCTCCACTTGAGAATAAGAAGACCAAAGTGTATATCAAGTATTCACTCATAATGATACATCATGTTATAAATGTTTAAGTACACTTCATTGTAGCGCTGTGTTTGACCAGTGATAGGTCAAATGTTATGAGCTGAGAACCACATACAGTAAATCAGACTTTATCACGATTATATGAGCCTGAGAATTGAAGTGATTTAGTAAAGCAAGCAGTGTTTCCCATTCAGGGGTAGGGGGACCCCTTGAGGTAGGAATCAGCAAAGATAATTTGTTTCTATTTTATTCTGCTTCTATTTGTATTTCAAAGGGACGTACAAGTGCTGAACAAAAGAAAGCCTAATGTGTTATATGTGAACGAAGTCAATACGCTATAGATGAAACGTACGCGGTTTAGGTTTCCCAGGTTGTTCTTCAGACCCAGGTGTGTGGTCCCTTCAGTACTGGGTGTGTCCACAGTTCACAGAGAGTTCAGACAGGGCTCAGCTGGCTAACTCACTCCCTTGATATCTGTCTGTGCAAGCAAGTGTGAAATTTGGCTCAGAACATATGGAAAATGTATCCTTCAATATATTATATAAGGCACCATATGCGCTAACCTGTGTTTGGGAGATTAACACCAAACCACCTCTGAATGTTAAGCACTTTACTTCCATTAGGAGTCTCGCTTGAGCTAAGATCACATTTATTCTCCAAAGTTTACTTTCTAACATTGTAAACAAGCACATTTACACCTCAACTACAGTAAATAAAGACAAACAATATTGTAATGTAATAGTTAACTTCAGCAACTGTTTGTGCAAATTGTGATATAGATGTTGGCATTTATTTTAGCATCAACTGTGAAACCAGTTTCTTTTTTTATGCAACCCTTTTCAGAACATGCACGCAGTAAAGGGAAGCTGCTGCCACCAGGCCTCTGAAATTATTATATATTAAGATTTGTAATTAGCTTAATGCACATTATACTTAGCACAGCAACTTTTAACTTTTTAATGTTTAAAAACGAGTATAAAGGTCACATATTACACTGTTTTCTGATCTATGTTATAATGTTGTTTCCTCAGCAGAAACATAACTGTTTTGTTTCATTCATGCATATTTAACAAACAAACTACATATTGAGGCCAAGTTCTTCTCTCAAATAGAAAACACTCAGTTTCACATTGTGATGTCATTTAATAATCCAGAAAGTGCTCCACTGTGTTTTTAAAATTCATACACCTTCACTAGAATCATTCAAATATTTCAGCCATGGAATTGCGAATCTCTCCTGAACTAAAGGTAAAAAGTAGCGGTTAACTTCAAAACTACCACTACATGACATCACAAGTTGGAACAGAGCATTTTGAAAACAACTCTGTGTATGTTTTTGATAAGATAACAACATTCTAACACATGTCATAAAGCCCACAAGAGTCTGTTTTGGGTTATAGTATAGGACTTTTATATATCAAATGCTTAACCATATGTAACATCAGCAACTTTTTAGTCAATGTTTTTCTTTAGAAAGCTCTCACAGTCTTCCACACAGTTAGGACATATTGGTGCTGTTTTCAACCCTAGCCACGTTTGCCTGTTCTGCAGATCTGCTCGCCTGACAACTTTGATAAAGCAAACCTGCACTAACGCCACAAAATCATCTCTTTTCACGTTCATGCTGCTATCTCAGTATGTAGAAGAGTCTGTGTGTGTGTGCGTGTGTGTGTTACCGAAGACATTGATTGGCAAAAGCATCTCTGGCTTCCTGTCCGACCCTATCAGATCTGCACTTGAGCTCGTCATGCATGAAACCGGTGATAGGAAACCCTCTGTCACTGCAAACTCTTATCTTTTGTAAATATATGCTACACACAGAGATGACACACGACTGAGCTGCTTCATAGATGTGTTTTATCACAGACTGGGGGGAAAATGGAAATAGTAGATGCTGTGCTATGAGCAAGTCAGAACTAAAATACATTTTGGATGGTTCAGAAGCTGGTTTAGGGTATTATTACGCTGGTTTCGGTTGACATTGGCACCCTTGGATAAATGTGAAGGTAACTTTTGTTATAAAAATAGAATGAAATTGAATGTAATCTCCTAAATGTGGAACAATACGAAACCATCTGGCCTGACTGGAATATTTCTTGTTCTACACAGTTCATAGCCCTTTATAAATGACACAAAAGTTTGAGTTACTCTGTCCACCCTTACCACTAGGAAAACGATTGTTCCATCTGTCAATGATAAGTTGTTAGTATTTATTGTGACAGGCCAAGGTTTAGCTATTACTGGATACTTCAAAAGTTTAGCGATTCACATGTTGTTATAGTGTACATTATTACTGCATTATTTTGATACGTGATATATCTTTCTGACACACGCAGTTTCTGTTTTTGTGACAGGACTGAGTGTTTGCAATTGCAACTGAAACCAAAATCTTACAAACTGGCAAAAATCTAGTGCTTCTGAAAAATCCACCCATTGTAACATAAAAGGAGGACTTTCCCTTCATTTAATAATAAGAGTCAGTGGTAGCTCACATTCAATGAGTCCTGAGATCCCTGGTCAGCAGCTCTGATTCCCGCGCTCTGAATTTATTGTATATCTTTATACGAGGGTGATTTATTCAGTGGCTGGGCCTTGGCAGAGTGAAATGCACTGCTCTTTACTGCAGTCCAAGCTCTGGCTGCACATATGAGACACGTCCTGTCCTCTACTCTTTAGTATGCCACACCAACACTATAGTACCAAACCAGAAACTTACTAAGAATCCTCAAACTTTTACTAACACATTTTACTTGAGAGGAAATGGAAGACAATGCACGTAGAATAAGATATTGATTGTAAGACTGATTAGCTGCAGTGCCGTAAAATACAAAAAACAGACCCTAGCTGAGGATCAAAGCTGGAGCTAGGCCCCAAGGCTGTATTAAACATTTTAATAGCTGACTTCAGAGCAAAACAGGAGCATGACCAAAGCCTGATTTCGTTATCCACTGGGCATGAGAATTGGGATTAAAGCAGCTAGACTATCTGTATTGGCGACGGCAGTGCAGACATCAACCTACAATGTGAAGAAAAGGTCATTTGAACAAAGTTATGGATTCTTTGGAGCTTACTTTGCTAAATATAGCTATAGAGGTTGTCTTTGGTAAATTGTGCCTAGACAAGAGAATTGTGTGAAGTTCAGAGATAAAAGTCAATTGTTAAAAAAAAGGTGGTTTGAATGAGTGAGTGTTCAGAGTATATTGCTGATTATACAACATTTTATCGATCTCAAACTCAAAAGAAACAGTCTGATATGTTGCTTTTATTTTCTAGGATGTGAGCGGGTGGGCTGTGCTCCGGTTCATCCCTGTCATGTTTAACTTTGTCAAAAAAATGCATACAAATATTATCACTGTGGCAAAGCTCAGAACAAGTTTGAGTCATGGGTTAGTCTTTAATGACCTTATTTCGGAAGTTGCCATTAAGTATCATTCCATTTGTTTGATTTTGCATGGGGCTGCTGATCTCGATAGAAAATACGTTATACTGTAAACAGAGCTGTTTTCAAATTACCCAAAGAGTGCATTGTTGAGTTGGTGCTTTGAACATTGAACCTTTATATGATTTTAGACTTGTCTCTATACTCTATACTCTATACGCTATACTCTATACTCTATACTCTATACTCTATACTCTATACTCTATACTTTTCTCTCATTCAAAGCATACCTGGAGTTGTGTGGTGTTTCATTCACACATGTTTACTACACAAATCCTGCAGACCAGATATTTAGGTATTTAGGGTTCTTCTCTTTTGCCTACTAATTTTGTCTTGTGATGCCATACAGGAATAAAGGTGCTCCACTGCGTTTTTAAACTTCTTACAGCTTCACTAGAATGATTTGGATGATTTTGGCCCCTGAATCTCTACTAATCTAAAAGTAAAATGTAGCTGTTAACCTCCTATAGCCAATCACTACATGACATCACAAGGGGGAACAGAGCATTTTGAGCTTTGAAGATGTAGACAGGGAAATAATAAGGGGGTACTCAAACATGTGTGAATGAAACAAAACACAAAACTCCAGCTATGTTTGTGATGAGGTAACAACATTTTAACATGGCTTAAAGTTCACAGGAGTATAGGACTTTTAAGTGGAAGTGCTCACAGAAACAACAGTGCATGTTATATGAAGTCATAAAAAGTAGTAGGTGGGCAGAATAAGGTGATTACATACTCCCTCCGTCCACTATTTGAAAATCAGGTACCCCATCTTTAATTAGTTTTGAAACATTTACAAGTGTAGTAGCCCCAGTGGCTTTGGTGTCAATATATAAGTCAAATTCCAGCTGACATCTCCGCTCCGTTAGATTTTAAGTGTATTTTGGTCTTCTTTGTCCTCAGAGTGAAGTCCTGTTTCTCTTCCGTCTCTGTCCTCCATGTGTTTTCCTCTGAGCGCTCTCTCAGATGGTTTACTGGCATCTCTGCAACATGATCCACTCTCAGCAAATGGAAACTAATGTGGAGTAAACAGGAAGGTGTGGCCGAACAGTAACTACAAACTTTTCTATCTTTGCAATCAGACTTTTTACATTTCTCTGTACTTTTCTGTCACTAGTATTATTAGCCTATAACTTTGCAACAATTATTCCATACACTGCAACAGGTTTAAAAAAGGTAGGTCAGGGTACTTATCAAACAACAATTCAAGGAAAGGCAAGGTTTATTTGTATTGCTTAATTTGTACATAAAGTAATCCAAAGACATTAAAATCACAGGACAAACACGACAAAACATAAAATTAACATCAAAAGTCCCATATTACACGACTCTCTGATTTCTGTTCTGAAGTTGTTTCCTCATCACAAACAGACCTGAAGTTGTGTGTTTGTTTCATTCACACATATTTAACACACAAATCCTGCATATTTAGGCTAAGATCTTCTCTCAAACAGAAAACACTCTATTCCACCTTGTGATGTCATGTGGTAATAGAATAAGTGCCCCATACACCTTTACTACAATAATTTGGATCATAGCAGCCCTGGAATGGCCAATCTTTACTGAATTAAAGGTAAAAGGAGCTGTTAACTTGAAAACTACCACTTCATGACATTGCAAGGTGGAACAGAGCATTTTGAGCTTTGGAGATGTAGATAAAATAATAATGAAGGGTTACTCAAACACGGGTGAATGAAACAAAACACAACTCCACAAAACACAACTTTGACCAGGTGACAACATTATAACATCACTTAAAGCTCACATGAGTCTATTTATGTCATATAGTGCATTTAAAAGAGAAGAGTGCAGAATAAAAAGTTGTATGCACAGCTAAATAAAAGTGGTTTGAGCCTGGATTTAAACATAGTCAAAGTAGAGGACACCAGAGACACCCTGACAACCTTCAGTACCAGTCTAGAGCAGGAATCAATGTGTATTCTGCAGTGGTGGAGCAGACTGTAGCACTGTCTTTGCATATATTCAAAGGTTCATGGTGTTGCTTTAATAATTTGGGCATAATATCAAACTTCTTCAAAGAGCCTCTTTTGATCAGACAAAGAAAAACTAATTTGAAGTTTTCCACCGGCTCGGGGATGTGCCCTCTCCTCCGGGGGAGTGCTCACCCGACTGCACAGTGTCAGCTTTGTGAATCTTTTTAAAATGTTGAAAAGAGAAAAGGCGAAAGAGAGGAAGAAAGGTGATGCAGAGTAATCACAAACCCGTGAACAAGCTTTTCTGCCCCTTTCAGGCACATCTTCATAAATCTTTAATTCAAGTCACTGCTTAATTGAATTTATGTGTAAAAGGCAAGGTTTTCTTTTTTTTTCTTCTTTTTTTTCTGTCAGTCATGTTTTTATAAGTTGAACACACCCATCTTTGATCTAGCAGGAAAAAAATCTTGTGAATTTTGCTATGCTAGCTGATCAATAGCAATTAAGTGAAGCAAAAACAGACCCAAGGTGACTTTAGATTACTGCGCTGAAGCTCCAATGAGATGTGAAAAATATTCTACTTGAGGGATTAGAAAGACGACGCTATCAAAATAGGGCTGCACAGTTTTGGAAAAAATCTTTCTAGGGTATTGCGATTACATTTGCGCAGACATTTGTCCAGAGTTCACATTTTAAACGACTCTGGTAACATTAAAGATGCACTTCCAAGGTGGTGCTTGTTTCCATGGAGCTGTTATTTCTTTGCTGGGAATGTTCCACAATAGGTCAGTCCTCATATCGCTCATGTATTTGTTCAATTGCAGGTGTTTTATAGCTCAAAAAGACCTTTAAAACATGAATATTTGCCATGTGCAGGCTTGCTTCTCCATAGATCTGACCATTAACCTGGCTGGCTCAATTGTGATTACTAAGTTTATTTCCATACGGTGGAAGAATCAAGGCAAAACTAAAATATCTCTATGGAGACAGGTGGCAGATCTTCCACCAGAAAGGTTACACAGTGCATCTTTAATATTTGAAAGAAGACTGGTGAACAAATACGAGAATCCAATGCATTTCAACAACTCAAAATTTTATTTCATTGCAATATATTGTTATCCTGATTCATCAGTTGGTTTCACTTTGTGGAGACCGTCTGACCTGTCAGCATTAGCATTAGTTCACTCGACTGTAGGCGGGTACTTTTTTTATTTAACCAATTGCTGCTATTTGGTGACGTATGTAATGTGCCAAATCAGATAGGACGAAGGGCAATAAAGTCTTTTTCCTTGATAAAATTCACTAAACATTCTCTTTGTTCCGGCTTAAAATCCTCGATCTCAGGAATCATTGATGTATGGCTTCGTCTACATCCATGTCAACCGCTTCGTTTACTGATGTGCTGTACCACAAAAAGGGACCCAGACAGGTGCTTGAATTTGACATCATGGCTTCACAGCTCTTCGCTGTTTGGCCGGTGCGCGGTCTACAACTTCCAGGGTTCTTGCAAACCGTCTAGTGTATTCTGATTCCTGACGTAGTCGCTGGAGAGAAATTAAATTGAGTGAAGGCACTAGGTGGCGCCAGCCTGGCTAATATATTGTGCAGCCCTTGATCAAAATAGAATTCTGATTGGTAGAGATGGTTGTGAAGATTTCTGCATCATTGGAATATTTATGGTATGTGTTTCATTGTCTTTGTAAACTAATATTGCTTACTTACTTAATAATTGTGTAGTGAAATACCTATACTTTACTTTTATCTTTTACTATGTTCTTCACTCTTGGTTCAAAATCAGGCACAGACTCCTGAACAACCTTTAACATTAACCTGACCTTCAAAAAACATTTTCAATTATTCCGCTACTGGTAAATGAAGTATTTGATGGCCAGCAGTGGACAGCAGAGTGCAGTTATGATGTGCTTATAAATTTTATTGCAGTTTCAGTATAATTGTTACAAAAAATAAAAATAAATAAAAGATAAATAAATAAGCAACAAAAGAAGACCAGTAGGCTTTTTCCAGACTACAGGAGTTGGAGATATTTTATGTATTCAAAATACAGTACTCTTGTTGGACCATGTCACGAAATATGTTACAAAATAGTTTAAAGCAGGTAATAGGTAATATTCTCTAACTAGTATTCTTTAAAATACATTTTCAAAGTGTTCTTCCCAACACTTGCTCCCCTTGAATTCTCTCGTTTTTAAGTCAAATGAACACTGACCTGCAGGAGTCAGAGTCATTTTTCATCCATTCCACCCAGGAATAAGCCCCTGTCTTTCCTGGAGGAGGACGATCAGCGGTGGGCCTGGCAGACAGCAGCGAGCAGGAAGAACAATCCAATCGGGGACAGTCTGATGGAGGGGTCACAGAGGGGCCATGACCAAAAGTGCTGTTTGAAAGAGCTCCCCGGGGGCTTTAAAATGCCACCTACACCTCTCCAGTCTACACACCCCATTTCCATTAGGTTTTATTTGTCTGTTTTACCAAATTCTACTTCCTCCATGGGATGTCTCCAGTAATGTGTCCCACCAATATCCCATCTCTGTCCATAAGTGGTCCATTTTAGCAACAGAGAATAAGGCATCAACAGGACAGAGGTTATAGTGGGCTTTAAAGAGTGTATGTACATTCAGACGAGTGTGGACAGCTTCATGTCTTTCGAACATGGCAAAGGAATGAAACAACTTGTCTATGCACAAATACTAGCGTTGTATTCTAAACAATCAGCGCTCTATTGCAATAAGTTGTACCATTCTGGTACTACTATAACTTGTTTAAAAGATTTAAGTGACATCACATCTGACAAGCTATTTTGTATACTTATAGGTTTGCTTGTCAATGCATAAAATGGTGTACCATATTTTTTGGACTATAAGTGTGTTTTTTTTCCATATTCTTCATGGTCCTGTGACTTATACTCCGGTGTAACTTATATGTTAAAATTTTCACACTGACAGTATCTGCTACTCCAATTACTCCTGTACCACTGTCACATCACTCTACTGAGCATGTCTCCTGCAGAAACAGCTGCTGTCCTGTCTGGTATCATGTCAGTCGATCGCACTGTTACTTCTGTACCACTGAAAATTTTAAATACAAAAACTTAAGACAACTGAGTAGACTGAACACAAATGCCCTCCAAAAGACACAAGATTACAAGCTGCAAGTAGCGAAATATGCAGCCAAAAATGGTAATCGAGCAGCACAAAGAAAGTTTGGAGTGAGCAAGAAACTTGTGGAGTTTGCGCCATGCAACTTTCCTGGAAGTCACTGGATGGATCAACAAAGCCTGGACTTCAGGGACAACCAAAACCATGCTGTCTGTTTTCTGATCTATGCTATAATGTGGTTCCCTCATCACAAACACACCTGAAGTTGTGTTTTGTTTTTTTTCATTCACACATACAGTATTTAACACACAAACCATGTAGTAGTATATTTAAGCTTTTTCTCTCAAACGGGATGTGGTAATACAGAAAGTACTCCACTGTGTGTTTAAACTCCATACACCTTCACAAGAATCATTTGTCTGATTTCAGTCCTGGAATTGCCTGTCTCTGCTGAACAAAAGGTTAAAGGTTAAAGGTGCCTGTTGAGTTGAAAATTACTACTGCATGCCATCAGAAGCATTTGAAGATTTGAAGATGGAGAGAGACTAATAACGCAGGATTATTCAAATGTGTGAATGAAAGGAGGTAACAACATCATAACCATCCTGTCGGGATTCAGAAAGGCTGGAATAATTCTAACTGGAACTGATGCTGAGTCTGACGAGAAGAGGAAGTGGCGCTCCGTTTACCTCCAGAGGTGACACCGAGATTAAGAAGTCAATGGATTTAGTGATTTGGAGTGAGATGGAGAGTTTGGTAAACTTGTTCTGTTGTTTATGCTATAGTTATCTGAAGAACTGTTCATATGTTACGTTAACAGCCTATTGTTCTCTATTCTATTGTTATTATAACTTGACTTTCAAGATGAAGTGTCAGTTCCTGGTCTCTGATTTTATAAATATAAATTTTCGTCAAAAAGTGCGACTTATAGTCCGGTGCGGCATATATATGTTTTTATCTTCTTCATTATGCATTTTTTGACTGGTACGACTTATACTCCGGAGTGACTTATAGTCCGAAAAATACTGTATATATAAGTGTTACAGTGGCTCACTGGTTTAAGCAGTAGTCCCCTGACCCAAAGGTCCACCAAGTTCTGTTTTTGCGTCCTTAGGCAAGACACTTTAGAGGGGCAAATGGTGCATATTGGCAACCCTCTGTGAGTCTGGGCCAGTAGCTTACCACCATAGTTTATCACCACCAGAGCTTACCACGAGTGTGGAGTGAATGAATAATAACTGCATTGTAGTGCTTTAAAAGGATTCAGCAAGTCTGTAAAGAGCATTACAAGGGTAAGGCTTTTTTATATATCTCAATGCCACCTGTCTGCTCTGCAAATCTTTTGTAGGGAGTGTCTTCTGAACATGTGCTTTAAATGACCGTGCAAACTTTGGGCTACATATATTCATTTTAGTACACACAAACCTTCTATAATCCTTCTAGACATTCTTTTTTTTTTTTTACAATGGAAAGACCTGCCGACAGTGGTGAACAATAAGCCATAAAGCTGAAGCTAAAGTGATGGTGTTATTAGTGTTGAAGCAATGACTGGGTTTGACTCCACACACCTAATACAGAGAGGCCATTTTGTCCTACACTATCGCTGTGAGAGCTGTGGATGTAAACTGTCACTACATACTGTATGTCCATTGTTTGCCTATGTTGCTGGTCTATTGACATTTTCAAACCATATAATATGGACATATAATGGACAAAAGTCTCATTTATTATTTGGTCCATTTCCAGACAGACCCTTTTTAACTCCAGCCATTCCCCCCTCCCTTTGTAGCATAAAGCTTTAAGACATCACACCTCCCATGCTGAAACAATACCTTTTAGATAACAGCTGCATTTAAAAAGATATCATGCTATAGACTGTGCCATAGACAGCGGGGGTCAGCAGCGGGGCAGGACACAACACTGGACTTTAAAGCTCTCCCCTGGCCGGTCCATTACACCCCTTTGCACTTGTCTCTTCTCCTCTTTCTCCTTCCTACTGCTGTTTCCTTTCCTTAATTCCTTTCCTCTCAGCGGTCCACCCTCTCCTCCCCCGTTCCTCTGTCAGGTGCAGTATCCAGCCTGCTGCAGCCTGTGAGCCGCTGATAAAGGCCGGTTAGGTTATAGGAAGAAGTCAGCGGGGCAGAAAACAAAACGCCGCGACTGGGGTTTTTAAATCAGAGAGCTGTCACCCAAAGGCAATGCTGGGCCAGTGCCGCTGAGGGATAAACCGAGCACCATTGGCGGGGGAGTGGAGATGGGCATGGCAGGCTGGGGCGGTTGTCTGGAAGTGGCAGCCAGGCAGGGTTTTTGGCGCACGGTGAATAGGCAACTTACGTCACACTGACAGGAAACAGCTCCCCGTGCTTCATCATCATGGGAACATTTCTATTGGGACAGAAAATGACATAAAAGCCAGTATTAGCGGGTGACAGGGCACAAAGCATTCATGAGCTTGTGCTGCAGCTGTATGGATGTCGACGGACTGAGGATTCCATTAATCACCCAGGATATAAAAATGAACTACGATGCCACGGTGATTGATTGGACTCATTTGGTTTGATTAAATCTATGTAAAATTACGGTTTCCTCTTGTGAACATAGCATTGGATGACTTAAGAGGAGAAGTTGAGGTTCTGATAGCTGGTTCTGATAACAAATTTTGAACTATGATATATTGCTGAAGTAAATATAGGTTATAAATGATCATGTTGAAACTAATTTATGCCACTGACTCAATAAAATAACATCAGATTTTAACCACAAAACTATGTCGCACCTTCATATTTTGGCTACCTGGTCAATCTTTGTAGCTTGTTTATTTCACAGTGTCAGTATGTCATCTCTAATGTCTTTTGTTTGTGGTACGTTACACTATTTTCTGATCCGTATAATGCTGTTTCCTCATCACAAACACACCTGAAGTTGTGTTGTTTTTTTGTTTTTTAATTCACACATACAGTATTTAACTCACAAACCATGTAGTAGTATATTTAGGCTGAGCTCTTCTCTCAAACATGTCATGTGGTAATACAGGAAGTACTCCACTGTGTGTTTAAACTCCATACACCTTCACCAGAATCATTTGTCCGATTTCAGTCCTGGAATTGCCAGTCTGTCCTGAACAAAAGGTTAAAGGTGACTGTTAACTAGAAAACTACTACTGCATGCCATCAGAAACATTTGAGGCTTTGAAGATGTAGACAGACTAATAACGCAGGATTATTCAAACGTGTGAATGAAAGAGGTAACAACATCATAACATGGTAACATAACAAGTCTATTTTGCATAATATAAGACCTTTAATGTCTATTTTTGCACTTTGAGCTTTTTGCACATGTTTACCCAAGGCAAATAAATATGGCACATATCTAGGGGTGTAATGATATCCAAGTCTCACAATATGATACTGTCACAGTATGACGATAATCCAAATCTCTCGGTACATTATTTTCATAATATACATCCTATGGTTCGATATTTATTGCAATATTTTGTGGAGGCTAACAAAATTGTGAATATGCTACTTTTTCCTCTTAAAATACTTGACAAGACTTAATCCAAAGAACTAAAAAAGTGCTTAGAACTGTTATTTCTTCTTGTAGTCTACACTGAAATCCCTTCATCTATTAGCTATTGCTGCACCATAACTTTTAATTTAAGCAAAGAGACTTGTAATTCGATATATTGTGATGGTATTATTGTGAGAACTTTGACAATATGGTATCACAATATTTTGGTTATTGTTACATCCCTACAAATAACTAAACATTACAGTCAAGCCCACAAAGCGAACCCACGACACTGAGGTGCTAAATGAATCTAGTCCCATTATAAGATTGTATACAGACCACACTTATTTCTGTTGACTCATTTCCATTGCTATCAACAATAGTTTTAGATGACTACCTTGCCAAATATCCTTAGTACTCACTTATATTTGGATTATTGCAATCTTAGCAATGTTCACACCGACTTGCAATACTGTAAGACCCCTCATCTAGAGTACCTTCACTTCCTTGTAACTCATTCCACGCTGCATTTTTCGTACATTTCTTCTTCATCCCGCAACCTTATATCTCTTGGCACTATTCCGACGATTCCTTCAGCGAAACCTGTAATATAAAATGACTGCTTACCAATGCATAGAGGTCAGATCCATTTCTGCGGAAAAAACACTATGTTCAGTTGGATTATGTGAGTCTCAAGTTTTCTATCTTTCTTGTGTTCTGCGAGCCAGAAACCATGTCAGGATGTATGTAATGTCTGGAGGCTGCAGCATAATATCCTTCGTCTGGCTCAGTGTCACATGACCCTGACTCCTCCAGACACCCCAGACGCGCTCATATAGACAGACTCATTTACCCACATCGACGCGTAATGTGCGGTGTATAGAGAGTGGCTCGCGCTGATGGCTAGCGGCTGAGTTTTCCTTGTGATTTTCTTTTGTCTGGGTGAGAAATAAGGGGTGCAGGTGGAGGAAATTGCTGCGGTAAGTACATCTATATAAAAAGGACACCCAGTTGTAACCAGACAGAAAATGACACGGACAATCTTGGCCCCTCCCCATGGGCTATTGCTCCTCTCCACATCTCCCCCCACTTTGCTCGTAAATGACAAAGGGGAACATTGCTACTTGGCTTGCTTTTCAGCTTTTTTCTGCTTTTCTTTGGGTTTTTTTGCTATACCATCATAAAATTAGAATCATCAGCAGTTTGTTAAAATGATTTTCAAGGCGTTAGAAATAGGTTGGGGTTTTTTTTTGCTATGTATTACAGTTTTGGTGTGCCAACTGTAGTGGTGGTCTCACTTGGCTAAAGTCAAACCTGCAATTATACAATGGGCCTTTTATACACCATAAGGTTTGCCCAGATATCATCTTCTGTGGCCTAAGTATGCATTTTGGACTTCGACTCTTAACTCTAGGGAAGACTAAACAATAGGGATGTAACAATATCCAAATCTCACGGTACAATTTTATCTCGAGGTATGATATTTATAGAGATATTTTGAAGACGCTAATATAATTGTAGATGGAACTGGACTTTTTTGCTTTTTAAATACCCTGACAAGATTTTGATGTGAATTATATCCATCATAATCCCAAGAATTCAAGTAAAAAACTTATTTCTTCATGTTGTCTGCACTGAAATGAATAATTGGATATGTAGTTTCCAGTGTTCATAAGCTGTTGCTTTTAAGCAAAGGAACTTGTAATTTGATATACTGTGACAGTCCACGATATTATTGTGAGACTTCTGACGATACAATATCACAATATTTTGGTTACTGTGACATTACTACTAAACAATAAGGGTGGGACGAGACACAATTCTCATAAGACAAGACACATGATTGGGTCCATGAGAATGAGACAAGATAAGATTTTGATGTAATTTAGTGTAAACACATTGTGCAGTTCCAATTTCCGTGTTTTTTATTTACTTTGTTTAATATCTCGCTGTCATTGTAGAAGTACTGTTTGGATTTAAGCTCAAGAAATAGTCCAGTTCTTTACCCCTTTTTGTCCAATATTGTAATGGGGAAAAATGGGAAATTTTCTTTTGGAACAAGTACAGGCTTCAAAGTAGGTGGGACTGTTGATCAGCATGTTGGCAGTTTTCTCACCTGTATGATTACTGTAGTCATACTGACTGAAACATCTCTGATTATGCATATAAAATGTGTATTACTTATTATATGATATTAGTTTTACCAAATTAGTTTTTTAAGAATATCTCAAAAAGAACATTGTGTAACCAGACAGAAAATGACATAGACAATCTAACTGGCTCTTCCTCCTCCCTCCCCCTCTTCGCTCATAAATGTTAAGTTGCAAAAGAAAACAGTAAAAAACCCAGACAGTGTATTAGCCTATGCAGATGAGGAGAGTATCAGGGCGGCGGCGATATTTACACACAAGCACAGGAGCCAGACAGTGCTATGAAGTGCAGCTTCACTGAGTCCATCAAGTGTAATGATTGCCATAAATTCCCTCCCGGCTGCTCCTCTCTCTCTCCTCTCCTCCGCCCTCTCCTCCTCCATCCCTCCATCACCGGCTCTCACTAAAGCTTCACTTCAGATACATTTACCTTTCTGTCTTCTTCCCGATGCTTTCGGTGTCTGGGTTATTTTCCCATTTTATTTTGTTCATGTCCTTGAATTGTCTCGTTTCGACCAACTGCAGTCTGCAAAATCAAATGTATCTGTTACCACTGGGGCATTTCGGGGGTGGTTCAGCGTGTGTCTAATTTTAAAACCGTGTGTCTGCTCGCTTTTTCGGAAACCAGAAAATAGCATATTTAAACTTTGCATGTCTGAAAAATAGCTTGTTAGAGTAGAATGCAGGGCTGGATGTCAAACTAACATTTTATACTGTGAGATGGCCAATACTGAATCAGATGGAGTCATGCAATACCAGGCTGTTTTTGTGTCATTGGGCAATACACGTCCCCCACATTATCTCTGTAATTTTTCAATAAAATGTGATTGGATTTGTATTGGGTGCAAATTGGCTGCAGTGAGAGAATGAATTGATAATGGCCTATAGTACTTAAGAAGTGAATCAGTCATGAGTTGACAATGCTTGCGATTGCTTATTTTTCTTAGTTTACTAATCGATATAATATTGGCTGTTGAATTATTTAAAAATGCATCACATTCTTATTTAAAGATCATTATTTTAGTCTTTATTTTAAGTGACAATATACATTGTACACTGTTTCACACCAGATTCTAGCTAAATAGCTAGTGTCCATTCTATATTACAATCATTTAAACCAATACATTATGTATGGGCCTGGTCAAGCAGAAGTAAACAGCAAGGCAAAAAATTCAAGTTAATGCATCTGATATAAAAATGTATTCAACAGATAGCATATGTACTCTAGTTTATGAAACTGTTTACCTTTTTTCTGTACCATTTTTGGTTCTAAAGTTATAAGTTTTAAACATACCATGTATGCAACATGGAACAAAAATAATTTCCCAAATTTCAAAGACCTGCAAATCATGTAAATAAATTGATAGATTGATCTTGTGTTATTCAGTCTTTGAACAGTTGATGAAGGTACATGATTTTTCAAAAAAAAAAAAAGGATTTAAAATGATAAAAATTAGCTTGGAAGGACTGACATGTTTTATAGAAATAGTTTCCTTTCATTTTGAAGTAATATTTAAGTATTCGGAAGAAAAAAGCTGACAAATTATGCAAAATCATGCACCTTCTACTTGCTTGCACAATTTTCCCTCCGTTACTTTTCCCTCCGTTACCATGACCTTTCTTAATAAAAAATCTCATTACTCAAAAAGTAAGAGGTTTTTCAACCTAATCTTGTACCATATGGTAGAAAACTATATGAAGCAAATATTCAAACCAGTTTGTTAAGGATATGTAAGTGAGAACCGCTAGTTATCGCTGTTTGTATTTATTGCCCAAAAAGTGCTGCATATTTCATTCCCTCCGTTACCGACATGAGTTTTTTTATTTTTTGTCAACAACTTGAAAGAATATTGCAGGGTTAACTTTACCCTATTGGAGTGCTATCTCTTTCCTACATTCTAATACCTTACTTATTTCAAGTATACAGTCCCTCTAGTTTCTGAAGCTATTTGAATGTAAAAAATCTTCCCATTTCCCTCCATTACCGCTTGACCGGACCCGTATATACAAATACTGGTACCTTAGGTATTGCACCTATTCTTAGTACAGAAAAATCCCAAGTGCCACAATGGGGCGGTATCAAAAACTAAAGTATCAAAAACTGTTGTTGTGGCATTTGGTAAGACACTTCACCCACATTGGCTACTATGAATGTGGTGTATGCATGAGTGCTGGTGGTGGTCAGGGGGTGATGCTCCAGATTGGCAGCCTCACTTTCATCATTCTGCCACAGAGCAGCTGCGGCTACAGTAGTAGCCATCCACCACATGTGTGGGATGAATGAATAATGAATCATGTTTTGAGTGAATGCATTGCTGCAAACAGATTGAGACATTTTCCATTTTCACCATTTCAAGCTCTCAGGGAAAACTTGCAAAAAAGTTTTATGTGCACACATTTTAAACTTTAATTCTGATATGATTTTGTGACCAAAACATCGGTGAGTAAAGCTTAGAAACTTCTCTGAGGCTGACTTCTGTCAAAAAATTCCTTTCTATTTAGTGTCATTGCAACTTTCTCAATTTTGCATCTTAATTTCTGTGCCTTTAGTGCCTTCCCGTCCTGTCTCCTCTACTTCCCAGTCTTTTCAGATCATCTGTCCTCAGTCTGTCAGCGCTGAACTCTGCTCATAACAACTTATTTTTCATATGTCAAATTTCGTCAAAAAGTTTGGCTCCATGACAAGCCAGACACCTCCGCTGTGAAAAGACCGACTTGCCACAGGTGCTCAGCAAAAGACAGAAATTCAAAATGGCGTCTGATCTTTGTTTAGAAAAATCCTTTGGAAAAATATTTAATTTATTAAAACATCAGGGGGGCTTTGATGAATTAAATATTCGTCTGGCACATTTTTCTTGTCAGTCTACAGTCTGGCTTTTTGAAAGAGTTTGAAGCCAGCAGGTTCATTTCATCTTTTTGCTTTCCCCCAGTGACTTAACCACTCGTACCTCCGCCTTCCCCCTCCCGCGCCGCTTCCTTGTGGGCAGATAAATCATCGGTGGAAGTGGCAAAAGCTGCAATGACTCATCTCCCATCCAGACCACCTCAGCAAAGAGAGAGACAGAAAAGACAGAGGGCGAGGAGCCGGGGTGGAAATTATAGCAGCACAGGAAAAGTCAGATGAGTAAGAGCAGTTGTGAATACTAAACAGAGGAGGCATGGCAGCAGAGTGAGGCGGGAGGCACACAGAGTACGGAACTGATGTAGGCTACAGATCAGGATGAATGGGACACATGACGAGCTATACTGTAGTAGTGTTTCCAAAAGGAGCGTTTGTAGGATGCAGATTCTCTCAAGAGGTAACGTAATCCAAGTTTCAGCGCTTTACTCTTCAAATGTTTTGTGAACGGTCTCAACTCAAAGCACCTACTGAATGCATAAAGGTACCTTACAGATGCTACAGATTTTTGGATAAGGGTGACAGTACATACATTTACATGGCCGGAACTATTATATAATTGACGTACGATAATAATCAATGATAAATAATTAGATATGATTATTCTTGACATTTCCAAAAGACATTCCAATATCACCAAACATGTGTCAGTTTCACTTTGAGTTGTTTACATATCTTCATATTTTTCTTTGTTACATAAGTTTGCTTTTTTCAATTCCACTTTCCTCATTAACACTATAGACATTAGGAACACTGTGACATAGAGCAGTCAATATCTAAAAAAAAGACAGGAGAGAGAACTACATAGACTGGACATGATCTTTTGCTCCATTTCAGTGCAGACTACAAGAAGAAATAACAGTTCTAAGCACTTTTAAGTCTTTAGATTAAGTCTTGTCAAGGCATTTTAAGAGAAAAAAGTTGCATATTAACAGTTTTATTTAATCTCCACAAAATATTGCAATAAATATTGTACCGTGAGATGTATATTGTGAAAATTTCACACCGAGAGATTTGGATATTGTTACATCCCTAGTTGTGAGCCTCTCCACCATATTGTGAGCTTTCCCACAGTATTGCAATAAATATCATGTGAGACTTGGATATCATTACACCCCTAATGGTTAATGCAAAAAAAAAAAGTGTGATTACTCTCTCAGTTGTTAATGTTTCCTTGCCATTACAAGAATCTGACAGCTCCATAAATGTGATAATGATAATGATTGCTGTGTATTTAAACATACCCAATGTCTTTGTCAGTTGTGGTTGTCTTATCTGGTTTGATCCCATCTACAGCCACAACGGTTTGTCAGTGTCCAATCTTGCCAACTCTCAGAAGCTGAGCAAGACAGGGCCTGGGTGGGACTATTTATAAAAAAGCACTTAAGGTATTAGACAAAAAGCCCACTAATTATTACTATTGCAAAATACTTGATAAATACAAATTTCTTAATTTGGACCACAAAATCAAACATGCAGATTTAATTTTGGTATACAAAGTTTTTAATAATCTTACCCCACCTCCTCTAAAGGAGTTTGTGAAAAGTAATTCAAGTCGGACAACAAGAGCAGGCTCTAGAGGTGACTGCTCTGTGCCGTTTAAGAAAAGTGCTTTTATACAGCTCTCTATTGCTTATGGAGCAGGTCACACATGGAACACAGTGCCTGCTCATATATGAGAGCTTTCAATACTAGCAGCATTTTCTAAAGCTTTAAGACAGTGGTTGTTCAAATATGTCACCATGTTTAAGAAAATTATGATTATTTTTTTTAGATTGTGGGGTTAGGGTTGTTGTTTGACTATTTAACACTTGACTTCGAACTTCAAATTAACTGTCTGAAATGAATTGTATGTACAGTGAGCGTGCTGCTACTGTACTTTTGTGTGATTGTTGTTGTACTTTTCCCTATCCTAGATGATTTCACATCAACCTGCTGAGGGACTGAAGAGCTATAATCTTTACATATTTACATTTGAAATGTTCATTAATATATGCTGTCCCTTTACAAATAGATAAATAATAATAAGAAGACTTGGATAGGAGACCGCTGGGAATACCAAGTGCCACAGTGCAGTGGCTCTAGTACAAACTGTTGTTGTGTCCTTAGGCAAGACACGGAATGTATGAATGCGGTGTGTGTGAGAGCGTTGGTGGTAGTTAGAGGGGCTGATGGAGCACATAGAAAGCCTCACCTCGGTCCATCTACCACAGGGCAGCTGTGGCTACAAGTATCTTATTCTGACCAGGTGTGGAGTGAATCAATAATGCTCTGTAAAGTGCTGTGAGGCGCTATATAAATCCTATGCATTATTCAGCCAGTGCATTATTTCCCTGCCCATCTTCTATGTGAATGAGTGATTCATATTTTAAAGTGCCTATGACAGGTTATACTACTCATACTACTACTCATTTTACTAAAACAGAGTTAAGATAATTGTTTTTGCAAAAACACCCACACTCGTTTTCGTTTTTTTTTTTTTTTTTTTTTTTTAATTTAGTATTTACCATAGTTATAATTTCAACAAATTAAGACAAAATTAGAGAATCATAAAAATCTGTAATATGCACTTTAGTGACATTTGCAAGACTCTTGTATTATGAGGATGTAAACAGTGGTCCAAATTTGTTGTAATTGTTCACTGTGGTGAGTTTTTTAATGTTGTTCACAACTGTTAGAGACCAAAGCAGAGTTTTGGTAAAGCTAACAAGAACTAATATGCTAATATGCACTTTCTGCTTATCTGACAGTAAAGCGCTTCTAATCAGATGAAGACACCCCCCAGCAGACTTATCTTGACCTGAAGAGCTGCTTACACTATATACTGGGACCAAATTGTGCTCAAAACCATGGGAAAAAATAAAGTGCAGGCCCTTTGAAATAATGTCTTAATAGTGAAATAAAAAACAGGATCATGTTGAGTGGGTTAATTTGAATAATCAAATACATCTTCTAAATGTTTGTGTCTATCCTAAAGTTTCATACAGTATTAGTATCATAGGATCCACTTTTTTGGTAAATATGTAGTTTTTGCCATTTTTACCCCAAGCACGATATTACCCAGGCCATCACCAAATCTAATATGTACTTTATGCGAACATTTAAAAGTCATTATTTTCCTATTGTTAAATTTACAGAGCAGTAGAGACTAGTGAGATAATTAGCTTCACAGAGTCATCATCATTTGTTAACAATTAGCATGTACCGTGAGAGGAGTCAGAGCCTGTAATGCACTTTCAGGGAGCCAACCTAAAATATGAGATTGTAATTTCACCTGGAAATATTGGCGGAGAATGTAATAAAGCCCTTAACACCCAAAGGAAATAAGGCTGTGTTTAGTCAAAGCTCATAATAGAAATATATCAATTGTTGATGGCTATGGAAAAGTCAGAAATTGCTGAGGCTCTTGCCGGTTCTCTTTGAAGCACCTATGTGTTGAGTAAAATGTGTTTAAACTACCTGTAAAGTTACTCACTGTTTTGCCTAATAAAACTCACAGCTTAATGTGTGGTGGTGCAGGTGTGACAGTAGAAGTGTTTATTAAGCATGGAAACAGTGGTAGAGTATAGCACGGGACCAACACAAACCTCCAGGGGCTTAAAGGTCTTATCCTAGAGCTTTTTAAAGTATTTTGGACATCACAGCCTTTATGTGTTTTATAGTATAACTTGGGATATGACTAGGGATGCACTAATCCAGTTTTGTGTTGTTTTTCAGTTCCAATACCAATATCGATACTATGGCTTTAAGTATGTGCCTATATCCGATATTAACCAACAGTGGTATGGACTGAAAATAGTTTTTCCAGTTGTCCAATTATGTAACTTACTTATCTTGCACATAACTACAGAACAGCTTTGTTGGAACAGTTCAAGTTCAAGTTCAAACATTATGAGACACCCGAATCGATATCATGGAACCAATATCCAGCAACTTTTCCTGTATCAATACTGGTATCGGTGCATCCCTAAATATGACTTAGCACAAAATCCAGAAAAAGCTTTATACAAAACACCAGCAGAGGGTTCCATTGTTTGTATATCATCTATAATTGTAATATACTTATATTGTAAGTTTATCCGAGACATGGACGAGGCGGGAGTGTCTTTAAACTGTGTTTTTTTTGTTGTTGTTTTTTTTCCAATGGCCACTACGGATAGCAGTGGGGACATACAAAGGACAATTGCTCAATTCACAATACATTACATCCTATACCAGGACATCTCCCAGTCCAGCGCTGCTTGCGTCAGCGTATCTCCACTGGTTTTGACACATCATAGAACTTTGGCACAGAATGATTTGTACAAACATGCTTGAGCTTGTCCAATGCTTGGTGTTGCGCTGGCTGCTATGCAAACTCCACATCGCTTTTTGTGAGCTGCCTCAGTGGTGCATCGATCTCACTGAAGTTTGGAATAAACGTTGAAAGGTTGGTCGTGAATTCTAGGAAGCATTAGACACCTTCCTTGTCTGCAGGTGGCGGCATACACAGCTTCAGTTGTAGCAGGGTCAGGTTTCAGTCCATCAGCTGTTATCAAATGTCCTGCATAAAGCACTGACAACTGTGGCACTTGTTGAAGTTCAGTCTTAGGTTGTAGCTTGTGGCTCTCTCAACAAACTTTTTCATTATTTGATCCTGATCTTTCACTGTTGGTGCTGCAGTGACAATGCCATCCATAATGCCAGTAGTTTGAGTTTGTTCCAATTGTTTGACACAACATCTTGTTCAAATCACTTTGTCTTTGTTTCTGACTACAACCATAGAACTAACCCATTCAGTTGATAAACTTCGTGGAAAGGCTAAATGAGATGGTGCAAGATGGCTGCATTACCAATCTTTGTCCTGAGTGCAACTGGTTATCGGTGCACAGGATGTACCCCAGGTTTCGTGTTTGGGTCAATCTTTACTGTGTATTTACCTGGTAGTGTCCCTGTAGTGTGCGCCAGCTCTGGGAAGTTCTCGAGACCAACAGGTGTGCCTGGAGTTGTGGCAGTGTTTTTTACTGTGCCCACTTTGTTCACAACACTGCTGTCTTGTAAAGAGTCAGTACACTATCTTGTGCAATGTCCACTATTTCAAACTCTACTCTGGTTTTGTGCTCTTTATGCTTTAACCGTAGGTCAACTGCTGCAACAGGCTTTATTTTGTGGTTGGAGTAGGTTCTGAGCATTCTTTTGGAGGTTTTCAGCTCACCTGTGTGGTCTAGGGACTGGTTGCAGTTCAGAGACGTGTTACACTTTGCGCCTGTATCTATCCTAAGCTAAATTTCAGTGTCCATCCACCACTTATCTGCCAGTGTTGCTACTGGAGTTGCATCTGTAAGCAGGCTAATTTTCAGTATTTCTTCTTCACTCATGGCATTGACTCCACATTCACTGCACTCACAAAGCGACTGCGACAAACTTATGCCCAGTGGTTTGCATTATGACAGCAGGAGCAAATGGAGCCTTCTACTGGGAATTTACCTTGATTCCACTTGTGCTTGGTCTTTTCCACATTTTGGACAGCTTTTGTTTTTATTCCTTATGTTTGGTCTTTGGTCAACATGTCACCCGGGTCAGCATACCCACAATCCAGTAATATCAGCCTCAAATCTTTAACAAAGTTTCTTTAATCAAAAGTTTCTGTTGCACCTTGTTTCCTCTGTTTGAAAAGATGCCTGGCGATCCGTTTATTTTTTCGCTGTCTGATGTAGCCGGCAAACTTGTCAAGGACTTTAACGGGACCATCCTTTTCACCATCAGCCCATTTTTATAAATTTCTCTACTTTGTTTGTCAGTCCATGCATCAGTCCAACCCACCTTCTGCTTGAACTCCAGCTCAGACAGAGAACCCGCAAACACAAAGCTAATGTGGCTAAGAAATCTCTGAAACTCTTGATACAAATCCACTGCGTCACAGCCAATCTTTGGATAATCAAACTGCATCATGATGGCTACACAGGTAACTTACTTTGCTTGACAGCTTTCTGACACCATGAAATATACAGTCCCTGACAAAAGTCTTGTCGCTTATCCATTTTGTAGAAACAAAAGCTTATAACTTGACTTTAAATTAATCGATTGGTTTTAGAAATGTCTCATATGAAAGCTAAAACCCTCCCAAATTATGCTCAATAAACTAAAAAAAATTTGCTTCACTGAAAAAAGATTGATCATTTAATGAACACAGAAAGGTCAGATTTTGGCAAGACAAAAGTCTTGTCGCCTTGTCATATGATGCACCCAATCCTAGATTACAGCCTCACCTGTGATCAGTTACTGATCAGTCAATTAGTGGGTGTGTATAAAAAGAACCCCAGCACACCAGACCTTCACATCAACTGCAACTTGACCTCTGACAACATGCCTAAGATCCACCCTGAGACCAAAGCATTAATTATCAAGAGGCTGAAGACCAGATCCACTGCTGAGGTGGTGACACCTTCAATGTGTCTCAGCGTCAAGTGCAAAGAATAAGAAAAAGATCTGAAATGACTGGAGATGTTTTTGACAAGCCCAGGTCCGGCAGACCCCGCAAAACAACTGCTCCGGAGGACCGTTTGTTGATTAGAAAATGCCAAGGCCAGCCCCTTTTCCACTGCAGCAGAGCTCCACCAGGCCTGGTCACCTCAAGTCCCTGTGTCAACCACAACAGTTTGTAGAATTCTGTCTTGAAATGGCCTCCATGGTCGAATCAGTGCACAGAAACCAGCACTAAACAAAAGGCAATTAAAAAAACTGTGTGGCATTTGCCAAGGCCCACAGCCTGCTAAAAGGATGGACACTGGAAAAGTGGCAGAAGGTGGATTTCTCAGATGAATCCTCGGTTGAATTACATCACAGCCGCCGCAGATATTGCAGGAGACCTACTGGAGCCTGCATGGATCCAAGATTCACCCAGAAAACAGTTAAGTTTGGTGGCGGAAAAATCATGGCCTGGGGTTACATCCAGTATGGGGGTGTGCGAGACATTTGCAGGGTGGAAGGCAATATCAATAACCTAAAATATCAAGAAGTATTAGCTACCTCTTACATTCCCAACCATAAAAGGGGTCAAATTTTGCAGCAGGATGGTGCTCCATCACATACTTCTATCTCTACATCAAAGTTTCTCAAGGCGAAGAAGATCAAGGTGCTCCAGGACTGGCCAGCCCAGTCACCAGACATGAACATCATTGAGCATGTCTGGGGTAGAATGAAAGAGGAAGCATGGAAGGCAAAACCAAAGAATCTTGATGAACTCTGGGAGGCATGTAAGACTGCTTTCTTTGCTATTCCTGATGACTTCATCAACAAATTGTATGAATCATTGTCAAACCGCATGGATTTAGTCCTTCAAGCTCATGGAAGTCATACAAGATATTAAATATGGATCTCACAGCACCACTACTTCATTCACTGACGTTATGCAACATATTTTTGTATTTGAAGTAAATTATTTGTTCAATTTTCTGTAGGCGACAAAACTTTTGTCTTGCCAAAATCTGACCTTTCTGTGTTCATTAAATGATCAATCTTTTTTCAGTGAAGCAAATTTATTTTAGTTTATTGAGCATAATTTGGGAGGGTTTTAGCTTTCATATGAGACATTTCTAAAACCAATCGATTAATTTAAAGTCAAGTTATAAGCTTTTGTTTCTACAAAATGGATAAGCGACAAGACTTTTGTCAGGGACTGTATGTATATTGTTTCTAAGTTTATCTGAGACATGGACAAGGCAGGAGTGTCTTTACACTGCGTTTATTACAACTACATAATGGATACTACGGACTGCAGTGACAGGGACATACAAAAGACAATTGTGCAATTCACAATAATAATATATGCAGTGAAGACACTTTGAACACTGGAATGATCAGAAAAGGTCTATGGGCACATCTGGGGGAGGCAAACATGTTAAGTTCGGCAGGAGAAGCACTTGTGCAATATTACTGTGAAGTGGGTGAATATGAAATCTTATGAGCCCTTTACAGTTTAAACAGTACTCCCTGTGATGCTTAAAGGTGCACTGTGTAACATTTCTAGAGAGTCTCTAATCTGCTTATCTCCGTGGAGATGTATTTTTATTAAATGTTCTACAGTGTGGCATTAAACTTCTCACATTTTATTGATTCCAAAATACTAAATGCATTCTTACTGAGTGGGACCTCTGCACAAATATGACCTGTAGTCAAAGTCATAATATCTTCATGGAGACAAGAAAGTGGCGCACCTTAAAAGGGTAGAATAAGTGGCAAACTTTCAAGTAGCCTTGAACAGACTCATAGTCAGTAAGTCTTAAATGCCACTGTGCCCCTTACCAAGACACATCAACAACTCCTATCACAGTATCCTTGTCAAGAAGAGCATCCAGCATGAAAGACTTCCACCCAAAACAATCTGACTGTATATATTACATTAGCAATCCCACAGCCTTTGTTTATGCATTAAAAAGTGAGAGGTTGAAGATAGCAAAAGTACAGCTACTGTATTTCAACTCCCTAAAGTTGTAGAGGAGATGAAACGGCAGTGGGGCTCTGGCTATTCCTCTAGAAGACATTTTTAGTCTGTTTTTCAATTTACAGTTAATGAGATTTTCAGCAGCCACAGTCTCTCTCTATTCAGCGGTTAGTGTTTATCCTCCTCTGTCTCGCCCCAACCATCTTTTATAGCGTTGCCATTGCACCCTGTCTGTGCGGGATTGGCTTGTTTGTATAAATAGCTTAGCGGCACAATCCCTGTCTCTGGGAGCATATCTGGTGTGAGAGTGTGTAAATGTATATATGCTGAAAAGGGCTGTGGTGTGAGGAGGGTCTGAAGGAATACAAACGGGTACATACTTGTTTAACATTAGGAAAATTTGGCCTCTTTTTTTTTAGATTTCTGGGGGATTAATAGTTCAGTTTTGTGTGTTTCATCTCTGTTAAGCCCAGTTTGTATCCCATAGTCTTGCAATGCAAGGGTTCCCAAAATTTTCAGAATGAAACCCCTAAATTAAACTCAGGACCTCACTGCGAAATTAAAGGCACTTGCTGTCTTAAAAAATATGAAAAAAATAGAACTAGTTCATTGTGAAAGGTCTGCAGTTATCCAAAGTTATTCCTCACTTACCTTATTCCTCCTAATTATATTTACCATGATGAGTTTTAGTCTCAGATTTCACAAGTCTCAGAGACCAGAGCAGAGTTTTGGTAACACTATCAACAACTAGCATGCTAACACACACTTCCTGGTGTGACAATCTGACAATAACAGCATTCAGTGGACTTATTATTTGACCTTAAGAGCTACTTACATAATATACTGCTTAATTCCAGGAGAAAAATGGGTTCTGAATGTATGTAGTTATTAATGTGCTTTGATAATTAGAAAATACATTTTGGTGTACCTGAAGCTATAATACTGTATTTTGTTCATATAGTTGGCATTTGTGGGTTTTCATTTAACATTCTCAAATATCAGTTGCAAAAGCCTATTTCTTGTTTCAGACTGTCCACAAAATTAAAACTATCTTAAGAAAAACTGTTAAAATCTGTGAAAATACCAAATCAATGCTGATGGACTTTTTTCCATTTAACTTTAAACATCAGGCCTTGACCTTGTCTCCAACTGGGGACTGGAGTCATTATTAGATAAACAGACATTTGAATAGAAACCAGACAAGGCATTATCTAAGACTTCTTTTCAAATGAAACACTTTTAAAAATTTCTGTCAACTGAATGAACCCTTATTTAGTAATAGAACTTTTATTAGCAGTGATGAGAAAATGCCTAGGTGCTTTCATAGGAGCACCAATTTTAACCTTTTGCTTGTATCCAACCTCCAACTTGTGTTGAGAGCTTAAATGACCCATACAATATTACACTATTTTCTGATCTATGTTATAATGTCATTTCCTCATCACAAACATACCTGGAATTGTGTTTCATTCACATGTTTAACACACACACCCTGAATGTTTAGGCTGCGTTTTTCTCTCAAATAGAAAACATTCTGTTTCACCTTGTGATGTCATGTGGTAATACAGGAAGTGCTCCACTGTGTTTTTAAACTCCATACACCTTCACTGCAGTTATTTGGATAATTTCTGATCTGGAATTTCCTATTTCTACTGAACTAAAATTAAAAGGTCCCTGTTCATTTGAAGACCACCATTTCATGACATCACAAATTGAAACAGAGCATTTTGAGCTTTTGAGATGTACTGACAGACTTATAAGGTAGGATTACTCAAACATTTGCGAATGAAACAAAACACAACTCTGGGTGTTTTTGATGAGATGAGGTAACATCATTCTTACATGGCTTAAACTGTCAAGTCAATTTTGCCTAATATAGGATCTTTTAATAAACTTTTCACATAAATATCATCAGTTTGAAAGTAAAGTAATTTATCTGTAATTCTGTACATTCCAACCAAAAACCACATGTGGTTTAAAGCTCCTCTATCACCCACTTTATCATAACCCTAACCCTATGGATTCAGAGAAAACAAAAAAACAACCTTTTTTTTTTTTTTAAACAAATCTTACATAGTTAGGCGAAACCATTTCATTCATTTTTTCCCCCTAAGATACTCTAAAAGGTTACTTCAAACCACATGTTCAGCTTTATGACACAATACAGTACTTTTACCTAAACCTGTAGAACAACGAAAAGATAGTGGTGAAATTCACAAAAATGATAAAGAATGGTGTCTTGTTGCTTGTTATTTTATAATGTCACATTTAGTTTAAAGGTGCACTGCGAAACTTTTTGGTTGGGAGTCCGTCACCTACTTGTTTCTATGGATATGTCATTGCTCGGCCTGGAATGTTCCAGAGTATGTCATTAAACAGCTCTGCCTTACATTTATTCAATTACAGGTGGTTTTATAGCTCAAAAATACCTAGCAAAACAGGCATTCTGACTGTTTGCCGGGTTGCCTCTCCACAGATCTGACCCGTAACTTGGTCTGGTTTGGTCACCATGAAGATAGGAATAGCAATAACATCTCCATGGAGAAAGGCATACACGAGAAAAGTTACACAATGTACCTTTAATCCAACAGAGCTTCTTTTTCTTACACAGATGAAGCCAGTGTCAATTCCCATGGCTTTTCTGTGTTGAATTCACGTGACGACTTCAGTAAAACTACCATTTCAGCACCTGTAGATTCTATTCCACTTTAATGTTCTTTCAGAAGGAACCGTGACAGAGATGAGAGTTAGCATGTAGCACGTAGAGGCATGGAAAAGCGTCACAAAACATTGCAAATTCTGCTCCGTGTTGGTATTTTCCAGCTCCTGCCTGTCATGTCTGATGTTGTAATCCACTCTTCCACAGCCCATACCCCGCACATGTGTTCAAAGGCCTCTCCTCTCTCTCTGTGCTATGTTATCTCACAAAGCAGAATTCAACCTAAAAACAAAGTGCCTGCAGTGCCGCTGTAGCCCTGAGCCATGGTGTGGTTGTGGGAATCGTGAGTGCAGGTATACATTAACACTAATCACACATCACTGGGCTGTCTGTGGGCATGCCCTGGCTTGGAACGCTAGGGTTTAATAATAAATACATAAGTGGTGTTTTTAAGAGGGAAGTGAATTATTTCAAGTGGTGTGAATACGCACATCAAACGCTTTCTATTTTCATCTGTCTGCCAATTCAACCTAACAACAACAAGTACATCTCAGGTGATTAGTGCTGTACAGTACTTGAGACATGAGTTCTTTTTGTTTTTTAAGTGGATACGCATGCAGCTAACCACACTGTATTAGCAGGGGAACATACAAGAGGGACCACAGCGAGGGAATAGCTCAATCATGCTCTTTCTTTCAGTTGCAGGCAGCCATTAGCAAGTGCTGGTCAGAGCCCCCCTCCTCCTCTCATCTACCACACCTGAAGCCTCACTCTGTCTGGGTTAGGGCTGGGCATCATTAAGAAGTTATTGATATGATGATACATAGGTCACAATACATCTTAATCTTAAGCTTAATACAGTGTACTTTCGATTCAGTGTACTTTCAATTCAGTGCAATTCGATACGATATCTTTAAAATGGATTTGATACAGTTCTGTAAAAAATATTGAGTAAATCATGGCTGTAAATTTAGAAGTTTTTATTAAACCCCATAGCTATGCAAAGTTCATATGAAAAACACCCATTTTAATCATCAAACCAGTGAATATGTCAAATGTATTGCATAAAAAAGTTTTCTTCCTCTAAAAATTGTAGCACTGTCACAAAACAATTTAGTAAAATATACCAAAAAATACTCTTGGCAATATAGCAATACAACAGCCCACGATAGCGATACTTAATCAAATTATGATACAATAGTTTACAACAGTTTTCAAGCTTTTTAGATGGTGAGCCGTCTGTTAACAGAGGAGAGAAATTGAAACAATCAACTGTAATCAAAGTCTGGAGAGATGCCTGTTTGCACCGTGGTGGTCTTTCCTTCTCAGTCCAAGGCCCTGCATGTTCGGTACAAGCTGCTGTAAGATGTGTGTGTTTTTGCCCTGTCAGGCTCACAGCGCTCCAGCTCTGGCCTAAAGTAAATGCCTGAAGTAAACAAGTCATGTTTATGTTTGTAAGAGTGTGATTCAGACGGCTGGGAACAAGCCGTGTTTGAGCCAGCGCTGAGCGTACAACACAAACATACAGTATCATTACAGGGTGAGTGCGAGGTAATAGGAAACACCGTGACTCACTGTATAGGAGCTGATATCTGCCTTGACAGCAGCCACAGGCACTGTAGTGCTGTTTCAATTCCTTATCTTCTAACATACTTTTTTTTCCTCATTTGTGACCATTACTGAGAATCTAATTTCCCTCCATAGGTTATAAGGAGATGATCATGTAGGCTACAGTAGCTGACAGACGCTGGGAGGGAGCAGGGCTGAGACAAGTCTGTGCAATTAGCTGTCATGATTAGATTAGCCGAGTGTTAGCCCGGGGAGAGACTGGCCTAGTTGGCTGGCACACACATGCACATACTGTAGGCAGATAGGCTGTTATTGCACTGAACTCATCCAGACTTATGTAATTGTCGGCGGTGCAGAGGCAGGCAGGCGGACTGGCAGTGAGCTGAGAGCTGGTGCCCATGTGAGAGAAGAGAATGTGGTCATTTGAAATGATACAACCAGTTAGAAGTGTAAACCAAAGCCAAAGCAGCATCTATACTGGAGTCAGTATGGTATGTAATGGCAAGCACTTCTTTAAAGCACTGCTAATCTGATAAATCTGCATAAAAAAGGAAAAAGCACGATGACCGTTGTTTGGGGTACCCTTTTTATAGCATGTTATACCAAAAAGAAGTAGTTATAGTGGTTTCTAGTTGTTGTAGTTGTTATACTACTTCATTGTGCGGAAAAAGCTCCTTATCCACGATGTTTGCTCCTAGGTCATGGTTATTTTCACTTAAAACTTATAAGGTATTTTTTCACTTAAACAACACATGTTGCGTTTGAGCCTGCTATATAGTCAGTACTCTAAGACAGCTGTGGATCATTATGTTAATAATTTGCACATTTTGAATAACATTGCTCATCTAAAGAGATCTTAATAAAAGGAACAAGTCTGCAGACTTCCACGTTAGAAAACTGTGGTGCCCAGTTGAAGCTCACTTTACCTTAAACATCATCACAACAAAGAGTCGGCAACTCAGATGGATATCTGCAGATCACATTAGCGAGTAGCAAATAAAATTTTTCATTTGTAACAAAATGACTATGCGCCACTGCAGAATCTTATGTGTATCACAGATATTAAGTAAAGAGCTACTGGTGTATACCGGTAGCAGTGAAACGGGTTGATTTGCAAAATCTTGAAAATAAGCAGAAAAGATTTAAAGATTACCTAAACATGCATGAATCACTCCAAATACAACTTCAAGAGGGTAAATGAGAAAGGGAAACAATTATAACGTGGTTAAAAGCTCTGAAAAGTCAATTTTGCACATAATGGGTCTGTTTTAAAGTTACTATCTGCAAGGTTTCTTTTTGTTTGTTTGTTTGTTTGTTTTTCACCAGTAGATGGCAGATGTGAAACCTGTTTCCCCATTCTCTCACCTGGCTCAGGCTCACCTGTGCTCTCAGGTCTTCTTTGGTCAGACCAAAGCTGGCACACTCTCAGACTGCAGTAACGAAGATAGCATCTAGTGGCAGAGGTCTTTGTTTTGAGGCCAAGTCTTTGTTTTGCAAGTCTCAAGTAAGTCTCAAGTCTTCAACCTCAAGTCCAAGTCAAGGCCCAAGTCGAAGATAGGCAAGTCCAAGTCAAGTCTCGTGTCACTGGTCCATAAGTGCAAGTCAAGTCCAAGTCTTCTACTTTGAACCAAAATACCAAATAAAGCTTAGATTTTTGTAGTTTAGACTTTTAAGATAAATTGTACTTAAAAAAATCATAGTATATTTTTTTATATGAGTATTTATAGAAAATATAAGAGTTGTAGTAATTTGCCTTTTTAAGGTCTTGACAACATCTTAGTGTGAATCATTACAGTCAGAATAGAAAGAATGCAGATTTAAAAGTGCTCCTCAAGTCTTGTCAAGTCTGAGTCAAGTCCTAAGTCACTGACCTTCAAGTCCAAGTCGAGTCCCAAGACTTTGTCCATTTTATCAAGTCAATTCTCAAGTCCTAAAAATAGTGACTCAAGTCTGACTCGAGTCAAAGTAAGAACTCAAGACCTTATGACTGATGTTAGCTTTAAATATTAATTTTAAACAGTAATTTGTGTAATTATTGTGATTAATGATTATTTTGATCATGTTAGTAACACAAAAATATCGCCCCATCCCTAAATCATAGTGTTGTATAATAGTATGAGGTAATGCTTAGTTTCTAAAACTTTCTAACACTTGTCAAATGAGTAAGCACCCGCATCCTACACACAGAATCCAAACAGCTGCTCTCAGTTAACATGTCAGCGTAGTTTCAGCTTGTTTTGCAGGTCTGACAATTTTAGCTTCTATTTTCAAGTCTTTTTCCCAATGTCACCGCTCAGATCTGTGCAGGGCTCAGACAGTGCAGTCTTCAGGCACAAGGTGAATTATTTGAGGCTGATTGTTTGTGGGGTGCAATCATGTCGTCTTGATTACTGTTAGTGTGCTTTAATTGGTGTACTGCAGGGAGGAATCTGCACACACAGGGACCAAAGACTCATTCAGGAGAGATCACATGCACTTCCCAATCAGATGGTGCAAAAGCTAGACTAGATACACTGGGTCATTGTCATTTCTGCAGATACCTGACGGGCAGCAAAACATGATGACTTTGGAAAATGGAACACAGAGATGTTTTTTCTGATTGTTACTAGGAGTCGTGTCTGTCTGGAGCCTTTGGGATTGTTATGTTTGACATTATCACAGCTTATTTGGGTCCGAATGTTCTGACTTCCACAGATACAAACCACCTGGTGAATTTAACTGTTTCATGCCAATTAATATCAGTGCAACAGCTCAGGCGGGAGAGTGTTTGATTCGAAGGTTGGTGGTTCGAATCTTCTATCGACATAAAAGTCATTTTGTCTGCATATACTGATGTGTGATTGTTTGTGTAAATGGGTGAGTGGTTCCTTGCTGTAAAGAACTTTCATAGCCTTGGCAATGGAAAAGCAATGTATAAAAATGAAACCATTTACCATTACCATTTACCATGTGTTATCTTTCCAGCAAACTGCATTATTTTGGCATTCTTATTTTCAGTCCAAGATTTATTACGATATAAAGTTTGCTCTAGGGGAAAACCAGTACATGTGTTGTTTTTGTGCAGCCAGACATTTAAAAACAATGTGCTTGCCGGTGGTGTACTAGTTTAAGAATTGCACATGTGGTTGTTTGGTTCCTTGTCTCAACCATTTGTTGAATGTCTCTACCCTCTCTCTCCCATTTCAGACTACAGCTGTTTTTTCTGATAAAGCCTTTGGGTCAAAAAATCTTATTTAAAAAGAGCGCTCTATGCTATTGTAAAAAATAAAATAAAAATAGTAATTTTTCAAAATCCTGGAGCGTTCCACTGGACCCAAAGTACAGTTATGACATCATCCTTTAAATGTCCTACATTACACAAATTGGATCCTTGTGAGCTGTCAGCCTTGTTACAAAGCAGTTGCCTCATCAAAACCATACTCGGACTTGTTTTGTTTCATTCACTCATAGTTGAGTAATTCTTTATTATTTGTCTGTTTATATCTCCAAAGCTCAAAATGCTCTGTTCTACCTTGTGATGTTATTTAGTGGTAGTTAACAGCCCCTTTATGTTTAGTTCAGTAGGGATTGGTAATTCCAGGACTGAAATCACCCAAATGAATTCCAGTGAAGACGTATGGAAGTTAAAAACATTTACAGGAGCATTTATTGTATTACCACATGGCATCTCGATGTGGATTCTGTCTCAGACAAGAACCCAGCCTTAATATGCAGAATTTGGGTCCATAAACAAAACTGAATGAAACAACATACAACTCCACGTATGTTTGTTGATGAGGAAACAACATTATAACATACATCAGATCATCATGGGCCTTAATTTTCCTGCTACTTTGGATCTTAACACAACCATGCACTACTCTTCCATTCACTATAAATTGAAAGTAAATTCAAGCATTTCACTATAGTACATCTATCTGTGCACAATTTGAAAGGCGTATAAGGCTGGAACAATGGAAATTGCCCCATTTTGAATTGGGACATCATTAAGAGTCACTAAAGCATTGCAACCCAGAGAGGAAGGACCCATAGACCCATTAGACACAAACCAGTGGCTATTGTGGCTGACCTGGTCATTGAATCGGCAACGGCATTCATACATTCCTGGCTATCAGTTATTGCACAGTGGATAATGAGGATGTGGATACCTTGCAGCATGTATGTAATGAAGGATGAAAACATTTAACTTCACAGGGACTTGAACCTATAGGCAAATATGAGCCTGTAGCAAGGTAGACACGGACAAAGCTCCATTAGTCTGACGACAAATATTACACATTACGCATATTACACATTACATGATAACACAGATTACAACTCAATTTTACATGGGGCTATTTTGATTAACCCTTTCACCTGTATGGCTGGAGGTGTAAATTCCCAGACAACAGTAGCATAGCCAGGACATGCAGACTGCACAGTTAGCAGCTGCCTAAAGTTATTAACACCAGACAGTGGATAATTGTCATTTCAACCCATACCTTCTAGCACAGTGTAATAGACTTGTGGATAATAAAGCAAGATGAAAACATAATTATGAACTTCATATTCAGCCTATGCAAATACATGCCATATTCTTTTCAAGGTCAGCTTAACCTCATTGAAAGTCTCCCCTTGGTGTCTGCCCATATTGGCGAACGGCGCAGATCCTTCAAAGTTCTACAGTACAGACCTGACTCTTTCCTCTTTCTCTGTGCTTAAAGGTGCTTTTTCATACCCCTTTTAATTTCCAGCTTGGCTCTGAGTCTATTTGCGCTACAGTCACGATACAGAGAGACCTTTTTCCCATTTGGTTATCCCTGTGGGCCATGGACTTGTTAAACGGTGTCTCATCCCTGGCGGCGCAGTGCAGGATGTCAACATATGGTCAAAAGTGGTCATACGTATAATGAGCTGGAGCCTTGAAGCCCCGCACAGTAACCCTCATTAAATCCAAAGAGAGGAACGGGGTGTTTTGAATGTATAGTATGGGTCTGACCTTTGGCAGATTAATGCAGGGTGGGATGGTCCAAAAGGAGCAGGGAGCCGCAGTATTTTAACAGCGTTATTATCACGCTCATTTGCCTGAGTCAGCGCCCTGTCTTACTGCAGTTTTATCGCTGCTCCGAGACCAGACGATGGAGATTAAGGACTCATAACAAGTTGTTTCGTGTAAAGTGTCACCTCTAATGTCCTCTCAGAGCTGCAGTGTTCCAGCATTAAGTTTGACCTGTCTGCATCTAGTTTCTCTGCTCAGGGTTACACTGTGTGGCAGGAAGATGTACGCCATAGTGTTGTCACGATACAAAAATTTTGAACTTGATACTAAGAATTTTGCTCAACACTTGGTTACGAAGCCACAAAGAAGATTTTTTAAAAATGCTCCTTTTTGGTGTTAGAATGCAATTTAAATATACTAAATGGTAGTACTTTTTATTGTTGCAAGAAGTCTTATTTTTGTTTTGATAAAGCTCAAACTGACACTAAATACTTAAATTGTTCAGGAAAGCTCCAATTTTGTCCTTTTGAATCTGTTAAATGTTATTTTTTTGCAGTATCAATACTCGCTAAAAAGAGTAACTAGGTTCCATATTACGAGTATTGTAGTATCATCTGATTTTTTTTTTACAACCATAGTGGGAGACCCACCTCTGCTAATTGACGTTCTTTACAGTTTACTGCAGGGGTCTCCAAACTTTTTCCTCTGGTGAGCTACCTTTACAAAGCAAAAATGCTAAAGAGCTGCTACTTTTAGCCTTTACTAGAAATGGAGTATATTTAAGTGGCTTAAAGGAGGTACAGTTAAATGCCTATAAAACATAAACCTTTATCCATGTATTAGGTTTTGGCTACTCTACCCACCACTGTCTGTCGCATCAAATAAAAACTATTCATGTCATGCAACAGTACTATATTTGTGCAAACACAGTTTTAGAATATATCAGAAATTAGCACACGTATCATTTCCTATAAGTATTAGATAACTTTAAGTTGAAGTTATACTTTCTCACGTCATGGGAAATTAATTCTCTGCAATAACCTCATATCTATGTCCATTCCAGCCGGAGCAGTGCGCCACCACTGGGAGCTGCTCCTCATCTGAAGCACTTTCTTACTTCTATATGCACTGACTCCTCTAATAACCTATAGGCCCAAGTAGCATGGAGTCACAGTATTTCAGCTACAATCTGTGGTATTGCCTGAAGCAACAGCATACTGTGCATTATTACAATATGTGCGTTTTCTTGAGACCATCTACAAGGTATCCAACAAGTGCCCTTTGTGCCAGTCTCTGCTTGCTTTGAGACAATATTGCTGGATGATTATGATTTTTATTATTATAGTGTCTTACACATTTGTGCCCAGCCCACATGGGCTCACAAGACTTGGTAAACAGATTCACAGACAGATAAATCATCAAATAACCACTCTGACAAAAGCATACTCTAGTTATACAGGATATAGTACTTGTCTCCTGTCCCGGCTCTAGCGATATAATGAACTAAAACAAAAACCTTCTTATTATAAAGCCAACCCATAATTTATAATCCGATAACCAAGATACATCAGGATTTGATGACTGGACAGCAGTAAATAAAATATTCATCCAAATAGAGTGAACAGTAAAGAACAAAATGAAACTTATCCTGTACCACTCCCAGGTCACACAGGGAGCAGACTTGCTCCTCCTCAGGGAGACATTTGAACCGACCCACCTAGGAGCAAAGTGCCAGTCCTCACCTGGGCACAGAGTGACTGTTGTTTTCTGGTCAAATTTACATTTACATACAGCTGTTTGATACCCTTTCTTATAAAATGAATTTAATTTCTCAACTTTCTACATATTTTCTACAGATGTCAAGTTTCCATTGTTTTCTGAAGCTGGTCATTAGTTTCTGTTTCAACAAATTTGGATTACACTGCAATCCATTTGTATAAACATGGTTTAAATCAGACATTTGGGAAAAAAATCTATTTTTTTGGCCCAAGGATAATTATTTGAACAGGCCCATCTAAAGATCTTTTTGCTGAGCCTGAGCTCTAGCAGCTGAGTGAGGTGGTTTCCACAGATGTAACATTTCAATGATCTGCTTTATGAGGCACAGGGCCCACCCCATCTCTCTCTCTGCAGCTAGTTTAGTAGTGAACTTATGCACACCTAAGAAGGTTCTCATAGCCCTGTTCTGCAGAGCGTTGATCTGATCATGTTCCCCACACACTGAGTATATGGAAAGCCTAAATCTGGTACAACTTTCATTTTATTTAGTATTGAACTGAGTGCTAACCCAGTGCTCTCCCAGCAGACTCAAATATGGAGCTTAGTTCCCTCTGTAAAATTCATAAACTCATGGAAGACCAGTCCTAGGTATTTATATGAACTTGTGTAGGCTAAAGGAGATAGGTCATACATAAAGTTATAAAAACTTCTTGGTTCGTTTGGTTTTCTAAAATGCATAGTCTGTGTTTTATTTTGTTTTATTTTTTACACCATGCACCACCAAGCATTAAAATGCTTAACATACTTTGCACATTAGCTTCAGTCTGTGCTAACAGAATAATGTCATCAGCATGCAAGATACTTACATTTAAATCATCAACAGAAATTCCAAGCTGGCTTCTTTAATTTCATTTACCAGGTAATTTATGTAAAATGAAAATAATGTAGGTGATAATACATCTCCTTGTTTTACACCAAAAGGGGTATGAAACCAGCCAGTTTTTAAGTGATTAATCTGCACACATGGAACTGGAGCTTTATCAATTGATTTTATTGCATTATAGAATTTACCAATAATACCGTATCCCAATAATTTGTATAGCAAGAGATCCCTGTTAACCCAATCAAATGCTTTCTGGAAATCAACAAAGCAGGCAAATGTAGATTTTCTGTCCTGCAGCCTGGCCCTCAACACAAAACATCTCAAGATAGATATAAGATAGTGATGGTCCTATGGACCTGCCTTTTCTAAAGCCGTTCTGCTGATCAGTCAGATGAGATTCCAGGTATTCCTTGAGTCTGTTGTTGAGGACTCCTGAGTACAGTTTCTACACTGTGTTCATCAGACTAATACCCCTGTAGCTCAGTGACATTCTAGGGTTGAGTTTTGGAGATTTGGAATAGGTTTCATAATAGACAGATACCAGGCTGATGGCAAAACAGAATATTCAAAACCGGCTTGGAAAAGACTGTGCAATACATAGAGCAGAGGAGGTGCTTTAAGAGCCTCATTTGGCAGCTCGTCAATCCCCACTGCTTTGTTCGCTTTTGCAGTGGGCACCTCATCAGCTGTAATATCAACATTTAACATAATTTTGTCCCAATATTGTATTCAACATCTCAAATGCTAGAATATTTTCCATATAAAATAATTCCTTTGAAAAAATCGTATATTAGTGACCTATCACAACCACAGAGTGCACTATAATCTTGTGCCCATTTTATCAAATCAGTTTCAAAGGAAACCTCTCCGTTTGCAGCAATAATCTCCATTGGGATAGCTGTATTTTTCTGAGGACCTAGTTTATTAATTTCTTTCCAAAATTATTTGGCATTTGCCTGTAAGCTTTGCTACTGGAGGCTTTGTCCTCTTCTAAACGGCCTTTTAAAGAATCTCACCCTTTTATCAAATTGTTGGTGTGTTTTAAAATCATTCTGTAGAGTTATTCTTTCATTGAAATCCTTACATATGAGGTAGCGTTTTTCTACTGATCTCACTTCAGCCCACAAAGTATGTAAGTCATTATTCCAGTAAGGTTGATTTGTTTTATAATGTCTAGACTTATAATGTCTAATATTCTTCTCTGTGTGAGGGCCTTTTATTCTTTATATAAAGTATCACAACGTAATGAATAAAGTTGATCCATACTGTGTTTTTCGCTCTTCTAGGCAAGTTTGAATACTAAGGCCCCCTCACAATCATTTGATGATATAAAATGTGTGGGATTATGCCTCTTAATAGTTTTCTTTTGTGCCATGAAGTCATCAAAATTATAAGAGACATTAAACTCTCCTATGCGGAATTTAAGACACAGCACAGAATGATCTGGGAGTCGGCATTGGGGCCCAATTAAATGCAAAGCATCAGTGCCAATAGCATCCACAAGCTCAGCTGCCGTAAATGGCATGACATTAGATTAGTATGTGGTGTTAAAATATAATCTACCACAGCCCTTCCTCTCACTGATGTGAATGTAAAGTCATCTGTGAGGGAGGTCAATTTTCCATTGAGGACGCAGCATTTAGAATCCTTGAGAAACTCAAATGCTTCACCCTGTTTACTTGAACTCAAATCTAGAGCAACGCTGGGAGAAATCTCATCCATGTCAATATAAGCTCTCAAATGTGCAATATGAGCATTAAAGTCGCAACAAATAAATACTGAGTCAACATCAAGTCTATACAACAATGACAGTAAATGTCCAAAAAATAAATCAGCATTTCAGTATAGCATTAAACGGTTTTCAAGGCATGAAGATAATATGCCATTGATTTGTCAACTATTTTAACATAAAACGAATCAAGGACTGAATTACGAACAAACATCTCCATGCCACCAGAAGCCTTGACTGCACTTCTGTGCGCAACGCAGTTATGCCCAAAGCACGTATATCCATACATGTCAATGTTTTAGTGCATCTCATTTAGGCAAATAAAATCTGGATTCAAATAATAATAATATAATATATAATAATAACAATAACAATAAGTGATGGAGTAATGCGTCACATAATATTAGTGTGTACCAATCTGGACACAGATCATCTGTAACCCATGGTGTGTGGACCGAATGGTATAGAAAATCAAGCAGGACATATATTTGCACAAGAAAAATTATACACAAGTGAATATGAAATAAACAATGGCAGAGATTGCAAATATGAAAACAGGCAACCCAGATGTTACAAATAAGGTAAAATGTCCTCATTTAAACCTAGATCAGTTGTAGCTCTTAATTTATGGATCCTGTAAGACTTGGGTTGTAAAAGGTGCTTAAGTCGATCTCCTCCCCTAAGGATCATCATGGTACATGCTCAATCACCATGGCTTATAAGGAATCCAGGCTACTACGACCAACCAGTTTGTAGTGTTTTGCCATAGTATAGTCTATATTTTGAGTATGAATGGCATATTTATGCTCTGCCAGGCGTTTTTTTTATTAGCATTTAGTCCTGCTAATGTAGAAGCAACCGCATTTACACTCCAACTTGTATACAACAAATGTAGGACTGCATGTTGTGAAACCTCTGCATTTGAAAAACGTATTAGTATATGTGTTTCTGAATGTATTTGTTTTCACCGCATTATTACAGTGGTTGCAAATGCCACATTTGTATGTGCCTTGTTTCTGTGACAGCCAGGGAGAATGTTCAGGAGGTTAGTAACTAGTGACTAGGTGGTCTCTTAGAGTAAAGGAGCCCTACAAAGTGTGAAGACAAGAGTGTTTTGGAAGACAGGAGCCAAACTGGGATCACTTTGGAGAATACTCCAATTCTTTTGTATTATGTTTTTGATTTTATAGGAAAGATCTCCATATTGTGTACAGAACAATATTGAAGAACTCTGAGGTTGTCTTTTTGTTTTTTGTAGAAGATCCTTCCTCTGAATTTTGTTATCTTTTGAAAGTGCATTGTCCAGGTCTTCTTTCTTATAAACTCTTGTTCAGAACCTCCTGCATATCCTTTGAGTGAATATTGAAGTCTTTTTCCATGTTACATGTCCTTTTAAGGTGCTGAAACTGGCCGAATATTGGATATCAAAGCATGTGGATGGAAACTATCAGCCTTAAAGATGGTGTTGCGATCACTTGGTTTTCTAATGATGAAGGTCTGTAGTGTTCCAGTGTCATCAATCGTAATTTGAAGGTGAAAAAAGTTTGTAGTGGTCTGACTGTATTTCAAACTTATTCTGATGTTTGGATTTGTCTTATTAGGGTACTCATGGAAACTTATGAGTTGTTGCTCAGTTCCTTCAAAGAGGAAAAAAAGATCATCAATGTAGCGCCCGTACCACGGGAAATGGTCTTGTCTTGGAGAGGTTTGAGTGGTCATAGATGTTCCTCTCCTCTCACAGGCCCATGTATAAGCCTGCATAGTTGGGGGCACACACCGCTCCCATGGCTGTGGCCGCAGTCTGTCTGTAGAGGTGATCCTGGAACTTGTCTTTTTTCATCTTGACCTGGCTTCCAGCTATATGATTCTCCCACTGTTGATTAAGAGTGTCAAATTTAGCATTAATTTTCTCCTCTAACGTAGCTTGCATATTGTCCATCTTTGCGCCCACTAATCTTACTTCATTCAAGTGAGCAGCATTGCCTGCATCCAGTTCCAAGTCTTTTAACTTATGCCTCTGTGTATTATCAGCCATATTTTTGATCAACAAATCTTTACTGATGTTTCACCATCAGCTTTACACAGCAAGATCTGGGAATATTTCCTTATTTACAGAAAAATTGGGGTATTTTCTGAACTCAGGTCACACTGAAAACGATCACACAGCCATTTTGGATCCCTTGAAGCTAAATAAAAGTATTAAAAAGCCAGAATGTTAGTAGGTAAAATAAATAAATAAAAGTAATGAAAACTCAATGATCTATGATATAGCTTTGTTGGAAAACTTTGGAAAATGTAGGACATTCACACTCACAAATCAGGTTGCCAGGTTGGTCAAGTTTTATCGTTTAGTTTGCTGACTTTGCTGACTTCTGCGTGCTTGTCCTATATAATAAACCAGATTAGTTTTGCCCCAGCCCCATGTCTGCGACCTTGTAGGTACATATGGGGATTACATTTACATTGAAACCACAAATCCATTTTAATGCATGTAAATATGTGACATGTTACCCATGGAAAAAAGTGATTGCGTGTGATTTTCTTTGGCATCATGCCCCAGACACCTGACTGCTCATTCAGCATTATGTATGCATGGCTGCTTATGTACGGCACAGGTGACTTTGCATGGGGGTACTGTGGGAATTTGCATCCCTATAGCTCTGTGCGTGTGTGTGTGTGTTCAGGTGCATATGTGTGTGTATGCATGTCTCTGTATGCGTGTGTGTTTTTGCGTGTTTGTGCGTATGTGCGTGTGTGTGTGGCCTCTCTTTTTTGTGCTTATGGAGAATTCATACCCTTGCAGACAGCCAGTCAGATGTGTCTCCAGGGAGGCGGTGCTTCTGTTTGTCATCTCTGTGCTGTCTCATTTTCTTTTCTATTTTGTATTTTTTCGTGCCTCACTCAGAACTGTTTTTTAACTGCAGTCTGTAATGTGTGCTCTGCTTCCAGCTGCAGTCGGGCCCTCGCTGTGTTGCTACATTTGATCGTTTTGATTATGAATGCAGTTTGTATTGTATATATATGTGTGCAGATCAAGTTTACATGCTCGTGTGAAAGAAAGGTTACTTGGGTGTGCAGTGTCTGGAAGGCATAGCTTTCGTCTGAAGCTTTTGAATGAATTTCAATAATATCAAGAACGAACTAAAAGATTTTGTTTCATGTCGATCAAAGGCTCTTCAAAGGGCAGGCGCTTTGAAATGGTCTTGATGTCTTTGTCTCAGAGCTTTTGGCACATGTTTGGAAGATGTGCAGTCTCCTCAGTCTCTATGCTCATGGTTTGTTTCACTCTTTTACACTCTATAGTTTCAGTTTTTCTCTTCATTTCAATCTAGGAGCTTCTGATCACAGAAATGTATTCAATCTTTGCTCTCTAGAAGTTCTCCTACCGCCAAAGTTATACTGTCACTAACACATTATATTTTTGGACATAAAAATTAAATTACTTTGGACTCCACGCATTGTCTAATTTAGAACTATTTATGTGTTAAGGTACTTCTCAACCTTATTTGTCATCAACTGTGTTAATGAAAGCACCAGCAGGGGGCACTCTGTTAGTGCAGTGAAGGAGGCCTTTTGTAATTATTCCAAAATACATTTTTTAACGGTGCTCAAAACATGCATGAATGAAATAAACTCAAACTATATGGTTTGGATGGTGATACAACATATGGCTAAAAGCTTTTTTTTTTTGCACATTAAAAGAACCATTTAAAAAAGGAATATATTGATAATGGTTTCTCAGCTGTCATGTTTTTGACATGGATATTATAAACATTTGTGCCAGAACATTTCTACACATTAAAATCAAACATGTGCTAAATGGGCCATATCTTCTGCAGTGATGGCTCCCTCAGGAGACACACTCTCAATATTTAATGACAGATTCATTGCCTCTTCCATAACCATATCACCATGTGTTTCTTTGCTTTATGTTGGTCTTCTAAGGCTCAGTGTTTTTAGACTCACCTTTTGAGCAGTGTCTGTGCAGGAGACAGTTGGTATAAAAATGATGAGAAGTCTGAAGAGGTTTCATGTGCTAATCCGTCCGCGTCTTTCTTAAATAAATGCCAAGTCAGTCTGATCAAAGCTTTCCGCTGTCTGCACTGTGCTGCTGGATTTGTAACTTTTCAAACTAAACTCATATAAGCTACAGACATCAAATCTATGGTGAGTTTTCAAAATTCCATTTCTTACTGTCTTCAAGATTTGATAAACAACATAGACTGGGAAAATAATATCTTAGTTTGTTCAATGTTATAAAATAGAAATGGTCATTACAGCAGTAAACTACTAGAGTGCAGACACTTTCATTGATTGGTATCTTTAGAACTAAATTGATATTACACATTTTATAGAACAAATTTTAAATTGCAACCTGTTTTAGGTTTAGATTGATACCTGAATTCTATCTGTTTGTCTTTTTAAAAATTGATCTCTCATATTTCAAATGGAAAATGCTGATTCAAACTGAATAAGAATTTAATTGAATCACAAAATCACAAATCAAGTGGTCCTTATTTTTCCAAAATTATGCACCCCTAGATTGGTTAATGTTATACACTACCAGTCAAAAGTTTGAATACATCTGCTCAATCAATGTTTTTTCCTTATGTTTTCCAATTAATCATTGGATTTACAGAGCCTGTCAAGATACCCAGAGCACTTTACAGAGCATTATTCATTTACTCAACACTCAATAGTGGTATGCTACTATTGTAGCCACAGCTGCCCTGAGGCAGACTGACAGAAGTGAGGCTGCCAATCTGCACCTTCCGCTCACTCACACACCACACCTATACTAGGCAATGTGGGTGAAGTGTCTTGCCTAAGGACACAATGACTGTGGCACCTGGAATTCCCTGTGGTTGCCTACCCTTGTTTAGCTTCTGAGATCTGACAAGATCAGGTTTTGACAAACTGGTGTGGCCATTACATTTTAGCTACACAATCTGAAACACGTTTTGAGATTTTTTCAAGTTTTTTTTTGTTTGCTAACTTCCATATGTGTCTATTCTTGGTTTTGACGCCTTCAGTGAAAATCTACCATGCAAATAGTCATGTAAATAAAGAATTAAAATTAAAAAAAGTGTGTCCAAACTTTTGCCTGGTAGTGCATGGTCAAACTTTAAAGAACTCAAGTGATGTCTCAAAACTAACAAAAACTCTTAATACATGATGCTGTCCAGCTGCACTGACACACTCTCTCTCTCCCTCTCTCTCTTGCGTGTGTTGTTGAGCTCTGAGTGATTGTACCTGTGGACCATTAGCGCTGCTGCTGCTGCTGCTGTGATTTCTCCTCTGAGCCCCGCCGCGCTGCTTCTCCGGACAGCGAGCCAATCAGGCCGCTGACTAAACAGCGCATCAGGAGGCATTTTAAACAAATCCTTGGAGAGTCCTTGAGCTGACGCTTTGATCACGCTCCTTATGGAAGTGTAGGCTAATTTCACCAGATGGCTCTCCTCTCTTTGTAGTCCGTGTGTGAAGTGTTAGCTGTCACTTTGGATTGGCAGATTAGCTTTTAAAGGCATGTGAAGTCTGCCATAAACACACACACGACAATAAAAACATGCTCCTGTCAAGGTGGATGCTAAATCAAAGCATCTGGTTTGAAGGCGAAATGGGTGAAGGACTGACTCATTACTCAGGTGTAATGGTGTGTTGTTTTTTTTTGTTTGTTTTGTTTGTTTTTCTTTTTTAGAGAGAAGTTACATTAGTGCAGTAGACTACATGTTCAAACTGTGATGTGATGATTGTAGTGGGAACTAAAGCAAATTATGAACTACACTGCAAAAGAAAAAAATCATTTTTGTCAAATGGACCAAAGTTTTAGAGTGAAGACATTTTGCTGCTCATCCAAGCAACTTCTTCAGTTCTGGTCAAATTGCCGATGGACACTGCCTTATATCTAGATGTATACTGTTAGAATAAGAAACGTCTTCACTCTAAAATTTTTGTCCAGTTGACAGAACTGAATTTTTCTTTTGCTGTGGATCCGAGCTGGACGACTAAGTGATTACACAGAAATGGACTACATTATATATATATATATATATATATATATATATATATATATATATATATATATATATATATATATATATATATATATATAGTATATATGTATTATGTATATATATATATATTTATATATATATATATATATATTTATTTATTTATTTATTTATTTTTTTTTTTACAAATATTACAATTGTCAATAAGTTAGTGAAGTTCCCCTTGTTAAGACCCATTATGTAATTTTTCCAGTGCATGGGGTCTGCCATTGAGATGCTGGAATGCTATTGCTTGCTAAAAATATCTTGAAAAATATGCAGTATTTTTAATTTTTTTTAAGTTCAAGATATAACAGCTTGTACATAGTCGATCACAAAGCTAGAATGGGCACATGTAAAGTACATTTGGAGACCAAACAGTATAGCAAAAAACAATATTAATAAGAAACAATTATACATAGAATTATAATAATAGATTCATATCAACAACAACAACAACAACCTAAGATTGCTGGGATAATAGAGGAAATATGGTTACTTAATGAAGAGCTCTCTATGAAGTCTCAAATATGCAGTATTACTATGAGTGGAGTCACCTCTTCACTGATCTGGCCAAAACTTGTGCCTCAAACAGGTTGTCTCCATGGAGATACTGTATGACTAAAGCCATACAGGACATCTTACATTGGACATCTTTAAATTACATTACATTCCTTTGTCCACCTTGCTTCCTCCATTTCTTCTATCTATCCACCATCCTTTCATTCATCAATCCATCCATCCAACAGACAGTATAAAAACTAGTGGACTAAGGGAATGTGATGTCACCTATAGCGTTTGGCTTCAGTCAAATGAAGCTCATGAAGCTTGCAGTCATAGGGGCGAATTTGTAGCCAAGTTCCATATTAGGAATGGGAATTTATTTATTTAATACAATCTGACTCACTGCAGCAGTTACAGAGAGAGGAGTTGATGGAGCAGGAAGTGCGCCCATGTTCACTTCCTATTTGGAACCTGGACACATGATGGACCATAGGAACATACACAGTCTATGAGCCATCCTCATTCCCTTCAGTACCATATTTCTGTATACCTCCTTATTTAATTTTGGCATTCTTTTCTTCATCCCTTCTATCATATTCTTTCCTTTCTTTCTGTCTTTCCTCCCTCCATCCCACCCTCTGTTCTTTCTTTTTCTTTCTGTCCTTCCGTTCTTCCTCCATCCTTTCTGTCTTTCTGTCTTTTCTTTCCTTCCTCCCTCAGTTTCCTTCCTTCCTTATTTCCCTCTTTCCCTCAATTTTTCCATCACTCCTCCTTTCCTCCTTTCCTTCTTTTTTCCTTCCTTCCATCGCTCCTCCCTTCCATCCTTCCTGCCAGTCTGTGTATGATGCATGCCCAGATTAGCTCAGTCAGATCTGTCTCTTTCATTTGGCAGACGGAGCCATCAGACGTCGCCGTGACGAATGACGCTCTCCAACTACCTTTGTTTGGTTTCGCTTTGCCACTCATTTTGTGCTTCATTTCACACTGTCTATACCCCTCTCCTGCTCTCAATGATGTATTAGATAATTCCCCCCTTATTTATTTTTTTTTCTTCTTCATTTCTGCTTGATTGACTCTGAAAACTGAAAGATGACATGCTCCGGTGATGTCGCACTCCAGGAGCATGACAGATCAGGAAATGTTTTGAGGTTTGGAGCAAATGAATTCTTCTTTGTACAAACAAATATATACGCCGCGTCATGGTTTAGGCTGTCGTGGTGCTTTCAACATGTCCACGTGAACAAGTCTTGATTTATTAGAGCCACTGCTGGTACAAGTCAGGGTTACCAACATACGCTTTATTTAATTAAAGGCAGACTAGATGTGTCATGGTGCACTTTTCCTTGTATTTTCCTTCTGTTGGTTTAATTATACAAATAAAAATGGATTTCAATATCAATTAAAATAAAAAAGGTAGATGAATAAGTAGGGATGCATTCAGCTTGTTCAGTCCCAATACCGATATTGATACTTTTACAGTAAGTATCGCCACTACTAGTGGTGATACTTACTGTAAAATACTACTAGGAAAATAGCACTTTAACACAGTTAACTTACACAAGAGTCCTACATGTGTCTAAACAAAATGCAGTGTGTCATCTTACCAGTAAAACAAAAGAGCTGAAGAAACAGCATGCAGCGTGAAATCACCCGAAAACACATCAATTCTGTGGGGTCTTTACAGTGTCTCAAAGTCAAAGTGTTGTGCACAATAATAAATCCACATCCAGTTGAAGTCTGCCATGTTTGTGTAAAATTGAAGCCCAATAGATAACATGAGCCAAACTACGCCAAAAAAGTATAATTCCCAAATGCAGTGTAGTAAATATATTCAACATGGAGCGCATGTGCGTAAAGATGCAGTCAAACAGGTAATGTGAATCAAATTCTGCGAAAAATTCAGTCCTGGTAAAAGTGTAATTCCCAAAGTGTTTATGTCCAGTGTAGAGCGCATGTGCTTAAGGATGTATCCAAACGAGAACACATAAAGTTCTCTGTAATCTTCTTCCATCCAGGTAACCGCACTGTAAAAGAGTAAAGTTATTTACCAAAAGAAAAACCACATGCTTCAAGCGCTGCATTTAATATATAAAACATAAGCGTTGTGTGAGGATCAGCTGTGCGCTGTGGTTCATTTGCATGCACATTTGTTTTGAGTTATAACTGAACATAGTATAGCCTAGTACTATATTTTAAAGTATCAACTGACATAGTTATAACAAAATTACATGACTATAAATAGTAATTATTTATTTATTAATAACATTGGCCATTAATTACATAAAAATAAATAAATAAAAAATACTGGCACTGAAAAAAAGAACTGTTCAGGAACTGGTATTGAAAAGCAGGTATCCTTAATGTACTGGTATTGGAAAAAAAATCCCACTGTACCCAGCCCTAATTGTGTTATTTATCCTCCAAATACCTACTAAACAGTTTGGTAGGAATAAAAGTTAAAACATGAGACACATGTAAATAGTCTTATTACATTAATTAAAGGCTCATGGAACTGATACTCAGTCCACTTAAAATTTCAATATCTGTGCCGATATTTGACACCGGCATCGGTATTGGTACACCCCTGTAAATAAGAGCCGGTTGAGCACTTTGTTGGGTCATAAAATAAAAGCACATTACAGGTGCTCTTTGAGGGTTAAGTTCAGATCTTAGCAAAATGTGACCCTTACTTGGCTTGGTGGATACCCAAGGCACACTGGGTGTTAAATAAGACAAGAAAGTCTTTTAATAATTGCCCTTAAAAATTGTCAAATTTCTTTCTCCAAAGTCTGAACTCTGCTCCAAACCACTGCAGACCTCTGGAGTAAAAAGACTCAAGCTGATGGAGATTCAGTCATTAGAGAAGGCAGAATCATGATCTTGATTAAAATTCAATTCATTGCACAGCCCTCTTAATTGTTGTAAGTGAATGAAATTGAGTTACTGGTTGTCTGTCTATACATGGGAGTATCCTATTGTATACTCAGAGAGAGAGCCTTGCAAAGCCTCGCTAAGAGCATCCTGCACTTCATGTTCATGTTTTGGTTCAGAAATATTCTTGACCCCTTCCTTCAATTTGCATGAACACCCTCAAATTGAAGATGAGCCCACTTCACAGATACAAAAACCCAAACAAGAAAAACTTAAATACTGTATTTCTGTACCTAACCAACAAACAGTTCTATCTTAGATTGTTAACATGTTTTATTACTTAGTTATACAAATTAAATCAAATTAATGCAAATAAATGCAACTGTCCATCCAGAGGTGTAATGGAAATGAAAAAAACATTTTTGCTTCCTCATAATGAAATCTTTTTTCATAACCAAACATATTTTTGGAGTGCAATGGACCCATTATTGTTGCTGTGTACAAACTGTTCTTTTAGTGCACGGGAGAGCTGGCAGTAAGTGGACCGTGAACAGGCTATGCTGAAATCCACAAAATAAAATAAAATAAAAAAGTCTTGGCCAGAATCGCTGACACAGTCTTTATAATATCTTTAACTTTGTTTGGGAGAATAGTGCAAACTTTCTGGTCCAAATATTTTCTATAATGTCCTCTGTACTGGTGGATATATATTGAAAGTGTAAAAGCACTGCAGTAGACCAGGTGCTGCCTAGAGGAAGGACACACTAGAAAATGTGCCCAAAACTGCTGTGTGCACAAGCTCCAAAATGCTTTAGCGAAAACCATTAGCCCCCGAAAAAGGGTTAGAGCGTTTCTGTGGCGACCAGCATTTAAAGATAAACAGTGCATTAGTTAAAACACACCTGTTTTTTAGAGACATCTGTTTAAAAAAAAAAAAAAAAAAAAGTAAAAGAAAAACCTGCCTGTTGCTAAAACTGTGCTGTCTTATTTAAGTGCATTACATGTCCGCTGAGTGGGAGAGGTAGAGGAGGTCCAGTGGGAAAAGGCCATGCATAGTTTTCATAATTAAGCAAAATATGCGTTTGCTGACTGGTGATTATCTGATTAAAATGCGTACAATCCAATTTGGCCTTTTAACAAAGACTCATGAGATTATTTTCACTGCTGTATGTCACTGTTAGAGTACACATCTGAAAATACCTAAACATTTAAATGACTAAAGCTCGGTACTGTAGTTTATTAAAGAAATGCAATATTAAAGGACCCATAGTATATGCTGTTTTCTGATCTATGTTATAATATAGTTTAACATTCAAATCCTGCATATTTAGGCTGAGTTCTTCTCTCAAACAGAAAATACTTAGTTCCACCTTGTGATGTCATATGGTATAGAGGAAGTGCTCCACTGTGTTTTTAAACTCCATGCATCTTCAGTGGAATCATCTGGATAATTTCAGCCCAATCTGTACTAAACAAAAGGTAAAAGGTAACTGTTAACATACTGCAGCATTTGGAGCCTGGGAGATGTACACAGACTAATTAAAAAAGGGTTACTCAAACATGTGTGAATAAAACAAAACATAATTCCAAGCATGTATTATGTATAATGTAACAACATTATAACATTTTTTTCAAGCTCACAAGAATTTTGCGTAATATCTGATCTTTAAGGACATCTATGCTTCATTTTTGAACTTCCTAACAAACATGGCATATGTGGAGAAATCTGTGAATGAATAGATATTTGTAGCATTGGTCAAGACAATCAAGTCACTCAATAGGGTCTGATCACTCCTTTTATAAAGCGTCCTTAAAGATACTTACACTTTACATTGTCCTTTTCAGCTATTCCACACATGAACCAACGCCATCTCGAAACACTCAAGGCTGATGAAATGTTTTCCCCATGACACAACTACAATGTGAACTAGTTGGAGCTGGAATCAACCATTTCCAGGAACAAACTGTAAAAGATTAATGAAAAGAAACAATTATTCTACAGAAATGCAGTATTTAATCCTGTGGGGTCCTCCTGCCTTCTCTTTATTGCCAAATCAAACCAGTAGCTCAGTGATTGGCGGTCATGCTGTGACTGAAAAAGGAAATGTAGGTGAAGTGCTTTGCCCAGGGATTTTTGCCGATTTGCTGACCCACTTTTTTTAATATCTCTGTACTTTCTGGGTCTATCCACATGAAAGAAAAAGACATTTAACACTAAAGACATTATTGTTGCCAAATGAAAGGACTTTAAAGCAGAACTAAACTAAACTAAACATGTTTACCTTATTAAACATGTTCTCACTTTGCTGTCTCTGGGTGGAAAACCACCATTATAAAAATGGCAGACATCGACCTGAATGTAATTCTCCTGGGAAACCCTGGCTTGTTCTACAATATAGTAATGTTATATGTTTTTGTATTTGATTATACTGCCTTATTTCAATGAAAAAGTAAAGAGGAAAAAATGTGGAGAGGCTTTTGAGTCTGTTCCCTGACTGTATTCTCATAAGGGAGCTGCAGGGGGAGCTCTTTCGCTGAAACTTGCTTAGTTTTACTTTAAGCCATTAGGCAAATTTGTGGAGCAAATCCCTAACAAATAATAATGAAGTTCAACATTTGTTGAAAATATCTATCAAATTCTATCATATCTATAAAAAACTGTGAATTTTCCATAGAGTACTATAAGCCCCTGCCCTCCATCTGACACTGAAAATCTTAGAACTCAACCTATTAAAGGTGCACTATGTAACATTTTGGTTGGTGGTCCATCACCTCGGTGTTTCTATGCTTATCCCACTATTCTGCCTGGAATGTTCCAGAGTATGACATTAAACAGCTCTACCACTTTACATGTATTCCACTCTTGGTGGTTTTACTGCTCAAAAATACCAACCTAACAGGTATTCTGACTGTGAGCTCTATGACACAGATCTGGCCTATAACTTGGTCTGGTTTGGTCTCCATGAAGATAGACAGGTTTAATACCATACTGTGAAACATTCCAGACAAAGCAATAGCATCTCCATAAAGAAAAATATTTGGACCCCCCACCAGAAAACACAATGCACCTTTAAACTTTCTTTTTCACAACCTACAGTCTGTGGCACAAAGCACTATAAAAAGCTGACTGTCCTCCTCAGACTAAAACCAGAGCGTCTATGAGAGGTGTGAGACAGTCTCCTCTGAGCCTGACCTTAAACACTCACTGTAACTGCAGCTTGGTCCTGTGCCAGCTGCCGTCTACAGTACAGTGTATGGATGGGCCTAATGACGCAGGCTAAAGTGGATCTTTCATTAATCTTCTGGGGTCCTGCTCTAATCTACAAGACCCTCCATGTGTGACAGCAACTTTGTCCCCGGCAGACCCCCGCGCACGCTTAAACCAGGCATTACCGGGGGCCTATCCGCAGCTAATCAAATCTATCTCTGGGGTATTGACACACAGTTGGTTAAAAGTAACTTACAGCTTCAGTCAGTGATCGATGAGGGGCTGTTTGTAGCTCCCTGGTTTCTGCTGGGTTTATCTGGACTCATAGGAGCTCTACAGTCAAGTCAATGTAGCGTCATTAAAGACTGTAGTGCAATAACAGGCCTCAGTCTAACAGTGAATACATCTAAATTACATTATTGATGAAGTGGATGGCTCCCAATATTTCAATTACAACCAAGTAAATAGAGAGCTGCATGTAAACAGCCTGACTTAAGTGATGTAGAATAGTGCAGGATCTGACAGAGGACTTCATGTTGTTTTTGAGTCATGTTAACATTATGAGCTTACTTTGAAACATTTTAAAGTGACAGATTATGCTTATTTACGCTATGTATTAGAATGCTGTTTTCCTCATCATAAATATACTTGGAGTTTTGTTTCATTCAGAGGTATTTAACACACAAACTCTGCATATTTAGGCTGAGTTTTTCTGTCAAAAAATGTCAAAAACTGCAAAAAATACTGTTCCACCTCGTGATAATACAGGAAGTGCTCCACTGTTTTTAAACTCATGCACCTTTACTAGAATCACTTGGATGATTTCAGCCCTGGAACTGCCAATCTCTACTAAACAAAAGGTAAAAGGTAGCTGAAAAATACTGCTTTGTGACATCATAATGTAGAACGGAGCATTTTGAGCTTTGGAGACGTAGACAGACTAATAATAAATTAATTTTCAAACTTGTATGAATGAAACAAAACACCAACTCCAAGTATGTTTTTGAAGAGGTAACACCACTATAACATTACTAACACACTTGTAGTAATGCAATATTTAGTACCTTTCTATCGAACATTCCAGGCAAAGCAATACACTTACAGTATAGTGCATATTTAAAACAGAAAAAAATCAAACTTGCTGCTTCAAAACTGGGTGATTCATTAGTGTCAGACTTCATGGATCACGGTCAGGTCTGTTGCACTCGGATCATTAGCTGGTCTTAATACTTTGGCTCATAGACAGACAGTATGGAGGCACACTATAAGTCTCACAGGGCCAGGGTAAGTGATGGCTTGTTAATGACAAATGAATGGACGTTTACAAAGAGCTGAATAGAGTTTTATTGTGTGGTTTGATTTCTATAAGAACAGGCCTTTGATCTGAGAAGGCTTCAGTGGTATGAAAGCTTTAGCCCTGTCCACAGTTGACCTGTCCACAGTTGACAGTTTTTTTTTTTTTGGCAAATGTAAAAGGTAAATTTTTTTGTAGATAGAAGTTAGAAGTGCTCCTTAAAAATACTTGACTATGATGTGCACTATTGTACGCTTCTTAAAATGTGTGCTTGAGATTGACATGAACATTCACGGACATCGAGTTCTTAAAAACTGTATTATTTATTTTAAATGGTGCTGTTTAGTGTATGGAGTGAATGAATGGTGACGACAGTGAAGCTTTAACTGCGTGACATAAATTTATAGTTTGGTAGTTAACACACCCTTGACAATTATATTTTATTACTGTATTTTGACTGCATAGAGAGCTGCCGACACGGAGTCATAATCTTGAATAATTGTTCGTTTATTAATTTAATTTCAACAATTAAGTAAATACATTTGGCTGTTCTTAATCTTGATAGTACTTCATTGTAAATTACACTTCTCTTTATTTCAGCTTTAATTTATTTTTAGTACGCTTTAATATCAATTTTGCACCTGTCAAAATAGTAAAAAAATATTCTTGAAATTCTGAACTACATAAACTCTCAAAGATCACATAGTTTTATATATATAAGATCACATACATAAGATCACATATATAAGCTCATATAATTAAAAATATCATTGCTACACCAATAAAATCGGACCCAAATAAAACCCTTTAATTGCCCTATCCTACATTTAAATAGGTGAGAACTCTGAACCGCCTGTCCCGCCCTGCAGTTTGGTCTCGTTAACTGCATTTTTAGCATGCTTGAGTCTGCATTATCACAGATGCAGCCAGTCCTATGGTTAAATATCAGCCCTACTATGTGTTTGTCTGTGTGATAAGCACTGTACTTGTCCCAGTGTGACCTGGAGTTGAGATTTTGCTGAGTGAGTTTACTTGTGGCCATAAGTTACCATTGCAGACAGATAGTGCTCTCAGAAAGCCACAGTATGTCCTGTAATGAATACAGATAGTAGACAGTCGCGTATGTCTTTTTCTCAACAGTGCTTGAGCAGGGAGTACATGAGGCTGTTTCTTATAATGCAGTCTCTCAATGCCATTCAGGGTTTTGTTTGTCTGCAGTTGGCCCGCGGTGCTCATTTCAACCATTCATATGTGAATGTACAAGAATGTTAAGGTTTTCTCGGTGCCCTTTTACAGCTTCATTCAAAACTCTGATGCACTGACTTGCAAGTAGTGTGGTCAAATAAATACTCAATTATAAAGGCGCACTAAGTAATTCTAATTAAAGCAATTAGAATGGTGAGAACAAATTAAGACCAGTGTCCCCAGAGTGTGAATCCACAATACAACACAAATAAGTTCACATCACCTCGACTGGGTTATTTCACCTGTTCAATGCCTGCACATACAAGGGACCTGCACTGTTGTTTTTTGATTTGTCGCGTTATAGATCTGTGTTCTGCATTTCTTCTTTTAACTCAAATTCAATAATAAGGCCAGCATGTCACATTCAATGTACTATAGCATAACTATGAGCCAATCTGCTGAATAATTTTAAAAAGAATTTGGGCATACTACCAATTAAAATTTTCTGGTTGTAAATAATGCTTAAATCTGTTTGCAGTTCAATGGATACACCACAAAGTTGAGAAAAACCCAATCACATTTGGAAGAGTAGTGCAAAGAGCAAGTAATTGTGTTGGCTGCTACCTTGGCCAGGTCTCTCTTGAAAAAGAGATTCAGAATCTCAATGGGACCTCCTGGTGAAATAAAGGTAAAAAGAACAACACGCACACAAATGTTCAATCATTAGTATTATGAGTAAGGCTTTTGTCAGTTGTTAAACTCATTTATTCACACTGTAAAACGTTTGACTTCAGTAGGACAAAGAAAATACAGCTTTATGACAAGTAGTACTATTTAGTAGGTACAAATATCTGCTATAAAAATGTACTGAAGTAAAAGTTGTAACACATTTTTACTTTTTTTATTTCACCACTGCTGCAAGTTTTCATCTAAACATGAAAGATAATCTTACAAAAGTACATATATGTATATAATTTAACCTAGGACTAATCCATAGAAAATAAAATATTCCCATATCACATCTGTAGCACCTGTCCTTGTTGTTACCCAAACCACTAATGCACTGTTTACATAGACGCTATAACCCCTCAGCTTTTGCTCAATATGGGTCCTGCAGGTGCACAGTTTATTTAGGTATTGAGAATCGGGCTTAATGCACCATGTACTTTTTTGTGATTGAATTGCATGACATAATTTGGGTTTTAAGATTCTTTGGACTACGCCGGTGCATTGAGAATAGCTGTTTTAATTGAGTTTTTCACAGTTTGCAAAAGGCGACCTATCACCTACAGCTCTGAGTGCAGACAGCAACAAAACCAGCTCCTCTTTCAAAGACTTGGTTATGAAAAGCCCACATTTCTATTCCAACGGTAAATACACCTGCATTATCAAATACTTTTAATAGGTTTTCGCAACAGGCCTAATATCATAACACCAGCCTTTTCAATTTATTATCAAAAGATATGAAAAATGAATAAACTCCCAGGCTTTTAAAATTTAGTCATCATCAGTGAAACTTACTGTATATGCTATTAAACAAATATACACAACTGAATACAGCTCTAGTACCTTTTAATTTGAACATTTTTCGTTCCAATTTAATTTAATTGGAACATTTTTAAGTGTGCCTAAACTATATGCTGCTAACTAGTTATTTTCAACAACTAAACCTGAACTAAACCAGCATCTTGCGAGCTAAAATGGCAACTACAAAAGATCAGATTTATGTTGTATTCATTTGAAACACTAACCGTATGAATCCATTCCAATATCCAGAAAGATAGATTGATTTTACAACAATATAATTCAAATTAAATTGTTTACAAAAAAGGTCTCCAGAAACATGTGCACCAAGAGTTACAATTTTAAAAACAATGCTTTGACAGCTGCAGTTTAATTGTAACTTTTTTCTTGGATCATCCGTTATCTGCCTGTCTTTGTGGAAATGCTTTTGCTCTGCCTAAAATGTTCCACAGTATGGCATTATCTACTTCCATAGAAACTAGGACAGGTACAGATTACATCTATGTAGAGGCAACCCTGCTCACAGAAATGGTGTACATTTTTCAAGTTAGTTTTAAGTTACCTTTAATTTAAGAAATACTAGTTTAAGTTTTATGCCATAGTGTTGAACATTTCAAACAAAGCAGTAAAGAAGCAGGTCACCACACAACAAAAGTTACATAGTGTACCTTTAAAACTGCAGACAACAAATTGTGACAGAGCAGTGTTTGGAAGTAACTGAACTGAACTGCATTTACCAAGAATTCTAATGTTGAGTGATTATTCCAGTACAGTTTTTTTTTTTTTTTGGTGGTGGTTTTCATGGTGGTGAGTGAGTGTGTGAACTTCAATGAAAACTTCAACAAAATAAAATTTAAATGTGACTTGAAGTAAAAGTATTCTACAGTACTCTGATTGGACAGTGTGTATGTTAGAAAATACATATTAACTTGGGACTATTTTGTATCTAAACACATTTTCAAAGCCTTTTTCCCATCATTCCAGGCAAAACAACAGACACGCAGGTCATACCACCAGAAAACTTACACAGCGTACCTTCAAAATCACAGACAACAAATCGTGACGTAGTATTTATTGTCCTTAAGTTGTTTACATGAAATTCAAACATGTTCACAGATAAGACTTTCTCTAAATGTCCTCAAATGACCAGACGGCTGTCCACCTGGAGCCTGTCCCCAGCTGACCCGCCCCACAGCCCCATGGACAAACAGAGTAGTGGTTGTAGTGTGTCCCCAACTGACCCCAGAGTCAGTGGGACAGACGGGCTGGGGTCAGCGCAGTCCGGACAAACTGACTCATAGCAACTGTAGTCGAGGTTTGAAACTTAGAATGTTTATTGACTTTTTACTTGTGTCAATATCTACGCAGTACAATTGAGCGAAGGACTAGTCGTAGAAGAAGATTAGATACGAAATTGAATTACTGGTGCAGGTTTAAGAGCTATATTGTCACAAACTTGGCTATGAGATCTGTGCACTGCAGAACGACGGCTAGTGAAGAGAAGTTTCAAGAGTATGATAGGTTTCTTGAGTGAATACTGCTATGAGGAGCAAATTAAATGTAATTAGCAACTAAGCATGACACAAAAGACAGAAGGCTAACCAAACTACTTGAACTGAAACTGAAAAACAAAACAAAAAAACAAGGATGCAATCTGCCAGTCTCAGATGGTTGGGGTTGAGACGGTAACCTTGTGTGGGTGTTACCTAAATAAATACTTGACCAGGAAATGGTAGATGTGAACATTTTTAGATTATTTTGGATGTCCTATGAAAAGAAGAAGCAATGTTTTGTGCATTACTCATTCTACGTGGGGCTTGTGTCCCAAATTCCAAGTATTTCTTTATTTATTTTTTTACATTTCATTTCCACTGTCTGTTCCAAATAAACTCAGTTCATCAAAACACTGATTAGTTTCTATCATTATTATTATTATTATTTTATATATATAATACTGTCCCCATTTGGTACTTCTCCACTAGAGTACAGCAGAGACGCATGATTAAAGTCCTGTCCATGACCTTATCTCAGAACCTAATGACTGGATTTGGACATTTAAGTAAAAAAAAGTAAAATTTTGCTGATGGCCCATCAATTGTTTTTTGAGTATTTCTCTGCCCCAGTATGTTAGAGGGCTAAACATGCGACTCCAGCCAAAATGGGGTCAGAGAATGAACAAATGATTTGATTACCTGACCAAAATTGTAGCTTGAGGTTTCTACCAATCTGTCCTGAATTTGAAAATCCTTGGCTCTCTCTCTGACCTTGAAAGTGCTTAGTGCCGTTTTTCTTATTGGGGAAATTGAAAAACAAGCAAAGAGAGCTTCCATAAAGTGGTCTGTGAGTATAGAACTCCACGATCTTATAATTTACAATTGTAGGGTAGCTCAAATCATAATTCATTTTTACATGTTTTTATGGATTCATATCAAAAATCCCACAGTTGTTCAGGTTCACTGTGCTACTTTTCCATTGGGGGTCTGATGACTTGGTGGCCTCTCCTGCTTGTCTACATAGCGATAAGTTTAATGCCATCCTGTGGAACATTCCAGGCAAAGAAATACAATCTCCTCAGAAACAAGTATGCAGGTGGTGGACACTCTACCAGAAAAGTTACACTGTGCTCTTTTTTGTCTGGAAAAATTGCCTTGTCATCTCGCTGTCACAACTATACTCCCGTCTTAACACTATCCTTAACCTTACTGAAACAATATCTAAAATGTGAGACTTGTAGTAGGCCCCATGAGTAAAACAGGTCATCATAAGTAACTGTCTGAGGCCCCACATGACACATATACACACACTCACATAGACATACACTGGCCGCTCGTCTCTGTATCAACCAGTGGATTAGTCCGTGGTAATTCGGCTCTAACGCTATAATCAATTAGTCCAGAGCAGTTCTGTGCAGCTGCTTCCTCTCCTCCACCTCAAGTCCAATCACTCCACTCTTCTCGTCCTCTCACTCTCCTCCTGATCTAATTGTTTCTTCTCTTCTATGTGCGGCAAAACCTTATTAGTTCTCTCCATTTCTTTGGCAACTTTGAGTCTCAACTTTCTTTTCTTTTTTCTTTGAAACTTTATTCTCGGGTTGTTAAACCTTTTCACTATACTTTACATACCACATTAATCCTGTAATGGCTCTTTGGCATGTTGGGATGCACTGATCTGATACCAGTATTGGATATCAGTGCCAGTACTGAAAAATTTGCTGGATCGGATATCGGCTTTGAAATATCAGTTCAGCAGATACTGTATCTTGGGTGGCCAGAGTTGTAGTAAGTACCATCTGAATAACACATTTGGATCAGTTTAGTATTCATTTTTGCTGTCTTCAGTTTCTACATTGGCTTTGGTTAATAACGGGATCAGCACTTCGGTATTTGAAAGCTGGATAGGTGCATCCCTATTGTCATGCATATCCAATACTGAAGGACTTGAGTCACTCCCATATGGAAAAGGTATAGACAAATCGTACACCATTTTAACATGTTTCATATGAATCCTAAAAGATTTGTATATGACAGTGAAAACACTTACAAGATCTTTGGTAAATATGTGCAGCATGAAACATATAAAACTTTGTAACCTGCAAGGCCTGTATATGACACTAATCCCACATACAATATCCTTACAAGTATTGGACAAAGGTCATTTATTTCATAAAAAAATAAGTGAAATGATGATTGTTTCCTTAAACTTGATTGCTGTGCTGTGTGTGTATGAGAGTGAGAATGTTTACAGTGTGTGTTTGTGTGTGTGTGTTCGTGTGTGGGGGTGTGCGTGTGTGGGGGTGTGTTGGGCAGCATGGGGGTAAACACAGTAATGCAAATATTGCATTACAACCTTAAAAAACATATTCCACTGATATCACGGTGAACATACATGCTATAAAAATATTTTTACTCTGCAAAATCCTAATTGTTATGAAGGTCTATATTGACTTGTAATATTCCAAAAAGCAGCTATACACTTATGTTTTTTTCACATGCCTCTACTGACAAGAGGACATATCAGTCACAAATACCAAGGTCTTGTAATTGTCCTCAATATCTGCTATTGTTGCTTCTGCAATCAGCAGATTGTTAGCTCAATTGGTAAGTCACTGGCCTTCCACATGGTAGACCTGGGTTCACATCCCCCTTCAGACTCTGATAGTTTTTTCTGCAACATATAATTAAAGAATACAAACATTACATGGAACATACAAAGAAAATGGAGTTTATCATGCACAATACCTTTAAATGTCATGCACTTTATCTTTACTAGTTTTTCATAATATACTTGTATTTAAAAAATGCAAAAGGGGCCACTTTCAGGAGTAAACCACACATGGCACATATAAACCTTATATAAAGATTTACTACAAAGACAGTGGTAAATTCTTATATTTTTTTCCCATTTTTTTTTTTCCATATGGGCTATTTTTAGGACTTGAGACTTGACTTGATAAAATGTACTAAGACTTGGGACTCGACTTGGACTTGAAGGTCATTGACTTGGGACTTGACTCGAACTTGAGGCCTGTGACTTGAGAAGAGTTGAGAAGGACTTTTAAATCTGAACACTTTCTATTCTGACTGTAATAATTCACTCTAAGATCTTGTCGAGACATTTAAAAAGGAAAAATTTGCATTTCTACAACTCTTAAATACTCTGTAAATACTCATATATAAATACACTATGACGTTTTAAGTACAATTTAGTTTAAACTTAATATACATTGCAAAAATATGTTTAAAGACCCTAAATTACTTGAAGCTCAAAGCAGACGACTTGAACTTGGACTTATGACCAGTGACTCGAGACTCGACTTGAACTTGCTTATATTTTGACTTGGGACTTGACTTGGACTTCAGGTCAAAGACTTGAGACTTACTTGAGACTTGCAAAACAATGATTTGGTCCCACCTCTGGTAGTAACATGCCTGTATATTCTTAAAAGTGCACAATGTAACATTTCTAATCGGGGGAGTATGGCATTAAATATATCTATTTTACAATTTGATGTGAATTGCCCTTCAAGAAAACAGGCAGATACATAAGAGGGCCGACGCAATTCAATAAAGTTCTCCACTCCAAACTATCTGTAACCTAAGAGAAAATTAAAACTGCCGTTGTTATCTACATAAAGCGCGGCGCATATGAACACGGTGGGACAATTTAATATTTCGCCGACTGCATTGTCGTTTAACACAATCCCAACTTCCTTCACCCTTGTCTCATTCTTCCGGAGCCCATTCACAGATCCCGCCGCCCTAATCTCCACCACGACATTATGTAACGCTCCAGAAGTCATTTCCCTGCATTCACGCTAATCTCCGCTCCATCACACAGCACAGCCTATTCATTCTGCAGAGTCACCAAAAAGAACAGAGCTGACTCACTGGCTCCCGCGCTCGCTCAAGTAAATATGTGGTACGTCACTGTTGTCACCTCCTCCTCCGTCCCATTTGTCTGTGCAGTGGAGCGGTGATAAGGCTTGATAAGGACAGGAGCGCGCCTGGGGGAGATAAGGGCTTTGCCACAGCCACGCTCGCGCCCCAAACCTCAGACGGGGCGTGTATTTACCATCTGTCTGCTCCTGCCATTTCAAATTCACTTCCTTTCACCTTTTATTTCTTTGTCGTCTTGAGAAAGCTTGTCTCTGCTGCTCATTTCATAAACATGGAGCTTTTTGGGTTTGTATCTGAACCTGAAGGATTCTTAGACATTCTGACGTTCAATCTGAAAGTTCTGTACAATGGAATGTATTTTAGATGTGATCGTGCTTACAGATGAGAAATAGTTTGCAAAGTGTGTAAGCAAATAGCTCTCTGTACTCAAAAACAAAGGTGTGTCCAGATTTTTTTTTTCATTGGTTTGGCCCATTAGCCATGTCAGGGAGGGGAGCACCAGGCTGTTCCAGTGAAATTTGACTTTTTATACATAATTTTAGGGGGGCTTTTGGTGCTTTCCCTTTGCAGGTTTAGTGATAAAAATGAAACTAAATTGCACTTGGTATTGACATCCAATCTAAAAGTGCTTCGGGGTTTTGCGGGACCTGGGATGGAGAGTCATAAAAGTCCTATATTAAACAAAATTACTCTTGTGATTTTAGTGAAGGTATATGGAGTTAGAAACAAAGTGGCGCACTATCTACACTACGGTATTATTACATGACATCACAAGGTGGAACAGAGTGTTTTCTGCTTGGAAGAAACAGCCTAAGAATTTGTGTGTTAAGCATGTGTGAATGAAGCAAAACTAAACATTATAACATCAGAGAATAGTGTAATATGGACCCTTTATGTAGGAAACATAGTGGTAAAAAGTTCACAGTCATAAAACTGTCCCACCATATTGTAGTAAGCTTTGCAAAATCTCTACCAGATATCAGCATTTGGTTTTCTATAGTTATACTTCACTGAATCGCTCCCAAGCCCATCGAAATTGATAAAGTGAGTTGGTTTCACAAAAGCTAAATGTTTGTTGGTTTTTGAGGGGCTCAGTAGGAGAGAATTTTAGATTTCTATTTTACAGTGGTGTTTCTGAGTTGTTTTTTGAAAGTTTCTTCCATTCTGTGTGAAAGTGCAGTACTGACTTTTACTTAACCGAGTCAAGGTTAGGCAAAAGCTGTTATGTCTGAAGTTTTCTCAAATCTAACACAATCCAAACTTCAAAACACCCAAACTTCTCTGAACTTTCCACACAAGCAAAATTTTGGTCTGAATCCAGGTATTTGAATGCAAAATGCTTGAGTTTGTCCTGTGCTCTTAAGTTGTTTCTGAATCTACAAAAGCACGTTGTTACCCCTGTTCCCTCTACCTCCTTTTCGGGGGGATTTCACTCCTTTCCTCTCCTTCCAAAAAGCAGCACTTGGCACGGTTTTGAAATGTAAATAAAGTTTTGTTGTTTCCTGAGCCGTAGCCTCCTCCAGCCCTGTTTATCAGGCAGACTTCAAAGTGCCACGCTGACATGTGGCTCTATCTTTGGGCTGCTCTGTGAAATAGGGTCACGGGCGGCGCTTGGCTCTCACAAAAAACTTCTCCCTTTCATCTAAGAACCTAGTGGGTGAGGGGGAACTAAAGAGGGCCATGCCAGGCAGCCAGGGGTGCCAGTGTGGGAGTGTGTACGTGGGCGGACATTTTGTTTTTGTGCGCTTTCTCCTCTGGTCACTCTTGCTAGCAGGTAGTCTCATAGCTTGTGTTACATCATCAGATTTTTTGATTATTATTCACAAAACTTTTTCTCAACTTCTTTGTGTTTCTGTCTAGCTGTGGTGCCAGTCCGAGAAGACATTGCCGTGTCGTGCTGAGCCGGGGGCCACCTCAACTTTAACTGGACTAAAGACTAAAAACATAAGAAGAAAACAGGAAGTCAAAACTTTTAGGAGCCAGTAAACAGCAAGTTGTCAGACTTTGGAGAGTGGATAACAAGACAAACTGTACAGCTGCAAGTTCAAGTTCGAGGTCAAACTTGTAGACCACTTCAAATCGACGTTTTTAAACTATCAAAGCCTGGAAAAACTCCCAACAAGCTGCTTATGCTTTGGTTGCCTTCCTGCATTGTTTTAGCCATCATTTTATATCAGTAGTCCAAGAAATAATAAATAGTACTAAAGCATCTGGACCATCTGGACAGCAGCAAGGTCAGAAGCCAAACTTATGGACCCATGGATTAATGATTGAATGCCTTCCTGCGTAGTTTTTAGCCACCACTTTCTATCATTTAAAGTAGTGTCAAGCCGGATGGAATCGTGAATGATCTGTACAGCTGCAAGGTCGAGTCGAAAGTCAAAACCTATGGACCACTGCTGCTTGAAATGAAATCGACAAGCTGTTAGTACTCCTCTATTGCCTTCCCAAGTCGACCAATCAGAAGTCCCTCTGTTTCTGCGTATTGCACTATTGAATGAACTGAACTGCAGCAAGGTCAAACCAAAAGTTAAAACTGAGGACTACAATTTCAAAACACACTTTTGATGCCTTTCGAGTACTGTTTGTGTTGAATGTAAATGATTCAACCTAATTGAAAAGATCAGCTTGTCTACATATTACCGGATTTTTTTTTTTTTTTGTAATTGACAAACAGTTCTGATGAAAAGTCTGAAAAAAGTGAAATAGCTTCATGTTTTAAAACTGCTAGTTTTTGCCAACTGCTTCCTGGCTTTTTCATAAACTATTTGAAAATAACTCAGCCAATCAATCAACCATTCCAGTGTTCCAGTCAGTCTTACAGTACACTTCACTTTCTTTTCTCCACCCGTTCCTCCTTATCTCCACGTGGACTGTTGATGTGTAGCGATGGCCGTGGGACAGAAAGATGCAGTCTGGTCCACTCAAACTCCCTCCAGGCCCCCTCACACCCCCATTGCCTCTCGGACCGGCTGAACTCCCAGCATCCTTTGCAGCATCGGCAGCAGAAGCAGAAGGCTTGGAGCGGGACAGGGCAGTATGCAGGAGACTGACATACCGGCCACGAATGCCTTCACAGGTAAAACACGCATACAAGTACAATATTTGGTCTTATTTAATTGAACATTTGAATTGCTGGTATTTATACAAATTGATGACTTGAAAACTGTATACTTGACATTCAAGTACTTCAAGTCATACTTCAAGTTCAGGTTAATGCCTTTTACTTCATGCAGTGTATTGTAAAAACAGCTATAGTATTTGTAGGGAAAAACATACGAAAACCTACACATTTTAAAGGGGACAGCTAGGGACACAATTTTTGTCTGATTAGGTGTGATGTTGGATGAGAACCATGTGGGGTAGTCAGACACAGTTGTTTTGACATGGTTCTCATCTGTCATGGTTCAACAAGTTAGCAAAGTGAAACAGTAGGCAGAGCTTACAGTTCAAACTAAACAGGCTCTTCACTCATGGTTCAAAATAGAGTACAGCATCTTCACTCAATACAGAAATTACTTATTGAACAACAAGCCGTAAAAAGTGAATCGTACTGAATTTGGTAAATAGTAAATATTTGGGCGACATGTTGGTTTGTCAGCAGTCAGTCATTCAAATCAAACCATTTTCGTCACCTTCTCTGAACATTTAACTGTGTCCCTCTCAAACTATATTTTTATGTGTCTCTTTACTGTTGTGTCAATCATCTTGTTTACACTTCAGCTTATTAGGCTTGTTAAATTCTACTGCAGGACACACAGTGAGGTCATTTACTGCCAATCCCACAATGCACTGGGCCGTGTTTACTAGATGTTAGATGATAGTTGAGGTGGCACAACAGTAAAATCTCAATGTGCTACTTTATTTGATGCGATAAACCAAATGACAGTAGTAAACAGTTGAATGGGATGGGGACTTCCAATGGTCTTTTGAAATGTATTTTCTATTGTAGATTTCCATTTTAGATACTTGTATGATTGTTCTGTTAGTTTGAGTTGGTACTGGTTTTAATATTTGATACATTGGCAATTATTTGTTTGGTTTGTTCCACACTCTACAAGATGTTCGGATTTGCAAAATTTAAATGTGCATAAACAACATTTAGACTTTTTAAATAATCAAATTAACTAATGAAATAACAAACTGTTTATTAACTGGTACTGGTACTTAAAGGGCCTATATTACACTATTTTTTTGTATGTTATAATGTTGTTTCCTCATCACAAACATACCTGGAGTTGTATTTTGTTTTACGCACACATGTTTAACACACAATCTCTGCATATTTAGACTGTATTCTTTGCTCAAACAGAAAACACGCTTTTCCGCTTTTTGACATCATGTTGTAGTAGAGGAAGTGCTCCACTGTGTCTTAAAATCCACAACACTTTCCCTAGAATAATTTGGATAATTTGATTTAATACCATAGCCATAATTAAGTATGTAGTTTCAGTTCTAATGAAGATAAAATATGAGAGTCTACAACAATTTACACATGCATAAACACAGTCGTTTTTTGCAATACATATTATCATAACATTGCTAACAATAGATGCTGAGGATCTCAATATTATAAAGGTATTCAGTATCAAATGGGAATTTAAGACACCACTAATCTCTATTATATTTTGGGATTAGTTAAATGTGTCAGGACTGATCTCATTGTAATGTTCACAAACACTCCGATAGCCCTCTAAGTACAGTAACCTTTAATAATTGCTGACTTGTCTATACTCTTTGTGTCTTGACATTTATGAGACTGTCGTGCTCTGGTTTGGGGTGAAAAGTTCAATCTAACGCGACAGAAATGTATTCGTCAGTGAAAGTAACACCGTTCATAAAGCATTAGCCCCGGTGGACTGCAGATTAACTGTCTTATAATCGCTTGCTAATTATGATGGCTGTAATTGAAGTTGTATAGTCCAAGCAGCTCTTTCTTGGGGGATTTGCGGCGATTCTTTGTGCGAGTGAACAATGAGCAAAGCTGTGAGTGGCCAGTGGTGCCTTTAGTTAGCCCTTGAGATTTAATCTGGTTTAGAGCAGTGGTTTTGAGAGCAGAGTGTTAGCGCCACTATAGGTGAGGCCAATCAAAGTCCATTCACAGATATAATGAAACCAGCCGAGACGGCAGAATCACACACGCTTCCACCAATAAGAGCTCAGTGTTATCTGCAGCTTAACGTTTATTTCTAGGTACATTTATTCTAGTATTTAAAGGGTTAGTAATGTGATATAGTTTCTTTAAAATAAAGTTTATACAGATTATTCAGATTAGGGCTGTGTGCAGTTCATTTAATTTTAAATGAGATTCAGTAATTTCCTATTGTCAGCGGTAGGTTTGGGTCTTGAATGGAGCCACAGCCAATCCTCTGTCAAAAAGCAGGTAGTTTGGAGGAGAGTTCAGACTTTGGAGGAATAAGTTTGACTATTTTGTATGGTAAAATCTGTATTGTTTATATTGTTTTGTTAGAAATAAACAAACAGATAAAGAAAGATGGAATGGAAAATAAAATAGAAATACAATTAATACAAGGAAAAAGAAAGTTTAAATATTTCACTTTTAATTGTTTGCAAATTCTCTTATTAATTTTTAAACTATTCACTTAGTGGACATCAACTTGTCATAGTATAGAATTAAAAGTTTTAAAAGTCACTTGAGAGCATATCTATTATTTTTGACATTTTGAGCACTAGTTTTACCTGCTTCTCAACTGGTGCAAGAAAAACAAAACACTGCAGAGTGTTATCAATATTTATAAAACAACAAACAAACCAAAAATGGCAAACATGCACAAACATAAAGTCTAGTGTGTAGATGAAACTTTGAATGGCTAACATGACAGCTTCTCTCAGCTCAGTCAACACATCTCCGTCCTATCGCTCAAATCACAGCTGAACAAAGTACATTTGGTAAATTTAAACTCACAAAACACCATTGTGCACGGACTTCACAGATGCTGTCACATTTTTCAGTCTCTCACCAAAGCGTTTTATGTTCAAGAGCTGCATTGTGTGGTCCTGTCAAAGCATTGCACTGATATGGTGCTCAGGCTGTCCCTGGTTTGAAGAGTCATGTGCTCGTATTGTTCTCTAGTGGTTTTCTAGGGTTAGTGTCACAATCAATAGAATCTATATAAATGATTCATACACTTGAAACATATGGGTCTATCTCATTTGACAAAAAGAACATCTAAGTGCAGTAATATTTGTTATGGATGTTTAAGAGGCAGGGATATGGCTGCAAATAAGTTGTTGTTTTAACTAATAGTGTGTGTTTTCAATGTATAAACCACTGACTATAAAGAAGTGGCGTCTGTCATCACCCATAGCGCTCGGCTCCAGTTAAATGAAGCTCACAATGGATACAATGTTATAGGAGTGAATCTGGAGCCAGTTTTGGACAAAATAGCAAAATAAAAACATCAGTATCATGTAGAGTGGGTTAATATAAACATTTAAGACCAAAATAACATGGCTCATTGCAGCAGTTACAGAGAGGGGCAGCAATTTTTCACTGTAAAGACAATTGGGAACAGAGTTGATGGAGCCGGAAACGCACCACGTTCACTTCCTATTTGCAGCGCGGTGGCTTGTGGGTTAGCTATGTCCATTTATATATCTGTGTATGGTGGACAATTTAAAAAGCATGACACTGTGAGAAGTAGCATTTAACATTTAGTCTGTATGTGCACTGCGTAACTTTTCTGGTTGGTCTGTCTCCGTGGCGATATCATGGCATTAAATTAATCTATTTTGCATTCATTCAATTCAAGGCTGTAACGTGGTCTGGAGGCACCACTTTCTATCTCCATCAAAATAAATATTGTTGAATGCCATAATGTGGAATCTCCACGGAGACAGGCAGGTGACTAACTTTCGACCAGAAAAGTAGTGTACCTTTAAAAGTATGATCAGCTAGAATTGATTTTAGTGCTATTGTATTTCAACAAGGGAAGTTTACCCATGAATATGATACATCGCTTGGGACAGTCCTTACTAATGCTGGTTCTATACTGGTAAATTTCTCATAGGCACACCTCTCGCTTAGCTGTCTCTAAGGTGGAATTAGTTGAAATACATTTTCTGAACAAAAAACTTAAACTAATTATAAGATTTTGTACAGTTTAATGAATAAAGTTACGAGTAAAATGCCAGTCTTGAATGTAAAGCCAAGTCTGCAAGTTAACCTGGCCTGTGTCTAGACAGAGCAGACTGAATTGCAAGGTTTAAAAGTAAGATCTTAAATAGAAGTCTGAAATAGCCTAGTCTGTCTGCACATTCTGTAGTCCACGCACACCACGAGTCTTTGGTCTCCGAGTCGTCAGTGTAAAATCAGTGCGGTATTTTCCATCACATTTGCACAGGGCTCTCTCCTCCGACCCAGCCGTGAAGGTGACTGCAGACTCATTTTTAGCGCTCTCTCTCATGTCACCCTCCTTGAAGTCACACGGCCATTTTGCTAACATTTTTCTGCTCTTTGATTGCCCCCTGCAGTGATGTTTCCATTGAGACAGTTAAGCAAAGCACTCAATGATCGTGGCTCCTTTGTGCGCTGATGGTTTGTCAAAGCTTGGACATGAATCTTACAGACAGACATCTCACTCTGTAGCAAACGCTGGACTACAGACTGAGTGACTAGCAGTTGACAGGTTGACTTATAACTGGGCCGTGCTCCGTTGTTCCCCACCAGTTAATTAAAGTGAACTTAGAGTCTATGGGGCGGCCATGCTGCGTGTCTGAATGCTACAGTTAAGAATATGATTAATGTACTGACTTAGACACACACATGAGTGAATATCACATGTTCAAGTGGCAGGAAAGATTTTTTGATTAAATTCTAGTGACCTCATTAATACTTTTTACCAAGTTTAGAACAGCTAACTTTCTCTCAAAGCGGGATCCTAGTTTGTGAATGTTCACAGACAGTGGCAATGAAAAATGATTTGATATAGTGTGTGTTTATGGTTAAATTTGTGGTTCATATAGCGTTATATCTGGATTGTCAACACTTAAAGGGGCAGTTCAGAATTTTGGACATAGGGCCTCATTTTCTAGTGAGCCAGAGTGTTGGAGATACTTTTTTTTTTTTTTTTTTTTTTTTTTAATTCCACCTAGTCCTTGTATCTGCAGAGGTTGCTGGTGCTAGGTTAGCTGCCACCAAAAACAGTCTTACCCACTCCACAAAGCACCCGAAGCAAATCTATTTTTACGCCAGACTGTCGATGTGAATGTCTAGGTTGACAGAATAATGTTTGAGATAAATCTAACCTTGCATTGTATGAATCGTCGCATGTTTAGGGACTATTTTCTCATATATCAGTCTGCCGCTGCCAAGCTTTCTATCAGGAAGTACAACTTGCTGCTGCTACCCAGACATGAATCGTTCAAATTCAAGGTTGGTTTTACTTCTAAAATTATTCTATCAACACAGACATTTACATTGATAGTCTGGCGTTATAATTGTTTTGCCTCGAGTGCACTGTGGAGTGGGTAAGACTGTTTTTAGTGGTAGGCTAACTATGGCCATTGACATGTGCTAGCCTAGCACCGGCGACCTCTGCAAATACAAGGACTGGACACTCTGACTAACTAGGAAATGAGGTCCTGTGTCCAAAATTCAGAACTGTCCCTTTAAGTGACCACATGTTGTAAACAATTATTGCAATAGGATCTTAACTCCTCCTATTTTATGCTAAATTGATTTCTGCGAGCCTTTAGCCATGTTAGAATGTTGTTACCCCATCAGCAACATACAGTACATAGGGTTGTGTTTGTTTCATTGACACATGTTTGAGCAACTTTTTATTATTAGTTTGTCTACAGCTCCAAATCTTAAAATGCTTTGTTCCACGTTGTGATGTGTTACGGCCACAGGTGTCCAGCTCCTCCTATCACCAAACCTGTTTAAGTCCCTGCCGCTGATTTGTGTGTGTGTGTGTGTGTGTGTGTGTGCAAGCCTCCATCTCCAGACTCCTGTTGTGATTGGTGGATTGAATTCAAGCTAGCGCCTGGTTCCCCCCAGCTGATTGGTCTATCACCCCAACACCTGGCCAATCCTGGGCTACACCTGCAGCTGCCACACCTTTAAAAGGACCCGCCCCCTGCCACTCACGGCTGCCGTTCTGTCTGTGGACTGCATGCCACTTCTGCTGTGTCTCTCGTGTTGCATTGTTTAACTTTGGTTGAGACACTAGTAGTCCTTGTGACTTAGTTTGAGACTGGTTTTGGTGTTCTGTGATTCTGTTTAGAGCAGGGGTGCTCACACTTTTTCAGCATGCAAGTTACTGACAAAATGACCAAGTCATAAAGATGTACCTAATACAAAGTCAAGCAAACTGCACTGAAACACTCTGTGCCCCTTTTTGGACCCTCGCCCACAGTTTGAGAACCCCTTCTAAGAGAACTTCCTCTGGCACTTTACACAAAACTGTGAAAAAAGTGAAGGAAGTAGGTAAGATTTTTAAACCTGTTTTTTAAAGTTCCAAACTGGAGTTGCATTCTTTTCTGGTTTTGCAGCGATATTTACCAGCCTCTGCACATTTACCAAACCAAACACACATCGTGACAAACACAGATGCATTTGTGCACTTTTGTTAGGCAAACTTCAGCCAAATGTCTGGTTTAGAGCCTCTTTTTGTTAATTTTTGGAAATTTCATTCTTTTGTTAGTTTTACCTTGTACAATTCTTTGAAATAAATTACAACTTTAGTTTTACCATTTTACCATCTTGGTTCTTTTGTTACTTCCCCTGTCCCTAGCAGAGCTGGGTCGCAATGTGATGTCATGAAGCCATTTTGTTTAGTAAAGAGTGATGATTCCAGGGCTTTAATTATTCAAATTATTCTAGTGAAGGTGTATGGACTTTAAAAAACACAGTGGACAACAAAAGGTGGAACAGAGTGTTTTCAGTTTGACAGAAAAAAAACAGCCTAAATATGCAGGGTTTGTTTGTTAAACACAAAACATAACTCCATTTTGATGAAGAGACAACATTATAAAATGGATCAGAAAAGTACTGACCCCTCTATGACCCTTCCCCAGTGGACCCATGGAAATAGTTTTCTAAGTACCTAGATTGGAACCTGCTAGAAGACTGCATGTTTTACTTGACAAATTCACATGGAATGATTGGGTACAACATGTTCCAGGACTTCTGAAACTACTCCACTGCCACCTGTTGCTATAATGTCCATAATAAGCAGCTCATATTGGAAGCCCATTACATTTTCCCAAGCCAAACACAAGATCAGTCCATAAATCCTTATTGAGCATTAATTAAGTCTCTCAGTGTGTACTTTGCCTAAGTGTCTGTGCCCCGCTGTTATTATAAACACAGTCTAGATGCAGAGAATTCACTCGGAGCTCAGAGCAGTGCTTCTCATACGCATTACATAATTCATCAGGCGTGTGCGGAGCCGAGGGAATGAAGTCATCGAGCGCCAGTAAACAAATGTAGATGTAGCTCACACAGGTGGTCGATAGCTCCAAGGTTAGCATACGGATTTGTTTACATCACACCAGGCTCACATGTAATGTCTGGCTATAGCCACTTTGCTGCTCTGCCTGTTTCTGATGCAATTTTGAAAACAAACTTGATTTCCATTGTGAGCTTGTTAACTGTGGACTGTGATGCCGGCTCAAAATCAAGGATATCGGTTTGTTGTAGTTCTATGAAAAGTTCAAGATGAAGTTGCGTCTCAGAAAATATTTTTTTTATGTGTACCTCTCTTTAATCAACAGAGGTGAGACCATGTCCTTGTTTTGGTAGTCTCAAGTAACTCTCAAGACCAAATTCTGAGCTTCAAGTCCCTTCAGGTCTTTATATTAAATTTTTTGGAATTTAAATTATTTTTGTGAAAAGGTCCTTCTTAAAGGGGAGGTGTTATGCAAAAACAACTTTTTGAAGCTTTCTACCATGTTATAATGGTTCCCTCAACAAAAACTTATGTGAATAGCTTTTATCATCCATATATGTTTGAGTAGCCTTGCAATATCTTCCTATCTCGCACTATTCAAACCCGTCTTAGCAGTATGATCCTGTCAAAGTCTCAGCTCAACCCACAACAAGCCTTCATCACTCTTGCTCTCACATAGCAATTTTCTATAAATATACAAAAAAGCATGATTCAAAACAAACCTGATGCGATGTGCACCGATTATAATGTGATAGGACTCTGAAGCAGGAGCGACTTAGCACAGGGAGAATGGGGAACACATTAATGCCGAATATAGCATTTTTAAAACGCTAAAAGGTAGCATGGTGATCTAAATGTCTTATTAATTAAAGTCCCTGTGTAAAATGAACCACTGAACATCTATCAGTCAGCTGAGAAACATAACGCAGTCTCAAGTCAGAGCCGTTTTACTTTTTAAAATTCAGTCAGAACATCTCATCATTGACCTTGTGATATTTTCCACTGGGTTCATTATGTTTGAGGCTTTTGTCTTAATTCACAGTCTCCTTTGTATCACCTTTATAGTTTTTTATTAATGGACAGACACTCAGACAATTTTCATGATCATTAAATGCAGTGTGTAAGGACCTTTACATATCATTGTTCTTAGTTCTTTGTATTTGTATGTATTTAGTTTGATTCTGGTAATAGATATTGAAAATGTGTTTTTTATTTTATAGTAAATAAGTAAATCAGTAAATGAAACCAAACCAGCTGATTTAGTGTAATGAATGGTGTAATGAATACATTTATAATTAGAATGGTCCCATATGGATATTTCTGAGTCAAAACAAAGAACACTGAAAATCTGTAGCAAGGCCTCCAGATCGATTTTAAGTTGCCGTAAAGTTCACAAATGAAATCTTTCCTTTGTAAGAAATAATTACAAAATGCAAAATGTGACCGCATACTAGACTGTATATATAAATGGAAATGGCTAACCACCACGTTCCAACTACAGAGCAAGCATGGCCACGCTTTAGGCTCCATCCACTCCGGATCCAGTTGTCCCTCTCTCCGTAACTGCTGTTGTCTGGCTCTTCATTTTGGTCTTAAAATGTTTGTATCAACCTGCTCAACATGATAGTCCATTTCTTCATAAAACCTGTAGATGTAAAATAGTTTGCTACATAACAACAAAGCAAAAACTGGATCGTAATTCAGCAATACATACATGCGTTGGTAAAGTTGTATACTGCAAATAACATGTATTTATGTGTAGTGTCTCAAAATACATTACAAACCAACCTACGAAAGTCAAGACAGCGTGAGTCAACTGACAGGAAGTTAAGTGTTGGATTTACTGTAATGTTTTTGAGAATCAGTCATATTGAAGCTGTTCCCTTCTTGGCTTACTGACTAAAAGTACATCTGCAGTCATTCAAAGCGCTCTAAACCTTTCCTTCTATCTCCATTATATAGTGCGCACTCCGCACTTCCCTTTAGGCTTCCTGTGGTAGAGACAGTGGTGCAGCATCACTCCAGTGTACAGCCTTGGCCCTGTTTCTCATCTGTGTGTCCAGCCGTCTGACACATATTCTCGCTCCCTCCTCCTCCTCTTCCTCCTCCTCCTCCTCCTCCTCCTCTCATCCCGCCGGCGCGCACCTTTTTCTGTCTGTCTCCATTAATCTCACTCTGTCTGTCACCCCCCACCCCTCCCTTCTTTTCTCTCTCACCCCCACCCACCTCGCTTTTCACTCCCACCCCACCCCACAAACGCACTCACTTGTTTCCTCAGGCTTTGGGTCTGTGTGGTCGGTCTGCCACTGTTGATCTGTATTGAGCTGCTCTAATGTAACTCGCTCGCCCGTCCTTTTGAGGGACTGGTAGGGATGTGTTATTAAACCTCCACCTCCTGTAGGTACAGACCAAACCAAAAACTGCTCTCAAGTTTGTGTACTGTTTCTTCAAATTCTATAAACTATATTACTCAAATAGTAGTATTCTGTAATTAGCATATTTTTCCAGTCAACTTAGCATGCAATCTCCAGCAATCTATTCCTTATCAAGAACTTTGCTTTTGATGTGGATTCATTTTCTTAGCCAAGGATCTGCTCCAACCAGATCACCCAAGTTGCAATACAATCACTGACAATAAAGACACTTAGTGGTGGGACCTTCGGCTCCTTTGTGGGATCCAAATCTTTTGGATGGGTTCATGTCAAAGAGACATTCAAAAGACTGACTCTTTTTATATTTAATTGTATTAGGGATATATACCGATACGATATGGTATTGAACGTCAGCGCAGATACTAAAACAATTTCTCGATCGGATATTGGCTTCCAAACATAACGTAATTAGACTAGTCATAGTCCATCTAGAAAGTCTCATAATGTTTGAACTTTTATTTTTAAATTATGAAATTCTAAATAAAATGTTGCTCTACAATAATAATTATTCTATAACTGGTGTTTGTGTTGGTTCAGCACTGTATTCTATGTAAAAACGCATAAAATATGAAAGAAGAATATTTATTTATTATATTTATTTATTTATTTATAGTACATGATAGACATGTCTCTATGCAAATGTTATTTGTTTGAATGTTTCACAGTTCCATCTGTCATGAGGGTGACAGCGCTACATTACAATTCAGATCTGTGGAGGGTCACCCCTGTTCACAGAAGGAATCATTGTATTTTTGAGCAGGAGAAAAAAATGTTAGATGTACATGCTTAACATCGTACCATGGAACATTCCAGGCAAAGCAATAACATCTTCATGGAGATAATCAGATAGCAGACTCTCTATTAGAAATGTTACACAGTTCTCCTTTAAGGAACTTTTCATAAGAGCCGACTCGTTTACAAACAGCACATCATTAAAAAGAATCCCTGCTTTAAAATGACTCTTTGAATGTATCCACCTGTCCTCCCAGCTACTTGATACTCATCTGTCTTTCAAATGTCTACCTGGATGCATTAGCTAAATGACTGTAAATTCACCTCAAAAGGACAAAAGGACTATTGATCCTAGAAAGATTGATTCTCAAGGTGCACAATTGACTAAATTGCCTCCATTTAACACAAAGTTTGATAAAGTCATGGTTAGCCTTGAAAGTAATTGCAAATAACTTGGAGACAGTTGGAGACTCTTTGTTCATCAAGTACGCAGCAGCACAGACCTAAAATGGGTCTGCAAGGGGATGAAATCATTTGACAATTTTACGTCTTAGAGCAGAACCATAAAATTAATTTGCATTCATTAATTTAGCTTATACTCTTGACCTTAATTAGGTTCTCACAAGCCAGCCAAGCCTTGACGAGTTTGTACAAGATTGTATGAAAATCAACCAAAATTATGCCTTGTTTGACTCAATGGAAATTCCATTGTATAGCCTGAAATGTTCCAAAGTATGGCATAAATAGCTTCTCTGTTTCCATGGAAGCACCAAAAATGTTTATGTGATGGGGTTGTAATAATGAGAGAGTTTCCTTGTCTCCATTATATTACTCTTAAAGCTTATTAGAGGGCACATATCACGCTATTTTCTGATCTTTGTTATAATGTTGTTTCCTCAACAAAAAACATACCTGGACTTGTGTTTTGTTCTTCTCTCAAATGGAAAAGGCTCTGTTCCACCTTGTGATGTCATGCGGTAATGCAGGAAGTACTCCACTGTGTTTTTAAACTAGATACACCTTCACTAGAATCATTTGGATAAATTCAGCCCTGGAAGTGCCAATGTCTAATGAACAAAAGGTAAAAGGAGCTCTTGAAAACTACAGCTTCACGACATCACAAGGTGGAACAGAGCATTTTGAGGTTTGGAGATGTAGACAGACTAATAATAAAAAGTTACCCAAACATATGTGAGCAAACAACTCGAGAAGAAAGAAAAGAGAAAAGTTTGCATATTATAGGACCTTTAATTGTAGAGTAGCATTTGTACAGTTAAATTGCTTCTGCAGTCTGACAAACACAGAATTGCCAAATAAAGTATCTTGGTACATAGGGTATATCGGTATTTTGTCACACCCCTAGTCACTAAAAATATGTTAAGTGTGAAAACAAGCCAGCGCATGGGTGGAAACTCATATTAGCGCAAAGATGTTCCTCTCGTCTCCTGTTTTAAGGCCAGGCAGCAACTCACGATAATTAATTTGAAAAAGTCCACCACAAATGTAACATTGAGGATATGTGCCAATGAAAATGTTGTTGACTTTGTTGTCTTCAACCTTATATATTCATTTTAACTTATAAATTTAAACTTAAAACATAAAAGATTGAAAAAATATCCTTATTGCATACTTGTCTATAATTCTGTTCTATGTAACTCTAAATTCTGATCTATGTTATAATGTATTTTCCTCATCACAAACAATCCTGGAATTGTGTTTTGTTTCATTCACACGTTTAACACACAGAAAACAGTCTGTTCCACCTTGTGATGTCATGTGGTAATATGAGAAGTGCCCCACTGTTTTTAAACTCCATACATCTTCACATAACTTGAAAACTAACACTACGTGACATCACAAGATGAAACAGAACATTTTGAGGTTTGGAGATGTAGACAGACTAATAATAAAAGATTACTCATGTGTGACATGTGTGAATAAAACAAAACACAACTCCAGGTATGCTTTTGAGGAGGTAACAGCATTTGAACCTGGCTAAAGCTCATGAGAATCCATTTTGTGTAATATAGCACCTTTAAAAAATAAAATTCCTTTTATCATGCAATAATCTAAATGGAGCGTACAAGTTCCCAAAGTCCACGACAAATTGATACATGGAAAACACAAAGCATGTTTCAATCAGTAATAATATATCTGTCAACATTTGTCATAACGTTAGCACCAATATTCCAATGAGACGTGACTTTTTTGTTTTTTTCCCCAGTCCCCACAAGCTTCAAAGACTCTTAATCACAGTCATTAAGTCCCTATTATTTTCTATTTCTATTCTAACAATACAATGGATATTATGGTTAAGGCTGTGTCTTGTGCGTCACCAAGGCAACGCCCATATAAACACAAACTTAACCTGTTCATTATTATTATACACTTACACATCAAAGATAGAATAAGAACTTGATGTCTCTTTCCCAGTAAAAAGTTGTGCACTGACATCGGGCAGTGGTCATGTGTCCCAGAAGCATCGCTGTATTATTACGATATAATTACAGCATGTAGGACAGGATAATAACTAGATTTAGGAGGATAATTGAGCTTGTGCGTGTTTGAGTGAGAATATGCATGTTCATATCGTCTCTTTATAATTACTGGGTTTTAGGCTTGAACCATGGGCAGGATTCAGACAGTGACTCATCCATCTCTGCCTAATTTCCTCCTGTTGTTGTGTTGTCGTGTAATGTTGATTTTGCGCGGCTCAGGTTTATGAAGGTAATTTGTGTGTATTGGGAGCCGCTTTGTGCACGCTTGGCTGCTGTCTGCCCGGGTTAGTCTCCTTTGTTGACTTCCTGTGTAGTTTATTTACCAGTCACTCAGCCATCCACCCCGGTGCTGTTTGCAATGACCTGAATAGACTCATGAGCATGTCTCGGTGTTGGCTTTGTGTGGGCTACTGTTTGTTGAATATATTTTCATCCACCAAAAAATCACATAAGCGTTTAATTATGGGTGATTCGTGTTTTGGGTAAATTGTTTTAAAGGTACAGTACGTACCCGCGCACTTACTGTTTTAAAAAACACTGACTCACAACTGGATGTGGGTTGTCAGTGCTGTAACCTGCAGATAGAGGACACATAAAAGCTTTGCTCATTCTGTATAGGCTGCACTAGCACTGGTTTGTTATTGGCTACCAGTGCTGAGGTTTAAGATGTGAGAATTCAGATCAAAGAGGGTCCTTTTAGATTTGAACCAACTGGATTTAGACATTGGAATATAACCTAAAAGAGAGACTCATCTTAGGAACCAAAACACCAAAGGGAAATATTAATAATTTGGTGATCATGTCCAATATTAAGAATATTAGCATTGCTATTTAGGGTTGGACGGTATGCAAATTCTGATACCGTTAAACCTTCTCAGGATTTTACCGGCGTACACGGTATTACCAAAATATTTTGGTACAATTTTGGTAAACTACAAAGCTGCAACATTATATGGTCTATGCAAATGACCTGCAGATTTATAATCTCTGAAATCTACACATGAACCATCTCACACACAATACACACACAGAACAGACTCACCGTCATTTAGTCTGACAGAAGCTGACCACATCAGCGCACAAGGAAAGAGCTGTCTTTATCAGAGCTTTACAGTTTATGCAAATGAGCCATCTGGTTTTAAGTTTCATTTCTGTAAAATGTAAACAAAGGTGTGCCTAAAGCCACAATGCTGTCAAATTGCAGAAGTACTAATATTTTTTTTGGGGACCAACTCTCTTGCGGCCAGACTTGCCATCTTGTCTTGGTCTTCTTTATGAGCGTCACACGGCAACAGAACGAAACTAATTGAACGTCATCTCCCCGTGCAGTTAAAAGAAACATTATAGACTGCTATTAGTTTTAAATCGTGATAACATTAAATTGAAAATACAACCACGCATTCATTTGCGCTGAGCAAACAAATTTAGGTATCAATAAATTATAGTATTATATTAGGGCCTGATGCAGAGCAGATTTTTTTTCAATGACAGTAATGAAACTGATTCCATTGCCACTTTTTGATACCGTGGGATACTGTAATGCCGTACTACTGCCCAACCCTATTGCTATTACTATCTGTAAAATCTATGCATGCTTTTGTAGGTGTAACTGAGCAATAAAAATACCTGAAATGGAATGAACAGGACCTGCTTTGGGACATTACTGGCAAAGCAATAACATCTCCATGGAGACAAGCAGGCAGCGGACCGTCCACTAGAAAAGTTACGCAGTGCATCATACAAGAAAGATATGCTTCATCTTGTCATCTGTATCTGTATTTTATTATATTTTTTCAAATTCAAGTACAAATTCAACCACTCTCACTTCAGGCAGTCCTTCACCCCTCATGGATAATCTCTATTGTCTTAAAATGTCATTGTCTTTCTTCTCATATTTCACAGATATGTTTAATAACTACATTACTTCTGGCTGCGGTGCTGGAGGCAGATCTATTTCTTCTTTATGATTTCCAGTGGATTCATTTGGTCCCTGTTAAACAAATGTAAGCTCTGGGGCTGCAGTCTGGCCGCATACACAAACCTGGACGTGCTCATAAGTCACTGAGATGGGATATCACTAGATAACAATGTTACCTCCGACATTTTTTACCGTGCCCAAAAGCGCTGCTCTTTAGATTTATGTGCGCTTGTATTGTGTGGAGTATATTTTTTCCGGAGGCGGCGTCTCTCACATCCTTAATGCGTCAGACGGATGATTGAACAAACTGGATGTTGACGGACAACTGCGTCTCAAAGTCATTTACAACTAAACACTTCTGCAGATGCTGTCTCTTATGTGCAGCAAGGACACACTTTATTCACTGAGATTAAGGGAGATTCACAAACTGTTCACGTAAAGTCAAGAAATGTTAGAATTTTCATGTGTAATTTTTTAACTGTACTGGACTGATAGCATCACATTAAACATAGGCTACTTCAAAGCTGATAACTGTAGGCTCTGCTCTGTCTGAAGCTCTGTTATTCTGGTTAGACTTTACTCTGAGCTTTAATGTAAGACAAGCAGAAAGAACTGATTTAGGAACATGTGAGGTGTTTTGTGATGTAAAACAAGTCCCTGTTAAATAACAGTTCAAGCTAGCTAACTTTTTTTTTTTTTTACTTTGATTTTGAACAAAAACGGTGAAAGAAACTAACGCTTAAACAGGACCATGAATGTTTGTGTTTCAGGCTCCTGAAAATGTGTTATTTAAAACCATTTTGTATTTCTCCTTGAATTTTCAGACATCTTTTCAAAATAAAGTTTGCTTATGTGTGCATTTTGTCGCAGTGGAAACTTCTGAACATTCCATCATAAACATACAGGCAGAACACCCCCAGCATGATGTCTGTTGCCAGAAATGTTACCCAAACCGAACACTAAACTTGTCTACCTTGCATTAATTTTCAATTGCATGGATAATGAAAGCCCATTAATTTAAATATGCATTGACACAGAGAGGAGGCTCACCTTTCCACAGATCTTGCATCACGTGCTTGTGTCCATGGACTTCCTCTTTAATGCTACACTGTAGAACATTCTAGGCAAAGCAACAACAGGAGACACACAGGTCGCGTGCCCTCATTAAATGTCTAAACCTGATTAATTCACAATAAGGAATAACCAAAAGCAGGAGTATATACTAGTATTTTACCAGTCATTTTGCCTGGGTTTAGTTTAGCCCAACATGCAGCCAGACAAGCTCCTATCGGCTCTGATTCAGCCTCCTGATATGATGTGGAGGTGACTGAGTTTATAATGGTATTTTGGCTGGTGCTGTTTCTGCCTGCCAAGATTCGCTGCTAGACTAGCTACACTCTAAAACAAACAAGATCATCCCCCTGAAATAATAAGCAGGAAATTATTGTCATTTAATAGCAGGGATCAAGTAAAACTGTTTCACACTGAGATTCAAAAACGCTGGTTTGGGTATTACTGGTGGTACCCAGGAATGTTTTGCAGATTTGTGTTAGGGTTACAAGTATGTGGTTAGTTTTGCTTTCATTTAATAAATATCTTTTTTTCTTTATATTTATTAAATCAACATGTTTTTGTCCAGAACAGGACAGATAAAAGTGTAAAATGGAGGGAAGAGTGGGGAGAGACATTCAGCAAATTGTTAGAGCCACTAATGTCACCACTCTGAGATCATCCTTGAACCCACATGTGTGCTACAGACCAGTATTGTGTAGCTAGCATTTTGGTGTTACTTAAAGGTGCAATAGGTAACTTTTCTGGTATGGGCTCTGCTACCTTCTTATCTCCATGGTGATGTTATTGTTTTGTCTGGAATGTCACAATTTGGGACAACCATAAAACCGTGTATGTTGCATTTATTGTGTTTATTATTTATGTTTATTGCTCAAAATACATTGAAAAAGATTAATTCCTACTGTGAGCGAGTTCAGCTCACTACCATAGATTATATAAAGAAGTGGACTAAGGGAGTGTGATGTCACCCATAACATTCGACTCCAATCAAATGAAGCTCATAAAGCAGCAGTTATGGGGTAAATTTGGAGCCAAGCTCCATGTTAGGAATAGGCAAGGCAAGGCAAGCTTATTTGTTAAGCACAATTCGTACACAAAGTAATTCAAGGTGCTTTACTGAATAAGAAACACTTGCAATATAAACAAATCAAAACATACATAATCATCATAAAATTAAAAAGAGAGAGACATTAAATGAGAGAAAAGAGAAGAATGCGCAATGAAAAATGAAAACCTTTCAGTCAAATGCACAGCTAAATAGAACCGTTTTGAGCCTGGATTTACACAGTGTCAAAGTAGAGGCCTGTCTCACATCTTCAGAAAGACTGGTTTTAGCTGCATGAATCTGAAACACTGACTCCCTGTGTTTAGTCCTGACTCTGGGCACCAGCAGGAGTCCGGTCCCTGAGGTCCTCAGAGTGCGAGAGGGTTCATATGGCACTAACATGTCAGAGATCAGAGATGTACTTTGGTGCTTGGCCACAGAGAGACTTGTACACAAGCAGAGCCACTTTAAAGTCTACGCTCTGAGACACAGGAAGCCAGTGCAGAGACCTGAGCACAGGACTTATGTGCTCGTACTTCCTGGTTCGAGTCAGGACTTGAGCTGCAGTGTCCTGGATGTATTGCAGCTGTCTCATAGCTCGTTTGGAGAGGCTAGTGAGCATGGCATTACAGTATCTAACCTAATGGAGACTAGTTTCTCCAAGTCTGCTTTAGACACTATACCTTTGATTTTTGCTTTGTTTTTTAGATGGTAAAAGGCTGCAGATGTTATTGATTTTATTTGGCTGTTAAAGTTCAAGTCTGAGTCCATTATTACCCCTAGATTTCTAGCCTGATTTGAAGGTTTTAGAGAGAGAGACTGGAGGTGACCACTGACACTGTCTCATTGTTTCTGTGGGCCAAAGACCATGCCTTTTGTCTTATCTGAGTTTAGCTGTAGAAAGTTGTTTTGTATTCACACACTGATCTGTTGGATGCAGTGGCAGAGTGAGTCCGCAGGTGCATAGTCTCCTGCTGCAGTGAGACATAGATCTGAGTGTTGTCTGCATAGTTGTGGTAGGACACATTATTGCTGAGTATTAACTGGCCTAACGACAGCATGTAGAGATTAAAAAAAGGGGGCCCAGGATCGACCCCTGGGGCACCCCACAGGTCAGGGCCATGTGATCTGAGACACAGTTTCCAATTTTGACAAAGTACTTCCCGTCTTCTAGATAGGACCTGAACCAGTTTAGTGCAGTAGCAGAGATGCCCACCCAGTCCTCTAGTCTGTAAGAGGATCCCATGATCGACAGTGTCAAAAGCAGCACTCAGATCTAACAGAATCAAGACTGAGACTTTGCCTGCATCAGTGTTCAGGCGGATGTCATTTGTCACCTTGATAAGAGCAGTCTCAGTGCTGTGGTGGGCTCTAAAACCTGGCTGGAAAACATAAAAGGAATTTGTTAATGGGGATGACCACATAAAAACACCAGGATCATGCAGAGCAGGTTAATATAAACATTTTAAGACCAAGATGATGAGGCTCACTGCTGCAGTTACAGAGAGAGTGGCGATAAAATCTCATTCGATGAACCTGGAAGTACCTCCACGAGCACTTCCTGTTTGAAACACGGTGGCTAGTGGGGTAGCTATGTATGTGCACTAATGCAGTTTATGCTCACCACAGATCTGACCTGTAAATTGATCTGGTGGCATCTCCATGGAGACAAGTTTGATGCCATTAAACATTTTTAGCAAAGCAGTAACATCTCCATGGAGACAAGGTGACAGACCCAGTTAGTTACATAGTCCACCTTAAAAGTGACAAGATAACTACTGATATTTCACCAAACTAGCTGTCAGTTTTTTGTAGTGTAGGTCTGCATAGTGGGCGTGTGTGTGTGTTTGTGCATGCATGTCACTGGTTTTATGTGTGCGTGTGTGTGTTCGTGCGTAGACTTATTCATGCATGTGGGCGTCTGCGTGGGCCCTGATACCACTGACAGTGAGCAGGCAACCCTAGGACATATTTATGAGCTTTCACTAACCGGCCCATATTAACCTGTGCTCCCTCTCCACCTCGAGCTGCGTAACATTCATGCTACCTATTTCATGTACTATTCCTCGTCTGAGTAATGAACTGTTGTGAACGGTAGGGGAGAATATAAAGGACTAGGTCACACAATGCCACAGTAATTTACAGTTTTAGTCTGTTAAATGAATTCAGAAAGTCAATGTTGGATTTGGAATTTCTGGGGCTGCTAGTGATGGGCGTTGAAAGAAATTGCAAGTTTTTATTATGGACCTATGCCAGTTTCAGATATATTACCTCTTGGCAAGTGGTCAGCGAATAGGCCAATGATGAGTTTTTGTGGCGTCTTTGTTGTTGTCAGATTCATGGATATTGTGTCTCTGTAAAAAGTCTGGGTTATATTCATGAGGAGATTTCACAAACTGGCCCATTTTAACCTGTGCACTGTCTCCAACACAGAAATCAGAATTTCTTCTCTGAGGAAGAGAGTAAAAGTACAATATCATGCTACGGACAGTTAGGATTGACTGTTTAGTAAGGATAAGTGTATGGACTTGATTGTAAGTTTAAGACAATTTCTCATTCTATAGAGGCTTTATCAGATTAGAGGAGATTTATAAATTAGATCTAATTTCTTACCTCATCGCCTCATCTCATTTTTAGTTTAGTTTACTTTTTAATGGTAAATGAAACAACTGCCGAGTCCAGATTTTTTTTAAACCTTTGTGTGCAATTATTTTTTTTTTTTTTTGTTTGTTTGTTTTTTAATTGGGCATTTAATGGACATTAAAATATGTTTAGATCATTAGAAGTATAAATAGAGAATAGATGTAGGAAATGTATTCACAGAAACTTACCCTATGCCAAAAGATTCAAAGAGATCTCATTCTAGCCCCACAAACAAATAAAAAAAATCCACAGTTTGCATCTTGCTTTATGGCTGCAGTCCACATATGATTTCTCCATTGTGAGATAGGTCCACTGTGCCACTACAGGTCTTTGTTATAGTGGTCATAATGTTATTGCTAATCAATATGCTGCACACTAAAAATTAAATAGAGAAGAGGCCAGCTACTGCATCCACTTGTAAACAAAGTCTCACCCAAACATACTGTTGAAATATGCGGGTAAGATAATCTATATTTTATTTGGCCACAGTGTTGAGCATTGATTGCTTTTATTGCATCAGCGCTCAGACAGACCAGTATTAACCTGTGCACTCCCCTCACCTGCAGCTCCCCAAGACAACCATTTTCATTTCTTTTCTCATCTGAGTAATGAACTGATAAGTCTGTTATGGAGGATAAAGATGGAGAAAATGGAAAAAGGCCTAGGTCAGTCTGCGCCGCTATTGCTGTCAGGCGATTTCACTGCGATAAAGTTATCACCCATCTACTGTTGGAATGAATGTAGATCTGTGCAAGGCTCATTATACGTTAGCTTAAGGCTCCATAAAGTGCAGCGCCAAGATATAAACTTCCGCATGTGTAAATTTAAGTCTGTCAACCGTGTTTAGCATACTCTGATTTAAAGACATCTGTTGTGTGTTAAAACCACTTAAGTTAAATGTGCCTATGTAGAAATGTATGGGCTATGGTGTATGACTAACGGAGATCATTTAGTTTGGAAACTGAAGGCACAGCGTGGTTGGTGATGAGTCGAATAGCATATAGAGGACTGACGTAAATGTTTTTTCCATGACAATTATGGTTTTAAGGTGCTATTAGTAATTTTGTTATTTTACAGCTACATGATGGACCAGGAAGATTTCCGTAATTACATACTTGACACTTGCCTGTTATCACCCTCGCCCAATCACAGCCTTCCTCCTTTACCTTTCAAACAAATCACCCACAAGTCCATTCATATACACTCTCTCTTATTTATCCTCCTATCTTGGCTATGTGCTGCTGCTCGCTGCAACAGTACAGCCTCCTCAGCCTCTCCATCTTCTCTACTTCTTCGGAATATTTTCTCATATTAATTATACTGCACCTGTTTTTACCAAAAACAATTCTCAAACACTTTCTGTGACTCTTACTAGGTCAAGATATATAATATAAATTGGTACTTTTCACACAAAAATAGACTGAAATAAAAGCATGTTTTTTAATTATGAGTGTTATATGCACAGAATAAACAGTTCAAGAATAATTCAGGCTGAGTAACTAGTCTACTTAATAAGGGTATTAGTAAAGCAGTTACTAAATAAACTATTTGCTCATTATGTCATTATGTTTTTTCAGTGTTTTATTAAGGCTAACTTAGTTGAACTATTTCTTTATTAGGACTGAAAGTATTATTACATTGTTATATAGTGGATACATATTTATTTATTTATGGTTTTGTCACCAAACATAAGCTTATATATTGTAATGCAGTTGGTTCTGTTGCAGAGTATGTCCTGAATCTCTTACAGTCTTATAGCTGAGAAGCCTGCAGTGTTATTTTGGTCTGTCTCTTGTCTCCATCTCTGAAGCAGTTTTGAAGCACATTGTTGAAGCAGTGTGACTTTGCAGCCGTACAGTGGTGTGACTGTTCTCCCTGAGGCGTACGCACACACAAGTTCTTTCACCTCTGTTTCCCACAGTTACAGCCACACTGAGCCTGTTGCACTGTGTAGACCCAAACACACAAACATATATAATATGAACTGATATGGTTAGTCTGTGAGCAGTAGTCGGATTTGTACTATGCTTCAGTGTGAGGTCTGTTTAGATCCTAAAGACTTTGTCTACATTGGTCTTTATCGTTAATCAAAAGAGAGCTAAAATCAGTATTCTAGTAAGGTTTTGTGATTCAGTACATAGCTGTTAGAGAAATGCTTAAGTTGCAATGAAGTTATTAAAATGTACATAAGATAGCAATGGAAACTTTTGCATCACCTATATGTGTTAAAGTGTTTGAAACCATGAAACTATGTTGTGCTATGTCTGCATTGTATATCACCGTCTGTGCAAACAGAGAAGTGCAAAAGGTCACTGTAACAGTCTAGGTGCAGATGTATGGGGAACTGAAAGTCCTTGAACCTGTGTTCTAAGAAAGTGAGATATGAGGTGGGAGACGGTTGTGGGGGGAAGTGGAAACTGTCGCAAAGTTGTGTAATTATGTATGTGTTTTTAATAAAAGGGTTGTGCCGAGGTCATACGAGTGGGAGACTGCTCAATCCAGCCACAGTAGCGGTTGGAGTGTGAAGGCTCACACATTGACCCCATGCGCACGTAAAACTTTGACAGTCTCGAGCACTGATTTTTCTGACCAAGGTGATCTAATCCACAGTCAGATGGAGGTTACTGGAGATTGATACTGTTTAATTCTACACTGTTCGTGTATTATTTTCTGACAATAGCCTAGTGGTTAGAGCCCTCACCCATCAACCCAGAAGTCAAAGGTTTGATTCCCGCTCGATTCTACCCGGCTACTTCTGTATGGAGAGAATGAATCCTGACTACAGTGCACTACAGTACAAATGTACAAAGGCATTATTATTATTATAACAATAGAAGCGTTGCTGTACACATTCACTGTTCAAGTCTGGATTAATATGCTTTAGATTAGATAAGATATGATGATTGCAAGGTTTGGTGAATGCTATGGTAGAGATCTACATACACATAATGTATCTAGTTGCATCAAATGTTACAGCTGTGTTGACAGTAACAGGATGAGACTTAATATATATTTTTGAACATGTTGACGTATGCTTTCTTCTTCTCTTCAATGTTCAAAATAAATATTAACTAATCACTTTTGGGTCAAATTAATATTTTAATTAATTAACTTTAAGCCATGTTATAAAGTTGTTACCTTATCAAAAACATACCTGGATTTGTGTTTTGTTTCATTCACAAGTTTGAATAATCCTGCATTATTAGTCTGTCTACATCTTCAAATCTCAAAATGCTTTGTTCCACCTTGTGATGTCATGTAGTGGTAGTTAACAGCTACTTTCTACCTTTAGTTCAGTAGAGATTGTCAATTCTAGGACTGAAATTGTCCAAATGATTCTAGTGAATGTATATGGAGTTTAAAAACACAGTGGAACACTTCCTGTATTACCACATGATATCACAAGGTGGGAAAGAGGGTTTTCTGTTTGAGAGAAGAACTCAGCCTAAAAATGCAGGGTCTGTGTGTTAAATATGTGTGAATAAAACACAATACATCTCCACGTATGTTTTGGATATGGAAACAACATTGTAACAGATCAGAAAATAGTAATGTAATATAGGGTAATTTAAAGAAAAATAGGTGAGGTATTGAGTCTTACACATTGTATATGAGTTGTGCCTGTAGTGTTATCTGTCTCTTGTTTCCATCTCTGAAGCAGTTTTGAAGCACATTGTTGAAACAGTGTGACTTTGCGGCCGTACAGTGGTGTGACTGTTCCTCCCTGAGGCGTACACACACGAGTCCTTTCACCTCTTGTTCTCTCGACCACAGCCACAGCGAGACTGATGCACTGTCTGGACCAAAAACAGTCACGTACACAGCCTGAAGGTCCCTCGCCCTCTCTTCTCTCTCTCTCCATCCCTCTCTATCTCTCTTTATGGCCGCCGATAGTGCCAAGTCAGCGAAACAGTCTGACATGCTTAATTATCCGTCCCGGGCCCCAAACGGCGGAGGAGAGGATCTGGATGAAATTAGGCGAAACATAGGGGTGAGCTATGGAGCGAGCAGTCACATTGGGGGCAGACAGGAGAGGAGACAAAGGAGACGATGATGACGTAATGGCGAACAAGAGACTGGAGTTATATAGATGCGCGGTACAAGCTGAACAGGCAGTGTGCTAGATCATTGTGGAATAGAAAGAAAGCCATACAATACAATGGTAATGTTTGCAGTTGATAGCCTTCCAGTATTACTTCGGTGAGTTATGCCTGCCTAGTCTGCCTAGTGTTATTGTGGGCTGTTTCTCTGTCTGCCACTGCACACACATTGTGGATAGTAGGTACCAGTCGCTCAGTGGTAAACACTTTTGCCCACGAGTCTGAAGGTTGAAGGTTCAAACTGTTTCACCTTGGTTCAATATCGATATATGTTGATACTAAATTTGGTGATACATAGGTGTGTAACAATAACCAAAATATTGTGATATTGTATCATCAAAAGTCTCTCAATAATATTTTGGGCCATCACAAAATATTGAATCACGAGTTCCTTTGCTTAAATTCATTGTTATGGTGTATCAATAGCTAAAAAAACAGAGGGAACTACATCGACCATGATCCCTTGCTCCGTTTTGATGCTAACTACATGAAGAAATAGGAGTTCTAAGCACTTTTAAATCTTAGTTCTTTGAATTAAGTATTGTCAATGCATTTTAAGAGGAAAAATTAGGATATTCACAATTCTGTTAGCCTCCACAAAGGATTGCAATAAATATTGGGAAAATATCTTACCGTGAGATTTGGATATCGTTACATCCCTAGTGATACAGTATCATTATTGTGGGTTGCTGCATCAATATATCACCAAGAATATATATATTTTTTATATATTAGCAATTTTTTTTTACCGTGCTACAATTGTGTCACAACATATCACGGAGTTTAATTTACAATATATCGATTAACACACATCTATCACCATATCGTAATAATCTCGTATCGTGAGTCATGTACAGTATTGTATTAAAATCTGAGGGACCCTGTGACTCCCAACCCAGTCTCCATGGAGATAAACATGTTTAATGACGTATTGTGGAACACACAGTCACAGCAACTCCATGGAGACAAGAAGGTAGTGGAACTGAGAAAAGTTACACAGAAAAAAGAATGAATATGCTCAGACAGCATGACAAAGCTTAACGTACATGGCACTTGATAGGAAATGGAATGACTATTGATGCGTCAGCAAACTTTTATCCAATACTTTTTATTTTGTTTAGTTAGTGTAGTTTAGTTTTTTTCTCTGGGGTTGGATGGATGCCCTGTATTGAGTGGTCACACCAAGGGCAGTGGCTGCAGCAGACACAGCCACACTCAGCCCACAGATTCTATTTGGTCTGGCACCCTCCTGCAAGACATACTTATGGATTTCATATCAGGGGAAGTTATGCTCAGTGGGAATAGACTTTAAAACACACATTATTTTTTTAAAAGTAATGTAGCTGCAAAATAGTTCAGTACAAAGTCAGCCCAGTACAGTAAAGGCAGTTGGTTATAAAAGGCTACAGCTATTACTTTTGATATCACTTTATAATAACTGCACACTAATTAGAATCAATAAAGCAAGAACAAAGACTTAATTCATAATGAACAATTAATTTATATGAATGATTCGACTTAGTAACTGGGATTAGGAGTTTGAATATTAATTAAGCCTGTATTAAGCCTTAATTAACTATTTGGTAATTTGGTATTTTGGTAAATGTCTTTGTTCCTGCTTTATTAAGGCTAAGTAAAGTTATTATAAAGTGTAATATGGCAAGTCCAAAATCTGCACTGAAAATCCAGAATCCATCCGTGTGAGAGGCTGAGAAATTTTGATGTCATGTATTGATCCGGTGAATCACCTTGTGTCCAGATGGTGACTCTGTTGTAAGCTTATGTTTCAGCTTACGGTATGCTGCTGCTGCAGACTCCAGACAGTGGCAGCCTCTGCATTTATCATCTGCATAGTAACAAGGCTCTGAGGCTATATCTGATACTGACTTTCACCAACACTGTCTGGGAGATGAAACTGTGCTAATAAGTCTCACAGTTCCTTTGGTGTTTTAGCTTATTTATCTATACACTTTTCTTATCAGGTTTAGACTTTTTACTTTTATCGTATGCCTGGATGGGTTTGAGCATATCAGTTAGTACTACTGCCTGCAGCAAAAAGGTCCTTGGTTTGATTCTTGGATCAGCCTTTATATATTGTTTGCATGCTCTCACTGTGTCTGCTTTGAAGGTGAAAAATCTAATGCGTCCAATGGTAAATAATGTTTAACTGAGTCCTTTAGAAAGAGCTCACATGGGTGATCTCTTCTCTGGGGGCTGACTCCTTCGCTTTGTACAGTATATACATGTCAATAAGTCCGTTGAACTTCTGTTTTTGAACACGAGAGGCAATAAACATGTTAATATTAACACCACGTGTCACAATCTAATGTGTACCTTAAGTATTAAAGGAAGTGAAATAAAGCAGTGGAGCTCACAGAGCTTTACGAACAGAATGAAACACATCACTAGTTTGCAGCCAATCTTTAGCAACAAAACTCATTTAAACACAACTTTTGCATCATTGGTTAGCTAAGATTAGGAGCACTACACTGTAAAGAAAGGAGGGACAGCAGGATGGAGCGACTCCTCGCTCCTTCACGGGGTACAGCAACATCTGCAGCACTTTTATTAGCCCTTTGCCCCATGCTGCTGCCCAGCTCGTTTCACTGACGCAAACCCTAGATGAGAGAGAGAAAGAAAGGAAGAGAAAGACAGAGAGAGAGTGAGGGAGAGAGAAAGAGAGCGATAAGGAAAGAGAGAGAGAGACATTAAACAGTCTGACAAACACAATTCACTGTCACCAGGGGAAACTGCACTGCCCTGCCACCATACCCACACCAGCATGCTCTGATCTACACTCGCTCGTAAAGGCAAGGTGGATCAAATGGAGGAATCTGTGGTGGTTAGGATCGAGAAGGGGACAAATTATGGGCCAGAAAGTCATGCATTGTAAAAAGTTTGATCATAAAGTTTAGCTGCAGATTTTAGTGGGAAGTTTGACATTGCAGATGGCGTGCCAGCTCTATTTCTGCCTATAGTGCGAGAAGAGTTTGTTACTAAGCAGCAATTGGAGACAGCTAAAGTTTGATGAAGCGTTTTTGTTTTTTTCAATTTGTGTATAATAATTCTCAATATAGATAGAGCTTAAGCTGACAGTACAATACAAGTAATGTAAATGTGCACTCGGTAATGTTTCTAGTAGTGCCTGCCACTTGTTTGTTTCCATGGAGATAGTACAACATTAAACTCTTCTCTTTCCATGACACTAATTGCTCATTTTACAAGCTAGATCTGTAGAAAGGCGAGTCCTCTCACAAGAAAAATTCATGTTGAAAAGTACTTTACACTAAATCAATATAAGATAGATAATATGTTAAATATTCCACTACTACATCTCTAACAACACAATAGTCACACATAGGTCACACATGCACCTCTGCCTACCTTAAGTGAAAGGCTGATAGTTTTGCTGAGAGTTTTCATGGTTATATGACCACCTCTTTACTCTTGGCATAAAGATCAATGTTGAAGTTTGGAAATTGAATTGAATTATTTATTAAATGCTGGTGAAAAATATCAGAAGCAGCACTTAAATGGTCAAGTTGACAGGGAATTTAACTTAACTTTAGACATGATAAGTACTCCTTTAAAAGATATATTTTCCAGTTCACTGCAGCAGCTTATGGCCTAAAATGGTGCCACCTGCAGTGTCTATATAAGGCGCGTCCTCAGACTGGGTCACCTTCCAAACAGTGCCTTCGGATAGGGAGGTATGGAGATGTATACTAATGACTACAAAAATGGGCTCTTGATAAGATAGGACAATTACAGTACTTTAATCGAAAAAGTTGATGCAAAACAAAACTTTATTTCATGGCCCAGAATCCAACTGCAAGAGTAATTGCAGTAATTACTTTGACTATAAAAATGTTAAGGTTTGCTAAAATGCTTTAAAGTAGAATTACAGATTATCAGGATCATGTTGTAGCATATATAAAAGTGGCAATACCATGGATCTAATTACAAAACTTTCTTTCCTCCATGAAAAAGGAAGTATGGCTGGTGCTCTATTAGGATGCTAGTTGTTGCTAGTATGCCTGTGACAGCAAAACTCTGTTGTGAAAAGTGCTTTATGATGTATAATTAGAAATCTATGCATTAGAAAAGCGAGGAATACATTTAAATTGCTGCAAATAATATTCAGTTAAAGGGCCCATATTTTCTGATCTATGTTATAATGTTGTTTCCACAGACATACTCTGAGTTGTGTTTTGTTTCATTCACATGTTTAACACACAAACCCTGCATATTTAGGTTGGGTTTTTCTCTCAAATAAAATTTCAAGCACCCTGTACCGTCTTGTGATGTCATGTGATAATACAGGAAGTGTTCCACTGTGTTTTTAAACCCCATACACCTTCACTATCACTTAGATAATTTCAGCCCTGGAATTCCAAATCTCCACTGAACAAAAGTTAAAAGGTAGCTTTTAACTTGACTACTGCTTCATGACATCACAAGGTGGAACTGAGATGTAGACAGACAATAATAAAGGGCTACTCAAACATGTAAATGAAACAAAGCACAGTTCCAGGTAAGTTGAAGCGGCTTAAACTTAAAGAGTCAGTATTGTGTAATGCAGGTCCTTTAACTGTTCTATTTTTCAGTAAAAAATGTGTAGGTTTTTTTTTTTACTGGCATTAATATCCTGAAGATGTGTTTAGACATTTCCTAGCTCGGAAAGCTTGTATATATGATCAAACCGTTAAAAAAGTGTAATACTGGATAAGCTGAGTGTGAGCTGGGGAGGTGACAAGGAGAAAAAAGAATGAAAGAAATTGGTTAGAAACGCTGTAAATCTAGTTTAGACTATCAGATGTGGGCTTTTAGGCTAAATATGCTGGTGTGATTGCACTGAACATTTTGATAGGGCGACTCCCTTAATGCTGGCTTAGCCCTATCTGCTCCGCTGCTACATTACAGAGATGAGAATTTGTGCCATTTTATCATATCATTATAAACCATGATGAGTTCGGCTTCACAAAAAATGTCAGAGCATTACCAAGTCATTTTCTCTCTGTGTGGGTTGGAATGTGCCCGATTCAATTCTGTGGCACTTTACATATCAGCGCCGGAGAACTCCATTCACATAGTTTCACAACAAAGTTTTGATGAATGATAAAACATTGTATAATATCGCTTCTCTGCATCCACCCAGGAAAACTTGTGCTTTGTGAGCCTTAATAGCAGAGTTCATGTGGCGAGCCGAGTCAGCTGTAATGGCCCTTCACAGTGAGTTTATACATACTTCACTGTTCGCCTCAGCATGGACCCCATAAACTCTCAATTCCTAATGCTTTGTAATGTAATGTGATAGAGCAAGGAGCAGCAGCAGCTTTGTTCAGTTGATTTGAAGGGACAATATACTCACGCTGGAAGCTTGCAGACAGACCATACTACCAAACCAATGCGATTGAAGGTCTGAATTAAATAATATATTGACTTATGACCATGGATAAATATTGAACGTCTTTGCACTACTGAGAAATTTGTGGTTGTTTTTTGGCTACGTCTGTCAAATGCTTCTTCTCTATGGAGATGTTATTGCTTTGTCTAGAATGTTTCACAGTATGGCATTAAACCTTTCTATCTTAATGAAGACCAAATCAGTCTGTTTTTCTAGGCCTTTTTGAGCTATAACACCAATTGAATACCATATTTTCCAGACTATAAGTTGCTCCGGAGTATAATTCACACTTATTGGGGGAAATGTATTTTATAAGGAACTGACATTTTATCTTGAAAGACAAGTATAGTAATAACAAGAGAATAGAGAACAACTGGCTGAATAGGCGTTAATATGTTAATGTAACATATTAACAGTTATTCAGATAATTATAGCATAAACAACAGAACATAAATCTACCAAACTCACTAAATCCATTGAATTCTTCATCCTTGGTGTCACTTCTGCGCGACCACTGGAGATAAACCATAGATCCATGACGTAAATGGAGCACTGCTTTTTCTTCTCCGTGGCTATTGTCAGACTCAGCATCAGTTCCAGTTAGAATTATTCCGGCCTTTCTGAATCCCGACGATGATTTCGGTTGTCATTGAAGTTCAGGCTTTGTCGATTCATCCAATGATTTCCAGGAAAGTATCATGGCGCACCCGCCCGGTCCCTGTGAAGCTGTGGCCCTCACAAGTTTCTCGCTCACTCCAAACTTTCTCTCTGCTGCTCGATTACCATTTTCGGCTGCATATTTCACTATTTGCAGCAGAACAACGGCTTTTTCTTAAGGAGGCATGAGCAGTAGAATGCGAAGTGACAGTGGTATAGGTGTAATAGATACTGACACACAAGCCTAGAGCGCCTGCTCGCGGCTGTCGGTCTGAAAATTATAATATATAAGTCGCACTGGAGTATAAATCGCAGGACAACCCAAACCATGAAAAAAAGCGAGACTTATAGTCCGGAAATTACGGTAAATGTAAGGTAAAGCCATTTAATGTCATACTGTGGAACATTCCAAGCAGACCAATGGCATATCCATAGAAACAAGCAGGTGACGGACACCCAACCAAAAAGTTACATTTATTGCAGCTCATGATTATTTTAACAATATTGTACATTTAGAATAGTTTTTGTGGTATCAATCTGCTCTTGGGATATTGTGTTAGTGGCATAAATTAGTTTCAATATTAATGTTTATCATCTATATTTAGTTCAGTATATTTTGCACTTCAAAATGTGTTATCGTAACAGGCCTAGCATCCATAAGTTATTACAATGTTATTCAGTTTAATTCTGTTTCTATATGTGTTTTAATATCATCAAGAGCACGAATAGTTTTCAAGGTGTAGTAAGAACTAAATATGGTCCTGTAGTTTGTGATTGCTTGGTATAAAATGCAATGGTAACTACCCAAAAACACTGAGGTCCTCATGCTTGTATTACAAAGGTCTCTAACTAACTACTTTGCTCCATGTCTGACTTTAGCGTACCTGCCTCAAACCAGCACCTCAAACCATGGTTATTGATAGGCTGAGCAACAAAACATTTCTACTGTTCTCAGTGAATACATTTGAGATATTTCCTAGAATTTGTGCATTGGCCTTTCATGATAAAACAGTCTGTGATAAACTAATTGATGATGCTAATACTCTATATATATATGCTAATATAGGCTGTATATATTCTTTGTGAGAACTTTACTTTAGAAATGCAACTTGTTCATAACTTGCACAATACTGTCTCAAATGTCTGAATGCTGGTAATTGTTCAAAGAAATGTTTCCAAGCCAACAGAAAAACTCAGAGATTTTTGTATTTGTATCATGCTCACCCCTCATCTTTAAACTTTAATAAAACAATTTGCAGAGCAAAAGTGCAAAAACTAATGTGATAAACCAATTGTCAGCATTGATACTAAACCAGGTAAACCTTTTTTCTAAAAGGTCTAACTATACCTATAGCTAACAAAGTAAAATATGAGCTTCATAAATTGCACGATTAAACTATAATCATTCAGAAATGTTAACTCTACCCATCACCTATATTCAAGACTGGCAACTAGTACAAAATAAGATACATATACCATATTTTTCGCACTATAAAGTCACACTTTTTTGCATGGTTCGGGTGGTCCTGCAACTTATACTCCGGTGCGACTTATATTACTAAACTAGGTCTAAACCAGTACTACCACAAGATTAAACCAGGACTAAACCAAGACTATCACAAGACTAAACTACATGTTGTTTAATGTAAAATGTACATTACAGTCTTTTTGAATGGCCCCTCCCTGCACCGGACCCTGGGTAAAACTTATCCTTTATCCCCAAAAGTCCAACGGCCCTGAAGATGACATAGTGGTGATCCCATTACTGTGGTCCTTCATACTAAAGACCACAGCGAGCCTGCACCACAGCAGCAGTAGCAGCAGTAGCTGTAGCAGATCCTCTCTGGCTCTCATTTGCTTATTACAGTGAGCCTCACACATCCTCATGGACAGACAAGGACACAGAGGGACAGCACACACTTCTAAAAGTGCGTATCCGGCCCCCGGTCTGTCACTGCGAGCTCTAACACTTGTTATATCACACAGACACACAGAAGCACACTCACAGTCTGAGTGAAATTCACGTCACACTCTCCCTGTCTGCGGCGTCTGCTTGAGCAGTTTTCTACCCCCACTGCGGAGCGCCTCTCTCCTTGTTAGAGAACAGTGCAGTCAAAGTAACATGAAATAGCAATAACAAAAGAACGCCTTTGATGGAAAAATGGTGGAAGGCTGTGCAGAGAATGAGAAACACTGTCGTTGGCTTGTGAGGGTTGTATAAAAGGTGTATTTTCTCCACCACCGAACAGCCAAACCACCTGCCAGTGTGAAATTTCAAAAACTTGTTGTCAAAAGATAAGTTCCAGGACTGCATACAAAATATTATCAATGGCAGCTTTAGCTGTAGTTAATCAGAATGTACTGCTCACTAACTCGATTAGCCAAAGTATGTATGTATGTATATGTAGCCTTAGTGTGTTTTGCTCTGTATTAATGCAACTTTTCCTCTGAGTAGTCAAGGTTCAAGCTTATTAGAGGGCCCATATTACGCTGTTTTCTGATCAATGTTACAATGTCGTTCCCTCATCAAAAACATGCTTGGAGTTGTGTTTTGTTCCATTCACATTTTTAACACACAAACCCTGCATATTTAGACTGAGTTCTTCTCTCTAACAGAAAACACTCAACATGCAAAAACACACAAATAATTTCTATTCTTGGAATTGTCATTGTCTCTACTGAACTAAAGGTAAAAGGAGCTGAAACTACCACCACATGACATCATTGTTTTGGCAATGTAGACAGACTAATAATAAAGGATTACTCAAACATTTGTGAATAAAACAAAACGCGTCTCTAGGTATGTTTTTGAGGACGACTTAAAGCTCACAAGAGTTAATTTTGCATAACACAGAAGCATTAACTAAACCTAATGTTAAAGATACTTGCACTCATTTGAAGTGGTACTTGAGGAGGCCGTCTTAGTGATAATATCATCTTCCATTTCCTCTTTTACATACTCCCCCTTTTCTCTCTCTCTCTCTCTCTCTCTCTCCTCCTCTTTCTCTCTCCACTTCCCCTTCACCATCTGCCCCGCTTGGCCCTGGACTCCTGTCTTGTGCCGGATCACACTGTCTTCATGTTTGACAGATCAGCTGACTGGCAGACTTCAGACCACATGACTGACACGGACAGAGAAAGAGGAAAAAGAGGAGACAAGTTTATGTAAATGCTCATGTACTGTACCAGAAGTGCTTGAGTTTGACTGAGAGTGCTGTTGACAGATGGTAAGTCTTTGAGCTCAGTTGAAGTGAAAGTTTCTGTAAAGTTTTATGTGACAAGTGTATTTTCAAACTGAACTTTTCTCTGAGTTTATGGTTTAAACTAAGACTGTAAGGATACAGCACTACAGTAAATGCACTTATATTAAGCTATAGAAGCTTTCAGAAGTACTGCTTGTTCATAACTTTCACACTCCAGTCTCAAATGTCTGAATGGCTGGTCATTACTAGAAGAATTGTTAGGACGCCAACAGAAATCATGTCCTTAACCCTGATTGTAAGACTAAGTGAGACCTATTGTAAGACTAAATGTTACAACACTGAGCAATGCACTTTGTAGTGTTTTTGTATAAAATTTAAGGATATTTGAAATTTTCAGTCAAAGTCAACACCAAGCAACATTTAAAGAAAACCTAATTATTGGGTTCAATTTTAAGCTGGCAAAGTTAAATTGTCAATTTAACAGCAAATAGTCAATTTTTATTGACAATTAAAACTTTTTATTGTTGTGTTGCAGCGGGTTAGACAAGATAAATCTGATTAACTCACTTTGTTGACAGTTCAGTGTAATTGTGTTAATTACTATTGCCATGGTGATTATGTTGTTTCCAACTTTTACTGTGTTTGCTTCTTAGATAGATAACTACGAAAGTAATAAACATTGATAGAAATCCTGTGAAAGGTCAAGATTTTACCAATTAATAAATAATTACATTTGCCAGTTAATAAATAATTACATTTGGGCGTTAACCTGTGACAATTTCATTATTTTTTGTATACTCACACAAATTCGCTGTAGCTGTATTTATCGGCACTAGACATCTATCAATAGACTGTTCTCCGAAATAGGCTACATGCGTGTGATCAGATCAAGTAAAGGTGCACGCCAGTGTAATTTCCATTGATTATGCGCAGTCATTATGAGCCCTAATTGTGGTTGGCAGGACAAACTTATCGAGCGCTTCAGTGCTTTAGTCAGAAGAGCCTGTGGGCAGAGGTGCAGTGGTCTGTGGAGGGGGTGTGATGGAATCCTCATTACAGAGTTAACTTTTGGAGTCTCCTCACTGCCATCATCCTCTCCGTGTGCACTTTATCGCCACTGATGAAGCTTTCTTTCCACATCGATATATCGACCCACTTCTTGTCCGTCAAATGAATCCCAATCCACAGCACGCTATTGCTGCAGCACAAAACTATACTGTAGAATTTTCCATGTTTGCAGTTTTCATAGTGTGGACATTTGGAACACAGTGTGGCAGGTAGACTTGGACCAAAGCTCACTATAGTACAGTTGTCATTATGGCAATGGCAAGGGTGTTTGTGTCAGATGATTGTTTCTATTGTTGAATTTCATAAAAACTTAAAATTCTCTTAATTCTCTTAATATTTTGTCAGTCTACACCAGTGATTAATAGTATTCATGATCCCATTTTTAGAATAATATAGCCTTGTATGCATTGATTCAAATGGGTCAGAATGGGTCAGTACAGTCCAAGAGTGTTACCACTGTCTTAAGTGAACCATACTGACCTGTATGAGAAGCAGGTCCAAAGCAGCCCCTGGGGGGTTGTACCTTCCAAAGTGCTCTGGCCCTCTTCATGTCCTGCTTAAGCTAAGGGGGAGCTTCACCATATAACAAGATGAATGGATAAGAGAGAGGACAGATGAAAACTGGACTGCAAATAGCAGATTTCAAAGTGTCTTTGAGTGACTAGAAAAGTTCTATAAAACTGATGCATTATTATTATTATTATGACCAGAATTAAATAACAGCATTTGATGTAACGTGTTGATGAGAAATGAATATTCTATATTATCAAAATGCTTGATCTTGTGACTTATATGTCACAAGATAAACTTATATGTTGAGCTGACATGCTTAGCAGTGTTGGGCGAAAAAAGTAAGTAAAAATGATAGTTACTCATGACTGTGTTTCTGTGTGATGAAACTGACTACTTACCAGAAAATGTAATTAATTAAATTACCAACAAAAAATCCTCAAAAGTACACCCCAAAAGTACACCCCAGCTGTTTTTACTGTAAAAATTAGCTCTATTCTGCCTTATTTAGCCTCCTGCAAATCACCAAATGCACCAAGAGCCAGGGTTATAGGCTATTCTCCTCCACTGAGATCAAGCACCACAATGGACTCACAACTGTACAGTCATAACAGTGCAGGGCAAAAAAGCGTCCCCTTTTGCAACAGACTGTGTCCAAACAGAGCATTTACCAAACACCATTTACCAAATGCACTGATATCAGAACAAAACAGACATGCACACCACATGACGGTGCTTATGCGCGTGTAAAACCGGTGGAGAACTGCCAAACAAATATTAGATAAGCTGCACTTACGATAAATAGTGGACTGTGTCCACTATCATGTTACTGATTTTAGCGATCTGTAAACTCCAAACACATGTGTCCCTGCTGGTGTTTACAGTTATCTGTTTATGTTCCCATAACAAAAAGTCGCCAAAAACATGAATATTCTCAAAATCCTCAAGAATCTGCATATTTCCTCATGTTTTGAAAATAGAGAGTTTTCGCCCACTTAGCAGCTCTAAACCAATGAAATGTCAGGAAAGTCTTTATGGTCAACTAACGCTGCTTCTGATTGGTCACATTTACAGTCAGTCTTACAGTTGCGATACTGTTGTTTGTTTGTTTGTTTGTTTGTTTGTTTGGAGGTGAACCTTTACACCTGATTTGGTCCAAACCTGAACCTGGTTCAGTTCTGGGCTGTTGTTTGGTGTTATGTGGAAAACACAAACTGTTAGTTATGAAACAGTTAAGAACCAATGCTATGCATAATTTGCCGTAATGTTGGTGGGAAATACTTGAAGCTGCCAGTGGAGGAACTAATTTATTTTTGTTTACTATGTGAGCATTAAACTATCCATAGAATGAAAGATTAAGTTTTTGAAATGGAACCATTGGCTGTAATTGCCTGTTTGAATTAATCTAATGACAAACACTGTTGTTGCTGCTATGGAGGATATAGGAAGCGTAGTAAAGTGTAGCAAAGGCTGTGAAATTGTTTATCTCTAGCCTCAAAGGTAATTGGGTTTCTCTTTTACAAAAACTGCACAAAACTTTGAAAGGAAAGAACTTTGACTTTACATGAGAACATAAAATAATAAACTAAAAATAAGTTTATGTTATGTAAGCAGTACAGATGGAGCAGTTACATACTGTCACTTTTCTCTGAACTCTCAAACTGTTTCAGAGTTGGCCCTTCAAAGAAATAACGTGATTTCTATTTGAATTAATTAAAAATGTGTTTGTGCTTGAACAGTAATGTGTGCAATAGAACAGGTTTGAAACGAGGTGGTAAAGGTTAATTTGGGCTTTAGCAGTACACATAATGACTAATATTGAATCTGCCAGTGGTAGCTGGTCAATAGAGGGCGCAAGTGCTCCGCACTCCCTAACTTGACCTAGATAAAAAATGTATAAAGTTGTTATTTTATATTAGGATACATATATGTTTCATTATTTGTTTAAAATTTAATGTGTATCTACTTAGACAAATTATCATGTTAAATGGGCTCATATCACTTTATTTGATTCATGTGTTTGCCCTTTGAGTTCGTTGGGCTAGAGCAAACTCAATGGATCAGACCTTTTTCACAATGGCCGGAAGTGCCGCCCTGTAGGGTTGCAGAATTTCAGGTTAATGGTTTTCTATGCCAAAATGTCAATGGAAACGTCTCGCATATTCTCCACCAGTTTAATAAATCTGCCTGCCCCATCACCAAATCTTTAACCAACAAGGTCGACAAAGTACATAAATTCTTCCATGAAGAAGAAGATAAGAATTTATCCACAACTGTCAAGGTAAGAAACATGAAAGCTTCAAGGCTAACAACAACTAGCACTAGTGAACTACTCCTGAGCAAAACTAAAGTTATGGTAATGAATAACGTAAGTAATAAGTAATTCTGTAATAAATAACTTGTTAACTGCTGCAGAAGGAACTTGGGGCACTCGCTGCCATCACTGGGACCAGGGGCACTCGCTGCTGCCGGGACCCGGGACACTTGCTGCCTCCACCGGAGCACTTGCTCGCTGCTCTATCAGCCGCTGCCCGCTTGTTTCTGGACGGAAATGTTTCTCCTAGGTGTAGCGTGCAGAGGGCTTAAGTCTACCTGGTGCCCTAGTGCTAATATGGACTGGTCTTAACTTTCAGATTTAAGTGGGATGTAGGATTAAGACTAGTTTTACAACCAGCACGTGCATTCGGCTCCCGGACCTCGTGTTGCGGACCTGTCTGGACCAGGATTTGTACCAGTTTCCTTACTTCATATTGGAAAAATAATACACTTATGAGCAGTGGATCAGGTTGTGTTGTCGGGGCTGGTTGTGAGCAGTCGATCAGGTTATGCTGCTGTGTAAACTTTGTGCTTGTCTGTGCATTGTGCTCTGATTGTGAGAACCAAACACAGCGCAAGCGTAGGATGGGGCCTAATAGTTAGTTCAGGTCAAATTACTGGTCAGATCTACGGAGAGGTGATCCCACTCGGAGTTAAAATGCATGTTTTTCAAATAGTTTCTTCAGCAGTAGAAACACCTGTGATTGGGTGGTTGAATAAAATTGAATAAAAGTGTTAATGTCAAATGGAGAACAGGCAAAGCAATACAGTTTTAATGGAGATAAGTAGGTGATGGACCCCCACCTCTCACCCCAACTGCTAAATATCTAATTTTCCGGGAAGTCTGATGTGAATTGTTAGAAACAATTTCAAACAGAGAGAGATATTGCTCCAAAATGCATTATCTGGTAAATAGTTTTAGATGATTTCAGAATAAAATGAAGCATAAAATTGAACATGTAATTGTCATAATTACTGAGGTTGGACATAGCGATTTTATGTAAATGTTGCAATCAGATTGAGAATTTTGTGTTTTTTTGCAGCTTTTTTGTTTCAACTCCTCAATCAAAATCATCATCAGTCCCTTCTTTACACATGACATTTGTTTATCTGTTTTGTTCATTTATTTATTTTCCTGTCCTGAGCTATAACCTGAATACTTGTTTTTCCTAGTAAAGCATCTCAAAAGACTAATTAACCTCCATTGACAATGACATGTTTTTGCTTTCTTAGCTCTTACCACATTTCAAGGTTTCCGGTGTCTTGAATTTGAATTTGAGTTTTTCTGCGTAGCACAGACAAAAACCTGGCTCAAAAAGGGAAAGCGGAGATATAAAGCAGTGTAAAAAGCCTTGATAGTGAGAGCATGGAGAGAGAGAGAGAGGAGACGAGATAGGCCTGGACAAGATTGGACAGTAATAGAGTGTAATAGGGCTGGAGAGGGGAGGATGGACGGAGGAGGAGATGGAGTGAGCACACAGACAGATAGACAGATGAGGAGGAGGACAAGAGGCTGTGGGCAGGTCACCCAGCCTGCACTAATTGACACTCACAAGACGATTCGGTCGCGCTGGTCTGTTTTCGGAATTGGATCTCTGTTCTGTTCTACCAAGTTTATGAACCAATACCTTCTCCACGGTACAGAGAGAGAAGTAAGTTGGATGTTACAGTGTCAAATTTACTGTTTGATAACTCCAAGAAAGATTTTTACTCTTTTGGAGTTCTGAAGTTGTGTTAGTGAGAGTAATAATGATCACATGTTACCACAAATGGTAAAAGATACAAATGATACTATCCTTTCTTCTTGTGAGTTGCCATAGCAAATTAGACAAGATCCCCTTCCTTTTCATCCAAACAACAAGCTAATTGCCTTGCCTAGAGACACAACAGCAGTTTTTGGGTGAGGTTTTAACCACCAACCTTCTAGTCTATGCACAATGTAACTTTGCAGGTGAAGGGTCGGCCACCTGCTTGTCCCCGTGGAGATAATATGTAACGCAGTATGGCATTAATCGATCTTCACTAAGGTGAGCCAATCATGCCAAGTGACTGGTGTGATCTGTGGAGAGGTGGCCCCACTCACAGTAAGGATGCATGTTTTTCGAGGTATAATGGATCAAGAGGAACTCCTGTTAATGAATAAGAGTGAATAAGGATAAGTTAAATACCAAATACCATCCTGTGGAACACTGGAGACAAATCAATAACGTCTCCATGGAGATGCAGGTGATGGACCTCCCACCAGAAAAGACCCTCTACAACTTAACTACATAAACATATTGTTCAGTGTACTCTAAAAAGTACATCTGCCTCTCTCTCCTTTCTCCTCTCTCTTCTCCTCTCTCTTCTCTTCTTTCTCTCATCTCTCCTCTCCTCTTTCCTTTACTCTCCTCTCCCCTCTCCCTCTTCTTCTCTCACCTCTTTCCTCTCTTTACTGCCTCCTCTCCTCTCTCTTCTCTCCTTTCTCTCCTCTTCTGCTTCCTCTTCTCTCCTCTCCATCATCTCTCCCCTCTCACTCTCACTCTCCTCTCTTCCACTTCTCTCCTTTCTTTCCTCTCCATCCTATCTCCTCTCTCTCCTCTCTTTCCTGCCTTCCCTCCTCTCTCTCTTTCCTCGCCCTTTCTCTTCTCTCTCTTCTCTTCTTTCCTCTCTCTTCTCTCACCTCTCTCCCTCTCTCTCTCTCTCTCTCTCTCTCTCTCTTCTCTTCTCTTCTCCTTTCTCTCTCCTCTCCTTTCGCTTCTTTTCTCTCCTTTCTTTTCTCTTGTCTCCTCTCTCTCTTCTCTTCTCTCCTCTCTTCTCTCTTCTCTCTCCTCTCTTCTCTCTTATCTTCTCTCCTCTCCTTTCTCTTCTCCTCTCCATTCTATCCTCTCCACACCACACCACAGCACGCTCTGGCTCTGGCTCTGTCGTCTAGACGATGGCTGCAGAACACGCTGTTCTTGTTTTGGGAGGAAGAGGAGAAAATGTGCCGTGTCATTGGGTCTCTGCTGCACACATCGGAGAGAGACACATTCAGGAACAAGGACTAAAGTGAGGTGTGCTCTGTGCTGAGAGGCCTGAGCTAAAAGTGTTCAAGGAGGTGCAGCCTTTCATTAGAATACAGGCCACTTTCACCGGGCTCTTATATCCAACTATTAAAATCAGCTGAATTCTGCTAGGCCAAGAGTTAAAGGTTTCAACTAGAAGAGGCAAATGAGTGTTCAGTGCTGGGAAGTAACAAAGCATATAGAATAGAATGCACATTTCGGGTAACTATATTCCAGTACAGGTGCAGTTACACTTTTATTTGTTAGAATTCAGTTCAAACTGTATTAATATTAAGAAAAAAAAAAGAAAAAAAAAACAATGACGCAGATACTTATGATAAGTACATGTGTGATTTTTACGCCTCTAATCAATTTCAAAAATTTTAATTGCTTATTTTCAAGACACCATAATCTTGACCAGCTCCCCAACTTAAGTTATTTTACATCAGTATTGCCATTTAACAGACAGTGGAACAAACATGAAGCTGTTTTAATCATCTGTTGTGTTTTTACACTGTAACATCATAATGCAACTTCAAGTTTAAGTATTCACAGTACTTGAAATGCAGCACTCCTATTGAATACATTTTAATGCAGGTAGACTATTCAGTATTCTACACCTTAATTTGCCTTAATAGTGCATGAACAAACGCTTGATTTGTAATGAACAAATTATCTATTATGAGTGATTCAGACTTAGTAACTACTTACTTAATACCATAACTCCTAACCCCTTTATTAAGTGGGTACTAAGCATTAATCATTGTTAATGCAGTTCAGTTACACAGAATGGATTCTCGTGAGCTTTAAGCCATGTTATAATATTGTTACCTCAAAAACATACGTGGAGTTGTGTTTGAGTAATCCTTTATAATTAGTCTGTCTATGTCTCTAAAGCTCAAAATGCTCTGTTCCACCTTGTGATGTCATGTAGTGGTAGTTTTCAAATTAATAGCTACCTTTTACCTTTAGTTTGGTTGGAAATTCCTGAGCTGAAATCATCACAATTATTCTAATAAAGGTGTGTGAAGTTTAAAAGCACAGTGGAGCACTTCCTGTATTACCACATGACATCACAAGGTGGAACAGAACAGTTTGAGAGACATAGTATATAATAGAAACGCAACATAATAACATAGATCAGAAAATAGAGTAATCTGGGCCCATTAATAACCTATGTATTCATTATGAAATGAGATTTTGCTTTATTAAGACTAATTACGATGTAGTTATTATAAAGTAGTACAGGATGGGTGTGTGGCCAGCTTGACTAAACTATAGAGGCCTAAATTTACACCTCAAACAGGTTCACCAAAAACTGTGCACATGTAACTGATTCTTGCCATCAGACAAACTTCTGTGTCCTGTTTCTTATGAAGGATAGATTTTGGCTTCAGTTTCCTCTCTCTTTCTCATGCCAAGGACGAAAACTAAAAAAATGAGAGTGTGGTTCAGGAGTGTGGAGAATGTGCTGGAGACTTGATTACAGCGGCTGATTAGAAGCACATAATCACATTAAGTAATGAGTTTGGCTTGAGACCCTCGGATTTGTTACTATGGCAAAGATAGCATTGGACTGGATATTTTTCTACTGCAAATCACTTCAAACTTCGTAACTGCATGCTCAGTACTTTTGAAAAAAACTAAACAAAACATGATTCATTTGTGATACTAAATAAGTTTTATCAAAAGTTTAGAGACAAGAACAAGTCTAACGATATTGTCAACTTTTCTTATATAAATCCTGTGTAAGTCCAAACTTCTTTATAAGCGTCTTGACAGAAATACAAAGTCTGTGCAAATCTGAGTGCTTTTAGGACACACATTGAAAGTTTTTGTTTGTTTGTTTGTTTGTTTGTGTTTCTTTTGTAAAAGACACTGATAATACAATACACAGGGCAGGAGGACACACAACACTGAGGGTAGTGTGTATCAGCCAGTATTAGGAATCAAACCCTCAATCTCACAAACACTGGTATTAAGTGTCTGCTCTAAACTGTGAAAATGCACTGGGCATCACTGGGCATGGTTTATGTGGGAAAATTAAGGTTAGGCAAACCACTGCATATAAGACGATTAGTGGCCGTTGTTTACCCATAAATTCTCATGTCTCATATTTGAATATTTATTTATATACAGTATAATACAATGATGTTTCTAAAAGAATAAAAATAGGCATCTTTATAACAAATATATGTAAATATATCTCAATAAAAATACAAGCATTTAACAGTTCTGTTTGTGCATTCTGATACAGGACCAATGGTTCTGCTATAGCTTCAGTAAAACCAAGATTTTGGAATTTTAGTCTTTACTCTTCATACAGACTCATTTTTATTTTAATGATGTCCCACAAATAGACTTTTTTATTTGCAGCTGTTTTGATAAATAAATAATATGTTGTTTTTATCAAATCTTTACAAAAATGAAGTTCTGTTTTGGAGCGCCTTGACTAGAAGCACATCTTCACAAGGTTAGAAGTGATTCAAACATGGGACATAGAACGGAGCATGTTCAAACAGACAAAGGGACTGCACACCACATCCATTTGTGAAATAGCAATTTCACTCTTCACTTCCATGGTTTTATCAGAGCTTTGAAGTCTCTCAAGGAGACAAAATCATGGGCTGTGTTCTGAAGGTTATTCCAAGAGAGAGAAAATAAATAAAATAATGAAAAAAAAAAAACTTGGAGTTCAGAGCAAACTGACAACAGCTCAGTCAAAGACATTCTGTTCCATTTCAATATTCTGAAGTTACTTATTACAATTCAGTTTAATATAGCTTTGGACTATCCTGCCCTAACACACACACACACACACACACACATACACATCTACTGTGTATATGCTAAGCTGAATAAGAAGTCTTGCAAAATAAACAATATTATGATCTGATCAGAGCTCCTAGTGTCCATATGGATGGCTGTAAGACGGTTAACGTCACATTAAAGATCATCGTCTTTAAGATTCACACAGGTTTGAGGGGTTTAAAATTTTACTTTTTGACATCAAACTAGGAAATTCTGTAACTGTTGCTGAGCAAAACTCCTGTAATGTACAAAAATATTTGAAAAAAATTATATATATATATATATTTTGTTGAAATCATGTTTAAAGTATCAGATTTTCTTTTTCTTTCATGGAAATTGTGCCAAACTTTTGGACAGAATTCTCCCTAGTGTGATGTCATTATTATGTTTGAACTCTCCACTTCCTGTAATTTTCAATATCTTTTCTTGGCGAATTGCTTCTTGATTTATGTAAAACTATAATTTATATTTACAGTCATAATCCCACCCAATTAAGTCAAAATTTGAGAATGATAAAAATCTGACATAGACACTTTAACACAGAACCAGAAAATAAGATAAATGTATTTACCTCAGCTTTTGCTTTACAAAATAAACTCCATTATCAGGAGATTCTGCGCATAGCTCAGTTTCTTACTGCAGTTGCAATTACAATGCTCCATCAGACAGTTTTTATTTTCACTTATTTTTTTATTATAACAGCTTTTCATTCCCCTCACAATATGCACTCACTGGTAATGTAAGCGAAATCTAATCACAAGGTCTCATCACAAAACTATACAGGCGTCTGTTAAGCAAAATATGTTTTAGCACCTTGATACATTAAAATACTAAATACTTCTAAAGCTGTTGTGAAGGTTTTAAGTATGTGAGAGCTTGGAACTGTTTATAAAGATTTAAATATCTTTTTGTGGTCCTATATTATACAAATTGATTCTTGTGAGCCTTAAGTCATGTTAGAATGTTGTTACCTTTCCACCTTGTGATGTCATGTAATCGTAGTTTTCAAGTTAACAGCTACTTTTTTAACTTTAGTTCAGTAGAGATTGGCAATTAAAGGGCTGAAATCATCCAAATGATTCTAGGGACTTTTTTCAAACACAGAGGAGCACTTCCTGTATTGCCACATGACATCACAAGGTGGAACCGAGTGTTTTCAGAAGAGTGTTTGAGAGAAGAACTCAGCCTAAATATGCAGGGTTTGTGTTTTATACATGTGTAAATGAAACTCCAAGTATGTTTGTGAGGACGAAACAAAATTATAAACATAGATCAGATAATAGTGTAATATAGGCCCTTTAAAGGTTCACTATGTAACTTTTCTGTTGGGGGTCTATCACCTGCTTTTTTCTGTGGATATGTCATTACTCTGCTTTGAATGACATTAAACAGCTCTCCTTTACATTTTTTTAATTGCAGATGGTTTTATAGCTCAAAAATATCATGAAAAACATGCATCCTGATTGTGAGTGGTGCTTCCTTGCCACAGATCTGACTTGTAACTTGGTCAGATTTGATCTTCTCAATGATAGAATGGTTTAATACCATACTGTTAAACATTCCAGACAAAGGAATAACATCTCCACAGAGAAAAAATTTGACGGACCTTACATCAGAAAAGTTACACAGTGCACCTTGAAAATGAGTTCTCACATTGCCTTCTATCATATCCATAAATGGTAAAAGAGCCAGTGTTTTGAACGGCTCTTTGAAATGAACCGATCCAAAAGATTTGGATCCCATAAAAGAGCCGAAAATCCCATCACCAGAGGGAGCCGTGACATCTCTAAACGGTTTATTTGTGTGAGAGGCGCAGTTTTCATCTGACCTTCTTTGGGGATGAACTCAACACATTAACTCTTCTTTCTGTTGAAGCTTATGTTGAAAATGGCTTGTTCCGACCTTGTACATTCACAGATAAGAGCTGCTGTATAGTCTATCCATGCTTGTTCCATGTTTTGGTGATGCTAGCTTGGGGACTGTGTGGGTGGCTTTTAACTCTCTTGGTTCTTTCATTTTCCCCATCAGAACATTGTGTAATTGTGTTTTTAATCAAATGTTTTCATCACATTTTGTCTGTCTGTAATAGAGCTATTTGGGAGGGGAAACAGTGAAATCTTTGTTTTTGCATCAGTGCTTTTTTTTGAAAATGAAGAGTACTCAAAAAATGAAGTATTTTATCCAAACTAAAGACCACCCAATTTTTCAAAAGTGAAATAACAAAAAAGATTTAATAAGAAGTATAAACCACTTACTAAAACCTTTCAGTTGCATTTAAAAGTATAAATGAAGTGAAGTAGAAGCATTTTTTCAATGTTTACACAACAAATACTTTTCAGTTTTATAATGTTCTTTGTATAACCTCTAAAATTAAAAGTTTTATAAGATCCACTACCATTAGTCATAGCAATACATTAATTTTTGCAAAGAGTAAAGATTTTGACTGGAATGTTCTGCAGTACAGCAACGTATAATTTAGAATATGTATTTATTAAATTACATATGTTTTTATTGCCCGAAAAACATGCATTCTTACTGTGAGTGGGATCACCTCTCCACAGATCTGTAATCTGGTCACTTGCTTGTATCTACATAGTCCATAAGTTCCATAAGATAAATGCCACATTCTCATTAAAGCAAAAAAATCTCCATGCAGACAATAGATGACACCACCAGGCTAAGTTACAGGTCTGATCTGTGGAAAGACTAACTCGCTTACACTAACAGTGCATGTTTTTTTTTTGTTGTTGTTTTGTTTTGTATTTCTGAAGACTAAAGCAGATGTAACCATGCCATGGAATATGGAGACACAGCAAAAATATCTTTATGAATATTTGCAACTTTAAAGGGACAGTCTGAAATTTTGGACATAGGACCTCTTCCTGTGGAGACACTTTTTAAAATATTCCATCCAGTCCTTGTATTTGCAGAGGTCACTAGCAGCGCTTGTCAATGGCCATAGTTATTCTGTCACTAAAACAGTCTTAACCACTCCACAAAGCACCCGAAACAAATCTGTTATTACTCCAGATTGTCCATGTAAATGTCTGTGTTGAAAGAATAATGTTTGAAGTAAAACTAACCTTGCATCACATGAACTGTCACATGTTGAGGGACTATTTTCTCAGCAGCAGCAGAATTTTATTCCCCGTAAGGTAGGTGCTAGGTGATATCAGTCCGCCGCACCCAAGCTTCCCAAGTACAACTCGCTGCTGCTGGTTGGTTTTACTTCTAAATTATTCTATCAACACAGACATTCACGTCGACAGTCTGGCGTAATAATAGATTTGCTTTGGGTGTTTTGTGGACTGGGTAAGACTGTTTTTAGTGACAGGATAACTATGGCCATTGACATGCACTAGTCTAGCACCAGCGACCTTTGCAAAACAAGGACTGGATGGAATATTTTTTTTAAAGTGTCTCCACACATCTCCAACACTCTGGAAATGAGGTCCTATGTCCAAAATTCACTTCAACACAAATATTATGAAATCAAACTCTTTTGAATTTTGAACTAAAAGCATCACGTTACGTACATGAGATTATGAATGCCATATTAGACTGACCTAATAGCTGCTCCTTTCCCTTTGCCTTCCAGAGTGCAAGTTCCAGTGCACCAATGGTAAGTGTCTGCGCCTGGGCTCTCTGATCTGTAACCAGCTGAATAACTGTGGAGACAACAGTGATGAGGAGAACTGCCCCGTGGTGACGCAGCACCCTCCCCCGGGCATCTTCAGCTGTGAGTACCACCAAACACTTCATCTTTTACTTTTATGCTGAGACTTCCTGATCTTATGCTAATCTGTCCCGAGCTTGACAGTGTGGATACTGTTTGTGCATTGCTGTGATTGGTTAATTAAAAATATACAGCTGTTGTTGAAAAAGTATCGCAATATGGTAAATGAGTGGTGTTCTATGGTCATGCGTTTAATTCAGTTATTTGTGAAGCAACCCATATTGTCCTCTCTTAGATCTTTGTATATATGTGATTTGAGGCAGCACTGATGTTGAGCTTCCAATGTCCATGTCATCCCCAACTCTTCACTATGCATGTAGAAAGATTTATGAAATTTATGTACTTAATCACAATCCAGATTTTGGTGAAATGTTTAATTTTGCAACACACAAAAAAAAAAACACGAATCATTACATAAAAATGCCCCATAATGCCTATTTTAATCTCTACGCTACCATGTTTTAACTTAAAGTAGAATACACTAACAAGATAAGGCAGCTGCAAGAAAGTATAGATTAATAACCACTAATTGTCACTTGTTTTGAGCTCTAGATATCTGCTCATTTTTTTAATATCATTTGCAATATAATGAGTGTAAAAGGTACTGGTTATGGCTGTTACATAATTTAACATAGAAGTAGGATAACTTGAATTGTACATACTTACAGATATATATAAACACTGTAATGATTTGAGTAGTATAAATGGCATTGTGATAATGTGGTGGGTGTTAATAGGTTTGAAAATGTAAGGGGTTAGAGGCAAAAAAGAGTACATGTACTACTTATTTTCCCAAAGCACAAGTTGACTGAACTGTCTAATAGGAAAACTTTCTCCTTTGCACTGAAGTTACTTAACTATATAAGTTGTGTGCTCTGGTAAGTCTTCCACTGTATCTCTTCCTATACACTGTTTTGTTTGAATCTTGTTGGGCCCCCCTGTGCCCCCTGCTGTGCACTTCTGTTGGGGACCAGGATAAGAGCGCTCCCTTGGCCCATCACGATCAATGGGAACAGGGAAACAGGGAGGAGAGATTGTGTGGAGATGGAGGGAGGATACAGGGGGAGTGAGAGAGAGAGAGAGAGAGAGAGAGGGAGAGAGAGACTCCAATGGGCCGCCGTGGCTGTGTGCCAGGACACTTTGATGTGCTGCTCCGTTCTCTTTCAACAACTTTTAGGCGAAGAGGGGAAACTTTTTATATCGTGCTTTCATCCTCACCATGTCTGTGTTTGTGTGCTCAAGGGCTGTCATATTTGGATTATTCTGTGAACTACTGCTGTTTTTCTCTAAGTTGTTAAATGTTAATCAACAAAGTTTAGTCTACTGTAATTGCCAACCAGTATATTTATTGAAGATGCCACGTTTTTTGCTTTAACAGGGACTAAACTGAAATACTACTATCTGTACACTTATTTGTTAGCTTTTTTCACCTTTAGAAGGCAGATGTGAAACCTGTTCCCCTGTTCATCCCCTCACCTGTCCTTTGTTCAGACTCACCTTTGCATCAGGTCAATGCTGGCACACTATCAAACAGCAGTAATGAGGTTAGCAACTAGTGTTGATAGGTGAGAATACAACAGGGGCTGTCAGTTTAATTACAGATGGAACCTTAATTTATAAATACACGCACATATTTAGCTATTTGTGGCCAATAAAATTATAAATTAAATTAACGCTAAAACTTCTCCCCAGTTTATACTTGGTATTTACGTACAATTCACATTTTCTGTTCTGTACAACTTCCAGTGAGTCCACTTATTGAATTTTCATGAAATATTAATTAATTCTAATCTAAAGTAAGTCCCTTGTCCAGTGCCCAGGTTAGATCTGCTGCGCTCAACAAGCTTCCCTCTGAGTTTGGGCCAATTAGCTGTCAACTGATGATGCATAGTTATTGAGTGCTTTGACTGACAGCTCCCACACCTGCTGCCAGCTCTGACACACTCCTCTGTTACTTCTCCTGACACATCACAGTCATTATAGTGAAGGTGCACGGCTGCACGGGCCATCCATCGCTGGGGTTTGGGACTTTCCCAAAACCAGACTGGATACAATATGTTCCACTAATGCTTCATGACGTTCACTGCTGCTACTGCTGCTGGCCATTGGGCTTTGATTTAGTCTCAGCCTATTTTTCACATTCTGTCATATCTACTACCTGTGGAGCCTATTCAACTTTTGGATAACTTGAGTTGTGTTGACATGGCACTATAAACTGTTTTTATTGTAACCCTATAAATTTACATTCTTCCTGAATTTCCTGAATGCCATCTTGAGGTGATTGTTTAAAATGATTTGAAATGAAATTCTTGTATTTTGCAGCTGGATATAATTGTGTGCTCAAGACTAAGGTTAATGTATATTTGATTATCTCATGAAAGGGAAATTAATTCGCTGCATTTGGCTCATCCTTCAATGCCACTGGGGGAACCATAGAGGAGCAGTGCTGTGCCTGGGAACCCATCTCCAGATCTTAAAATAGGCAGGATTACCTTAGCTGGAGGATTATACTCATTGTACATAATTTGGGTTGATGGGATAGAGCGATGAGAGAGCCCTGGAGATGGGTCAGCAGTATACTGCTCCTGACAGGTTAAAGTGTACCTTACCTTACTGCTATCTCACCCAATGTTATAATCATAAACACCCTCTGTAACTGCTGCAGTGAGCCTTGTTATTCTGGTCCTAAAATGTTCATATTAACCCGCTCTACATGACCCTGGTTTTTATTTTGCTATTTTGTCCATGAATACATTTCTATTCCTAATATAGAACTCTGCTTCAAATTCGCTCATATAACTGTCAGCCTCATGAGCTTCATTTGACTGGAGCCAAATGCTATGGGTGACCTCACACTGTCTTAGTCCACTTCTTAACAGTATATGGTTACAATAAAAAATATTTTGCTCACTAGTTTGCGGTTAACAAAAAGTACAAATAATATATATATAAGCTTAATTTAAATGTTGCTGCTCAGATATAGGTTATGATTTTGTTAGGGCAATTCTGTTCCTATGTCAGCTTTCATCCCACTACTCCTCCTTTCTCCCCAAACTCACCTCCAAACCTTCACATTGTTTTGTAAATTTCTTTTTTCATCTTATTTTCCCTCTGCAATACCAACCAGACCATGCTTTCTTCTTTTCTTTTTGAGTTTTTTTGTAAGTTGGTGGATAGCGGGAGGGGTGGCTCTGTGGGCTTACTCATTTCCAATCCTGAGCCGGTACTTAAAATATTTAGTTGTCTCGAGCGAATGTTAATGTAAGTGTCTGCGGTCCGTGTGAAGGGGAAGTGCACAATGAATTTTCTGCATATTTTGTGAGACTAGCAGCCAGGCATGGGGTAGAGGAGATGAAAGAAGATCGCCAAAAAAGACTGGCAGGGCTAAGGAAGGATGGGCAGAGATGAGAGAGGAGAGGAAGGAGAGAAAGCAGAGAAAGGGAGGAGAGAGAGTGAAAATTTTTGTGTGCTAATGGAGTTTACCATCTTGTTGCCGCTGGCTGTTGCTGTGGCAGTGGCAGACAGATGGATCATGAATACTGTCTAGACAAAGTGCAGCCCGACGCCCCTCACCTCCTTTCCCTGCATTTTCCCTCATAATTGGGATAAACACAGTGTGCCAATTGTGGCTGGAGTGTAGCAGACTGAGCCTAAGACCGCTTAAACATCTCACTTTTATCCTGGATTATTCCTCAGATACAGACAGACACAAGAGAGGGGAGCAAGTGCACTCAGCCACAAGCACAACCTTACTCAATCTGTTGTGCTTTAGAACATAAAACGGATGGTTTTGTCGTTGTGATCAAATGTAAAATAATACATTTTTCAACAAGCCTTGGTAAATGGTCATGGTCACATTTTTATATAGCACTTTCACCTTCAAAAAGATGCAGATGTCGAAAATGAGGTGGGTTGAAGTGTCTTGCCCAACAGTTTTCATCTGTGGGAGATGGAATTGCATGGCCAATTTGTGGGTCAGTGGATTTGACCACTCTACCAGTGTTGTTTATGTTTAGAGGGGGATTTAAACTACCAACCTTTGGATCTGAGGAGAAATGCTCTACCAACAGAATTACTGTTGCCCCTTGATAGACATATTTCAATGTTAGAGATTGCGCATGCTTAAGTATGAGTGATCTCGATATCAGAACATTACAGTTTTCTTGGGACGAGATCATAGTCAGATTTGTATCACCATATTGCCCAGCCCTAAGATAATATATCATTTCTGCATATACTGTTCTTTACATGTATGATTCACCATTTTTAAATATGTGGACAACTTGATGTGCTTATTCAAAATTCAAGATTAACTTCACCCATGCTACTACCAAGCTGTGCATTAGAAGATTATCGATAAATACATTATACAACGCAATTATAAAAGCCTTTTTATGTTATGAGAACTTTTCAGTTCAAGTGATTGATTACTTCAATTCAGCAGAGGTGTCCATTTATTTGCCCACTTTAATTTGTCCCCAAAAACTCATTTTGTCTCACGTTTTATATACTAGCACTTACTGTACATAATCATCTTGTAAAGTAACAGTTGAATGTGGGTTTGACTTCACTTCTGTTCATCACACACCCCATTATTGATTTCTATGTTACAATACCCAGTGGTACAGCCTGGCCTAGGAGTTAACAGCTTTATGGAGGCAGGAGATACAAGTGATTTTGTGGGACTTGAGAAGTGTTTGCAGCACATTTTCAGATTTAACAAAGCAGAAAAACACTCAGAAGCAATTAATATAATTAACGATGGCACCATTCAGTTTAAGTGTCCCACTAAGGCTTTCCACCGAGCCCTGTCTGAATCATTATCTGAGCCCAGCAACCCAGGTATTAAATGGGAACACATCATTATTGAGGTTATTTATGAGCTGTGCATCTGCCTCATAAACTGTCAACATGGCTGCCGCACTAAAACTATAATTGTTTCAAGAAACACTTTTACTTTCAGCTGCATGTGCATGTGTCTGTGGGACTCACTTAGACCAGTGTATTAACAGAATGGCCTTAAATGAAATACTATAACATTTTATTACACTGCATGTTGTTAGAATCAGCTACTTATTCTTTTTTTACATTACATTTTTATTGGAATCATAAGAACATAATATACTGTACACTGACACAACAACAACTCAGCCAACATTCTACAGTCCCATACTCCTTTTTCCAAAAATAAACCAAGTCACTGTACATGTATTGCAAAAATGATCAAGCTTGATCTTGAAAAAAACTTGGACTTGAAAAAATGTTGTTAAGGTGCTGTTAGATTGTATCAGCAGCCCAGTGTTGTTGACCATGCCATCACCAACCATGGTAATAGATTGGCAAAACTCTGCTCTTCCCTCTGACAGCTATAAAATGTTATAAACTTGTTGTGAATGATTTGAATTTCCAAAAGAAAACAAACCAGTCTAAATGAACACTTTTCCTAAACATCAGCTCTTTGTGAAACTGTACATTTTTAAGAGCGTGATTTATGGAAGTTCAAAGTGCTCTGATGTGTTGTTTTGCACTGGATCCAGGCATTGCCCCTCTGCTGCCCTCTTGTTAGTTGGTGTGGAAGTGCGGGAGGGGACAGAGCAGACAGAGGCTAGATCAATGGTCAACTCTAGCTTAGCCATTGATCCCAGTCCGGAGTGAACTACACTTCAATAGCAGCGAGCGAGCCTTGAGGCGCGCTGATTGATTGGGTTTGTGAGATTCATAGTGTGAGAAGGCTGGTTATTGACTGGCCCTCTATGGCAGACTGTCTGAGTGTCCAGCACCGCCTGCCTGTTGCCGACCTCTCCTCTCCTATTTACAACGTTTTCTTGATGCGGGGAAGTGGAATTTTTTTCACTCTTTCTTGAGACACAGCCCCTTTCTATGAAAACATCAGAAGGTTACAAATAATGACCAGTAATTCTTAAAGTTTAGTAGTACCCCAAAAATGTTTTCTTCTATAGCTTTCTATAATATGACTCTGAATCCACCGAGAGATAAAAAAAAACAAAGCACTAACCTAACATACATACTTAAATTTTTTTACACCGTATTATAACCCGCACAATCCTCAGCAAAACTATAACTAGATTAGGTCTGTCTAAAAAAGTATTTAATCCTAAATAAACTAAATAAATAAAAAGTAGTCCTGACCAAGCCAAGCGCAAGATCAGGGGATGGGTCCAGAGTGCAGCGCTGCAGTGCCCATTGCACCATTGAAGGATGGGTCAAATGCAGAGGATGAATGTCCATCACAAAGGATTCATAAAATATACCACCAAGCCAAACTTCACCTTAAATATTTCAATTTAATCCCAAACTTTTAATTTGCACCTGAACAATGAAAAACTTCACATGTACAATAGTTGTTTGAGAACCACTACTTCAAAGTGTCTACAGTAAAACTTAGTTTGTTACATTTATTTTAAACCTTGGAGAAATACTTCTCTCTAATGGCGCAAAAGATAAATGCCTTTTTGGTTGTAAAAAAAAATCTGTAAAAATTGTTTTATCACACCTTTCAAAACCTGGTTCTTGCATTCAGCCACTTAGTCATTTATTCTGTTAGATATGGTGGTCCTTGGAGGTTTCAAAATCTTTCATACTCTCTCGATAATAGACTGGATTCCATAGTTTGAGAGATTGAGTTTTTTCTCAGTAGAGCGTGGCAGCTTCGAGACAGTGTCAAGGATTCACTTTCTGTCGGCAAAAGGTTGTCGAAGCAAATTAAGGAGGTCGAGACAGACTAGACTTCTACAGGCAAAAACTCTTTTTGTTGGCTCCAAGAATCAGACACGATCAGCACTGCACAACTCTGAGTACTATATTTCAGAATAGTCCTGGCTTTGGAGAAGTGTTTGGTCAAGACTAGAAGCTCTCTGAAGTTCTTTGTAACTATTAATATTTTTAACATGCAGTCACAGTGAGCCACTTCCGCACAAGGTGCAAAACCAATAAAATGATACCTAGGTGTTTCCACACATGTGTAAACTACAGGTAGATCTGGTACGACTCGCTGTCACCAAATCCAGCTCTGATAAAGTTGCCTAGATCGTGGTGAAATATTATTTTTCAGAGTCCACTTGTTTTGTTTTAAACGTATATTTTCAAGTTAACGCATCATGCTAATAATGGTACGTTCTTGTTTGTGTGTATGTGTAATTATTCAGTGCAGACACCAGTGGAAGGCATATGTTATAAATATAGTTGAGAATTGTATTGAATTGCACTTTCTGTTCCAAGTAGATGTTGGAACTGATGCACTTTTTGCTATTCTTCAAGTGTATTGGTCATCCGTGTTATGCATGTTCGTGATATTATATGCTGTACTTCCTTGTTTATCGCACTCAACACATTGAATATGGTGATTGACACAACAGAGGGTTATCTATTACATAAGGGGGAGTTGATGTACAGTTGAATGGAGTATGGTATGAATGTAGTGCAAAATTGTGAAATCTCTAAGATGCAGAATTTATTAACTATTTTTCAGCTTAGTTATTTGATGATCTGAAGCCACTGGACATCCGTTTTTACTCTTTGTATCTCTGCTTTGACGACTACAAGTACAATTTATAAGGCCCTGCTGTTAATTCACTATTTCAGTCATGATTCGGTTCACTCCTCTGCTCTGATATAAGCCAAATGCATTAACCAGACTATCCCTCCCAATGGCTATCCCCGCTAATGTTTGCCACTGATATCTCAAACTATATTACCCGACTTCAGCTCCTGCCTCGACTTAAAAGCGTTTTAAAAAGCATTTCTCATCCGCACTCATTGCTTCTCTGTACCCCCGGCCTTTTCTTTAACTGTCTCTATCCTTTCTGCTTAGCCTAATCTCACGCTTGAACTAGCTCGCGGTCAACTGTCTCGCTCTACCTCCTGTTTCCTATACTTCCTCGTCTTCGCCCTCTTGGCCACCTTTTTATCTTTGATCCGCGTTTGACCCGGGTGTTCGCGCTGGGTGACTCGCCATGTAATTACCGTGCCAATGCGGCGGACTCCACACATGCTACAGCTGTTGTCATTGACAGGACTTGATCTCCTCTGTGACTTGGGGGTCAATTAAGCAGCAAATGAGTATAGCCACGGGGAAGTGCTAATTGAATGGTACCTTTGGGTTGGGAGCATTGACAGAGGAGGCAATAGATGATAAGTGGACGTGTGCGGTGGTTATGGGTGGTCACCTCTCAGACCGCGAGCAATATTAACCACTGTATAAAGGCCGGAGCTGTCTGCGCGAGCAAGGCTATTACCATTAAATTGTCTTCCATAACACAGCCGCACACAGCTTTTGGCAGTTCACCTTTACTAACAGCCCACAGCCATATAATGTAATTCAGAGAGTAGAAATGTATTGCTGTCACAGACTACAGCCAATGCATTTATTCCTCATGTCTTTTCAGTGTTTGTATCCAATGGGAGAAGTGGCTTTGTTATATAAGCTGTCTGCTAACCTACATAGTTATCCTATGTAAGTAAGTGCGTGTTTCTTTGTCGTTGTCGTTGTCAGGAACAGGCCTTAAAGGTACGTTATGTAACTTTTCTGGTGGAGGGTCCGTCAATGGCTTTTCTTCATGGAATTATTATTGCTTTGTCTCACAGTATGGCATTAAACCTTTCTATCATCATGGAGACCAAACCGACCAAGATGCAGGTCAGATCTGTCAGAATGCCTGTTTTTCAAGGTATTTTTGAGCTATAAAACCACCTGTAATTGAATAATTTTAAGGTACACCTGTTTAATGTCACACTGTGGATCATTTCAGGTAGAGGAGTTACCTATCCGTAGAAACAAGAGGGTGACAGACCCCCAACCAAAAAGTTACTTAGTGCATCTTTAATTTTATTCAATAGTTATTATTTTTCAAGACACCACTGACCTAATTAACTTTTACCGATGAAGTCAATGATCACACTAATTTTGTAGAGCAAAAAGTTATTTAATAAAATAGTGGCATATTTTGTCTTTCAAAGTGAATATTTTCAGTAATGTTGCTTCGAGAAAACTGTCACACTTATTTAACTGACTGTGCGTTCTGTTTACTTTTCTAATCAATTATTAAAACATATTTGTCATTGCCTGGTTTCCAAGCAAGTACTTAAGTACTTGTAATATGACTATTTCACATTGAATGAAGAGGTGCAGCCTTGGAAAGAAGTGGTTTCAGTCAACAAATATTTAAAATTGCTTTCATACTGATGAGTAAACAGATGGTTCTGGCAACTATGAACAGGTCATATTTGAAAAGAAAATATATTAATATGTATTTTTTTACATATTTGAATGATGACAAAATTAAAGAGACACCAACTGTTCTACTGGAGTGTCCTTCACCTTCTTGACTCCATGGAAATATTTTGGCTGACATGTTTCACAGTATTGCATTAAAACTGGTGCTCTCCTAAAGTTCCTTGAAAAATATGCATTCTTACTGTAAACAGGGTCACTTCTTTACAGATCGGAGTAGACCTGTAACTTGGTAGCGTCACCTGCTTGTCTGGATATGAATAAGTTTAATGCCATACTGTAGAACATTCCAAAGCAATAATATCTCCATGGAAACACCAGAAAAGTTACACAGTGCACCTTTAAAGCATTGAGCCAGAACATGCTTTATTTTCACACACATACAGCACATCAAACACATAGATTTCTGAATAACAGCTTCCTTGTCATTATCACTAATACACTAACTTGCAGTTCCCATTCTTCCCCCTCCAGGTTCTGAGTTGTGAATGGGAGTCGGTGGGGTCTATAAACAGCGCTCAGCAGATAGAGATGCTAGGGATTTCCAGCTCATTTAGATTCAGATTAGTGAAGCAGTCCAGTTGTTGTCCTCAGGCTTTTCCTACAGAGCTTTCCATGCGGCCGATTTAGTGGGAGCAGACTCAACACAGCAACACGAGGAAATCAGGGGATAAACAAGTTGATCATGACCCGTCTCCACAAATGCCTCTATCTCTGTTTATGTTATCCAAGTTTAGTTTCTGGCATTTGAGGAGAAAAGTGTAATCTCTCTAACCATATTATCATAGAAAAGCAAGCTCTCGGGGCAGCAGTTGCTTAGTGATGGCAGGATTAGTGCAAACTGACATTGTCTCCTTGGGCATAACACTTCACCCACCTTACCAACCTACGTGTGAATGTGCCGCGCATAGAGCAGTGTATAGAGCAGTGTTTCCCCAAACTTTTTTTCTGGGGACTCATATTTTAAAAGTCACAAACCTTCGCAACCCAAGTCAATAGACATTATTCGTGAATCACAAAATAAAGGTGGATTTGACCATTATTGAACATTAATGAGGATATTTTATTATTGACTGAGTGATTGTGTCTCTGAGCAATTAGTATTACTCAAGTTTGAAATAATGAAAAACTGTGAAAATCAGCAATAAAATGTATCCATAAGTCGCCTATTTGGACATTAAATGTAGCCCTGTACATTGCGGACCTACATGCAGATTGTGACAAGGCAACCCAAAAAAAATCTCTTACAATTACAAGGGTGAATCTGGAGCCAAGTTTCATATTTGGAATTCCGACCACAAGCATCATGGCAACGAAATAGTTAATCCAGACTGAACTTGCTGAAGGTGGCGCCTGGCTCAAAGTCTGTCAATTAAACCTGCTCCTGTGACAGCTCCTGCCCCTGTCCCTACATGCGGTCAGCCCAGCCATGAAGTGGACAGGAGGTGGTTCCTAAGTGATTGTTGAGCTCTGTTTGGATATTCATGAGGGTTTAACATACAAGACGTGCTTCAGTTATTTCATTTTTTTTCCTCAAAGAGTGGCCGTGTTAAGGGTGCTGGAGTGTCTAGTGGGTTGAGAGCACTTGAGGGCTTTACAATGATACCGTTTGCAAAATAGCAAACAGGCAGTCTTTGGACACGCTTGTATGTCGCTCATTGTGGGAGTTTTTGGGGTTGTTTTCAAAGCTTTCAGTAGGAGTGTAGAAAGAACATTACATATTCAGTAGTTGTTGACCCCAGGATAAACATTCAGAAATGACACCTTTTAGAAGCACAGTGATGTTTTAGGTGTTGAAATGATATGGAGCCAAGATGATGAGATGTAGTCTATGTTTCCAATTTAACGAAAGAGAAACGTGACTGCCAGTCTGCATCAACAACCACCACACACACACACAAATATACACATTATAGACTAAAAAGTGGACGTCACCCACAGCATTCAGCTCCAGTCAAATGAAGATCATGATGCCAGCAGTTATAGGGGCAAATTTGGAGTCAAGCTCCATATTAAGAATAGGAATTGATTAACAGACAAAATGGAACGAATTAATACAAACATTTTAAGACCAAAATGACACGGCTCACGGCAGCAGTTACAGAGAAACGAGCAACTATCACTCGATGTAAAGTCAACTGGAAATAGAGTCCATGGAACCAGAGGCGTGACCATGCTCAGTTCCTATTTGGAACACAGTGGCTAGCGGGTTATCTAAGTCCATAACTTTCATATGATATTCATGGAGATATTATTATATACCTCAAATGTTCCACAGTAATACATGATATAGCTTGCATTTTGTCAATTACATAGGTTAAAAAAAAAAAAAACTAAAAAAAATTGAGTAGGATTGTCTCCCCCACAGACCTTTGCTGTGACTTTGCCTGGTGACATCAATAACATTTCACTGAAGACAAGCAGGTAGTGGACCTTCACCAGAAAAGTTACATATTTCCCATTAAAATGTAACTTTGTTTAATAAGCTAAACCAACATACATACATTATATTCACTTTAAAGGCCAAAGCTGACATTAAAAACAACAGATTGCAGGCTAAAGAATGGTGTCATGTAACAAATGCCTTTTCTGTAACTAAAGGTCACTTGGATAATCATAATATTAACACCAGAGTTTTGAATAAACACGTTCAACAAATAGTCTGTCCCATTGTCGTCCAGAGGCTTTTAAATTTCCATGCAACAGCCACACTTTCCCTCTGCCCTTTTTCATAATTAATGTCTGAGTAAGGTATTGTCTGTTGTAATGTCAGTGTGCTTTTGAAATGATGAACACACAGATGAATAATGGCCCACAAACAATGACCTCTGCTGGGATGTTCACGCTGAGCCGCTTCCAAAATCGCATGGAGACGAGCTGCGATTGGTCAGCCTCACGGGAGCCACAGTAACTCGTAATTTGTTTTCATCAAATCAGTTGAAAAAGATAACGGTTTTACCCAATTTCAATTTTTCTATCTGGGACGACCACCCCACCACCCACCTTCGCAAAATTTTCAAGCAAATTGTCAACACAAAATAGAACACAGTTTGAAATTATAAAACTGTAAGGCTTATCTTTAACATGGTTCTCTAGACTGGCCATTTATTTGCTCCTACCAGTGATGGAAGAAGTACTCAATGTTAAATAAAAGCACAGATACTGAAGGAAATAAATACTTAAATAAAAGTAAAAGTAACAAATGAAAAATCTAAAAGCGAAAGTATTAAAGTGCTTGTTTAAAAATGTATTTCACAGATTTTGAGATCTAATAAAGCTTCAAATGTAGTTAATTTAATAAAGATTTGTGCTGAATTTTGTTCAACAGAAACAAATGAATGATTTTTTCTTCTTCCTCGCTTTATTATTTTTACTTAAGTACATTACTACTTTTACATTGTTATGTTTTACTACTGGAACCTATTCACTATTTGTGATAGTTATGCCAGTTTTGTAAGTCAGGTTGCAATACTAATTTAGTTTTGGATGCTGACATATGTTCAATCAATAAGATGATACATTGAATTTTTACTGTCTTAAAAAATGGAAAAAAATAGAACTAATCCATTTTAAACAGTTTGCAGTTATTCCTTATTTTCATAATGCATTCCTTAGCATTGTAATCATCCATAGCGCAGAGTTTATAAGAGTATATCCAGTAATGCTAAAAACAACTAGCATGCTAACATAAGTTGTGTCCGTTACATGTGTTTTTGTAGATTATTGTGCTCTATTTGGGAGGCAAGAAGACTTTCAAGTATTAGTTCTACCAATGATGAAACCAAGCCAACATTTTCTTTCTTAGTTGCTCCTAGAAAAGCAAACAGATGTTCAACTTTATATATCTAGAGCAATGTGCACATCCACAATGACTCCTTTCAATATTTTCCATTCAGGCATACTTGAGACCACACTGTATTTCCTGAACACCAAAAGAGCCCACCAAATCTCATGGAGAGCTCCTGTCCGACCGGCCTCTCCCCAGTCGTTAGCATGCATAAGAGGCACACTCCGGTGAAGGGGTCAGGGTCAGGGGTCAAGGGTGAGTGGCGCTAATGCTTTCATGCTCTTGATTCAGCTCCTCTGGGGTGTAATACTGGCCTGTCAATTTGTTTGAGCTGCGGATTTACATAATGAATTTATATTAGCCACTGTTCTCCGTCTCTCTCTTCACTCTTTTAGCAATTACTCTCCTCTACCACTATCAGCTCTATCTCTCTCTCCCTCTCTCCTCTCCTCTCTCCTCTCATCCTGCGCTCATCAAGTTTACCAAGTGCCCAGAGAGCCGAGTGTTTAAATGCAAACGAGGCTCATTTTCCGACTGACGCCACGGCCAAAGTATGCCTCGCTCACAACAGCCCGGGCCCCACTGCGAGAGGTGGAGATGGATGGATGGAGATGATGGAGAAGAGCAGAGAGAGGGAGAGTGAGTGATGGAGGGAGGGAGCTGGGAGCAGTGCGTTGTGGGAAAAGTAATGGCAGGGCGTAAAACAGGCGCAGGCACATAGCGGCGGGGATCGTAGGTGTGGAGTGTATTGACATTGCTGGCAGAGAGAAGCTGATGAACGCGCTGCTGTCTTGTTAGTCATAACATCCCGGTCGACACAAAAGAGCTGTTTTAATTTGTGATGGCTGCGTGGGGCCCCGTGTCGACATGGGTGTAGGATTATCATATTGCAATGATAACAAAGAGAAATGTGCAGTCAGGTTCAAGTGAGATGAACTCTTTACAGTTAAACTGGAGCATCAGTATCTATTTTTATGAAGTTGTTATTAAAGCCCCACCGCATAACTAGCAAAAAATAAACTAAACTAAAAGCATGTTGTTTTATTTATTTTTGTTGGTCTTTACTGTGAGTGCTCTTGTGAGCTTGCATCTCCACAAACCTGACTCTTACTTAACCTGGAGGATGACCTCCACCTGTTTGTTTCCATGGAGATGTTGCTTCTTTGACAATAATCTTCTAAAGAATACTCCATTGTTGTTGATGTTTCGAAAAATTGTTTTAACTTTCTATTTCCAACTGAATCATGCAGATGATGTGCCACCTCCGCAATGTTGTCCTTTAAGGTAGGTGGGGATAACCAAGACTTTCGTCAACATAACTTTCTATTCAATACAGCAGGCCCAGGGGCCAAATGAGGCCTGTTGGATCTCAGATTTCCTGATGAATTGGCCCAAATGATCATAGACTACTTTTTATTGGAAATGTAATTCTGACGCTATAACCTCGCTAGCATCACATCGTGCTGTGACACATATCTAAATGAATGTTCTTATTAAACGATATAGTGGCTCTGTCAAAGCTACGGAAAATGCACCGTTCTGAATGATCCACTGTAGTCCTCCACTCCAAATAAGTTTCAATATGTGACCCTCGCTGAAAGTAGTTTGAGTGACTAAAAGTATTTCCGATGTGAAGTGGCACATTTTCAAACAGAGTACTTTGAAGCGTTGAATCATCACCGTGGCTAAATTGACAACCAACTGACTTAGTTAAATTACAGTTTGAAGAGTTTATCAAGTTATTAATGTTTATCAGTTGAGTTATACAATAAAATACATTTGGTGTCTCCAATGAAAACTCAAAGTTCTATTCTTCACAAACATTCAATATCGTCACCTGACATTGAAAAGTTACATGCAACCATAACAAGAGTATCTTTGCACCTCTCGTCTTCATTACAGCGACAGAGAGACAAAGCAGGCCCACCCAACCATCCCTTACAGTAGACAGACGTGCTTTTTTGAATGGCGTGTGTTTTAAATGACAACGCCGGACCACCCAGGATCCTCCAGTATCGCCCCTCTGACCTCGCAGTCTGACGGATGGAAGCCTATTCACCGCCTAGTCTCTTACACCTTCTCCTAAAGCCCTCACTCGGCGCGCTCAATAGCCAATACAAGCTGCTCACAATCCCCCTTAAGACAAATGGACAAACTTCAAACATGCACCACCTTTGGAGAGAGTGGGAGGGAGCCAACGTGTGGTTTAACTTAACCCCCCTTGAAGCCCCCCCACCTCCTCTTCCTTACTCCGCTCTCACAACAACAAACGTACAGTCCAGATTTAGACCGAAATAGTCACCGCAAGTACCAAGCGCACCATTTACTCGTAGTCCATTCACAGTCATCTATGTGTGGGATGGGGGAAAAAGGGGAGGGTGCTATGAAAAGACATGGGGCGCTGTCAAATGCCCCCCCCCTCTTTGGTTGTAATGGGCCAGCTGCATCATTACCTAGCGCACACACTGAGAGCCAATGGACTGAGGAGGATTGACAAGTCTATCAAATGTAAAAGGCTTGGAGGGGCAGCTCGTGATTACCTACGTACACTATGGGCCTATGAAAAAAGAGTGGGACAGAAGTTGGGCAAGTGAATAGACAAGGCCAGTAGTTCTCAAAGTGTGGTACTTGCACAACTGTTGGTACACAGGTGTCTTCTTGTGGTGGTGTTTCTTTGCAGATTTAATGTAAAGACCTGGTTTAGATCTGGTTTAGTTCAAGCTTTTTTCTTTTGATTTATAACTTTGTTACTCCACATCAGATCAGTTTTAGTTTCTGTTTACAACTTACTAGACTATTCTAGGTTTTCAGCCAGTTTCCCATTTTTGTATCATGTACTGTGTATGACTATTGAACTTCCAAGTTTTGGCTCACTTCATTAGTTATAGTATAGTTTGTTTGTCCATTTTTGGCTTTCAAGAAAGAAACTTTTTTTGGCCCAGTTCAAATATGTTGTAAAAGTTGTTCTTAGAGTCAAAATTAGACTGTTGTGTTCTGTCTGCATCTGATTATAAAGCGTTTAATTGTCCACAAACCAGTAAGCTGTAACACTGGTGCGATGTTAGCATGCTAGTTGTTCCGCCCAGACTCATAAAGTTGTGAAACATCCTCATGAACGTGTTAGGTGAATTATTAGGAGGCTAGGAATGTGTTAGGGATGAAGAAAAAGTTTGGTGCCCTGTTTAAAATGAACTTTTTTCCTGCATTTTTAAGAGAAGTAAATCAAGAACAGCACCTATAAGTGAACAATTGACTACTAGGGTGTTACAAATTTTATGGTCTAAATGTTTTTGAGCAGGAAATTGATCGTGTTGTTCCACAGTTGTCTTTTGTTAACTGTTTGACATTCTTTCGGGCTATGTATTACAACATGTTGCTCTACTGCTAAAAACATGGCAGATTTCCATAGTAACAGACGATTTTTTGCCGTTCATCCACAACAAAAGTGTTACAAGTTTTATGACCCTAATGTTTTGAGCGGGGATGAAATGCCCTGTCAGGTGAGCGTTGGTGGTCGAGACACCTCCCAAGATGAAAAGCGGGCGGGGTAGTTGGACCCTACTGTAAATGAGTGAACTGTAAATCCACAAACACTAACTTGTATTTAGGGGGAGCAGACAGGAGCAGGCCTTTAGTTAGCGCTCCCCTCTGTGCAAACACTCAGGGAGGGGCGGGGTCATGTTAGCACGCTGGGAGTTATTGTAACGGTCACAGCTCAAGCAGAAGGAGACAGACAGAAGCCGAGGGGAGTGGTCCAGCAGGGGTAAAACAACAAATGTGGAGTAAGATTAGAGGTTTTACAAAAATGTTTACTATAAATGTCGAAAAGAATGCTAACATGCTCGGCTAGTGTATTCTGTGGACCAAACTACTGACTTTCATAGTGGTGGTCCTAATTGTCAACCATCTGTCTGAACCAGTGTCTCCCAAATGGTGGATATGAACCTTGAAATTGCAATGATAGTTTCAGATTAGTTTGGTGAAGTGTCTCTTAGCAACTGGAATCTGTTTATAACAAGTCTAGTGATGTCCATATATAGCAAAAAATACATAATTGGTCAACCATGATTAAAGCGTCAATACTCATGCTTAAAATGTATAATAATTAGATCTAATGCATTCTGTGTTATCTTTGTTAATTATATATATATATGGAGGTGTAATTGTGTTTCCTAAAAGGTTACATAGTATGGCATTAAACATGTCTATTTCCATTTCCACAAACAAATTAAACATCTTTAAGTGAATAAATCAAGATGAATATGTTTTTGCGACAGTTGCTCTGTGTTTTGTCCACAGATCAGAAGGTTGGTAGTTCGAATCCCACTCTCCTGGGCAAGACACATAACCCACCTCTCTCTCCAGTGTCTGCGTACACTGGTGTATGAATGTGTGTGTGAATGGGTGAGTGGTTCCTTGATCTGAATGCTTTGAGTGCCCTGAAGATGGAAAAGTGCTATATAAAAATGTGACCATTTGAGCATAAGTTTAATTCCATACTGCTGATTCCCGGCAAAGCAATAATAATATAGGGCAAGCAGCTAGCCAGAAAAGTTCCATAATTCACCTTTAACTAACAAAGATGTAGCTTTATGGAGTTCTGTTAAGGGATCACAGAATTATTGGGGTATGTGTGGATGCTTCCGCCGTATGTCTGTCTCCTCAGTCATTGTAGTTCATTACCATGTATGTGGTGTTATAAATATACTGTGGATGATGTTGGCAAGTGTCTCCATGGGCATCTTGCAGCGTGGCACAGTTAACAGCTGATGACTCCAGAGAGGGGAGCAGTGCAGTCACTTCTGGACATAGTATTGTACAAACAGACTAGTTGCAGAGGATATGGCCTGGATTCTGCCAGTTGGGAGTTAATGGGGCACAGTCAATGTTTTATTGTAATATATTTGCCAAACTCACCACTGCTGCTGCCATGTTTGTTTGGCCAAGATGTCTGTTGGCTGGGACTGGTAATATGCAGGCAGTCAGCAGCTGTCCACCAAGGTCTATCATTACCATTATAACTTAGATAGGATACGATACAGAAAAGGAATCACACAAGGTGGCCACAAAATGTTAATGTTGCTGCCACTAGGGGGCACAAATGAGTTAAGTCTATCCCAGCTGCTAAAATTGATGATAGTGATAGTGATGGTGCACAGAGATCACTCAGATATAGCCTAATATAGTTACCCATTCATTTTTTATTGCAGCAATCTGTTTTTGTTTTCTTGCCAAACGTGTATGTCTATGTTAGCTTTTTTCAGCAGATACAATCATTAAAGGAATGTGTGTAGCCTGTGCTATTACTGTTTTTTTTGTTTGTTTTTTTTTAATTATAGTCACAACTAGGACTAGTTCTAGCCTGCAGAATTTGGGTGGACAGCCTGAAATATTAGGTGAGTAAATATAGAGCTATATGTGTGTTTGTATTAGGTAGTAGTAGTAGTTTTAAGTGCAACAGTAGCTCAGTTGGTAGTGTTTGTCCACTGATCCGAAGGTTGGTGATTCGAATCCAGCTCTTGACACAAACATCATCGGTCAAGCGTTCAGATTCACTGGCCCACAGGTAGGTGGTGCGATTCCGGCTCCCACAGATGAATGCTGTTGTTGTGCACCCACCTTGTACCCAATGTCTGTGTACACCTGTGAATGTGTGTGTGAATTTGAGAGTGGCTTCTTGATGTTAAGCGCTTACAGTGCCTTAAAGGTTGAAATAAAAATGTGTATATAAAAATGTGACCATTTATCTTTTCCCATACTGAGTGGGCAAGAGTTTGATTCAGGTTGGCAATGTCCACCCTTGTTTATAGCTAGAGCCAACCCCGATCACAAATGAACCTGGGTTGCCATTTCCTGGATATAGAACCTGGATATGGGGACGTACATTTTTTTCTGGAGAGCACTGTTAATGATTGGATGCGGATGCTAGGGTTTAGGTAGCGAGACAGGTAGAGACATCATGTCCGTGTTTTTGTAATTAAGAAGAGATCAGCATTAAACTTGTTCACTAAAGCTTATATTTGATTTTATTATGTTTTCTGGGGTCCCAGATAGGTCAACTCTAAATCTTTTATACAGTTTCTTTAATGTTTAACTTCAACTTTTTCAGCTTGTATAATGGATGGAGAGAGTAGCATAGTGCACCTTTAAATGTACAACTTAAGTTTGTAGAAATTTTGAATGTAAATTAATAAAATCATTGTCAGTGATCATTAGCATTATTATAGCACTGTTATCCCATCCCAGCTCTCCAGGCTCGTATCTCTTCACCTCTGACTCTGTTTTCATTCAAGTCGTTGTCATTAACACTATTTAAATTAGCTTCTGACAACAGTGTATGTATTTGTACCTACTTGTCCTCATATGGCAGTGACATTTACAGCCAGTTAGTCCAATAGAAAGCTTTTAATTGACAATTACCTGGAGTGGTCCTCTCTCTCAGTTTCAGATATGTTTGAATAAGACGCCTGTCACGAGGTCACTGCTGCCATTACCAGCTATTCTGTGGAAATAAGATGTGCTCATCCAGCTACGCCGCCTTGACCTGAATTTACATAGCTCTGTTTGTAAGATGAGAAAAGGGACTTAGCATTTGGCAGGTGATAGAAAATGAGTCCTACTTTTAGCTTGTTGTGTGTATGTTGAATTTGTTGTATTTTATCAGGTACCTAAAGGGCTTCTGAAGGATTAGCCCTATTCTGTCAGACTAATGATCCTGGGGTGGGTTCACACTTTTACACACCACATCAGGACTAAACAGGGACTAAACTGGAACTGGACCAACCAAATCTACATCAGACCAAATGTGAATGCACCCTTTTTGTGTAGTCCCCTGTTGCTAAAATAGAACAATTAAGATTTATTTTCATTTTAATTATTTGACTACAAAGGTGTCCAATATTAGACACTATTACCGGGGGCACTGTCAGAAATCTTGCCTAAGATTTCTGATAGCGTGAATGTTCCACAATATGGCTTTAATCTTGACTGTTTAATTACATGTGTTTTATTGGTCAAAAATACATTAAAGCATGCGTTCATATTGTGAGAGTAGGCTCTGCAGACATACATAGAGCAGCTTTAAAGCAGACCTGTTCTGTAAAATAGACTTTATGAGCTTTCAACCATGTTATAGTTGTTTCCTCTCACCATTTACACTCTTGAAGTTGTATTTGGAGTGATTCATGCATATTTGAGCAATCTTTAATAGTTTATTTTCACAACGCTATAGTACTGAACAAACCCCTTTTTCACCATCCCCGGGTATACAACCCTTCCACTGTACTTACTTTGTTCTGTAATTTTATTTTCTTAATCTTTGATACAAGTAGAAATGGGCATTAGCTTGCTAATGTGATCTGAAGCTATACATTGGACGTGCAGATTCTGGGCATCACGGTTTTTGAATGCAGAAGTCAGGGGACTTGTTTCTTTTATGAAGTCATTTTAGATTAAATTGTTTAAATTATAACACAGTGACCCATGGGTGTCATAGATTATAGCTAAATAGCAGACACAGCACAATATGTCATCTTTAATAAACATGGCATACCCTTGTTGAGATTCCATACTCACAGTGTATAGAGAATACTAATGTAAAGGAATGGGACCATGATACACTATGGTACATTTTGCAGCCATACAAGTGACCCGATTAAGAGCACATTTAAACCCACAATTTGAAAGACTGGTTCATGCTAGCATTTTTACACAAGTCTGACTATAAATATTCCTTCAGCTTGTACGTGTTGTTCTGTCTGTTGCCTTGGCACTGGTAGCTTCACACCAAGGCTTTCATTGTACTGTGCCTTTTTTATTATTAGTCAAAATAAAATGTCCTCAACATTTTCCACATGATAAGACCTGTTTTTTTTCCACTTATAAAGTCCATTTAAGTCAAAGGAAGTCATACGCTGAAGAGCACAGCTGCTCTTACCACAATTTCTAATGACATATTGATCAAAATATAAGTTGATACATTTGTAACAAAACATTTTCTGAAATTTGACTACATTCTTAGATACTTACTGTCTCATTGTGCTTCGAAGAAAAGTTCCTGTGAAGAAATAGTTCTGGAGGGGATTGGAATGTCCTTACATAAATGCTTATTAATGAGCCTATTCACTTTTGCTTTAATAATTCATAACAGAACGTCTTTTGGATCCAGTCTCTTCTCTGCATTTTACATTTTTAGTTCCCTGACTCTATGGGACAGAGTGGTGGATAGTCCCCATCTTTTCAGGATGCAACACATTTGTGGATAGAAAGGGGGAAAAACTAAGAGCCTGCAAACTGGAACATTACATATGAATTATTTATGTCCCTCTAGTGTGATAACAGAAGTCGAAAATTAGGAAAGCTGAAACTGACATCATTTTGTGCCGACGGAGGCTGCCACTGCTCCGAACATGTTTTTCCCTCCTGGAAACGGGTGCTTTTTTATTTTTATTTTTTTGTTCTGGATGCTGTTCAGTGCTGGAGCAGTGAGTGTGTGTGGAGTGATAATTATAACCGTCTGACACCTCTGGGTTCTCAGACAGGGAGGCCAAACCCGACAGCACTCACTTGGTGCACTGTAAAATTTGACAAGCAAATTCAGCTAAAGTAATTGAATGTCTCTCAAGTCAAATGGGTTTATATAATGATTTAAGCAATTAAGAATACAACATCAAAGAGTCAAAGCACGTTTGAGAGAAAGTTGTCCTCTGCATATGACCCATATTTCCTTTGGGGCCAGACCTGCTTAGCAGTGCCCGTTTTGGTCCAATCTTAAAAGGAAAGCAAAGCAGGGATAGCTTAACATTTGTGAATACTGTGAATACCACATGCCACAGTGGGAAAGAATGGATCTATTGGAAACTGTTGTTGTGTTCTTAGGCAAGACTTCACCCACATTTTATTATGAATTATGAATGATTGTTATGTGCCAGTTAGTGTTTGTGGTTGTGTGGGGCAATGGCACAGATTGGCAGCCAAGTTTCCAGCAGTTTACCCCAGGCCAGTTGTGGCTACAATAGTGTCTTCAAACCAGTGAATGAAGTGAATGAATAATGCACTGTAAAGCACTTTGGCTGTCTTGAACACTGCTATGTACATAAATCTAAATGATTATTCTGTGTTGCATGAGGAATCTTTTTTTATTACTTTATATAATAAAGAAAGTTTATTTTTGCCCTTACTTTTATTTTATTATTGTTTTTATTATTATTCTTTGTTTAATGTTGCACATAACACCAAAATAAGTTTCTAATTTGTGAACTGTGTTCATTGGCAGTGTCTTTTAAACTCTCTGATTCTGAACTGGCTCTCTGTATAACACCACATCTAATAAATGGTCCTCCTCATCACCTACAAGTCTCTCTTTTTTGGCAACATCATATGAATGAAACTTTATTCTGATTCATTTTAAGTTTTACAGTGCACTTCTCCTGCCTCTCCTCCTTGTGTGCCATAGAGGAACCACGGCGTAACTGAAATAGAGAGAGGGTCCCAGCGGACAGCTCAGCACACACTGTCATTTAGCCTCAGTCTTTTTGTCTCTTTTTTACCTCCGAGGACCACGGCGCCAAACTCTGCAGCCCAAAATGAGCTGCTTCTATGCAAATCACACTCGCCCACAGCCGGGAGGGCGGCCATGACATTCACATACACTAACATGACTCCTGAGGAAATCAGCTAGTTCAGGTGGCAGGATGTAAATCACGTGTAAATATTTGATATTAATAAAAAAAAAATAAAAAAAAAAAAAACTGAAATATAATATGAAGAGAAACATTTTCAACTAAATTATATATTTGTTAATCCATGTTACAAAATAAATTCAATAAGGTGCCCCACCTTACAACTGCAAACAAAGAAGCACTATATCTTGAAAGAATTAATATTTGAAAAGGTTAAAGGGCAGTTTTATACAGCATATATATTTTAATAGAGATTGTAAACCTGTAACAAGTCCACACTGACTAAAAATAGCAAATCATTGTTTCTTGCTGAAAAACAGTCTCGACCTGCTATGGGACTGCGTGATATCATAAGCAAATAAAAAGTTAATATTTTCTGAACATAAACAATACAGACTTTTATACGTTTTGATTCCAAACAAAAGTAAGTAAATAATTGTCCAATTTCTTCAGAGTCTGAACTCTGCTCCAGACTGCATGTGTTTACAGTCTTGTCTGTGGTTCATTTCATTGACGATTACAAATGACTGATTAACTGACTAGTGTTTGAGTGAAGTTGAAAAAGCGTTATATAAAAGTGTGGCCATTTACCAACTTGACCTCTACTACTACAGTACCTACTCTGATAATATGACTACTGTAATGTAAATGAAAGTACAAAGAGTCAGTTACAGTGGTGCATAACATCTGCCTGTCACACCGTTCTGTCTCTCAGCCTGTATGTCTCTGTGGACAGGACCACCCAGCCCAATGTTCATGTGTCCAATGTGAATGTGTGGTGTGTGACTGTAGCACCACTCCGGAGGTCTGCACTTCCACTCAGAGGAAGTGAGACGCAGACACTGTACAGCCATGTTTCTGTGTGAGGCTGTGTGGACCCTCAGTGTTAAAAGCCATTTGTCATACATGCCATAGACGCCCTGGTGATGCAGTGTGGAGATCAGAGTCCATCAGAGCAGTGTGGGGGATCTGATTGGTTTGTGTTAGAGACCTGTCACTTGAACACACAAAGTATAGACTGGCTGACTCCACGCACCAACAGACAGTTCATCAGACTGATCTAGTGCAGCGTTTAAACAAGACGTGAACAGCAAACTCATATAGACTGCACTTAAAGGTCCCTTTCTACACAGTTAAGTCATGTTATAATGTTGTTATCTCCTCGAAACATGTTTTGTTTTATTCACACATGGTTGAGTAACCCTTTGTTATTAATCTGTCTATCTTCAAAGCTCAAAATGCACTGTTCCACCTTGTGATGTCATGAAGCCATAGTTTTCAAGTTTAGTTGAGTAGAGATGGGCAATTCCAGGGCTGAAATTATCCAAGTGATTATAGTAAAGATGTATAGAGTTAGAAAAAAAAACACACACAGCTGAGCACTTCTTGGACTAACACACAACATCACAAGGTGGAACAGATTATTTTCAGTTAAAGAGAAGACTGAGCCTAAATATGCAGGATTTGTGTGTTAAACATGTGAATGAAACAAAACACAACTCCAGGTATGATTGTGATGAGGAAACAACATTATAACACTTCAGAAAATAGTGAAATATGGGCCTTTTAATTGTTTATATTTTGGCTTGAGCGTGTGATATAGAGGAGATGCCATGTCTGATTTTCTGCAAATCAAATTTGAGCATGGGTACAAATAACATAATCTTGAACCTTGTAGTGATGTGATGCTTGATGTGAGTTGGTTCTTTTAAGCGGTTCTTTGACGTGAATGGTTGGATTCGAATCTCATTTCTTAAAATAAGCAAATCTTTTATTTCTAAATTTTATGCATTTTTATACAATTTAACACTGAATCAACACAAGAGTAGGCAACAGGAGTGAGAATTGTGTGTACCAATCATAGTAACAGTTAGTTTTGAAATAATTTTTATTGTAGCTCAATGTTTTATTTAGATTATGCATCATTTCACAGGGTAAACACACTCCCACTCTCAGTTTGAACCTTTTTAAACAAATCTGAGCCTTGGTCATTTCTCTCCTTGATTAGTTTGTAGTTAAACAAGTTCTCACATTTGGCTTCTCTCATATAATTAAATATGAAATGAGTCAGTCTTTTGAACAGCTCTTTGACATGAATGGATCCAAAAGATTTGGATCCCAAAGGAACCAAAAGTCCCATTACTAGAACTATAAGCATCAATGCATTTTTCTAAGTGATAACTGTAGCACATGTGTATTTGTATGAAATTCTTATATTATTCTTATATTTGGGTTTTGGTAAATAGTGCAAAATGTTTTCTAGTAGAAAGTCCATGTCCTGCTTGTCTCATGAAAATATGATTTGCTTTGACATATCTTTCTTTTATTCAATTGCAGATGTTTTCAACAAAAAAATACTTGGTTTGGTTGAGTTCCTTACCTGTCTCCATGGAAATTGTAAAATTTTATGCCATTTAGTAGAACATTACAAGCAAAACAGCAACATCTTCTTAGAAAATAGAAGGCTACTGACCCTCAACTTAAAACATACTCAGTACTCCTTTAAGTACTCCATTTAGCAGTAATATTTCATGAGTCTATTGACAAAGTATGGTTCAGTAATGCGTCTACTAACCCACTTCAATCAATGCTGAGCCATTTCTATTCATTTATAATCTACTGCTTATTCTGTGTATCTCATTCTGTAGGCAGATGGTGGCTGGACTGATGCAAACAAGACTTCTATACACACTACCAGTCAAAAGTTTGAACACACCCTCTCATTCAGTGCTTTTGTCTATATGTTTACTACTTACAACATTTTCTATAGTACATACAGTTGACATCAAATATATGAAGTAAGATATGTGGAATTATGGTGCAGCTAAAGATGAAGCAACAAACAAAAAACAGAAACAACAAAAAACACCAGGACCATGCAGAGTGAACGAACATTTTAAGACCAAAATAACAAGACTTACGGCAGCAATTACAGAGAGAGGGGCCACAATTTTCTATTGTAAATCAGTGAGAGCCAGGGTCAGAAGGAGCCGGAAGAGCCGCATGTGGACTTCCTGTTTGGAATGTGAAGGCTAGCGTGTTAACTCCATTTATATATTCAGTTTGTGGGCTGTTTAAACATACGCTATAGTCAAAAGTTTTGACACACCCTTTTTTCTTCCTTACAAATTTCTACATTTTTGATACGCACAGAAGGCATCAAGTATATAGCAAGATGGAATTATGTAATAAAGAAAAAAGTGACGTAAAGACAAAGAAAAGGGTGGCTACTTTGAAGATTTGAATATAAAATGTATTTAAACTAGTTTGTAGTAGAGTAGTATTTAACTTTTTCTTCTTTGCTCCTTAATTCCATATATCTTACTTCATATCTTAATTTCTTCTGTAGGTATATCAAATGAGGAAGTAACACATATAGAAAAAAACTTAAAATGAGAGGGTGTGTCCAAACTTTTGACTGGTCGTGTATCTGCTGAAATATTTTAAATTTATCTTTATCTATATTTCTGAAAACGTGACAAAGGATACATAGCTGGTAGAATCTCGTGCCAGTGTTTTGTATTGTTCATTCAGCTCCTGCCCAAGTTGCTGATTTGCTGTTTCCAGGCAGAGGTCAGGGCTTGCGTTTACACTCTGGCAAACTTAATAATGTCTCTGATAAAGAAGCCACAAGTCAAAAAAGGTCAAGAAGTTACACATTAGCATAAAAGTTTGAGCGAGATATTTACGACCAAATTATTTTCAATTCTGCACAGGTTTTTTCTCCACGCTGCTCCCGAACTATTCTTTAATGAACTCATTTTAATAGAACCAGCCATGTGTGCAAGACTATTTCTCACATTTTGAGACTGCCAATAAACAATAAAAAGCGAAATTTCCCAACTAGCAGCAGGAGACTAACTAGAGTCCGGTGTAATATGCAAAACGTTGTGGAGTAATAACAATTATCTCTCGATCTTGCCAAAAATGATGCTATTAAAAAGTATCTTCGTGTGTGCTTGCCAGACATAATGGTTTCTTCTGTGCAAAGTTATGGATTGTTAATTACTCCAATCACTTTGTAGCCTCCAGCTTCTCGAGATGAAATTTCTGAAATGCTACAGCGGTTTGGGTGAGATCAAAGACTCTGACAATAACAGGTCTGATATGGGACCGCGACTGTCAGCACATTACACAACCAAAATATTTTCACTATAAACCCCAAAGTCCCAGAGCAGAGCAAAGGAATAAAGTTGATTACAAATTCCGCCAATGCCCGCCTGCCTCATATCTGGAGCCGTCATGCAATAAAAAGTACACTGTTAGCTCAGCGCTTTTTCATAAATAATGCACAAAATGTTGCCAAAAGAAGAAAGCTCAACATAGAGGAACTAAAGTTATTTTACTGCTCTACATGGATCAATCAGAATGTTATTATATTTGAAGAATCATAAATTATAGATCGTAGACATTAAATCATACATCATAAAATGGTTGTGCTTTCAATTTAAATTCTTTGTGCTTATTTACTGACCTTTTCTCTATACAAGTTTTTAGAGGGGAAGCCAGGCCTATTCAGACACAGGAAGAACAACGTCACCTGTGTGTTGTTATGGAGACAAGGAATATTGCACAGTACAGCATTAAACATACCTTGTATGTACCTTGTATTAAAAATACCTTGTATTAACTTATATACAATTCTTAAGGATTCATCAGCCGATTTCACTTCGTATAAATTGTCTGACCTCGCAGCATTAGAATTCGTTCGCTCGACGATAGGTGGGTACTTTTTTTCATTTAACCAATTGCTGCTATTTGGTCATGACATATGTAATACGCCGCTAATGGGGCTAACTGGGATATTAAGCTTTTTCCAAATCCTATAGGAAGAAGGGCAATAACATCTTTCCCTTGATAAAATTCACCAAACATTCTCTTTGTTCTGGCTTTAAATCCTCTATCTCGGGAATCATTGCCAACACAAAATGTATGGCTCTTCACTGATTGACTGGTGCCTGAACTCACACTTTCGGCATTTTTGCGAACCGTCTAGTGTATTTCAATTCCTGACCTAGTCACTGGAGAGAAATGAAATTGAGCGAAGGTGGCACCACCCTGGCTGGGACTCACCCCTGATCTGACCTGTAATCTGGTCTTCATGGTGGTCTCACCTTCTTGTTTCCATGGAGGTAGAAAGATTTAAGGACCCATATTATGCTATTTTCTGATCTATGTTATAACGCTGTTTCCTCATCACCAAAAAAACAAAAAACAAAAAAAACTGGAGTTGTATTTTGGTTCATTCACACATAACATACAAACTCTGCATATTTAGACGAGTTCTTCTTTCAAACAAAAAACACTGTCCCACCTTGTGATGTCATGTAGTAATTCAGAAAGTGCTCCACTGTGTTTTTAAACAATATACCTCTTCACTAGAATAATTTCAACCTTGGAATTGACACTGTCTACTAAACAAAAAGTAAAATAGATGTTCATGTTAAAACTACCAAAGTATGACATCACAAGGTGGAACAGAGCATTTTGAGCTTTGGTAATGCAGACAGTGTAAGTTTAAATAAAGGGTTACTCAAACTCAAATGGATCAAAATATAACTCCAGGTATACTTTTGATGAGATAAAAACATTCTGACATGGAGTAAAGCTCACAAGAATTTTAAAGTTATCTTATATATTAACCAAGCTCTCAAAACTTCTAGGCAATCAGTAATCCCAGTTGTCTCTCAGAAATCCTGTAAGTCAATATAGTTACGGGGTGTGTGTTACTGTACAGTACTATGTAAACAGTGCAGATGTATCAGGTCATGCATGAGGTGTGTGTCTGGTGTGCACTGGTGTGGTCGGCTCCTAATTATAGACTGTGGATAAGGTTTAGACAGGCGGCTCTCCTCTGCTGCTCCAGCCTATCCATATGTACACAGATCATTATTGCTGTTTACACTGTGAGAGGTGGGACTGTGACACATGTGTATGGACTGCAGTAGTCACAGTGAAGCCGCCACCAGCGTCACGCACTTTTAGATTTGTGATTAACTGGTCTGAACTGTAAATATGTACTTTGTTTCTGATACTATTGATACTTTAAATGGCCGATATCATGCTATTTTTGGATCTGTGTTGTTTGACATCACAAGTTGGAGCAGAGCATTTAAAGCTTTGGAGATGTAAACATAAAGGGTAAAACACTCCATGTATGTTTTGAGCAGCTCACAACATTATAACATAGCTTAAAGCTCACAAGAGTCAATTTTGTGTAATATAGGACCTCTAAAAATAAACAGGGATATATGGCTTTGAATTTATTTTTCACTGAGATAAGGTGATTCACTGAACTTGGAAATATTTACACGATATAGCTGGTTTAGCTTTCTCACCTTTGACTTACACCTAAAGCCATTTGCATCTCTTTAGCTTCACTGTGTGCGTTTGTGGATTACCTAAAAACAACTTGGTGTACTGTGATTATGAGCCTTAGCAATCTCTTTTTATGGGCTGTTACTGATTTGTTTTGTTATATGGAATTATGTAGCAAAGAAAAAAAGGGGTGTGCCCAAACTTTTGACTGGGGCTGTTTCATAGACTGTATAAAGAAGTGGACTAAGTGAGTGTGATGTTACTCATAGCATTTGGCTCCAGTCAAATGATGCTAGCGGTTACAGGAGCGAATTTGCAGCCAGGCTCTACATTATGATTTGTTTTTTGTTTTTTTTAATGGGCAAAATGGCTAAAAAAAAAAAAGGGCCTCATTTCCTAGATAGCCAGAGTGTTAGAGACGTGTGGAGACACTTTTTTAAAATATTCTATCCAGTCCTTGTATTTCCAGAGGTCATTGGTGCTAGGCTAGCGCATGTCAATGGCCATAGTTAGCATTCACTAAAATAAGTCGTACCCACTCCACAAAGCACCCGAAGCAAATCTGTTATTACGCCAGACTATTGATGTGAATGTCTGTATTGATAGAATAATGGTTGAAATAAAACTAACCTTGCATTGCATGTTGAGGGAGTATTTTCTCTTATCAGTCTGCCACAACCAAGCTTTCTATCAGGAAGTATAACTTGCTGCTGCTGCTCAGACATAAATCCTTCAAATGCTTCAGACATTCTGATCGACAGTCTGGCATTATAATTGTTTTGCCTCAGGTGCGTTGTGGAGTGGGTAAGAGTTTTTCGTGGCAGGCTAACTATGGCCATTGACATGCACTAGCCTAGCACCAATGACCTCTGGAACTACAAGGACTGGATGGAATATTTAAAAAAGTGTCTCCACGCATCTCCAACACTCTGGCTCAATAAGAAATGAGGCCCTATGTCCAAAATTCCAAACTGTTCCTACAAGACCAAAATTACAAGACTTACTGCAGCAGTTACAGAGAGGTCAATGGGAGCCAGAGTCAGAAGGAGCCGGAAGAGAAACATAATCATCTCAAGTCTAAACCTGGTTTAAAGAAGCATTTCAACCAATAAATGAAGCAGACAGACCAAAAGGCGTAGTGTGATGAATAGTTTATCGACAACATTAATTTTGGGACTTTAGAGATGTGTGCATGTTAACACAAAAATGGTGGTCTGGAGATGATAAACTGCCTTTATAGTATATGAATAGCTTCACCATGATTGGTTAAGAGGAAGCAGGATGTGATTGTCTCACATCGACGGGCAGATCATGTCCTGAGGAAAGATAACTGTAGGTATGGGCTGTTTTGGGCAACCTCACAGATACAGGTCAAAAGCTATACCTGATTTTGACTGTTTTCAAACCATGAAAAACTGAGCCAGTTTCAAGTCTTCGCTTTCATAATACATTCCTTCCATTCTATTATTAACAATGTGAGTTTCTTACTTTCAGAGCCTGTCATGGTAATGCTAACAACTACCATGCTACTGCAGCGCACCAGCATTACTTCCTAGTTTGCGGATGATAAAAATTCTTTATAATTATATGCAAACTGCCCTCAGATGTCTTATTTTGATTCACAGAGCTGCTTTACAATACATTTATATTTTAGCAAGACAAATTGTACGTATTTTTATGTAAAAATCTCGTACAGCTCCAAACAGTCAGTCCCAGCACAGTAAAGATCCCATATTACACTTTACACTGATCTATGTAATAATGTTCTTTCCTCACCACAAATGTACCTGGGGTTGTGTTTTGTTTCATTCACACTAACACTCAAACCCTGAATATGACTGAGTCCTTCTTTCAAACAGAAAACACTTCACTAGAATCACTTGGATGATTTCAGCCCTGGAATTGTCAGTCTTTTCTGAACTAAAGGTAAAAGGAGCTGAGGAGATGTAGACAGACTAATAATAAAGGATTAGTCAAACACGTGTAAATGAAACAAAACACAACTTCGGGAATGTTTTAGAGGAGGCAACAACATTCTAACATGTCTTAAAGCTCACAGGAGTCAGTTTAGCGTAATATAAGACCTTTAAATGAACATTAGTCATGACTTGCAGTTTCTCTTGAGACCCACTGCCCTTAAACACTTGTGTCGTAGACAGTTTTTTCCATTATCTTTCTTTTCTATCTCTGTCCTGTCTCCCCCTGCACCACCACACCGCACTGCTTCTCCCGTCTACCTCCTGCGTTTGCCTCCAAGTTGTTCTTTTTTGGACGGAGTTGTGCTGCCCTTTTCAAAGTTATTTTCAATGCCTCGGGCTCCCATTAGTATTCAGCTTAACGCCAGCGCGCTTTGTTTCAAGGAGAAATTGCCAACTCTTAGCCTAAATTTTGCAATAAGCACAGGCAAATGGTCCACAGCACAGACGCCGACCAAATGATTCACCTGGGTGCCTCTCTATTCTCTTCTCTTCCCCGTCGTGCCCCCCTCACTTGCCCACTACTGCCTCTTCTTTGGGTCCTGTTATGAATCAATTTTTCGGAGGAGGTTATTACCATCGTGAGCAGATTCTTAAAGATGTTTTTTTGAAGATGGTAATATTTCACACACAGGTAATATAAGCCTTTGCCTTTTCCAGCAATTAGACTAATCCATTCACTGACTTTCTTTCTTCCTGGAGATGTAATAGAAAAACTTGTAACAGGGCTCTAGTGGTACTCATTGAGGCTCAGTGCAATGCGTACAGTTCTGAAACAGCCCATATGTTTCCGGAGATCCATTTGCAGGTTAAAGAGAGTGTTGCTTCATATCACCGTTTGTATTAAAGGTGCATTATGAGGGACCGCCACCTGCTTGATCTATGAAGATGTCTTGTAATATAATATAATGTAATGAAGATGTATGGAATATACCTTAACGGTTCTATATTACACATAATTGACTCTTGTGAGTTATAAGTCAAGTTATCATGTTATGTTATCATCAAAAAACATAAGTGGAGTTGTGTTTTTTTGTAAAAACTGGCAATTGGCAAACTGGAAATTATCTAAATGATTCTTGTAAAGGTGTATGGAGTTTAAAAAAACAGTGGAGCACAGAGTGTTTTCTGTTTGAGAGAAGAACTCAGCCCAAATATGTAGGTTTGTGTGTTAAACGTGTGAATGAAACAAAAGACAACTCCAGGTATGTTTCTGATGAGGGAACATAAGAGAGATCAGTGTTACATGGGCCCTTTAATAATATTCCTTAGAAAAACTTGCATTCTTACTCAGAGCATGTTTCTACAGATACCTGCTTTTTTCCACAGGATTACATGTGTGTAATGGCATACTGTGGGACATTCTAAGCAAATCCATAACACCTTCATGGAGACAAGCAGGTGGTGATCCCTACACTAGAAATGTTACATAGTACACCTTTAATTATATATGATAATGGACCTCATTTTCAATTTGAAAAGTTTTTTGTCATTACTGTTCTGTTGTGTCAAACATGTCCTTGTGCATTACCTGTCACCTGCTTATTGCTCATTACAAAAATGTCAGACCAAATTTGTTTCAGAGTTGTTTCTAAAGAGTGCATTTTATTTCCAAAAATGAAACACCTACCCCTCTGGGAAATGTACTCTCTTATTTCAAATGATCAAGAAACCAGAAAGAAACAAGTACATTTATCAATACAAGCAATGCAATCAAACCTTACACATCTAATACTGAAAATGTATTTGTGACAAAATGTATATTGAGATTTTCCAGAACTAATTTTACCAAACTTTTTTTCACAACAATTCACGATAATTAGTATTTCAACTTATTGTTCAATATATGTAGGAACACTTATTTTGGGGGGTCAGTATTTTTCGTTGGAATTTTTTCTTGCAATAGTGAGAAATGTGTGGTTATTTTTGGTTATATTATTATTATTATTATTATATGAAGATTTGAGCTGTAGAAAGTTGAATTAATAACTTCTATGACTCATTACCGATGCAAACTAAGTACTAAAGTGTTTCATCCTGTTGCTGTTGCTGTTTATTTATTGCAGCCCATTGTTTTTAACTGTATTTTTAGGTGTAGAATAGTTTTTGTGGTTTAAATCCTCCTTTGTTGTGTCTGTGGCATACATTTTCTTTCGGTATTGTCTATATTTACTTTTCGCATTTCAAACTTTGTTACTGTGATAGGCCTAATGTCAGGACAATTCAACCTTTTCCATATTTTGCAATGATGATGTCATTTTAGTTTAGAAGTTAATTTAGTTCTTCACACAACACAGAAGCCACACTGTTTCACACATTATATTGTTCAGTGGTAGAACGTAACAAAGTAAAAATAGTGAAGTATCTGTACTTTCCTGAAAGTGTATATTTTTTGAGAGAAAAAAATAGATGTACTACTGCACTACATTTTTGAACAGGACTAAAAAGTAAATGTATTTTTTTGTTATTCTTTGAGATCTGCTGAAAAGGCTGGGGAGTTTATTTATTATTACAAATTTGCAGTTTGAGCAAAAAAAATATAGAAATAAAAACAGCTAAAAAGTTACTGATTCAGTTGTTTCTATTGAGCACAAATTCAGCACAAATCTTTATCAAAATCAGTACATTTGAAGCCTTGTAAGACCTCAAAATCTGTACTTTTTACTCTTTTAGTACATTACATTAACAGGTATTTTAATACTTTTACTGAAGTAGATTTTTTCATGTGATAGTTTTACTCTTACTTGAGTATTTCTTATGCTCCAGTATCTGTACTTTTACTTAAGTCACAAAATTGAGTACTTCATCCATGACTGGCATTGCTCTGCTTTCACTGCTTCTACAAAGGCATCTGGTCGTATGGGGCAGACTGACAAGATATGGAATGACCCCTCATTGTTTACAGTGGCCCTGCATCAAACAGCCCCTTCTCATCTGTCAAAAACACCTCACCTATACAAAGCCCAGACCATTACCCGTCCATCCATCACACCACAGCCCCGCTTCAGTGTGCAAACACACTGCATTTTTTATCCTCTGATTTCTTCACCTTTTGCCTGTGTCTGTCAGAGGAATATCCAATATTTACCCACTTTGGTAACCCTCTCCATTGCAAACGTGAAGTCTTCTCTCTTCAAAGACTGGCACACATTCCCGTACAATTTTTTATTTTTTTTTTTTGAAGCTGTGAATCGATGTGCGGGCAGGTCCGGCGTCTGATTCTGCCTGATATCGACTTGAATACGTGGGTGCCTGAGGTGGTATCCGTATCTTTAAATGTTTTGATGGATTTGCAGCATCCTGTAAGAGGCGTTGTGGTTTTTGAGCACAGAGGCAGACAGCAGAACACACAGAGACATATAGATAGAAGACACTAAACGCATGGCTGCTCTATCTACTGGCAGGTTCAACTCTTTCAACTGCTATCTCCCAAATCAAAGCTGTGTACAGTGTGATGTTTTTTACACCGATCTGGAGCTCATGTCAAAGCTGCTGGGGAGAGCACACTGAATTATTAGATGATAAAGTTTGCATTTGATGGTGTTCTAGTGTAGTGTTTCCCAACTACGGGTTTCACGGACCTAAATTAGTAGCCTACTCACTGAGTACTTAGAATGACTTTAGGTTTCAAACTAAACAGTGTTTGAATTAAAGTAAAGTCTACTACCTTAAGAGTGTTTTGGAGGATTTTGGACATCAGTAGTGTATAATTATATATAATTAGCATTAGAAAATATAGTAGTAATAATTTATAATATACTAAAATAAAGGAGGAGGTCTCGAAACAAAAATATGTCAAGTGACCTATAGCTGCAACACATATGTCAGACTCTGAGCCTCAGTATTGCACCTATTGCAATTTTTTAATTTCTTCCCCATTCTTCTTATCCATTTAAAGCTTTAATCTGTCCTGTCTAATAAAGCAGATTGAAATGCCTTAAACATTCATTTGACAGATTTTAATTGAAGGGATTTTGATTTTGTGTGTCATTTTTGTTGATCTTTCTTGCAGAAAGTTCCATATTAGGAATAGAACTTGTTTTACGGACAAAACTGTGAAATAAAGGGGCACATAAAGCGGGTTAATACGAACAGTTTAAGACCAAAATGAGGAACCTGACAGCAGCAGTTACACAGAAAGAGATGTGACATTTTCTCAATACTGAGTGAATTGAAGCTAGAGTCGATGGAGCCGGGATTTGCCCCATGCTCACTTCCTATTTGGAATGTGGCGGCTTGTAGGATAGCTTTGTTTCTGTACGTTTCTATGCTAGTATACAGTCTATGGCAAGACTGGTGTAGACTTTGTTTAAATCAGAGTTTACTTCTTGTCCTTTCCTTGTGAGGCAGTATCAGCTCCATAGTGGCACACTTCACGAGCACAAACGTTTCTCAGTTTGACTATTTCAGGCGACGCAGCAGGTTCAGTGGCTGCAGCAGCATGAAGACAAAGCATGTACCAGTGCACTGTAACCATCATAAAACTCCCAATGTCTCCCACAGTACATAAGATACACCACCAATACCGTTTCATGAATACACGGATCGCCTCTAGTAATGCAGCTTTAGCCTCAGGGACAGGACAGAAGAAGCCTATAGCACATACAGCATTTTTTGCAGATGAAATAAATTTGACTGCTGCTCTTACTACATATGAAAGAACACAAGAGTAGCACCAAAATATTGTACATGAAGGAGTTTGATTCTTAATGGTGTTTTTTGGAGCGTTTCATTGGATAACAGGTACAACACTTCGCATATTGCTTACACCTTCCAGTATCATTTGGACTATAAAAGCAGCCATTCCACCTCGAGACGCCACAATCTGCTCTGATCTCTGGAGCTAAACAGGGTTGGGCCTGGTTAATCCTAAAATGGAGGTGCTGGGAATACCAAGAGCAAATGCATACTGTTGCTGTGTCCTTTGGCAAGACACCCATCCTGTACCCGGTTTTGATGCCGCTGACAGGTGTATGAATGAGAGTGAATGTATCTCATACCCAACAAACTGATAATAATTACTTGAGTTACACTACCTGAAGAGGGTTGGTATAGAATAAATGGTATAATAATAAATAATAATAATAAACTGCAGAAATGACCCTGAAAGTAATAGGAGAAGTTAAATAAAATACTTGAATAGTAGATGATTAAATAATTAAGCTAGTGAGGCTTTAATGCATTCATTCGACTTGAAGATTGCTTGAACAGTCGACACCCCCTCTTGGACACGCTTCAGCTGCCTTCAAAGCTTTTACCTGTGAAGTAATCTGTTTTGCCAACCTGGTACATGAAGTATACAAGCCACATTCACATTTTGATTTTGATGAGGTTATAATGTCAGATGGTGGGGAAGGGCTTGTACACCTCTGTGGGAGATTCACTGTTTTTTGAAAGAAATATCCAAAATTAAAATCCACAAACATCGAACTTTATCATTGTCTTTTTGGTATTGGGTCCACAAACTAGAACTCAAAGGATTTTTCATGGCTGATGCTGATACCCATTGTTTAGAATCCAGAGAAACTGATGATTGATAAACTCGAGTCAATAGATAGGGCTGATTTAAATTTATTACAACCTCACACAGCTCCTTTTTTTAACCACAAACATTTAACAAAGCTTATGGCGTATAGGAGATATGTTAAGAAGTGTAAATATTGGCTAATCTCTACCACAACCCTGCAATATTAATCTTAATATATTTTTACCACTTTCTGAGGCTTTTGTGGCAAAGTACTTTACTTATACTGACAGAGAAGATGTTGACCTTTGTGCCTGTGTTTGTTTCATGTTTATAACAGTAATTACAAAGATATAACCATAAACCAGGTCTGCAAATCTGTATCCGAACAGCAAATACATCAGAGAAGTTTGACCTGTCCTCCACCTCAGGCCCCCTTCTCCAGACCCAAGCAAAGATCTTTGTCAGGAGAAGTACGCAACTGTCTATATTTTATAGTACAGTACCCACTCATACACAGTAAAGCATGCAACCCTGTACAGTTTGCGATTCCAATATGACACCCTTTTCAATCTAAGGAAAAAAATGAAGCCTTCTCTGTTGTCATTGACCACTGACCTCAACGACTAGAGAGTTATATTGAGTTTTTAGAGCACCTATTTTAATTTTAGTTCTATTATGGTACATGTTCTGTCCACTACTGTATTAAATTGACATGAATGGTACCACTTCTCTATTTTCAACCCTTTCAGAATCACATGTCAACAATCAGCGTCATAGCGATGGAATGACCTCACCCTTTTATCAAACTGCTAAAAGTTTCTTGTTATTTATTCCCGGCACACCTCGTCCCTCCGTCTCCGTGGCGCTCCCTCTCTCTCCCGCACGCACACACACACACACACCTCGGCGACGGGAGACAGTTTCCACGGTGACAGACGGATCATTAAAGGCTGTAGGACGCCATCATCCCCTCTTTACGGTCCAGATGTTCATCAGAGACCAGAGCAGAGACGGGGAAAGGACACACAGGGGGATCTGCAGTGGAGTGCGTGTGTGCGTGTGTGCGTATGTGCGTATGTGTGTGTGTGTGGAGAGAGGGGGGGGTAAGACTTCACAAGGGATGCCTAAAAGAGTGCTGATGAGCAGGGAAAGAGTTGCTGACTGCGACATGGGGCAGTGCGTCGTGGTTTGGAGGACAAAACTCAGTGTGAGACCACAATGCACACACACATTTACACACATTCACAAACACACATACAGAGGCCAGATAGCGCGTCAGACAGCAGGGCACAGCAGCGACGTGAGGCTGAGGGAGGCTGGCAAATGCAGAAAGGGATGGGTAAAAATACACTGTATACGTCTCAGCAGGAAAGGTGTTTGAACAAAACTGCTTTTAAGTTGAGTGTCATTGAGAAAGGCAAAGGTATAAGCTAGTTTTGTTGATCTGATACCAAGTAATTCTACTGCATGTATCGCAATACTGATAGCAATCAGTTTTCTAACAAAAGAAATCATTGAAGCTACATAAAGAATTTAACCTTTTCCCATCAGAGTATAATCACATGTTTGTTGTATGAAGAAAAAAATGATGGCCATGACCATATCTGTCATGACTATATACTGTTTAACCTTCAAGTAGCTTTTATGTTGGATGTCCTTTGTGTCTTTTGCCAGCCATTTAGCATGATAAAAAATGTAAATGTCTTGCTCAAGAGCGTTGTAACTGTATGTACTGGGGACAGAGCGGAAATCAAAACTTTCAACCTGAGTTATTGAAGGATCAGCTTAACCTCCTCTCCTTTTCCAATCAAAAATAACTTTAAATACTTTAAATAGTATAACAAAGAGAAATTTACAGTTTAATTAAATTAAACGAGTTCATTTATATTAACGTGTTAGAATGTACTTTCACTGACAGTATTTGCCACTCATAAGTACAGGAGAAGGTTGAGATTTAGCTTTTATTGTTGAGCCGTAACTTCTCTTTTAGTTCAATCTTTACAACGTGAAATGCAGATGTGACATTCATCTTGACCCCACTGTTTGAATGAGTGAGACAGAATGAAAACCATTTATTTTTTTTCCCACAATGCACGTCTGTGGTGAATGGCTTCCAGGTCATGCATCATTTATTGAAACTTTGGCTCCAGTGCCGCCAGCCTTTGCCACCTGTTACCCCATTGTACCCATTCATCTCTGTATCTGCATTTTGTCCTGTAGCTACTGAAGTATGACTCAAATACATAACTTCACTATCATTGCTGTGGTGGTACAGATAAGGAATTATCAATGTCTACTGAACTAAAGGTAAAAGGTAGCTGTTAACAAAACTACCACTTCATGACATCACATAGCAGAACAGAGTATTTTGAGGTTTGAAGATGTAGACAGACTAATAATAAATTGGTTACTCAAACATGTATGAGCAAAACAAAAGGAACTATTTTTGATTAGGTAGCAACATTCTAACATGGCTGACAGTTCATTACAGTTAGTAATTTTGTGTAATATAGGACCTTTATGCACTGCAGTTGACCTTGTTGTTTTTAAAGTCTACAAATAGAGTTGGAAATACAAATAGCGAAAAAGATGTAGAAATATATTAAAGAAGAAAAAGCACACATAAAGTATATGCTATTCGTGTTCCATAGTAACTGCAGTTGCCTCAGAAATCGACAAGCTTTTCAATGGAATCAAAACTTCTTAACCTGAAAAACCTTGTCCAGATGACTACTGTTTTAAACCTTTGACACTCTCATATGCCGTACTGTAAGATGTAAATCTCTTTTAGGTTAGTCCTGCCCAACATGAATAATTATCTTTGGTGTCTTGACAGTTGCATTTGCCTCAGATGAAACGTTCACCACCTGCTCAGTGCCTCCTGTTGCTATGGTACTTTCAACTTGTCAGAAGTAAACTTTTTCATAAACTCATGCAGCCAATTAAAAATGCTATATTTAATTATATAGGGTTTGAGAATAAATATAGTCAGAAAGGCTTGTGTAATTTACATTGTACAAGTGGCAGGTTTGATGCAAGGATTGTGTTGAAAAGTTTTAAATAGTTTAAAGTAAATTATATGTTTCATCTTTATATAGTCTGTTTGAAATGTTGATTAGTTCACAGTTTTTCTGGAATGATAATAAGGCAGGTAAGAAAGACTTGGGTGCTGATCCAACTAAAAGACTGGTTAAGATAAACATTTTTTTTTTCAATTCTGATTTCTGAGAGCTTATATTGGATATTTACTATAGTCCTTTTTATACTGAGTCTTAGCACCATATTTTAAACTTATAGTACAATTAATGATGGAATGATTACTTTGAGGTTTGTATGGTATTATTTTATTTGTACAGAAACAGTGCACACCAGTACATTAAAGAACTTATATTACACAAATGGATTTTTGTGAGCTTTTAGCCATGTTATAATGCTATTACCTCTTCAAAAACATACCTGGAGTTGTGTTGTTTCATTCACATGTTTGAGTAACCCTTTATTATTAGTCTGTCTACATTTCCAATTCTCTATTCCATCTTATGATGCCATGAAGCGGTGTTCAGGTATTGGCATAGGCAATTCCAGGGCTGGAATTATCCAAATGATTCTAGTAATTGTGTATAGAGTTTAAAAGACAGTGGAGCACTTCCTGTATTACCATATGACATCACAAGGTGGAACAGAGTATTTTCTGTTTGAGAGAAGAACTACATATGCAGGGTTTATGCGTTAAACATGTGTGGATGAAACAAAACACAACTCTAGGTATGTTTTGGGTGAGGAAACAACGTTATAAGATAGATCAGAAAATAGTTTAATATGGGCCTTTTAACCAAACATCAAACCAAAGGAAATATGCTGGTGCTAGTTTGTAGCACAAATGCCTGTTCTAGTATTAATGTTATAGAAATAAATACATATTTGGCTACACACACTGAAGTGTGTGAATTGAGGGGCAACTTTTGATTGGTCTGTTTATAGTGTCACTTCATTCAACACATAAAATCATCCAATTATACACAGCACTCAAACACTTTTCATGCACATCCTCACATCCTTATGTTTCAATGGTAACGTTCCTCACTAATATATCCAAACATGGTCCTTTTCATTATTCTTCATTTGTGTGTCTATTTCTTGTGCAAATATTACCCACAACTTCGCAAAGATGTACACAGACTGTTTGTGCTTAGGTTAAACTATGTAAAGTTATATAACACGATTTGCCTGACCAGCCAGCCGCTTCTACATTCTGTTCAAATCTAGAAAGGGCTGGAACCAGACCATAGAGTGTGAAAAACTTCGTCCAGACTTGAGACAATTCAACCACACCTGCTCATTTGCATCACGTATCTCTAAAATCCGGAAGACATCTCCTCTTGAAAATTTGCGTAACATGCAAACTAAATATATTACTTCTTTTACCTGAGATAAGTAATAGTTTGGTGCTTCGATATTTGATTTCTGCAGGTTTTCAGTCCTTTATGTTGTTTTTTTGTGCTTTTTTTTAACATGTAAACCGCTGCATGTGTTTTTGACACAAATAGACCATACGTCTTTCTGATAGGTTAATCCACCTGTCAATCACACACTCTGAGGTCGTGGAGACAGGATATGACGTCTTTGTTAAGATTTGTCAAAGTGTGTGGTTCTGGCTGCTCAGGTAATAACATTACTACATATACCTCTACTGTAGTTACCATCTTTATCAACCTGCGCAGTCCCTATATGCAAAAGTTCCTGTCCCAAAAGTTTTTAAGTAGGATCAGGACATTAACAGCTGATTGCTTGTCTACCACTATAAGTACCTATTATTCAGCCCAACAAAATGCATATCAGGAAAATTGCAGGCTGGCCGGCTTATTTGCCTCAAGTGCTACCGCCGAACTACTCTGAGAGCAAAATGAAAGAAAATGGCCTCTGCCCGTGGTTTGAAATAATACAGGCAAAAAGGAGCGCTGATGGGGGGAAAGTCTTGCACCGGCTCTCTCTCTCTCTAAATGCGGCCTGTTTTATTGTGAATTAAATTGAAGTGGAACACAAGAGTTTCAGATGTGGAGGGCAGAGAGAGGAGAGAGATAAGGGCTGCAGGCTTGGAGACAGGAAAGAGCTCGTCCAATGAGAGGGAAGGGGCACAGAAAGTAGTGAATCAGGACAGAAGAGAGAGAGAGGGAGAGATGCGGAGATAAGGAGAGCACAGAGGAAGTGGGCCTGTCGAGATAAAGACCAGGCCAGACGCAACGAGCGAGATTATGGGCACTTCCAAGAACCACCAGGCCATGGACAGAGAAGGTCCATGGAGGACAGGTTGCAATTACACTCATATGTAGAGGAATGATGCAGGTTTAATGTTTAATTCAAGCTGGAGAGATTCAGACAGACATAAAGAGTATTAGTAGTTGTATTGAATGAGTTATCTTTGGCGCTCAGATGAAGGGTGTGGCCGATTAGATGATGTTTAGGAGAGGTTTTATTCCCGGGATGTAGACACTGGAGGTGGTAGAGGTGAGGTCGAGGAGAGTGAAGGGGACAGTGAGAAGATGAGGAGAGCGAAAGGGAGGATACGAGGATGAGAAGCCGAGGGGTGCTGGGGAGGAGGTGTGTCGGCTGTGCACCTGCGATGGGGGTTTAAATTGAGCAGACTGGGCGCTGATTGGACAGGAGGTGCAGCGAGCAGCGGGAAGGAGTATTTGGAGTGAGGGATGATGGAACAGGTAAACTCTGGAGAAACGGTGAAGTAGACTGGAGCGAAGTTCGGTCTTCCAGGCTCCATTTCAGTATCTTGAGATGTGACTGTGCATAATACAAATATTACACTGAAGGGTTTCGTAGTGTACGCTGGAATACCCTTGAGTGTTAGAGAAACTGTGCTTCTGTGCTGTCTCACTGCCAGCTCAGTCCTTGTTAGCTTGCCCTATGTCATATACTGTAATACTCCCTATAACGAAAGCATACTCAGACTGGGCTGGGCTAGACTATGGCCAGCACACTGTTTTGAAGGTACTGGATCCTGATGGTCAATAAACTTGTTAGACTTTGTGAGAACTCCAGCCTCATGCCTCTTCTCTTTCTCTCTAACTCGTGAGCTACTTCAATTTATTCTACAACACTGAACGATAGGCAAACTGCACTAGCTTAAGGCAGACTTGCATTAAAATTAATCCTTGTCCTGAAATCCATCTCTTGATTTCTGACCATACAAAACATCATGACTGACAGCAGAGGGTACAAGGACTTACACGGTAAAACTGTTGAAATATCAGCCTTTTCACTCTTATTTAAATAAGAGTGAAAAAACCCGATATTTCAACATTAAGGAAAAGTATGGGGAATTTGAACAGAATTTGAGCAGAATTAATCTGGTGAAGGAGAATGGATTACCACCCGTTCTGGAGAGGGCATATATTTGCATGAGACAAATACTATGTGAGAATGAAAGCATAGATCTATAAATTCAGTGTTGGAAAGACAACGGGATACACAATTGTTTTACTATATTATTTGGAATACTATAGTAATAAGTCTTCATCTTTGGCTATCCAGTATGAAGTAAATAAAGTCAACTAGCTTGATTTCTTTTCTTCTTTGTAGTGCAGACCTAAGTTTTGTGCTTGCTGTTTGATGTTTTTTGTTCCGAAGTTCTTATCCCAGACAGGCTTGTTTTCTGCTCCATTGCTTTTGTGGCAAACTGTCAGCACTACTGAGACATATTTGTCGAGACTCTTTATAGAAGCTGTAACATGGTTTGACAACTTATCAGGATGTATTGATGTCAGCTCTGGACGCCCAACTTTTCTCCTTTGTTATTTTTGGTGTATTTTATGGACTCCAGAGAGAGTACATGGTGTTAGGTTATTAATGTCATTGTTTAATATCATGTGCACATATATGATTGCAGTAATTTAAAAAAAAATATTCATAGTCAGCAGTTTCTTTTAGATGCAAATAAGTAATTTTGGTACACCTTATTACATTATGTCACAGTAAACAATCTTTGACCATTATAATTACCTATTTAATGTCTTCTATAGGCCAGTTAACAGATTTTATTATACTTATAACTAGGATTGTAAAAATTATTGGAAATTAGATAGTATCGATACGAAAACTAATATCAAAGCTAGATATTCATTTGAGCACGCATCAGTTCTAAAATGTCACATTCACAGGGCATTATTTAATGTTTAAAATCATATTCTATTGTCAAAAGAAAGAGTGTTACTATGTTACTATGTTACTGTCATGGTATCAGAATCAGTACTATATATCAGGTTTATTACTTAGTATTGAAATCAAGTTTGAAATTTTTGTGTCATGATAACACTAAACGTTAGATTTCTTTTGAAGCAGGTTTCAAATTCTAACCATCTATTTGCCTTCTACTTTACTAAGGCTTAATAGTGTGAAATTATTATAAAGTGCTACCAATATTTTTAACAGAGCCCTGTGTGGGTAAGGGGAGCTAATGAACGAAAAGTCTGAACATTTTTACCTCTGGTCCACATGGCACAGATTTCTGGAAGCAGAGATGCATTAGACTTGGTAGACTGGGTTTGAGGAGGGACAGAGGCCAAGGAAGTGTCTCTCAGTGCCAGGCTACAGGAAGTGCCAGTGACTATACCCATGGTGCCTGCTCTGGACTCTATGGGAACAAGAGAGGGCCAAAAACCACAGATCCAGGTCAACAAGGCCAAGCTGGCACTGTCCTTCACTTTCCACACGGAGAGAGACAAGAGGACGAATTATCCGAATTATCCACTGAAGAAAATTAGTCTAACCTTTTAGTAGTTTATTTTGATCATCTTTTCATTATTCATTGTTTCATTATTAGAAAATAATATTGAACTGATTTTTATAGAAGACTGGGAACAAATAAGTTTAAGACTAGATTTAGACTTTAGACAAACTTTACTGAAGGGAAATTATTTGGACACATGACAAAATATTATAATAACTAAATGCAAAAATATAAATGGTAATAATAAATTCAATATAAGTATCTAGAGATAGGTGTCAAATAAAGCATATTTTTTTAATTGTATATGTACAAGTAAAAATAAAATATAGTAAATATAAAACATATATGCAGAAAGGTAGCCACTTTTCTGTTAGGCAGCCCCAGGGAAGTTGTGGCTGTAACAAGTTGTATTAGCAGTGAATAACAAATAATGGTCTGCTGTATCAATCTAATGGTGCTGATTGTGCTGTCCCTTTCGCAGATTTGGTTTGGTCCCATTCTAGTCTGGGTCTGGTCTTTATTTTAATTTCGGGTTTAGTCCCAGTTTAGTCCCCGTTCTAGTGTGGCGATTGGACAAGTGTGAATCTAAGTGTCAAGTCATAGACTGTAAAAATGTCCATAGCTAACCTGCTTGCCGCCATGTTCCACACAAGTGAGCACGGGGATGCATCTTGCCATTTTGACCATTTTGTTCGTAAATACATTCCAATTTGTAATATGGTACTTGGCTCCAAATTCGCTCCTATAACTGCTAGCCTCATGAGCTTCCCTTGACTGGAGCCGAACACTCCCTTAGTCCACTTCTTTATGCAGTCTATAAGTCAAGCCTCGAAGCATAATATATTCAAACTATTCTTATTTGTACATTTGTGTATATGCCTGTGGTCTTGTCAAGAATATAACCATATACTGTTATACAATCAACAATCTAGCAATAAAATTATAGTGGAATATCTCATTGTGATTTTGAACCATGTCTATTGCAGGAGGAAGCTTCTAAATGGTAACATCAGAATACTCGTTCGTACCACCGCTGAGACCCATACCTCTTTTTGAGAAGCCCTGATCGGACATGGTTCTTGCTGCACTTGTCTGCTATGATGTCTGTGACAGTTTAAGGACAGATGCGGCAGTGAGAGTGGGTCAGGGGAGCTTCATGACTAAAAGTGTGGCATTAGCTCTGCAGTGCGATCCTCTATAGCCATCGCAGTGACCTGTATACGTCCTGTGTATAGCTCTATAAGGCTGCAGCTCCTCAGGGAGAGCAGCTGTGGTACAACTGTGTCGTCTCCACTTCACTGCAAAGTACCTGACTGCACTTTGTGGAGTTTCACGCTCAAGTTCGTAAAGTGATGAGGATTGTGGAATTTGGTTTAAAAGTAGAAAAAAGAAAGACATTTTAAACCTAATTGCATGATATTTCTGGGTTTTGGTTATAGCATTTTATAGTTTGGTTCAACTGAGACGGGAAGTAAAGTGTATTAGTTTCAGTACAAATTTAGCTTTGTGGTTTGATTAGCAGGATAATAAACTTTGTAGTTAGTATAAATGATTGCAGTCAACTTTTAACCTGGCTCACACCAGATTGTCATGTGTAGCACTCTGAAAACAATGAGAAAACACGGAGCGTCATGAAAACTATTTGAATCTGATTGGTCAAAGAGTCACAACAGAACAAGCCTAAAATCTAACTTTTGTTACATTCAGTTGAGAGAAAAGCACATACATTTTTCCTGTTCACAAATGCACAAAATGCTTAACTTTTGCACGTTTTTCATAAACAAAATAGTCTATATTTACGCTAAAATAGGTGGAAGTCTGTCAGCTTTGCCATGTTTCTTTTGGTTTGTTTGAGAGCTTGGCCTTTGACTTCAGCACTAACCTCAGTGCTGCTCTGTGATTGGTCCTCCCACCAAATTAACCATACAGTGGGTGCACTCCAAGATGGAGTGTCATGAGTTTGTGAACCCACAAATATTGCAAAAATCCAGCTTTGTGTGCAGGTTTAGCCAACATAGATATTTGCTAACAAAAATACCATAATAAAAGTGATGCTAGAAGCCTGCACTCTGTATATTTTACTGGGATGGTAATTGAAAATTTACATATCCATCACTACCAATCACTGTTTTTTATTATTCAACGGATTCCCAAGCGACATATGTATTGTAAAACTTTCCTTATGTTTACTTTGTTTATTGCTAACAGAAATCGTATCACAAAACAAAACAAAAACTGCCCTTGAACCACTAACTACAACTTGTGATAAATGTCCTAAAACTTTTCCTGGTTGTCCTATGTTGTGCGTGTGTCTGAAGCGTGGCAGGGACATTATACCAGGAACATGAGCTGATCAATAAAGTTCATATTAACAGTAATGATTCCCAAATGGGCTTTCTTCCCCATCCATTTGTTATGTCTGACTCCAGAGGCCAATGCAGATAAAAGGGGAGATTAGTTTTTGAGGCCACTTTAAGGCAGTTGGAAGTATGTGATTCTACGGCTAGTTGGAAAGTTCAGAGGCTGATGATTGAGAGCTTGTGTGCTTGTATGTATGTGTAGTTGATCTGCTCAAATTTAACACACACACAAAAAAAAATCCTCTCCCAGTAATATTATGTGTATTTATTGATATGCAATGATTACCTAACTTTTGTAGTAGAGCACTTTGTTGCCTTGATGTGAATGGCATTCCTTCACATAGGATGGTCCAAAATGTATCTATCACAAGCAGGTTATCTGCCTGTGATACAGGTTATTTCTCTCTCTCTCTCTCTCTCTCTGTGTGTGTGTGTGTGTGTGTGTGTGTGTGCGTGTGTGTGCGTTCATATGTGTTTGGGTGGGTAATGTCTTACTGTGGACAGTTCCACAGTAAGACATTCAGTAAACACCTTCACTGCTCCACTAAGACAAGCAGGTAGGACCCTCTTCTCATAAGGAAAGTTACAGAGTGGTTCTTTAAGGCTGGTAGATTCATTCAACTTAAAAAATCCATTTTAACTGCATAGTTTAAATGGACATTACAATCCTGTTCGCTGCCACATTCCAAATAGGAAGTGATCATGGAGGCACTTTCAGCTCCATCGACTTACATTACACTGAAAAATTGTCACTCCATAAATACTCTAGTGAATTTGGGTCTTAAAATGTTTGTAATAACCCTCTCTACTTAATCCTGGTGTTTTCATGCTATTTTGTCTGTAAATAATTTCCTATTGAATCAATTCCTATTCCTATTCCTATATGGAACTAACTCCAAATTTGTTCCTATAACAGCCTTGTGAGCTTCATTTGACTGGAGCTCAACACTGTGAGTGACATCACTCTCCATTAGTCCACTTCTTTATACAGTTTATTGTAAGTTTACATTCTTACAAAAGTTTTCTTGGTGGTACAAAAGAGTTGTCCAACAAATGCATTGTTTATAGAACTTTCAGTCAGAAATCAGTTAGTAAGTTATTGCTAGTATAGGAACTGGTTTTAAATTCACTGATCACTATGTAGCTAAGGCCATGTATTGATTGGAAAAGCATACATATTTTAAAGCCACTCGTTCCTACTTCTACTTTAAACTTTGATAGTGCATATTTGATCAAACTGATGTAAGTTGAATGATGTTCTGAGATGATCCAAATAGCCCGTTCTCATTTATTGTATCTCAATTGATCTATTGCACTGCAGCACGTCTTGACCACAGCATGGGGCTCTCATTAAATGAATTGGCTCCAAAGGTAAACCTAAATGCACCCTATGTGTATACATTTGAATAATTAAACAGCTTTCATTACATAAAGTGTATGTGGTTGTCAGTTATGGCCTGTGCTCATATCTTACAGTACACAAGACTCCCGGGTAAACTGCTGACTCTGTTGCTCCAATTGATTGTGAAATGAACTTTTTAGCGTGACAGCCAAGCGCACCTCCTGTCTGTGGCGCCGATGGGTCAGTTGGAGGAGGAGAGGTGCATGCTGGGATATGTCCTGCTTGGATCCAGACAGTAGCCCCGCCCCCGTGGCCTCGCAGCGGTGCAGCGGGACATTGGTACTGACTCTCCTCACGCACGCAGAGTCCCATGTGTCTGTGAAATCTGTGCTCCGTAAGGGTGTGTTAAAGAGAGGGAGAGGGCTTTGAGCAAGAGATGCTAAATGTAGTAGGTGTTGATCTAAGATGGAGGATTAAAGTTGGTCTGTGGAACTTTCTCGTGGTGGGTCTGCCGTGCCATCTGCTTTTCTCTTTGAAGATGCTGTTGCTTTTCTTGGAATGTCCCAAAATATAGCATTATTGTATTTATGTTGAATTAAATAAATTATTGCTTAAATATATTTTTGTGAGTACTACATAATCTTACTTATAACTTGACCTGGTGGCATCAACTGCTTGTTTCCATAGTGACTTAAAGTTTAAATGCCATACAGTCGAACATTCCATGTAAAGCAATGACATGTCCATGGAGACAAGCAGATGGCAGACCCCCCCCTCCTTTTTTTTTTTAGTCTGAACTCCTCATCAACGCTATGTCCATTGTTATTACCAACTACTTCACTCACTCAATACTACACATGACACTGCTAAAATTAAATATTTTCAAACATACTGCAAAAGATACTTAAAGGTCTTATATTACATGAAAGTGATTCTTGTGAGCTTTAAAGGGACAGTTCAGAATGTGGAACCATAGGACATTTCCTAGTTAGCCAGAGCGTTGGAGACATGTGGAGACACTTTTTAAAATATTCCATCCTGTCCTTGTATTTACAGAGGTCACTGGTGCTAGACTAGTGCATGTCAATGGCCATAGTTAGCCTGCCACTAAAAACAACCACTCTGCAAAGCACCTGAAGCAAATCTGTTATTACGCCAGACTATTGATGTAAATGTCTGTGTTGATAGAATAATGTTGGAAATAAACCTAACCTTGCATCGCATGAATCATCACATGTTGATTGACTATTTTCTGAGCAGCAGCGGAATTTTACTTTGGTGCTAGAAAGGCACTAGGTGATATCAGTCCGCCACTGTTGAACTTTCTGTCAGGAAGTACAACTCGTTGCTGCTGCTTAGACATGAATTCTTCAAATGCCAGGTTTACTTGTATAATTATTCTATCGACATGGACTTTCACATCAACAGTCTGGCATTTTTAGTAGCAGGCTAACTATGGCCATTGACATGTGCTAGCCTAGCACCAGTGGCCTCTGCAAATACAAGGACTGGATGGAATATTTTAAAAAGTGTCTCCACACATCTCTAACACTCTGACTCACTAAGAAAAGAGGTCCTATGTCCAAAATTCCAGACTGTCCCTTTAAGCCCTGTTGTACCCAAAGTTGTGTTTTGTTTCATTCACAAATATTTCAGTAATCCTTGTTTATTTGTCTGTCTTTCCATTTCCAAAGCTCAAAATGCTCTGTTCTTTTGATTTTAGACACATTTTAGCTTTAGTTTAGTATAGATTGGCAAATCCAGGGCCATGACATCACAGGTGGAACAGAGTGTTTTCTGTTTGAGAGAAGAACTCAGCCTAAATATGCAGGATTTATGTGTTGAACATGTGTGAATGAAGCAAAACCCAACTCCAGGTATGTTTTTGATGAGGAAACAACATTATAACATAGATCAGAAAAAGGTGTAATAGAGGCCCTTTAAATATGACATGATAATCCTCCATTTAAATTATCAGTATACCAACAAGAAGCCATTAACACCTATAAACTATATTATTAGAGTCACAGGAGCTTCTCATGACCCTTCAGAACATGTGCTGGGAATCTCATTATCCCCATGAGTGACCATACAGCACACCTTAAATCTGGAACAGCGTCTACAGCGAATCCACAATGACTTCAACACAAGTTAGTCATCAGTATCCGACCTCACACCTCGCCCCAAAGTAGGCTACTTGAACTATAGAACCATGGGGAGACAGGAGCAGTAGATAGGGGTAAAAATAGACAATAAAAAGCTTATAAAAATATGAAAAAATGAAACAAAAGAGAGATAAACAGACAGACAGTTTTACCCAGGCAGCAGCACATTGGAGTTGCATTTTGGAAACTGGGTCATTGTTCCTCCCACTCAGCCTGTCTGATCCTCCACATAGGCCAGCGCTTTATTTATTTCATTTTTTTCATCGAATAAGCACCTCTCTCGTCTCCTCTTTTTTTTTCTTTTTTTGGTTGAGAAGGAAAAGAGTCAAGCGTTCCCAAATCCAGACAGACGTGACACCGAGGATGAAAGAAGTGCTGTCATCAAACAATACTAGTCTGAGGGGCTGGGGCGGTGAGGTGGGGCTTAGAAGGAGAGATTTGGGGGTTTGAATGTTGTGGGTCACATGTTGGGGTCTTAAACCTGAAATAGACTGCCATTACCCATGAATAAGATGTTTTGTAGTTCTTTTCTATTCATGAGTTTCAGCATTCTGGCATTGGCAACATTTTGAGGACTTTCCACAATTCAAATGATAGTATATTTTGGTTTAAATTATCAATTGCCATGGCAGCAGTCCTACTTCTTCATTACTCTGAACCAAATAGCTCCATGTGGATGGAAGATAATTTGTTTCATCAGATTTTGAATTTTAAATGCCATTGAATTTCTCACTTCAAATGTTTTAACTCTGAATGAATTATTTTTATTCAGAATTTTACTTACTGAAATTTGAAGTGTACATTTTCAAAATGTTTAAAATTCATTATTTAAAAAAAAAAAGACCTTTTATATATTCAGCACAAATATTTTTAAACCCTGACATTCAACTGTCAAAATTCAGAGTGTAAAATTTAGAGTGAAAAAAAATTGTAGGAAAGATCCAAGATACTGAGGTGATTTTTAATTTTAATTTAGTAGCAAGCAGGAAATGGTGTAGTGAACCATCTGATTGGTAAGAATTGGCCTCATCAAAACCTCATCTCTTCCATTATCTTCAAATTATCTTTCATACATGTGTCATTATCTGCTTGTCTCAATAAAGATACATTTAATTCTCTATTGTGGAATTTTTAGGCAAAGTTATCAAGACCATGGTGTGCCCTTTACCCAAAAAAGTTACATAGTACTGCTTTGAGTTTCCATGCAACAAATACTTGGAAAAATCATTACAATTCTCAACTCTAGACTTGAACAAGAGCATGATCTCTGAGTCTTACTGGCTCAGAACTAGAGATTTGGGGTTTTCAATGTTGCGTGTCACATGATGGGGTCTTATACCTGTGCAATGACCTGTGAATAAGCAGCATTTTAGTTCCTTTCTGTTCAGGGGTTTCAGTTTTCTGTTACTGTCCACTGTTCAAAAGATATAATATTTTGGTTTCAATGTCACCAGTCCTAATTTGCCATCATTCTCAAAGCCATAGATGCACATAGCTCAATCTAGAGTGACATGTTTCAAATTGATTATCCTTTTTCTTTGTTTTTTATTTATTGTTCCCATGTCAATTTTTGCCTTTTTATTAAATGCATGCAGTCTGACAAGTGTGGATTAATATTTTGTAGCAACCCACTTCAATTTTAACTCAGTGTTTATAAATAATGAGCTCTCTTCTTGTCTTCAAAAGTGGTAAACAGGCATGAATAAATATTCAGACGAAAGAATTTAAAGTTTTAAAATGGGGGCGTCAATGAAGTTTATGCGAAGAGCGGGATACCACCCAACAAACCTTCAGATCAGTGGATAAACACTCTACCAACTGAGGTATATTGCTAAAAATACATGGAAAAACATGCATTCTTAAAGCAGGGTCACCTCTCCACAGATTTGACCTGTAACCCAGTGACCCAGTAGTATCATCTGCTCGTCTCCATGAAGATATTTTTAATTACATACTGTGGAATATGCAGACATGGAGCAGTCACATCTCCATGGAGACACGAAGGTGGCAGACACTCCATTAGAAAAGTTGCATAGGAAGCCAAATATAATTGTAGACTCGAACAATGATATCATCCGTGAGTCCAGCATTACATTGCATCGGTCAGCTTACATTTATCATAGTGGTCACTCCAAAAGCTGTCTCGAACACGTCCAGCCCCTCTCCTCTCTTTACAAACGACTTTCCTCTGACAGATGAGCTTAGGAGTGGCTCTAAATCTCCTGCCTGTGCGTATTGACATAGCTCCCATTGAATTACACAGTGTTCATTATGTATTATGTATTCATCAGTAATTTCACAGGAGAAGGTGTGACGCGTTGCCACGGTACAGCTCCGAGGGACGTACATAAGCACATACACATGGAACCACCAAGAGCCACCCAGACAGGAAGGGCAGAGAGGAGCACGATCTGCCATAGACCATGAGTAATCACTGCTAACGGAGCCAGAGCCAGAAGCAGCACACAAGAGGAGGGAGGGAGAGAGGGGGCTGGACGAAGAGGTGGAAGTGGGGGATTTGAAGAGGATGGAGCACATGATGAAGGCAGGAAATGGACTGAAAAAGGCAGGAGAAGTAGAGGAGGTGTGGAGGAGTAAATGATGCTAAAATGAGAGGAACAGACTTATGGAAAACTATTATATCATGTTTTACAAGTTAGTTTTAGATGTTGTATTTATTTTCAGTGTTACCTAAGTTGTAGTAGAATCACCGTTCACGTCTCAACTGTACTTCCTACCTTGTAACTACCGTCTGGTGCAGTGGTGGAAGATAATGAAGTAAAAGTAGTGAAATACTTTACTTAAGTATGGATTTGATCTGTATCGACTTTAGTTAAGTCGGTTTTAAGGTGAATACATTTTACTTTGCTACATTTTTGAACAGGACTGAAAAGCAAAAAGTATTTTTCATTATTGTTTGAGGCTTGCAGAAAAGGCTGTGGGTTTATTTTTAACACGTTAATAGTTTGAGCAAACAAAAAAACACAAATTAAAAGAAAACCAATTGAACAATTTCTATTGAACAACATTTTGCACAAATCTTTATCAAATATCACTACATTTTGAAGCCTTGTAAGATTTCAATATTACTACTTTACTACTACTAATAATAATAGTTTTACTTTTTAGTACATTTTTAAACTGGTACTTTTTCATGTGATACTTTTACTTTTATTTGAGTATTTTTTTTGCTACAGTATTTCTACTTTCACTTAGGTAACACAGTCGAGTACTTCTTCCTCCACTGGTCATGTGCCTGCACCTCTAGCTAATCACAACTAGTTACTTATTAGCCTCAATCACAATCATCATCTCAAGTAATTCTCATAAATGCACTCCTCTTTCCCTCCACTGTCTGTAGCCACTATGCCCAAACCCTCATGCTCCACCCCAACCTCTCCATCTTCTCTTCTTCACAACCAGGCACCAGACTCTTCTTCTTGAATGAATTCCATCTCAGCATCAAGTTATTTATTAATAATCACAGCTGTTGTTTATGAAAATATCTATCTACTTTTAGCTCTGTAAATTATTTTATTCACACAATTTTTTTTTTGTCCATATTACATTTGTGCTCTCTCTTCCTACAAAGTAGTATGTGCCTACTTTGTTATAAAAAATATGACCATTTTCAATTTTAACTCTGTTCCAACTGGCATTTTTACAAAGCTGATATACACGCTCCAGTATTAAAGACACATTCTGTCTGCTGTATAGGGACGTAGGTGGGTGGGCATAGGTGAAAACAGACATTTTCACTCAAGCCTCAAATGCAGCAGAATATAGGATTAGCCAAACAAGCATGCATCAATTTAAACGCAGCTCTGTGTAGACTAGTGATATGGGAGCACCATTGTTTGGCTACGTTCACACTGCAGGGTTTAATCCTCAATTCTGGATTTTTTTGTGAAATCCGTTGTTTTTTTTGTTTTTTTTTGAGAGGTCGTTCACATTTCCAGTTAAATGTGACTTGTATGTAATCTCCAGTGTGAACTTTAAACGCCTCAAAAGTGGCCCACATGCGCACTGGAGGACACGACGATGTCACATGCAGCGAGTGTGCTCAGTGTTTATGGAAGTTGCCTCAACATGGATGCTAGCATTGAGCACCTGGAGATTTTAAAGTTGCTGTCATACTGGAGCAGAACATGTACAGCTTATTTGTTTTAAGGAGGAGATTGAGAAGGAGAAGTACAAGATTTTTGTCCATGGCATTTTGTGGGGCAGTGGCAGCAATGTTCATAGAAAGGAACGTGTGAGTGTGGAGTTACAGACAAGAGTGATGGGATTGCTAAGTGCTTCGCTGCTTCACTGACTCGGAGTTCATACACAATTTTTGTATGACGAGAAGAATGTTTGTGTACATTTGTGAGTACCTACTTGTAGCACCTTCGCGGGAGGAAACATGTCTGCGGTGGCCTATTTCAGTGAGCAAATGCGTCGGCGTTGGGCTATATTGGCTTGCAACAGGTTCTTGTTGCTGCACAATAACCAACCTAGGTCAAATGAATGCGACCTGATTCAGACTGATGTCAGATGTCAGAAGGTCAGATATGTTATCAGTTGATATTGGTTTTATGAGCACATATCCAAGTGGCCTGGGTCACATTTGAAAAAATCGAATCTGTGTCGTTCAGATTGTCATTAAAAGATCAGATACGGGTCGCATAGGGGCGAAAAAATCTGATTTGGGTCACTTCAGGTTGCAGTCTGAACGTAGCTTAAGATGACTAAAATAAAGTAAGTAGCGTTTTCATTTACATGTCCCTTTTAAAGAAGACATATATGAATATAAACAAATCTGCTGGTAGGAAAACTGCAGGCCAAATGAGAACTAATTATTTCCCTTTATGGTCCATCACCGTAAACATCATCACAATAAAATGCCCTTACTATGGATGGCTGCAGATCATGCTAGCAAGTAGAGGATTTTTTACATTTGTGCCAAAATCAATATGCAGTGCTGCCAAATCCTATATGTATCACTAATTAAGAAAATAAAATTATAGAACGAAGTAAAGAGCAGTGTGCATGTATCGTGATGGTGAAAAGGTCTTGAATAAAGAGAATAAAGATTACTCAGACATGCATGAATCACACAAAATACAACTTGGAGTGTGTACATGAGAAGGGAAAACAATTAGAACATTTTAAAATTTTCCTTTTAATCTTAGTTCTGAGCCTGAATAAATAAAACATGTATTCTTTAATAAGGGCTCTGATCACTTCTATGTAAAAAGACGTTACCTGAAACAACCTTTATTCATGTTTTTTACCACTATTTCTTCCGTGGCTCAAAAAGGCCATACTTGTGAATGAGTGTGAAGGAGTAAGGGGGTGGTTCCAGACACAAACATGAGTCGAACAAGCGCTCACTTACTCTGAGTCAGTCTTGGTCAGATCGTAGTCACCACGGCGCCCAGGGTCCAGTCTGTCAAACACTCTGCTGCTCCATTCCAAAAGGTTGACTCAGCTTCATTTGAAACAGCTTAGTTATTTTGATATTTCTTAGTAGCCCGTGCCCACGCTACAACTTTCTGATAGACTGACCTATTTTGAATAACATAAATCTTGAAATATGTAGTATTGTTGGGGCTTTTAGGAAAATTATTTCTGTAGCCGTAAAGTGAGGCGATGATGTCATGGTCAGGTCTGCGTTAGATTTGACTGTAAAGTTTCCTAACTGGGGGTACGTCATTTGCCTGTGTCTTGAATATGTAATTGCTTTGCTATCAATGTTCTGGTATAAATAAATCTTTCTTTTTTTTTTCCAATTACAGTCAAACACCTGTATGTCTACATGGAGATTAAGTTTTATACCATTTTGTGGAACATTCCAGCATCTCCAAATGGCGGTTTTGGACCCTTCACATAAAATGTACATTACCAGTCAAAATAATGCAAATTAGTTTTTGTTTTGTTTTTTATTAAATTGACCACCTTTTGCATTTATCACTGCTTACCCAGACAGGGTAAACCAGGCGAAGGGTTTGTAGTGCTGTCAACAAAGCAAAAGGTGCTACTTTGAGGATTTGAATATAAAAAAATTTAACATTTGACTGCTAGTGTCCATAGCAAAGATGTATTTCTTCTGATCACCCCCCTTCAATTAAAGACCTATTGAATGTTATATCATCTGAGCCCCAACAATGCAGCGGGTAATCTAATAACATAGATTTATATTTCATTCAGATCAAACACTCATAAATATAATTCTATTTCACCTGTAAATAAGTGTGTGTATGTTCTGAGATACCTCCCTGATTAATCAGTGGCATTGTGTTTGATAGTGTTTTTTAAAGAGCAACCTGCAATTGAGAAATATATAGCCTATTTAAGTGGTTTCTGATGTAATTATGTTAATGTTGTTTGAGCATACTAGATGAAATTGGAAAGCAGGGCAGGGGTGGCTCTCACAGTTTTCATAGAGATATTGTTGAATGAACAATGGAACCTCTATCAGAAAAGTTACATAGTGCTCTTTTAAAATACATTGAAGTGCAGGGTTAAAGGGCAGTTTCATTTAACAGACAACATAAGACCATGTACTCAAAAAGCCACAATATTAATTTGAGTTCTTTCAGCACAAAGAAGGTCTAATTACATTAGATTTTCCATGTGGGGACTTTCATTCTGGAGTTTGCATGTTCTCCCTGTGTTGCACTATGTAACTTTTTTGTTGGGGGGCCGTCACAGTCTGTTTCTATTGATATGTCATTGCTCTGGCTGAAATGGTACACAGCATGACATTAAACAAAAAGGCATTCTGACTGTGAGTAGGGTTGCGTCCCAGGTCTGTCCTCTAACTTGGTCTGGTTTGGTTACACAAGGCACCTTTAATCTGGCTTCTCATGACCAAAATCGCAGTTCAAGATCTGGAGATGGTTCCCCCAAGCGCTGCACCGTCATAGATCTGTATATCTGTAACCATCAGCAAATGACTACTTCGGGCATGAAGCGTTACATTTACAGACTTTTGCTCGAATTAGTTGTACAAAGTTGTGCTGCAGTTTGAATCCAGATTTTGTGATTATGGAGGATACTTGTGCCGATCGCTCCAAAGCCTGTCTCTGCAGACTTCTATGCACTTCTAAAGCAGACAGAAGAGAAAAGAGGAGGCAGCTGGTGAAAAGGAACAAAATAAAGAGTCAAGGAGTCTACTGAAACCAAAGATGTTTTCATCATTTGGCCGAAAGTAATTTAGCCAAACTTTTAAAATCTGAAAAATGTGCCTTGTTTTGATGAGTTTGAAGTGGATCGATAGAGACACAAAGCATTCATTGGAGAGAAGACTGGAGTTCAAGGCCTGGTCCAGAGTAGCCCACAGAACAGTCTTTCTTGTGTAGCTTCTCTCAAAATTGCAGCTGTTCAGTTCAGCTTTGACTAACCATGGCCAACTGTACACCCAGACACCAAAAGAAAATCTACAAAAGGTGACATTTTTTGAGAAAGTTTTCAGCTTTTGATTCTTACCCTTCTTCTTTTTTTTCCCCCAAACTGATTTTTGCAAGCATCAAATAAAGCATTCATACTGGAGGTACAAGTTTGGGAGTTGGTAAAAGTAACGGGGAGAAACAGTGAAAGAAGACATAACTTTAGCTAAGCAACTTAACATCAAAGCAAATTCCTAGTTTGTGAATCTCATATTATTGTAGCCACTGCTGCCTGGGGCACACTGATGAAAGTGAGGCTGCCAATCTGCCCCACTGACCACTGCTCTAACCCCTGAGCCACTGTCAGCCCCAAATTTATACCACCTGAACCATTGTCTACTACTGTGTAATTTTTTTTGTTATATTCACACACTAATTATGTGCTTTTATCATTTCTAAAGAATAATTGTGCACATTAACAAAAACAACTTATGCACTGTGAGTTCATGTTTTGAATAGTTGTGGTAACGGGTTAAGGATATTCATTTTTACATAGGCCTATTACAATGTTTTCTAAAGACACTACATTGTATGAGCTCCAATTATTTTTTTATCCTATTTCAAAACTGAAGGACTAATGAATGTCAAGGTCTTTTTTATCGCTTAACTGATAATAACTGAACAAAGTGCATGTTTTTAGTTACAAGTGATTTACTAAAAGACAAAAATATTTTAATAAAAGGACGTTTCATGGACACCACCCACAACAGCACCCTCGCATCTGTCAGAGAAACAAAGGAGGCAAGTCCAGGCCACATTTACATGACAAACTGGGTCCATGGTTTGAGAGGAAGAAAACTATTTAGGGAGACACGAGGACCCTTAGGTGGGCCCCGGACAGGATGGATGCAGTGTAGGCAGAGGTGAGTTATGTTTCTTGAACTTGGTCATAATTATTTTTTGGTGTCTTGCTCAAGGACAACCAACCCTCAGTTTGATAGGTAAATCCACATAGCCTCATTCCCCGTATAGAGTGTCATTATTTAAAATTGCAATACCATAAAACTGAACATGCAGTAAAGTTATATTTTAATCAATGTATGTATTTCATACTATTTTGAACTTTAAAGAACACATTGTGCATTTTCTTTGTGAGTTTAAATCCCTTTTACACAGGATTTTGTTCACCTTGGAATGAGTATTTCACATTTTCTAACTTAAAATAATACATCATTTGGAAAACACACTGTAAACTATACCTCTGTTTCCAATGAGGCATTTATGCATTGGAGTTCCCTCTGCTGTCAGCAGCAGGAATTAAAAATGAAACAAATGAAGCTATTAGGCAACGTGCTTTCTATGCTAATAGAGCCATGTGTTCACTGTGAACACAATTTGACCATAGAGATGGCTTATAGACTTAAAAACTGTGAAGAGGTTATGTTTTTACCTATGACGCAACTATCCAGGCAAAATGCAAACTGAGTATTTTTGAGTGCTCAAAGATGACAACATTGGATAAATGGATTAACTAAATATGTGTGACTGAATCAAAACAACTCGAGGGACAATATGGTTAAAAGCTCAAAAACATAAATTTTGTATTTTTCTATTTTAAGCTGATATATTAAAAATCTTTTTTTCCTTTAAATATTTTACCCTTTTTACCCTTACACATTTTTTGGATTACGAGAATCATATACAAAAACATGTCTCTCAAATGATGGCCATACCAGCTTGTCAAAGCCTGATCCCATCAGATCTCAGAAGCTAAGCAGGCCTGGGCCTGTTTAGTATTTGGATGGGAGACTACTGGGAAAGTCAGGTGCCACAGGGGGGCGACAGTCATAAAAAAAACTGTTGTTGTGTCCTAAGGCAAGGCACTTCACCCACATTGCCTCATATGAAAGTGGTGTGTGAGTGAGTGATGGTGGTGGTTCGAGGGGCCGATAGCGCAGATTGGCAGTCTCGCTTCTGTCAGTCTGCCCCAGGGCAGCTGTTGCTACAATAGTAGTTTACCACCACCAGGTATGGAGTGAATGAATAATGCTCTGTAAAGTGTCTTTGAGTGTCAAAAAAGCACCATATTTAACTGAAGCATTATTATTAAATGTAATAAAATTGATTCCCCTCAGCCTAAAAAAATTAAAAAGAGCTAATGTTCATTTAAGTGAGTACAACCTGTGGTGTCTCCTCTGTTGTCTTAATGCGTAGACATCTGTTTCATTTGGACAATGTTTGCTAGTGGCATGTCTTTTGTCAAATATGGGATTTAAACTTCATCAGGTTATTGTCTCTGGTGAGTTCTGAGTAAATGCAATTAGAGAGGGGGGCTGCTGCGCTCATGTCTGTGCTTGTATTGTCTAACTGTACACTTCTCAAATGCGTGTATGTGTGTGTGTTTGTATATGTGTGTATGTCTGTCTGAGTGTGTGTGTTTGAGTATGTGTGTGTGTACGGATGTGTGTGTGCATGTGTGCACCTTAATCCCCAGATTGCCAAAGCTGAGGGTTCAGACATACGCTGGTATAATCTAATCCTATCATCAGTGTAAACCCTGTCTGCCTGAAAATGCTCATTCACACATATTTCAGAAATATGAAAAAAAGAACATCCGATGGTCTCCTGTATAAAGCTAAGACAAACCTCTGGGCTAAAATATATGACTCAAAGGACAAATCTCTTCAGTGCTGTGTTAGCCCTACTGGATAATATGTTCTATAGTCTATTATCTGGGTTTAGAAATTGGACATTCTGGGCTCCAGAGTATCCCACTGGTAACACTTACAACATAGCAAAGAAACTGGTCCACTGTGTCAACTTTTCAGTCCTATTTTGAAGGTCCCATATTATGCAAAACTGACCCTTGTGAGCTTTAAAAGATGTTTGAATGTTGTTATCGCCTCAAAAAGTCTGTCTACATCTCCAAAGCTCAAAATGCTATGTTCCACCTTGTGATGTCATGAAGCCCTAGTTTTCAAGTCAGCCTTTTACCTTTATTCAAAAGAGATTGTCAGTTACAGGGCTAAAATAATCCAAGTGATTCTAGTGAAGGTGTATGGAGTTTAAAAACACCCAGTGGAGCAGTTCTTGTATTACTACAGTATCAGAAGGCAGCACAGTGTTTTGAGCTTGTGATGAGGAAACAACATCATAACATAGATCAAAAAATAGTGTAATATGGGAGCTTTAATTGTATTGTTAGCTCTAAATTACTATTCTGCGTTTGACCCTTCTTTCAATACCACGGGGGGCAGCCCATGAGGAACGACCACTTTTCCACACCCGCTCACCCAGCTCCAGGCCTTGAGCTAGGCTTAGTCAGGACCACCTTAACAAGAAGATTCTGTGCATGTTTTAGGTTGATAGGGGACTCTGAGTGCCCGGGGGAACCCACAGACACGGAGAAACATGCAAACCCCACAAAGTCCCCACACTGCCTGGAAACTTTTTACTGTGAGATAAGAGCCACTCACCATGACACCACAGTACATGTACATTTTAGTTTTTAGGCAGCATACTAAATAGGTTACTTTATAGAAGAGCCTCATCATTAACAAAACTGAGAACTGCATAAATTATTTTGATATTTGGATTTGTTTAACCATTCCCAAAAACTGAAAACATAGCTGCTCTCTATCATGGACACTCCTGCTCACCCACTGCACCAGACTATAGAGGGACAGAGGAGCTCAATCTCCAACAGGCTCCTACAGCTCCACTCAAACAGTGAGAGATACAGGACTACATTCATACTATAATACTCCCTACAACTGTACAACAACTCATTCTTATGTAACAGCTAATACTCCCTACAACTGTACAACAACTCACCTTTATGTAACAGATAATATTCCCTACATCTGTACAACAACTCGTCCTTATGTAACAGTTAATACTCCATACATCTGTACAACAAATTACCCTTACGTAAGAAATAATACTCCCTACAACTGTACAACAACTTGCCCTTATGTAACAGATAATATTCCTTATAACTGTACAACAACTCACCCTTATGTAACAGATAATACTCCCTACAACTGTACAACAACTCACCCTTATGTAACAGATAATACTCCCTACAACTGTACAACAACTCACCCTTATGTAACATAATACTCCCTACAACTGTACAACAACTCACCCTTATGTATCAGATAATACTCCCTACAACTGTACAACAACTCACCCTTATGTATCAGATAATACTCCCTACAACTGTACAACAACTCACCCTTATGTAACAGATAATACTCCCTACAACTGTACAACAACTCACCCTTATGTATCAGATAATACTCCCTACAACTGTACAACAACTCACCCTTATGTAACAGATAATACTCCCTACAACTGTACAACAACTCACCCTTATGTAACAGATAATACTCCCTACAACTGTACAACAACTCACCCTTATGTAACAGATAATACTCCCTACAACTGTACAACAACTCACCCTTATGTAACAGATAATACTCCCTACAACTGTACAACAACTCACCCTTATGTACAGATAATGTTCCCTACAACTGTACAACAACTCACCCTTATGTAACAGATAATACTCCCTACAACTGTACAACAACTCACCCTTATGTAACAGATAATACTCCCTACAACTGTACAACAACTCACCCTTATGTAACAGATAATACTCCCTACAACTGTACAACAACTCACCCTTATGTAACAGATAATACTCCCTACAACTGTACAACAACTCACCCTTATGTATCAGATAATACTCCCTACAACTGTACAACAACTCACCCTTATGTAACAGATAATACTCCCTACAACTGTACAACAACTCACCCTTATGTAACAGATAATACTCCCTACAACTGTACAACAACTCACCCTTATGTAACAGATAATACTCCCTACAACTGTACAACAACTCACCCTTATGTAACAGATAATACTCCCTACAACTGTACAACAACTCACCCTTATGTAACAGATAATACTCCCTACAACTGTACAACAACTCACCCTTATGTAACAGATAATACTCCCTACAACTGTACAACAACTCACCCTTATGTAACAGATAACCCTATGTCCTATCAATCATTATATTTTTCCTTATGACCTATTGTATATAGCTGTGATATATTTGTATTGCTGTATTTTTCTCTATGTATCTTTTGTTATTTGTGCTACTTATTTTTGACTTATTATTGCCATTTATATTGTTGCCCTTTGTTATTATAATATATATGATATATATATGATTGATATGTGAGCTAATGTGTCCCAATAATTTCCCTTGTGGATCAATAAAGTTTGTCTAAATCTAAGAAATTGAGAACTGAATTAAATTATTTTGGGGATTTCTTATTAGTTAATTCTTATTAATTATTAGGATTTCTTGAACCATTCCCAAAAGATTGAAAATATGGTACATGGTAGTATGTTCTAATTTTGTATATATATATATATATATTCTCTAAACCCATAGTTGACACAAAGTACAGTTCAGTGAAATATGCCTGAACATTGATTGTATTACATTACATTGAGTCATGCACTTTATCTTTGACTTGCTGCTGTTCCTTCACAGAAAACATGAAATCCACAAGAGAAAGTGCTGAGATGAAACACAGACAGCTGCCTCACATCATTTCAATGGTACAGAGAGAGACACAGAGAGAAAGGGAAAGAGAGAGGAAAAGAGAGAGCGCGCGCTATAATGAGCGATTTGCCAGGTGTGCTCAGGAGTTTAACACACTTCTTTTATATTCATCTCACATTGTCATCCAGCCAACTCCAACCAACAAAACTTTCAATCGCTCCTTTCATTCGAAGGGACAACTGCCGCTATTATCCTCATTTCGACTATATAAATTGCTGTCAAGCTTCAAAAAACAACAGAGAAATGGATAAATCATGGCGGTGGAGTGGAGGGGCGACCGCTGGAGTCTCCCGCCTCCTTTGAGTGTGGCAATTTGGACGGAGCATTAACTCTTTGGCCTTTAGACATTTCTGCAGGACAGTGGCACACAGCAGTTTGTCTCCACCAAGTGCTCCATACACACACACTCGCACACCCCCCCACCCCCCACCCCACACACACACGGACACACTGTTGGAGGCTTTCAGTTTTACTCCTTGTTTCGGTTTTGTAGGTTTCAAAAAGTGGAGGTGTTATAAAGGGTGGCGTATAAAGATGTTATATTGTGTTATATTTCTCTGTGTGTGGATTTTAAACTGGAAGGCGTTTTCATTTGAATGGCTTTTCAAAGTGGGCTGATTTTGAATATTACTCTTGCAGAAAAAATATTGTCTTTTTAACTGTAACTTCTTGTATAAAGTAATGTTGGATTTTATTAAACCAATACCTTTTTCAACTTCATTTGTTTATTTTAGCTCAGTACCAGAACAAATTATTGCTGGCTTTTGTTTTTTTACACTTGTGAAGTAAATGGTTTGTGTAGAATATATTTTACTGGTTAGTCAGTCCCTCCTACTTTCAGTTTGAATGCAAAAACGATCCTGAACAGACCATAAAGTGAGTCAAATAACAGTTGGAGCATGCCAATCATAGCCTGTTATTTGTAGTATGTACCCATCAACTGAAAGAAATCTGCTTTTTAATATTTTCATATCATTAGTTAAGTTAGAGTTAAGTGCTTCGCCTGCTTCGTGTTGTTTCTCAGCTTTTTGTGTTATTTTTTTTCCCTGTTTTTACTCATAAGCAGCAATGTTTGTTTCGTTGAAGTGGACATCATGCTCATCAGACATTTTGGATACAGGATATGATTCCAGACCCAAGGCTGAAAAAGTATCTGGTCTTGGCTTGTCAGACAAAGACTATATATCCACTATACAGCTATACTATACCAATTCTACACTAGTTAGTATCATTAATAACAGTATGATAGCTGCTTCTCACATATAGTTCATGAAGAGTTAACAACACAGAGGCTTTTACCGCCCTCCTTTATCGCAGACGTCTTTAGCACCAGAGCATCAGATAAAAGACACATTAACAAACGAACATGACAAACTATCTCTGTACAAATCTATTAGCATGACCAATGTTCATGTTGGACATTTGTCATTGAGTGGAGATAAACATTTGTTGACAAACTGCAAATGTCTAATGGCATAGAACTAAATATTCCTAAATATGTTGCAGTGTATTAGAGTTCACTGGTGACTATTTCAGCAGCTGTGAGCTTATGCTGAAATGTAAAGAATGTGCTTTGACTAAAGGGTCAGTGTAATCCCTCATACATTTAGGAATGGTCCATAGTAGGAATGGTTTTTAATGTAGTCACCTGGACCCTGTTTTTGAAATTGAGACATTTTGACTGCCATTTGGAAGTCATTTTCAACCTCAGGCGATTCGAATAAAGTCTTTCTGCCTCATCATTTTCATCAACAGCCAATGTGCTAAACAATCAGAAAGTCTCAACCTGAAAAGAGAGAGTTTGAAAACAAGTTCTTGACCTTACAATGCTCGCTTTGTATGGTCCACAGAGTTCAGTTCCCACAAGTCAATAGAACTATTTAGCTGCTGTTAACCTGCGGGTGTTCTCAACTCATTACATTAAGCCTGGTTTGGTGCTCTGGTGAGGTAGCGGTCCTTGAATGCTCCGCTTTTACCAGTAAACTTGTCTACACACTGTCACCTGCTCTGACCGGACTAAATCAGGATTAGGAGTGAGGTTATCTCACCCTAACTGCCCTGCTCTGGGACAGCCCTGCCGAGTGACCTGGCCTTACTCTTCTCTGTGCGTTTGTGTGTTGGGACTCTCATTAGCTCCGGGTTAAAGGAGGGACGTCCTGCTGCTGACAGGTTTATTAAATATCTAAGGGCCCCACAGTGAAGCGGGCAGGGAGGGAGACCCCTACTGCTCATGTAATTAATGTGAGCGCTCAATGCTCATGTTTGGACCCTCTGTGTGACTATATTTGTTAATGACTTTGTATGTGTGCTTGTGAATGCGAGAGGGCCGGGACATGGGGTATACTTGGGGCTATACTTGGGGACTGTAGGCCTGGCTCAAACCGTCCTGCTGGGAGAGGGATAAAGAGAGGAGAAGACAAATGGTAAGTGAAGATCGTGATGGAGAGAATGGAGGAGAGGGAGGTGATTGATTGCAGAAGCTGCGTTGGCTGTGGACCAGATTGGGCTCTTTCGAAAAACAGCAAAACAAGTCGGTTCACAGCTGAGAAGTGGATCATTTACGCTCACTCTGATGCCTCTCATGTAATGCTCCTCATTTATTATGATGTTTTATCCTCTCCGAGTGTTGGAGGAAGTTTCTCCGCTCCAGTCTTCTACCACAGTGACCGAAAATGGGCTGTTAAACTCTGCTGTTGATGTTTGGGAGGTTGAGAATGTTTTTCCAGCTTGCTTTTGTGGACATAGAGATGGATGGTGAATGATCAGGCAGCTGCCAGTCAGGGAAATACAGGATGTACTGAGAGAAATGTAGACTGTATTTATTAGTACAATATTTTTTCTGCAGATGTACTCTGTAACTTCTGTTGAGAGGTTCATCATGTATATAGATTTTCATTCAGGCTTCTCTACAAGAAGCTTCTGAGTTTGATTCCCAGGCCTTTCTCTGTGGAGTTTGCATGTTTCTCCCTGTGTCTGGGTGGGTTTCTTCCTGGCACTTTGGTTTCCCCCATCAACCTAAAACATGCATGATAATGTAGTCCTGACTAAGCCTGGCGCTGGAGATGGGTCCCCGGGCGCCCACTGCTCCTGACAGGTTGCCCCAGTAGCATTGAAGGATGGGTCAAATGTAGTGGACACATTTCCCTATGAGAACAATAAAGAGTGCCTACTGTATAATCTAAACTGTACATTGAATATAACAAATTTAACATATTTAATATCTGTATGCATATTTAGATTCTCACCAGCCATCTTTTAAATTGGCCAGTGGCTTCAAAGTTGCAACAGGTGCATGTAAGTTTAAACCTGAGCTCACACTCAGCCGTCCTCCTGCTGACACCAGGATATGATAACATGGCTACATCATATTCTATGTAGATGATGTCCGCACAGATGCTCGGGGTTTGATTTATAGAGGCCTCTTCGGTTTCACTCCAGTCACACATGTAATTATACTCTCACGGCAACTGCGCGGCCTTACTGCAGGTCACATCTCATCCAACATCCAACTTTTGTAGAAATACTTACGGGACCTCTTTTTCAAAATACTAATTTAATGAATAATGTTTAATGAACTGTAAATGGCACCATATTTGTGTAGAGGTTTAGGTAAAACTGTTTCAACTTGTGTGTATGAAACCTTTTGGTTGTGACAAATGCATCTGCGCAATATTATGTAACTTTTCTGGTGGAGTGTCCACCACTTGCTTGTCTCGAGATGTTATTGCTTTGCCTGAAATGTGCAGGCATTAAACTTATCTATTTCCATGGTGACAAGTTTAATAAGAATGCATATTTTCAAGGAATTTTCTTCAGCATTAAAAACCTGTTTGCATAAATGCTGGATTAGATGCCATATTATGGAACATTCCAATCAATCTCCAAGGAGTCAAGCAGGTTGCAGATCCCCACCAGAAAAGTTACGCTGTGCAACTTTAAATGAAAAACGTCATTATGCACAATTTACTTTTATATAATGTATAATGTTGTGTCTTCTTCAAAAACATGTCCTTTGTTTTGCACATTTTCATAATCTTAAAATATTGGACATGCCTTTTCTTAATCGTAATATTGAGTTTAACAAAATCCTAGTAAGAACACGGTGCTATATTAAACTAACACATGTTTGCCAGGGGTCATCCCGGCAGTGCCAGAATGCCCCACCATGACTGTCGTTATTGCTTAATTAAAAGAGGATTTGTGTTTTTTAGCCTGCCACATGTCCAGATAATACTGATCAGATTATAACAGACATGTGTGCAAAATTTCGAATCTACTCTTGTTAACAAACTACCCACTGTCCCTGTTTTCACATTTGCAAGCCTGTCTGTCTAGAGTTTCAACACTAAAGGCAAGATCACAACAAAAAGCCCATGCATGGATGTCTTTCAAAATTGCGGTGGAAAAAAAACACATGAACCGTGCTGGCTAGGTTGATTATTTGGTCGGAAAATTGTGAATGACGGGGTTGGACAGTGGTGAAAAGAGACAGAAAATGAAATGATGACATGGGCTGCACTACCACCTGCACGCACAAACACACACACACATGCATACACACACATACACACACACAGACAGACAGAGAGAAGCGCCAACAAACCAATCAGTTTCTGGGAGGAAGCAGCCTCTCTCTGGTGTCACTGGGCAGACAACACGATCAAGTACACAACTCACACAACACATGTACACAATCCCGGCACTAGATACACAAAATCAGACAAGTTTGACTAAATCCACTCTCAAAGCGTTTGCCGGTGCACTGCCAAAAAATGGTGCTGCGGCTGCACTCATAGACAGACTTGGATACAACAGAGACGGAAATGTAGTGACTGTTTGAATTATTCAGTGTTCATGTGGGAAAATGAGCAAAACATGACATTGTACTTTTATCTATTAGAGGAGCGTCATACATTTAGCAGGATTTTGAATATTTTCTTAAATGTTGGTTATGATCTGGCTGTTCATCTACACATCTTCTGCTGACCTGCTAGGTGGAGTAGCAGTCCAAATAGAGGTGTCCAGACTCCAGCTCCCCAGACGCTTCCCTTCACGAAACTGGGAGAGTTCCTAGACAGTCTTTCTCTTGAAACACGTCTCCTCAAGTGACTTCTTCAATGAAATATATGGAACACAAAAACTCCACTTTCCCAAAAACATTTTTGTTGTTTTTAAAAATTGTGAGAAAATGTGTCAGGCATTGTACTACTTTAAAGACTTTCTCAATTCTCTGAAGACATGTAGTGGTGCATATATTTTCATCTTGAGAAGTTTGGAATTTTGTTTTGCATAGAGATAGACACTGATTGGTTGGTCAATATATCAGGATATTCTTTCCACTTTCTTGTCTGCCTCTCACCCTTAAATCTTATACATATGTCAGTATTTAGTCTGGGCCAGCCAGCTGCTTAAAGGAACTACATAAAACATTATTAACAATTTCATGCAAAAACTCCATTTGAGGGAAAATTATCCAAATATTTCGACCCAAAAATACAAAGCTTATCTGCCATTGTCTGCTCTGGATTCTAAAATATTGGTAATAGCATAAACAATGGAAAAAGCCATATTGGTCATTTTTGTTTGGCATTCTTCTTTTTCCACCTCTTGAGTAGGCCTGTCACGATAACAAAGTTCAAATGCTAAAGAAAATATAGACAATAAGCGATAATATTGAAACAAATTTATGCCACTGTCACAATAACCCAAGAGTAGATTTAAACCACAAAAACTATTCTAAATGTACAATATTGTTGAAATATCATGAGCTGCAATAAATAAACAGCCAAATGAAACACTAGTTGTTAGTTTGCATCTGTAATGAGTCATAGAAGTTATTAATTCAACCTTTTATGGCTCAAATCTTATCATATAGACAAAAAATAACCACAAATTTCCCAGACAATATACACATGATAAAAATATTGTTTCAGCTTATTTTGAATGATGATGATGAAGTCAGTATATGTTTTATATTTATACTTCCACCCGCTCCTTTTCGAACATGTATATAATTCCTTGTTTATAAGGATTACGAATCCTCGTTATTGGTTGGTTTTCTTATGCTTTTTGTTATGTCTTCTACTCATTTTGTGTTTTTATGAATGTTCAAAATAAACAACAACAAAGTCAATATAGTACTTAACATGATGGGCCTACCCTTGAGCTGTACCCAAATACCCCATTCTAAACCTAGCTCAAAAATACTGAAAACAGGCGTTGAAGTATTTGGCCAGCTACTCCGAAACTCTTTACATTTAGCCAAAAGGATTAACTGGAAGTGTGTCCATTGCAGAGGACCAGTGTCACGCTCCTCATTTTTAACTTGTACTATTGAATGTGAGTATCACATGTGGACAATGTGTTTGCCAGTCATATGTAAATGTGGATCGGAGGTGACAGCTCGTGAAGAGGAGTCAGGGCTGATTAAAGAGCAGCATGTTCAAGTGTTTTCCTCTGTGTGGCCCTCTCCATTGGCCAGAGCACCCTCTCGCATTCGTCTTTTGTCTTGTCTCTGAATGGGTACAATCAGTATTCATCTCCAGGTTAAATGAGCCCACAGCAACCACCCAGGAGTTTGCAACCAACCACAGCTCTGTAATCCAAAGATCTTCCCTAAAATATATTTTCGTATGTGGTTTTTGGAGACAGTTTTTGTGTTAATTATTCAGTTAGTGTTAATAAAACATGAACAAATACTTTATAATGACAAAATAGTTTCTTAAGAAAGACTTGGAGTTAGTATGTAATTAAGTAATTACTACCATAACCCTAACTCTTGCACTTAAATTTTAATAAAGTAGTTTATAAACCATATATATATATATATATATATATATATATATATATATATATTTGAATGTTTCTTGTTCATGCTTTTTTTTTTAAGTCTAATGTGTACTTTCTATAAAGTATAATATAAACCCAGTTTTGTATGTACTTGGTTGCATATACAAACACCTCTAGCATAAATAAAAAATAAATAAATAAATAAATAAAATTGGACTACAGTTTCAAGTTGTAGTAATCAAAAATTCTGTCACAAAAAGTATAACCCAGTGTTTCTCATCCTTGCCATACAAAACAATTATAATATCAATAACATTATATAACATATATATAATATGTGCTTCTCAGATGGTGTCCACTCCACAGCGTTTTTTTGGTCAAAACGGTGAAGTTTTTATTCATTTTAGTCTTTTGGAAAACGATGACATAGCGACCCCATTGTCACCACATGGCCAGAAGAGAATCCTGCTCAGGAAGGACTTTATGTGCATGCGCTCTTTCTAGTATTGTGTGTCCAGTGGCTCTGGCTGTATCCTGTTTACAGCACCACGTAGAGGTGTGGCATATGTATTACGTCTTTTCTTTTTCAGTGCTCCGTTGTCGTGTGGATGTGAATATTTATTGATCTGACACGTATGTGGACGCAATTTTTTTTTCAATCCGCAAAAAAATAAAATAAATTAAAAATAAAGTAGTAATAATAATAATAATAATAATAATAATAATAATAATAATAATAATAATAATAATAATAATAATAATCCAGGAGCGTTGTTGTGTGGACTTGGCCTCAATAAGGACCCCAATAGGTCCCATGACCAGATCTTAAGCAGGACTTAATCAGGTCTTAGTTATGGATGAACCAGGGCTTAACCATTTGTAAGCAAGACTGAATCCAAAGGAGAACAGCAAAGCCTGTATGAGAGGACCATGTACCATCAGTCTTACCTGCACCACAGTTTGAAGGCCATGATATAGCCTCTTTTCCTGGGTTGAATTATGGATGTAGTTATGGAAAATAGTATGTCAATCCAACAGAAATGTATTATATATATCTTAAAATGTGTTTGTTGAGGATTAAGTACCAGATAAATGTGAAATTACTCTAAAATTACCCTCAAAACTGCAGAAATATCACCTTATACCCTCATTTGAAAGTAACACCAAATTCATATTTCACTCTTATTGCTTGACTCAAACAGATAATAGTCCGTCATTTACTTTGCCTGACATGTTGAGACTACACCTGTGCTAGAAACGTCTCAATATTCTTAGAAGATATTCATCATGACATAATAGGGCTTTAAAATAATGCATTTACTACAATCAGTGGAGCAGAAAAGTAAAATAAGTGTCTTCTGTCTCACAGAGGCACCAGTTTGCAGTACAAACTCCTCATTGGACAGCAGTGACCTGAAAATGGCACCATCCCTCATATATAACATCCCTCATTATAGCATAAACAAATGCAATGTGATGACTTTATCTATTATCTTATATCCTGTGCCTGGAGCTGTGCATTATCATTTTCAGGTCAGACCATTTGTGCCAAATTAAACACCTGCCAATGCAACGCGATCCCCCAAGCACATACAATATGTATGTTACACACCCACACGCACTGTCTGCCAAATCCAGGCTAAAGACAGTATCTGCCTCTTACTATCAGTCTGCAGGGCTGGAAAGAGGAGAGGGACGCCATGTGGGGTTGACCTTACCTTATACTCAGCAATGCAAAAGGAGCCGTTTCACAGTACAGTCCATTTGCAACCACTTGAAATAAGTATTCAGCAGTATTCCTTTTGCTTTAGACCTTCTAAATATTTTTTTTTTCTGCTTTGGTGTTTTAAAAAGGTGCACTAATGAACTTTTCCGGTGGGGAGTGTCCGTCACTTGCTTGTCTGTACACTTATCTATCGCCACAGAAACAAGCTGTTAACACCTTTACGCAAAGTCAGATTTGTGTAGAGAAGAAATGCTAATGTGCATTTTCAGCTGTGGAACATTCTAGGCAAAGCAATATAATCTCTGTGGAAATGATCATGTACCCTCTAGCAGAATTTATTAATCACTTTAGAACCGGTCCTTGCTTAAGTTAACTCTAGGTCTTGATGTTGCTTTTTTATGTTTTAGTTTTATAGTTTTGTTTTCTCCCAATTTTAGTCCTTGTTTTGTCCTAGTTTATTTACTTTGACTTTAGGTATACATTACATTACTTTACACCACATGTCCGCTTTGTCTGATCTATGAGCCTTTAAAGCAGAGAGACATATGTGAAGGAATTCAGCAAGACACCAGCCCGGATCATTGACTCAGGGCCTACATTACGTTGGTGTATTATTTACTTTATTTTGGTGATGTTTTCTTTGGCCTTTTGTGCTTTAGGACCTAGGAAGGAACACTCATTGTGACTGGCTGGATCCTGTGGAAGACTTTTAGAATTGCATGCTGCAGACTGACATTTTTTCCGGGGCCAAGGGAACACGAGATGTTATCATTTAATGGTAAAGTCATCTCAAACAGCGATGATCTCCGAAGACAAAATGGCTGTGTGGTCTGATCTGGCCCGCACAGGAACACCACACATTCTGCAAAGCCTCAGATTAAGTTTAGCCTGATAACATCTCCCGATCTAAAGCGTAGTGTTTTCCTCCCAAAGCGCCGCAGTAACTATTATATAGGACACGCAGCTGTGCACCATGGTGGTAAAGTCCCTCACAATGGTCCAGAAATGAACAATGGAGCTTGTGTTCAGGATATGGCACTGCATAAAGTCCTACTAGGTCAGCAATTAACAAAAAGGTCAGAAGGGAAGATACAGTAGTGCTACCAGAGAGGCTTTGCTGTAGGCTATTCACATCATTATTCTGATATAGTGGACCGTATTTCTAATGAGGCTATAACCTGCATGTCTGTGCTATTGGAGTATTTGTACTTGCCTCAGCTCTGTGCAAATTCTGGGTAAAGCTACATTAAAATGAGAAATTTGTACAATAGCTGGCGGGATTGTATGTAAACTAGCACATCTAACAAAGGCTGCAAAACAGACAATTGTGTACAATAGGATGAAGGGCCCATATTACGATGTACTGTATTCTGATCTCTGTTATAAAATCATTTCCTCAATACAATTATACCTGGAGTTGTGTTTTGTTTAATTCCCACATGTTTAACACACAAAACCTGCATATTTAGGCTAAGTTCATTGCTCAAACAGGAAACTGTCTGTGCCACATTGTGTTGTCATGTGGGGGTACAGGAAGTGCTCCATTGTGTTTTCAAGCTTCATACAACTTCACTAGGGCTACGTTTACACTGAAACGTATCACCGTATCACCGTATCATCATATCAGAAATGATTTGCGTCCAGACACATTGTTTCTCTAAAAGCCTTCCCTATCCACACAGCTGTGCGCATATTTGTTTACATTTTACAGAAATGAAACTTAAAACCGCATGGCTAATTTGCATAAGCGGTTTCCCTCTCTCTCCCTCTTTGTGTCCTGTCGCGGCCAGCTCCTATCCGATTAAAAAGGAAATGACTCAGTGGAATATAAGTGTTTTTTTCTGTGACATTCTGCTAATGGTGAATCTGTTCTGTGCTTCTATGGCGTTGGAGGTGGTTCATGTTAAACTTTTCAGAGATTATACATCTGCAGATCATACACATAGACCTATAGAACTATACTTTGCCCTTTAACTCGAAACCGCCTGAAATGCTAGTAAGTTGCAGCAGCCGATTTTAAGCCAAGGAAGATGTCTTTTCGTGGAATGTGTACTAGCAAATAGTTCAAGCTACACTGTTTTCCATCTGTCTATGTTTGTTTAAACTGTTAGTGTCACAAACCCAGTGAATCAGGAAGGTGCCAGTCACAGTGTCGTCAGCGTATCAACGTTTTCAGGCATCCACGCGGTGCTGAATCAGATCCGTACTCAGATGAATTTGTGAGAAATGGCGGCACCAGTTCGTTCCATCTCTGGAGCTGTTTTCCATCGGATTAGTGTGGACGAACACTTCATCCGCAATGAAAATGACTTAAACATACTAATACGTACTCGTGTGGATGAGGCCTAGAATCATTTGGATGATTTCTGCCTGGAAAAGTCTATCAAACAAAAGGTGAAAGGTGGCTTGAAAACTAACACCAAATGACATCACAAGGTGGAACAGAGCATTTTGAGCTTTAGAAAAGAGACAGACTAATAATGTGTGAACGAAACAAAACACAAATCCAGATAAGGTTTGAGGAGATAATGGCATTATAACATTAAAAGTTTAAAGCTCATTCCATTTTGTGTAATATAGGAACTTTAAATGAAATGACAAAGATTATTGCTTGGACTCAATCTGGCAGAGAAATCTTCAGCTGTTGTAATAGGCAATACCAGTCATTTAGTTTTGATTCAGTATCGCTTAATACTATGGCAGCTATCTCATTAGCAATCTGATACTGATAACAATGAGTTTTGTATTGTAATGCTTTGCTCCTGTACTACAAACCTTGGTGTATAGAGGCTAGCATTCTCTTTGCTCCACCCCAGCTTGAAGTGATCTGATGATGAGTTAAAATTGAATGAAAAATGGGACCTTTTTGGATGAAAAAATTGACCTTTTTGATAGATTCTTTGATATTTTTGCTTGTGAATTAGTACTTATTCTTCACTATCAATATATACCTTTTTTGATATCACTACTTGTGACACATGGTAGGATGATAGAGGGGAAAAGGGTATATATAGGAATAGATTCTATCATTGGTCATTGGTGGAAATACAAAGGTTGCAAAGGTATGTTAAAGGTATAAAATAAAGTCATCCTGTTTGAATTCATTTGAAATACACCAGTGATAAATATATGCATAAGAAAATTTGCCAACATTTCAACTTAGAGCATTCAAAGTGGAAAAAGTGAAAAAAAAATCTAAATTTGCTTTACTATGAAGTTCTACACTCATTACCACACTCCTTTTTCATCTTTTCTAACTGTAAACATTTTCCAATTGCGTCTTAATAACTCACAAACTCCACATTTTAAAATCAGCATCTCTGCACCAAACATTCTATCCACATCAATTCGTTTCTGTTCTCCACGTCTTAACTCACATCTTGTACATTTGAACATATCTCAGACGAATCAGATGCTACTTAGCCTGCAGGTTGTGGCGCGGCATCTGCCAGGCTTTTCACATATGGGCCCACAGATGAAATAAGCTGCCTGTTCGATAATAATCCAACCCTGTCAGACATTTTATCCACTGTGCAAGGATGTAACGTGGTCTTACCGAAGCCTGTCTCTGGTTTTAGCACCTCTGTGGAGATCACCGCGGTTACAAGCTGCTCCCCGCGGGCCTGGATGACGCTGTAAGGAGAGGCTGCTATGGGACGCAAGCTGTGCACAGGGAGGAGCGATGCCCGCCTGGTACAAGCTGTCATGGGCTGTGCTGTTTGTAAGGTGTGGGCACTGAGCGAGACGGCACGAGAGCTTGTGTAACCATAACATAGATGAGCACGTATGAAGGCACGGTACAAGATGCAGATCAGTGAGGGGAAACAGACAGTTGTAACAGAATATGACTGTCATTCGGGTGATCTGATCTATGTGGTTTAGCAATACAATGTTGTCATGGTGCAACAAGGGCTACAGTATGGATTCATTATTTTAAACCTGCACTGTGTAACTTTACTGGTAGAGTGTGCACCACCTGCTTGGCTCCATGTAGATGTTATGTTTTTTTTGTTTTTTTTTCCTAGGAACGATCTATAGTATGGCATGTCATTTAACTGTCTCCATGTAAACAAGCAACCACATCTAGTTACAGGTCAGATCTATAGAGAAGTGGGCCTGCTCATGGCAAATAAAGTGATAAATAAAGATATATTTGTTTAATGCCATACTGCGGAACATCCCAGGCAAAGCTTTAACATCACTATGAAGACAAGCAAATGGCAGACCCTCACCCAGAAAAGTTACACTATACACCTTCATGGAACTGAAGTCAATTTTGATTTACCTAAACAAGTAGATTATTGATTATTGATTACTGCTCTCAGTCTGTATAATCTAGGGATGCATTACTATGGTATTGGTAATGGATATTGGCACCAATATTGAAAATTTTGGTGGATTAGATATTGATTCCGAGATATTGATTCAACCAATATCCCATTTTGGTATATAAACTGCTGTAATGAGATTCACTGGTACAAAACATCTCATAAAAATTGTATTTTTTAAAAGCTGTTCTGTATTTAGTTACTAAATGATAAATAACAGTTGCAAAACACATTTAGCTCATTTTTACCTTATTCTGATTGTGTTTAAGGAAAATAATTCAAAATTTTAGTCTCCGCCCTGGTATAATTTGATATTGGCTATCAGCAGATACTTAAGCCCAAAGATTGAAAATCTAGTTTGAAATTTTGTCATAATAACACTACCTTGGCTTGAACTGAACCAGGATTATACTGTGAAACAGTTTTTCATACTCATTATATACTTGACGAACAAAGCCACTGTAGTTGGTCAGATATAGTCCACCCTGGCCTGTCTCACGATGAGCTGTGATGTGGAGGGCAGCAGGTTGGCGGCAGATGGACGCTCATATGAACAAGTGACACAGATCCAAACACTCCTCGCCTGCTTGGCCACAGTATACAAATGCTATAGCTCCATATTGAGGACTATAATAAAAACATTACATTAGAGCGTGAGGGAAGCTCTGGCAGGGACAGATGGAGGGTACTGGGACCCTGCTAGCGCCCTGGCACAACTTAGCCACACGCAGGTTAGCGCGCCCGGAGAGCTAATACCGGCCACAGTCACACCGCTGCCTCCAGCCGCTCCCTACAAGAGGTCAATAAACAGATTAAACACATAAACAAACATGGTGGATACGCTTTACATTATTGATGGTTACAAATGTTTTATTAAACTGATTTAAAGACTGCATTAGGCTGGACCAGGTTTTTACACAAAGAAGATTACAAAAAAGTACAAAAAAGGATTTCAGCACCTATGTCACTTAGTTTTTATAGATACATGCTGGTAGTATTTGGCAGTACTATCAGTAGCTTTATTTGTATGCACACCATAATCTGATTATTATCTGATTTCTGAACCTCTAAGATTATTTAAATGACATGCAAACCAGAGAACCTGTCGTGAGTAATCAGAGGGACCATGATGAGAAACGAATCATATGATTTCGCTGTTTACATGTCATTTTAATAGTCTCATAACTCCAAAAATCTGACAATAATCAGATTTGGAGTGCACATGTGACCATAGCCACTGTGGTGCTTATTACTGGTTTTCTAGAATGTAATAATGCTCTCATATGGGGGCAAGGGACATTTTTAAGATAAAGATAAAAACACACAGTTAAACCTCATTGTTTCTATTATTCACTAGACCAACAAATTCACTATATTGCAAGAAAAATTTGTGTTTTATCAATGTTAATCGTACTTGCCCCACTTCGGTATTACATATTATAGGGCTATAAAATGTTGTGATATCATCTGAAATCCAGTAATTCAGAATAGAAAATGTTGGGTACCACTTTATAACTACATCTAAATCCCTTAATAACGTGAACAAATATTGAATCACATGTAGTTATAAAATGTTACAAAATGTTGACATATACTTATTATTCATTGTGGTTTTCAAAGTAATTATGTTTAAAAATGTGTTGCTTTTTAAAATACTTGTTAGTCCTATATTTTGTGGCACGTGTTTAAAACCACACTCTGATATGTCTCTGCACTAAATCCACAAAATAGTAGCCCAAACAACAAGGACTAAACCCAGAAATCCACTTAATTAATCCTTTCAGTCGAAGCGAAATTAAACAACCAAATAACATTCAATCAAGCCATGTTCGACATGTTTTAAAGTGAAAAGGAAATTCTCTCCTCTGCTAATTATTGTGTTTTTGGTTGTGAAAAACAAAGCACAGTGTCTCGCCCACCTGTGACAACAAGAGAGCAGGGATTCATTTAAAATTCATTAATAAATTAGTTTTAGTGGGATGAAACTGGGTGGAAACAGCAGAATTTGAAATGACTTGTTTCTTGTCCTAATCACAGATGTGCCAGTAACACAGCAGTAATCATTTTTGTTGGAGTTGGAAAGTAAACGAACAATTAGAGCTTATAAATGGCTGTAAGAGTAAAGAGCCAAATACACTGTTGTACTTTGTGCCACAGGCTTAAGTCAGTCCATGATTAATACAAGTGCAGAAAGGGTTAAAAGTACTATTGAAAATGCAATGTGGCTATTTTAGGTTTCCAGTCGCATGTTCTTATGGAGGTCGTATTATGTAAAATCAATTATTCTGAGCTTTTTACCATGTTATAACGATGTTCCCCTATCAAAAACATGCCTGAAGAGGTGTTATATGTCATCCATGTGTAATCTAGCGATCGGGCGTTGACAGTATGATTCTGTTCAAAGCCCAGTCCGCAGGCCTACATCACCCATTCTCCAGCACAGCAATTGTCCATAAATATACAAAAGCGCAAAACAAAACAATACAACTACAGCTTCACAAACCTGACGCTAACCATAGAACTATAATAAAATCTTCAAGATGGATCCAAGATGGCGCCGTATTGTTTTCAATGGCCTGTGCTCAGTGGTGCATGACTAGTTCCTCCCACCCGTGTGACGTCTATAACGTGCACGATGTGGAGCGTTTGGACCAATCAGAGCGAGAGCTGCTAGAGCGGAGCTAGCGCGGGCTCAGAGTGGAGCTAGGCTAACTTTTACAAAAGAAACTTTTAGGCTCTTTAAGGATTTAAAACTTTTAAAAAGTTTATGTTGTGAAAATAGAAAAGAATCCCTATAAAATCTGACCTTTGTGAGAGTTGTCGATGCCCTGTCAGTCAAACACGGGCAGTTTGAATTTGTAAAAAATGCATTGTGCTTCTATGGTACAATTTTTTCTAGGCCCAAGTGCCCGGGAGTTGCAGTATCAATGTCTGGAGCCGGGACACAGGGGAATGCCTTATCCAGTTTTTATTATAGATTCATTATGCTAATGTGCATTAACGAAATGCACGCTGATTGTGTTGTGATAGCACTCTAAAGGAGGAGTGACTTAGCACAGAGAGCAAAGGGAGGGAGAACTCAGAGCAGCAAAATTAAAGCGAAACTTATTGAACATGTTTATATATTGTTTTCGGTGAAAAAAAAAAAATATATATATATATATATATATATATATATATATGCAAATCGGTGGATTTACATGTACCGTTTCTAATTACACTGGCCGACACCACCCTGTCATAATCGTTATAATCTCCTAACACCATTCTGTCAGTGTTACTGCTGTCTGATAGTGAGCCATCTTTGGTCTGACAGAAGAAGAGCAGAGACCACAGCTGGGCCTGAACAAAAACATTACAGACGGAAGCTTTAACTGCTTTAGGACTGTTGTAATGGGTTTGGTTCTCCTTGAGTGATATAGATCCTTATCAGTCAATAAAACTGAAGTGAAATTGATTGAAAGGTATGCTTTCAAAGTAGTATCAAAAATCCATCACTGAAACATCATTTTTAACATCGTTAAACAGTCTGTGGATATAAAAATGTTGCCTTGTGTTAATATTCTTAATCAGTGTTCTCTTTCCAAAACATACAATCTCATATCACATAATTATAGATGCGTTATTGATATGGCTGAAGGGCTCATCAGATTTCTTTGCTGAAGTTTTTCATCAGTTTTGCTTTTCACTGAGTAACTTCCCAATTATTCTCACACTAAAATAATTACACAGTGCTACATTTTATGGTAATCGCAGTCATGATAAGTTTGAAAGTGACTTTGTAATCAGCGGTTTGGGGAAAGCGTCGATGGTGTCAGATACTTCACAGATTAAACATTTGACTAATTAATATGACTAATTATTTATTGTTCACTTTGATGAGAAACATCTAGTCACTGTACAAGCTGTGACCCACTGCCACTGAAACACACAGAGACTTCAGCCTATTTTGCTAAATATCTGTTTTTTAAAGGTGTTATATTACACCGAAATTAACTCTATGTTATAATGTTATTACCTTCTTAAAACATACCTGGAGTTGTGTTTTGTTTCATTCACACATTTGAGTAATGTCCAAAGCTCATAATGTCCTGTTCCACCTTGTGATGTCATGAAGCAGTAGTTTTCAAATTAACAGCTACAATTTTTACCTTTTATTTAGGAAAGAATAGCGATTCTAGTGAAGATGTATGGAGTTTAAAAACACACTGGTGCACTTCCTGTATGAAAACATGACATCACAAGTTGTACTGTTTTCAGATTGAGAGAAGAACTCAGCCTAAATATGTAAATGAAACAAACACAACTCTAGGTATGTTTGTGATGATGAAACAATATAACATAAAGCAGGAAATATTTTTATATAGGCTTTAACCATCTCTGAGTTTTAGCTAAAATATGAAACCGACATAAACATCTGTGATAATAGTTAAAATTGTACTGTTCTGAGCTCTGGTAGAATCTGGAATCTAAGTTACTATTGCTTTGGCAAAACTCATTGGAAATTATGTGATTTTTAATTCATGAATTTCCTACTAAGATTGTGTGCTTCTCTTTTTGCCAGCCCCAGGTGGTTTTCAAAATAGGAAAAACTGAAAAAGTCGTATTTCAAGTTGGATTGTTTGATGGAGAAATACCAAATAATACTTTTAAGAGAATTTCTGGGAACTTACATTTGATCACATATTGCCTAATATAGGAATAGTGATTCAAAATGATTGCATGGTATTGCCAATAACTAAAATGGTTCATATTAAATTAAATCTCACCATGAGTTTTCAGAATGATGAAAAGTTAGGACCGTTTCCATAGCAATTTACGTCAACTGTCCTCAAAATGTACAATATGCGTGTGTATATATATGTGTAATTATGCCTTATTTTACTGCTTATTTTGAATTTATTATTACCATTTATATTTTTGCTCTTTGTTATTATATTTATTGTGATGTGTGAGCTACTGTGTCCAACTAATGTCTGTTGTGGATCAATAAAGGTTGTCTAAAATGGCGCTACATGACAGGAAGCAGAGACCCATGTATATGCAAAAATGAAACAAATTTGTCTCCATAATGTTTTTTTTTTTTTTTATTATTATTATTTTATTGTAAATTCCCTGCTTACATTTCATTCAAAGCACTATTTGACTGACAACTGGCTTGATGAGAACAGCCCAAATCAATTACAATGAACTCCTCCCCTGTACTTTGATTTTAATTTCTCATTGTGATAAAGTGGATGATCAGAGCCAGTGAACACCTCAGACTGTTTATGTTTGAATATAAACGCTCTGAGAAAGGCTCTAAAGTGCTTTGCGTTTTATTCTCCACACAAACCGCGTAATGCATGTTTTCTCTCACTCGCCTCGCTCAATAGAGGTTCTTATTCGAGGCATTTACCGGCAGCTATTTCCTCTAGCTTTTCTGTTGTAGATCTGTAGTGTCTGAACCACCACAATACAACTGTCTGCATCTAATCACTGCTATGCATATGTGTCTGTGGACTGAGCTCACTTTTGTATAACACTAAATAAATGTGTTCTAGCTGATGTGCTTTTTGCTGTTTACCTGAAATAACTTTCTAATATAGACCTTGGTTATAGGGACAATAGTTTGCTTCACTTTTTGGCCACCATTTATAATACTGAATCTTCATCGAAAACTTATTCAGAGATATGTTTTTGTTTATGTTTTTGGTGCACATTTAAAGGTGCACTAGCTTTTCTGGTGAGGGTCCACAACCTATTTGTCTCCATGGAGATGTTAATGCTTTGGTTTACTTTAAATTGTTCGCAGTATAGTATTACACTAATCTGTCTTGCATTTATTCAACTGCAAGTGTTATTTATTGCTCAATAATATCTTAAAAAACATTAATTCTTACTGTGAGTGGGGTCGCCTCTCCATAAATCTGACCTGTAATTTGGCTTGCAAGTCTTCATTCTTATTTAATGACTATACTGTGGAACATTCTAGGCGCATCTCCACGGAGACAAGCAAGGTGACAGACCCTCCACCAGACAAGGTACACAGGGCGTCTTAAATAACCCTGTATATTTAGTCCCATAACACTTACATCAGCATGTTTTAACCCATAGCAACATAAAGTTCACACAACAGCGTCTTTACATTGATAGACATGCAAACAAATGTTTATTTTTGACAATGTTTTCACAACCAAGTTAAAGTTTCAGTTGGGATTCGGTTTAGGAACACATATTTTGTTTTAGGTTAGGGCTTTGGGGTTTGCTTTATAGTTTTGCTAACTTGCAGAATCTTGGCAGAAATGCTGTAAAATGACACAGTTCATGTGCTTTCATCAGACATCTCAGTTCTCAAATTGTTCAGCATTTTGACACTATCATTGTTTTATGCTTCATGCAAACAGCTTCAGTGCCCTCAACTGTTGTTTGGCTTAGACAAATATGAATTAGAAAGCGCAAATGATGCATACTATTGAGTCATTAGCCTAATGTAATGTTTTTGATGTTAATGTGTACAGCTCCTATTATAAGCCAGTAGAGTAGTAGTGTTGTCATGATTTTGATATTAAAGAATAGACTTGATATTCAGTACTGATACTACAATGATAACTAAAAGAACACTCTTTATTTAGACAGTAGAATGTAATTTTCAACATTAAATCATAGCATTTTCTTTTGCATTACCATGTGGTCTTGTATGTTATCTTTCAGTTGTTCCTCAGTAGTCCATACTACTCTATGTGCTCTTATACTTGGTCTGGGACACCTTAAGATCATTCTAAAGCTTTTCAGGAAAGGTTAATTTCTGTCTGTGACTTGTTTACTATAGACACCTGCTCAAATGAGTATCTAGTGTCGATACTAATTTTAGTATCTGGTTTTTGACAACCTTAGTGACATTTTATGCACAATTGTGGACACAGTTACGGTACGTCTGTCATGGTCTAATCAGTTGTCTATAATGTTGTGTTCTTTTCTATGCTAAGCCTAATCATAAGTCCAGCAGTTAGCTGCTTATTTCTAATTCAACCCAGCTTCGTCTTTGTTGTTGCGATTGAAACTTTTACCTGCATAATCTTCATAGCACAAAAAGAGCAAAAAAGGAAAAAGTCAAAGAGGAAAGTGAAAAGGCGAGTCAAGCTGTGAACAGAAGAAAGCAAAAAGGCGAGATCAGACCAAAAGACTAAAGGAGAGAGAGAGACTTGTCTGACGCATGGTGCAGGAGAGAGAGATAGAAAGAAAGAAAGAAAGAAAGAGAGAGAGAGAGAGAGAAAGAGAGGGAGACAGAGGGAGAGAGAGGCTAATCAGCAGGTAGCGGTGCGTGGGGCTGTGCTAGGGCCCTGCTGAGCTGTCTGCCCGGCCGCCCGATGAGCTCATGTCTGGCTCTAATGCCAATCTCCTCCACTGGCACACTGCCTCTCCACACCGCCACCCCAACACAAGCACCTACCCCAAAAAGAGGAGGGGGAGAGAGGACAAGTGAAGGGACTATAGGTGGGCTGGCCGGGGCTATGTTTATGTCCACTTCCCCCCACCAGGACAGTCAGGGTCCAGACGTTTGGTAATGACACAGGAAGACAGCGCAGTAAACCTGAGCAGGGACATGTGTGTGTGTGGTTTTATTTGGCCGTAAACACTGGTGATTACAGAGTGGGGACGGGCAGCTTACAGCCTATCTGCTCTGCTCTTAAAGTCCGGAGGTATAGTTACAGACAGCGCACTGCAGAGGACAGCACTGGCTTTTATGAGGACTGTTCTACAAAAGGAGAGTCAAGAGTGGACAGAGGCGGCGTCAGGCATTTTTGGTTGGAGGAGCTATGGGAGTGCTAAGTTCTTCATTGGGGGTGCACACTTGAAGGTCCTATATTACGCAAATTTACTCCTGTTAGCTTTTAGTTGTTGTTACCGCATCAAAAACATAATTTATTATCATCATTTATATCGCATCATTTATTATCTGTCTGTCTGCATCTCCAAAGCTCAGAATACTCTGTTCCAGTGGTAGTTTTCAAGTTATCGGCTACCTTTTGCTTTCTGTTTAATAGAAAATGGCAATTCCATGGCTGAAATGATCCAAATGATTCTAGTGAAGGTGTATGGGGTTTGAAAACACAATGCAGCACTTGCACTATTACCACATGACATCACAAGGTTGAACACAGTGATTTTGGTTTGAGAACTCTGCCTAAATATGCAAATTTTGTCTGTTAAACACGTGTGTATGAAACAAACCTTGAGTATATTTTTGAGAAGGTAACAACATTATAATGCAGATCAGAAAACAGCGTAATGTGGGTCTTTTAACATTTTAATTTAGAGCCTTGAATGTGAGCGCACCCCCAACCCCTAACATGTTTGGTTTGCTGCTTTAAACACATTTAAATGTAGATGTGACTTATAAACCTAATATGGAATTATTGTTTTACTGTAGTCTCATTTTGATCTCTCTGTGGTTGCCAGTTGAACATGTTTAGTCGAGATTAAATGTCATATGAAAATGGAACCAAAATCTTTGGGGGAGCTATAGGGCTGCATTGGCCATTCTAGGGGAGGCTAGTGTCCCTTCAAGATCCCCCTGGCATCACCCCTGAGAGTGGAGTGCTGTAGTTCTTTCAATGGTAGTTTTTTGCTATGAATCCCACTTGTAATTTTCCTGTTGCTGCTCATTTTCAAATCTTTGACCATACAATTAGAGTTGTAGACTAATCAGCTGTAGATTTCACAATTACCTAAATTTCAATCTAATGATCATCTTTGAGCTTTTCATTTCAGTGTGCCGCAGCCAATCCTCAGTAAAAGCATGGAGTTTGGAGCAGAATTCAGACTTTGGATGAATAAATTGGACTATTTTACATTAGAAAATTGATGGGTTGACATGTCTCCCCTTCTTATTACGACCAGCCATAATAGTGCACTGTGAGGGAAGTGTTCGTGCCCACAGTCGTTACTCAGGTGAGATTGAAACTGAAATGTTTTGCACCAATAAAATATTTAAATAGCAATTTGATCTACCAACCAGAACTTTGCCAAACGTTACCCTAGTACCAACTTTGTGTCTCTATAATGTCACTGGGAGCTAAAATGGTTATGTTAGGGAAGTTTTGCCCAGAGACACAACAGTTATTCAGGTGAGGTTCAAACTAGGGATGCACTGATCCAACTTTTTCAGTTCAAATACGGATTCTGATACTATAGCTCAAGTATCCGTCGATACCCAATATTAACCGATACGAAGAGACTGACAACAGCATTTATTCCCTTGAAACTAAAATAACATAATAACAATACAGAACTGATCCAAATGTGTTATGTTGCTGTTATTTATCTCTCAAGTAACAGAGAACAACTTTTTATAACATAACTTCAAACATTATGAGACTTTCTGGACCAATTATAATCAGTAAATAGTCTTATTACATTAATTTGTATGTCCAACCAGGATATCAGTCGAATCGATATTTTGAAGCCAATATCCGATCCAGCTAATTTGTCAGTATTGATGACAATATCTCTTATACCAGTGTTGGATTGATGCATCCCTACTTCAAACTCACAGCTTCAAAGTTGATGTAGTCCTTCATTCGTCAAGAGTGATCCAAAAGATGTTTCACTTGCCATACAACGCAATTTCAAAAACATTTTCCTTTTAAAAGTTTTTCAGACGTAACTTTCTGGTTTATTTGTGGCTATTTTCATCCCAATCAATTCTGTAATTAACCGTTTTCTGTATATAACAAAATAACACCAAATAAATTGCCATCATAAATCATCTAACTAACTTTTCAAAACTGTACCTCTCACTACCCTGTCCCTGTATATGTCATTTGGAGCTAAAACAGTCGGTGAGTAATGTAGCATCTGTCCACCTTCTCCAGAGTGTGGTGTGACTGCAGTGGAGCCTGCGGCACTCTTCCAGACAGGTACAGGAGGAGGCCGGCCTGACTGGCGAAAATGATAGTCTGGCTTTATGAATGTATATAAACCACAGCTCTGCACCTGTGTGTGGACAGGAAATGACATGCCATCACAGCCAAACAAGGTCAACAAGCTGCAAATCTCCTCTGTTTTACGGACCTACTGTCTGAGAACTTTCTGTGACGATGTGAGATAGACAGAGGGGACCAAAATAAGACTTAAATCCACTGTACCTGAACTGATTAATTTTACACAGTTTGCAGTAGTCCAAAGTTATTCCTCACTTACCTTATGCATTACGAGCATCCTAATTATTCACCGCAATGACTTTATAAGTGCTTTTTCACAAATTTCAGGTGAGAGTGTAGTTAAACCGTGACGGAAAAGATGGCAAAATTTTAGCCTGTTAATATTGCTGTTCCTGCTTTTCAGAAAATCAGCAGACTTATTTTTACCTCAAACTTGAGCTGCTTATACAATATATCTGTGCTGAGGCAGGGCACACTTTGCTCAAATACATGCAAAAAATCAGGTACAGGCTCTTTATAAGTATATATATCTAAAAATGTAATCATTAAAAAGTGTCCAAATTTGGTGTTCAGTGCAGATTAATAACATAAACAAATGCTTAGTTAATCAAGTCACTGACCCAATGCTTAAACCTGGTGTACCCAATTTTTTTCTTGTATTGTAATAAACTGTGTGTTTTCCTCCAGTAAACAGTGTTACAATTGACATTGCTTTAGCAATCTATCCCTGTTTCACTTCAGCATCTTGAAAAAGTTGCTCTAAAGGCATGCACATGTCAGAAAATGTTTGCATGTGAATGTTAAAGAACACATATTATGCCTGGTCTTATATACTGTGTTGTTAAAATCATCAAGGATCATGCTATATTTTTCACATTCTACATCGCAATATTAATCTAAAATGACTTGTTAAAAGAAACGAGTAAGCTGACTTGTGTGTTAGAAAACTGCGGTGCCCAGTGGGAGCTGACATCGCCATAAACCTCATCATAGCAAAGAGTCAGCACCTCTGATGGATAGCTGCAAATCACAATAGCAAGTGGCAGGTTTGTGCCAAAATGACTGCAGTGCTGTTGAATCCTACGTGTATCACAGATTCATAAAATAAAATTGGAGAACAAAGCAAGTAAAGAACAATGGTATACTGGTGGCGGTGAAAATGGGCATTGACCGGCAATTAAGTGATTAATGATTGCTCATGCTCGAATCACTCCAGATACAACTTTGAGAGGGTAAATGAGAAGGGGAAACAACAACTATAACATGGTTAAAAGGCCTGAAAAGTCAATTTAAATAGGTCTGCTTTGTGCAAGTTCAAATTGAAAAAGTTTAAATACATACTTTTTCCTGTCATGGTTTGAAAATTGGGTAGTGCAGCTTTATATTAAGTCTTAGAAGAAAAGTGGACAGTTCAGTTTCCCAAACAAGTAAGCTGTTACTCTACTTGTTATTCTACTTCTCTATCTCTTCTGATATGACTAGCCTAGCAGATAAAATATGACTAGATGGTTGTATCTTTTGTTGCTTTGCCCAATAGTCTGACATGTGAAAGCAGAATCAAAGTGGGTGGTTTTTTATTCATAAATTTGTAAAATATCCAAATTTCAACACCTGAAATGTTTTTTTGTTGTTGTTTTTTTTACCCTCTAAGGTCTTGTCCTCTCACCCACATCTTTTGGTCTGTCTTGCTCTGTCAGTTGCTGAGATGCACCGTGGTTCATTCATGAATAAATATGTTTTGGTATCAGGGATGATTCAGATTTGTTGTTCTAGCTTTTACAGAGATGGTAGACTAACATACTAAGATCTGCAATTAAAAGACTGTTGTTAATTTATGCTTATGTTTAAGTGTAATGGGCAACAGATCAAATTACTGATTTCTTAAAATTTGTAAATATTGGGTTTATCATTTATCATTAAAAGACTACTGAAGAGCTGACAAGCTTTACCTCTCCATAATGGCATTTCACACTAGCAAGCAGCAGATTTCCATGTTTTGTGTTTTTATTTTTGAAAAAATTGGCATGTCACATTTTAACCATACATGTATGATCTGGAGTCTGATCCTTTTAAATACAAGTGACTACAAGGCTGTAGGTGGAAGCCTCAAGACAATGGATTACTCAAACATGCATGAATCATTTGGGCAAATTAGTAACGAGGGAAAATGCTTAACATTTTTCACAGCTCATAAAAGTTGTTTTAACACAGTATGTTCCCGCAAAGTATTACCTGTGCAGCCAGAATGGTCAGGTCTAGGTGTGAGAGGTGCAGGATACTGCTGGCTAATGACTTCCACAGTGGGCTTGTCCTGTCCCCCTCACATGCATTCATTTATGCCCCCTCAGGCAGGTACGGTTCACCCAGGCCGGGACAATGACCAATTAGCCCTAAATGCAGACTCAAACTGCCACACAAGCTCTCACTCTCACCTGTATCTGTATGAACCAGGGCCTGTTTAGAGTCAGCACTTCTTGCACGTGTATGACTGTGGATGCTTTAAGGAAGTCAAATATTTCAGGAGGACATATGCAGACTCAACTGAGATTTTGCCTTAACTTGGGGTTTCAACTCACAGCCTGATCCTCCATCCTCACATTTTACACGTTATGATGTGAAAGAGCTCCTTTCATATCAAGTAGCTTGACCTCTTTTTTTTTTTTTAAATGCACGACTACTGCCTGTGCCTAAACCTACATATAGAAGATACATACAAGTTTTTCTCACTATATGTACAGACCATGCCTCATGTGAAAGCTCAGAATTCACTCACTGAGTTGCAGAGGCTGCACTAGCATTGATTTATGATTAGCCGCAGCTACTGAGGAGTTAGTACTGACAGTTCAGATCAGAGACAGTCCTACATTTTACGTTTAAACCAACTGGATTTCAACTTTGAAACTGGCAACTCAAAATGAGATACTCAAGGATAATGGTCTTGAGAACCAAAACACTAAATTATAGCAGACATACATGTCCAAAATTTATATATATTTGTAATTAAAAATAAATCACCATATAATTTTTATCAGGAAAAGCTACATTTGATTTGAATACGTTTGCCTTGGACACAGGTAGGTCAAGTTTATGTCATTTTAAATAAAAATCTTATATACAGTCCCTTTTACTACTAGCCTATATTATTTCAATAATGCAATACATTTGAAGTGTAAATTATTACTTCCCCTAATACAATCAAATAAAACCCTTCTGGTTTCATTTGCTTTTGTCATAATCCAGAAAGTTATATTTGCATCTATTTTTACTGAATTAAAAATGACAGCAAAGCCAAATTTTGTATTTTAAAAACTAGGCAACATATTTAATGAAGGGAGACAAATGGATAATTACATGTTTAGTGACTGCACAATGGATTTTGTTTTCTGATTTGATTTATTTCATTACTAGTTGTATTTTTTAGTGTTACAGGTGCACTGTGTAACTATTTGTTTCTATGGATATGTCATTGCTCTGTCTAGAATGTTCCACAATATGACATTAAACAGGTCTACATTACATTTATAAAATTACAAGTGGTTTTATTGCTCAAAAATACCAAGAAAAATAGGCATTCTGACTGAGTGGGGTTGCCCATCCACAGATCTGATCTGTTACTTGGTCTGGTTTGGTCTGATGATATAAAGGTTTAATGTCATATTGTGAAATATTCCAGACAAAGCAATAAAATCTTCATAGAGAAAATCATTTGACGGACCGTCCACCAGAAGAGTTACACAATGCAATGTTAAAACTCAACATATCCATATTTCATGTCATACCTGTTTTCTTTACTTACAAGAATAGGATCCCCATTTGAATACAGTATATTGTGCATGATTAGGTAACATAGTGAAGTCAGACCAAACAATACTATCACAAAGGCCCATCTCCTGTTCTCCGTCGTAGTCTTGGAGATAGGATCTGATGGTTGGTCGTGTGATGGAGGCTGCACCCTTCACTGGAATGTTTAGGACGCTCTGGTCTTAGCGCGGAGGATAAACAGCTCTGCGTTCTGTTGTGTAAATCTTCTCTAACATGTCATTTCATGTTCTTGGTTTCTCTGGAGTCTCCGTACAGTTACCACCACAAACTGCCATAATGCTTGAAATCTAATGTAATGGTTGACTCCTACGCTGCTGGTGAAGTCTTTTATCATCAGCCAGGTCAAAACAAATAAATAATTAAAATTTTTGTGCACCCACAAATTAAAGGTTCTTGATGGGAATTACAAGTTAGCGTGTAATTGGCCCATATTACTCTATTTTCTGATCTTATCTGTTATAGCGTTGTTTCCTTACCAAAACATACCTGGAATTTCGTTTAGTTTCATTCACACAGTTATTCTCGGAAAACAAACTCTGTTCCATCTTGTCATGTAACGTGGTAATACAGGAAGTGCTCCACTGTGGTTACACACACCTTCACTATAATCATTTGGATAATTTTAGCCCTGGAATTTTCAATTTCTACTGAACAAAAAGTATAATGTTGCTGCTAACTTGAAAACTACCACTTCATGACATCACAAGGTGGAACAAAGCATCTTGGGCTGTGGAGATGCAGACAGCAGACAGACTAATGAAGCAAAACGCAACTCCAAGTATGTTTTTGATGAGGCAACAACATTCAAACATGTCTTAAAGCTCACAAAAGCTAATTTTGTTTAATATAGGGCATTTAATGTGGTTTCTTATAGTTATTCGACTTAATATCTTTCTGAGTTTGCTGTAGACTGCTTTGTTTTTCAAGGGAAACACAGGTTTTGGAGACCAAGTTACACTTTTGTTGAGGTGATAATGGTAATCTGCTTCCCCCGGGCAACAAAACATGCAGTATTAGTGCCGCAAGCAGGTGACAGGAGATTTTGGGTCCTGCTAGAAAGAGTGCCAAAAACAAGTTGACAATCACTTTCTCAATTCATGACGAATATCAGCTTAGGCTCTGTACACTTGTACAGACGGTGCTATGGACCTGCCACTACAGTTTTTCTAGTGTTGGGTTTTTTTCCAGTCCAGACTGGTTCTCTCTGTACAGAAGGTCTCTGTCTGGTCACCATCTCCTTCACTGCATCTATGGCCAAACTCAGGCACAGGCTTGCAAATAGGTTCCTTTATTTGATCCACGCAAACAAAGAAACTGGTCACCTAGCTTTTAGAATTACTGTTTAATGCAGGGGTCTCCAACCTGTAGCTTGGGAGCTACCAGTAGCTCTCCACCCCCTTCAAGTAGCAGGCTTAGGGATTTCTGAATCATTTGTATTGTGCTGAATATGTAAAATTTGATTTCATTAAATGCCTACTAAATGTATAATTTTGCTGCCTATCTTTATGCACTAATAAATTGATAATAATTGTGCAAATCTAACTGTTCCCCATCTAAGGTTCTTATATTTACTCAGCTTCTTACGACCAAAACTAAAATGAGTAACTCTCTTGCATTTTCGTTTTGTAAAGGTAGCTCTTCAAAGGAAAAAGGTTGGAGACACCTGGTTTAATGCTTTACTCATTATTTTTGCAGAAATCAAACTCTTCTTTCTGAAGTTTTTAAGATAAAAGCGTTTCCTAGAACATGTCTACTCTTCCTCATATGACTTTGTAAAGTATTGAGGAAGTGGTATGGTATTTTTTCAGTTATGTTTTTATTACTTCTCAGCAGATCTCACTAGTTTTTTTGTTTTTTTTTCTTTTCCTGGTAATGTTACCTGCTTGTCGTCATGGAGATAGATCAATTTAATGCAATACTGTGAAACATCTCAGGCACTGTGGAACATCCCAGGAGAGACAGTAAAACAGGATTCGGCTTGATTTCGTAAGGTCTGGCATTATTGTTTAGATAGATCAAGTGAATGCAGTAGTGTGGAACTTTACGGACACTGTGGAACATTCCAGGAGACACATAGTAGAGAAATGGATTCAGCTTGATTAGAATAAAATTTTTTGGAAAGGTATGGCAACTCACTTCATTTTTGTCATAACAAATCACACGCACTTGGTTTGATTGACAACTACACCATCCTACCTCCTCCTACTCCAGAAAGAGTTTGACAAGTCTGAAAATTCGCCTTATCATTTTAATGCTCGGAACTGTAAATCCTCCAGTGCCGTCCAGATTTCCTCAAACTCATTACGATGTACATATGGGGTTATGGAGTTAGGAGACTGTCTCTGCAGCTGTCCTGGTACATCGTAGTCTCAGACTTAGGGTCAGACTCTGATTACAGCCCCACACACGAGATGGCTGTTTGTCTGGTGTCCTGTGACCATAGAGTGGATAACTTTTACATAGTGATACACCAGAGTGAGTCGTGCTTATGTATCAAGGAACGCCGGGGCCCCAATCATACGTATTGAGAGCACCGATGATGTGTTGGCGAGTTTATATTGACTAAAAAGGATTTTTGATTGTTTTAAAAAATCCAAACACTTTGAATTAGTATTTGAATAAAAAAAGATTACATATTTCTGTTACAAAATGTACAAATGATTCACCTTGCTCGCTTCGATAATGGAGATCTTAGATTAACAGGCATGAGATAAATCCAAGCAACTGTGAATCTAAAACAGGGCAAGTCTTTCTTCTACTTTTTGTTTTTTGTTTTTTTCCTTTTGTTATGATTTTCAGTTCACAACAAAATGATCAAAAGAAAGAGTAGATGCTTCAGTAAAATACATATCCAAACAGACAGCACAGTTACAGACAAAACAAATAAACCAACAGAATAGGAGTTTTATTTTATAACCAATCAGCTTATCTCTATTGAGACTAAAAACTAAAATAGCAGAAAATGTCCAGTACTTCAAATTAAAGTGATAACCAAAAATATGCAAATAAGTAAGTTTGTCATTGTCACTGAGCCCATTTCTAAACTTACCACTGATATAATGGATTGAGGTGATGTGCATTACCATTCAAATGTTTGGATCATCATCATTTCTTTCGAAGCTTTTTTTTTTTTTTTAATTACATTTTATATACACGCACAAGAAGCCAACACCAAATATATAAATAAAGATATATGGAATTAGCAAAAAATCCTATTTTCAAATCCTCAGATCCTTATTCTTTACTACATAATTCCATATATTTTGCTTCAGTATTTCAAATCTTCTGTATGTATCTAAAATGTAGAAAGTAGTAAAAAGTAAAGAAAAAAATGAGAGGGTGTGTGGCCAAACTTTTGACTGGTGTTGTTTAAACATAGCCTGATTCAACAGCCGGTTTCACTTCGTGGAAACTGTCTGACCTCGCAGAATTAGGATGCGTTTGCTTGACAGTAGGTTGGTGTGTTTATTATTTAACCAATTGCTGCTATTTGGTCGTGACTTATGTAATCCACCACTAATGGGGCTAACTCGTACATTAAGTCGGTATATTAATTTGGGGAAAGGGATAAAATTCACCAAACATTCTCTTTGTTTCGGCTTTAAATCCTTGACCTGGGGAATTGTTGCCAAAACAGAATGTATGGCTTCGTCTACGTCCATCTCGACCGCTTTGTTTACTGTTGTGCTGTACCACAAAAAGGGACACAGTCATGGCTTCACAGCTCTTCGCTGATTGTATTCCTATTCCTGACTTAGCCACTGGAAAGAATTGAAATTGAGGGGAGGGACTAGGTGGCGCCAGCCTGGCTAGTTTAAACATGCACTACCAGTCAAAAGTTTGGACACACTATTAACTGTATATGCACTAAATTTGACCTCATTGACAAAGTTACATTTTCACTACTTGTTTGCCGGGCCTTTAATATAGCTGTAAATCTTTACTCTTAAATTAAATCTGTTTGATAATGTCATAGAGGTATAGTTTATGATGCACATAAGAATTTTGCTAGGTGCTGGATTAAAAAAGTTTTGACTTCTCCCTACTCTCTTACAAGCTGTCTTAACTTACTGACTCTATTCCTTATTTATTCTCCACGTTGTTTCATGATTATGCATTTTTAAACACTGATATGCTTGAAATAAAATGTAAAAAATCTAATCAAACGTTATCCTAACCTACTTATGCCCCTGTTCTCTGTATTGTAGCCTATAACCTGGTGTACTAGTGTATGGGGACCCAGTGCACGTGGGAGTCCAGTTGCCGTGACAGTGGCTCTGCTCCTCACTGCTCCTTAAATGTCAGCAGGTGAAGATGAAGTACTTGTGAAACGATGCGAGCTCCGAGAGGACTCCAGCCGCCATTAAAAAGGCCCGCAAGGTCAACAGGGCCTTCTTAACTGCTTTATATTATCTGATAGAGAAAGCATGGGCTCTTTAGATCACTGTATGTATGTGTGGCTACAGATACCAGCGTGCCCTCGCTTATCTCCAGCATGCCCATTCATGCCATGTTTGGGTTGCTGCCGTATGATAAGGTTTATGGCGTATTGTGAGATGCAAATGTTACTTTCTCTCTTTGTATTTAAATGTAGACTTTTAGCAAGATTTCATTTTTTTTTTTTTGGTTTGAGTGTCCCATCAAGAAATTATTTTAAGTATTTCCTCCATATTTTTAGACTGCTGGCACATTACTTTCTTTACTTCTTGATCACTTGCCACATATTTAATTTAACAAATGAAAATATATAAATTTCACAGCTTGAGGTAAACTTAAACGTGCACTATGCAACTTTCCACAGTACGGCATTAAACTTGCATTTACTCAAGTACTAGTGTATAAATAACTAACAAATGTCGTGAGAAACATACATTCTCTCTATGAGTGGAGTCGCCTCTCCACAGATTGAACTTGTAACTTGGCCTTGTTACGTCAGCTACGTTCTCTCCATGTTGACAGATATGTTTAATTCCACACTATGCAATTCACGCAATCCAAAAACATCACCATGGAGAACAGGTAACAGACCCTCCACTATAAAAGTTACATGGTGCACATTAAAAAGCAAAGTCTCTTTATTTTCCACAATGTATTGTATGATTATATGTATGTATATGGTTATGTGAAATCATTTTAAATGTGTATTCTGCTTACATTCCTATTTGACATAGTTCATCTTGAACACAATACGGTTGCGTCACATAAAGCAGAAGTTGTTTTGACTTCCTTCTCTTCTATTCTGTGTTATCAGATATTTGATCTGTAACAGGAAACAGGTGACTGTCTGGGATTGCCATAAGACCTGTGAACAGACTTTCTGCAATGCAATATGCACAAGAACATTTTGCATTCAAGCTATAAATCTTATGAATAGATTAGATTCAGATTTTATCATTTATACTAGGTCAAAAATGTGTTGCAGTTTACCTTAACTATCTGACCTCATGTTAGTATCAAAGTATATGAATTTTCACCATCACTTCAACTTAACCCACTGGTACTTCTACCGATGTTTCCTATTGAATTGAAAGCCGTTTATAAATTTAATGCTTAAATGTCTGTATTTGTGTTTCTCTGACCATAAATGTCTGCAGTACGTAACATATATATTTAAAACTTCATATACTAGCAAAATCTAGAGATTAGTTTTATTCTTGAGCTCACTCTGTTTGTATGTCTGCCCTTTCATTCACCTGTGTAAAGCATATAGGCTCCACCACATTGGGAGTGCTCCTCTTCGCTTTCCAGGACTTCACTTCGCAATTTAAAAGCAATTTAGTCTCAGTGTGAATTTTTGCTCCTTCTCTTTTTTGCATTTTTCTACCTTTTTTTTCAGCAGAACAGAGCGTGTCTGGATAATATAAGCTGCAGGAAGTGACTGTTTCATTTTGTCTGTGTCTTCCTCCATGTTTCCCTGAAGACGTGGCGTAATTGATTCAAAGCTTAAGTCCATGCCCCCGGAGAGAGCTTGGGTTTCTTCAAGTCTGTAGTGACAAAGATGTGAAGCTAGACACCAGAGAAACCAAAGTGTTTTTCCAGTCCATGTTTGGGGATGAATCATGCAGCATATTCACCCCATTTTGGGATGCTCTCCACAAGATGGCGCTGTAGGGTGGCAGAGGCAGTGGTCAGATGGAGCGGGGAGCTGGGAATGTCATGGTTTTACAGGGAGGGGGAGGGATGGCCTTGTTACTGCTGCTGAAGATGTGACTAGAAAACACTTGAAGCACTTGAGTTTTAGTGCAGAAATACCAACTGTCTTATGTTAAGTTAAAAGATATTTGGAATCTCATGTTAGAAAGGAGATACATAGAGGTCTGTCAGGTTCTAGTCACACTAATTGATTCTTATCGTTTAGTTATTTTTCAAAGGTGAACTATGCAACTTTTCAGGTGGGAGGTCAAGTGGAGCTCAACAGCGCCGCCCACTTCAAAGTCTGCTCTGGTTCAAGAAGCAACGCGTCCATTCATTTTTCCCATAGACTTTAAGAAACATTCAAATATTAAGAGTTCAAAGGCACTGTGGAGGCTCGTCAGTGCTAACGCAGTTGTTTTATGTCCAAAAAGCATGTTTAAAATGCTGGCAAAATGTTTTAATCACTTTCAGCGGTTTATGCATTTTCAGAAATAGATTTTACATAAAATTATAGGTCTTGTGGTCCTTAGTTATCACAGTGTAAAAGTCTATGGGAAAAATGTATGAGAGTTTTACTTTACAAAGCTGTGGGGGTTCATCATTGAGCTTCATGCCTGTTTTTTTGTTTGTAGCTGCTGCTGCTTTGCCTGAAATGTTCCATATTAAACATGCCTTATCTTGTATGTACTCAATTATAGATGTTTTATTGCTGAAAAATACCATAAAGACATTCTTACTAAGAGTAGGGTCACCACTCATTGTAAGAATAACACGTTACCTGGTCTGGTAACATCACCTGCTTGTCTCCATGGGTTTAATGCCATATTGTGGAACATTCAAACCAATTACAGGTCCATGAGGACAATCAGGTGTCAGAGCTTAAATCAGAAAAGTCACATAGTGCACCTTTAATGCCCTCGCCTCCAGTTCTAAACTCTGGCTCTACTATAGATTAGCCTTCATGTTTAAATTAGGTGCAAATTGTCATTCCAGAGAATTTTGCCCTTTGCATGTGACCTATCCCACGGTCATGAGAGCATATACGGTAGCTCAAGGTTTGCTCAACTGCGCATGTTTATGGTGGATGGTCAAATGAGGAACAACCAAGAATAGGTTGTTTCTTATTATACATACAGTTAGGCCCCCACATAGTCTGGGAATATCTCCCTCAAATGACTCCATGAAGTTGACTTGGTTATAGAGCAGGTCTAGCTGTGGTTTAGATCTAATTTAATATTGCCACTGTTATGGTTGTTCATTGGCAACAATTTAAGTGTTTGTATTTTTAAGTGATGGTGTTTTCTGGTTTAAACCCAAGTTCAGTATTTTTGTTTAAACCCCTTTAAGCAATTGTTTTACTGCTTGTTCATAATCTTTTGCAGTTATGGTTAAAGAAGACCTACTGTTATAGTGGTTTCCCCTCACCATTTACACTCTCAAAGTTGTGTTTGGAGTGATTTTTGCATATTTGAGCAATCTTTAATGACAGATCAATTATCTTTTTAATCGTACCCAGTATACATCCACTTCTTCACACATAGGATTTGGCAGAGTCATATAGTCATTTTGGTACAAATGAAAAAAAAAAGTGCTACTTGCTAGATTTGCAGCTATTCACAGGAGGTGCCAGCTCTTTGTTGTGATGATGTTTATGGAGACATTAGCTCCCATACAGCACCACAGTTTTCTATCATGGAAGTCATTAAGTCATTTTACATGAATATTGTGATAAAAAAAAAAAATGCCATATTGATCCACGGGTGTCATAAATTATAACTATATAGCAAACACAATATGTCTTCTTTGAATAGGCTCATTTCAGTGACAGTTTAACCTTGATTTTCTGCTTTAAGTTGCTGGGTAAGCCCATGTTTAGTTCTGTTTGGGCCTATTTTTAGCCCTCCCTTTGCCGCCATGTTCTCTACAGCGCTTGTCACATAAAGGAAATAATCTTTTTGATGGGACAACTGGGTCATGCTCTGATTCCAAACAGTTGGAAAACAATGCCACATGCCGAGAACTCCTGAACAAGCACGAATAGTTTTTGTGAGCAGGAAAACCCCTCCCCTCCATCTCCCACCACCCCTGCTGCTACCCCCCAGTGGCCAAAAATAGACTTATACATCCATGTGCCAGGCAAGGGTAACACTTTGAAATAACTACAATTTTCACAGTCTTAATAAAGAATGAACAAAAACTTAATTCATAATGAACAAATTGTTTTTAAGATGTATTCATAAATATAAATAAATAACTTTACTCTCAATAACTTCTTAATTAAGTAGTTATTAAGCCTGATTCATGAATCTTAATAAATGATTTGTTCATTATTAATTAACTCTTGGTTCCTGCTTTAAGGCTAATAGTACGGTAGTTATAAAGTGGTACTCAGACACAATCAAGACATGTCAATTTCAAGTGATAGCATGTCACTTGAGATCGAAAGTCATCTGAATGATTCCATGAAAATAGAAAGTTAAAGCCAGTCTTTGGAACATTCTCTATGAAGACACGCTTTATGCCATAATGTGGAAGATAGCCAAAGGAACAACATTTCCAGGGAAAAAAGCAGGAGGAGACCAAATCAGAGTCACGTTTGTGGAGATTCAACACAGAAAGAAAGTGTGTTGCAATAAAAACATCTATAAACCTTTATTTAAGATTTCTACATGATTATTTTCTTAAGGTAACAGTAGAGTTAAGTTGAGTTGTTACCAAATAACCACTGGACTATACCTTATGTTCAAACATGGGCCTAGTACATATGGCATTGCAATATAGGGCTTATTTCTGTTGTGTCCTATCAGTAGCCAAAGCGGATCATAAGGATATTAAATATTGTATATATAGAATTGTGAGATAGGGCCATAGCCTCTAACATAACCACTAGGGGTCAGTAGAACAAATCATTCACATTAGCAGACTCTATTGTTGGCGTATGAAAGCCTTTCCCTTCACCATTCCCCCAGCCAGAAGCCAAAAATAGACATATATCCACGCGCCAGCCATGATCACCCCATCAACCTAAAGTTAGTATTCCTCAAATACACGATGAGACAGACCCTTCCCCAGAGAGAGAGAGACAGAGAAAGAGAGAGAGAGAGAGAGCGAAAGAGAGAGAGGGTGAAGCTTGTGCAGACTGGCATTTGGTTCGGGGAGAGAGAGAGAGGGAGAGAGAGCGAGAGAGAGGGAGGGGGGAGGGGAGCTGGTAGACTGGAGTGCATTTGGTATTCAGCCTAGGCTAGTATTTATCTGTCTGCTGGCTGTCTGGTCTGGTCTGCCCTGTTAGTGGTGTCACCCTGCATGCTCCCCAGGGGACTAAATTGACGCAGTAGACAGACAGTGTGTGTGTGTGTGTGTTTGGCTGTTTAGAAGGGTCCATGGATGAGAGGATGTCTGGATACAGTGCTTGGCTGACTGGCTAACTCTGTCTGTGTCTGTGTGTGTGTGTGTGGTTTATATATTTATGTATGGGTAAATATTTGAATGACCTCATAAATGGCCACGCAACACATAGAGCTCCCTAGACTCTGGACAGTTGTATATTGTGTTAATAAAAGATGAGTTCATCGAATTTTGACATTCCAGTTCACGTGTTGAACTTGTCTGGTTGAATTATTGTGAACGCTAGCAAATACAGAAAAAAATAAAAACATGTATTCTGTAAGGTTATTTGCTAAATCCAACTGAAAATCCTGAATTATATCTTCAGATATGCTAGGACTTCAATGATATTTCACAATGACCGAGACATTGTAACGTCTTAAAATGAGGGTCACAGCTGAAATCACTGTTAAGGACAAATAATGAGACAGACATTTAAAATTGATCAGGGCCAAGTGCACTGTCAATGTCAAGACACAGGTCCTGACACAATGCAATGGAATCCCTTCAAACTGTTGTAAAATTTAACAATCTGAGAACTGGCCAGTGGGTGTGAACTCATGGGCTCAGGGAAATACTTTAAACGGTCAAAGGAAGGTTACACAGACTTGGAGAATTACCGGAGCAAATCAAATAAATGTAGTTTGACGCAGATCCGACATAAAGACTGTCAGGTTGGAAACTGGAACGAAGTAATTGTGGGATAGGGCAAAAGTACAAGACCAGCCACAAGAGGTCAGTAATAATATAACATATTATACATCATTATATTTTTGAGGTTTTTGCCACACTATATATATTTTTCTCTCATCAAAAACATACATGGAGTTGCATTTTGCTTCACTCAAGATAGTTTCATTCATCCTGTTCATGAGGTTGTCTTTAACTGAGTCTTGAACATCCCTGTGTTGCAGTTGTTACATTAACAACTGGAAACCTCGAGGTTGTGAAGTTCAGAAACCATTGCTGAACTCATTCTGAGCAATTCTGCATTTCTGCCCTCAAATTGCATTCACTGGAAATACGGAAATCTTAGATTGCTGGTCATATTGCTAATGGCTGTTTTGTTTCAGCTGGCAGATGGCCTGAACAATATCAAAACCATAGTTTTTCCAAAAAAAAGTGTGTTTTCCAAACACAGTCATTATTTATAATGCATAATAGTAATGCATATATCCACTTGAAGTAGATTCTTTTTCCTGGTGTTTTGAAGCTTAATGGGCTGAATAGAGAGCCTGGAATTGGAATGTTTATGTCAGATCTGAGTACTACAGCATATTGTCGTCCCCGTGAGACAGGGTCAGTGTTTATGATGTTTAGCACTGACTATGACCACAGACATTGACAGATAAAAAAATGATTCCATGTTTTCGCCTTCATTGATGAGACTGCAGTGGCTCAATTTGTTGCTTCAGTAAAATGATGACAGCTGCCAGCCGTTTTCTAAATTACATCAGGGTCACGCATCTATTTTTCCTTCTCCCCTCTCTCCGAAAGTGTCACTTCACTCATGGGCGGGAGTCAAGTAAAATATTTTGCATGATGGGAAGTGGAAGTTGGCTGGTGATGCGACGCTTAATGCACAACATCTGTCGGAGGTCCTTGCTTTTCCCATTTACTTATTTCCCTTCACAGAGGTCCATTTGCTTTTATTGCCTTTGGTTACCAGCGTTTTCAGAATAAAGTGTTAAACCCCTGCCAGCCTCTTGCATTCACACGGGTTTCAGTCAAAAACTAGATGAGATTTTTTATGTATGGATCTAAAATGTTGCTTTTATGGGTTGCTGCAGGTTGTGTGGAGCTGAAAAGACTGCTTTGTTCCATGATATGTGAGAAACTGTTGATGGGGCCTTGATGTTGACAATGCTGTTATGGAGAGTCGGAGCTGGAGGGGGTTACATTTTTCCATATACATTCATAAGTAATGTATGTGGAATATGTTAAAGAAACACTGTGTGAGTCTTTGCACTGAAAAATAAATGCTTCCGGTGGCATGATGGCTAGTCTTTAACAGAAAGTTCTCCTTTTGATTCCTGGAACATGTACCGGTAATACCATATTCATTTCCCCCATCAGCTACATCTTTGTTTTATTATTATTACTACAATATAATATGCCAATCCGCTATAGTACTCCAGACAGTAAGATCTGGCTCAGATCTGGAGAAGAGTTTCATGGTCTCTTCACTTTGATTGCCCACTGACAGTAAATGAATGGCATTTAAACACAGGTAATATTCAAAGGATTTAGTTTTTGCTTTTACTTCATAGTTGACCATATAGTACTTAACTTCCTCCATGCAGTAAAATTTTGTGTGATAGCAGTTATTGCTCATGACTCTATCTAGTGATAGAACATGGCATAAAATACTCATCAACCCTTGGTATCATAATCTTCAATCATGTTCACATTTTCTGACTTTTCTGTTCTTATAAGAAACTATTTTGCATATTGTAAGAAGTGTTGCCCCAAAAATAACAGCTACACCCCCAGTCTTGAATACTTTTGTACACTTGAAATATAAACTTCTATTAATGCTAGCACTCATGATGGCAGTCAGCTTCCTAAAGTGTGCTATAGGCCCTGAGCCTGCTGTCCTAGGGAGGCATTCAGAGCTTTCTCCGATTTGAACAGCCTGGTTTATTTATAGACTGCAGACAGTTTCTGGCTAGAGAGCGTTTGTGCGTGTGGGGTGTGAGTGTTGCACTGTTAGTTAGACTCACAGAGGAAGTGTTGCTGCTGGGGGAAGAGGGGGAGGAGGGGTGAGGTGGGGGTGATGTGGTGATGGGTGGGGGTCTGGCCTCTGAGCTGCACATGTGCCCCAGAACCACAGCCCGGTGCAGGGGGTCAGCTCAAGGTTAGCCCCTTCAAAGCGCCGTCTCCATTGGCTGTGTCCCGCCGTAACAAGGGAGTGAAACTTGAGGCGTCCTCCCACCCCAGCCCTCCCCAAATAACACAGGGTGCAGGCGGATGGTCCCATGCACGGCCTCCCTCCCTCCCTCTCTCTCCCTCTCAGTCTCTCCCTCTTTCTCTCTCTCCGCTGCTCCGCTCTCATTGCCATTGTCAAAGCGCGACCTGGCCGTCTGCTCGCTCTGAGTCAGGTCAAACCCCCCCACACCTCCTCTCCCCTGCCCCAGCCATGTGCACCCTCCCTCTCCAAGCACTCTCACAGACATACAGTACAAGTCCTGTCCCATCCCTCACTCTGTGCTGCATTCAGGAACAGCTCGGGCGACCCAGTTTTATTTCTTTGCACAAGTTTATATGTTTTTATTACCAACCCAGTAACTACTCTAGCTCAGTAACCATCCCAAAGTTTTCAAGTTTAAATCCAATTATAAGTAATGAACTCACAGTATCAAATGCTACTTTATTATAACTATCAAAAAAAAAAAAAAAAAAAAAATCATAAGAGCATTCCTTCCAGACAGTACAAAATGTGAGATAATATTTCGGTTAATGTTGTATTTTTTAATAACGGCTTGTGAAATGGTATCTTTTTTTAAAATATTAGATACAATTTCACATTCCATATTACCAAAATTAACATTAACCTTGTATTGCACTGACAATTAAGTCGCACTACTCTATCCATTTTTTAGCACTTATAAGCCATAACATAACCACGGACAAACTGATCTTACACTTTTATAGTCTTATTAATAATACATCCCACTAAAATATGAATGTCTATTGTAGCTTAAACTCTGTACTCAGCTTTCAAATGATATCAAACACAAACATCTGAGGCATCATAAGTATCATTTCTGCATTTGTGGGTTTGTCAGCTTGGACAATGAGCAATTAATGCTTTCTGTAGATAATATATGCAAGAGCCCTCATGAATATTAACCACAGCTGACTCCAGACAGCATTGCACCAAGCCTAGTCCACACAGAGGGGCCCTTAGCAAACAAACTAGCTCATTATTCATTTAAATATGCTTTGGTCCAGACAAACAAATGCGCGTATAGTTGGCTATAGTCTGGGTAATCTATTTTACATGTCTGATAAGGAATATGGAGGCTTTTTATGCTACAGATGCTGGTGTTAAGAGTAATATCTTATACTTGGTTTACAATAGATTAAATAATACAGTGAATAATGCGTAAGATCAGAACAGACTGACATTTGTACCACTTCCTTTTTTGTTATTAGTGATTTTTAAGACTTTGTACTATCTCTTATTTTCAATAGGAAATGGTTTTATACTGTCGTAGCTGACACCATTGAGTAAGTTGGCCCACTAGGCTAGTTATCTATATATATGTCTGTAAATACAATGCGTTGGGTGGTGTATAGACTATAATAACAGAAGTAGTGTATCAAAACGGTGAAGCCCCTATAGTTGCTTCTAGAGCTGCGTGAGTGGCTGAGTGTTTTTCCAGCCTCCATAATGAGCAGAAAGTGCGTCTGAGTCACTCTCGAGTTTTAGAAAGTGGAATCACTGCCTGACTCACGTATCTGCAGAAAAAGCCAGACTTTCCCAGTTTGGTGGGAGGTGTTAAACTGGAGACTGGGTCAAAAATTGGGCAATTCCGTCTGCTCATGAAGGCAGCACTCCTCTCCTCTCTGTCTGGCCCTCCTGCGCTGCGCTCCGGTTGGCCGAGACGCACGTCGGTCTGTTTGGGGGCGGGTCCGAGCGCGCTGTGTCTGCTCCGGTCTGGCAGAGGGAGGACAGCTGCTCTCGGCGGTGGAGGAAGGAACGGAAAAACTCTACAATGCGTTAGTGAAATGCAATGGCTGTTCCCCAGATCTGCTTTTAACTCAGTCCTTGAGCGGCACGGCTACAGAAATGGCGTGAGATGAGCCGAGGAGGTTAAGTCCGAAAGTGTGTGGAGTTACTCGGAGCGGCCGCACTGTGCTGCCGCTGCCTGGAAGTTTTTTGTTGTTTTCTCGTCGGGGGGCCGTGGCGGTGGCTGCGGCTCTCTCCCCGGAGCGGTGTCCAGCTCTGCCCAGCCCCATGCAAAACCTAACGGCCCCTGGCGGCCCCGCAAACTCCAATGTCACCTGCTCCTGCAACTGCACCGCTTCCCAACCACAGGGAATGGAGATATGTGAGTAGCTATACGCGCTTCTTCTCTCTCTCTCAACTCGACCTCAACAACCTACCCGGAGACATTAGTTTAGTTAATCGGGTTTATGCGCACTCTCCAACGTCGCGACAGAAGGACAACAAATCAGACTTCACCCAAGACGCTGTAATTCCTCTGCTTAGTGCGTGGTTATAGTATTGTAAAGGCTTTGGACAGTAGCGGGGCATGGGAAACTTAACTGTCCCATATAGAATAATGTACATTCAAAATGACCGTCTGCTGTGAGTCAGAGTTGCGCCTGGACAGATTCCGTACCATGCGTAAAAGTAGGCTACTGGACTAATTGTCTTTTATAGCGGTCTGACCATAGTATACATTATTCCAAAATTACTTTAGAATTTAGACAAGTGGTTAAAGACTGTAACTTTAAACTTCAACTTGCTTTACCGATGTAAAACCAGCTCAAATGTATAAAGGTAACTATGGCTAAACATTCAGTGGAACATTTTAGGTAACTTTGGCTGACTCAGATATCGCAGCTTATTACAACTGCGAGACTTATGTTTTCTTTGGGAACCTTAGGGACTTTTATAACTGCACCATGTAAATGAGACTTAAATCATGTCTTGTTTCGATTATGGGTAGACTTTACAGAGTAGAATGTCTCACCCAATCATACATAAAATTGCTCTAGATTTATTGTATTTCCATGTATTACCTATATTGGACTTTATTCCTAGTAAAACTCCTATTTGACCTGAGATATCTGCTTGATATAAAATGAACAAGCATAGCGGAGTTATAACTGACTGTAGTTATAGCTTTGGACCAGGGGTGTAACTGTGGGCAGAGCAGACAGCGCATTTGAACTTGAGCCAGAGTAATGGAGTGGGGGGGAGACACAGAGACTTGGCTTTGATATACTGACTTCTTCAGACTGTATGAGAATATACAATACCAAATCGTCACCAAAAAGCCATATAAAACAAGAAACAGAAAGTAGAAATGAAAATTAAGCTTTTCTTATGCAAAATGTATGCGACTTCTTCTCTGCCTGCACCAGGGTCCAATTAACTTCAACTTGAGCACTGTACTTTTTTTTTTTTTTTTTTTTTACTATTCTCCGGTCTTTCTTCAGTTTTAAATTTCTCATTTTCCTCTTGGCTGCGCTCCCTGCCATATGGACTAGTTTTATATGAATACAGGGAGATTTAGCCAGCATTATAGGGGTCTGGCACTGGCGTAGTAGCTTGTGTGTGTGTGCGCGCATATGCTTGGAGAGAGTGATCACCACATAGGGTTAAATAGTTTGCCCCACAGCATAGACAGGAAACGTTGGAATGGTATGTTATGTCTGTATGCTTACACAGAGAGAGAGAAACTATCATTATCAGCCCCTAATGCTATGCTATATCCATGGCAGATGTCGCTTTTTGTGAGTGAGGAACACAGAAAGAAAAGCAAGCATGCTCAAACCGGAGTGTAGTATTATTAGATGGACAAATATTAGTAGACTGGAGAGACATTAGGGGTTAGGCGGTAGACACTTCTCATAGACTTCTCATAGTCAGACAGACAGAGTTACAGTGATGTTTGATTTCCACTGGTGCTGTTGGCTAGACCCAAGGAATGTGAGGTGAAGGCCAGATATTAGATTTAGTTTTGGCAACAAGGTGCGGATGTGCTGACACCGCGTACTAACCAACAAGTGTGTGTAGGATGTAGAAGTGGTTGTATGAAGGGTTGAGATGGGCTTCCTGCGGTGCACTGTGTTTGAAATGAAGTTTGACGTGACTGAAATCGAAAAAAGTGGTACTAAGATTGTAATTTTAAAATAAATCTAATTTGTATCATCTGATTTGCACAAGTTAGTTTGTAACCTTTCAGTTTCATTCATAAAAAAGTTTCTAGTATAGTCACTAACTTAAGTTCTTTCTTCTCATAACTTTTGTGTCCCAATCACATTTAGGCTCTTGTAAAAGGGGCATTGCTGGGTTCAATTCAGTAACTAAACGTTTAAAATTTGCTTATTTTTCTGTTTGTCTTTCCATATGAAAAGTTAAAATGTTAATTTAAATGCATAAGAAACACCACTGAACAAAATTATATTTAACTTTGCAATCTTCAAAACCTTTACTTTGAGTTTTGACTCAAATTGACATAGATTCTTGCATCCGACCTTGACACCGTAAAGTAGTTCTCATTACTGCATGCCAGCTATTCTCATAATTACATTGTTTAGAATTGTCTGTTGACTCTCAGTTGTTTACACACCCCTGCGCTCCGAGTGCTTTGAATCATCTTATTTGCCATGCGTTTCACATCACTTCTCCTGTCGCACTAGTTTATGGGGAGCTCCTTTCTTTCACGAGTGGTTTGAAATAGCAGTGCGCCGTGGTGTTGTGGCCGTCTGCTGGTGAAAAGGGCCCTGTTTGTTGGCTGTGTTGTCATGCAGACTCGGCAAGGCTGAATAATGTAGCTCATGCTTTGATGATTTCTCTGGCTCAAGAAAAAAAGCTACAGTCTGGCTTTTTTTTTTTTTTTTTTGCAGAGCAGGCGGTCTCGCTGCTGTGTTCCCCCTTTATTCAAGACGAGGAGGAAAAATTGAAAGGGACTAAGAACATAGGAGGATCACAGAGGAGCTTGGTGCTGTTTTTTTGCTTAGACACAGATCTGGTATAGGGAGTAGAGACCTCTAACATGCGCACGGTTTAAGCTGTTGCTCAGGTTATGAAGGGTATGAAAAATTGTTACCATCTTCTAGAGATATTATGAGTGACAATAATGTATGGTGGATTTTATCAAGATAGGATCATAGTTGGATAGCAGTAAAATCCATCTCAAATGGCACTTATCTTTTTTGCACTTTAACTCTTCATATATTTAGTTAAAGGCGTTTTACAATATACATTAAACTTTTGTATTTCCACGGAGAAAAACAGATGACACCACGATTTCAAGCTACAGATCAGATCTGTGGAGAACCCTCAAAACTCTCAAGCTATGTCTGAACAAAGAAAATATCCATAATAAAGTAGATGCAATATAGGGTATTGGCAAAGACTCCAGACAAAACATTAACATGACCATCGAGACAACTTCCCTAAATTACACTATTTTCTGAACTGTTATAATGTTGTTTCCTCATCAAAAACATACCTCGAACAGAGTTTTGTTTCATTCCCACGTTTAACACCTGCATATTTATACTGAGTTGTTTTCCAGCAATCAGCAAACACTCTGTTCCACCTTGTGATGTCATGTGAGACACAGGGAGTGCTCCACTGTGTTTTTAAACTCCATACACCTTCACTAGAATCATTTCAGCAGTGGAATTTCCAATCTCTACTAAATAAAGTAAAAGGCTAATTTGAAAACTACGGCTTCATGACATTACAAGGTGGACCAAAGCATTTTTGAGCTTTGGGGATGAAGACTAATAATAATGGACCATACAAACTTTGTGAATGAAACAAAACACAACTCCAGGTAAGTTTTTTGATGAGGTAACAGCATTCAGCTCACAAGACTTCATTTTATGTAATACAGTATACGACATTTAAGAAAGATTTTTTACAATTAGAAACCATTGATGCTGTCTGGCATAATAAAACCACTTATAAGTTACATAACAGCAAATTGCAAGCTGTTTTTTTTTAGGTGTGAATTATCTGTGTCAGTAAATTTGAAGGTGTGGTTTTATGAAGTCTGGAGGTCATTACTTGAGCGCCTCTTACGTGCCAAGACGAAGCGCGCGGTGGATCAGGTGTGCGTCTGGTGTCGGCTTTGACCCACTCAGATAGTATGTGTGAAGCTGAAATCCTCGCAGGGTGACACCATGCAAACAGTTTCCACTCTTAAGTCATTTAATCTACTATTGACTCTTGGTCCTATCGGGGCCGCCCTCCTTTAAACAAGTGGGGAAATCCTATATGCCAGCCGCGTGAGGTCATTGCACTTCATGCCTAAAGCAAACACGCCTTTTTCCTTTTTTAATCAAGACTGTCATTTTAGCTGCGCACTAGCAACGAACCTGGAAACTAGAAGACTGCTGGAATTTTTTACTTGTATTTTTCACTTCAAATCTCCAAACCTTGACTCATACGAAGATATTTTTGCATTTAGGTGAACTTTTGTGAGTGGTGCAGGTTTTGAGAAAGGAAACTTGTGCTCACTGTTGCAGAGGTGTTGTACAGTGTCAGTGTAACAGGATAGAAATTGATAAAAATCCAGTATATTGACTTTTCAAATAGCTCGACGCAAGCTCTTGTTTTGCTACTTAATATTTGGCTCTGGTTGTTACTTAATTATTTAGTTGTGTTATTTTAAGAGGAGGGCGTGGGCTGTCTGACTGTTATTGCAGCATTAATGTGTTGGCGACATTTTAGGCTGTCTACCAAGGTTTGCCTCAGAGTGTTACTTAAAATTTTTCTGAACGCAATATTTTTTTTTAACTAGCTCTGTGTAACTTTCTGGAGGTTGCATGTCACCTGCATGGAACATTCTCCATGAAGATAGCCAAGTTTTTCAGTACTATCCAAACATTAAGGTCTGTTTTTTGGGCTAAAATTGTTGTGGGCTTTAACCATTGAGCACCATTGATATTATTCTTTTCATTTTGATTACATTTTGATTGATTTTAATTTCCAACTACTTTTCAACACATGACTTATTCAGATGTAATATTTTGATTTAATTTATGTTCTCAAACCTATAAAAACAATCATACCACCTCATACAGTGCAAACTCAAGGGATGCACATAATATTTTTGTTCTTATTTTTTCCTTTTAGTGATAATATAAAGCAAAGCACTTGAGAAACTGTTTGAATCAACTGCCTTTAAAAGCTGGAGGAAGCATGCAGCCTCTTGGAAGGTCTTGAGTGTCAGACCCGCACTGGCTCTCACTGTATCTATGTATGAGCTTGTTTTAGCCCTGCTGTAGTGGTTAGCCTGCAGCTCCATCCAGCCAGACTGATGTAAACTGGTTGCTCTGTAATTCTGGCTCTGAGTGCTGTTGGAGAGTAGGTGCCACTGGAGTTATCACACACATGTAAACACACATTTACTGCTTGTATATGTCTTGTGGGGGCATTAGACTACATTTGGTTACTGAGTATAAGTCTAACCCTTGCCTTGACCCATATTCTGATTTTAATTAGACCATTCCTTATGTAATCTCTAAAATGGGATTCTTTCCTCATTCCATGTTATAATAGGTGGCCAGTGCCTTAATCTGCATATGGAGGACACATACATAAGTTTTTCATATTCTCAGTATATGAACAGGCTGTGTCTTACGTGAAAGCTCAGAACCTCCAGAGTTCACTTAGATGGGTGATGAAGGTTCAGGCTCATTCTGGCTTCCAAATAATCTTGAGAATCAAATATTAAATGTACATAAACAACAAAAGCATTTCAACCTGTCTGACTCATATCTTGAGACATAAATAGGTCATGTGTCATGTTTATGAAATTTAAAATCAAAAGCTTGCATACAGTTCTTTTTAACTAGCTTAAAATGGGGCAAATGCAAAGAGGGATCAAACTTGATTAACTCTTAATGAAAGAAAAGCCTTTAGAATAGCGCCACCAGGCAAGATCTGTGCATGATCATGTACATAGTTTGTGATTGATGTCTTAACCTCATAAGCCACTATAAGGAAAACCAGTCTTCACAAGTGACTGTTTGAACAAGTTGGAGTCCCCACATGACTTGGTAAACATACCTACACACATGGACATAAATACAAACACTGGTTGAATCTGCTGCTGTGTGCTGGTATACCACACACAGGGAGGTACAGGACAGGACACGCGCTGCCACCTATGCATACACACAGGCTTCTCATAGACAGCCACTCTGCTAATATTTACCCTGCTGTCTCGAGCTACGCAGTCAATCCACTCTCCTACTGAGCCCTTTGTTTCTTGTTTGGACTTTTTCTAGTGTTTGCCAAGGTGATAAATTACTTTTGTGGTTTGGATTATTAATGAATTCTTGTAATAAAGGAGGGCTGTGTGATATGAGAAAGTAATGTGATATTCAATAAACAATTTTTATATAAGCAGATACAATATAGGCTTGTATTTACCTGTCAAAATGTGTCCATTTTTAAAACTGGAGAGGCTTGCATGCTGATCTCAGTAAGAATGCATGTTGCAAGGTGGCATTATGACTAAATGCAAGCTAGATAGGTTTACTGCCATACCATGGAATACTCAAGACAAAATAATATCATCAAGAAGCAGGTAGCGCACCACACACCAGTAAAGTTACACAGAGCACTATTAAAGTTGGAATTTGCTGATGTTGCAATAACAAATGTACATTTTAGTGCATAACTTTGAACAAGGGAAGGCTTAGAAGTCAATAGTCACAAAATAAAACTAAAAACAACTTTCTCTCAGACAGATTTCTTGGCAATGAGTGCGTTAATTAATTTCACAGGGAATTTCTACAGTTGGATGGTGTCTCTCAATGGAGCCCTTTTTAGTCTGCCACCTCTGTGCTTGAACATGGAGCTGTAGAAAGGACTCCTTGTTGTGAGTGATTTGGGAGGGGTGGGGAGGGTGAGGGGAGGGGCTAGGGGGTCCCACAGTACCTTGTTTTTACACCGTGGGGTTGACCTGCACATGCACCGTGTCGTAACTGTAGGAGCAGACGGCAAACAGAGCCAGCCCAGTCTGGGAGAGGCGTTTCCTTATCATTGAATACATGCACTCAGGTAGTTCACTTTGACTATATGGTCTTACTGTTAACCTTTACTACTTGGAGGAATAGTCACTGTGCTCATGTGTTTTTTGTTTTGTTTTTTACTGAACTAGGGTTTTTCAAATTTGCCAAATCATATTTCACTGAATTGCATCTTGATTTGATTTGGTGTACGTTTTACACCAGATGCCTTACTCAACCTGTACAGACCCAGAATCACAACACATGCCCACCATAGAAATTTCTTTGGGTTTACGTTTACTTTATGTGTATCCGATCTTGTGTATTGCTCTAACCTTAACAGCCTAATCCAATCAAAATGTCATGGAGTAAAAATGGGAAATGAAGAACACTGGCCTACTTTTCTGTCCCAGCCCACAGGTTAAGAATACAACTATTCTTGGAAAAGGAAGACAATTAACTTTTATTTAGATTTAATGTGATAATGTTTAGAAAAATGTACAAATCAGGATCACTGCCTGACAAGGAAGAGTAGAATAGGATGGGACATTTGGTACAGGAAACATCAGACATAATGAAGCATTAAAGAAGATGCAATGGCCTTTATGAAGAATGTAAAATATATTCAAATCTTACTGAACTATGTAGACAATGGAAATGTTCTCATGTAACCCAACCCGGACTCGTTTGTAGTATATGCAAGTATTTGCAATATGTTTTTACACATCATATAATTATGGCGTGGCTGAGGCTACAGGCAAATCTGATTTTGTTTTTCAAATCAGGGATGTTCAGACAGACTATCCACTGTTATTTGCAAGTTGTCCAAGCATCAGCGCGCCCACAGCCTATCTGCATTATTGGCACGGACACAGAGGTCATCTCTGTGACGTCCAAAAAGTGCCAGCCGACCACAAGTACACAAATACTGTGCTCAAGTCAAAATAATGTTGTAACAAAATAAACAGAGCACATCCACAGTTAAAAACAGGAGTTTTCCTCCTCAACAACTCCAACATTCACACTGACATCTTTGTTCTATGTTGCATTGCATAACTTCACACATTGAAATCCTATTAGAGAAGCCGAGCACTCAGAGTAGATTTGTCTATAGTAATCTAATTGAGATCACATTTTGAACCTGCTCCAAATGCAGTTTGGGCCACATGCAGAACAAATGGGCTGCTCACATGCTCTCTTTGTTGTTCAGACTTTGTTAGGTAAATCTTGGTGCAATGTTTTGTTGATCCAGACTTTTCTGGAGACATGACAGGAAATTAAAAAGTCTAAACCCTCTTGTTTTGCTGTTGTTTTGGCTACATAGCTCATTTGAGCTGTGCTTGAGCCCCATTTCTGCCTTTCAGATGTTCTAGCAAACTTCAGCACTGTTCCTTCAAACATCTTTAACTCCTGTAGATTTATTTTATCTTTGTGTATGTCCACATTTTGTCAAGTAAAGATTGCTGTGTTTGTAATCTCTTTTTTAAATTGCAGCCAGTGGCGTTGACAGCACAACACAGCGGCCATAATAGCTAAAGCAAAATTGTTTCTTTACCCTAAGTGAAAAGTTTAAGGTAGCTGTTAGCCATACTTTCACAGAAATACTGCAGATACTTAATTTTTGTGGCATCTTTTTCAAAAACATTTGCGTTCTTTATAATGAAAACTTTTTTGCTCTTAACCTTTAACTTCTACCTCCAGTCTCCAACCAACACCCTTTGAACCTCTGCCTTCGTCCCTTTCACCACCACAGGTCAGTTTACTTCCTATCTCCAAAACCAACAAAAGGTCACTCCCCATGTTCTTCCACTTGTCTAGGCCGCACCTCTAGACCTCTCCAGACCTCTCCAGTGCTCCCATCCCCTTCAAAGCAGCCGGGGACTCCCTTTGTGTCTAGCTTTTGCACCCCCAACCCCAGCCAGGCGCCCGCACACACTCCCTGCTGCAGGCCGCCTCCCTCAGTTCCCAAAATGCCCTTGGGAGCGGAGCAGATTTGTAGTCGTAGTGCGTCCGGAGACAGGCCATCCGTCAAGTGTATGTGTGTGTGGAGTTTGGGGGGTGGCTTGCAGTCTGCTGTCTCGGACCCTGTCTATTTACACACTGCGCTTGTGTCTGCCATGCTAAAGAGACCACCGGTGTATGTTGGCTACTCCTGCATTCCTAAACTCTTTTTGTCAAGTGAGATGTTGTCTTTGCATTTAATTTCTTTGTATTTTAATATATTTTCAGAGTTTATTGTATGAAATATTGTCAAGGATCAGAGTTCTAATATCAATTTTGCATTTTTTAAACTGCACATATGTTTTTATTGCTCAAAATTACCTTGAAAACATGAATTCTTACTATGAGTAGGGTCGTCTGCTAGGTCACTTACTTGGCTCCATAGACATATTTAAAGGTCCCATATTACACTATATTCTGATCTATGTTATAATTTGGTGTTTCCTTATCAAAAACATACCTGGAGTTGGATTTTGTTTCATTCACACATGTTTAACACACAACCCTGCATATATTTAGGCTGAGTTCATCTCTCAACCACATACACCTTCACTAGGATCATTTGGATGATTTCAGCCCTGGAATTTCCAGTTTTCTAGTGAACTAAAGATAAAAGGTAGCTATTAACTTGAAAACTACCGCTACATGACATCACAGCATTTTGAACTTTTGAACTAGACAGACTAATAATAAAGGATTACTCAAATATGTCTGAAACAACACACAACTCCAGGTATGTTTTTGAGAAGATAAAAACCATCTAATGTGGCTTGGAGCTCACAAACGTAAATTTTGTATAATATAGGACCTTTAATGCCATATTATTGAACTATTTAGACACACACAAAAAAGAAAAGAAAGACTCCACCATAAAAGTTACACAGTAGATGAACTTTTGTGACCGTATAACCAATGAGAGACTGATTAAAATTCAAATATTGAGTATATTGACGTAGCTAGCAGTCTGCTCGCATGGTCAACATATATTTACACACTGTGCTGGTGTCTGCCATGCTAAAGAGTCTGCTAGAATGAATTGACTGCGCTGTCTGCCCCTGTCCCATGACAAGAACTGCATGTATTACAGCCACTCACTTTGGCACACAGTACATACCCCTCTCTCCAAGCCCATTTGTTTGGCCAGGACTTCAGATCTATAAAAATTCTTGGCATGTCTGAAAACTCGTCATCTTAGCCTGCTTTCTTACATGCAAAGTTGTGATTATTGCTTTGAAATTGCTGCCACTGTGCATCTTTGAAGAGGGGGAAAAAAAAAACGAAAGAAAGAACCGTAGCCCCGCCCGCTGTTGGTAGATCTTGGTAATCCGTTTGTTTATGTGTGCGGGGAACACCCAGACAGTGGAATAATCACGTCTCTTCAAGTGGTATTTATGTTTTTTTACTTGGATTTTGAACAGGCTTAGGTGTAGTTTCCAGTTGTGGGGGTGGTGGCCCTAAAGTGTATGAAAGGGTAATACCAACAACCATGCATGGCAAAGTGCTGTTTAAGCTATGGTTAGCCTTCATATTGTTTTATTTATAATTTTGGCTTGAGTTACACCAGTTTTGTCCTTGCACTACTCAACAATGAGAAATTTGAGAAATATTACCAGACATTTTCCAACTGACACAATAGTCCTTAAGCATTATGACCCCAGTAAAACCTTTTCTATGTGAGTTGTTAAGAAAATTTTGCATTCAGTTTGTATAGATAATGGGTCATAGAAATCATTTATTCAATCTGCCGCATCTTAAGTTTAATTGTAATACATACAAATATCAAACTGAACAATAAACCAACATAGTAATTATTGTGATGGGTCTAATTAATATCTCTATCAGGAAATGTACCCTATTCCTACAACTAGGGCTGGAAGTTTCCTCATATTGATCTACATTTAAAAAAAGATATAAATATTAATAATAATGTTGTTCACTACTACATGAAACCCCAAAAAATGTGACTATTTACCATTACCATTCCATTAAGACCCAAGCACAATAATTACTATATCAAACGTATATTATTATTACTATATGCTTATAGTATTATATTATATATATATATATATATATATATATATATATATATGATATGATATGATATGATATGAAAGCTGGAATGATGTTTTTTGTGCTTCAGTATTTATGTGTATATTTTTTTTGCTCTCCTTGAAAGTTTTTTGTTGTTTTTTGGCTATATGATAAGATATAAGCCATAAAAGGTTGAACAAATGGCTTCTATGACTCACTATAGGTGGGTTAATCCTGCTTTAGGGTTATTATGTCAGTGTCATAAATTAGGCCAACCCAAGATGATCATTGACAATTAGACATGACTGAATCGCGATCACCACTTAAATCTGATTCATTGCCCAACCCTACCTATTACCTATTACCTATTACCTACCTACCTTGAAGAAGACTTTGAGATGAGCTTCCAGTAGCCCATTAACTATTTCTCCCAGCCTTCCTCAAAGGGAAGATTTTGCATGCCTCTGGGACATTCAAATTTGCCGTTGTCACTCCGAGAGACAGACACACAGACAGACAGAGCCTCTTCACTGACTGCACATCATCCGGCCAGGACTAAAGTGTGAATATGCTCGTGTAGTTTATTTAAGTGCGGTGCTACTGTTGAGTTGACACATTGTTTAATCTGTCAGAGGATATTACAGCACTTGAAGGAAATGGTGCAGAGAGTGTCAGTTTGGCCTTTATTGTTTATAGTTTACCTTCAATGTCACCAATACTTTACATTGTCAAACTGAAAGGATAATGCTTTTGGGGCATGGTGAAACAAACGTGTCCTCAAGCCCTTTTTTTTTCAATCGGTAGGCCTGTCATGATAACTTTGTAATTTTTGGTGTGTGATATGTTGATGAAGAAACTAGAGATGATAAATGATAATACTGAAACTAATTTATGGCACTGATCCCCAAAAACCTCCTCTAAATGTAATATACAGTTTAAAAAATCATGAGCTGCAATAAATAAACAGCAGAAAATGAAGACTTTAGTTCTAGTAGTTTGTATCTATAATGAGTTATAGAAGTGATTTATTCAACCTCAAGTATAGCCCAAAAAATAATCATAAATTTCCCAGTAGTGCAAAGAAAACGTACACAAGATAAGTATTGACCCCCCAAAAATGGTGTTCCAGCTTTCGTATATTGAACGCTAAGTCAGTGTAGTAATTGTCAGGACAGACTTAACAAAAGGCTTGATTTAAGTGTGAAGTAAAAATGTGTTTCCAGTGTTTTCATGTGAACTTATGAATTATTGAAATACATTCTTGAGGGTGGTACGGTTCACTGCAGATTTTAATTTGATTTCGCAACTGCCATTTTCATCATGATTGCCAAATGTGTGTGCCACTTGTGGACTACTTAATTATGTTTACTAAAAGGTATGTTTACATTTAAGTTAACAGTGCGGTCACATATAACTGCCAACTGAACACGGTCCTTAGTTGCTTGAATGGGCTCCAATTCTTTTTCATAGATAGGGTAACATGGCAACATATGAAAATCTAAATTACTTTACTCTCTGTGGCAATTTGTAAGTTTGAAGAGAGAAAAAAATATAAAAACATTAAGGTTAACACAAAGGCGCACTGTGTAACTTTTGTGGTGGTATGACATTACACTTATTTATCTCTACAGACAGCAGGTGACACCACAGGGACAAGTTACATGTAAGATTTGGTCGATAATATCCTATGTTATTGAGTAAAATCCAAGTTGGATATATTCTAGACAAAATTATAACTCCATGTAGACAAGCAGGTGACAGACCCTCCACCAGAAATATTACACAGTGCACCTTTAACTTGTAGTACTCTTAATCTTATCAATGTGTTTCTATAGATTTTCCATGCACTATCGGCAAACACATCTTTCCCTAACTTTTTATAGCTTTTGGCCTTGCTTATACACCTATCCACATTTGTTTATCCTCTGCAGTAGCATTTATTTTTCATGAAACCGCAATTTAAGTTTTGGTTTTGTTGGTTTGTTTTGTACCCGCAAAACCAGCCTCCGAACAGGTTTTAACCTTGAAAATTCTTGGTGCAGGCGAACTGTTTCTTTTGGGTGTAAATAACTTTTGTCTGAAAAACGCAATTAGCCTCCAGCTCTGAAGCAACCAGTATCATTCAGCCTTGGTGAAACAAAATGTTGACTTGAATCTTAACAATCTGTAAGGACAATGCTGTTTTGTAAGTTCCTCAAACAGCTACAGTTAACCTAATAATATATTAAAGGTGCATTATGTAACTTTTCAAGCAGAGGGTCTGTCACTAGCTTGTCTCCATGGACATGTTATTGGTTTCTCTTGAATTTTCGATGGTACAACATTAAACAGGTATTTCTATTGCTCAAAAATACAATAATTCTCTCTGTGAATAGGGTTGCCGCTCCACAGATCTGACCTGTGATGTAGCCTCCAGTGGTCTCCCTTGAGATGGATAGGTTTAATCTCTACTATGGAACATTCTAGACAAAGCAATAACATCTCCATGGAGACAAGCATCTGATGGACCCTCCAACAGAAAAGTTACACAGTGCACCTTTAATTTGAGTTTGATTTGACATCTGCTGAACATATGGTGCATATTTTCCTTACAACATTTTCACATACATTTCTCCTCTAAATTCTCTGTATCATGTTTTTTTTTCTATTTTAATTTATTTTTCATCTCGCTATCATGGAAACAATGATAGCGATGGCTAACAAACCCTGCCCCAGCTCTGAGCGTTTCAGGAAATTGCAAGGATTACAATGGAGGGGCTGAGAAAGAGAAGATGCAGAGAGATCCGGCGATAGGACCAGGGGAAGTAACGGCTTTGAGTTTCAAATTAAAAGCATTAAAAGCAGAAGAAGCCCTTATAGGATGCAGTTGGTGTCACTTAATACGAGCCAGCAGCAGGATTAAACCGGTCTGTCCTGTGCTTATGGACTGGAATCTGGATACATATGTTAGGGATAGGCAGATGGCAGCTGGTATATCCATAGGTTTAGACAGCAGCACTCAAAACTCCATGCAGAGCTGTCTGGCTTCAGCTACGATCACAATTAAGACTTTGAATGACTTTGATGCCAATTAAGTTTTTGACATGAGTGTTGAGTGGTTCCTGTAGTTCCTGAAAATCTGTTCAGCTAACTTTATTGTAATGTGCTATGCTAATTTGAATAATTATTGATCGTTCCAAGATAGAGATCATTGTGTTGTAATCTTTTAAAACATTAAATAATATATTTAACTGTGCAATCTTTACCAAAGCAATGTTAAAGGTGCACTGCGTAACATTTCTAGTGGAAGGTGTGCCACTGGCTTGTCTCCATGGAAATATTGCTTTGTCTAGAATGTTCCACAGTATAGATTGAACCTATCACGAAGGAGACAAGCAGGTTACAGCACTACGCTACATTACAATTCAGATGTGTGGAGAGACGCCCCTATCCACTGAAGGAATTAATATATGTTTGAGCTATAGAAACACTCGTATATATAAATGCTGGATGAATATGTTTAATGTCAAACCATGGAACATTCCAAGCAAAGTGATAACATCATGGTGTCTGCATACACTGGTATATGAATCTGTGTGTGAATGGGTGAGTGGTTCCTTGATGTAAAGCGCTTTGAGTGCCTTGAAGCTGGAAAAGTGCTATATAAAATGTAACCATGTACCATTTACCATTTCCATGGAGAGTGGCAGGTTGCTCTACCAGAAAAATTGCGCAGTGCACCTTTTAAGCAGCAAAAGTAGTGCTCCTTACTTTTTGTGTTTTAAAATCATTGTTAATATGAAATTCATAAAAAATACAGTTTAGTTCAACAAAAAATGTATTTGTGTCTGCTGGGCAATGCAACACAGAATATGATGATCCCTTTCTTCAAACTAAATTTCCCAGACCTATCACTCTACACTGATGCCTGTCTATAGGGAGTTCTATCACGTCTTACATTTTAACCCACTTTAGCCTCTGCTCTGTGGCCTGAGTGGTGCTGTCCTCCCCCTCTCCTCCTCCAGGTCCTGTGGCTCTTTCCTCATTAGAGATTCAGAGCCCTGTCTGACTCCTAGTCCCATAGACACACAGGGTTAGACAGCGGTGTCTGATACCTCGCCGCATCACCTCCCCGCCCCCTCGCTCCGACCCTCTCCCCCCACGGGACCCCTCCCACTACCGCCACCAGCTGACCCCAATCAGGCTCTGGCCCTGTCTATTGTCTGGACCTGGAGAGGGGACTCAGACTGGGGTCAGACTGGGGAGATCCAGCCTGTCTGGACCAGGCTGAATCACAACCCCCCAGTCATAACATAAACCTACTGCTTTAGTCCGTAACACCAGCTTTACAGCCCAGAGACATTATGGTACACATTTAATCCCATGTGACGGTATGCTGCTAAGGTCTCATGAGAGTATCTATATGTTTAGTATGTTATTTTATGCACTGCACCTATAATGTAAACAGCTGATTTTTTTAAACAATGTTGCTATTAGGTCTTTACATGAGTAACAAGAAGTAGCAGCAAATTTGATCTCATTTGAGAATTACTACCCTTATCAAAACAACACAGTTTTACCACTGCTATACTAGTAATGAAGCGCAAATCCTATCTAGGTCAAACTATTCATTAAAAACAATATTGTTTATGTGCTCTGTAGTACAAAGCCAAATTTTCAGTGTGAGCCCCATTTGGCAAACCAGGGTTTGTCTTGGGAAATGGCAATCCAAAATAAACTTGTGCCATAGGTCTTAAGTATATTTATGTAAGCTGTAACTTTATGAAATGGATCTTGATTATTGAATAAGATATCAAAGAAGTATTTTGACAGCACTAATTTCTGAAACCTTGAAATTCATAATACACTAAAGATATGCATTTTAATTGCACCCGATAAACAAACAGCCAAAAATATTTAATAAAATCTAACCTTCGCTTTTTGTTCTTTCAGCAGTAGATTGCATTACTTAACAGATCCAGTATTAATGAATCATTTTAGTTATGTTGTTTTGTAAGTAACATTGACAGCTTTTCCTTTTAGCATATTTTCTTACACTTGTAGTACCAACACAAGTGTTCAAAATGTATTTGTCAACCCAACTTTTCCCAAAACCTCGAGCATTTGGCGCCAGTGTATTGATACAGTTTTTGGAAGTAACACAATCCATTCTCATATTGATATCAGTGTCTGCCTCAGTCCTGCTTATGCAGGCCCAGTGGAGGTCCCAGATGTACCCGACGCCTGTTATGCAAAATGCTCTGGCTGCCCATTGTCTTGCTAACTAAGTTATCAAGCATCATCATATGAATGAAGCTGTGCTGTCTCCCTCTACTCTGCACACGCCATGGACCAGTGTATGCTGGACCAACTGACCAGCTTTTTATAGTATTTTGGGGTTTCTACAGAAATATGAGGATGCTGTTTTTAAAAGCACTTACCATTGAATTTCTGTGTGGAGTGTGTCTCCATTAATGGCTGCATCAAGTTCGAATCAATCGAAAATTGTTGTTGTCTTGAATTTTTGGAACCTGGGCACCATAGTATGCAGCATGAATGTATGGATGATATTTTGCACCAGATGCCTCTCCTGTCAACAAACAAGGACATGTTCTTTGTGGGTTAGTTGAGGTGTTTTGTCTATTGGTAACGATAACGATATGCAAGAGTTCAAAGTTCGAACCAGCTACCTTCCGTTTGGTGGGGGGTGAAAGCTAAACCCAATGTATGCCATAATTAAATATAATTTTATTGTTTTGTTACAGAACAGCTTCCCATTTCAACAAGCTTTCCATGCACTTTACTTCCTTTCCCTAAATAAGACATCGTGCCTCTAACCACAAAACAACACATGGGCCACAGTAGAATCCAAATGCCATGGGCGTACTCTGTTTTTCTTTTGAAACAACCCAGCAAACTTTGAACTTTCTACTCCCGTAGATATGATGGGGCCTGGGCACTTCCTGGTGGGCTCTGTCTGAACCTGCAGTAGGGGAAGCCTTAGGGAGGGTGATCCACTGGGTTAATCTGTCCAGCAGATGGGGCAGGCAGTGGGTAAGAGGGGCATAAGCAGGGGGCTACAGTACTGTGACTGTGCTGGGACTGCTCTGGGATGGGCCGAGCCGGATACCGCGACTATGACCTATATTAATAATTCACACAGGATCTCCATGGCGCACAGAGCAGGAGCCCTTAATGATCATTAGCAACGCTAGCCAGGAGCCAGGTTAGCGTCCAACCAAATGCCAAATTTGAAGATCAGGAACACGAGATAGGAGACAGAGTGTGCCAGCTCTGGCTGTGTCATTTTTCAGCTATTAGCCTATTGTATGTGATTTATCTTGACAGGGGAAACCGGAGCACCAGATGGAATCCCACCCAGACACCAGGAAAACATACTGTACAAAGTTCGTAAATAATGGCCCCATAAGGTTGAGAATTTGAACATGGCACTTGTGATTCTAGAGTGGTGCTTCAGCCACTTTAGTTTTCCTTCATTGTCTTCCAAAACTAGCCATTGACACACTAGTATTGACATCACTGCATTGAATATACACAAAATAGAATATAGAAGAGCTTTCGAAAGAAGCTTTGATATGGCTGTACCGTGCTGTAGTCCCAGAAAGTGGGCAAGTTAAACGTAAATGGCCACTTAAACTCACAGTCAAATGCTTTTGGTTGGCCTGCGTGATACATTTGTCTCCTCGTGTCTCTCTCGCTCAAACACATTAATCTATTATTTCCATGACAACCGATCCAGGAAAAGCATCCACAAGTGACTTCAGCACTTCAAGTTTGATAGCAGTAAAAGGGTACAAAATGTCCTCATACTAAAACCCACTTTACATACTACAACCCAACCAAAGTTTAAAGGTTTATCTAAGTGTGCCTATAGTGTATGAAGCGTGTTCTTTATGGTTTTATTTTTAAAGTTTACATTGAGGTAAACCCTGAACATTTTATTTATCGTTCCAAATCAAAAACAGAAAATATGTATCCTGATTTTAATGCAAATACTAAATGTCAAGACACCTGTGAGCATCTCTTAACCCTTGCCCACTTTTTGAACCTAAAACACTGTAGTTTTTGCTGACACCTGATTTCCTTTTAGTCAAGGTTTAGTTGTGTTTTAAGTTTCTTTTGGCTCAGATAACTATATTTCCTGTTTTATTAAGATGGAACTGGAGGACAAAAACAATTTAAGCTACCTGCTGTGAAGATTTGGAAATGACTGAAATAAACCATTACCATTTCCACAGTCTTAATCTCTTTTGGAGTGAGGACGTGAGCTCACCTTTGCATACTATAAACATTAGCACTGTCAAAAACACGCTTCAGCTTGAAACACTAACAATCTGACCCATATAGTCTCTGTTGGCCCCCATGCGCATCCCCAGCCTCCTATTTTACCAATGACTGCCTTAAATAATCTGCTAAAAAACGCCCCGTCCTTGTTGACAGAGAAAATGCACTACTTAAAGCCATAATGATTCCTTCCACAAACACGCCGTCCCCTACCAGCGCCTGCTCATTTACCGCAATTATGTTTTCATGAGACCAGAATCCTAATGCGCAGACTTTATGAGTTTTTACTCCTTCCCCGTGATCAATTGCATCCTTGTGTTTTTTTGTGAGAGTAGGCGGCTGGTGGGACATTGCAGGAGTCCCATTTCAGCGTCCAAATTGCGTTCCCCCCTCAGTTAATATGTGACTGCATCAGATGTCTGGCTAAATGTCTACCAGGCCTAAAGCGAGACAGACATGCCCTCTCAGCTGTTTCTGTCTGCTGGGAGCTCGCTGCTGCAGCTACAGCCCCACAGCCACCAGACACTCTTCAGCCACTATTAGAAATGACAAATTTAATCTTCGAGAACTAGTAATAAAAAAGGTCATTTATAATTTAGGAAGGTTTATTTGGATTTTCGCTAAAGTAAACTTATTTTAATAGAGCGATATTATTCGTTTATTGTACTGATTTATTTCTAGCTGTATTTTATCTTGGTTATTTACAAAATTGTTAGACATTTACAATGCTTAATTTTGGATGCAATTTAAATTTTTCAGGAATTTGTTTAAAAAAGTGTGGTTCTGAGTGCTTTGTAAACAACTCTAGGAACTCCATTAATAACATGAAATATGAACTAATAAACTAATACAGTAGTCGCGTGCATTTGAGAACATGCTCGTAGAGTACAAGTACAAGATTCTTTTATTAAAAAGACTATTTTCTAAGACTAATTGTGCTAACTCAACTTGAGATTTTGATTCTTTTCCATTATATTGTGCTGCCAGTCTAGTCTTTAAAATTTTCCAATAGAAGTAATACTGTAATTAGCTTTTCAATGTTATGACACCTTACAGGAATTAATGAGATTATTTCAGTTCATGTGTAACATCAATAGAGTAACATTGATTCAAGTCATTATAGACCATATTAAACCACTTCTATCACAATTTTACTGTGAGTTTATCTTTCTTGCTTTTTAAGTGTTGAGGCATTTTGAAAGAATGCTTAACTCCGCAAGGCCAGATTAGCCCAAATGTTACACTAGATTACCTTAAAGAAATAAAGAGACCAAAAACACAATGTTCTCTTCAGTACACCCAAAATGAATGACTTGCTCTCCCGCTATTGAGAAATAAATTAGACATTTCTATCGAGATAAACTGTGGCAAATGGATCGCATCAAAAGAGCGAAAATACACCGTGATCTTGACCCATGGTTCTCGCCTGTTTTCAAAATGAAAGCTGCTATCACGGCATGTTTTACAGATGACTGAGATAATAACACATGTGTCTATTGGAAACCTCTGGGACCTCTGTGTGGGTGAGGCTAAGTTCTTGATTTTTGTAGTTGGACTCTGTAGTCTTTGTGTCGCCCAAAATTCAGTCAGGAGCTTGTTTCTTTTCATTTTTTTTCTTTCTTTCGGCAGTTTTCGCCTTGAGCTGAACTCCCCAAATGGTTCGACAAAGACAGAAAAAGTACGGAGGAGGTGGCGTGGGAGGGATGAGGGAGTGCGAGGGAGAGACGTGACAACAGAAGAAAGAGGAAGATTGTGTTTAGTCCACTCCGGGACATACAGTTTCCTCATTATAAGGCTGCGTTTTTAGCCAAGGCGTCATATGGCGACATTTGGTCTATGGCCTGACTTGTGCCAGTGCTATAGGGCTGGAGAGGTTGCCAATAAGCCCAGACTGAGGCCCACCTACTTTTGCATTGGAGTTGGGTCACCACCATTAGTAACAGTTTGCAGTTTTTGGAACATATATTGGAGTGGAAGGGGCAAAACCAAGGGCCATAGACAAAAACTCTTTCAATAACAATCTGCATATTGTAATGGGTTAAACTGGCAATAGCAACTGACCAGTTTAAGACTGTTCTCCTCTCCTAATAGTGCATCGTCTTCATTTTTACGTGAATATTCAGTTCAGCAATAAACTTTATTTTGCGGCTCAGGCAGTTTTTTTTTTTTTTTTGTTTTTTTTGACATTTTAATGGTGCGACATAAAAAGTGCATAGTAATCTAAATATCCCTTAAGCAAATTCTTAAATGTCCCATATGCAGGATTAACAAGACTATGGGTCATACATTGGAAATTATCACAGCGTTAAACTCTTTCATGAGTTTTTTCCATTTATATTGGTTGCCAAAATACATAAATTGAAAAGCTATAAAATTTTACAATGTAACTTTTGGTGATTGCTTCTGCTTCATCAGTCAGCAAAAGTAGTATTCCAATTGGCCTGTAGTGCTTCATATACCAGAATATGCTTACCACATCAGTATCTATAGAATCTATAGATTAACTGTTGCAATCTTATCCTTAGGGATGGCTCTGTTACACCGATTTCCACAGAGATGCAGTCATTTGTATATTAATCTGCCTTTGAAATAACACTTGCAGACAGTTTTGAGTCTACAACATTACCTGGTCACACACTGACACACAAAACTCAGCTTGTTTTGTTGAAAAAAATAAAATAAAATAAAACAAAAGTTAAATCAGTAATCCCAATTTATTAGTCACATTTTAAATGCACATTTTTATTGTGGTGTTTGAACTTGAGGGCATGTAATTGCATGTAATCTTGCTTGAACTTTCAGTGAAATATGTGATTATTATATTGTATTTTATAGTAGTCCTTTGTGAGATTAGCTATTATTACTAGGCACTGTTCATCTTGACTCTGATATGTTGTGATAGTTTTGAACTACTATTCAAATTCAAATTTTGACTTTAATGTATTTGCATATATTTATAGGCTACTTTTAACATTACATCTGAACTCTTGTATTTGACCTCTCTGTAGTTTAAGTTTTGGTCCTCTTTGATGATTGTATAGTTTTTTATAGTTTGACTGATGTTTTTTTAGGGCTGCTATAGTTTGAGTTTTGTCTACTTTGCTCTTTGATGATGACGATTGTAGTTTGAACCCAAAAACTGTCATAAAATATTCTCAGCATTTTAGAGTCACCCTATAACATCCCTCCATCCTTAACCCTCTTACTTCTGCTCTCACCTGCCTTACTTGTATTTTTACCTCCTCCTTCATCTCCCCCTTTATTTCGTCGGCAGCTGTTGCTCAGCACTGCACCGAAGTTCAGCCCGCGGTCACAAGCTTTAGCTACGGTGAACGGAAAAAAAAAAACTAAAAAAAACTTTTGATAGGACTTCTTCCATCCCTTCGAGAACTTGCTTTATCTCAATTTCCCCCCCTTACTTTTCTACCCGCTCTGACGCTGCTTCCTTTTCAATCACACCCTTGCACTTCTCTTTATCTGTCCTTTTTGTCTCTCTCTTCCTTCCCTTTCTGTCTCTGTCTCCTTACCACTGCCTAATCCTAGCTGCCAGGCATAGCTTCATGGTTGTTAAGCATCTCAGCCCGAAAAAGAGAGGCGAATGGGTGGGTGCGGAGTAGAGGAGAGAGAGAGGGAGAGAGGTAGGGAGGAGGGAGGGAGGAGGTGGAGATGTGGTGATGGTGGGAGGGGAGGGGGGCCCCATTGAGCGACTTGAGCGTGGTTGCCTTGCTCCGTTGCCTCGGCACAATGACACCACATGTGGAAGGCATGTTTACAGCCCGCCACGGTCTACAGTCAGAGTGGAGGCAGCCAGGAAGGTGGGAGGGAAGGAGGTAGGAGAGAGAGAGAGAGAGAAAGAGAGAGGAGGTGGGATAAGTCATGAATTATTATTAAAGTCTTTGGATGTAAAAATTTTGGACACAGATGAAGAGAAGGTGAAGTGAATGGAGAAATATTGGTGAAATTGGCAAGGTAGCGGTGCACATTTTTGGTTTGGATGGGACTTCAGAGAATTCCCAATGTCTAATTTGATCCAAATAAAAAGCCTTTCAAAGTTGTCAAAGAATTTTGTTGTAGTGATTTAACTGAAATAAGTAAATAGGCTACTGTGAGGCACGTTAAACTTTGAAGTTGCAGGATTTTATTGTAACCCACCTGATTTTTACCATCATGGCAAAGCTAACAACAATGAGCTTTATTGATTATTGGACAATCAAATGTTTTGTTATTAGATGCATACAGTACACAATGGACTTATTTTGACCTCAAGAGCTGCTTATATCTGTAATAGGGCTTGACAGATTTTGGTCAAATGCTAGAAAAAAAATCAGTTACAAGCCTTTTAAGGTTTGACCCAGATGCTCTTAATCGTAATCTCAAATTCAAAGTGCCAAACTTTTAAAAGTTCTGAAAAATAATCATGAGGGACTAAAAACAAATTATTGCCAAACATATAATTATTTATTACTTATAGCTCATGTGAATATGTGTACTTTGGCCTTTTTGATACCATTATAAAATCAAACTTTAATGGAAGGCAGTAAACTTAACTGGACAGTAAAATGAAAAAAATAAAAAAAAAGCTGAGAGAAAAAGTGGCCTCAAATGGAAAGACAGTCTGTTTAAAAAAAGTTGATGTTTATGAGTCATAGCAGAATAAAACAGAAGCATATGCTGCTATTTGGGAGCCATCTTTTCCCTAAATGCAAACCAGTGCTGAAGCTCACAGAGAAATAAAGTCGAGTTATCACAAACAGACGGAGTGTAATTATGCACCAAAAGAGGAGGTCGTCCATCATTTCTACATATTTTCAAGACAACACTATTTTACTGCATTATTTCTTTATCCTAACTTTTTAAAACAATTTATGTCTGGAGTCAGAACAACACCAAACTTGTACAAGATAATTTACTGCTCGTAAAGTACTACTTGTAGTACTGTTGAAGTATAAGAACTTGTAATTTTAATAACGTAGTTGTAGTAGTACTGATAGTTGCATTTGCAGTAGGGTTGGGCAATTAATCAAATTAATTTGTTTAATTTTCAATAATCGAAATTTAGAAAAATTGTGAAATTGAGAATTATTTGAAACATGTTTACTCCTGTTTTTGTTGCTGGCAAACAGGTTATTGTGCAATTACAATTAGATATCTATACAAATGTAGTTTACAATTTCTTAAATAATAGCATATGATAACAATGAAAATATAAAGAACTTCCCAGTTTGAAAGACGAGCAGTCTCTGATTTGACTTTGAGTAAAATCGTGATTGGTTTTGTGTTTTGGCCATATCACCCAGCTCTAATTTGTAGTAATAATAATAATATTGGTAGTGCTAAAAGTACTGGAAGTTGTAGTTCTAATAGTACAAATAGTATAAGTAGTATTTAGTTGTGTGATAAACAAGATTGGCAGTTGTTATCATTGACTGTACACATATGGTAAGAAAATTGGTGGTTACTGCTCTATCCTTTGGCAGCAAGTTGTTAAGGATGGCATGGAACAACTTTAATTAAACAATAATTAATAAAAAGATTTATTTGCTTTGTTGGGTTCCTAAATTCCAGGTGTGTGGTTGTCAGACAGGACTTGACTCCCTGGCTGCTTTGCATAGCCTGCTTTTCATCTTTGTAAATGAACGCATTAACTGATACTAAGCTGGCACCAGACACCAAACCACAGACAAATTTAGACAATCCGACATTGTGAGGCGTTGAGCTATTATATCCACTTAAAAGCTAATGTGCCTCTAGCTTTGTTATGGCATACACAAAGTAACCAAAAGAAAACGAATAATCCCTGTTGTAATTCTGCAAAATATACAATGACGTTTAGCCTAAGATCAACTTGGCCACAGCCTTAGCTCTGTCTCAGAGCTGACTCCAAACTTTTCACACCAAGTTCCACTTCAGAAAATATTTGGCATTGCAAAGCAAGTACCGCCCCAAACTAGACACGAATTTAATTAATCAAGCGCCATATCAAAACTAGTACTATACCAAAACTTAACCTTGTCTAAATGAGAACCCACCCAAAGAGAGAAAAACAATAAATTGCATGGGAGGTGATAGAGAAATTACATTTTTGTGTCAAACCTATACTAGCTACACTGCCAGCTCAGTCCTTGTTATCTTAGCCTTGTGGTATAATAGTCACTATAACAGAAGCAAAGACACTAGACTGGAATGGACAGTACTATCTCGGTGTCTTGAGGTTACTGATGGTAAATAAACATCTCCTGCGTTAGACTTCCAGTTTCACGTCTCTTTATAACACTCTCTGACCACTTCAGTTTAGTCTACAACAGTATGTGAAACAATAATAATCTTTTTAAACAGCCAAGAGTGGGAGTTGAGGAAGAACCAAACCTCTGTACATGATTGGCTAGTTAATATTTGACCTCTCCGTGTTCTTGCAGATGTCCACCCTGCAGGTTGCTCCAAAAATCTGGCACCAATCCTAAAAAATCTGACCATTGCAGCAAGTTATGAATCTGCATATTTTTGCCCATACTGCAGTTTTCTAATGACCTCAGTTAAATGAAGAGCAACTTGGTAAACAGTGGATGGCAAAGGTGGGTGACACTGGCTGGGTCCAAAATCACCCAGTACTTAAAGCAGTTCAGCAGCCCACTCACAATGCTTGGCCCGTGCACAAAAGTAGCATTAGAATGAATGTTGAGTAATCAGATACTGTTGGTGCTATAACTCCTATCACTACAGATGCCTTTGTAAGTGGGCCGGGATTGTTTGCGTTGCATTCTTACCATTGTGGGAATAGAACGAGTTTTGAACTGCATCCAAAGACCTACTTTATGTCAAAATGAAACAATAGTTGTGTTGTAGTGTTTCTTGACAATTTATGGTGAACTTACTGGGGCTTGTTTCATGTTTGGGTTTACTCTTTGACCTTGCAGTGGATTATATTGACAATAGATTCATTTTATACTAATCAAATCTTTTTTAAAGGTGCAGTACGTCCTTTTTCTATAGGATCTCCCACTGCCTGCATGTGAATGCTATTGCTTTTCCTTGAATGTTCTACAGTATAATAGATCAACCGATATTTTACATGGCTGATACCGATTGGTTAGAATCCTGAGCAGCCGATGGCCTCTACCAATGTTTTTGGAATGATATGTAGAGCTGATTTTGGTGATTTTTTCCCCAAATAATCTAATCTCAATTTAGTACAAACTCACCCACAACCTTGTTTAACTTCTGACTGGATGAGGGAGCAGTGTCCCATTTTTACCCTTTTTGGACCTCACTGTTCAGATAGGCTTTATGCATATGTTCTTAATGCATATTTAGGCAGCTGGTTGGCCCAAACAAAATGTCATCCTCTCCTGGAGATTTAAGGTTGATAGCTGATACGCTAAAAAGCACAAATATTGGTCTATCTCTAAACAGTATGGCTTTAAACATATCTTTGTCCATGGAAACAAACTGGTAACACCACAAGAGCCAAAACTGTACATGAATGTTTTTAGACAAATAGACTCACCATCATTTAAATAAAAAAGAAAATTAAATTCAAAGTAGGATAATATGGGCCAACTTTAATCCTTGCTACTCCTGACTGACCTCTTTGTACCTTCAGATATTTTTTACAGCAAACAAACAGCCTACGTTGTTGACGGTGTCTGTGCCTCCAACGTTGCTTTCAAGCGTTGGTGGATAAAACGTGGGGGATCCTGTTTTATCAAATGAATACGTGCCAGGAAGCGCACACACAAACTCCACTCCTCCTCCTCTTCCTCGCTTCAGTCGTGTTGTTTTCTTTGCTTTGTTGTTTGCAGTCTTTTAAAACATCTGTCTGGGTTTTTACCTTTTCTCCCGTCGCTGTTGGGGTCCTCCTTATCTCTGATCTCATCTCCTTATGTGTCCACTCTCTTAAGGTTTCTGTGTAGATTTATGGAACTGTAGTGTTTTTTGCACCCACACACACACTCACTTGATTATTGCAGTTCTTTTCAGACTCACACTGTTTAAATATATATTGTCAGTAATGTAGAGGATCTAAGGCCTGTTTAACATTTCAAAGGTTTTCAGTAGCTATGCATAGGTTTTCTTCACAAGCTCCCCAACTGTTACTTCAGCTAAAAAAAAAGATTCATTTAAATCTTGAATAGACTTTTAAAGGTGTTCTGTACCATCTGCCAATCCACACCTTTTACACATGTACTGTAAGTCTAATTATTACATGTGACATAGTGTATTTAGGTGGGAATAATTATAAATATAGTACTTAAAGTTCTTATGTGCAGTAGAGGAAGTAAAAGGCTCATGGTGTAAGATTAGTGTGTAGTAGTAAGATTAATCGCAGTTGAATCAAAATCACAAATGGTCTCAATTTACAAAGACTGCAATTAGTTAAGTCCCTTTCAATCAACATATCCGGTATTATTATCTAAAACTAAACTTCTAACCCTATAGTTTAGACCTTTACAAACATGTTCTGAAATACATCTGATTCTTGTATTAAATCTCTTCATATTTTAGTCAAATGTGAATGCTTTTTTACGTGCTTAAAATGTGAACTTTGAACTTGAATTGCAAGTGTAACTGTAATCACAAAGTGGATATTTTGCCTAAACCGTTCAGCGCTTGTGTACATAAACCACATCTAGTCAACACCACTGAGATCTTTGTCTAGACTTTAATGTATGGGCACATAGTAAAAACACAGTACTGCAGACATTGGCTATTCTTCCACTTTTTTGTCTCTTTGTTGTGTCCAGTCAGACCTCAGCATGATTCTACCATTTTATTGCTCCCCTCTGGCGACAGCCCCACCTGTGACGCTGACCTGCGGAGATACGCTCAGTGCCCGATCATTTTCATAACCCTCCCGCTAAGTTGACAAAGATCTATGTGTCTGGATGGTTGCTTGAGTCGCCTTTGGCTGATCTGAGACGGCGAAGCGAGACGGCATCCATGTACTATGTGTGTGCGCGCTCCTCTAATGCCTCCCTTCTTCTTTTAGTCATGTTTTTATCACAAGGAACAGATTTTCTTAAGCTCCTCGTCGCTGTTGAAGGATTCCGACAACAAATCCAAAAATGTTTATTACATGATATCGCTACACAATGTCAGCACCGCCAACATAAATAGACTTTTTTGTCCCTCTTTGCGCTGGTATCAAGCCGATCCGTCATGTTGTCTAATGCAGCAGTAATTCCTCTCCCTCTGTCTCATCTGATGTTGTTAAAGAGATGGATAATGATGATGATGATTGTAATGGTTGGCAATGAGGCAGAGACAATTGTTGCCAGTCACTGTCTGCCTCCGCTGAACTCCTAATAAGCCACAAGTTATCAGGCTTCACTTCCCCATACGCGACTATGCAGCATCAATAGACATCCATCTTTTTTAATCGCCATAAAAGGGGTCACTACAGTTGGCTATTGATTACTGAGAGCTTAAGTAACGCTGTAGATAAAGATACCAATTGCCTTTGATTTCGAACTAGCTAGGATATAAAACAACCACAAAAACATTAATCAATTGTGAAGTTATTATAAAAAAAAGTTAAAATGTCAGATAGGCTTATTACTGATTTTGTCAACAAACTTTTAAGGAACTAAACGTTTGCACAATCTATTGCAATGGGTAACAGGATGGTAGGTAAAAGAAATATATAATTTTATAAGTTAATGTCTATGCAAACATTTTCTGAAATACATAGGATTCTTAGTATTATACTTAGACAAACTTCATTGATCCTCAAGGGAAATTATTTGGACACCGTAGCTCACACCTCACAATAAATATAAGAACAAGAGCAAAAATATAAATGGTAATAATACATTCAAAATAAGTAGCAAAAACAACAAAAGACTTGTGTGAAATAAGGCATAATTATATAAATATATCTGTATTAGTTACTAGTCCATATGTTAGTTTTCTCTCTCCCCTGTTAGTCCTCTAGGAATTGACAACACAATTTAAAAAACAAAACAAAACACATAAATGGCCAATTTAATAGCTATTGCAACATTCTCAGAAAACTATCAGCTCATTTTTCCCTAAATCCTGCAGTCCTAGTTTAAAAGTTGGTCTTTTAAGAATTTATTTTGTATTGAAATTGGTAAAAAAAAAAAAAAAAAAAGATTTTGAAATTAAACTATTGAGCTATTCATCTTTGCATCACTAGCAGCATTCACAACATGCACTAGACAAAACCGAAAAGCGACAAAAGATGAGAGGTCACGGCTGCTTTATTATATAGTGGGAGTGTGAATCCATTTAAATCTTTTATTGACATTAGTTTCAGAAGTAAGAGCTTTTGCCCATGGCTGTTTTCGCCTATGGGCCTACCTCTGTGCATGGCTTTCTTGCTGAGATGTTGTAATGCGCTCAGTCTGTGGTGGAGGATGCACAGCGCGTAGAGGTGTAGAGAGTGGTCACCTGATCGTTGTGAGAGGCAGGAGTGTGACTGGAGTGTTACTGGAGCTATTGTTGGACCACAAAAGCCCCATTGTGAGGGCCCAGGGTGAAAGAGTCAGAGTTCATGTCCTTTTAGTGTCTTTGAAGTGTGGAAGTCTGCAGGCGACACTGTAACCATCACTCAACTCTAGAGGTTTTTTATGTCCACAGATGCGCGTTTTTCTTCAAGGGTGCATATCACGCTCTTTTCTGATCTATGTGATAATGTTGTTTGTGCATCAGAAACATACCTGGAATGTTTTTTTGTTTCATTGACTCATGCTTAACACTCAAACCCTGCTATGTAGGTTCAAAACTGAGCCTCAAAAACACTTCTGATGTCATGTGTTCATAATGCAGGAAGTTCACTGTGTTTTTTAATCTCTACACACCTGCACCAGAATACTTTGGATTCTTACAGGCCTAGAATTGCCATTCACAAAAGGGAAAGGTAGAGTATATAACATGAAAACAACTGCTTCATGCCATCACAAGGTGGAACAGAGCATTTTTAGTTTTAGAGATGTTGACAGACAAATAATGAAAGATTAACATGTGTGAATGAAACTCAAGGCATGTTTTTGAAGAGGTAACAACATTCTAACATGGCTAAAGCTTACTACAGTCAACTTTGTGTCATATGGGACCTTTAATGCGTACCTCTCTGAAATGTGTTTTTTTAGAGATCACCAGGACTACAACCAACTCCAAATGAACAGTGTTTTTTCTGCAGACTGTGGCCAAACATTTTACTTAGCCGCTTCAGATTATTTGGGTCAAGTCAAATGCGTTGAATTGAATCTCTGTGCTAATAACATCCCAGGCATGTCCAGACAGACTGAAGCACACTGCTGTCCTTTAAAATAATAGTAGTAATTATCGTCATCATCTGTGACTAGACAAGCACTGCTCAAGCTGCTCTCTGCTCAATGCTACTTCACTTGGCATGTCCCCCTATTGGATATTTGCATGTTCTTGATAGGCGTAATGATATCCAAATATCATATTATGGTATTAACAGTATTCATCTCATGATATTTTGATGTTCTTTGGAGGATATTGGAGAAATGTCCATTATTTATCACTCAAATGGTAGACAAGAGCCAGTATACTTTCTTTTGATTGTGAGTAGGGATGTCAGGCTGAACTCCTTAATCAATTATCATGGTCATAAGGATCACAACATAAGAACCAATGTTGAACTAAAAATAATAATACTACAAGAACTCAAAATGATAAAAAGGGAAATTTTAAATTCAGTTTCTGCTCAATCTTCACTCCAAAAAAAGAAGTCTAAATTTTGGTTTAATCACTTTTTTTGTTTGTTTTATTCGCTGTCACATAGTACAAGAGGAATGGCAATCTTAATGTCAGATTTCTCTGTTGTTTGGTTATAGTGTCACTGACTATGGATACTTGCAAAAATGTTTAAATATTCAATACACCAAAACTGTATATCCTGGTATCCCTAATTTTTCTAGAAAATCCACCAATGTTGAACCATTAACCATTAATATTTGGATTAATTGGATTATTTAAGGACTGCACTTATTTTGACATACAATATTTTATTATACTGTTTTATGCTGCTGATAACCTGAGTACAGTCTTTCATTTTGTGTATTTTTTTTACTGAAATGAGAAATAAATTCTGATTCTAGATGGTTGAATATAATCACATTTATTAATCCAACTGGACCACAAAACTAGCATATTACAAATAGACACTTACCTGCCCACATCTAAATTAAACCTTAGAGGACTATAGATCTCTCCTGAAACCCACCAAATCTGAATAAATAAAAGCATCATTACTGCAACAGACTGACACGTTTCCCATTGAAGCTTGTCAGTAACCTGCTGTAGACGGCTAAAAACACCTAAATAGCCACCCGCACTTTGACCCCTGCTGACCCCACCCCCTCCCTTTTAACCGTGACACCAGCGTGACCCCTGTGCACAGTCTGGTTCAATCACTCCGAGACAGGCAGTGCTTGGCTTTATGGCATGGGGGCAGTGGGGGCAAGAAGGGGGAGGGGGGCTGTCTAGACGCTATCCTGTCTGTCTGGCTCTGATAGTGTACACTCACCTGGAAGAGAGAGAGAGAGAAAAAGAGAGAGAGAGAGAGAGAGAGAGAGAGAGAGAGAGAGGTGGGGTTAGTGCTATGTCACCTAACTACATGAATATTTTACAGAGAGAGTTGCAGGCTATTTGAATAAGGCTTGTGTTTAGTAACAGTGATAGCAGTGAGAGTAGTTTGTAAGGCAGGGCAAATAATTGAAAATCATTACCATTAAATTGTCTAATCAACATAATGGGACCAAGGCAAGTCGTGTGTGTCAGGCAGTCTTTTTAAAGTTAGGTTTTAGTAGGCTGCGTGATTCTGGAAAAGAAAATAGGATTGTGATTTTTCAGATAAGTAATCGCGATTCAGTTCAGAGTGCACATTTTAAAGGTTCAGGAGTATTAACATTTGAAAAGCAATATAAACTGCTCAAATAATATATGAAATATGAAAAATATTATACATTGCTAAATATTTGTTTGTGGGTTTTTTTTGTATTTTGTTTTTATTGCAAAGAACATTTTTTACCTAAAATGATTACAGATTTGATTTTCAACATTTAATATTACAATTGGAATTCAGCAACTTTTGATTGTGAAGCCCTTTTTGATTTGGATGTTGGTTTAATCTTAAAAGGACAGTCCAAAATTTTGGACGTAGGGCCTCATTTCCTAGTGAGCCAGACTGTTGGAGATGTGTGGAGACACTTTTAAAAAAAAAAATCATCCAGTCCTTGTGTTTGAAGAGGTTGATGGTGCTAGGCTAGCGCATGTCAATGGCCATAGTTAGCCTGCTACTAAAAACACTTACCCACTCCACAAAGCATCCGAGGCAAATCTGTTATTATGCCAGACTATCGATGTAAATGTCTGAGTTGATAGAATAATGTTTGAAATAGAACTAACCTTGAATCGCCTGAATCATTGCATGTTTAGGGACTATTTTCTGATATATCAGTCCGCCGCTGCCTAGCTTTCTATCAGGAAGTACAACTTGCTGCTGCTACTCAGACATAAATCCTTCAAATGCAAGGTTCTAAAATTATTCTATCAGACATTCACATCGACAGTCTGGCGAAATAATAGATTTGCTTCGGGTGCTTTGTGGAGTGGGTAAGACTGTTTTTAGTGGCAGGCTAACTATGGCCGTTGACATGCACTAGCCTATCACCAGTGACCTCTGGAAATACAAGGACTGGATGGAATATTTTAAAAAGTCTCTCCACACGTCTCCAACACTCCTGTCCTGTTATAGTCTTGCTTGATTCCTTATTTGGTATTAAATCAGTTTTTTACCCAAATATCGAGAAGAATATTAATTTCAGTCTTCAAGGTCATACTTCTACTACATACTTATTTATTGCCTAAACTTCTCTAACAAGGACTAACAATAGTTTCTTAATGCTCTACTATAATGCTCTACTATTTATAAACACTTTCTGGCCAGACTCTTTTAAATGATAACTACACTTAGTTACTTAGTGTTAACCAGACATACATCTGCAGATACCCGATGCCAACTGATGCCAGTGCAGACACTGAAAACAGCTTTTATTTCCTTAAAACAAAATTAAAATAAGCCAAAACTGATCCAAGTGTGTTATGTAGCTATTATTTATCTTTCAAGGAACTACAGAAAAATCTTCATATGAATAAAAATTCAAACATTATGAGACTTTCTGGACAAGTACGACCAATAAATATTCTTATAACATTGGTTTTACATGTCCGACCAGAATATCGACTGAATCAATATTTGTAAGCCGATATCCAATCCAGTATCAAATCGGTGCATCCCTAGTTTTGAGGCAGCACGTTAACTTGACAAGTACCATGTCCAGCAGTACCTTGAGAAAGCCAGACGCTCACTTTGACACTGCTCTCATGAATATTACAGGCTGGACTATCGATAATATTAGAGTACGTTGTAATATTCATGGCATGTTATCACAGGGAGTCGTGTCTTTCCTGCTCTTTGTTCATGTTAAATTCATGCAGATGGTGCAGATATGGCCGCCTTTGGTTTCATAGCGAGTACATGGGCCCAGTTCAGCTCTAGACCAGCCTAAGACGGGTATAAGCCCATTTAAACGGCACAGGAAAAGTCAAAAGGTGTTGAGTTAATAGACACAACCAAAAGGATAATGCAGATATTGATACAAAACTGAGTAGAGCTTTCACAATATTAAAATTTCAACATGAACTTGAGAAAGAGTACCCTATTCAGATTTCTATACCAAATGGGAAAAAAGTTTTTTTGTTTTTTGTTTTCTTTTTTTTAATTACTGTTTCAAATTAGTATCTACTTTCAGTACTATAGCTTGAGCTTGAGTTAGTTGTCAATCAATCATCAGTGTTGACAACCCTATGATTTAAGTTTTTTTTAATACAAAAAGCCTAGTTATATTAAAATGAGACATATGAGAATCTTCTTAATCGAAAATATATTCTCAGGATTTATTGTATTGTATTGATGATGCTGTGAAAGAAGCTACAGCTCTTTCTAATATTCATTCTAACATTCATACAATTCATTGTATATGTCTACAGTTTAATTACTTCACAGCTATTGTAAATTAAAACAAAGCAGAACCATAAACTTCAAAATGTAAAAAAAACCAAAAAACTTTATTATATAGTATTCTCTCATTGATGTGCTGATGTCCCTAGAAAACTGTTGTCACTTTGTTTCGCGAGTCATAAATCATTGTGTATTTTCAAAAATTATTATTGAATTGGACTATGAGTTATTGTTGCCACTACATCTCCATGTCTCTATACTTCAGTAATTAAAGTTGACCATTGACCATAGCATTGATTTACTTCTTTTTACCACAGCTCAGCATGTCTAGTTTGAGTTCCCCTGCCTCATCACTTTTGGATGTTGCTTGCAGTCATCAGTAAATAAATTATTATTCTTTATTCAACAGTTCATTAAAATGCAAAATAAATGACACTTTTTTGAGACTATGAATATTCATGCCTTAACTTCCTCTCTTTGAAAAGTTTTTGTGCTTGTAACGCCCGTCCCTAATTTAAAGACAGCACTAAGACTGTTCTGCTAGACGGCGTAATCATATTTAATCTCTTTCCCAAGATGCACTGCTTTTGAAAAACACAGAGCTGAGCAGAACCTGAGCTTTCAGTGCAAAATCAATAGCGCTCAAGAAACATTTCACTTTTAATTGGCTGTTTACAACAAGCAGAATTGATAATGCATCGAGCACAAGATTATTGGGAGGAGCAGCGTGATAACTTAGGCAAATAGTTTTCATAACCTTGGGATACACTTGGCACACATCTTAAACATGGATTTGAATAGAGAAAAGTAAGAAAAGTGATTGTGTCCACATCCAAACTTCTATAACAGATACTAAAACTAGTATTAAAAACTAGATATTTATTTGAATAAGTATTGATACTAAAAAATAGGATAGAGATTTTTTAGAATGATCTTGAGCTGTATCAGAACACCTAGCTGGACAACTGAGGGATATAGGACCATATGGTAATATAAAAAAAAGTACTAAACAAAGTTGATTCCTGAGTATCGAAATCTAATTTGAAATTGTAGGATCATGTCAACATAGTTTAAGGGTAAAAAATTTAAAATGCACTTGAGCTTGAGTTGAACAAATCTGTTGATGATTTATCTATACTGTATACCAAATCATAATGATTCTTGCAACCAACCAATCCACAAACAATATACGTTTTTGAGTGGAAACTGCCACTCTGTCAATAACTGTTATTTAACCCACCGTTTGAATTCAAAACAAACTTTGACCTACTCCACTTTCCATAGCTGACTTACTCGGTTGTTCACCACTATAAACTGTCGGCCGATCATCTGACTGTCTCTTGCCCTTAGCTCTTATCGCCGCTGATAAACAAGCTACTGCTGCCCAAGTTACAACTATTTTATGGAGCTTTATACAACTGCACTGGCTTTTTGTCCATAGACTTGCATACAACTTGCATTGTTGAGATTAGAGATGATAGTGAGACGAGGCGCAGTTTCCATCACACGTGATTTGATTCACGGGAACATGACACGATTTTGACATCATTTATAATGCATACATTTTACAATGCAGTTTACCTCACACTTTTTGATTTGATCTTGATGCACCTCATCAAAGTTAATCCTTTTTTTGTGTCCAGGGTAAATGTAAACATTGAATCTCTGCATGTGTGCACAATTTTGGGGCAATTATATCTTGCAAGATCTTGGCCTGTCATGATAACATGACAAAATGATAATAAAGTTATGCCACTGACACAAACCTAAAGCAGAATTATCACCAAAAACTACTGCAGTTGTGCAATATTGTTTAAAAAACTCAAACTCCAATCAAGAGCTACTAGAATGAAACACTTAAGAAGTAAATTTGTCTCTATAATGAGTCATAGAAGTTATTCATTCAGTCCTCCACAGCTCAAATCATATCACTGCACAGACAGTTCCCTACTAGTACAAAGCACCTATGATAAATATTGATCCACAAAATGTATTGTGTAATCTCTGATTTATTGAACGATTGATCAAAATATGTAATTATCGTGACAAGCCTAGCAAGAGCTTGTGGTGTGAGATTTTTTTTAGTTCTTAGTTGAGATAAATTATGTTCAATTTGTATGTGTACTGGCAATTTAAATCACCGTCAAAATAAATGACACAGAAGTTGCATATTACCTTGACAACTTTTATCACTTTGCAGTCTTATCTTGATTGATCAGGTTGCAATCAGCAGTTCATGGTTTTACTAGTGACTGTTTGCATGGAGCCTTAGTTTTCCATTCTCCTCATGTAAAACTGCAGCAGATCTGTGAGGACGGAGCTGCAGAGCCTGACGCTAATGTTAATGATATCTCAAATCTCATCTGATCTCTTGCAAATGAACCTGGAACATGTCTTAAGCCCTAAAGCTGCAATTTGAGAGACAAATATGTGCTGGCTGTGGTCTGCACATAGACTTTTATCCTTAGTTTTTTTTACAAGGCACGGTGGAGACATGAGACAGATGCAGTTTTGTTGAGTTTGTAGCATGTTTTGGCTCAATCATGAAGTATTCTTGTGTTAAACTTAAGCTGTTAAAACAATAGATCATAAACTGTTGTAACTATCTTTTGTAGAATTGCCGAATCATGACTACATTTGTCAAGAGTATTGAAAATCTGATACTAATCAATACTAAAAATATTATTGCACTTTTTTAAGCAGATATAAATACTAAAAAAGACACATTCACAGGACAGAAATGAACCCTTCTTGAATAGCTTTATAACAGTCTTGAGCTGTATCATAACAGGTATTAATAAGTACATAATTTGTATACGCCCATGGACCACTATGGACCCTACCTGGATGACTGAGCGATAACATAGATACAATTATTATTTAAAAAAAATATATAATTAATATATTAATGAGCATGGTCTCAGAATCGGTATTGAGTATATAGTCTACCTTAGTATCGAAATTGAGTTTGAAATTTTAGTATTGTGACAATGCTAATCATGACACAAAAATATCATGATCTGTGTCAAAGATTACATTTTAAAAACCTGTTTTTATATTAAATCAACTCTTTTTGTAAACTTAACTTTTTTTTTCCCCCTTTTAATAGACAATTTTGCATTATCATTGTGCCTTACCATGGCTTTGTGACATGTCCACTACTTGCCATACTCCTCATATTGAAACATTTGAATTGTAATTTGTATTTTAGTCACATTTTTAGATAGCAACCCTTAGATTTCAGTTACTTTTTTCTGTCTTTCATAATTACCACACAGCCGCACTCTGAGCCAACCACATTTATTTCACATTTTGAGGGCATTAGCGTCTTTAGCATCCATCCGAGATATTGCTGTCGGGCCAGATTGATTGAGAAGCCAGTGTTTTTAATCCTGTTTTGAGTGCTTGTGTCTGATGATTCCCCCTTGTGTTGCAGAGATGAACAGAAATGATGGAGGAGAATAAAATGGTGCAACGAGACAGAGCTGTAATTGTTTGTTCTCTCAGTGCCCCCGGTCCCTACAGCTCGTCTGGCACCTTTTTTTTCATCCATTCCTCCATTTACTAACACTCATAACATCCCCCCTCCTCTTCTCCATGCCTGCTCTCCTCTTTGGATATTTTTCTCTCAGCATCTCAATCAAATCAGCAGAAATAATGTGGCGCTAATGTTTCGGCACAGAAAAGCTAGCATACGTTGGTTTAGGTTACACACCCGATCTAATTGTGTTTTCGGGGAAGCTGGAATTGTTATGGTTAAGGGTTTAAGTGTCAATTGATTGTGCGTCACGTTTCATTTTTGTGGGATTTGGAGGGATTAAACCAATCCCTAGTATCATTTTCATAACCTCAATGCTGTGAATGTCTCCTGCAATTTATTTTTCCAACCTAGATTCCTAAATTAAATATTAGTTTAATATGTGCACTTGGATGAATGCACGAGTGATTTAGATTAAGATAAGAAGATGGAGGAGAGGCCTGTAATCTAATGTTTTTTTCTAAAAGTTTGTGAACAAGGCTACAAGACAAAGTAGTGGTTTTAAAGTGTTATTTATGGGTCCCCATCCACAATAATCACTATATCCATTTATCGTTCAGTATATGAAAGCTGGAACAATATATTTTGGGGCTCAGTATTTACCGTGTGTACATTTTCTGTGGAATAACAAGGACATTTTTGTGATTTACTTGATGCAACACAGTAAATATGAGCTGTACCGAGTAGACTAAGTTACTTTTATGGTTAATTTATAGGTTTTAATGATACTGTGTATTTAAAAATGGTTTGTTGGGATTTTTCTGCTTTATTTTAATCTTTATCAGTGGCATAAAGTAGTTTCAATATTATTGTTTATTGCAGCATATCTATGTAGCAATATATCTTGCTTCGAATTTACCGTTCATCCTCTGGTTTTGACCTGTCTTTCTATGGTGGCAACTCGGCACCACCCATCCTGTATTGTGCATGTTCTAAGTTGCATCTAAAAGGGCATCTGGCATAAAACCAGCACAATGTCAGATCAGTACACTTACATTTGCTCATAAAGAGGCGGATAACTTGTAGTGTGGATATTACATTCAGCAGATCATTTGCAAAATTTTAACCCAAACTTGAATGTTTTATAGCTATTGACAATGTAATGCTTAAAGTATGAACTAAATCTGCCAAATACACATAGTAACTGTTTCCATGAGCACAGCAGTTCAAACATGTCATGACATTATGCTTTATTGCGAGCTTTAAGTACATACTAGACTTTTGGTAGACTAAATGAACTTTTCAGCCTGACATCCATCACAGGATTTATGTCCCAGCTCCACGCCCAAGCAAGTCGAGGTCCATCAATCATTCAATAAGGATGACAATATTTTTGTGTATATTTGTTCAAGAACCATTTGAAAGTAACTAGGGATTCTCCCATATGGATTTTTGGAGCAGATTCCATATATGCCATATTTGTCTTAGTGCTTTGGAAGATGACCAATATTTACCAACACTACTACTATTGTGATTTTATCTAATTTAAGTTACAATATAGTTCACAGATTCACAAAATGTCTTTATCTGGTATATAAAGAAAATGTGTTGCATGATTGTGTATAGGTATATTTTTTGCTCTTCTATTTCCATTTTTACGCCTCATATTATGAGTACATAGAGGCTAGATGCACTACATGGGCACATAAAGGCTAGAACTGCTTAGAAAAATTGTGGAAAACCCAATACCTATATTAGAACAGAGATCAACCAATATGAGCACCTGATGATCAATAAGCTTTGCCATTGTTTTTGGGTCAATATGTAAGGCCAATTTGGATTATTAGTAGTTTCAGTTTACTACAAACTCACCCACAAACCTTTTTTTTGCCATAAACCTATAAGAGAGTGGTGTAGTCGTATTTTGTGCAGCTATCTCTTCGTATTAAAGTCTTAATATAAAGGCCAACAGCTGATGCTCTAAAAAAGTCCAAATATTGGCCCGATATATCTCTTAATTCGAACCAGAACATTGCCCATTTCTAAAAGCAATTGCCATGTGAAGCCATCCAGGTTTGCCATGTTTTTTTGTGTGTGTTTTTTTTTTTTTTTAATGTTCCATTCCATTATTATTCTCCCACATTGTAACAAGCCCTCTGTGGCGACTGTGTTTTTTCCATGTTTTCCTGACCCGCCGACACCTGTGTAATGTTCTCCACGCATGCAGCGCATCCATACACAAACAGCCCCTCTCCTCCGGGTTAAGCAGCTCTAAACTAGTTCATTTATTTCCATGGAGGGCCTGCTGCCTGCTGTTATAGACGGCTGAGGGAGAGGAGGGAGAGGAAGGGGAGAGAGCGGAGAGGGGAAGAGGAGAGGGAGGCACGTATCTGCTTCGTGCTGTGTCACACTCTCTCTGTGCCCCGGGCCGATACCAGCCGTCTAGACGTTAGCGAGCTACGTCTCCCGAGGGAGCTAATGCTAATGTGTCTGCTCTTCCCCGCTAACTGTGCCACTCTTTCAAAACGGCCTGTCTACCGCTGCTGCTTCTTCCTCTCCCCTCTCTCCATCTCTCCCTGTATGTGTGTGCATGTAACAAGTGCATATTGGGAACATTTCGGTGCCTGGCTTGGTGTATTGTTTCACGCTCAAAATATGACATGGTGGGTATAATTAAAAAAGCCTGCACATCTGGTCAGTCACTTGAAACATCTGTTCACCTGTACAGTTCATGAGGAAGTTATGAAACTACTCAGTCAACTAAAAAAGCCTTTCTCAAACTGTGGTATAATGTTTCTTTAATGGTACACATTCATAGACTTTCCAGATATTACAAAGCACTTTTCGGTATGACTATGCTTTGTACATTTTTCTTCATAGTCTCAGCTCTGTCACTATCCTAAAACTGCCTTTCTGATACTTTTTCTCCCATATGTTTGCTCCATAAGTGGGTTCTTATAGTTCTTGTTTTGTCCAAGATTATAGGCCTGCAGGAAGTCATTCTTGAATTCAATCTGTCAGGATATGTAGTACCATTAGTTTGTCATACATGAGTGCCACTATTTTAAGATCTCTGTCTGTCTGCGTATCTGTCTGCTTCCTCTCTCCCCCTTCACCTCCTGTTCTGTGTGTATTAATATGTTGGCTATGAATATTCCAGTCTAGGTCTACTCGTAATATTTTTGAATCCCACTTAGCTCCAACCTGATTTTGGCCAATTTAATGACTTAAAAATGATAATCTACCGCGCTGTTATAAAGATTTGTTTTCCACTATTTCAAAAAAACTGGCTTCTCTATTTCCTTTCCCTACTTTGTCTCCTCTCTATGCTCTTGTATGTGTGTGTCTGTGCCAGCCAGGTCGAGGCAGCTCCGGGCCCTTGTTCCTGATCGCGGCACCGTGCCCAGGGGTTACCATGGCGACGCGGTGGCAGCAGACAGTGTGGTGTTGGAGAATGGGTCGGGTGTACTGGTAGACGTGTGTGTATTTGTGCGATTGTGTGTCCGTGTGTGTGATAATGTGCATGTGTGTGTTCTTGGTGAGGAGGTGGGCAGCAGCCTGTGAACTGGAGGGACAGGGCCTCACTCACTGGACCACTTCAAAGTTGGTTTGACTAAGTGCCATCTTGTTGTTTTCCTGGTTTGAATGTGTAATAATTTAAAGGGCACATATTATGCTATTTTCTGATCTATGTTTATAATGATGTTTCCTCTCCAAAAACATACCTGGAGTTGTATTTTGCTGCATTCACACAGGTGTTAACCATGCACAAACCCTGCATATTTAAGTTGAGTTTTTCTCTCAAACTGAAAATACTCTGTTGCACCTTGTGATGTCATGTGGTAATACAGGAAGTGCTCCACTGTGTTTTTAAACTCCATACACCATCACTAGAATAATTTGTATGATTTCAACCGTGGAATTTCCAAACTCTACTGAACTAAAGATTAAAGATAGATGTTAACTTGAAAACTACCACTTCATAACATCACAAGGTAGAACAGAACATTTTGAGCTTTTTAGATGTAGGCAGACTTACTCTGGATTACTCAAAACATGTGTGAATGGAACAAAACACAACTCTGGGTGTGCTTTTGTTGAGGAAACAACATTATAACATGTCTTAAAGCTCATAAGAGTCAATTTTGTGTAATATAGGACCTTTAAAGACTTTATGTGACTTATTATTAGACAACAAATTTGGTTGTTGGATTATAGAGTAGACATACATTGGATACTGATTTGGTCTATGTGTTACTAATGTTTTCAACTGGACAGTGTACTTGCGTGTAGTATATTTTGTAAAGGCTTGCAAAACTAAGATTTTATTTACTCGTGGTTGTATTCAACAGTGTTATCATCATCTTTAACATTACTGCTGTTTCTATGCATTAACTTATCAACACCACCAACATTTGCTAGGAAGTTCCGTTTTTGCAGCTGTATTTTTTGCAGTTAACATATACCATATAAATTGCTTAAACATCTGGTCGTTCTGTTACTTGATTATAATCAGTGAAACAAATTTGTCAGGAAATATTCAGCACCTGTACATACCATTTTAACTATATTATTTTTAAACTGGTGTTAAGTGACTCGCTTGCTCGTATTGTTTTGTAGCATTGGCTTGCACTTAGAGTTCCCAATGTTTCAGGAAGTACTCTGGCCTGAGAAAGGGTACTTTTGGGGCCAGACCCAAAAGTATCCAGTCCCCAGCAACTAAATTTAGTCTTGAGTTCAAAGGTTCCTGGGAAAAGTTCTTGCAGTAAAAACAGGGCTTAGCTGTGCACTTGCAGCACTTCCTTCCCCCCTTGGTTCATTTCACACTAAAGTGCATTTTTGATTGCCAGGTGTGGCTGTGAGAGTTTCCCCTCTCTCTCCTCTCAGCTCCGACTCTCTCTCTCATGCAGCCTTAGACCCAAGCAGGAAACAGGAAATGACTAGGGAGGATACAGGCCAGCTGGAAGGCTTGTTGTGATTGAGTCAAATAATGAAAAAACGATGGGCGGGTGCATCATACAGCATTAAGTCTCATTAAAGCCAAAAGTTATCCAAATTGACATGCACAATATTTTTTATGACGATGGGGTGGAGTTGTGCAATGCAGTGATTTATTGCATTGTAAGTCCAAGCACACATTAGCAAAGAAACAGTTGCATTTACTCTTTGGCTTTCAAATTAACTGTTCAATCTGATTCTCTCATTTTTATAGATTTTATCTGGTCATAATGAGGTATAAGAGCTTTTGGACATAACTCTGAACTAGAAAATTGACCATTGAAATTATGCCTAACCAAAATAGACCGAATAAAGCACTGGACTAAGGGAGTGTCAAGTCATCCATAGTGTTTGGCTCCAGTCAAATGAAGCTCACAAAGGCAGCAATAGGGGCCTATTTGGAATAGAAAGGTATTAACGGACGAAATAGCAAAATAAAAACACAAGGATCATGTACAGTGGTTAATATGAACATTTTAAGACCAAAATGACCTGGCTTACAGCAGCAGTTACAGACAGAAAGGTGACCATTTTTCAATGTAAAGTCAACTCAAGCCACAGTTGGATGGGCCCCCATGCTCACTTCCTATTTGTAATGTGGTAGCTAGCAGGTTGTGCAAATAAGTGCCAAAGTACTTATTACTGGTATGTAAATAAATACCAAAACAAATGTAAGAACAAAATGAACTTTTAGTTATTGTCTCTTCATTCAACATTTCCCATATTGTTCTCATTAAAGCAAACCTATAAATGTATAGTTTTAATCACCCCACCTACTCATCCATATTTAGCTCCCTGACTTTCCAGCCACATAACTGCATTATATTTTTGCATTGCCATCCTCTGTGCTGTCTTTCCCATTTTGTTTTGCCTGTCAGCTCTTGCAGCGGCCTTCTGTTCATAAACTGCTGCCTTAGCTGTGGGCCCTGCTCTGCTCAGCTCCACTCCGCTGTGAGGAATGGTAATAAGTGAAGCTCCTCTCCCTCTCTCTCCAGCCTGAGAGCTGATAGGCATTTCCTCTGCTTGTGGGAGCGCTCTCCTACTCTGCATTAGCAACAACAGCCAGCAGCCTGCTCCCCACACGCCCAGCGCCTCTGTCAGCACAGTCTGTCAGATGTGAACCAGACACAGTCCAACCAGGGTGTGAGTGCAGTCAACGCATTCAGGCCATTTTCTCTGAACACTGGAATATTATAGTGCAAAGTTAGTCTTCGATCATTACTACCACCACTAGGAAAAGTACTACCGTGAAGACTGCTATTACTGCAATGGTAAAATTGTCTTGTCATCTCTCTTGAAACATGGATCACCACCAGGCCATTTGAGCTGAAATATTTCATTTTAGATGGTAAAAAAAAGTTCAATTTTGCACAAATTTTCCTCTTATGAGCTTTTAGCCATGTTATTATGCTGTTACGTCCTCAAAAGCATACCTGGAGATGTGTTTTGTTTCATTCACACATGTTTGAGTAATCCTTTATTATTAGTCTGTCTACCTTTTATCTTTTCTTCAGTTAAGATTGAAAATTGCTGTCAATTATCCATTTGATTATAGTAAATGTGTGTGGAGTTTAAAAATGCAGTAATTCCTATAGTACTACGTGACATCACAAGGTGGAATATTGTATTTTCTCTTTAAGACAGCCTAAATATGCAGGGTTTGTGCGAATGAACCAAAACACAACTCTGGGCATAGTATTGTGGTCATGAGACAAACCTGTTCACCCTGTCCAATCAGATTTCCTTGTTTAGAGAAAGTTTATGTATATTGTAGTATAACCAGGGAATTGTATTTGTATGTATTTGTTTTTTTTATTTTTGTTGTGAAGAAACCCAGAAAGTATCATGCCAACACACTGCGCTATTTGCCATCCACGACCTATGTATTTGATCATGTGATGTGGTATCTGGCATTTGATTGGTCAGTTTCTTTTCAGTTGCAGGTCGGGTGAACTGTGTGACCTGCCACCCCTCCTCCCCCACCCCCCCCCCCGTTCCCCTCTCTCTCACAGACACACACGCACACACACACACACACACACACACCATGCACACTCGTATAGACAAACATGGGTCAAAGGCTTGTCACCGGGTCAGGCTCTCCCGGCTGTTTACTCTCACTGTTTGGCTCTTTGAAATAGTCGTTGGGACGAGCTGCTGCTGTTGTTGTTGTTGTATGGGGCTAATGGTTTTATGGTTTTATGGCCCTTTTGGAGCATCCAAGTTGACGCATTCAGAATTCAAAGTTAGGGTTTAGCACAAGTCATGCAGACAAAGTTGATGCTATACAATAAGTTGTTACTTCAGTTTCAGTTTAAGAGCAGTGCCCTTGTGCTTCCTTTATCGATAAATACCTTTTGCTTATTTGTTTTGCAGTAGAAAAATGGGTGTATAGTCTTAAAGGCAAGTATCTTTGGCTATTTTCCAAGTTTAATGTTACCATAACAGTATTAAAGGAATGGAATGCAGTTTTTCAATGGGAAGGTACTGTACATATTTTATGGTAGTGATTGCAACCGGGTGGCAGTAGCAGAGTTCTTAGTAGCTGTGGGTTTGCTGTACAGCTAAATTATTTAGAAGTAAAGTGATTACTGACTGAATACTTTTAAAAATTTGTCCTCTACTTCCATTTTTAAGCAACTTTAAAGGATTTTGCTATGTACAATACATATAATTGACTGCAGAGATTTGGCTTGAAAAGTCTGACTGTATTTGCCATATGAAACCATAATTTATATTTGAGTCCTTTTGCTACATAGCCAATGTATTATGCGATGTGATACTAGTGTGTGTGCTAGGTTCAAAAAACCTATAGCTCTATACACCTACTGCGTTCCTGTCAGATTGTTGCGTAATGACTATATTTTAAGCAGAAGCCACTTAATCTCTGCTTAAATCTCTACTTAAATCATGGGGCAGGTTTTCTTGCCGGTGCAGCTGAACAGAAGAAGGCTGACCTTTATGCAGGCAGACATGATAATCCCGCGCTGTCACCAACTTCAAGTAAACCTTGTTTGAAAAAGCGGCTCGTAAGTCCGACTCACATCCTGTCGACGCATTTCTCTCTGTGTTCTTCAGGTCCAACCACTTTAATGATTGTCTGCTGCGGCTGCTTTGGTCTCACGCTGTAGTCAGGATCAAGGTTAGGGCATTACTCAGACTAATATTAGACCAATAGCAGGGGAGCACATGTCAAAACAATGGTTAGGGTATGATCCATGAGAAGAGATAGCTGAGGGACTGTTGTGAAATCTGAACAGTTCACATCTTGCACCTGTGGCAAACTCCTGCACAGTTTTCTGATAAATTTCAAATTGTGTTCATTGTATATACCATTGTATTTTTGTTTTTTAGCAGAGGTTTATGAGGATTAAATAACAACTTGCATGTAAAGTGCACATTCATTGCTTGATAATATTCCTATAGAAGTAATATTGAAGAGGTGGTACAACCCAAAAAGGACTAACAGATTAGATTAGAAAGATACTTTATAATCCCAAATAAAATAAATTTTTCAGGTAGCACACAATACATAATACAATGCATAATATAATACATAACATCAATTCATATCAATTTATCAAATTATAATGAAGCATTGTACAGCCACAACATTGCAAAGCACACATGGACATGTGCAATCAATCAGTGTATTCCCAGTATTACAAATCAAGATTGTCAGAGCAAATGTGTGTTTCCTTTGAAGTGCATATTGTTTTGGCACAGATTTATACCACATGCCCATCCACATGTATGCATTGTTTCATCCTACCCTTACTGCTAGTCCTGTTGCACAGCAGCAGAGGATGCATTGAACTGAAAGTACTAGGGCTGTCAAAAGTATAAAAAATTAGATACTAATCAAATACTAAAGGTAGTATCGAAATTTGAGCTAGTATCAATACTAAAGAAGTCACATTCACAGGACAGAAAGTAACCTTTCCTGAATAGCTTTAGGATGATCTTGAGCTGTATCAGAGCAAGTATAAGAGCACATAGACTATTATACACCCATAAACCACTATGGAAACTACCTGGACAACTGAGGGATAATCAGACATAATATCACACCATAATATAAAAGAAAGTACTACAATTTAATGTTGAAAATGACATTCTATTGTCTATATAAAGGCTGTTTTTTATCATCATTTTGGTATCGAAATCTGTATTGAGTATCAAGTCTGTTCCTTAGTGTCGAAATCAAGTTTGGGTTTTTAATATCATGACAACACTAGCACCGATAATCTCTATAGGAACATAAAGGATAGCAGCGGTGGTCACTTGGATGTCGTTCGTATAAACTCAATGGCCTCTCTGCTCCATCCCCAACATAGAAAAGCCCATGAACTGCTGGCTCACCGCGCACATGCCGGATCCTGCTGAAGGAAGGGAGCTGCAGCCGCCCGCCTCATATTGTTTTGACAAGTGGATTAGTGTTGTAATAACATCAGGCTGGTGGTGCTGGTAATGCGGACTGCCAGCACACTCTGTTCCTCTGCACTGGGCCTGAACGTTGCTGTACACCGCGTGCTTCTCGGTCCGGACGCTACACTTCCTTTTTCCTTCTGTGCATTGCAAACTATGAACTTTCATGTTGAGGGGGGGCCTGTGCTCAATTGTTTTGAGTGGTCTTTGGATGGCAGAAAGTGAAAGTAAAAATCTCACTCGTGTTTGATTTGTTCACAAAGTCATAAGGACAGGCTGATTTTGATGTTAGCCTAGTATTGACATTAACAGTATGTGCAAGCAAGTACCTCCAGATCCAAACATGGATTAAATCAGGTCTAAATGAGTCTAAAATGAGACCAGTCCAGGACTAACATCAGAATAAAGGAGAACAAATGCATTAGATTTGTAGCTAGATTAAACAAAAACTCTGCAGAGGGCCCAGTATACCACCAGAAGTCCACAGTTTGAGAAACACTGAACTAAACCATAACAGTGCATTCCATTATTACAGCGACTCCACTGCCCCACAGAGTATAATGATGTATTCTATCAATGAATTCATATCAGCAGTGTAGACCTCCAACTATATGACTGTGAGACAGTTCGACTTTTCAGGCTGTCACAATAAGCATGTGGGAAAGTGTTGTCTTTCTTCACAAATATTCTCGTTAAGTTGAAGTATGCTTCAGGAAATATCTTTCGAGACATTTAATCCTTTGAAAAACTTTGTCTTGTAACTCAAAGTATTTCCTCCCTGCTTCTGTAGCCCTGAGCAGCAGCAGGCCTACACTCTCTATTTCCCAGAATGCCGCTCTCTGAATGTAAGCCTCCGTGGGTCCCCTCCCTGTGGTTTCTGTGGTTAACACAAGCCAAGGCCAGTCCCAGATGCCTCTTGTCCCGGGACCAAAGCACGTTTTCCCCCTTTCACATGGACTTTGGATTATTTAGTTAAACTCTGGAGGTGATATGTAAAGTTATACTGAACAAAACGAGAACAATGCATTGTTTTGGAAAACCTTTATTGTGAAATGTTGAAGTTGGTGGAGAAACAATAGCTGATACAGTTCATTTTATGACAAGGGAGCATTGTTTGTGCCTATGAAGTTTCATTTGGGAAGTGAGAGCTCTTTAGTGGTTTGTCTCCATGTAATTATTACTTGGCGTTACAGCTTTCTATTCCCTGTTTTAGGTTTCTGCAGATATCAACACAATTCACATTTGATTCTGCTTGGATCGTTTTCTGACAGACTTGTTGGTGACATTTAGATGAGTCCACATTACGGCTCATTGAACCATTGTCTTTCAAATTGTTTTGCATTTGACCTGGTCTTGATTCCTGGCAGTCCCGCCCACACGATTATCTTGTCTACTGGATTTTTGCTTTACTGCTTTCTTCACAGCTTTTTTATGTACGCTTTACAATTGAAATTTCAAGCAGCGTTAACATTTATTGTTGACAGGGGTTAAAATCGTGATCAGATTCTGTCATGTTATATTTTGATTCAATGCGTTACTGTTTAATGCAGCTATTTCTTCAAACACAGACACTTTTTCCCACTCACTCTTCCTATCGGTCATCCACAGTCCACTCTGTGTGATTGACAAGTGGGTTTAACCAACCACAGTGAAGTGTGAACTCGCAGAAGCAGCATGACCAATGAATCATCATATAATCTGAATTGTGGTCTTGGTGGTAAAAAAAAAAAAAAAAAAGATCATGATGTTAATTTTAGTTTTTTTTGCATATAACACTTTTCTATTTCTCCTCCTAAGCATCCCATAACTCCAGTTGTTAGCACTGGTTAGTTTTACTGGCTTGGGTTTCGCTCTCCTCCATATTTTCCTTTCTATGCGGTTTGGCCTCCTTCTTCACGAGGCGTACCCCACCCGTCCCTTGTGGCTTCTGCTGCGGTGGAGAGGGTTTGGGTGGATTTCGGCACTGGCTCCACATTAACTCGGCCTAAAGCTGACAAATAAGCCTGCCAGGATTACTATAGGCCCGGGCAGTGGGGATAGGCCCGGCTTCGGTCTACTTTGGTATTTCAAACAGGGACTTTCTGGTGGGAATGAAAAGGCTGAATCATTGACTAGCCCTTGGTTTGATCCTCTAGGTTTTGTAAGAGAGCTTAAAGGTGCATTGGGCAATTCTATTAGTTTTCCAATTGAAAGTTATCGGGAATAGTCATATTGTTTGTACAGTGTATTTTAGGCAACCATCATTGCGCTATTGCGTGACTATTCCAAAACGTATTAAACCCAACCAACACTAAATGTCTTAAAAGTAAACTTGTTGTATGCAATGCTCTGATTCTGGTGGGGGTGCTTCAGGGCTGTATTTATTTAGAAAAGCACCGCAGTACCTCATGGTTTCACTAGAGGGCGCCACAAAATTACACATTGTAAGATGCTAACTATTACAAAATAGTTTTACTCCTGATGCCCTTCCATGTACACCAAATTTTTGTCCTATTAAGATAGCAGGGAATTGAAAGAGTGCAACTGAATAGTCTCTGTCTAGAATAGTCTTTCCTGTTTACATCAGCAGACATTTTTTTCCTTCTTTTAATCACCAGCATCAATATACATCAATAGTTTAAATTCAAAGATTGCCCTTCAAAATGTTCCTTGTTTTGTCTATTAAAACGTCGCAAAACTGAAGCATTCCATTTGAAATCGATGACTGTACTTGATGACGTGGTTGTATACTTAGACTTAAGCAGACTATGAGCACATACACACACTGCTTCAGAAATGAGTCAGTGTCCGGAGAGTGAGTCAGAGGCAGAGGTCACAACCAGTGCCAGACCAGACAAGGTCAAGACTCCAGCTTCAGACCAACTGCAACAACAAAAGACGCTCTGACAGAAGCAAAGAGAGAGCGAGGGAGAGAGAAGGACAGGGAGAGAAAAAGAGAGAGAGAGAGGAGGGGATGAGGGAAAGACTGTGGGCAAGTGAGGAGGAGAGGCGGGGGAGAAAGAGAGTGGACATTCAGAGTTCAAAGAGTCAGACTAAGGAGAGAAGAGAGAGGGAGAGAGAAAGGGAGAAGTGCAGAGGAGGGCAAGCAGATAGGAATACAAGAGTTGAAGCTGCTCTGATGTGCAAATGTGGTCTTATGCATTAGAACTGAAGGTGGTTCACAAGATCAGATACAGTATGGAGATATGATGATGAAGTCAAAGGCACTGAACAGCTATAACTTATTTTTTAATCCCCATACACAATATCTCAAGTGGTCATGTAATACTGTATATTGTTATTGAACGTGTGTTGTATTGTGCTGTATGTTTATGCTTGTTTAAACCACATAGTTGTGGGAAAACCTGTCTGTACAAGTTCAATATTATGACCAGAACCAAATTCTAAATCAAAAACTTTATTAAATAAAATTGTAGCTTTAAACCAAATCAGAAGCAATTTGAGAAGAAAAGTTGAAAAATATGTTGAAAACTACAGGAAGTCGAAAGTTGTAAACATATTGATGGCATCTTGCTAGTCTTGCTTTTAATTTATATATATTTTTTCTGATACTTTCAGCAAAATAAACGTGTCTGTTTAATAATTTCAATGTACAATAGGGGAGTTTTGGCCCACTACATGGTTGGTAGATAACAGTTATGGAATTTGATTTTTTTTTTTTTTAAATTGCCAAATTTTTAGTAACATCTTAAATGTAATGATCTCAGCTATGTTTTCGTAAAATGAGTGGTCCAACTTTTTAGAGGCTCATTTTTGACATTCCTAATTCTTTTGGCAAACCATACAAAATTCGCTTTATCGGACAGACACATGACAGATGAGCAGTAGACACTGGGGTCAGACAGGACAGTACAGTGCACATTGTAACTCCACTCTCGTCCCAGATCCATGCTCGTCCCGGGACAGTCCTGGTCTGAGTGGGACAGACACAGACTGCATTCAGTGCCCTTACAAAGACACCACTGTCACTGCAGACAACAACTCATCTTTTTAAAGAGTTTGGACATTTCTAGTCTGCGCTCTCAAAGCTGGACTTGTATACGGCTTTGGTACAGAGACAAGGGCGAAGTCTGGTCTGTGCTACCCCCTGCTGGTCAAGGCTTGTCATAACCAGTTAAAATATAACTTCTAACATCCCAGGTCTCTACGAAGCTACTCATGTTAGATTTGCTATACAGATATGTATCTGTACTGATGAAAGTGTTGTGGGAATCATACAGTGTGTGTGTGTTGTGTGTGAGAGTGTTTTTTATTGTAGTTCCAACATTTTGGCATTTTTTTAACATACAAAAGTATATTGCATTATTGTGTTAGTTTAATTAAAGATGCACTGGGCAACTTTTCTGGTGGAGGGTCCGCTACCTACTTGTCTATGGAAATGTTATTGCTTTGCCTAGAATGTTCTGTGGTATGATATTAAACATGAACATCTAGCATTTATTCATTACTGGTGTTTCTATTGCTCAAAAACACTATAATTCTTTCTGTGAATAAAGGCAGCTCTCCAATCCTAATAGTGCTGTAACCTGCCTGTATCCCTTGTGATAAATAGGTTTAGTCTATACTGTGGAACATTTTAGACAAAGCAACAATATTTCCATGGAGACAAGGAAGTGGCGGACCCCCACTAAAAATGTTACGCAGTGCACCTTTGTGGATGGCTATTTATGTTTCGTTTTCATGGCTAATTAAATTCGGTTGTTAGTATATAGACTGTTATCCGCCAACCAAGACTATAAAGCTATTACCAATAAAAATGCTTTTTTGATCCCCCCAGTCATAATGTGTGAATAAATTGGTCTATCCTTGTGATATTTGATACTAACCCTGAGTTGTATTATTCTCTTTGTGTTTCAGCTGAACTGGAGTTTGTTCAGATCGTCATCATTATCGTGGTGATGACGGTGATGGTGGTGGTCATCATCTGTCTGCTGAACCACTACAAACTGTCCACCTGGTCCTTCATCAGCCGGCAGAGCCAGGGGCGGAGGCACGACCACGCACTGCAGCAGGTACCTATAAACTAATGTTGTCAATATACTTACATTTCAGACTTGATTTCAATACTAAGCAGTAGGCTTGATACTCCATACTGACATTTTTGATACAATTGTCAACACAAAATAATAGTACATTCATTAGGTCACCATGTGGTCTTATGCTAGTTCTGATAAAACCATAGACTGTAAGTATAAATGGACATAGCTAACCCGCTTGCAGTTGCGTTCCTGGAAGGAAATGAGCTTGGGGGTGCTTCCAGCTCCATCAACTCTGGGTCCAATTGATTTTACATGGAAAAACTGTTACCTGTCTCTCTGTAAAATTTTGTTATACTGTGGGTGATGCTCACACACACTCATAGTCCACTTATTTGCAGTCTTTGGATAGAACTCAAGACCATTCTAACTCATCAACTATTCAAGAAAGTCCAATTTTATCCTGTTTATGTGATTCATTTAGCATCAATACTTGCTGAAATTAGTAGTTTTGATACAGGTTTTTGTATCGATTTGTAAATGACTTTTCATCCTTAAAACTTAAACACTAAACACAAGCAACAATGAAAGATGTGTGGGGGCATTACAGACATTAACTTTAGCACCACCAGCTTCTAAATACTGTTTACACAAGCTGCGAAGAACATCTGACCAATTAGTCTAGCAATCACAATTTTGCTCTCGTCAAATTTACCTAAACCACAAGGACAGCATGTTCTCTGGCTGAAAAATGTAGTTGGTGTTTTTCTCAACAGTACAATCTACCATTGAGCCAGACAACCCCTTCCATTGTCTGCATACACTAGCAGATGAATGCAGATGTAAAGTAACTGTACAAAATACACATGATGTAACTATTAAATTTTAACTATAGTTCCATGTAATCACACTCACTAATAGCTGACATGACAGTGTGCACCGGTCTTATTTTCTTCTTTTAATTTCCTGTAACCCACATTGTGAGACTAATGTTAACTTACATGAAGTTTAAGAACTTTATTCAAGTAGTGCCTTTCGGGGTTGTTAGGTGGGTTACAACAAAAATGCCTAATTTAACTTAATAGTCCCATCTCAACACTATTTTCTGATCTATGTTATAATGTTGTTTCCTCGTCACATACCTGGAGTTTTTTGTTTCACTCACATATGTTCAACATGCAAAACCCTCAAACAAAAAACACTGCCTTGTGATGTCATGTGGTAATACAGGAAGTGCTCCACTGTGTTTTAAAGTCCATACACCTTCACTAAAATCATTTGAATTATTTCAGCTTTGGAATGACCAATCTCTACTGACCTAAAGGTAAAAGGTAGCTGTTAACTTGAAAACTACCACTTCATGACATGACAAGATGGAGCAGTGCATTTCAAGCTTTGGAGATGTAGACAAACTCATAATAAAGGATTACTCAAACATGTCTGAAAGAAACAAAACACAAATCTGAGTATATTTTTGAGGACATAACGGTATTCTAACATGGCTTAAATGCTCTAAAGAGTCAATTTTGCGTAATTCAGGACCTACAGGACCTATTTGCACAGTCAGAATGTGTTCATGAGGAACAGTGTTCAGTTCAGGTAATGGCTGCACAATATTCATCCACCAAAAAAACACATTTAAACTTATATAAAAGCCATACTTTGGACATTTTGTACTTTTCACCAGTCTCAACTATATTTCTGATGACAGCTTGCCTTAACTCTTATCTTCATGTTGGACACACAAACACTCATTGTATTTAGAACCTGGCAGCGTCTCCCTTCCTGCATCAAATGAAAACTGTGTGTCCCTTTGTCATCTGTGCGTACGGCCTGTCCCGGAGCAGCCATTGTGATCTCTCTTTATTTCCGAAGCAGGACAAACACAGCACCTCTTCTGCTCGTCCCATTGCCGCTGGGCTGAATGAAAACCTTTATCTCGCTCCTCATGTCCCAGATTTGGAGAAGCAGCAGTATTTTATGTTTTCTTCAATGGCAGACGGGGGCCCTTGATGTTTAATTCACCAACACAGTCTAGACAGATGTGTCAAAGAGTGACACAATATGCTCTGTGCATTTACGCACAACGGTTTACATGTATCTAAAAAAATACTTTTTATACAATTTTAAGGTCATTTATCTGAATTTTTTACCCTGTATCACTGTTGATCTTGCCCCATTACATATTGTATAAGCAGCATTTTCTTCACTGAGAATCAGCAAGTGCACAGTTAGCATGCTAGTTGCTGTTGTTAAATACCATAAATAAGCTTATAACTCATCGGTGTGAATAATTACAATGTTCTGATTGCATGAATGCTGCACATTAATTTGTTCTGTATTTCAGGCAGTAAAAATAAGGTACAGCGCCTTTGAGGTTCAGTGTTACACTTTATCTAATTAAGTCTCAAAATCCTACTTATACACAGATATGCAAGTTAGTTAGCATAATATATAATGTCAAAAAATGTTGCTGTTGTAAAAACTAAACTGAAAGTCATTACCATGGACAATTGAATAGAGGTCTTGAAAACATTACCAACATCACTCCATCAATCTGACACCATTAAAAGTCTGATATTACATAAAATTGACTCTCGTGAGCTTTTAGCCATGTTATGATGTTGTTACCTCAACAAAAACATACCTGGAGTTGTGGTTTGTTTCATTCATACATGTTTGAGTAATCCTGAATTATTAATTCTACATCTCCGAAGGTCTGTTTCACTTTGTGATGTCATGAAATGTTAATTTTCAAGTTAACAGCTACCTTTTACTTTTAGTTCAGTAGTGACAGGCGATTAAATGGCCCAAATTATTCAAGTGAAAACTCCTTAAAATATGGGAGCTCTTCCTGTATTACCACATGACATCACAAGAACTCAGCCTAAATATCCAGGGTTCAAGTGTTAAATGTGTGAATGAAACTAAACTCTAGGTAGTTTTTAATGAGGAATCATTATAACATAGTTCAGAAAAAATATGTAATATATAAGGAAAATGTAATATATGTAAAAAATCTTCACGCGTAGGCAAAGACCAAGGAACGAGTTGTTGGGGTGTTGATTTCTGGTAGATACTTGCTCTACTTGAAATTATACAGCCGCTAACCTCGATGTCACCTCCTTTTCATCTGTGCTGCAGCTCTTTGCATAATTTCAGCTTTGATTGGAGGGCAGAGTGGCCGCACAAAGCTTAAATAAATAATTAAATCACTAAATGTATGTTGCTTATGTAGCGTCAGGAAGCTACAAAGCAACTGTGCGGTAAGACAACAGCCGCTGCCCTTTTGCTCCTCACAGATCCATACAAAGACGCTATTGCAGTGTTTTGTTCATCTGTTTCATGTTCTTTTGTGCTATATTTCGCAACTAAATGTTGTTGACTGTGGTGTCTTATGAAAGTTCCCAAAGTCAAATGTAGAAAAAGGAAGCGGGCAATTATTTTGACGGTAGTTTTTTCTTTGTTGTGTCTCTCCTTTCGACTCCAAAAACACAGCACAATTTCACTTTGCATCCGGGCTTGTTTTTTATCTTTTGTCTGCTCATTAAGTTGTTATTTTTCAACCCCCTCCTTTTCGCTTTTATTCTGCAAAGGAAGAAAGTTATTTAGATTTTTTATTTTTATTTTTTTTATCAGCCGCTTTTTGGTCTCACACATCAAAACGCCATCCCAGACTTGCAGACATCAAAGCCAGGAGATCCACAGTGCTATTAGCAGCATTGAGTTTCCGCATTAAATTAGGCAGAAGATACACACTTAACCATGTAAGATTACTGATCACTTGGTCGGCATAAAAAACAGACGCTTATCGTATTTGTTAACATGCCCAGTGATTAAAGATCAAACATGGATTTATCTCTACATGCTTTGCTCAGGTGTTAAAGGCCTTATATTATGCAAAATTGACTCTCATGAGTTTTAAGCCATGTTACAATGTCGTTACCTTCTCATAAACATACCTGGAGTTGTGTTTTGTTTCATTCACACACATTTGAGTAATCCTGCATTATTAGTTTGTCTACACCTTCAAAGCTCAAAATGCTCAGTACTGCCTTGTGATGTCATGCAGCAGTATTTCTCAAATGAACAGCTCCTTTTACCTTTTTTTTTTTTTTTTGGTAGACGTTGGCAATTCCGGGGCTTAAATGATCTAAATGATTCTAGTAAAGGTGTATGGAGTTTAAAAATACAATGGAGTCCTTCCTGTATTACGACATGACATCACAAGGTAGCACAGTGTTTCTGTTTGAGAGAAGAACTCAGTTTAAATATGCATGGTGTGTGTGATGGTGTGTGATGAGTGAAATAAGTGCGTGTGTTAAACTCATGTGTGTTTTATTCACAGGATGGGTGTCTGTGGCCTTCTGACAGTGGATCTCGACAAGGAGCTTCAGAGGTAAGAGTCACAATGATATGGAACTATCAGGAAGATCTGAACAGGGCTGTAGCTCAGTTGGAAATGATCAAATCATTAATAATATATTGTGTGACTTGCCTTCCAATGAGCTAGACTACTCAATGGATACAATTTAGCTGCAGGTATAATTTTGAATAACAAAATTCTCAAAATAGCAAATGACGCATAATACAGGAAGTTCAAAATGACTCATATTTATTTATTTTACTAGCAAGACAGAAAAAAGGGAGGAAACAGCCTAGGGGGAAATGCATGGTCGAGTTTAGCTTTAAAAATTTTCGCAAGAACATTCTAAAGATCATTAATTAAGTTTTACTATTTAACTTAGTGGAACAGACTTTTTGTTTACTTTAAAAAAATATTTTTTTTTCTATGATATGCCATACTTAAAGGGACACTATGTAACTTTTTGGTTGGGCGTCAGTCACCTCCTTTTTTCTACAGATATCTCATTGCTCTGCCTGAAATGGTCCACAGTGTGACATTAAACAGCTCTACCTTATATGTATTCAATTAGAGGTGGTTTTATAGCTCAGAAATACCTAGAAGAACATGCATTCTCTCCACAGATCTGACCTGTAACTTGGTCTGGTTTGGTCTCCATGAAAATAGAAAGGTTTAATGCCATACTGTGAAACATTCCAGACAAAGCAATAACTCCATGGACAAAGGCATTTGACAGGCCTTCCACCAGAAAAGTTCCACAATGCATCTTTAACATGGCATCATTATCACACATAAACACAACATAAATAAATGTAAATGGCTTATTGAAGACTAAAATCATGATTATGGCCTACAAAAATGCCATCATTGTGCTACTAAAATTTTAAGTTACAACTTTTTAAAAGCAAGGTATAACGCTAGCAAAAAACACAGGTTTGAGTGAAAAGGATTACATATATCATTGCACAAAAAATCAAACTTCACAGAGTATGAAATTCACTATTACCCGATGTGTGATTTAGCTCCAGGAGAGAGACTACTTTAATTTACTGCTTCCTCCCCGAAACAAGTCTCATAAGTGTGATATTTTTTCAAGCCGCTGGAGATGCTTTCCTCCATCTCTCCACTCGTTATTACACATTTCGCCCCGGGCCATTTGTATTTTAAGAGAGTTTCCTGCTTCCTGTTTGGTGCCATAAACTAAATGAACTCGGAACACCATAACGCAGACAGGAGGTGGTCTTTTGCTCAATGTGCTGCAACAAGACAACCCTTAAAAATGACGGCGTGTGGCAACTGCTCATCGATAAGTTTTACTGGCTAATGTTGCCTATTTGAAATGCAGTGGAGAGGAGGAAAAAATGTACAAATGTAGGGAGTAAAATGGTTCTTTGTGTGCTTTGTCTGCAGCTTAGTGCCTCGTGCATTATCTTCAGTAATTGCTATGTGGTTTCAATTGCACAGTCCAATGCTCAAAGATCATAACATTTGTATTCATAAGCTTGTAAATATTTGATCTTGACAGAAATTGAGCCATGGAAGATGGAATGGGTATGGCTGGCTGGCACGGTATCACAAATATGGCAACTTTCCAAAGATGGCGAATGGGCAGTAACCAACGCAGCCAAGAAATATTGGAAAAAATCTTGTTAGGTTGTTAAATATCAAATGTTGAACCATGTAGGGAAGGCTGGGTCTGTCTGGATGGCACTACGAAAAAGTTATGCCATGTGAAAAATGCACAAATGTCAGCTAAATAAATCAATTTGTTGAAATAAAAATATGAAGTAGGAAATATTCTGATACCGTATCAACAAAAATATCGCAATAATATCTTGGGCTATTACAAAATATTGAATTACAAGTCTCTTTGCTTAAATTCATTGCTATGATGCAGCAATAGTAAAAAAAAAACAGAGGGAACTACATATACCATGATCCTTTGGTTTGTTTCAGTGCAGACTACATGAAGAAATAACTAGTATTAAGCACTTTTAAATCTGAATTCTTTGGATAATGACAGAACCAAAGTCATCAAGTTGTCAAGTGATTTAAAAGGAAAACGAAGCATATTCACAATTTTGTTATACTCCACAAAATATTGCAATAAAAATCGTACCGTTAGACTTGGATATCATTACATCCCTAATATGAAGGCAACCAGGCAAAGACATCATTACATTTTGTATTCATAAGCTTGTAAACATTAAAGCCATGTAAAATAAGAAAAGTCTGGCAAATCTGGCAACCCCCCTCAGACTGCAAATGTGCACCCTCACATTCAGCCAATAATGACAACAATTAAACTATGTAGGGAGCGTTTGGTGAGTGGCTGGCACTATATACTAAAACAACAATCTGGCTACGTTCCCCAGAGTGCCGTAGATGCACCCCAGTGACCAAAAATGACAGAAAAAAGGCTAGATTTGGATAATGGCAGATAGAGCAGATGGTGAATCTTATGAAGAAGTGTGCTCTTTGGGAAAAATAGAAGGGGCACTCAGGAAAACATGACAAAACACAATAGTCTGTTAAGGTAAAAAGTTTGGCACGGAGCGCATTGTGTGAACTTTTATCCAAGCCAATTAATACTGTTTGTTTTGTTGCCCTTTTGCCTACACAGATGCACCGAATCTGCTTTCAGACAGCGAGCCCTGGCAGCCTCATAGACAGCGCAGGGTTCTAGATGTCTTCTTATATGTAAACAGAACTAAAAGAGGCCAAGTGCGAGACAGGTAGAGGGGAGGGAGGAGGAGAGCTGGAGAAAAGGGGGAGAGAGAGAGAGAGAGAGGTAAAAGCAGTGTCAACACCGCAGCGGAGACCTGCAGGGAGAGAGAGAGACCACAAGGAGATGGACTCATGGGGAGAAGCCAGAGCTGGAGACTTAAGAAGAGAGTTTGGGAGACATAAGCACTAGAGAGACTTTTAAAACTTTTTCTCTCTTTTGAATTATGGTTGGATTTGTCAAGAAATCTTTGAAGTCTTAGTTAGAGCTACCTAATGATCTTTTTGCCAGACTGCCAGTGATTTTGAAATACTTTATTACAAACTTCTCAATCATAAGCAAGTTCAGTGATATTAGCAGTCTGTACTTGAGATATATTGTATAGATGGTGCTAAATTATCCATACATAGTTGACTAGCCTCTAAATACTTTCTTCACCCATTTAAACATCACAGATTTCTAGTAGTTATTCTCTTTTTACTGAAACTGACACTTGGGTTGGTGATATATTCTTGTATTTATGGAGATTATTAAAATTTGATTATATGGGTATATATAATTACAAGTGCATTGGAGTAGATTTTCTCCTCAGTTGCAAAGGGAGGCAGATTGAGATTGTGGCTAATTGCTACCTATAAAAGATAGTATGACTGGGGAGGCTCTGCAGAGGATAAAAACCTAATAATAAAAGAGAAGAAGAACTTCTAGTTATAACTTAAATAATCCAAAACAAGTATGTACAAATATTATAAATGCAACCCTATAAGTATAGTCAGTAACACATTTTCACTTTCATATCATGATGACATTTTTAGATAATTTTGCCCTGCCCTAACTGACACATTTTAAAACTATTAAGAGCTCTCTTAGCCAGATCTAACCTGTGACTCTGAGTCCAGCCTTTAGTCCCCACTGCTGTAAATGATATTGAAATACTCCAGACCTGTCACGGAGCTGGAGATCAAATCATGGCTGAATTCATTATGGTCCCCGTGTCCCTATAAAGACACGAAACCTGCCTGTGTGTGTGTGGCGGTGGAGGGGGCGAGGGGGGGTTGGTGCGTCATTAATCAGCTGCGCCTCCCCTGACACTGTCTAGACAGCCGTCTGAGAGCTGCCCTGCTCCAGTGCGCTGTGCAGCCACACACCTCCACTCCTCCTCCCTCCTTCATCTATCCATCCACCTGTCTCATTCCAGCGCTTTTTTCTTCCTTTTTTCTGCCTTCCCAACTTCTTTATCAGCATTTTATAGTGATAGTTCTACCAGTATAGTAGTAGTAGTATTTGCAATACTAATAATATAAAAATGCTATGCTGCAGCAGAAGTATAGTATTTGTTCTGAAGCAGAGATCGACCATAATGTTTTTTTTTCATGGTCAATGCTGATCCAGAGCAACTGATGGCTGTTAATGGCTCTTTTTTGGACCTGTGTGTATGGCCAATTTTGAATATTTTTTCCACAAAATGTTCATCAGTTTTTAAGTCATCCCCAGCCCTTTTTACCACAAAGCCTTAAGACAGGGGTCTCCAACCTTTTTTCACTGGTGAGATACCTTTACAAAACAAAAATACCAGAGAGCTAACAGTTTTAGCAGTCGCAGGAAATTGAGTCAATGTAAGAAAGAGGGCAAGCCTTAAATTTTATTAATCAAACTGTTGTTACTAGCACAATACGTATAATTCAGAAATTCCTTAGCAAGTTGCCCAGAGAGTTATAGGTTGGAGACCCCGCCTTAAGAGAACTGTGTAGTTATGTTTTATGCAGTTAAAGCTAAAGATTTAAACTAGTGTGTTTTTTATATACTCTTTAGGCAGCAGGTTGGACAAAACAAAATATCAGCCTGTGCAGGAGATTTAAGGCCGATAGTGATAAAAAGTACAAATATCGGCCTATGGTCTAGCTCTGTTTTGGAGTAACAATGGTTTTCAGTTCATTACTTGTTACCCCACCTGCCACTGCACTTTGTCCATTCTCTTCTTCTATTGCTCTTTCTCTCTCACTCTCTCCATCTCGTCTGGCTCTTCATCAGTGGGGGCAGGCCATTAGAGCCACATTGCACTAATTGAAATGGGTTCCTTGCGATAACGACTTGCTGCCACTGAACAAAATGTGTCGAAAGGGACCAAAATGTGCGAAATGGATCATGCTGTCACCGTCTGAAGAGCTAATTGTGGAGAAGACGTGCCACAAAAGATACAGGATGAAGAGATATGCAGGAGGATGGACCAATTCACAGGTCTCTCCCTTGGCTCTTGGATGTGATCAGTTATAATGTGGCCGGCTTCAAAATGTCACAGGGTCAAATTCACATAAGGTTTAGTACAACTGCACAGATGGTAGCTAGAGACAGTACTATGACCCCCTTAACCAACATGGAGGATGTACTATAATCTATGTATAAGTTTACAAACATATTATATATCCTTGTTCTGATCTCTTCCTTGTGTGTTGTCCAGGTGCTGTACGCCCCTCAGGCTCACCGGGACCGCTTCACGGCGCCCTCGTTCATGCAGCGTGACCGATTCAGCCGCTTCCAGCCCACGTACCCGTACCTGCAGCACCAGATCGACCTGCCCCCGACCATTTCCCTGTCAGACGGAGAGGAGCCCCCACCATACCAGGGCCCATGCACCTTACAGCTGCGAGACCCTGAACAGCAGATGGAGCTGAACCGCGAATCGGTGCGGGCACCACCCAACCGAACCATCTACGACAGTGACTTGATTGACATGGGAGGGGGTGGGGTTTTGGGTGGGGGGGTCAGCGGGGCAGGTGGACCCAGACCGCCTAGCAGTAACTCGGGCATCAGCGCAGCCAACTCCAGCACCCACGGGCGCATGGAGGGCCCACCACCGGCCTACAGTGAGGTGATGGGTCACTACCCTGGAGCTGCGTTCTTTCTTCACCAGCACAGCAATAACCAGAGGGTGGGGGGGCCTGGCAGCAGGACGATCCAGCAGCAGAGCCAATCAGAAAGCACAATAGTACCTGCCAAGGCCAAGGACGGCCGACCGGAAGACCTGGTGTGAGGAGCCTGAGGCCCGGACTGAACTCTGTCCTCTGTTCTGTCTCTGCTGTGGCCAACATCACCTCTGCTCTCATACAGCAGTACTCACAGGCAAATGAATTTACAGTCCAGCGCTATTGTGCTGTGTTTTAAAAGCTTCAATATTACAGACAATTAACTGCAAAACATGCACATTTGCATCTGTTTCAAACAAATGTAAATTGTGGCTTTTAGTGTTTTTGGCTAACAATCTCATAATGCCACATGTTGCATTGTTGAGCTTAAATATTAGCATTAAGCATTCCACAGCTGTCGGCCCTGACATTAAACGGCTAGAATAACTTCTTTCAAATGTACTGTTCATTGTATGGTGAGTGGGGGTGTTTTTTGGCACACAGCACCTGTCTCTCTCATGTCCTCTGTCCACACTCCCATGCACAAATAAATATTAGCTACAAGTTAACAAAGGACAGTAAGGAAGCAAGCGCAGACTTGTGTTTCCTGTGTTGGAGTCCAAAGCGCTGGCTGGACGTATGCACTGGGTGGAGAGGCTTTTCCCTCACGCCACAAACTGCAGCACAGAATGAAATGCTTTCCTCTTAACGTCCTCCTGTCACCAGAACTGAGGAGGGTCACTTTATTGTCATTTTGTTTTCTTTTCATTTTGGACCGGGATCTGTGCACAAAGCGAGAATCAAGGACTACTTCTTCTAGAGATCACAACTAAAACAACTGACTCCAAACCCAAATCTTAGTGCCAAGGTTCATGAGGAAGCAAAATAAACGGAAGAACTTCAACATTCAACACAAACAAGAAAACGCTATCTTAAAGTTGCACTATCTTTTTGTTGTAAAAGAGAAGAGGGAAACGTTGCTCTGTGATGAAAATGTCTTTGTAGTTTTTTCTTCTTTCTTTCTTTTTGGTCCTTTTTCATGAATGAATGGACTGACTGAACTCTGGCTCCAAACTTTATTTAAACTGTTGGGAGCAAAAACAACAAAAAAACAAGTATTATAAGCTTATGTCCTTCCTTTTTTGAAACCGCAACAAAAACTTGTACCCAGCCTATGATCCCTGTCTGCTTATTCCACAGGCACAGTAAGACTTAGTAAGAGAATATCCTTTCACCTGTGTACACTTCACTGGAGACCTGCCTCCAACATGGCGACTGGGTGGACCATGCATTTTTTACTCCCTTTTGTTCTAAACTCTTAAAAAAATATACAAATTGCCTTATGGTCTGAAGTCATCTTAATATAACGCCATACAAAATGTGTGTCCATGCTTTATGCAGGGTTAAAATTATATCTAGATGCAGACCAGCCAAACATTCAACAGGAAAATGGTTGATCACGATAACAAGAAAATCAAATAGCTATTTATATCTACTACACTTTCATTTCGGTGTTGTTGTTTAGAGTTAACATGCTAATAACTGGTCAATTTGATAGCTCATTCTCTGTTCACTTAAAATACTTAAAATGTATCTAGGGTCCATCCAGTCCAGTTGAGGAAGTTTCTGTTTCCAAGCTCCTTAAAATCCTGCATCCCTCATCTGCACAGTGCATTTTGCCAACACTGCACCCCTTGCAAAACACCATGAAAAAAAAAAACACAAAGCAAAACTAGAAGCTTCACATCTCTAAAGCCACAACAAAAACAACAAAAAAGTTTGGATTCCTGTCTGCATTCGCCAGCGCAGCAATCAGGTTTAATAAAAAACGTGGTCGAAGTCAAGGGCTATGGGAGGGTCCTTTTTTTGTAAGAATTTTTGAAAAAACAAGCCTTCTCTGCTCATTGTTGCCTTCTCCACTGCTCTGTCTCTGTCTCCCCATCTTGTTGGCCATCTTTGCACTTCCCTTGCGCTCTTGCCTCTTAGCAGTGCACAGTCAAAGCGTGCATGTGTGAGTCCGCTAAGCCCTTTAAGAGTATAGAGACTGGAGACCTGATTTTGGCTTTGTTTATGTACCGGTGGTTATAGCCCTTTTAGCGACATGGAAAAGCACTTAACTCTCTGCTAGACTACTAGAGTACCGTCTGAGTGTGTTTTTTGTATGTGCGCTATTATTAGCTTTTGTGAAGACTCAATGGCGTTTATATGTTAACACTTAAACTGTCTTTTTACAATTGGACCTGTGTATAAAAAGCCACACAGATGCATTGGGGAGATGCGTATTTGGCCTTGCTGTTAAGACAAAAGCCTATGCCGTCATGTCATAACTCATCATAAGAGATTGTTCTTATCCTTTACGTGCAATGCCAAGACCCAGTGATAGTTAGATCTTTCTTTTCCAGTTTTCCCAACTCAACATATTCTGCATCCTAGTATTTATTGATTTGCTTTTAGATGATTTCAGACACATCCCTCTAATCTCTAAGCAAAAATCTGGCCTTCAATATATTAATTTGGTGATGTGCAGTAAGATCCTTTGAAAATATTTCTCCAATGTAACAATACTAAATTTTCTACTAAAACTCACTTACAGTAGTAAGAAAGAAATTGATCATCCATACCTCTTTTTATAGCACAACAATAACAATAAAAAATCACTTTCTTTTACACAGCAGAATGCCATTTTCAACAAAATCGAATGAGTATCTAATTTTGATACTAGATTTGGTGGCTAGAATTGATTCGTCTCTGAGTTTTCTTACTTTTGGCAACTTTAATCTCCATGAAATTGTGCATCTTTAGCTACTTTTTTTTGACTAATGACTACCCTAAAACCTTACTTTTTGCATATCTTGCAGATCTGAGACACAGAATATTTATGGATGTAGGAAGTCGATCATTTATTGCATATAGCAGTTTTCAATATCCTGGGTCATGGATTCATTTTTCATGTAAAATTTGATTATTTTACAATTTTGGTTTTCTTTGTTGCTAGTCACATTTTTTCCCACCCTTACTTTTTATACAAGGAGAACCCATTTTATACTTTTCTGCTCGCATGGGGATCATCAGTGCATTTGAATGTATGCCTCATCCCTATCCCGTACTGCTCTATATGTTTGTGTGTTTGTTACTACATCGCTGCTAATGCTGTTGCTGCTATCGCTACTATTATTGCTACTGTTAAAGCTCTCATGCTTCCTTTGCTCTTCCCTCCAAAAACCGCCATCTTACTCCCGATTTACCGTACATTTTTTAGATAATCCCAAACTGGCTGGGGTCAAACTCCAATGTATTGAGACTCAAATTCAACCATACTTTGCAACATTGACATTCTTCTACAAGTCTCAATAAGTTTCGATCACAGCGTCCAGTCCTGCTTTACCTTTTCTCCCCCTCTCTTTCTCGCTCTCTCTCTCCGTTCCCTTGGCTTGTCCTGTCTGTGCAGTCATAGCTTGTAAATGGAGGATATAAAGATGAATTTTATGTTTTCTACGAGGAGGTTTGCATGTTACTATTATGTGAGTAAATAAGGTGCCTAATGTTCATGTTTGAGCAGACCACACTGGGGCCAAACTGTTGCTTGGGATCGCTGCAGAGGCTAGCACTTACTGTTCCACACAGTGCTAACAAAAGTTCAGTAGCGTCACACTTTTCTTAACCTGCTCTTAAAGACGCTATTTGAATCTAACTTACATTTTGATTATATTAGCTTGTACTGCGTTATATTCTTTTCTATGCGTTGGACAGAGGCCCTAGTTGCCCCTGATGCCCTCCCGACCGACATTTTGTCCATGTGTGGAGCAGACATAGGAACCCACTTGCACTCAAAGCTCCCACCTTCGTTGTGCCTCACTTCCAACGGTGCTTTTTTCAGTAGTCTGTCTCTCTTTACGTTTGTTTGTAAGGTGCTGTATATAACTTGAATATATTATGCACATATCCTACCCAATGGGTAGACACCACAAAAGTTGTGAATATTGTAATATAATGTATAGACAATATAAGAATTTTAAGAAAGGCAGCATCAAATTTGTAAAAATGCCTACAGTTAAAAACGTGCTTTGTCTTTTTTATGAGAAAACATGGTTTGCAAAGGATGCTTAGAATATGGTTGCAACACAAATTACTACTTATAATATTTTGCTATGAATATGAGTCTGTTATGAGAAGATGAGAACCTGTGGCTTAAAGACGTTGGTGAGAAAGGATTCACTGGACTTTCTGATTTGAGTCTAACGGGTGTGTTGTCATGGTGATGTAAAAATGTCACGTACTATCTCACATGCCTTGGCCTTTGTCATAGACTGTAGAAAATAACAGACTGAGGAATCGTTGACGTTAAAGCAGTTATTGTGTTTGAAGTGTATTATCAAAAGCCCTTTTTCTTACTATTCATCTTGACAGTGAAGGTCAGCCTTTCTATGTAGTCCCTGCTACTAATTCAATTGATAACCTGCCATATTATTCTAACCTTTTCTAAAGTTAGACCTATGATAAGCTCCATTAATGCATTATGAAATTGCATTATTTTAGCCATTAGCTTTACTAGTTTTATCTAGTATAGTTATAAACATGGCCCATAACTTGACTTTGCCAAATCAACAATGAAACTTGGTCTTTAGTCCGTTACTTTCTACTGTCTTATGATAACTGGCCGTGTGATCACATGACTACCACCCTCCAGAGCACTTCCTGGATAGGACTTAGTATTTCTACCAGTCGTAGTTTGGTTAATCTGCCAAAGCTTGTCTAGCATGTTTAGCACAGCCTGACTCTGGATTTCAAAGCATTTCATCTCTAGAAACCTAATCAAAAATCTGGTCATTCCTTATATATTATTTTTTCTCTCTCTTTTTTTTAATACATATGTTTCAATAGACAGTTGCACCAAGTGAGGATGAGTAACGCTGTCATCATTTTTTTTTTTTTCTATACATTCAGATGTTATTTGTGGCTCTGTATATGATTATGGACATCATGTTTGATACTTAATCTTGCAGTCATTTATTTACAGTATGTACCCAGTAACTCCACTGTACAATATCCGCAGAGCATGTTCATTCTTAACTATAGACGATGTACATAGCAATGCGCCATTCTCTCTTCAAAAGCACCAAATAAGTGGAAGTTGTGTACTTTTCTTTCGGAGAGTCTACTTAACATTATTTTGGTTTTCCTGCACTAGCTTGAAGAACTAACTTGGGCTCAGACTGATTTAATTTGAGTTTATTTCTTTTCTTTTTTCTCTCTACAGCGCGCTCCCTCTTTCTAAAACTCCGTAATCAACCGCTGATGACAAGTAGCTGTTTTTATTGTTCCAGATTTTATTCTTGTCAATAATGAATAATACAAAAATTGTCTATACAGTCTGGTATTTCTTGTCTTGACAGTTACCATAGGACTGCTTCCATCATGGATTTTGTAACATTATTTTGCTTTATTTACAACCCCTCTCGTCAACCCCCCTCTCTTCTGCCCCCTCTGCGTGAAAACCTTGGATATCTACACGACCATACAAACGTGTAATCTGTAGCTATCCAAAACGCGGAGGTAAAAATCGTTGTGTATCTTTTGCCTCTTTTTATTTAAGCAATTGTGATGTAATAGGTTTTAGGCCTAAGGTCTGTTATTGCAATACTTTTACAGAAAAGAAGAAAAAAATGAAAAAATGTTGCTCTAAGTGCTGTTGTAGTCAAAGATTTTATGCTTGTACTTATGCTGTAGTCAAACTGCAGCGTAACAAATAAAACTTTAAAAGTGATAAGTGCTTTGGTGTGCTGTGTTTTGTGCCCAGTGTGTAGATAATGAGGAGTTGGGGGGCGATTTGGACGCAGTGGCACATTGGCCTTTACCAGAGTGCTGTGATGCAGACGATAAGAGAAACACATCAGGAAGAACTACTGCAGTAAAGTGCTAATCAGGCTAAATAACACCACTCTATCACACAATGGCCATTTTAGCCTCTATCTACACTTTAGAGCTAGAAAGTTTCAATGGTCTATGGCTTCAATAGGCCCTTAAGATTTTGATTATCTAGCTCTGAGATTCTCAAACTTTTTTTAGTTCAGGGACCTCTTATCGGTATGAAAATAGCCCAAGAACCCCTTACCGATCCTCAGGATGTCATAATAAAATTCAGACGTTTAAACCATGTTTATAACCATGCTTGGATGAAAGTAATTTATCATAATTTTATTCTATTAGTGTAGTTGTTTCAATCAAAAACAATACATGTTTGGAATTGTATATCATAAGAAATTATTGTTCAGTGTTATCACAGTTTTGTTGGGACCCCCGGCCCAGGGATCCCGGACCCCACCTTGAGAACCACTGTTAGTTACTCCCATAGCAACATACATTTCCAATGAGGAATGAAGATCGTACTCATTGTATTTTGTTGTGTTATTATACAGACTCCATTTAACCAAGGTCCAAGGATCCAACACAAATGTTTTAGGACAGTAATTATGTGCAAAAGTTCAGATTGTACCAAGGCTTTGACCACTACTATGTTAATAATGTATCTTCCTGGCATAGGTACAATATTCCACTGCACAGGGCCCCACCAGCCACTAGAGGCCAGTCCAGTGGTCCAGCATATTTTAGGCATATAATATAATGGATATGCTAATGTATCATTTAATTTTGGTGCCTAATAAACAATAGATTATCAGTATCATCTGTTAAAGAGGTTAGCACACAAGAATGTTAGGGTGTGATTTCTTAATCATGTGGAGATTTGTGTCTGCAGTTTTCATGTTCTCCTCATGGGTATCCTTTTGATTTTGTTTTGACCTCAAATACTAAATGGTTATGGACTAATCAATCCTAGTCACTTCTGCTCAAGAACCTTGCCAGCAGCTGAAGAGGGGTCCTGGTCATCCACTGTTACTGGCCGGTTGCCTCATTGGCATTTGGATGAGAGAACAGACTTCCCACCGAATTAATGTAATATACCTGTTGGGAAAACAAATGGAATTGATTTTTGCATGTTTGAAAATGCTACATTTATTTGGATATCATAAGCATTTGCAAATATATCTAAGCAATTTTAAAATTATTATTACATTAAAAGCAAGCAAGAAGTCCAAGGAATGGTCATGTTTAGGTTTCTCATACACACAGGCTTTACCTCAGCTCAGTTCATTTGTACAGTGATGCCAATCTGTACACCAGTGTAACTGAAAAGCGATGGTTTCAGTCTGCACCAGGGGTACAATACATCTACACCAGGGGTCCCCCACCACTGGTCCGAGGCCCAAAAGCAGACAGTGAGCCATCTGGCACTGGACCCCAGGTAAAAATATTATGTATCTTTATAAAAACAACAAGAAATCCTTTCAGTCTATCACCATATTTAGGCTACTCTGCAAATTATTCACCTAAATATAGTGCAAATTCACCTTAACAGCAAGCATGGTTATTAAGATTTTTTGCCACTGGTCCCTGAAAAAGTAGTATGTTACAAGTAAAAAGGTTGGGGACTGCTGATCTGCACAGGATCAACTCACTGGAAATCTCACTCTCTTCAGATCAGTGTCGGAGCTTTCAAGGAAAACAAGTTTTTAGCCCAGATCCCACCTGTTCACCGGGGGTCAAACGCAGGTTGCACACGTGTCTTCCCCTCTGCAGTTCTTTGTTGGAGAGTCTTTGGAACAGATCCGCTGCAAACTAATGAGATGCATTAAACATAAGAGTCGGTGTTTTTTCGGCGGGAACAGCAGTTTATTTATAGACGAACGGGGCCCATCTGGAAACCTGTCATAACATCCAGAGACACGGGAAGACAAAGCTAATGTTCAAAGCACTTAGCCTCGCTTACAGGGATCTAAGCCCCGCCCCCTGCCCGCAACTTGAACCCCCTTCCTCTCCTCCTTCCTCCTCTTTGTGATGCGCTCTAAAGAGGAAGCATCACAAAGAAGCAAAGGAGGAACTGCTCTGCATAACTGGAAGTGAAATTATTTTAATTGATAAAAAACAATAAACAAAAACCGAATTCATAGTAATAATAAATGTAAGTTGTTGTATATCAGACTGGGGAAGCTATAGGCCTATCACTGCTGGCCCAATTAGGTTCACTCATCAAATATGTTTTAAAGGGCCTATATTGTGCTATTTTCTGATCAATGTTATCATTTTGTTTCTTTGTCAATTTGTTTCATTCACACATCTTCAGTGTGCAAACCCTGCATATTTAGGGTTTAGGAGTTCTTCTCTTAAACTGTTACACCTTGTGAAAATACATAAATGTGTAAAGACAGGAAGTGCTCCACTGTGTTTTTAAACTCCATACACCTTCACTGTAACTGTTACCTTGAAAACTATCATTACATGACATCAGAAGGTGGAAACTAATGATAAAGGGTTACACAGACATCTGTGAATGAAAAAAAAACACAACTCCAAGTATGTTTTTAATGAGGTAACAACATTTTAACAAGGCTTAAAGATCACAAGAAACCATTTTGGGCAATAAAGGCCAAGAACCTTTAAGTTTAGGAAAAAAAAACCCAACAACTTACAATTATCTCATTATAGCAATATAACATTGTAACACTGGCCAAGTTAAAGGTTTTGCAAAAAGACTAAAAGAAAGCCACAATATATTCAAATTGTATATAATAATTTAATATAAAATTAATATAATATTCAATATTATATTAGACATAATATAATATTAAACAGTAACTCATTTAAAATATGTAAAATAGTCTTATATGAGTGTGTTGACTATGTTTAATTGCAAATTAACAAAGTCTCTATCTTAAATATCTCTGTGTCTGAGAATGTACGACTGCATTCAGTTATTTCACTTTTGTGTACATTCTCCTCTAACTTGAACTCTAAAAGTTGAGGAAATGCTTTGCCTACACACTGTAGCTGTGGGGAGCAGTAATTAGAGAACAGACTCACAGGACCAGATGAAACATTGGTGTCTGGACTGAGTAACCCAGAGGTCCAAACTTTGACTTGAACATCTAAAAATGGACCCTGCTGTTTCCATGCCAACTGTATCTATCTGCAGTAGTCCTAAATAAACTTTACTTCTCAGTACTGTGAGTTTAAGAGACATGCAGGTGCTGGTTATGTTCCACTTTGAGGAGCTAAACTGTGTTGTGTTTCAAATAGGTGGCTTTAACACAGATAAATCAGTGAGGGGCAGTTCATAATTTAAGGAGAGTCAAATGGGTTTGTATACAGAAATACTTAACAACATTATATGACTTTAGAGACACAGAGGCAAGAGAAAGCATATAGTGTAATATAAATATAATGTTGGTTGAATTTAAAGGTACACTGTGTAACATTTATCTCCATGGAAAGATTATTGTTTTGTCTAGAATGTTCCATAGTACACATTAAACCTATCTATCATGAGACAGGCAAACCAATAACATCTCCAAGTAGGTAACAGACCCTCCAAGTGAAAAGTTGCTCAGTGCACCTTTAAACTTGAATTTATTTAGGCTTTATAGACACTCTAAAGCTGACACTGAACAAATGGAAGCCATAAGCGTCATCCTCATCCATTTTTGCAAAAAGCAGAAACTCCACTTTTTTGGAACAATGACTTATGATCCATTATGTAAGTGTTTGCCTAAACCAGGCTTTGAGCACTGACTCACCCAGTGACATTTATAACTTTTGACATTTGCTGATATAATCAAACTCACAGCACCAAAAACAAACCCAAACGTACAAACGATGAATGATGATGAAGTTACATTATTAAATACCTTATATTATGCATTATTTATTCTTTTAGACAACAACAGCAGCACAAACTGTTGATGTGTCCTTAGGCAAGACACTTCAGCCACCTTGCTATGTATGAACATGGTGTGTGTGTGTGTGTGTGTGTGTGTGTGTGTGTGTGTGTGTGTGTGTGTGCGTGTATGTGTGTGTGTGTGTGTGTGTGTGTGTGTGTGTGTGTGTGTGTGTGTGTGTGTGCGTGTGTGTGTGTGTGTGGGGTGTGTGTGCGTGTGTGTGGTGTGTGTGTGTGTGTGTGTGTGTGTGCGTGTGTGTGTGTGTGTGTGTGTGTGTGTGTGTGTGCGTGTGCGTGTGTGTGTGTGTGTGTGTGTGTGTGTGTGTGTGTGTGTGAGAGTGATTGGTGGAAGTAGAAAATGCTGATGGTGCAGATTAATAGCCTTCGTCAGTCCACCCTAGATTAAATGTAGCTACAGTATCCTAAAGCGACTTTGGCTGCTTGAAAAGCATCATAAAATAATAATGCAGTATAGTATTTTTATTGAAAACAAATAGAACCAACATTGCTATTCCTTGTATTTTTTCAAAGCCTTAATTAAACCTTTTGTAGTTTTTTCTTAGAAATCTTATATAGAATAGATATGTCAATAATCCAAATAGTTACCCAACTTTGGAGCTCATATATCCTCCTCAAGGCTGCAGACGCCCTTGATTTAAGGCATGTTAAAGTGCTTTCTCCATCTGCTGGTGCAACTTTCTTTTTCTTTCTTGAGTGTTTATAAAAGCACGTCTGAAGTGTTTGTCTGTGGATCCGCAGACGCACTTCATACACCCCTCTCACTTATGCAGATATACACTCCACAGCTGCTACTAACATAGGCTTATATGTAACATGTGTTACATATAAACTAATATAAATATATGTTTTTAAACTTATAAACTATATACTTAAAACTTTGAATTTACAACAGGACCCTATGATCACACAGCTTCCCAGTGGACAGTCCTCAGGAGATGGCTGATGCCACAGAAAGTCCTGCAGTGGCCCTTAGAGTGCATCTGTGAGTCTTGGTCAGATTATTGTTTAGGTGAACACACATGATAGTGCACCATGTCCTTGGTCTTCACCCTGTTAATGAGGAGTGTTTCCACGTGTCCATAAAGTCCTGCAGTAGTCCTCTGTACTCTCTGCCATCATGTCTTCCAGCATGAGTAGTGTGATGACAGTTCCCTGGAGGGTGACAGCTATTTGCTATTATTGTTATACGGTTTAGGCCCGTTTAACCTGTGTTTTGGTTGATGTTCAATTTGAATTCTTATTTTCTTGACTTGACCTTATTTAATTTCTACATTTTGGTTTAGTAATTACAAATATCTAGTTTTTAAAATGTGTTCTAATTCTAATTACAATCAACATTATTATTTTTTATGGTTTTGTTTTTTCCATGTAGAGATTTTTTCTTCTTCTAAATGACTCAGTGTCATTGTCATCCTAATGTCATATAACTTTTACCTATAGGCTAGTTTCGTTAGATTAGTTTGAAAAGCACTGCTCTACAGTGACAGTGACTGTGACTTGCCCATGACCTCCTCCCTCAGTGACAGCAGCATGTGTTTGACATGAGCTGTTGTTTTGAATGCTCTCAGAGGATGTTACAGGACATCCCTCTCCCTGTGGGACAGTCCCATAGGTGTACAGGGCACTGCATAAACATCTGTTCATTAGTTTGGACAGTAGAGGTCAGCCTTGCTCTCCTAATCTGCATACTGTACTGAAGCATTTACATATTTATACATAAATAGACTGCAAAAAGGAACGAAGCAACCATTAACAAACACATTAGGAGAATGACAGATTTTTTTTTTTAACCAATAAAAAAAATCAACCTTAGTAACAATATACACCTCCTTTATCATCTCGGTGCTAATCATCTACCAATATAATAAGCCACGAAGAGATGGCATTCAAATTAAAGCTGTATGCACAAGGACAGATTCTTTTTTTTTTTTTTTTTTTACATATATTTGCAATCGCATTTTGTTTCTAAATGGGCGTACACAGAAACTATAAATAAATAAATAAATAAATAAATAAATCTACTCCAGTAGATGGCAGCACATACCAGCAATTTTCTTTACCTATATCATGCCTTTTATGACACGATGCACAAATAAAATTATATAATGCATGTTTATCATTCTGTTCTCCATCATGCAACATATATATTTTATTTACACACTAAACAAAACTGGTCTTGGGCTTGAATATAAAATTATGTAACTTTGTGTTTCTCCAGTAGATGGCAGCACAGATTAATACAATTAGTCAGCAGCAATATTACTTACTACTCAACTACTCTCAGTGCAAACTATTCTAAGATGTTGAACCTTTTGTCTTTGATGAAAATATTTCAGTTGTTTTCATCTTTGGCTTAATATTCATAATATTCATTCTACCTTGGCAATTTTGGGCATGGGCCAAAAAAAAACAAACAAAAAACAAAAAACAGGAAGCAACCCAGATTAATATTTAATCTACTACCTTATTATACCGAACAATAGCCCTCTATTACCTATACAACTGAAGGCTACGGTTATGTTTCGCTTACAATTCTAGGGATGAGCTGTAATCACTCAACTTTTTGAATAGTTATTTTCACCAAATATATAAAAAAAAATGACTCTATTCTACCCACCCTTTTGCATGTTATTCTAATGAAACAGTATTTTATCTGCATCTAAGTATATACAAAAGTTTTTAATCACTATCATAGATATTTAAACAACCTAATTTGACCTGAAAACAGTTTTATAACCCTCTTGGACTAGTTCACCTCTTACGCAGTCGTCTGCTAGAAGCAGGAAACTGTTCAACCACAAACACTTTCTCGTGGTCTCTTCCTGGAGCAGGTAAAGCAAAACTGTGAACAATGAATGAATCTGAGACATACGCACCAAAAGGTCAGCGTCTACTTCTTCATTTATTACCGCCATGATTCTCAGTAAAGCAATGGTCGCAGTGATTTATTCAGATTTTACACCAAGGTCACTAACTGTTTACGTGTGTTTTACTGAGTGGTTGTAAAAGATATAGCTTGGATTTGTGAAACCAAATAAAGATGTCAAGACTAGATAAAAATACATAGCATTTTCTCCTTGCTCTAATAACTGTGGTAAATTTAGTGTGATAAGAGTTTTCATTACAATGGCTTTTTGTCTTTTAGGTGCACAGTGTAACTTTTTCTGGTGGAGGGCCTATATCTGTATGTCTCCATAGCGATGTGACTGCTTTGCCTACAATATTTCACAGTACATGGCTTTAATCTATGACTGGCATGGCTGATCTGTGGAGAGGCAAGCCTGCTCACTGTATCTACGCATGCTTTTCAAAATATTTTGGAGCCATAAAAATACCTACAATAGAATGAATATAATGCAATAATGTGGAAAATTCCAGGCAAAGAAACAAGATATCCATGGAGACAAAAAAAAAAAAACCTCCACCAGAAAAGGTTACTTAGTGCTCCTTTTACCCTTTTGTGTTATTTGGTAATTGTTTGTTTGCTATTGTTATGTCCTTGGAGCTGGAACTGGAACTGTTAAAGTTACTGTGAGAGGCTGTATACACATATTGGCAGCTACATCTTTGGCAAGGCAGAAGCTGAGTCGCTAAAGGCTCAGAACAATAATGCCTCTGATCTAAGTCCCTGGATGGGACTTACACTGAAGAGTTTGCATGTCCTTCTTGTGTATAGGTGGGTTTCTAGATTTTTCCATTTCCCTCATTAACTTTGACACTCAGCTTCACAGTCAAATCCAAGGTATTTTTAAAGCAAACCTAGTTGAAGTCTGTTTCAGATGCATCACTGTGATCACTGTGTATTGTAGTTACTCGCTGCTCCAAGTTGCCTCAAAGAAATAAAATGATGAGTCAAATGAGCAGGACTAGTTTAACACCACTGAGAGTACCTGATAGGTCAAATTTTAATGCAACTGAACTAACAAAAAATAAATGAAAACATAAAAATGATTCTTACATTAAATGCAACTCAGCTTTAGCTATTGAAGTGAGAGCTAAACAAAAGGGAATCTTTACCTACAAACTGTGAATACACAAAAAACACCCAGTACCAGCTCAGATTAAATCGACCAACCCACTGAGTTCATAATGTTATGCAATAGGGTGAAAATATAAGCAAATATAATCCTTTAATTTTATAGATTATTTGTAACAAGCTTTAAAAACTCCCATCAATCACAGCAGAGTGCGTTCATCAAACACAAATATATTCAATACAATCAATCTAAAACTCATGACTCATAACCAAAATCAAATTTAGAAGCTTATTTTGACGCAGGCGTGAAATGCATACAAACAAGCACAGTGGAGCTCTATGGGTGCTGTTTTCTATGCAGTGTCAAAAAGGGTTGAAATGAGGCCGAGATACAAGAAAGAAACAGAGACTCTTTGACAATAAGACATGTGCATATACTCCCTTGGTGCAGTGGGAGCGATATTACAGGATGCTGTCTGTCTCTGTGCCTTGCAGCCACGTTGGCCTTATTAACTTTGAGGTGATGTTTCTCCGGAGAGTGCATCGCGAAAGGTGAAGCTCATTACATTTTGCCTTCAACCTCAAAAGTTAGTGCTGTTGTATCAAAACCTCCCCTTGGCTTTCCCTGATTTGTGCTGTACAGAGTTCCTCCACTGCAGGCATCTGGTTTCTTTCTCCCCATAAGATTATAACTGAGCCATCTCTGCCTCTCTCTGCCTGTATAAAGACATATATTTATGGTGTCAGGTTGCACACTGTGAACAAAATTGAGCTTTGTGGATCAATGAAGATGAACAGCTTTCAAAAAGTAAGTAATATAGAATATGGGAGGCTCACTGTGATGCCTGAGAGAGACATAGTTAGACTTAGATAAACTTCATTGATCTACAAGGGAAATTATTGGACACAGTTGCTCACACATCACAGTATAATATAATAACAAAGACCAAAAATATAAATGGTAATAATGAATTCCAGTTAAGTAGCAAAAATATTAAGAGACTGTGTCAAAGTTGTCTCTGGAAAAATCTAACTCATAGTCAAATGTCTCTGGGGTAGTTTGCATATGTTAGTGGAGAGTTGAAGGTCTGGCCCACTGACAACCTTCTGTTACTGTGACGCAGCAAAGTACTATTATTTGAAATGAATATAAACACTTTTATTATTAAAAGTCTGGTTAGTGTCAAGCTATAGAGCTGACACTGCACCTGTAGTCTCTCTCTCTATATTATTTAGAGGCTCCAACTCTCTCAGAGCATAGTGGGACTGCACGGGCTTACAATGGCCACACAGGTGTAAAGCTCAACAGGTCTTATTACAATACATTACACTGTTTCAAAATGGACACAATTGTAAGACTAATATGCAGCTCCAGGCCTTCAGGTGTAAGAGAGAACTGACTTTTGCAAATGCACCTTGGGACAAATTATAGCCTACATTTAAAGCTGCAGTGCCTGTAGTAACATGTGTAATGATCATGTACTTCAGAATAATTTATAGTGTGTAACCTAACCAGAAAGTGCCAATGAAGCATAAAAATAAGAAGAAGAAGACAAAAAAAAAGAACCTCCTTCAAAATATGATTACGATGAGAAAAAATAGTTTAATCCCGATAAAGATCTTAAGATGGCATTACGAGGATGTTTGGTAAGCCTCAACCTACATGTCCTACCCTTGTAACTACTGTACAGGCGATGAGAAATTCATTTATTCTATTGGTTGGTGTGACCCTAGAAGCCCCTGTGTTGTTCACACGCTATACGCTTGCTCCGCCGTCCATCAAGTCCTTCTTTCGCCTTTTACCGACGGTCACGCATCTCTACTCTGATTAGTTGCTTTAGCTGTCAGTCAATTATTTTTGCTTGCCAATTGGTTCCCTCCTGACTTGGCTGTACCTGTCCCGTTGTGAGAGGCTGGCTGCGCTTCCTGATTGGACACTTGTCCCACCCCCTCATCCAGCTCCAAGGAAGGAAGGAGGAACTGCTCGAGTCGCATGTGTCACTTCCAGGCTGAATGCTGCAAAACCGTGCTGCTATGTGATTCTCGGGGATATTTTTCTTATTTTGCGGTCGATGGGACGTACGGTTTGAAAGTTAGCAATCCCATCTGACGTTTTGGAGCGAGAGAAGGGGATTGTGTTGTGTTTGGGGATAGAAGAGGAGAGCTTTTCTTTCCTGTGTGATACCAGATAGCTTCGCTTGCTTGCTGTGCCACGACAGGATTGAATATGGCGGAGCATCACCCGGTTTCTGACAACAAACACAAGTCTTCTTTGAACTCTGGAGGGCCCTCGTACTCGGGCAATGGACGGAGCAACACGGCCGTGGTGGAGAGGGCGAGCAGCGCTTGTAGCAGCAGCAGCAGCGGGCCGTCGGGAGGAGGCGGGCTGTCGGGCGGCCTGTCGCAGCCGGCCGGGTGGCAGTCATTGCTGTCATTCACTATCCTCTTTCTGGCCTGGCTGGCAGGGTTCAGCTCCAGGCTTTTTGCTGTCATCCGCTTTGAGAGCATCATTCACGAGTTTGACCCATGGTAAGTGTTTTTCTTGTGCGTAAAAGCTGCAGCGGTAATGAGAGTGGTCTTGTCACGAATGGCTACTCTCTGCGCCCTAAGGAAGTTTGGTCTTCAAGTGCTTTGTAGCTTGCCAGATGTACTTTCAAATGATTTATAGCCTGAATCTGTGTTATTGTTGCTAAGTGGATTTGCCTCAGGTTTTTGTAGTCGCTTGTTATGTTTTGGCGATTTAAACGTGACCGACTCAAAACTCGGCGCATGTTCAAATAGGCAAAGTCACGGGCTACTCGCCAGAAAGCCGCAGCTACCACCTCTCATTCACTTTTAACTCATTATGAAGTAGCACGTTGTAAATAAAGGGTGGGGGAGGAGGGTGTCAAAGTAGAATAAACGAGGACAATAGTGACAGCTTGTTTTGACGCGCGCGTAAAAGGAACAGCCGAAGTTCAGAGATTGAATGAGATTTAAGCCCTTTGAAAAAAATGTAGCCTAATTTTAAGGTCTATTTTTATGTGCCCTATGTATTTGGTCCTCATCATATTAAATTGTTCCATTACTGCTGCCAGAGTTATTGCCAAATCTGTGGATCAGCTTCCTTGACCTCAACCTTGCACCACTCAACAGAGTAAGCATAGTTCCGACAACCCACTTCTTTCTGTTTCATCCACCTAAATATCACATAGGTGAGATGCACAGTACTATATAATGGCGGGGATAGAAGCATGTTTTGCAGAAATATTGTAAAAAATATTCTCAAAAACACTGCAAGCATGTGTCAAGATTTCTAATTGTCAATGCAGTCCTCCAATTAATAATTATTGTTTTATTCAAGTTGTGTGAATGCTGTTGATTTAGCTCTAATTGCATTTTTTAACCTAGTTTTTATGTTTCTACTTCTATTTTTCTTTTTTCCTTGTTTCTTTAATTTGAATCATCTTGAATCTTAAATGTTGTGCATAGTGACTGTATAAGCGTTAAAAGGTTTCCAGATGACAGCAGCAGTAACAGCAGTTAGATTTAGCTTCAAGATTGTCCTGGGTGGTTTAAGATAAGGACTCAAAGCAATCAGAAGATGGGCCCATGTGTCACCTTTTTATATTTCTATTAGGCTTCCTGTGACTTTTAAGATCGTAACGACAGAAAAACACTTTAGATTAAGTATTTTTTGAGGTGGCTGCTGTTCAAAATTCCCCACGGACCCAAGGATGTCCAAGCTTTGATCAAGCTCAAAGGGACTATTGCTTTGGCCTAAGCCTGCATTGCATCAGTGAAAACATTTAATGATTATTGTGACACCAACAGTGAGGATTAAGCTGCCAGCCCCGTGTCTGTCGTCTGTGAAGAGGGCCACCAGACTGGGACGATTTTGCTTGGCGAGATGTGAAAATGTAACATGGCATGACAAGGACTAAAATCTATTCACACACAGTTTCATGGTTCATCTTATCCTGTGGTGTCAGGCTGGAGACTGTAGGGAAAACAAATTGGAAATGCATCCAGTTGTTGCATGGGCTATAGGTAGATGTCAGATGATGGCCTGTAGTGCATCTTGTAAAGGACACACTGGGAATATTGTTTAGTTTGACATATAGATTTAAAAACAAACACGTGTAGCTACTAGCTGAAAGCGATACAGAACCTTTGCTGTGCTTGTAACTTCTGATACAAACCAGACGTGCAGCTTTTTTCTTCTGTGGACTGTGCCAGGCTTAAAAGAGGTCATGATATAGAAACATCAAAGCTGTCAAACTATAAAGCCCTATGAGGTTTCTGATCACAGCACTGCCCCCTTGTGTCCACCCTACTGACCCTCACTCACATTTACTGTCATGGTCTAAGGCTGTATCTAAAAGTAAGTCCAACGGGCACATCGCTCCACTATTCTGTTCTATGTGATTTCTTATTACTCCTACACAAATATTTAGTGTGAGACACAGCTGTTGGGGTTGACAGCAAAGTGCAGACAGCGAACTTTATCAAGCAGCTTACTTTGGGTAATGATTTTCAGGTTGAGGTAATTAATGATTAAGAGAACCCCACTGCTTTTTACATTACTCATGTTATCGTCGGGTCTCTCTGTAAACTAAAAATTGAAAATGGGAATGAAATACATTCAACATGTATTCCCAGCCTTAAAAATTCATTGTGTGTTTCTTCTACAGTGCAGTCAGATAGGCTAGGTGCAGCACAACCACATTTCATTGCATTATCTATGAAACATTTAGTAAAAATATTTTTATTGCCCTATAATTATCAGCTGCATACCCGATGAACATAGTGTAAAATGGAATGAAATGGCCTAGCAGCGGATGCTCGTGTGATATGACAAGTTGGTGTAAATGAGGCATTACAATTGTATGTTTCCAGAGAATGGACTTCTAAATCTGTACAATTTTCTCTTCTGTCTCTGATCTTATTTTTAGTTTCACAAACCTCAAGGGGTCTCAAGCCATTTTTGTTTTCTGCTACAATAATTACAGTTTCTACACCCCCAAAGCCTCTCAAAATCAGTTTGTTACCAAGCAGTTTCTTTCTTAAAATGTTGACAAAAATATGTCATCATTATAAGTTTGATTAAACATCAGCAAAAACAAACATGGCAACACTTTCTCTAACAAATGCAAATGAAGAAATGTTTTAATTTGCATATTTTTGTCCTTCCCTTCTGTGTCATGAAAACCTTGTTCATTCTAACCCAGTAACCCAAATTATACTACAGAAATGTCCTACACCAAATATATATAAACCAAGCAATCAGCATAAAACTCTCAGATAATTACTACTCCATAAACCATTAATACTTTATGCGTTCCCTAACGATAATATTTTATTCAATGCAACAAATATTCAATGCATTTAAACTGCACATTTTAAAGCAAAACTCTGCCATGTGTTTTGCTGTAAAACCCTGCTTCAGCAACTTTGGAAAATCTTGGCCTCAAGTTACATTGGAACTAATTCACCATAAAATTCACATCATATTTGAAAAATAGTTCCAGCCTGTAATCCCTCTGCTCTGTGTGGATAGAGGCAGCAGTGGTTGAATATGGAGGTGTCTGTCCGTGCATGGCTACAGTGGGCTGATGGGTAATATGCTGTCTCCAGAATGAAGAATGAGCTATGGGGGAGCTAATATGGGAAATTAGAGGTTTTTGGTGATAAATCAGGTAATACAGAACCAGCTCAGAGGCTTGCAAAGAGGTAGAAAGTTCAGTTTCTAGACCCGTCACGATAACTAATTTTGAAATGCAATGTTACTAATATTGCTGAAGTAAATATAGAAGATAAACGATAATATTGAGACCAAACCATAACCAAACCAGAATTATCCCTCAAAAAGTATTCTAAATGTACAATATTGTTAAAAATGTGAGCTCCAGTGTATCTGTAATGAGTCATAGAAGATCATAATTCTACTCTCTACAGCTCAAATCTCATTCGAAACATCATCGAAAAATTCCTGGTAACACAAAGAATACCCATGATAAATACTGACCCCAAAAAATTATCATGACAGGCTGATCAGTTTCTGGAATAAAAGTTCTGGAAACAGTAAATGGGCATATTCAGTGATATCTTTGCCATGGGTTGTGAGTAGATAGTCACTGAACTTTATCTTTCATTCATTCATGGCTGCTGACATGGATTTTTATTGTGAGCTAATTTTCTGCTCTGGTTCTGCCTTAGTGTTGTGTGATGAATATTTTTTATTTCATCTGTTTGTAGAAAAGTTACACTAAAATATGTGTCTTTGAACAGGCATTACACCCACTTCTGTTCAAAAGATACACAGCCTTCTCAACTGCAGAGGAAATGTTAATGTTGAAACAAATCTCAAGCTTTGTGAGCTTCATTTAGAAAGCCTGTCTTCTTAGATCAATCTTTGTCTCGTTCGGTTTCTGAAACAGCTAAATCCTTTTTCACATCTTTCGAGGCTTCTGCTACATGTATTTTTTGTTTTTATTTTTATTTTTTTTATTCAAAGACCCATATTAGGCTATTTTCTGATCCATTTTAAAATGTTGTTTCCTCATCAAAAACATGTCCAGAGTTGTCGGTTCTTTTCATTCACACATGTTAAACACTCAAATCCTCCATATTTAGGCTGAGTTTCTTTCTAAAACAGAAAACACTCTGTTCCTTCTTGTGATGTCATGTGGTAATACAGGAAGTGCTCCACTGTGTGTCATGTGGTAATACAGGTATGCTCCAGTATGTTTTAAACCCCATACACCTTCACTAGAATCATTTTGATGATTTCACCTGACTTCACCTCTACTGATCTAAAGGTAAAAGGTAGCTGTTAACTTCAAAACTACCATTGCATCACATCACAAGGTGGAGCAGAGCATTTTAAGCTTAAACAGACTAATGATAAAGAATGAAACAAAACAGAACTCCAGGTATGTTTTTGAGTAAGCAACAGTATTCTAACATTGCTTAAAGCCCACAAGAGTCAATTTTGAGTAATATATAGGACCTTTGCATTGTGTTTTCTTTGCATTTGCATGGTTAAAGTGGCTCATATGCCAGTCTATATATTTTCCTTAGCTGGTCAGTGTGCTTTTGACCATGTATAGTGCATTCCATTATTACACAAGCTAAATTGCATCTTGGTTGTCTTGACCTTTTTCACAAAGACTGAATAAGAAAGAAGTTCACCTATATTGTGGCAAAGTAAATCAATAGGCACAGGAGCCAGCTTAGTCAATACATTGATTCTCTCCCTTGCTTGTGTTATATGTTCTAGTTAAATGTGCATTGTTGAAATGTATAGCTATAGCTTGACAAAATGCTGTGTTGTTGTAGTGGCCGGGAGCTCTTTGTAGTTGCTATTAGCTGCAGTGAGCCCTGGACACTGGGGTCACAGTGGTTTGTGCTTTTGGGCAGATCTGCAGACACACTCAGCTGGACTCTGAAATGTGACGCTGTAGTGGACCTGACCTGAGCCACTGCCAAATGCCTCCTGTTTCCTATCTCCTACACCCTATCTCCTAGCTTCTACCAGCCTGTCTCTGTGAGAAAGAGCCAACCTGGATCTGAATCGACCTTGGCACACTTTTACTTGGTTGGTAAACTAAAGTGCTTAATTTGTCAAGGTTTGCTGAGGGCTACAGGTCTAACCCATGTTCGTATATATATATATTTTTTTGGTCAAAACATACCACATTTTTTCAAGTAAACAACTTTTTCGAGTCTTCATAGGGGCTGATCAAAAATGACTTTATTAGTGCCTTGAACTTTCTGTTTAGACCCTTGGGTGAGATTGCATTTAAGATGGTTTAGTTTTATTTAATAAAATCAAGCAGTTCTTATGTGTCCTTTGATGAAACCATAATGTATGTACAGTAAAAACACTGGAACGTCTATAGTGCACACATTACTCCGCACCACCACTGTACTGTAACCACACAGCACAGGACTACAGTACACTGCAAGCATGTCACTCTGGTTATAGCAACAAGGGTTTAGTTTGAAACATGCATTTTGTAACTTTTCTGGTAAAGGATCTGTGAAATGCTTTTCTCCATGAAGATGTTATTGTTTTGTCTGGAATGGTATGGTATTAAACCTTTCCATCTTCATGGAGACCAAAGCAGACTAAGTTACAGGTCAGATCTGTGGAGAGGCTATAAAACTATAAAACCACCTGTAATTTAATAAATGTAAGGCAGAGCTATTTAATGTCATACTGCGGAACATTCCAGGAAGAGCAATGACAAATCCAAAAAACAAGCAGATCATGGACCCCCACCACCAGAAAAGTTAAACAATGCACCTTTGTGTTGTGTCTGATTTGGCCAACTCAAAATTCTCATTCTGGTGGTGCTATGCATATAGACAGAAACTTTCTCCTTTACTTTCTGCTGCACTTTCTGTAGTATAAATCTTGCTGTAGTTGATCTTAATTCGTGTCATTAGTTCAGCCTCTCCTTGTTTTGTTCTAAGACACTTTGATCTGCTATAAGAGTGTGAAACCTAATTGCCTTATCGCAAACTCTTAATTATAAACAACACACTTTGAAAGTTTCACCTTGAATTTCCTTGCTCTAATTTAATCCCATTTATGTCTCTGAGTCAGCAGCAGTTTTTTGGCAGTTGAAGTTGAAAAATGTGTCACTAATTCTCTTATTGACTAAGGTAATTATGCAGCAAAAGGACAATGAACAACATTTATTTACTTTAAAAAACAATTTTATTGTGACATTACGGTGTCTTCTAATCTTGCCCGAAGACTGCAGCTTTGTACTATAGAGGGGTAAGGTCAGTGATGAATCAGTGACATGTGTGGTCCATCTGTATCAAAATAAACATGGATACTATGGATGAGGAAAAAGAAAGAAATGTATAATGTCACAGGGGACTGAAAAACATCGTGGATTACTGTGGTTTCAATGAGCAAAGCTAAACTATGACGAAGTTCAGCGTTTTTAAGTTTTTACCAGTGAGCTCCATTCGTTTCACATGCCCCACAAAAAAAACAAATCTGAGTGCATGATCATGTTTGGTACTGGTTCGAGATGCGGCAGAGGTCGTGGAGATCGGCCTGATATCCCTCTCTTTAGAAATACAGAGAGAGGTCATTCTGGATTTTCCAGGGAAACCAGAGCACATGCTCCTCCTCTCATCCTCTTCCTCCCGCACACGCTGCTCGTTTTGCATTTTCACACAACATTTACACCCAAAACCATAAATACTTCTTATGAATACTCACTTGCACACAAGCACCCACAGCATAAAATCCATACAGACTGTGAACAGTAAAATATTTTTACTTTGATACAACCTCCAGGAATGGCCTTAAAATGTGTCACTTGTGTCCTCACCTTTTATTTTTTTTCAAAATGTTACATTAATAAATAACCATATTGACTATTGATAATAAAACTGTATTAACCGAATATTTTGTAATATGCCAGCAAAACCACTAAGGCAATCCTGTAATTGAACTATAAGGTGTACCGGTGTGCTCATGTTAAAGTCTTAAAGGTTGTATAGAGGATTTTCCAAGGAACGAGAAATCCAGCGAATGTTTGTCCTTTTTCAAATGTTGCGCATGCGTGAAACCACCCCCCCTCCCCCACAGCTCCCTACGTAGAAACGCCTCCTCCCTCCTCCTCCTTACGCCAGAAACAGGTTTGTTTCTAGAAAACAAGTACTCATCGCTGCACATGACTTGTAAACAACTAACTACAGTGTTGGTTAGGCAAGGCGGAGAAGTAATGAGCGGGGGGGGAGGGGGTGCGCGGACATTTCGTGCGCGGAAAAGTAGTGAGGAGCAGCGAGAAGAGCGAAACGGGAGCGAGGAGAGGAGAGGGGAAGAGGGAGGAGCGCGGAGATTCCGTGCGCGGAGAAGTAGTGAGGAGCAGGGAGAAGAATGAAACGGGGAGCGGGGAGAGGAGCAGGAAAGGGGTGCAGAGAAGGGGTGTGCAGAGATTTAGTGCAAATGAAGCTACTACTACAACATGCAGCTGCAAGCGGACTCTTTCTTTGCATTGAAAATTACGTTTTCAGACATAGGATATCACATTCGTGGCTTGAAAAACGTTTGTGTAGCTCTTGGAAATAAAGTACGTTTTCATAATAAGCAGAAGTGACCTGTCCAGGAGTAATTTGGCGACCAATGCGTCAGTCTTGACCTTAGTGTCAGCTTAGTGTGGCTTCGCTGCTTTTCCCCTTGTCTTCTTCTTTCAGCAACCTCAAAAACTGACTTTATTTTGCGGCTAACTGCTCCTGGATTCTTGTCTGCCATTGCAACAAACTTTGTGCGAACTGCGAGGAAGATATAGGTCAAAAAAGCAGCTAAGAACTGTTACGTTGGTGGAGTAAACAGCGTCTGTGCGTCTGTGGACTGCGTGACAGGCGTACGTAAACCACGTAATGGCAGCGCACAGGCAGGTCAGTTACTCCTACTAGAAACGTAGGGAGTTTGATTGACAGCCTGTCAGCTAACAGATAATGAGGCAGTGTCGTTATCTATTGGCAAATGTTTAGCTGGCCCCACCACGTCCAGAGTTGATGAATTTTTATTCTTTTTTTTTTTGGTCATCATAATTACAAGGCTACTGCATCTCTATAATGCTATCATTGACAATTTGAAACAAAAAAAAAACTCCATACAACCTTTAAATCTACTTGAATGAAGAAGGGGCAGATGACCCAAAACCAAAGCCAAATATTTATGTTTATTATTGCCCCCAGTTCCAAGTAAGCCTGTAGTGCAGTACAGTGACAACTGTAATCTTTGTGAAAAGCTAATTATTACAGCAATTTTCGTTTCAGTGGAAATGCCCAGACTACTGCCAGGTTAGTCTTTAGCTCCTGTAACATGGATCAGCCCTGTGCCTGCCCTCCTGTGGGACATGCCTGGAAAATCCCAGAAGCAACCCTAAACTGGCCAAAACTTTAAAACCATGTTGGTTATATAAGCTAGTCAAATTTACCACAAGGAGGTTTTTGTCTGTTATTTTTTTAATAGCGTATAAAAATGCAATATTTAATGAGACCTGCTCTAAGCCTTTTTCAGATCTGACTCTCTGTAGAAGTATGTTTTCATCAGGTCAAAGGCATTTTTTTTTTTTTTAAAGTAAAAACGTTGTCTTTTTAAAATGTGTGTGTTTTGCATTCTGTCTCTCAATTATTATTAAACTGTAACTCACTCTGGAAGCTGTCACCTCTTATCTCATCACATCTACGTGCCATATTCACCAATGTCAGTGCAACCCTGTTTGGCCACTTTCTCCCCTCAGAAGTTTTGGAAGACACAAACATTCCTTTTTCTGTTAACTTAAATTGATAATTGAATTCTACCCAAGACTTTTGAAGCATGTCTGTTTCTCCACTGAGGAAATCGCTCCACTGATTACATGTGGTACATCCCAATGTTCAGTTTACATAATACTTAATCTAGTCTTTCATAATGCAGCAGCCAGTGGTGGTACTAAACTTGACTACTGTAACTCTCTTTAGTCCAAGTCTGATCATTTTATTCACTAAATTCTGTTCAGTTAAAAAAGGCTTAGCATTTTTGCCAAGAAATCACTGTCACCACAATAGCAGACAGAGAGCGAGAGAAAGCATTGTCAGTGTAAATGTAGTCTTTTTTTTTCGTTGCAAAATAAGATGATTCCATATAAGCACTGCAGAATTATTTCAAGAAGTTTTTGCAGCTTAAAGGACTTTACTAAAGTCTTTCTGAATTTTGCTAAACTATCTAAGTAGAGAACCCTTCATCATCCCTGATATTTTCCTTCCCAATAGTAAAAACACCAAGCAGTGCATATTTCATCATCTGTAACTTTGGATTTCATGTACTAAAAAGATGCAGGAGTTGCATCTGATCTGCAGTTTGATATTTTGACCATAGTTTGTCTTGAAAGTAACTACGATTTCTTTCTCTAGTTTATCGGCCTCTATCTGTGCACCGTGTACTCACAGAAACGGAAACCTTATCACGAAGTGTGTGTGTGTGACATTATCGCCTTTCCCCTGGTACTTTTTCATCTGCAGCACAAATCCCTGTTGAAGAATATGCCTGTAGTGTTTTAAGTGATTTTTATAATGTGTTGCAATACAACACAGTGGGATGGCGACCCCGAGGCCAGATCACCATGTCCCAAAAAGCAATTACAGGAGTTTACTCAATCTGACAAAGCGAAATGATGAAACTGGACTGCAACCATCCCCTGCTGTTTTCTTTTTAGCCTGATTTATGATCTTTGAGTTTGGCTGCTTTGTTTTGTCTTTCTTATTGCTATTTTGAAGATACTGCTGTCTTGCATCAAAATATCACAGGGTCTGTGTCAATGTTGACATTTTAATATATTTTTAGAAATTTACAAATGTAATGACAATTTAAATACAGCATGCAATATACAAGAGTCAGTATTAACATAATATTACTCTTTTAATTATTACCCAAAACCGCACAGCTTGTGTTACATAGGTCAAATTTAAATATTTGAATATGAAGTTAATATTAAAAACAAAAAAATGCATAATTTTATTCCATAAACAGGGAATTCAAGCAAACCTGGACATAAATTTAATATTTTATGAAGCAGATGACAGTGCCATTGTGAGTCTTCCACACAGACATGGACCTCTCATCCTCTACTATTATTAAAACAAAGCTCTTCTCCCAATGGCGTGACATGAATGGTCTCATTTTAAATATAAAGAAGACTCAGGAAATTGTCTTTGAAATGCGGAACACTGGGGACCAGAGTCTGTCATTATAGGTGGTACCTGGGATCCACATGGACTGTGCCATTTGACTGCTGTGAGTTTGACTGAGTTTGTCTAAGGAGCTGAGGCTGTTTATGAGGTGGGCACCAACATCCTGTTTGTGTTCCCCTGAGCCACACTGGAAAGCCATATCAGATATGGTGCGTTTTATCAGGCCAACTGAGAAACAAAGCTCGCCTGCATCCACAATATGGCCATGAAAATATTCTCACTTATAGAATGCAAATCCATATAGGACATTTATGCAGATGCCCAACATGAGGCTGTCTAGAAGCAGCACAACTGACCGAAACTTCCCTTCTTCAAAGAATATGTTCTGCTGCCATCAGGGAGGAAGCTGAGAGTGCCTCAAAGCATAAGCTCTGTCATCCCAGCAACATTGTCCCTTGCACAACACATTAGCACTGTACTTTGAGCACCGTACAGCCTGCACTTTATACTCTTGTCTGCTGCTGTGCTCCTGTTGAACGTCTACTTTGTCTTCGGCTTTAATGTTTTGTCTCCAGTAAACATGAAGCACTCTATCCTAAGAAATTTCCTACCAAATTTCTCTTCTATTAAGTAGCTAATTTTGCACATTTAAGGCCAAAATTAATGAAATGCATACAAAGCCATGTTCGATGACAAATCTCCTTCTAAACACTGGTGATATAGCACGTGAGATTCTTTTGGTAAACTGAAAACCCATGACCAAGCCATAACTTTAATGATTTAAAATAGTGCCACATATAATGAGGACACTAATTGATGTCACAGATTGATTCTGTACTATACCGGGCCTCTTCTTTATTTAGTGCAAACGACACCTGGGGCAGTGCAGTGTTTATAGTTGTGTGTAGTTTACTTTCAGCATCTTGTCTTTTCTAATTGCTTTTCACGCCCTTTGGCTCTAGTCTTTCCTTTACATTGTGCTGCTCCGACTGATTGACAAAGTGATTGGAGGAAAGTTTTCTGTGGTTGTTGAGGGAGATAAAGTCTCATGATGACCTCATTCTGTATGCAGTATCCTACATATCTAGATCCTTGCCTTTTTGGATCGATGTACTTGAAAAGCCCATGCTAAGATATACAAGTGGAGAACACATGAAAGTCGATGTTTTTTCATAGCGAATTATCAGTGCATTTATGTGCTATAATTCGTTCATTGCATGCAGAAATATGCTAATCAGCTGATGTACAGCATTAACTGAAGAATTTTTATTGAAGAAAATAGGCTTATGTTCTCCCCCACTTCTCTTGTTTCTCTCTCAAATGCAGATGTTTTGTTTTATATTAGCACAGTTTACAAAAAAGAGTATTGAAAACTAAAAACTGTATTGGCCTTATTGCATTTCCGCCCACTTTTCCCTCTAAATGCTACTAAACCGCACGACTGTTGTGGTGACATTTGCAGTTAAAGGGCCCATATTGCGCTGTTTCCTGATCGATCAAGACAGACATACTTGGAGTTGTGTTTTGTTTCATTCACACATGTTTAGCACACAAACCATGAATATTTAGGCTGACTGAAAACACTACGTTCCACCTTGTGCTGCCATGTGGTAATACAGAAAGTGTGCCACTGTGTTTTTAAACTTCACTAGAATCATTTGGATTTCAGACCTGGAATTGCCAATCTCTGCTGAACCAAAGTTAAAATGTAGCTGCTAAAATTACCGCTTCATGACATCACAAGGTGGAACAGAGCATTTTGAGCTTTTGGGGTGTAGATAGACTAATAATAAAGGGTTACTCAAACATGAATGAAACACAACTCCGGGTATGATTTTGATGAGGTAACATTATAACATGGCTTAAAGCTCACAAGAGTCAAATGTGTGTATTATAGGACCCTGTCTCTCTGAGACTTCAAAACTGCTTTCTACTCAACATAGAACTTATTTTCTGTCAAGATCAGCAGCCCCATGCAAAATTATACACCCCAAATGACAATGGCGACGCCCACGGCAACTTTCGAAATAAGGTGAATATTCCGCTCCATGACAGTGCAGCCTTGATTCCCGCATGCTTCTCCCTTACAATTTTCCTGTAAAATGGATCCAGTGGTGTTTAACAGACTTGGACGTTCTTTCCCTGCATTATCTGACCTCTGAGGTGTTGTATCAGGAGGCAGGAGCAGTAGTTGTGACACTTTATAGTTTATAGCACTCTTGTTTACCACCCACTCTCCCTCTATTGTGCTGTGTGCTCTGTCAGCTCTTAATTGGCCCCTCTTTAGGCTGCCTCTGTGTGTGGAGGTGAGCTGGTCCAACCTTGCTGTTCAAAAAAAATCCTCCAGCTGGAAGTGAACACCAAGACCTTTACAGAGCAGGTTTGACTTTTCAGTACTGAGGAAATGGGTTTGTGCTTAAAACAGTCAGTGCTGTTAGTAGTTTCTAATGGGAATGTCTAAATGTATGGTTTTACTTACTCCTAAGCATGTCCAATATCTAATCCATAGAGTAATGCTACAAGAGTGATTCATTAAAGGTGCATTTTGTAACTTTTCAGATATAGAGTCATATTTATTCATATTCATTAGAGCCCGACCGATATGGATTTTGTTGTGGCTGATATGAAACTGATATAATGGGAGTTGGAGCTGCCAATAGCTGATATATTTAGTGATGTAAAAATTCACTGTAAATCTTGAATTGTTTAAAAAACTTAGGTTTGGCTCTAGTGGATTCTAAATTGGGTTTATTTAGGCAACATTTATTGTTATTCTGACTCTTTACGTCATATTTACATACAGTAGATTGGCCTAATGGCATTTTTGCATCACATTCTAGCTACTAGTGATGGGTATTCCAGTTTTTTTTTTTTTGAGAACCGGCTCTTTTGGCTTGGCTCACTAAAGCAGCTGGCTCTTTCGGCTCCCAAGCGACTCTTGAGATTGTTTTGTTGCAAGCAGGTCTAAACCAAAACTGAACCAGGACTGAAAAAGGACTAAACCAGGACTAAAACTGATTTAAACCATGTGTAAAACAGGACTAAACCAGAACTGAAGCAGGACTGAGTGTCGGGACTCGGGCTCTCCCTCACTCCAGCCCAAGATTAGATCTGGTTTATTCATTTTATGCTGAACTGCAGCCAAATATGCACTTTTTTTTTTTTCTTTGCACACGCAGATATCTGAAAGTTTCGTTTTCAGCTGCAGCTGCTGTCAAACTACTGGTCTACAAGCGGCTTGAAGAGAAAAAGTGAGCAAAAAAAGAAAACACGGCTCCCAATAAGAAACATGCTCCCGTTGTTCGCTTCAAAGAGCCGACTCTAAGAGCCGCTTCGATCGCGACTGACCCATAACTCCATAACTCCTAGCTAGTAAAGAAACTACAGCTATTAATTAGTAATAGCAGTAATTAGTAATTAATTATATGCACAAATGTGGATCATTCACACGTCTATTCACAGCTCATTTACATATCAATCATAGCAAATAAACGGCCAATATAGTCACTTTACAATATGCCAATAGAAAACAGCCTGTTTATGTGTTGGAGCTACAGCAGCTAATCACTAATAACAAATAGCCAAAACTAGCTTCAAAGTCGATGTATTTCCAACACTCACCGCTCACACAGGCTCCTCCTCACATCACAAGTCTGCACTAATAAAAGTCCTTTTAATCCAGACTCAAACCGATTGTCCGTAAAAAGAATATAATCTCAGTGTTGCGCACCGCTGCGGGTGTAAACAATAGCACGTGAGTGAAGTGACGGGTCGGGCTCTAATATTCATATATTTATTGCTTAAACCTTGAGGGGAAAAAAAGCATCTTTATTGTAAGCGGAGTCACCTTTCCACAGATCTGACCTGTAATTTGGCTTTATGTCTGTGGAACATTCTATACAAAGCAATCACTAGGCCTGATCAATATGGATTTTTAAAAATTCAATATGATGGCGATAAAACAGACTTTAAAAATGCCAACAGCTGGTATAACAATCGATATATATTTAGTGATGTAAAAATTCACTGTAAGTCTATAAATGATTATAAACTTAAGTTTGGTTCTATTAGATTTTAAGTTGGGTTTATCTAGGCTAAATTTACTGTAATCTTGCCTCTTTACAGTCATATTTTAAGACAATAAGTAGACCTAATGACATTTTTGAAACCAAAATAAGTAAACTAGCACTTAGTCTTTAGTGTTTATCATAAATGTGTGTATCAATGCGTGTTCAGTAACATGTGTACAGCCACTATAGTCACTTTACAATAGGCCAATGTAAGCGAAACTGGGCTGTTTGTGTGGTATCTTACAGCAGATAATCGCTAAACAAAGAGAAAGAACGAAAAGTAGCTTCAAAACCTTTAAACACATCTGCAACTCTCGCAGCTCAGACAGGCACCTCTTAGATCACAAATAATGTCATTTTAATCCTGACTCAAAACGATTTTCCGTAAAAATAACATAATCCTGCATGTTGCCAGCAGCTCAGTGTGTGTGTCCTTTATGGGTCTGTCCTGTCTCTACTCTGCACTTGCACTTTTATTTATTTGGGGTCTAGCAATAACATCTCCATGGCGATATAAGCAGGTGATGGACCCTTCACCAGAAAAGTTACACATTGCACCTTTAATGCATTTTTTTTATATCATGTCTTTGAACTCCATAGTGTATTGCCACCCACCCATATTACAAATTTTACTCTCAGAAAGGACCTGCAAAGCTACCATACCATAAGCACTTTAATTGTTTATGATGAATTAGAATTTGACCAGCTCCATCTTACTATTTTTAAAACAATCTTTACAAGTAGTCACAAGCAGCGCAATTAAATGGCTTTATGTAATTGTATTTTGGCATCAGCAATCAGCAATCCTATACCCACACTGGGGGTGGGCGATATCTTGATATTTTAAATATATTGAGATATTTTTTAAACAAGATATGGCTTTTGACATATCTTATATATCAATACAATGCTTATATTCAGTTCTGATTTCGCCGCATCACTTGTTTGCCTTCTCTGTGTACACGCCCCTGACTCCATGATTTTGCTCGCTTGTGTCTCATTCACTCCTCACTACCGCCGTGAATGCCAAAAGTTGGTACAGTGAAAAGCTTCTAGCACCACAAACCTTTTCCACACAGCACATCCTCTGTCACAGAGAGAACACTCATATTCCACTGAGTCGTGTCCTTTAGTCTGAAAGAAACTGAACCGCATCAGCAGCACAAGGAGCGTCTGTTTATGCAAATGAGCCATGCGCTTTTAAGTTTTGTTTCTGTAAAAAGTAAACACATGTGTGCAAAACTGCATTAAACAAAATTATAATCTCAGATGAACTGATGTGTCTCTAGAGTCGTTATGCTTTATATGTTGTAAAGTTTAGTAATGTAAAGTTTATTTATGCAGAAGATTTTAATTAATAATCTGCTGCAGTGTAACTTATACAGTAGTGTTTGGAAATATTTGGTTTGATCTGCACAGTGGCTTGTGGGATACCTCACAGCTCCTTACTGCTGAATAGGAACATGGATCTGTTAAAATAAGGAACCTCCCTAGGTTCCTCTGCTAAAGGAGCTCATGGTTATCGTACGGTTAACAGAGTTATTGCAAAGATGACCTTGAGTTGAGTTGTTTTATTTATGAATGAAAAGAAGACAATATGTATTATATCTTTTATTTTACAGTTAAATTATTATTTATGTAATTAGGGATTTTTTTTGTAGCACTTGCTCCTATATGAACAGCCTACCTCTTGCACGTCAATAAAAAAGACCTTGTGGAATTTGACGTATTTATTTTTGCAGTAGTTTTAGGGGATTTTCCTGTAGAGATATCGAGATATATATCATATATCAAGTAGAGCCCGACTGATATGGATTTTGTTGTGGCCGATATGAAACCGATATAATGGGCGTTGGAGCTGCCGATAGCCGATATAATCGCCAATATATTTAGTGATTTAAAAATTCACTGTAAATCTTGAATTGTTTAAAAAACTTAGGTTTGGCTCTAGTGGATTTTAAATTGGGTTTATTTAGGCAACATTTATTGTTATTCTGCGTCTTTACGTCATATTTACAGACAGTAGGTTGACTTAATGGCATTTTTGCATCACATTCTAGCTACTAGTGATGGGTATTCCAGTTCTTTTTTAGAGAACTGGTCCTTTTGGCTTGAGTCACTAAAAGCAGCTGGCTCTTTTGGGTCCCAAGCAGCTCTTCAGATTGTTTTGTTGCAAGCAGGACTAAACTAGAACTGAACCAGGGCTGAAAAAGGACTAAACCAGGACTAAAACGGATCTAACCCATGTGTAAAACAGGACTAAACCAAAACTGAACCAGGACTGAGTATCGGGACTCGGTCTCTATGTCTCTCCCTCTCAAGCCCAAGATTAGTCCTGGTTTATTTTATGCTGAACTACAGCCAAACATGCACGTTTTTCTATCCTATGCATAGGCATAATTCTGAAAGTTTCGTTTTCAGCCGCTGCCGCTGTCAAACTACCACGAGTCTGCACGTGGGGTAAAGAGAAAAAAAGTGAGAGAAAGAGAAAACATGGCTCCCAATAAAGAGCCGGCTCTAAGAGCCATTTCGTTCGCTACCAACCCATCACTACTAGCTTGTAAAGAAACTACCACGATTAGCCTTTAGCCGTAAATACGTGCGCGCCGTGGTAATTAATTATATGCGCAAGTATCATCATTCACACATCTATTCACAGCTCATTTACATATCAATGCAGGTCCAGTAACAAATATACGGCCAATATAATCACTTTACAATAGACCAATAGAAGAGAAAACAGCCTCTTTATGTGTGGGAGCTACAGCAGCTAATAGCTAACTAATGAGAAAAAACAAAACTAGCTTCAAATTCGACATATTTCCAACACTCACCGCTCATACAGGCTCCTCCTCACATCTACTAATAAAAGTCCTTTTAATCCAGACTCAAACCGATTGTCTGTAAAAAGAAAATAATCTCAGTGTTTGGATTTGTGTCTGCAAGTGTAAACAACCGCACGTGAGTGACGTGACTCTGGGGGTGTGTCAGAGACAGTACTTACACACACAGACAAATGACTCCGCAGATAAATACTGATGCAGAGCCACATATTAGGACATTTATCTGTCTGTAAATTGGATTAAATTAACATAATGTAGAGAGTCTAAGCTTTATAACGAGGTATAACATGCCCACGGGAAATATTGGCCCATATCAGCAAACATATAGCCGATATGCCTCCAGGTGCTCATATCAGCCGATAATATCAGCCAACCGATATATCGGTCGGGCTCTAATATCAAGATATATTTTTTTGCTCCATATTGCCCAGCCCTAACCCACACACACAAGTTGTGGATTTGAGTTTTTTTTTTTTGCACATCTCAAGAACAACTATCTAAAGAGTGCTTTTGTGGACTATGGCTGAATCTTTTGCATTATAAAACTCAATTAAGATGCGACAGTGTTTTATAGATAAACATACAAACCATATCACCACCGGACACTGATAGATAAGAAGTAATTGGATAGGTCTTTAATTCGAATGCACTGGGACTATTTCCAACCATAAACGTCTAAGATTATATTTGAGCTGTTAAGACATCTTAATTAACTGCATAACGCACAAATAAAGCCTCCCTAGCTATATCTCGACATCAGTGTAATAATGCGGCTTAAAAATGCAGCTTCGTCCTTATTCCATGTTTTTGCTTCAGATCTTTACAGTGATGTTTATATGGATTTGTATCATCTTTAATTGAGTCCACATCAGACTGTTGAATCCAAATGTTGGAATAATGTGGATATGATCAAAGATTCAGTCAGAAAAGATCTTTTTATGTAAATATGTTTTTACAAATGATGATATGACTGTAGCTCATCTCGTTTCAAATGAGAAGTTTGTTGCATATTTTCTTTACATCTTAGAAAGGAAAACAATTGAAATGTAAACAGTTCTCAATATATTTACATGCACAGAGAAATCTGAGTGCGCTAAACAAACGAATGCTTGTCTTTTCTAGGCCTATCACAATAATTACTATATCAACTTATCATTCAATACATGAATACTGGAACAATATTTTTGGGGGTTAATATTTATCGTGGATTTTTTTTTTTAGCACTAGTGAGCAAGAGTTGTTGTTGTTATTTTTCTGTGCTACAATAAGAATAAATACAATTTTTGACCCATTCTAGTTACCAGAATGAAACACTTTAGTAGGTATTTTGTATTTTTTCAGTTTGTGTTTCTTATCAATATTGAAAAATTTTGAACTATAATTAGAATATTTTTTTGTTGGGATAATACTGCTTTAGGGTTATAGTATTGGTGGCAGAAGTTAGTTTCCATATTGTTATGTATCATCTATATTTACTTAAAGGTGCACTCACTACTCTCCATGGAAATGTTAATACTTTGATTTAAATTGTCCAGAGTTAAGTTCTCAAAAATATCTTAAACATCTATTCTGCTGTGAGTGGGACGTCGCTTTACAAATGTAACCTGTAATTCATAAGTTGATGGTCATAATGCATCGGTTTTCTATCGCACTTTTCTGGACACTCAAAGATGCATTACAAAGTATTATTCTTTCACTCCATACCTGGTGGTGGTAAATTACTATTGTAGCCAAAGTTGCCTTGGGACAGACATATGGAAGCGAGGCTGTGTGGGTGAAGTGTCTTGCCTAAGGACACCTGCCCTCCCGTGGCACCTGATTTTCCCAGTGGTCTCCCATCTAAGTTCTAACCAGGCCCGGCCTTGCTTAGATTCTGAGATCTGACGGGATCAGGCTTTTACAAGCTGGAATGGCCACATTCTAGGCACAGCTCCATGGAGACGAGTAAGGCGACGGACCCTCCACCAAACAAGCTACACAATGCACCTTTTAGGCAATGTATCACTCTTCAAAATGTGTTTTTGTGGCAGACCTAGTCTTTCCCCAAAACCATCCAAACCACTCTTGTCCCAGTTTACATGCAGCTCAAATGACCGAATAGGAGTGAACAGGTGGCTACGAGATGTTCAGGTGCTTGTAGTAATTTAGCATACGCACTAAAACTTTGCAGCTTTTTAAATTGAACTTGGCTGGTTTTCTGGTTTTCCTTGTGTGCGTACAAATTCTTTAATTAATTTTGTGTAAAAGATAAGTGACACTGCATGCAATGCAAATGTTTTCTTATTTTCACTTGCAAAACTTTTTACTAAATGTGAGACCTCCCTTGCAAACTTTGCGAATCTGAAATGGATTCATACAGTAGATGCATGTTCCACCATGTCTGTCTTCCAATTTTCTAACACATAGTTAGAAAAACATTTTTATTTTGTACTAAACAGTGATAATATTCAGTTATATACATGTGTACATACATACATGCGTACATACATACGCACACGCACACACAAACATTCACAAACGTTTCATTTATTCTACATTTTTTACACTGAGATAGCTGATAGCTGGTAAATTTAACTTTTTCCAACAATCGACACTTCCAAAATCCAAAATCGCCCTACTCTGAGGTGATAACTTTTGTGTTGGTTGGTGAAACAAAATACCTCAGTAGAACGATAGGATGTCGATGCCATTTTCAAAATGTACTAATTATTCATGAAATACGTGTTTTACATGAAGATGTCTCTTTGTTGTTAGGTATGTTTATTTTACAGAGTACTACATACAGAAATGACTTATCTGAGTACATTCTCATTTGCGTGTAATTTCCCTGATGCCTGTAGTTTCCCCATCATAAATAACACCCATTTCTGAGCGACCTATCAGACGCCAGCTTTACATCTGCTATTTGCTGTGCTTGCACTTTGTCTTATTAAACCTAAGTGTCATGTGTAATCATTTCAGACCTTTTTCTATCTGTTCATATGAGCTTGGTAAGTGGCCTACTGTGTGTTAGTGTAGAGAGCATTTTTTCTAGTTCATTTGGTGAGTAAACATATGCGGCCCGCCTCTAGGCCTCCGTTATAGCTCCCACTATTTCCACCTGTTATCAATCTCACTGTCAACTTCTTATTGTTTACTGTATTAGCACACGCATAAATTGCAAATGCAGGAGATGGTTCTGTAAATTGTATACAAATAGCTAAATTATCTGAGAGCAGGAAACCCAAACATCATGGGAAAATTGGACATAAAAATAAATGAATCTTTGTCACACAGCAAGCTTGTACGCCACATGGCTGATGGAACATGGCCATTTAAAAGTCCCAAGCTGATCTGGGAACAATTTGATCACTTTCTGATTCAGATTTGATTCGTCACATAGCCAAAGTATGTTCTTTTTTTTTTTTTTCCTTCCTCACTGTGCTAAGGACTTGTCGCTGGCATTGAGGTAAACTGATTTTGTGTTGATGTAATTATGTGAGAAACTCAACTGTGGAAAAGTTATTGTTTTGATCACAAAACTGAGTAAAGCAAGAATTTCTGTTTAAAAAACAAAAACAGTTTTAAGTAGACGCCATCGACTCTGTTGGAAGGACAGTATGGCCTGCTGCTGTACAAATTTACAAAGCACAATACAGTTGCACAGAAGGAATTCATCATACATACTATATATTGGAGTAAATGTAAAATAACCCAAAGCAGAATAGACTTTGTTTTATCTCTGAACACTTAGCTCTTTTATTTTATTGGACATTTAAGCCTCTAAAACACTCTGTCCAATATTTTATTTTCCCTAAAATGTACTATATCTGCTAGTTGAATGAGTTCTATATTTCCCTGTCACTATGCAAAATGCTGGAGTGTTCACTTGAAGCAGAAACACGGCATTCATAAATTAGCCACACTTGAGTGGGTCAGCCAGCTACAGTATGCTCTGGCACTGTGTGTACTTTGGGTGTCATGGAGGAGCATCATAAAACTGAGCTCTGCTGAGTCCAGAGGAAATCCCAGTTTCCTGTGTTTGCATTTCATTATTGATTATTACGTGTTATTGTTCTTATTGTTGGTCTTTAGTTTGTTGGATTAAGGAGAAGATATTGTGGGATGTTCCATAATGCTAATGCTAAAAAATATAAGTTTTATTCACGCTAGGGTGGTCATGATATGGACGCTCATGCTATGGTCATGATAGGGTGGATGATATTCAGCCGATATCATCTTAACAAATGTATAAAAGTGTAAATGTTGTGTTTCAATTATCTGAAAAAACATGAAAGGACAGTAAAGCCACAAAAGTAGCAGATTGTATTCATGATTTTCCTTATTTGGCTTGGGTTGGTCTTGGTTTAGTTTTTTACTGTAACAAAGCTTGACTAGTAAATAAAGGCATAGTGTAGGCCTTGTTTCTAGATTGTGAGCCAGGATCTTAGTCAAAACTACGTTGCTGGAGGATTAGCCTACTAGTACTTACAAGCAGTAACTGAGGTCCTCACCAATCCCCCCTTGGTTTCCTTGTTCATCAGATCCACATTAAAGCTGTTAACAGAAAACTGTCTGCTCCACTAACTCCTCATCAAAGCTGCACTGTTATCCTGATTAAATGTACAAACAAAGGCAGAAATTAACATAATGGCGGTGCTCTCACTTCACAGCTGATGAATCTTCTAATGTGACAACAAACAGGGCTGATCTGTGTTAAATATTTAGCAGGAGGAGAACACAGCCTTTGTCCCAGTTTGTAACTCACAACACATAAAAGAGCATGTTTGTCGACTGATGTAACATGGAGATCGGAGAATTTGCTGCATAAATTACACTCTAATGGAAAAAACGGTGCTGTTGCGGCTATATCATTTTGAGAGTTACTAGTTTTTATTATTTACCATATCTTTTAAAGCTTATAACGATAATATATCGTGCCAATATTTGTACTTTTAGTAGAGCTGGAATTCTAGGTTTTTAATAAATGAGATTTTGAAAAATTGCAAATTCATGAAACTGAGGATTATTATAAAGGTTACTCCTGATTTCCTCACTTGTAAAGAAGATTATTGTGCAGGTACAGTTGTACAGTTAGATATCTCTACAAACATATCTGATGGCTGTTTACAATCTCTTGAATAATAGCATAGGACAAGAATGAAGAATGTAAAGAGCTTCACTGTTTGAAAGACAAACAGTCCCTGCTCTGACTTTGGTTAAAATTAGAGTCGCAATTGTCCAGGGGATGCAAAAAAATGGCCAACTCTACTTTTTATCATATCTGCTATCAGCCTTAAATCTCTTGCGGAGGCTGATATTTTGTTTGGGCTAACCAGATGCCCATAGAATCTGCATAAACTTCACTTCAGTGTGAAGAGGACACTGCACAAAACATCACTACACTGCTCTCCTATCCACTTTGCAGTAAAACAGGTTTATGGATGAGTTTTAAATTATATACTTTGGGAGGAAAAAAAACAGACAGCCTTGCATATTGGCTCAAAAATACCAGCAGAGTTTATTGACTATTCATTTCTCTGGATTCTTAAAAAAAACAAACCCAAAAAAAAAAAACACAGCGCACACACAAAAAAAACATTTCGATCGATCTCTGATCCATTGTGTAATAGGTATGCCATGCTAGCCTCATGTGCTCAAGATTATGCAGATTTTTGTTTGTGTATTTTTTATTTTTGAATGTTTGTTTCTTCAGGGCTTGCAACTTTAAACTGGTATGGGCAGAAAAGACGATCTGATCAAAAACTAGATTACAGATGGTGGAGGGTTGTATGCTTTCTGTTGTTTTGTCTACTTTTTTGCATCAGGCCCACACAGACTATCTCAGATAACATAAACATGCAGTCACTGGACGTCACCGTGGACACACTGCTTAGGACTAGATTGGACAATACTTACCTTGGACAAGGATCCTGATGTGACAGATGCTGACAAGATGGGGAACATTAATGCTTAAAGTAAATACTAGCCACATCTGAATGAAATGAAATGTGTGGGAAAAGAGTCCCAACTAACAAACTGTGAAGGTAACCATAGAAACTGCATCCAAATACAGTGAGGAGTGTTGGAGCTAGAAGTTGGATACAGTAATAAAATGGCTGTTTTTTTGCAGTGATTTGTTTTTATTTCATTTTTTAATATATATTCAAATTTTGCTCATGAATTTACTTTACATTGGATTGTTTGTTTTCAGGTAATCCAGGAAGCACAAGCACTGTTTTGTTCAATGTAAATTGTCCACTCTTTACAGGCTGCTTATTGTATTGTTACTATATCTGGCCTCAGCATATTGTCCCTTTCATCTGTTGTAGAAAAAATTATGTATCTCTTGAAGATAAAGAATGAATCCATTTGCGAAGCCCGGTGAGTTTTTGGAATATAGACCAAAGTTTATTCTTGTTACAGCAGATATGGACAGGGCCTAGGCCTGGCCAGAGCCCAACAGCCTCTCTCAACCAGCAGTATGTCCGTACCACATCTTGCCCCATTTCCCAAGTATCTCCTCCAAATGTTACAAAGCACCAAGTTTATATAGCCTGAGATGACCAGAAGACATACATTTCAAAGTGAGAAGGTGACGACTCCTACTGAGGTGTGGCAGGATGTGCTTGATCGTATTTGCATCCTGCATTTGTCACTTCCTGACAAGATTAGCAAGCAAAAGAGAACAGAAGTATTTACATTGACGGGTCTTTCTAACCAACCAAATTAGTTTTAGTTACAAGACCAAATGTTTTTTCTAAAATATAAACTAATCACTATTTTAATGTAATCAGTCATAATCAATATTTTGCTGTGGGGGTCTGGTCTCAGGTAGAAATCACATTCATTTACACAAAGACAGAATGAGAGAAATCTTTCCACAATCTAAATTTCTATCACACATCATTTTCACTACAAATGCATATTCTCTCTGTGACCTCAAATTTAAAACTCAACAACCATCCTAAGACTTAAGAGCCCGAAGGTCTGTTTCTAATTTTGGAGTCAATTTAGCATTGGTTTAGACTGTATATCTATGATGTAATTTTAGTCTTGATTAGGGTCAGAATTATCCAAAATCTGATTCTAATAAATATCGAGACTAGATACTTATTTGAGCAATACAATCAATACAATAAAAGTCACATTCACAAAACAGAACTGAACCTTTCCTGAATCTTTAGAATGATCTTCTGTTCTATATCAGAACAAGTATAAGAGCAAGTATACACCCATGGACCAATATGGAACATACCTGGACAACTGAGGGATTACACAGATATGAAGCCACAGAAATGTAAAAGAAGGTCCTATTATTTAATATTGAAAATCACATTCTCTTGTCTAAAGACAGTCTGTTTTTTATTATCATGATACTGGAATTTGTACTGAGTAATACATTTTGTAGTACACTTGCTAGTAACATGCTATTTTATATTCTCAAATTAGTATGGCAACAAAAAAGGCTGTTCAGATTCAAGCTCTAAATATCTAGATGTGCCTGCCTTATATATTCCCAGTAGCTGTAGCCTGTAAGTGTACTTTACTAAGTAGCAGCCCTTTGACAAATTCTGTGAGATTGAAACGAAATTGGCTTATTGAAGTAAAAAAAAAACAACAACATAACATTCCACTTCTGCTGTCTAGGAACCACTGTAAACACAATCTGAGCATGTATCAGAATTTACCTCACACAAATGGCCAAAGCTCTGTATTTTCTGGGAGCAGCGTGTTTAGAGAGTATCTTGCTGACATTTTGAACAGAAAATGTTGTTTGGTGTCATTTAACTTGGGGGAAATTGAACTTGTGTGACCATTTTTGCCTTGGGGAAAACTTCTCAAAGTATGTTCTCAAATGTTAAGGTGATAAGCGTTCACCCACAGAGCCCAAAGGAAATTGTGTTTTGTTGAATTTTAAGCTCAGAGAAGTACTTTTATTACTGGTTATTTCTCTCTACTTTGTGCATCCGCTGTGTTCTAAGTAAGCACCTAACAACCTGCAGTGACAAGCTTGGCTGAGAAATTACCTCTCGCCACAAGCTAAGTGGAGGTCTGCTTTGGCAAGTGTTATCTGTCAACTTGTTTTAGATTTGGACAGTTCCAGGTAATGTACAAAATTCGTCTGGTTCTTCTGGTAGAATATTATTGCCACATTGCCATATGCATTTAAAAAATTATGATTTTCAAATGGTATATTTTCCCAGTCTATTTCCTGAAGCAGATACCTTGCTTTGCTTATTTTCACATTTAGCTAATTTGCCGTTTAAATCTCCAAGTACATCTGCGCTTAAAATTGCATAATGGAAATTGCACCATGAATTAATTGGCTGTCCTTGAAAATTCGAGTCTTAAAGCCAAAGAGCCTAAGAGCAAACAGTGATTCATTCAAATCAATTATGCAAAGATCTGGGATCAAAATGTACTGTTATGTTCTTCACAATATATCATTGAAAAGTTTGTGATAATTTACAAATGACCCATATTTTAGGCATTTTTCCCCCAAGTAGTAAATGTTGTTGGAGATTCTGTAGAGCTAGATGCAGGAAAAGTACTTTGTCATCATTAACTGCTCTGGTTTTATGGAGGTGGGCTTCAGGTCATTGTTAATGCACGTATTTAATAGAAGCTTTGAGAAGAGACTGTATTACTGTCAAAACCAGAGAGTTACAGACTTTCTGCACCACACTGTTTACACGGTGAACACGGTTTACTTTTCCCACTGTAAGAACAGTCAACATATACTGTCTCGCTGCTCAATTAGCAAAAGCCACTTTAAACTATTTGGAGTTAATTGAATTAATAAAAAAAACCATTCCATTCAATATCAGCAATGTAACATTGTGTACAAACTCAGACTCATTGCATTTCTAATATTCTGTTCAACGTTATTGTAACATTCACACCACTGCCCTCCTTACATTTCAAAGAAATGTATCCAGTTGCAGACAGTGTCCATCTAAGGGGCAGGTTATAAATATTTATTTTATTTTATTTTATTATAGTCACATTGACACACCTAAAAGGAAAAGGGAGTTGCTTTATAAACACTGTCCTTATAGAATAATAAAACTGACCAATTAAGGCATTGGATTGAATCTGGTTGTGATTTGTTTTGCCTGGCTGATCTCTGTACACTCCATAAATCTTGATTATATTTCCCATTGCCTTTTGAATGGCCCCCGCTCCCCCTACTATCCACTGTGATGCTCAGTAAGCTGCCTGGAGAGGCAACGCTAGTGCTCATTAAATAATCATCATGCCTGCAATGGGCTGAGGCACTGTTGTTGTTGGGTTGTTAGTATCACCCTCCAACCTAAAGTGCTGTGGACCCATTCTTTTAACAGCATTCTTTTGACTTTTCAGTTTAACTGTTTGACTTTACAGGGCTTTTGGAGATGAACATTTGTATGGAGGACAGTTGCTTCAGCGTACAAGTTTTGCTTACATTCTCATCCTGGGGTTTGGAGTTTGATCTTGACACATTCATTTAACTGTGCACTCTTAAACTTTTATGGTGAAGACAGACAAGGTCAAAATGTAGTTTTAATTAAGACTTGGCGATGATCTACTTTGTGTATAGTTTGCCTTGAATGATGTGCTGGGTGATACTGCCACATGTCAGTCTGCTTTTTCTTGCCAGCACCATGCTCAGAGAAATTAAGTGGTTGCAAAAACATCTGATGGCCAAACTCAGCATGTGAAGCAATTGACACTAAAGGTCAAATGATTTCGTGTGGTGAAGGAAATGCTGAAATCGCTAATTTCAATAGGATAACAGGGTCAATTATTGCAGTGCTCAAACGCTGCATTCAACTGAAATATCTCTAACATTGTGGCCTAAAATTACATTGATAGTAAATCTGTACCATTAGCAGAATCTTGACAGGGCAGACAAGTCCAGGAATTGTATGTTTTGTTGTGCTAAATTCCCAGTCTCCCAAACGCTGCTGATGGCTTATTCAGTATTTTTTTTTCCCTATAGCTTCAAAACTCCTGGTTCATGTATATTTGATGATGTATAGTGTCTGTCCAGGGAAGAGGCTTTTCACATTTCTGGCTCTGAGCAATCAGCAAAGTAAGCGCTTTGGGCTGACACATGCTTCTCCCTCACAGCTGAGTTTCCACTGTATTTGTATTTATTTATTTTTTTGTTTTGTGTTTCCATATTCTCTAACTCTTTTGTCATGTCACTGACACTGAAGATGTGATAATTTCTCACTGTACCTGAAAAAATTTCCATCAGCTAAACAATTCTGTTTCTGTGTAGTACTGTGCAACTGACAAGCTTTAATATATAACGTTAGAGAGTTTAGAAGTCATCTTTGAATTGTAGTGCAAGCTTGATTTACGGCTTTCTCTGTTACCGTTGACATCTTTTGCCTTTGTTTTTAATCCAAAGTTTTGGAGGCAAAAGTGCTGTAAAGAAACAGGATTTGAATCATATTGTTGTTCTATTGTATGTTTTTAAATGCGTATCTAAGAACTTTTTGACTTTGTGCACATGACTTGAACTTGTTTGAGTGTCAAATATATATTAATAGTTTTATGCAATTGTCTGTTCCACCTTCATAACCTCTTTTTGTGACCTTTTTTTAATCATCCCCCCATGCATGTTGTGGTTCACAGTGGATCCCGACCGATATGGATTTTGTTGTGGCTGATATGAAACCGATATAATGGGAGTTTGGAGCTGCCGATAGCCGATATAATCACCGATATATTTAGTGATGTAAAAATTCACTGTAAATCTTGAATTGATTAAAAAACTTAGGTTTGGCTCTAGTGTATTCTAAATTGGGTTTATTTAGGCAACATTTATTGTTATTTTGACTCTTTACATCATATTTACAAACAGTAGATTGGCCTAATGGCATTTTTGCATCACATTCTAGCTACTAGTGATGGGTATTCCAGTTTTTTTTTTTTTTTTTTGGAGAACTGGCTCTTTTGGCTCGGCTCACTAAAAGCAGCTGGCTCTTTCGGCTCCCAAGCGACTCTTGAGATTGTTTTGTTGCAAGCAGGACTAAACCAGAACTGAACCAGGACTGAGTGTCAGGACTCGGTTTCTATCTCTCTCCTGCACTCAAGATTAGTCCTGGTTTATTTATTTTATGCTGAACTGCAGCCAAATATGTACTTTTTTTTTTTTAATCCTATGCACACGCAGATTTCTGCAAGTTTCGTTTTCAGCTGCTGCTGCTGTCAAACTACGGGTCTACATGCAGCATGAAGAGAAAAAGTGAGAAAAAGAGAAAACACGGCTCCCAATAAGAAGTAGGCTCCCGCTGTTCGCTCTAAGAGCCGCTTCGATCGCGACCGACCCATAACTCCTAGCTAGTAAACTATCGCTATTAGCCTTTAGCTGTAAATGCTGCGCACCGCGGTAGTTAATTATATGCATAAATGTGGATCATTCACACGTCTATTCACAGCTCATTTACATATCAGTGCAGGTCCAGTAACAAATATACGGCCAATGTAGTCACTTTACAATAGACCAATAGAAAACAGCCTGTTTATGTGTGGGAGCTTCAAAGTCGATGTATTTCCAACACTCAGCGCTCACACAGGCTCCTCCTCACATCACAAGTCTGCACTAAAAAATGTCCTTTTAATCCAGACTCAAACCAATAGTCCGAAAAAGAATATAATCTCAATGTTGCGCACGGCTGCGGGTACAAACACACGCGAGTGAAGTGACGTCACTCTGGTGGTGTGTTCAGGGACAGTACGGACACAGACAAATTACACCGCAGATAAATACTGATGCGGAGCCACATATTAGGACATTTATCTGTCTGTAAATTGGATTAAATTAACATAATGTAGAGAGTCTAAGCTTTATAACGAGGTATAACATGCCCACGTGAAATATCGGCCCATATCAGCAAGCATATCGGCCGATAGCCGATATGTCTCCAGGTGCCCATATTGGCCGATAATATCGGCCAGCCGATATATCGGTCGGGCTCTAGTTCACAGCGGTGGTGGGTTCAGGGGAATTTGATAAGATCTGACTAAAAGCTTTTGTGTCAAGTCCTGATCTAAGCCAAACCAGCGTACTTTTCTCCATGCTCTGCCTTTGGCTTTAATACTTCTAATATAGTCCAATAACTCATCATAATATGTGATAGGTTTAGGCAAATTTACAGCTACATTTACTTTAGCAGGCTAATATTTAAAGGACACATACTATGGAACAGCTTTTAACCATTTTATAACATTGCTCCCTCATCAAAAACATACCAAGAGATCTATTTAGAATCACATTTAATTTGATGAATCATTTTTAGAAGTCCAGTCCTTCTAAACCCTCCACACAACGTAATATGCATTTTTTATTTCCCAGGATTTCTTCCATCAAATTGTGCTCATGCTTTTTTTTCAATAGTAAAATTGCTGCTAGTCCTCAACGTCCTGCTAACACACCCAGTATAGAAAATGCGTCTGTGGAAACAATGTGTTTATTGTTTGTAGATAGCCAGTTCTAAAATGTGCTCAAGAGCATGTTTAAAGGCCAATAACAATACAAAATAATGCAATATTTGTGCTTTAAAGGTGTAATTTTTCTGGTGGAGGGCCTGTCAAATGCTTTTCTACATGGAGATGTTATTTTTCTGTCTGCCATGTTTCACAGTGTGGTATTAAACCTTTCTATCATCCTGGAAACCAACCCAGACCAAGTTACAGGTCAGATCTGTGGAGACGCAACCCCCTCTCACAGTCAGAATGCCTGTTTTCTAGGTACGTTTGATTGATTGATTGATTGCATTTATATAGCACCTTTCAAGATCCCCAAAGCACTTTACAGTTCATTATTCAGTCACTCCACACTCAGTGGTGGTAAGCTACTATTGTAGCCACAGCTGCCCTGGGGCAGACCGACGGAAGCGAGGCTGCCAATCTGCACACATCACTTTTCATACTTTTGAGTTATAAAGCCACCTTTAATTAAATAAATGCAAGATAGAGCTCAATAATGTCATACTGTGGGTCATTCCAGACAGAGCAATGACATATCCATAGAAACAAGCAGGTGACGGACCCCAAAACAAAAGTTTTACATAATGCACCTTTAAGTTAATTCCACTCCCCGCTGTAATTTTTCAAGCCTCCAGTTAATAGCTATCAAAGTATTAGCTGCATTGCACGGTTCATGCACACTAAAACCATACATGGAAAATTCTGTTAATGCTGGGATGTAATATGCAAATGAAAGGCAAATTCAAATTCATATTAGCTTGGAGAACTGAAGAAATCATTCAAACTAATTTTACATTTTAGGTAATTATGTAATTTTGGGAGCAGGTACAAGTTGCAAAATCTTTCCTCCTTTGCCCCCCTTTTAGCCTCAACCCTCTATACTTCACCTGCTGCCATTTCCATTAACATCCCACCTCTTCTCCTCCATCTCCTGCTGTAACTGCCTCTCAGATTTCAGCCATGCGTTCAAACCAAAGCCAAACAATGAAATATCACAGGACGAGTAGCTGCCTCTTTTCTTTCCCGTGGACTGTGAAATTAGATTTGTACCTAAAACAGGAGGCACAGTTTGGAGATGATGATAGTAATTTAGGAGCTTGTTTGCCATTGCACACAGATGAAAAGGTAGGAGGTGAGAGATGTGTTTCACTTTGCTGATCGAAAAGCACTTTCTAGGTTACACCACATGGTAATGCCACTGACAGACAGACAGAAAGACAGGTGGACGAAGGCTATTATAGTTTCCATCTACTTCACCCCAGGCTGCATTGACCTCAGCCCACTTGTGTACATGCTCCTGCCAGTCTCCAAAAGGCTTTGAAACTCAAAATCTCTGAAACAAAATGCCCTCTATAACCTCTATCTCCTCATACAACAGCGAGGCAGCCATGGTTGGGGTCATAGGGGTCGAAGAAGTCAGGGTCTGGAGTGGCGAAGCTGTCTGCTGCAAACCAATCTCGCTGTGGTGATTAAAGCAAATACGACCTTCACATCTTATACTTTTGCCCACTTTTTTATTCACATGTCTTTTTCAACTTTCTACTCTGTATATATATTGTGCAAGTTGAAAGTATTGTGTCTAATATTACTTGAAAACTCTTGTCATGATTTTTTTATATGTTTGGTGTAGGGATGTAACAATAACCGAAATATCGTGATATTGTATTGTTAAAGTTCTCACAATAATATTGTGAACCATTACAATTAGGGATGGGCGTGATTAGTCGATTAATCGATAATTGATCATTAAGAATTTCATTGATTACGTTAATTTTAATCGACAAACCGAATGTAGGTCGCTGTACGTACAGGGGGTCCGGACATGTAGCTCTCTGCACTGCAGAAGGAGCGAGACACAAACATTCGGTCAGCCTGCAGTGTACCGAAGCACAAATGCGTATTTAATGTGATGATTTGTACAAGAAATTCCACGCTTTCCGTTGCGTTCGGGACAAGTGGGAGTCCATGTGCACAGTGTACAAAGCAGCACATGTGTTTCGGTGTCCAGTGGGAAAAAGTTTTACCAGGTGAGAGTAGCTCAATGTTGATGGTCACACTAACCTGTATTCCACTGAGTCGTGTCTTTTAATCCGACAGAAACTGACCGCATCAGCGCACAAGAGCTGTAGTTTTATCTTCGCTGAGTTTATGCACATTAGCCGTGCGGTTTTAAGTTTCGTTTCTGTGAGAGTTGCGCAAAACTGAATTAAACACATTAATCTCAAACGGACTGATGTGGCTCTAGAGTCGTTACGGTTTATATGTCGTAAAGTTGAATTTATTTATGCAGATTAGTAGTGCAGATAGTAATAATAATGATGATAATTTTAATATAAAAACATTAATGATTAATCTATAATCGATCGTTAATTCTCCCGACAATCGATTAAGAAAATTTCATCGAATGCCCATCCCTAATCACAATATATCGAATTACAAGTCTCTTTGGTTAAATTAAGAGTTATGGTGCAGCAATAGCTAAAAAAGACAGGGAACTACATAGACCATGATCCTTTGCTCCATTTCAGTGTAGACTACAAGAAGAAATGACAGTTCTACTTTTAAGTTTTAGTTTTTTGGATTGTGTTTTTAAGGCATTTTAAGAGGAAAAAGTAGCATATTAATATCGTACTGTGAGATGTATATCGTGAAAATATCATACCGAGATATTTGTATATCGTTAGATCCCTAATTGTGAACCTCCCCACCATATCTTGAGCTTTCCCACAATATCGCAATAAATATCATACCATGAGATTCATACCGTAATGATATCGTACCTTAAGACTTGGATATTGCTACACCCCTAGTTTGGTGGTAGTTTTTGATAATAATAATTCCACGATGATCCATGAAGAGTAAAATAATATTAGCTTGTGAACCAGAATACACACTTGACGTGAGTTTGATCACTGGTGAGCCTCCTCGTTTTCAAATGGACGTGATTGACAGGTGTAGGTAATCAGGGTCACACCTGATCCATAAAGGAAAAATATATCACAGGGGGCTGAAAACTCTGGTGGATTTCTGCAGAATCAGTGAGCGAAGCACTAAGCCTTTAATTTAAGATCAGATACATTTGATTGTATTTATAAGTCATAGGTGACTAATGAGCTGCTTCGTTTCACTTGCGTCACTGAAAAGATTTATCTGAAGCCACGATCACATTTGACCGGGCTTGAGACGCAACAGAGACATGGGGACCAAACTGATGTCAATCTGTATTAACAAATACAGTGAGATATAATTCTGGACACAGGACCAGGCATCACTAACACAACATTCACTGCATTAGATCTGGATCTTCTTATTACTCATAGATTTTCTTATCTGAGGAAGCAATTCATCAGCTCCCACATAGCAACTGCTTTATTTGTTGCCACTTTACACAAATATTGCTTTATGCTGTAGATCAGTGGCTCCCAACCTTTTTAGTCTCAAGTACCCCCTAAGCATTGTCTCACACTCTGGGTAGCCCCTATAAACAGTGCCGGAGTTTCTTAAAATAAACCAGTTCACTAGTACATTGCCAGTTATAACGGATATATTCTCTGGTTTTAATAGAATTTAATTTGTACTGTGGTCCAAACCAAGAAAGAAATGATCTAACAAAGGCTTTTTGCCAAAACCTCATCTAAAAAAAAAAAAAAAAAAAAAAAAAAAACTATGCATTTTTTCACTTTTAAGTTGTTGTGCCTTACCTGTACAAGGACTCTGGTGTGCGTTTTCTGTTTCATTTGATTTAATAAAATGTATGCCAACATTATCCAGAAGAAAAATGTACAGTAATACAATTTTACATTCAAATACCATTCGATGCCATCTTTCTTTTTAATCTGTACATTCTTAGTTTACCCTGGCAAGTTCTCCCATATCTCTGGTCGGGAAACACGGCTGTAGATGTCATCCTATGCTGAATGATTGTGAAAGATACTCTTTTATGTTCAGGTTGCAGTTGTTGGTACGGTGTTTTTGGATAAACATAAGTCATAACACAATGCTATTACAAACCATAGCCGTGTACAGCTGCATGTGCACTGTTCATAAATCAGGCTTATGTTTGTTTGCTTTGTCATGTCTTTAAATAAACTGTGAGCCTAGATTCAACACAAAGTGATCGATGGTTTTTATTACTAACTTTACACCGCCTAGTCTAAATATAGTGTACTAATGTTCTGTCTCACTCATCGCTTTTGGAGTGAGTAGATATTTTAATGTCGGCTTTAATTTTTGTATGGGGTTGTAATTGTGTAAGTAATAAGACAAATGCACTGGTACTTACAATTTGCTTGCTTTAAAATCATATGCATTTTAAAAGTTGTATTTTAGTGTATTTATATCCATAATAAGTACTCATTGCAAGTAAAGGCTGCAAAACATCATGGTGCACAGCTTTTGATCACCAAACAATGCATTTTTGGGTCCTTAATATCTGATAAACTTTTGATGCCATATTGTTACTCATACATACATACATACATACATACATACATACATACATACATACGTACATACATACATACATACCGTACATACATAGTTTGTTGTTTGTTGTACCCTATCCCACTTGTTGTTTGTTCTTTTGTTCTGTCCACTTATGTATCTTTTGCATCTTTTTGTATTGTGTTGATTTTATTGGAAAGCACTTTGGTCACCTTGTGTGTTGCAGAGGGCTCTATAAATAAAAATTGATTATTTGATGCTCTCTTTTTGAACGAGGCTTCACTATAGTTGGTGTCAGCTGGAAAGGGTCACTGTATGGCCTGTTTAAAGGTTGACTCACTTGGCTTCACTTGTTTGGACATTCGCCAGATTTAACTATACCTCTGTGTTCCAAATGTAGGACAAAAAGACAAAGCGTTACTAAAGGAGAAGCAAGGATGTGTTTATTGCTTGGATTGCTGTAAGATGTCTGCCAGTAATTTATTTGTGTTGCTGATATTACTCACCCACATTACACAGTTGCTAGTCGTGACTGGAAGAGCGCTGCTGCTTGTTGATATAGGCTACGTTTAGGTGATGTCATTGTTTATTCAGACATTTATTTTGGCATATTGGATTTGAAGTCATATTACAGCTTTTGTAGATTAAAATCTGGTATGTTTGCTGTAGGGATTTGAATCTGTCAGTCCACTCTTGTTATTTCAGGGTTTGTTTTGATTTTAGAGGCTTGTGGTTTGATCAGAAAACAATGATGCTACTAATACCATTTAGGTTTGTGCCTGTTTAAAATGATGTGTGATGAAGCTTTAAAGGCACTCTCCATTTTTTTTTTTTTTTTTTTTTTAAACTCTTAAAAAAACATCATTAGTCATTTTAGATGGTTTATTTTAAACAGTTTACAGTTGTCCAAAGTTATTCCTCACTTACCCTATGGATTACAGGCATCCTAATTGTTCACCATGATGAGATTATAAACCCTGTTCCCAACTTTCATAGGCCAGAGTACAGTTTTGCAGTCACGGTAAAGCTAACAACAACAAGCATGTTAACCATGCACTTCTTGGTTCTCTGACAAATACTTTCTAATTGGAAGCAGACAGTAGCTGACTTATTTTGACCTCAAGACTTGTTTTATATAATATAGCTGTACTGCGGAAAGAGGAAAAAATGTGCAGGCCCTTTTAAAGTTTGATCGTGCCAAAAAACAGTTGATCTGTCCACCCCTTATGTTTGTAAATAAGATGAAACCTCTTATGACAACCTCTTGGTGAGTCACTGATCCCCAAACATAAAGTAGACATTTGTTGAAAGGCAGCAGATAGTTGTTTGTTTTTGAATCAGTGAATATTAAATTGCATTGAGCTCTGGAAGCCCAGCCCCTCGACCTCTATGTGAATGCTGAGATGTTTTCAGGTCCCATGAGGTTTGCTGTCAGAGGCTTAAGGTTCCTGTCAAAATAAAATAACATATTCACCAGGAGGAACTTATGCACAGAAATATGAATAACCGTATTCATCAATGTCAAAAACACATTTTTAAAGAGTTGTCCTTTTTGGATTTTGTTGACTTTTTTGTGTTTAGAGCTGGTTACTCATTATTAGCACTCATTTAAGTTTCCTACTTGATGTAAAATGTAGGGCTGCATGATATGAGAAATGAATGTGATATTCAATAACTATATTTAGTATTGTGGTAACGATATTGTTACAATTTTTGAATGCATATACTTTTTAACACAGTAAGTTCAATTGATTTAACACAGAAAAATTACACATGCCTTCATGTATATGTCAAACTGGGTCACAATAAAAAACTTAACAGAAGCCAAACCAGGACAAACCCAAGTCTACTGTAGGACTTGATAAGAGAAATCATGAATACAATCTGCCTTTTTGTCCATTTAAACAAAAAACGTACACTGTGATGAAATTGAACATGTGTTCTTGTGTTATATTTATTTTTTGCGATATTGAGCCAGTATTGTGATATCAGTATTTTTTTGATATATTGTGCAGCCCCAGTGAAAAGCAGACTCGCTATAATATAAGATTGAATGCTGATATTTGTTTTGGTTCCATGCATCACTGTTGGACCTCGGGGGATTTTACAGTAAGCCCCACAGCTGATAAAAGGCAACTGGGATTTACAATACAATAAATCTCAGTGACTTTGATTATTTAGTTACTTCAGTCTGCAATGCCAAGTAAGTGAATGACACACTGTAATGGTTTCTTCAGTCTTAACTTGACCAGTTGCTAAGATGTTAACATTTCCATTTCAATGTGTCGTTTTATATTCTACAGTATAGCTGAAAGAAAAAAACCCAACTTACTTACAAAAATTAAGTCCAAGCTCATAGTATCCTTTTTATTTTTATTTTAAAGGAACCATTTAACATGTTGTGTTCAATAGCAGCACTTGCGCTAAATGGTAAACATTTTTTCTGCCTTAGTGGTCTGAATGTATACTATGAACAAATCCCTGCAGGTTCTAAACATATTAACTTTGAGTTTGCATAATCTGCCCAGTTCAACCGGCACCCTCACCAGCATAAATCATTATTAGTTTAGCCACAAACATCGATGCAAAAGGTATGTCAGCAAGGTAGCAAGCACGAGGAGCTGGGAGCGCTATGAGGAAGGCTATCTAGGACTGTTAACACCTGATAGATTCACTTTCTGATCATTGGGGTTTCAATTCCTCAATCTTTTCTAATATTAAACCTAATATTTGATGTAAAGAAGATGTACTGCTCTTGTGTCTGCTAAATAATTATAGCCTCTGACAACTGTGGATCATCATGTTAGAATTTAAAATCACAATATATCTATGGTTTTGATCTCTGCTTTTATTATATATGGTACAGGGGCAGGTTAGACATTTTGCTCACATTTTGGACAAAATCAGATTCCCACTTTAAATAATGCAATTCCGTGCTCCTCACTCCTTTCACGCTGTCCTGTCTTGTCAAATAAAGCCTGCCGACCAAAAAACCATTACAAAGTGCACTGTGAACTGAATCCTACTATTAAACCAATCCATAAATTGCCATTTTTATCTCTATGCTTGTTTGAAAAATCACAATTACTTATTCATCCAAAATGGTTCAGCCTCAGATCAGATCATAAATTGTATAGTTGTATCGCTTAGCTCTACATTCATGTTTGGTGTTCAACTACTACCGTATCTCTCAATTTCCATTTAAAGATGACAGCTGTTTCACTTGTTCAGCGTGTTTGCACAGGGATATGAGCAGCATTACAAGTGGTCGCAGTCATTATGGTCCATGTCTAATCTGTTAAAATGAGTTTGAAGTGTTTAAATATGTTTGCCATCTGTGGACTAGGGAGGAGTTTTCTGCCTTGCTCACTTCATTTTGAGTTTCTGCTCTGGCCTTGATTCTATTAGACACATAAGCCTGGGCCAAATGAATTCAGAATTGCCTTATTTACTTTCATAGCCAGATTTCAGCAGTCTGTGTGCCGTTATTGTGAACAAGATTGGACAAAAGCTTTGCGTTAGAACAACACCACATAACTTTTCACAATTGGCACTTGATGATGAGTGTAAGTGGAAAAGTCTTTGTTTAATTCAATATTTCATGCATAAAAAATACTCTTTGCTTTCTTTGATTTTTGATGCAGTGGTCATTTCTGAACTCAGCCCTTGTGTTGTCTTTCACCATATTGTTAAGTGGAAGTGTTAATGTTCAGTCATTATCTTAAAGAGGGACTATTATGCCAAATCAACATGCTGGAGCTTTCTACCTTTACTATAATTTTTTTATTTCCTCTTCCAATTGGTTTTGTAGGTCATCCATACACATTTGGGTAATCTTGCAATAATCTTTTCAATTTCAATTTTCAAAACAATATACTACAACTTCACAAACTTGGTGCGATGTCATTTCAATTAGCAATTTCATTAGCAAAATAAAACTATTAATGCTATTTTGATTAATATAGAGTTTTCAAAATAATAATAATGATAATAAAACATGGTGATCTAAATATTTTATGTGCTAACTGTTAATAACCCATACAAACAAGTGTAACACCCCCTCTTTAAATAAATACATTTTATTAAGTGCCTGTAAAGTCTAAACAAGAATCTTCCCAGAATTAAACCAAGGCAAAATAAGCACTAACAGCAAAATTCTGCACACAGCCACAGTTACAGAGAATCGCTCTTCTAGTATGTAGCCTTTATCCCTCTCCATCTCTTTAGGGGCCTGAGCTAGCCATATGCTGCAAACCCTCATCAAATCTGTGTTTATTTTTATGGGGGGCCACTAGTTTGTGTTGAGCGTCAAGAAATGTGCAGGGGACCAAAAGACTAACTGCTGTGAATGAGAACAGCTAGCTTGTGCCAAAACCAAAGTCTGTTTACTACAAGCTGTACATGTTGCATTGTTTCCCTCCATAAAAATAAGCAGGTGTATACAAGTTGAGAGGACGCTGAGATGAAGGCAATGGGAGAGAATAGAGGTGGGTCTCCCCTGTGGTTTGGTTGGACGCTCCACTCTTTCAGTAGGACACGGATTCTTGCTGTTTCTATTCTGATGTTACTTGCCCGTGGGATTGTTGTGCTTGTGCAATACATTACCTGTCTCTGTCAACATTGATGTAGCTGGTGCTGTCACCCGCGTCACAAAGCAAGTTTTCTCTATAGGGATGAATGGAAATCTGTGACAGCCGTACAACACTGGTGCCTAGTCTATATTTAGTCCCCTGTTGTTTACCTTTAGTTAGAAATGTCTTGAGCTGTATTGCAAATGGTTCAAATTTGATGAGGATTAAAGGGCCTATGTTACGCTATTTTCTGATCTATGTTATAATGTTGTTTCTTCATTAAAATATGCATTGAGTTGTGTTCATTCGCATATGTTTAACACACAAATAGTGCATATTTAGATGAAGATCTTCTCTCAAACAAAAACAATATGTCCTAATTTGTTCCAGTTTGTGATGTAGTAATTGAGGAAGTACTTCATTCTCTTTTTAAACTCCATACACCTTCACTAGAATCATTTGGATGATTTCAGCCCTTGAATTGCAAACCTCTACTGAACAAAAACTAAAAGGTTGCTGTTAACTGAAAAACTACCACTACATCACATCAATAAGGTGGAACAGAGCATTTTGAAGTTTGGAGATGTAGACAGACTATACTGTAATAATGTAGGGTTCCTCAAACATGTGAACACAAAACACAACTCGAGGTTTGTTATTGAGGAGGTGACAGCATTATAACATGGCTAAAAGCTATTAAGAGTTAATTTAGCATAATATGGGACCTTTAAGGACATGACAGTTTTGCAGAATAGCTGTTGTTATAGCTCAATTTCTATTTACGTATATTATTGAAGATATTAATTGACACCATCTTTGCAGAATATTAAAGTTCACCCTGCTGTGCCTTGGGTTTTGATTTGTCACTCTGTAGGAGCAGTCAGTGGAACAAATTCTCTAAAATAGAAACTGCCATTTGAAACCTTTGAGGACCAATTATAATTAACTTTTTTAACAAATTTCATGATTGTCACAGTAGATCCCCTCATTAAATGGGGTTTTCGACTAATTTTGGCAGCTCTTGTGGCTTCAGTAATTTCGTGACTTCCTTCTTAATCTCCATATTAGTTTAGTTCCAACACTTTAAAATTGAGTTAGGCAGTGCGCATTGATCTCAAGTTGTCTTGCTGCAGGATTTAAATGTAGCCGGATTATTTTTTATGGATTTGTCCTGAGGCTTGATTGTTTCGGATTAGTCATTATTTTAGCTCAAACAAACTCCACAAAGTCATTCACAGTAAGCTAATGCAGTCAAGAGTGCATTGTGTATTGTCTAGTTTATTTTACCTGCCAAAAAGTTGTGTAAACTTGAATCAATGTTAGTGATTCTCATTTTCACTTCTCCATTTAAGTACCAACACGTAATTGAAAGCTTTTGACTGATTACATTGTCTTCTTGTTGTTTTAGGTTCAACTACAGGTCGACTCACCACCTCACCACCAATGGGTTCTACGAATTCCTGAACTGGTTCGATGAGCGAGCATGGTACCCTTTGGGCAGGATCGTAGGAGGCACAGTAAGTCTGCTTCTCTGGTCTGACAAGGCACCATATAACTGTGAATTTAGCTCTTGGACTGCCTTATACTGCTGCAAGTGTTTTTCATTTACTTCTGATATAATTATTCTTTACAACATAATGGAAAATTACCCAAAATTTTATGATTAGTCTGAACACCATTTTGACTTGCTGTATTCCATGTTCTATACTTGTCTGCTGGAGGGTTCATCACCTGCTTGTGTCCATGGAGATGTGCCTAGAATGTTACACAGTATGGCCATAAACTTTAGAATCTCCATGGAGACATGCGAGCCAGATTACAGGTTAGATTTGTGGAGAGGTGACCCCTCTCATAGTAAGAATTTGTTGTTTTAAGATCTTTTTGAGCAAAAAATAACACCTGTAGTTGAATAAATGCAGGGTGGATTAATACTATACTGTGGACAATTTAAACCAAAGCATTAACATCTCCATGGAGACGAACAGGTTGCGGACCCCCTCCAGAAAAGTTACACAGTGTACCTTTAAGTTCTATATAAGTTAGTTTGGTACTGCTTTGAGCAAATTTAATTAAAAGATAGGTTTAATGCAACTAAGCAAACCTGTGTCTGTACATTGGTTGTGGTGAAAGTGGAGACAATTGATACATTATTTACCAAATTCTGTAGCAATTGCAATAGTAAAAATGTTCTGAATGCAATCAATATTCATCAGTGTCATTGAAGAGATATTGTATTGTGTACTGTTAAAGTCTACCCTCACTGGATACTCACACATTCTCAGTGCTGCTTTGTTGGACGGTTAAACTAGTCCGTAGGGAACAGTGTGTGAATGAGAAGCATTGAACTGATCTGTCTTCATACTATCCAGAGGACACACATAGAGCGGTCATTTTAACACGTCATTAGACCAGCTCATCTCCAGTGCTTCCCCTCTTCTCTGTACTGCACTATCTCTATGCAGAGGATGATGGACGAGAATTAATGTTGTGGGCTAATCGTCTCTCCAGAGCTCTACTGGAACCATTAATATCAGTGGACTAAACAGTGGCTTTAAGTAGTTTGACTTTGAAGACTCTCTTCTTGTGTATTGAAGATAATGACTTATCACTGTTTAACATGCAGAGTTAGATGGGGTCCCATAATGTGGGATAGTGTGATTTCATATATAGGTCATATGGATTGTTGTTGATTATCCATTTATTAATACTTTGTGATAAAAAAAAATAAAAAAATGGCTTGATAGTTGCACTCGATCCAACTTTTTCAGTTCCATTAGTGATTTCGATACTATTGCTTTAAGTATGGTATCGGGACTATTAAAAACACCATTTATTTCCTTTAAACAAAAATAAAATAAGACAAAGCTTCTCCAAATCCATTCTATAGCTGTGATTTATTTCTGCGGTAACAGCAGCTTTGTGTTAAAAAAAAAAAAAGTTCAAACATTGAGACTTTCTGGGCCAACTACCAGTAAAAAGTCCTATTTACATAAATTTTTCTGTCCGACCAGGATACCAACTGAACCGATATTTGGAAGCTGATATCTGATCCAGCAAATCTTTCAGTATTGTATCTAAACAGTATCAGATCAGTGCATCCAGAGTGTTTGACCTATTAAGTTTGCTATATTGCTAACTATTCTCTACTTTGCAATGCCTCTATTTTAGGTTTTCTTCTTCTTCACTCACTATTTAGAATCTGCTGTCAGGGTCTGGCACTATATGTTAGCATTGCAGTGACATTTCAAAATAACAGCAACTTGGTGCGGATTAAAATTACTACGAAAAGTGCTCTTTCAAACACTGTTATCAAGTGAACTTACACAATATACACCATTTTCTGCAAACCACCAATGTACAATGTTAGTAAATTGACCATTCAATGATGACTTTATCTTGCTCCTGTGGCAGAGAAAGCTGCAGAGAACAGCGTTTTCATTTGTTCACACTCTGCTCTGTGCAGCTTGTCAATACTGGCTGTGCTTTTTGCTTCATATTAAATATATTCTAGCGGTGAGTGATGGAAGAAATATTAGTTTCTTCTTCAATAAATCTACCAAAGCTTTATGCTGGGCTGTTGAAGTCTTTATTACTGGGGTTCAAATTATATTCTACACTCAAAAGGCTCATAGTGTATTTTAAAAATGTGAATTAAAGGTCTTATATTGCTCAAAATTGATTCATATGAGCTTTAAGTCATATTCTAATATTATTACCTCATCAAAAACATAACCAGAGTTTCATTCACACATGTTTGAGTAATCCTTTTTTATTAGTCTGTCTAAATCTCCAAAGCTGAAAAGACTCAGTTTCACCTTGTGATATCATGTAGTGGTAGTTTTAACAGCTACCTTTTACCTTTATTTCAGTAGAAATTGGCAATTGGCAGGGATAAAATTATCCAAATGATTCTAGTGAAGGTGCGTGGAGTTTAAAAACGCAGTGGAGCATTTCATGTATGACCACATGACATCACAAGGTAGAAGAGAGTGTTTTCTGTTTGAGAGAAGAACTCTCAATGTCTAAATATGCAGGATTTGTGTGTTTTAAAAATGTGTGAATAAAACAAAACACAACTCCAGGTCTGTTTTTGATGAAGAAACAACATTATAACACATATCAGAAAATAGTGTAATAATTATTGCAAATGTGCAAATTTTGTGGCATAGCTGGATAAATTTAGCAGGACAGTGTATTTCACTTTTTTCTTTTGTAGATTTTTCTCTTTATGAGAATCTGAAAACTATCTTTTTTCTCTGTCTTTCTCCAGGTTTACCCCGGGTTGATGGTGACAGCAGGGCTCATACACTATGTCCTAAACCTCCTCCATATTACTGTCCATATACGGGACGTGTGTGTGTTTTTGGCCCCAGTTTTCAGTGGGCTCACGTCCATCTCCACCTTCCTGCTGACCCGAGAGCTGTGGAATCAGGGGGCGGGGCTTCTGGCAGCCTGTTTCATCGCCATTGTCCCAGGATACATCTCCAGATCTGTGGCTGGGTCTTTTGATAATGAAGGCATCGCCATCTTTGCACTGCAGTTCACTTATTATCTATGGGTAAGTTTTCTCAAGAGTTCAGTGTTTACAGTTATTATTTCACAATTTGCCCCTATATTTTGTAGAGGGATTGTATGTTGTATGTTGTCTAAACAAGATCCATTTTATTTGATTATTTTTCTTCAAAAGCACCGCACAAACTTTAACATTAGATATACAAAATTATTTACTAAAGCTTAATTAATGAAGTGGTCCATTCCAAATATTTTTGTTGCAGTTTCATAATGAAATATTTAATTTTTAAATTTTTGAGTCAATTTCAGTAGTGCAATAGTCCCCCAAAAAACTTTTCACATGAATACATCAACTAATTTAAAGCAGAAAACGGGGACTAGAGCAAAATTGTAAAACATAATTGTCTCATTATTGGTTTCCTCTGCCCATTTTTTTATTTATAATTTTTTTGTATTAGACATGACCCTCTTAATAGCCACGTCAAAATCTTGATCTCAGTGTTTTTTTCAACTTTTTAAAGGTTAAAGCTGCACTGTTTAACTTTTCCAGTGGAGGGTCTGCCACCTGCTTGTCTCCATGGAGAATATTTCGAATATTTCACAGTATGGAAATAAACGTGGTTATCTCATTAGAGGCAGTTTTAAGAATACACTTTTTAAAATCTTAAATTGGACATAAAACCATTGTGTGAGCTGCAATAATACTTCCCCTCTCCTGTGACATTCATGTGACCCGGGACACCTCAGTGCTAATTTATAAAGTACTTTAGCTGGGAAAAGGTGAGTAATGTGTTTGACCTTTGTGCTACTTCACTGGCCGCATGGTTGAATAAAACATGGTGCTAAATACTACTTAGGGAACAAGTGAGAGGCAGTTTATACTTCATTATCCCTGGTCTCTTTGTTGCCCCTATAGATATATAAGATGCATTAGGTTTTGTTATCCTTTGTGGTTTTGCATGTGCAGTATATAGGCTAATGTTATTCATAGAGAACGATAATTCACATTTCTGGTACACAGCTGAGGCAACTGAGATTTAAAGCAGCAACAGTCCCAATTATAAAGCTTTCTAGTCCCAAGATATATAGAAAAAAGCACAACCTACTTTTACCATGAACTAAGAACTTCTACAACTAGTATTTCCATAGAAAATAGCAAATAACCAAAAAGATTTTTGTTTTCACTGATATTATAGGTCAGGTGGTGATATGTAAGCTCCTTCAGGTGGTATTTGGACAGCTCTTCAGTTTGTGGGTTTGCTTAATTTAGAGTGAATTTATCTATTTTTTGTCCTTGTGAGGATAATTTCTTGTTTACAGCTGCAGTGACGAAGTAGTCCACTTTGACCTAGCCCTAGATTAAACCTGAAATAGTCCTGCTACACTTGATTTAGATCTCATGGTACTCTGAAAGACGAAGGTTTGAAAGCCACTGGTATAGGTCATATAGGATATGACGAGTTACCTTATTAACTGGAGGTGGTTATATCTTTCACTTCCACACATTACTAAACACATATTTAAACAAAAAAGAATTAACTCAGATTAATTCAGTTTAAGTAACTAGACTAAAAAGATGATTTTCTTCTATCTGTGCAGGTCAAGTCAGTGAAGACGGGCTCCATTTTTTGGACCATTGGATGCTGCCTCTCCTATTTTTACATGGTAGGTTTTCATTTTTCTGTGCCCTACATTCTTGCCAAAGACATTTGTTCCACAGCGCAACACTCCTGGCCAAAACAAGCTTTACACACAAACTGTTAATAATGCATAATACACTTCATATATGAAGCAATATCCAAATCTCATAGCACAGTGATAACACATGGTAAGTTGATAGTGCAGTTCAATATTGTCTAAAGCTTCTTGATAAATCTGCAGTACAACTACCAATTGTTACAGTCAGCAGTGATTATTAAGGATAGCCATCTATGGAGTTCGCTCTTTTTATACCACAAAACATACATTTGATATACATTTACATTTGAGAGATAAACATTACATATTTTAGTTCACAATACAAATGAAAATATTTGCTGAAGTTGTTAGTTAAACATGCTCTAACCAAAGCTGTAGTGTATTAAGAGACAAATGGATAATTTGGACAGTTTTGCTTCACCCACCGACGGCTCCAGGATGAATCATTGTTAGCCATGACGCCTCCTCCTTGGCAACCCCAGACACTTGGAGACAATAGGCACAAAGCTTGCATACAGTGTGTTTTCTGTGAGGACCTCTTTGTGAGACAGAGGTTGGTGGGGTTTGTTGTAACATAATGCCCCACAGTGCATCCCAATTTATAGTTGTTGTAGTAGTACACACAACTTACACAATACGCTTTATAAAACCCTGAGTTATTATTATAGGCTAAGAATGCACACATGATGACAGAGAACAATGGGCCAGGGATAGACGTGTTATAGTCGGCTCCAGGACTGTTTTTAAGAATCCTCTCTAATGGTGTGTTATAGCCTATACGCACTAATTTCAGCCTTTTAATGTCCTTTAGTCTTAAAGAAACTGACTACAACAGTTGGGTGTTTCACCTTTGGATTACTCCAAAACCACAAGGCTGCTCTGTGATTGGTCTAGTTTCCAGCCCTGGCAAACCAGTAGGAGCCTGCCAAAGTGACTCTGTGTGAATTTTTGAATCACAAGCTTAGAGCAAAAGGTACTCCCTCAAAACACAGGGCATGGCAGTAACATAACATAAATCTCCACGCTTTTCTCCTCCAGCACAAAACTTAATGGCTGTTTGAATATTGCATCTCATAATAATTGTACAGCTCTCAGGTGGGCTTCTGCGGCTGCCTACTGCCTCATTACAGAGCTGTGTGTTGAATAAGTGACAAAACACATGCAGCATCCAGCTCCAGCCAGCAGGGACCAGCGGGAATTTTACAACGCTGATTATCTCCTCCACCATAGAAACTCTACTGTTTTAGCCAGCGTCAAAATTTCATTATGATCTCAAAGCATAAAAATATAAAACCACCATTTGCTTGGATATTGATATTCATAAATTACTGTGATGGCAAGAAGTTATTTAGATTATGATACTGGTATATGACAGGAAAGATTATGGATTTGCTAATTGTAATAGGACGTAGACAAACTATTAATCCACGAGGGAAATTATTTGGACACAGTAGCTCACACATTGCAACATAATATAATAACGAAGAGCAGAAATATAAATGGCAATAATATATTCAAAATAAGTAATAGAAATAAGAAACAGAAATAATAAGAGACTGGTGTCACATAAGGAATAGTTATATAAATATATACGTAGAAGTAAAAATACAGTAATACAAATATATCTCAGCTAAGCATTAATTACTGTAGAAGTAACATAGGTTTTTGTAGCTGTAAAGTGTAGTAGAATTGAAGGGGTGTAATTGTTGCTCCTTGTGATGGATGAAAAGCGGCAGAGTAGACCACATGTCTTTTTGTTTGGAGGAGAATGGGGTGCCATTTAATACCAAAAAATGTCAGGGAGTCATTTTTCCAATCCTGGGAAGACTGAAAGGGCCAGTGATCACACCACAACAAACACTGTGTTGTTAGTTGTGTATCAAATGCAGTGGATTAAATTATAACTAAACAATGTGCACAAGCAGTGATGGGAAGACTACTTTGAAAATGTATTTTGTCACAGAATACTGAATACCTACATTAAAATGTATTTTTTTTAACACACTGCACAGCAGACTGCAGCTTTGAACTCTGTTATGTCAGCCACAGTATCAAATAATTTACAAACAGAACCAAAGTATGTACATTTTTGCTACATAATTGGAAAAGTATTTTTTTTAGATTATCATGATATTTATGTAACACTTTATTCCATTTCAAAATGTATTATTGTAATTGCACCAAAGAAAAGTTTGAACTGCAGCTTTCTTTCCAGAAACTCCTCTCATTAACAGTTTGTGATGTGTATTTTCAGGTTTTTGCTTCTCATAAAGACTTTTTCATGTGTATTTTCAGGTTTCTGCTTGGGGCGGCTATGTCTTCATCATCAACCTGATCCCGCTGCATGTGTTTGTGCTGCTGCTGATGCAGAGGTTCAGCCGCAGAGTGTACATAGGTGAGGCACTGCTCTCCCACGCTTAAATGCACAAATGTGAATATTTGATGGCCACATTAAATCTCAGGCATAAGAGGACAACTTTGGAGGTTTACAATGATGCTCATTTCAAATACTGTTTCCAGGAAGTGCAGGGCCAGTACAGAGGACAAAACAATTGCTTAGTCAACAGCCATGGGTTTCTCTGATATGTTTTTGCACTTTAAGGTATTTGTTTTACTGAGATAAAGGAATAAAACCGAAAGTTTTGTTAGTGTCTGGGCATGGTTATGTTGTGAATACATAATAATAATGTTTGTTGAAGGTAGATAATAACAGCAAATTTTAAATCTGAGAAAAGTACATCTTCCTTTGCTTGATTAAACCATATACATTTTAGGCTCATTTTGCTGTTAATGTAGTTGAAACCCCAACATTTGACTTTTAGACCCCCAATTATTATTATTTTTTTTCATTTTTATTGTGCATAAGCACAACCAAAATGCAAAATCCACTGAAAAACTTGCATTCTTCCTCTGAATGGACTTGAATCTCCTCCTGCTTGTTTCCATGAAAATCCCGTGGCTATAATCTTCCACAGTATGTCATAAAATGTATTTGTCACCATAGAAAAAGTATGACTTGCGGTCTTTTTACATGTAAACATGCAGGACATACCATATCCAATATTGTTAGTAAGTGTTGCTTTAAGTGTTCTTATTAGTTGTAGGATGTTTACAGATTGGCTCAAGCAGGAACCATTTTAACACTTGATATCTGACACTGATACCCTTTTACAGGTTGTCTAAGAGGGGAACAGGTAATAACACAGTGACGCTGTTCTATCTAAAAATCTGAACAAAAGTAGGAATAATTCACTTTGAATAATTTGCGCTATCTGTAACTGTCCATTATGTACTCAGTGTGATATCTGCACACCTTAACCAGAGAGAGGAAAATTGGACTACACAATAAAAGCCTAAAAGGGAAGGTGAGAAAAAGCAGGTGAAAAACCTAGAAGCAGAAAAGATTAAAGCTGCCGTCCTTCAAAGAGCTCAGCTTTCACATATTCTGTAGTGCTCCACTCATGAAGTCTGGACTCAGGGCCAATGTTGCAACACCTCACCATGTTTCTCATGTAAGCCAGCGGGCCACAGCAGGGTCCCACCATGCAGACATTTAAGAAACTTCTGTCTTTTTAAGTGTAGTTACTGGCAAAATTATACTTTTCTTTCTGTCCAATTATACAAGCTGTATTATTGCTGTGCTGTTTTGGAAGATTAAATCTGTATATTGCTGCATTGATTGTTTGGCACAAAGCTGGACTTCATATGATGCAACTTTAAGGCATATGTTTCCGTAGAATCAGGATGTGGATGTGAGTTTTTGACCATTGGAGACTGCTGTAATTTTTGTGTGGCGTATTAGACATTTGGCTTCTTAAAGTTCTTACTAGCACTTAATTCTGTATTCGTGCTTAAAACATAAACTTCAGAACCATGACTTATTCAGCCACAATGTTTACTTGTTCATGATGATTGAAACTGACCCAGAATCAAACCCACAACCTCCTTTCTAGTAGACACAAAGTGCAGCCAGTACTTGATGGTGACGATATTTAAAATGTCCATTTCTTTGCTCTTGAATTAGTAAAAAAAATAACTTGTAGAGAAATAACTAAAAATCTTTTAGTTAGATTTATTAAGGATCCTATAGGCAAAAATATGCATCCAATATATTGAGATAAGCCTGTCACGATGACATATTTTGAAGCACATTATTTTGAACAAAATATAAAAGATAAACAATAATATTGAAACTAATTTATACAACTGACACAGTATCCCTAAAGCAAAATTATTCTCAAAGAATTATTCTAATTGTACAATATTCTTTATTCTTTCTTTCTTTAAAATTTACAATATGGCTGAAGTGAGGAAGTCTATGAAGTCTTATATCAAAGAGAGTGTGCAGTATCTAAACCTGCTCCTGCTCCGGTCTAAAGCAGCGGAAAAGAAGAGTCCTGAATAACACTATCGGCTACATGAATAATTTAGCATGCGCTGCTCTTCGCTGTGCTCTCTCATTCACCTTGGTCTCTCTTGAACACCTGGGCAGACACACTGACTCCATACACCTTTACAGAAATTGAGTGGATTTGCATTTTGGAGGATTATTGTACTGCAAATAACATGGTTCTGGGGTTTAATTAGTGTTGGATATTGAGTCTTTGTTGTCTGGTTTAGTTCTGGTTAAAGGGCCCATAATTACACTGGACTCTGTTATAATGTTGTTTCCGCATCACAAACATACTGTACATGGAGTTGTGTTTTGTTTCACTGACACATTTTGAACCTTGCATTTTTAGGCAGAGTTCTCAAGCAGAAAAAAAACTCCACCTTGTGATGTTATGTGGCAATACAGGAAGTGCTCCTCTGTGTTTTTACACCTTAACTTGAATCACTTGGATCATTTCAACCCTGGAATTGCCAATCTGTACTGAACTAAAAAAAACTAAGCTCCATGACATCACATAATTTTAAGATTTGGAGATGACGGACCAATAATACAGGAATTCTCAAATGTGTGAATGAAACGAAGCACAACTCCAGGTACATTTTTGATTAGGTACCAACATTATAACATGGCTTAAAGCTCACAAGAGTCAGTTTAGTGTAATATAGGACCTTTAAGTTCTGAGTCCTTTATCATATTTTGGTCATGTCTGCCTTGATTGTATTATTCCCAGGCCCTCACATAGCAGAGTGTGTATGAAGCAGGTGTATTAACGTGACGCCTGCCGGGAACCATCTTCTCTGGTCTGCCTCTTCTGTTACGGGATGGTCCTGTCATTCTGCCAGCTCAAAACTCATTAGGCTCGACATCACAGGGTTCTCACAAGGACACACGTCAGACTTTGACTTTGAGTTTTGCAGCCCCTACAAGCCCTATTGTAACACTGTTTTATGATCTTGTCTGGCTTTAGTTATTGAAAGTACTATATGTTACGATCTATCAAGCTGAAGTGTTCTCTAGTTTTAAATATTAAAGATGCACTATAATGACTCATCTGGTGGAGGCATAGACTGTATAAAGAAGTGGACTAAGGGAGTGTGACGTCACCCATAGCTTTTGGTTCCAGTCAAATGAAGCTCAGGATGCTAGAAGTTATGAGGCTATTTAGAGCCAGTTGCATATATGGAATAGGAATTTATTTACAGACTACCGTAAATAGCAAATTAAAAACACCAAGAGCATGTAGAATGAGTTATTACGAACATTTTAAAACCAAAACAGATAGAGGGGTGACAATTTTTCAATGTAAAGTCAATTGAAAGTCGTTGGAGCTGGAAGCGCCCCCAGGCTCACTTCCTATTTGGAATGTGGCGGCTTTTGGATTAGCTATGTTCATTTATATATACAGGCTATGAGTGGAGGGTGCATCATCAGCTTGTTCTTAAGATGTTAAAACTGCCTGGAATGTTCCACAGTAGGGTTTTAAACATATCTATCTTACATTTATTCAGTTATATGCGTTTTACTGACCTTCAGTTTTGTTGAACGCTATACAGTACTGCTGTGCCACTGCTACTACCTGTTCTACTTGAAGGACAGAAGTCAATACTGTTGTAGCCAGACTTCTTGGAGCCAGGCTATGAAAATCCCTCATATTCTTTGATCCATTATTGAAATTATCCTTTTTCTCCTACCCTCTATTGTGTCTCATTTTTATGTTTGCAAATTAATTGCTGCCGTGCCATTACGTTCCCATATGGGATACTTAGAAACATGTGTTAACTTGTCTTTTGTGGAATTAAATGATATTTCATTGTTGTACCCTAGAGTTAGCAGCTTACAAACAAGACCGCTAAAGACCTTCTAATCTTGGTTCTTTCAGTTGTGAATAAAACCACTTCCTGGTTTAAAAAGTCACCCTCAAATACACAAACTTAGAAAAATAAAATGACACAATCTTCTCCTTGATTGACCAGAAGATGAGATAACCATGCTCCAAACTGCATGGCAAGCCTTTCTGCTCATGATTTAGACGAATATTAACACACATCATGTCCGTGGTAATGGCGGCAGCACAGACGAGTGTGATACATTGGCATTTTGCCCAGAAAAAATGGGCAAATCCATGTTCCCATTAGAGTTTTCATACTGAGGTTTGGTGAGGTTTCAAATGATTTAGGCATAGACACAGATAAACAGTGAGTGTTGGAGTGACTTTAGAAGAATGATTGGTTCTATTAATCCCACAATTTCTGTTGAACAAGATTCCTAAGGAACACAAAAGCCTTAAAATTATGTTTTCTATTTGTAGTTTTATAATGTTATTTTGTTGGAAGTGTATTTTTTTCTCAAAACTTCCATTGTAGTGCCTTCTTACCAGATTTTATTTGAGATTGGCTTTTAAAGGTGCACTATACAAACTTTTTAGTGGATTATTTGCCACTTGCATATCTTCCGTATATTAATACTTTGTATTTTTATCTATGAAAGCACCTATTATTGAATCAGTGCAAGATGGATACATGTCAAGCAAAGCAATAACATCTACATGGAGACAAGACTGTGGCGGACCATCATCCAGAATTTCATATTGCACTTGCAGCACTGAAATGCTCCCTACAAATCTGTCAGAAGTGCATTGCCCAAATCATTGTCATATTTTAATGGGAAATGAGAAAAAAATCATCCTATATCTGCTTATTATAGCTGTCCCAACTACTCCACTAAATCTGCTAATGAGCAATGGACATTTTAGCTACATTCAAGCTTCAGTAAACTTATCCAGACCAATGGGACTTCGTGATGTCATCTGAATTCCAATATTTCGCTGTTTAGAAAGCTCTGAAATGCCTGAAATCGGAGAACATGGCCATATCTTTCCCTTCGGTCTCCTTCCATCCAATCGCAGTGTGTTATTTGCTGCTCATTAACCAGAATGGTGAACCTCCGCAGCCATGAATCCTGCTGTGAACGCTGGGGAAAGACATGCATGGTCTTTTTTGGTGCCAACTCATCAAACCAATGAAGTGAAAATGTAGCTCGCGGTGCCAGGTTTTGTACGCCTTTATTTCCCAGGCTTGTCTCTGTGCTTTCTAATGAGGCTGCAGCTTTACAACAGTGATTGGCTGCTCTGCTACCACCACTACTGGATTGCTAAAGCTTTGTTAGAGAGTCTTTGTGTACCTGTTTTTTTTTTTCCAGAATAACCCTTATGAACTTGTTAGAAGCGGTTGTCAAATCTAGTTGGGGTCTTTGCTTTGTTAGTCGTTTTGGGACTGGAGTGTGTAAATGATTTGAACTGTGAAGCTTCAACTGTCAATCTTTATTTCAGCTCAAATGCTATTTTCTGCTTGTATGAAGCAACAAGGACAGTAAAAGTTGCACTGTGAGAGTTTTTGCTGTTTTGTCCTCTTTGGTGAAAGCTTTAACAGGGCATGACGACCTAATTTTCAGATTTACTCACAATGTTTGACCCAAATTGTTTTGTAACCTATTTTGTTCTGTCTCTTGCAGCCTACAGCACCTTCTACATCATTGGCCTGGTCCTTTCCATGCAAATCCCCTTTGTGGGATTTCAGCCAATCAGGACCAGCGAACACATGGCTGCTGCAGGTCAGAAAACTGTCACCTTGAATTTTAGGGAAACAAAGTAATTCTAAACTGACAAGCCAAAAAGTGGTGCAAGTCTCTACAAACTGTGTTTTGAATTGTAGATCTGTTTCACATGACTAGTTGACACATGACACTCCAATATATACTCGTGTACCTCCGCTTGTAGCCTAAGGTCTACTATTACTACTGTCCAAAACTTAATGCCGTCTCTTCTAAATTTTGGAACGAACTGCCTCCTCACCTACACTCTACATAGTATAGATGCTTTTAAAAAGCAGCTGAAAAAGTTACTCTTTGAGCAAGCATTCCTACCCCCTTAGGTTTAGGGCTGCTATGATTTTATGTGATTATAAATGTAATTTATGCTGTTTTTAACTTTTGCATGTGAAGCACTTTATGGCTTATGTCTGTGAAAAGTGCTATATAACTAAACTTCACTTACTTATTTAGATGAAAATACATTAGTAACAAAATATTAAGGTAAAAAGTAAAGTTGCTGTTTACAATTTTGAAGGTAGACCCGCACCCCCATGTGCATTACCTTGACTTGCAATATGGGCACGCATTAAGAGATATATGTAAGTAAAACATGTTAGTGTAAACAAACAGTACTTTAAATTAATATGAATTCTTACAAAACAAATGCTCACTTTTTGTCTTACTTTCATACCCCTGAAGTTTCTATCTTAGAATCTAAATACATAAAGTTTCATAGTTTAGTCTAATTTAAGTATAGTTTAATGTAGGCCTGATTAAATCTGTTTTTACATCTAGTGGTAACTGTAGAGCCAAATATTATCTTAGATGGTGCAAGGCATGAAAAAGTTTAAGATACAGAGTTCTAGACCTACACACTGCCCTTGAAAATGACATTAACTCTTCCTAAAACATATTGTGTTCCTGTGTTGTATATTGCAGGTGTATTTGTGCTGCTGCAGGTCTATGCTTTCCTCCAGTATCTGAAGGACAGGCTTACACGGCAGGAGTTTCAGACGCTCTTCTTCCTTGGAGTCGCTCTGGCTGCTGGAGTCGTTTTCCTTTCAGTTATTTACTTGACTTACACAGGTACACGTTTTTGTTTTTATATATGAGGAAAACATGACTGGGATGGCCTAATTCATACCAACATAGTTAGTGACAGTGATAGCAAATTTAAAAAAGCATCCATAGGACACTGTAGGAGCCCATTACAAATACAATACTATACTAAGCTATTTTTTGATTTATGTTATAATGTTATTTACTCATCAAAAACATACCAGGAGTTCTTTTGTTTCATTCACACATGTTTAAGCTAAGTTCCTCTCTCATACAGAAAACACTCTCACTAGCGTCATTTGAATAATTTCAGATAAATTCCTGGAATTGCCAAAAGTAAAAGTAGCTCTGTTAACCTTATACAAAGTGAAACGGAGCATTTTCAGCTTTGGAAATGTAGACAGACTAATAATGCAGGATTATTCAGACATGTGTGAATGAAACAAAACACAACTCTAGGTATGCGTTTGATGAGGTAACAGCATTTTAACAGGCCTTAAAGCTCAATTTTGCATAGCATAGGACCTTTAACATGGAAAAAAATGTATACGGATACTACATAAATGAGACCCCTAGTTTGACTTTAATTCTATTTATCTAATTTGTTAGTTTTGGCGTGATTGAAATCATCAAATAGTTTTTTGTTTACTAAACTTTGTCTGTTCTTTGCTTTGAATTTCCCCAAAGAGTCCACACAAGCAGCTTTTAAAAGGAATAAAAACAAAACAATGGACATTACATTCAGTTTATGAGAAAGCTTTTAAGATGGTGGTGCAATAAGCTGGGAATTGATGCAGCTTTACTTAAATGGAGGCTGTGGAGGGACAATTGTATTATGATGCAAAATACATCTGTCTAGCAGACACAGACAGCCATACTTACTGATAATAGCATTTTCATACTGGAGGGTTTGAATTGTCCTATATTGAGCTATATACTGGGGCCAGGGGAATGGAGAAGTGCACAGCCAACAAACAAGGAAAGAGACTGTGGGCTTTTACTCTCATACTATAGTTTCTTTTGTCTAAAATATGTGTTTACCGCGGTCCCTTGTTACTATCCATAAATGTACTGTTTGATCTAACACCATAGCATTTACATAGATAGACATGAAATAGGTCCCCTTATTGGTTCCCCAGCTTCTCTATATTCAAACTGATATGTAAATGTTTTTCCTCATGAATGCCCTATACGATATTAAAAATAAAAAGCAGGTGTTTTGCATAGTTTTACATCCTAGTTATGCACCTCTAAATGTGCACATTTGAGTTACTTGTGAACATTACTACTACAATATACAACTGCACAAAGCTGTTGACCCTGTATGCAGCTTGTATCTCACATGCACCCACACATAATGCACATTTATTGAAAAGTATTCTCCCACTGGGTAGATATGCAAAAGCTGTAATTAATTTTATGGATTTGTTTCTTAAGCCTTTATTTGTAGCAACGCCAAGATGTAAAGAAAAAGCACACTTGTACAAGGCAATTGATTGAACTGGTGGCAACAACCAAGGATGTGGAAAATTGAATCGAGAAGCTAAATAGTGTTTGATCTTAAATATAAATAAGAACAATATGAACAAAGTGAACATATATTCCATGTATTTACCTCAGGGCCTCTGTCCTTGCATGCCCTGGGCAGACACTTAGCTGCTCTGATGGGCATGTAATTAAAAGATTAATTAGTGTTTTAACAGTGTCTGAAGCGTGACTTGTAAAAACTATTGGTGTTTATGATTAGTACAGCTCAGCGTGGACATCATACATCCATCACAAACCACAGGGAGGCCTTTTCTGCATGTCCACACTGGCCATTAGCTTCTGTGTCTTTGTCACTGCGGCCGGCCAGAGAAACCTCATTAGACTGCATTATATCCTCACCTCTATACATACATATACACAGAAGAGTAAATATATTGTATTGGTTATTTATTGTTATATAATGTATTTTAAATGACTGTATTCATCAAATTACTAAATTATTAAAATGGTAGTGTACTGTATCATGAAATGTTTGTTAATATAAAATTACTGTATTGTGTGTATTAATCACACTCTTGACTTGCTACTTGTATAGCAACTATGGCTATGTATTGCCAAGTACTTCAGGATACAATTTAAAAAAAAAATAAAAAATCATACACAAAATGTGTATTTTTATCATCTAAAATGATAAAATACTCTGGAATTTCATATTCACAATGCCCCACTTTTTCAGCTATGCAAATTCAGTCTTACTGCAGTATATGACAATTTATAATGAATTGCCACTGTTTAAAAGTATCACAATCTACCATCTCAGTATCACAATCTACCATCACGTATTGCCACGAAATGTGTAATGATATATTGCTGTATCTATATTTTGAGTACAGCCCCAATAGCAACTAGACTGAACTCATCCATACCAGCAGCCTGGAGAAGGGCATTTGTCTCATTCCAACACCCTGTCAGAAGGATGCTTTATTAGTATATTGGATCTCACCTGAGTTCATCATGTTACATTTTATCAGGAATGCCACCAGTGAAGAGTACTCAATGATCTATGTTTGTTTAAATGTACTTGTAATCTCTTAGAATCTAACCACTCCCATCTGTCTACCTCTCCTTCAGGGTACATTGCACCGTGGAGTGGGCGCTTCTACTCCCTGTGGGACACTGGGTAAGTCTTTGCCACCAGTGTTTGGGACCGTCTCACCACAGGACAGGGGTAATTAATGGGCTTTAAATGAGCTACTCCGAAACAGCTGTAGCATAAATCTCCAAAAGTGTATTGGATAAAACGCTGAGGAGAGGAGCAGTCGCTGTCCCATGCTAGATTTATTTCCCCCCGTCTGCCGGTTCATTTAGCGTGAAGTCCAGCTCTGCACAGCCACTCAGCGCTATGTAAAAAGTTGTTCTCTGTACTTTTTGTGAAGGGGCATTGTTTGTAGACTAGACTCATATTTTTTCTTGTATGGAAGACATCTATGAGTATACATACATGTTTATTTATATAACTCAAAAAATACTTTAATAAGGGGGTGGTTCAGTGGGTTAATTAAGTTAAGTTTAAGTTGCCCATTGGGAAGGCTGTTTGCCCGAACACAGCTGCTTTGTGTCCTTAGGCAGTATATTCACATCAGCAATTTACACCTACATTTTTTTGTCAGTTGTAAAACTGTTTTGTTCCAATAATTTTAGCACTAAAATAAGACGCTGTGTGCCCTCTCTGTGCATACTGTGTGAGTGTTAGGGCCACGCCTCAGTATCTTTAACTGTCTGTGTTTGAAGAGGTTTGAAGGAAAGGAGAGTTTTGCTGCAGTGCAGTAAAACTGAAGGGGTCATCCACCAGATAACTGACATCAGCCAAAACACATTTTCCCACAGCTTCAGCGTCAATAGGCTTCAGGCATCATATGTAATAAACACTCGCTGGTTGAGACTAATGAGCAGATATATTAACCGCTGTTTAGAATCTCACCGTAAACACAGATGGACTACAGATGGAGACTCTTACTAAATCTGGTGTAAAACATCTTTTTTTTTGTGATTGTGTTGCAACACACATAGTTGCTGGTAAATAAACTAATCAACTAAACTAATGCAGCTTCTTGTAAATGTGCCTAGCATAGTATATGCTTTGGAAAACTGAAATACAAGACAGGCTTTATCAAGCTTTATAACTTATTGAAGACTATGCTATATTTTTATGCCATGTTTCATCAGTTGGAGAATGAATTACAATGAGAATACATTCAGAAAATATGTGGCAAGGTCAAGGATTTTAAGAAATGATCAACAATGCATCACTGAGACATCCCTTGCATCTAGGTCTGTGCCGTCTTGTTTATACACAAGAATTTTCACAGTAATCAACTATATTTCATTGGCCACACAACCTTTATACAGATGCAATATATTTTGTCAACCAGTAGTTAATATAAAGTTATGCTTTATGTCTAGTTTTCATTATATTTTTCTGGACATTATTAATGTCCCTCTCTATGAGGGTTTCATTGTTTTTACACTTCAATGGGATTATAGATGTCACTGTGAGATAAGAAGAATAACTGATCGTGTGATTAAAGTCTAAAAATAACAAGCCTTTTACAATCTGTATATTTGTCATTCAGTTAAACTGCAATCGTATCTGGATTTGTTATTAGAAAGACTCCAAACTAACTTCATTATATTAAACAGGATAAGTGTTAAAGGGCCAGTGTTACACTGTTTTCTGATCTATGTTATAATGTTTCCTCTCAAAAACATACCTGAGATTTTATTTTGTTTCATTCGCACATGTTTAACACATAAACCCTGCATATTTAGGCTGAGTTCCTTTCTCAAATAGAAAACACTTTTTTTTTTCTTACATCACAAGGTGATGTCATACGGTAATACATGCTACACTGTGTTCCTCTCAACTCAATCCATTTTCACTACAATCATTTGGATAATTTCAACCCTTGAATTACCAATCTCTACTGAACTAAAGGTAAAAAGGTTGCTGTTAACATGAAAACTACCACTTTCGTGTGGTACATGAAGACAAATGTGTGACTGAAACAAAACACAACTCCAGGTATGTTCTTGATGAGGTAGCAACATTCTAACATGTCTTAAAACTCACAAGTGTCAGTTGCGTAATATTGAACCTTTAACTTTTGCTGACCAACCTACTCAAACTTTCATATCTCTTGTGTCCTTAGTTATGCAAAGATCCATATCCCGATCATTGCTTCAGTATCAGAGCACCAGCCCACCACATGGGTCTCCTTCTTCTTTGACCTACACATCCTGGTCTGCACCTTCCCCGCGGGACTCTGGTTCTGCATCAAGAACATCAATGACGAGAGAGTGTTCGGTGAGGCCTGCACTCAGAAAGATTATTATGGTTTCTTTCTTTTTAACTAAAACATTTGAATATAAAAACTTGGACATGGAACTGTAATTACCTCCTTTACCATTTAACTTTCTTTCCTAACCCTCAGCCGACTTGTCTTTTACAGTGGCCCTGTACGCCATCAGTGCAGTGTATTTTGCTGGAGTCATGGTGCGTCTGATGCTGACCCTTACCCCGGTTGTGTGCATGCTGTCCGCTGTGGCCTTCTCCAGTGTGTTTGAGCATTACCTGGGAGACGACCTGAAGCGGCAGAGTCCACCGGCTGAAGACAGCAGTGACGAAGACGACAAGAAAAATGCAGGGAACCTCTATGACAAGGTGAGAATTAGAAGAACCCACAATCTTCTAATCTTACGGTGTTTAATTGAGGTTGGGAGAAGGTTGGTGTCTAAAGTGCAGATTTTAGAGAGTGGTTGGATAAACAGTATATAACAGACAGGTCTTTCTTACTTATGTAAATGATCTTCTTCAAAAATTATAGATTTTTCATTTGGATATTTCTCATGAAAAGCATCAAAACTTGAAATCTGGCTCTGGTCTATAGGTGGGCAGTATATGTAGTTTTGAAGCAATTGGCCATATTGTTTATAAAAAAGGTACTGTAATCTAGCAACCATACATTTTAATTGTAAATAGCGAATTGTTCTTGCAAAGAACTCAGTGCTACTTCCTGTATTTTTTCCACAAACTGTCAGTTGACTGATGTAAAACTAAGATAAATATTAACAACATGTACTATTTCACTAAACCAAGTAATAATTTCATTGTGTCCTATAATTTTGTGTGCACATATAAAGCTGTTCGAACTTCTGTGTGAGGCTGCAGCCTGTTGATGTTCAGGAATAATAATCCTGATTTCCATATTTATAGTTTGGGATTTGGCAGTGAGCATGAAGCAGATGCCATTTTAACAACAGATTTCAAACCCTCTATGAAACACAAAGGACCATTGAGTTTAGAGTATTTCCTTTTTGAGTGTCTCGCCCAAAGGGTTGGACCATGTCTGACCTTCACACACAATGTCTCCTTTACCTCAAAAAATCCATCATGTAGTGCCTATAATGGATAAATAGGTAAGAAGATGGACTTTGATAACATACCGGGTTTCAAATGAGTCCACCTTTACCTAGAAATGACAAGTAAACAAATATATATCAATTTTGTATGGTAGAAATGTGTGCATTGGCAATATTTTTGCCTGTTCTTTCAAATTTATGCAGTGAGAACAATGAATTACAAACCTATTGTGGGTCTCCTTGAAAGGCGCTGGTGAATGAATAAACTGTGTAAAATGACTCTAGCAGTTGATTCTGAACCTGTGAATTTTATCAATGGGAACAATTAACACTGCAGTAACAACTCATCTGTATAGTCAAGTCAGTCCCTCCTTGTCGACCATAGCTGATATAAATGACATTGGTTAAAACATTCTTTCTTACTGTGAGCAGCCACGCCTCTCCTCTGATGTTTGTCTTTATTTACATAGATGAGTATTATATGCCATACTGTGGAACATTCCAGGGAGAACAATTATATTTCCATGGGGACAAATAGTTGCCAGAATGCACCTTATTTTGCACTACCTAAAATAAACTGAATAACTTAAGCTTGGTTTAATAGCCAATAAGAACAACTGGTATGACATATTTGTTTATTTTACAGGCCGGAAAGGTGCGGAAACACGTGTCTGAGCAGGAGAAAGCAGAGGAGGGGCTTGGACCGAATATCAAGTCCATAGTGACGATGTTGATGCTGATGTTACTTATGATGTTTGCTGTTCACTGCACATGGGTCACCAGTAATGCCTACTCCAGCCCCAGTGTGGTGCTAGCGTCATACAACCACGACGGGTGAGAATACACAACTAACAAAGTAATCTTTCCAGTTATTTAGCCCTGAAAAAAGACATGTATGAAAGAGATTTATGACTGCATTTTCTAAATTAAGGAATGTTGGTGAATGAGTTGAACTGACCTTACCCTTTATATTATTAATATAGTACAATTCAAATATATAGTATAGTATATTACATTCAATTTTCATTTATTCACCAGTTTCACAACATAATGCTGATTCTTCTATTCCAAGATTGCTCTTGCTTTAAAAAACACTGGACATATTTCTATTCTCATTTACATTATGGTACAATTTGATATCTACTGGATAATAACTAAATGTGGTATTGGCCTTTAGTTAACATAAACTCATAAACTATAAATTGTTGGAACATTTTGTAATTGCCCTCTACTCGTAATGACCTCATAATGTATACTAAAGACATAGATGTACACAATGTGTAGATTCTGAAATCTTGTCTCACATTCCCTCCCAGGTCTCGTAACATTTTGGATGACTTCAGAGAGGCGTACTATTGGCTGAGGCAGAACACAGACGAGCATGCCCGGGTCATGTCCTGGTGGGATTATGGTTATCAGATCGCAGGGATGGCCAACAGGACCACATTGGTGGACAATAACACTTGGAACAACAGTCATATCGCTCTGGTAACAGACTTATAATGTAATATTAATAATTCTCCTTTTAGGGAGGGGTCCTCCAAATGAGAAGTGGCAAGTCTTTGAAAGAAACAACTATTAATAATTCCCTCTTCAAACTCTAGAGCAAATAAATAAGACATTTGTATCCAAGCTTAAAAATGTATGAAAATGGCACCACAATACAGTAAATATAGCAGTATAATGTCTTTGGAAGTACTCCAATGTTTTAATTGATGGGGGGAATTAGCTGCTGTTGCTTTGTTGTATGGCGCCACTTAGTGGACATGACAAACACTACTTTACATGCACTGTCCGAGTTTAAATCCAGATTATGTTCAAAAGGAATATTTAACACTCTTAGATTTATATTCTTAGATTTTATTTAAAAGGTAAACAGGCAAAGTTCACAACGCAAAGGGTTTTATTTTATCATTAATATCTTTGATAAAATTAACCTGAAATTTGAAAGTAGAAGTGAGTAATGTGAAAGGCCAAACTATTATTCGATAATGACTACTGTACACACTTTTAAATTTTTTACAATAAAAAAAACAATCCTTCCTTATGTACTTTGCAGGTGGGTAAAGCCATGTCATCCAATGAGACAGCGGCCTATGAGATCATGAGGTCTCTGGATGTGGACTATGTGTTGATCATTTTTGGAGGAGTCATTGGTTACTCTGGAGATGACATCAACAAGTTTCTGTGGATGGTCCGGATCGCAGAAGGGGAGCATCCGAGAGACATAAGGGTGAGCTACTACCACCTACTAGCAATCTTAATGGATTACCAAGGTTGTCTAAACCCACTTCTGACTTGTATTAATTCAAATGTATGAAATTTTTTTTTTTTTGCACATACAAAATCTTTAAGTATTAATTTAGGCATTATTAAGGGTGGAAAAAAAAGTTTTTTTCAAGTGTCATTGAAAGCTTGCTTCAATTTCAACTGTTTTTCCTATTAAAGGAAAGTGACTACTTCACCCCTCAAGGAGAATTCAGAGTGGACAAAGCAGGATCCCCAACACTCCTCAACTGCCTCATGTACAAGATGTCTTACTATCGCTTTGGAGAGATGCAGGTTTGCAACTTTAAAGCAAATTACTACAAGCCACTACAAGCAAACTAAGACTAGCAATGCTTGCTCTGATGTAACACTTTATTTTACAAGGTTTTGCCTAATGGAAATGCATGTAATTTTTTTTTATGACTGCTTGTAACCATTGTATTTTACCTGACTGAAGGTAAATCAAAGTACTGTGTGGCAGCTGAAGCTTAGATTTTCCTCATTTAGTTATTGGGTTGGGTTATTGCGTTATTTATTTTATAACTTTTAAACTTTTTTCATTCCTATTTTTTAAGTTGGATTTCCGGACACCACCTGGTTTCGACCGGACCCGTAATGCAGAGATTGGGAACAAAGACATTAAGCTGAAGCACTTGGAGGAGGCCTTCACTTCAGAGCACTGGCTCGTCCGCATTTACAAAGTGAAGAAACTGGAGAACAGGGACCGACTGGAGCACAAGCTCAGGAGCACTGACGCCAACAGACAGAAGTATACTTCCAAGAAGGTATGAATTAGTCAGTTTTCTACAATGATCCCATTTCATTATTCAATGTCAATAAAACCTCATTATGTCCTTCTTACTATGCTAACTTCTCTTCTCACAGACATCCAAGAGGAAGCGTGGGTTTGTCAAGAACAAGCTCACCCTGAAAAAGGGCAAAAAACTCACTAAGAAATCTCGATAGGCCTTTGTCAGCCTCAGTCAGAAGTGCCCACTGGACTGAAGAGAGGACGCCAATAAAACGATCAACTAAATCCACCAATCAAAATAAACCAGAGCATCATAAAACTTTGAAACAGCCCTACTCCAGGAAACCAGAGAGTGCTTTGGACTCCAGCTTTGCCCTGATGTAAGGGGTGATAGGGCTCAGAATATATGGGAGATTTATGGGCTAGTCCCAGGACGCTCCCACTGTTGGTTTAAACCTGGGGAACTGCAATCTTTGACTGGCATTTCTTTTTGTACTTGAACGTGCTGGGGTTAGGACATCCCAAGTGGAGGAACACTTCAAATTGCATCCGTCATTAAAGGTACCGAGGGTTAACAGGTTTCAATTCAGAGGGAAATGCTGCTCACACTGATAGATTAATGAATGCATTTTTGTTATTAAAGTGGTCTGAGAGAAACAGAATTATGGCCTTGTTTTATCTGCTTTTGGAACATTACATTGTCAACAGGTGAAATTATTGGTGTTTAACAGAATATAGGAGGATAGCCAACCCAGTGGCTAATTTAACTGATGAGTTTAAACAATTTCAAAAACATGCTGGATGTGATACTGGATTGTTTCTGGTAAATGAACATGAATGCTTCCCACTGTCATCTATTAAACTGCATTTCTGCCTTTTACTTGTTGCAAATAGATAGTAAATTGCAATTTCTCAGTAAAATACTTTTGATTCATTGTTCAATATTAGAATGCCAAGCCAATTGCTATCTTGAACCTGTGAACCTGCAACAATGTTTCTAATTATTAGTTTAGGTTGAAATCTCATAATCAATAAATTTTTCTAATAATCCAAAACATATTAGTGAATTCTGTTTCTCTCGTACTATTCCAAAAGCATTGGCCTTAAGTGTGATAAAATTCAGTTCCAAAATTAGGGCAGTCAGCAAGGATATTTATTTCAGACGAAAGTGAACCAGCGTCTGATCGCGAAGAAGCAGAGATTTTAAGTTGTGATTTTTCTAGGTAAAGGGTTCTTCCATCAATTGTAATGATCTGGATGCAGGTGTGAGAATGAAATATGCCTTTTTGAATAAAGAGGTTAAAATAATATGGCTTTGTATGACTTGAATTCAAAATATTTTTTATGCACATTTTATTCAGTCTATCACTGTTCTAACCCACCCACTAACACATTGTTATTATATTAAGATAGCAAGTGAACATTTGGTCTAATTATCTTGTGTTAGTGGCATAAACATGGGGAAACTAAACACAAAAAAGTTGACAGACTAGATATTCTACTTTTTTTTTTTTTTAATATGTTCAGTTTAAGCAATGGACAGTGTATAAAAACGTACACAAATCATACTCACATAAAAACTGCATTGCCCTGAATGCATTGTCTACATCATGTTTTACAGCTCCTTTGACGAAGCCAAAATATATTTATACATTCAGTATAGTACTGAATGTACAGTATACTGTTAAATTATCAGCAAACTTGCATATACACTGAGTTTAACACACCACAAGTTCAAATTGACTAGGAAACAAAAATATGATTCGATAACCTCATAAAAATGTAAATGCATTAACATCTACAACAGCATTATACAATATTTAGTTCAGGGTCAAAAGAAATCTTACTTGACTTGAAACTTCAAAATGCTGTACAAAAGTAGGAGCTGGCAAACACTGATGATACACGCTGTATTATTTTGTGCCAACTGTATGTTTAAAAATCAGCCTCAGTATTTCACAACTGAAGAACAGATACCACTCCAGCCTCTCACTATTTGCACAACAACTTGCTATATGGACATGAAAGGTATATTTTTAAAGTTTTGCATTTCACAGAATTTTATCAGTTTGTTTGCTACAAAGGTTTCATTATGAAGAAGTGAGTGCTGTTTTCTTTGTGTAAAATGATTGAATTTGATAGCACCTGTCCCCTCTGACTTGGTTAAACTCAGTCTTCCTCTTCATCCTCATCTCCTCCAAATGACAACAGACTGTTGTTTTTGACCTTTTTACCTGAGCCTTCCTTCTTGTTTGTTTCCTCATCTACATTTTTCTTCCTTTTGCTGGAGCTCGCAGTGATGCCCTGAAACTTTTCTGATGAGGAGCGTTTAGCCGGTTTCTTGAATAGGATTTTGCCATCAGCTGGCTTGTCATCTGTGGACAAAAAACAATGATTAGAAGATTAACATATTTTTTGTGAAAATGTTCAATGTTATGTTTATCTGCTTGAACTTAAACACTAATGTTTTCTTCTGGACTTCACAGCGTATGAGAACATATGAGATCTTGGTAGGCAGTAGTACTTTCTTGACACAATTTATAAATTAGGCTGTGATGATAATAGGGATTCTTGATTTAATCGTGGTTGGAATACTCCCAATTCAAAAATGTCAACAGTATAACAGTATAAATCTAAAACAAGCATTTGGAGAAGCTGCCTCAGACGTTCATCTTATTTAGAAAAACAAAAACAAAAAAAACTAGTACCACTGTCTTTGTCCCCTTGTATCTGGTCCTTGATGATCTTTGCCTCTTCTGCAGAGAGGTCTCCGCTCTTTAACACCACCACCTGTGGCTGCTCGTCTTCCCGGTCACTGCCACTGCTGTCATCGTCTGGAGTCGGCATCACCTGACGCTAAAGGGGACAATATCAAACACATCATGTACTGTGTACTATTTGCCTAACTCGATCTCCGTATTAGCATGGCAATTAAACTATCTTGGTAAACAGCATACTTTAGAGTCTGTATGTAGTTTCAAACTATTATACATCATTATATTATACACAGGCCTGTTAAACTTTTAGGATAGTTTTTCTGGAGCTTGGAGTGCAAACCTATCCTGATGATTGCTATATGACATAGTGGATTTCCCTTTGTGCTTTACATAACCAAGAGCTTGAATAATTTAATCAGATGATGGACAAAAAGGAATATGTAGAGAAAAATTCGGCCCTCTTAATTTTAAGAAGTTTTTAAATGAACAATGGATCACGATTCATCAGATTAGCTGTTGCTATATTATAATAATTAAGATTTTAATACCTTTACGAATAAACTGTGTTTTTCTATTTTGAGTCCATCTAGCCCAAAGTCACCACAACTGAAATGATTACACTACACACTACATTTTGTAGTCAATGGAATCAGTTTTGGCCATGCTCGGCTCCAAGTTGATTTCACATTCAAAGCGTCAAAAACTCATTCAAATGTTACGATTAATCTAAGGCTAAATGTTAAACCTAAATACACCCAAACGCATACAACAGGACGAAAAGGTACTCGCTGCTAGCTCTTTTAGCCTAATGTAAAGCTAATCCTCACCTTTGTGTCTACGTTCGGTCCTTCTTTGTATCCAACATCATTCTTAAACTTTTTCAAAAACGATGGTTCTGATGGTTTCACCCAGGACACACCACTGACTTTACCTTTATTCATTTTGATCATAAAATAGAAGGCTACAAACTCAATGTGAAAAAAGGCAGCGCGTACCAAAACAATATGACGTAATCAATATGCGCCCGTGAATGAGTCATGTGACTTCAAAACTTGAGCTAATTGGTTGAAATTGTCTATGGTCAAGCTGCCAAAATTGTAATGTTTTTGAGTCAGATTCATGTTCTGGGTCCGCAGTAAAATTATAAAATGAGGAATGATAAGACGTTATATTGGTTATTTCGCTGTGATCAGACCTACATGTCGGGGAAACAAGACATAAATTAATCTTAACATGTTTCTTTTGATTTCTGACACGACTAACTACTTAAAATAGCATCTTCATCACATGGTTTCAATGTTGTAATTGTCCTCATATGCACCAATGTGACGTTTTAGAGTCGAGTGATTAAGACTGACCCTCTTTCGCTTTTTATTTTGAAACATTAGCTTGACCTATTCCGGTCAGTGTTTCGGGCGTTATGGTTTTTCCTCACACTTGAATTAGTGAATGAAAGGCGCTTCCCGATAAGTTTTACCCTCTGTAAACAATGGTTTCTGGCTCTCTTTACGCGTTATTAGCGGGTCTTTGTGGTGCAGCGGCTTCACTCTCCGCTAAACTATCTCTGGGCGCTAGTGTCCTCAAACAAATGTGTGCATCTGGACTCAAGGACTGGAAACCTGGGGTAGAGGACGCGTGTGACTGGGTAAACAAACACACTGTCTACATATGGACTCATCTCTCTGTAATAAGCTGATAATTACAAGAATATGCACGAAACTGAGGGGTTGACATGATTTCCCCTATACCTGCTTTTATGTAGTTTACTTTACATTAATTGTGCACTGTGGGAAATATGGTTTTTTATGGATATCTCAAACCATAAATTGTAAGATCATTTAGTATGCAAATCTAAAATTTTAGACACACACTCTCAATTGTCAGAATGCTAGCATGGCATAATTTCCATGAAAAAAATCACAAATATCCACACAAACTCAGACCTTTACCGGCCTTTTTTAATCAAATACCATATTGCTTAAATGTAAATGCTTATTGCACATTTACTTACCTTACCTTATTATAGATTTTCCCGTTGAATAATGAATAAAAGTGATTCCAATTCTGAACACAGTATATTCAATAACCTATTCATTCTAAACTGCTTTATCACCTCTCTCCATATTTGTAGCTGGATATCCCCCTGCGTGTGCTCTGTGGAGGCTTGCTATTGGTTTGTAACACAGTGATGTGGACATTTTTCTCCAAAGCCCTGAGACACTCCTCCTCTTCAGCTCGAGTCACGGTCACCACAACAGCATCCAACTTCATCTCCTCGGTAAGAAAACACAGATGGGACAAAAAGATCCTATATGAAACCATCAAAAACAAAGCAGCTACACTGGAATTAATAATTAATAGCCTGATAAACCAGGGAATTAAACATGACATTGGCTTTATGGAGGAAAGTAATTCTTTATACCTCAATTGTCAATTTAGTTTTGCCTCCAATACTTATATTAAACACTTTTGTACTTGCAGGCAGTGTTTGGTCATGTGATCTTTGAGGAGACCCAGGACACTTTATGGTGGATTGGCCTCTCTCTGACTCTGTGTGGACTGCTGCTGCTTCATGGGTCTACATCTCCTAGTCTACAAGGAGAGAAGGAAGACAAAAAGGACCAATGACCCACATGCCTATCACATACTACTCACGAGTATGAAGGTTTTGGAGAAGAGGCCCAATATGTAATGGTGGAGTTCTTCTTCAGGTTGGCCTTCATTTAGACAGAAGCGTGTACATGACTAAACTAGATCTAGTTTAGTCTTGGTTTACTTCATGTAGGCTATTTTGGAATGAAAAAGCCAAATATTTACTGAAGGAGTGTGAAAAGAAGAATCAGCTGGCCTGGCAAGACTTTTCTAATTCATCAAACCCCTAGAATTCTGATGGCTAGGACTGATAGAAACCAATTCAAACACATCAGGACAAACATGGAAATTTGCATGCCCTTTGAGAAAAGTTAAAAACCCCAGAAACAGTGATTTTCAACCTGGGGACCTGGGAGCTAGTCTGATTCATCAGCTGGTTTCACTTCATGGAAAGTGTCTGACCTCGCAGCATTAGGATTCGTTCGCTCGATGGTAGGCGGGTACTTTATATCATTTAACCAATTGCTGCTATTTGGTAGTCATGTATGTAATGCACCGCTTACGGGGCTAACTCGTATATTAAGCTTTTTCCCAAATCCTGTAAGAAGAACGGCAATAACGTCTTTCCCCTTGATGAAATTCACCAAACATTCTCTTTATTCCGACTTTAAATATTCGATCTCAGGAATCGTTGACAACACTAAATATATGGCTCTTCGCTGATTGGCTGGTGCCCAAATTTGCATTTCCAGTTTTTTTTTTTACTGTTTAGCGTATTCTGATTTCTGACCTAGTCGCTGGAGAGAAATGAAATTGAGCGGAGGCAGTAGGGGGCGCCAGCCTGCCTACCTGGGACCTCCATGGAGGTCACAAAATGATTTCAGGGATTCCCATATGATTTTACGGAAAAAAAATCAGGAATTAGGAAAATTAAAGTGTATGAATTAGTCTTAAACAACATTTTGCAGTATTTATAGATTGCCATTTGTTAGGCCAAGATAAAATAATAGACCATGTACTAAAAATAAAGTACATTTTTTGTTTGATTTTATCATTTTGATTTAACATTTGGGTGTCTTGAATGCCAACGGCTCTTATTATGGAGGTCATGACTGAAAAAGGTTGAGTCACGCTGGAACAATGCAAACTTCTGCCAAAGCTGAAGGACTAAAAATGTTAATCAAAGCAGCACCAGCTCTTCCAGTTTGGAAAGAATGTGACTGGTCTGGTAGGCTCAAGAAATGGAGCATATACAAGTTGGACACACCATCTCATTTAGTGTTTTTTTTTTCTACTTCCTTTCCTACTACTTTCTACATTTTGCATACATAGTGATATATGAAGAGTTAAAAAGTTAACTAGTAACTAATAACTAGTAATAATAACAATTAAAAAAGGTAGAAAGTAAAATAAGTTAAAAAACAAAACAAAAACAGAATAAGACGATGTGTTCAACTTTTGACTGGTAGAGTATATGAGGAGCAACAGGAGAACTGCATATTTTAATGCCAGTTTACATAATTTATGCAAGTATTACACATATATATATATATAATTTTTTTTAATATGTAATGTCTATTTTTGGTTTGTGGGGATCTCTCTAGCTTTTGAAAAGTCGTAAAACTTTATTCTCTCTGAACTGTACAAATAAATGTTTTGATGTATTGGATTTTCTGCCAACAGCCACCACATTTGTATAGGGAACCCTTACATTTATTAAAAATAAACCCACATAAAGATGCAACACAGGAATCTACAGCTCCTTTCAGTGGTAAAAGCCCTTCAAATGGATCTGCTGTAGCTTAAATACATGACAATACATCTCAACAGTCAAAAAGACAAAAATGACAGATCAAATAAACATATAGGAAATATATTTTTCCCCACAAAGTCACACACAGAAGGAGTTAAGGCACAGTGTGATCTAAAACACTTAAAAAGGCAATAGGCAAGTGGTTCATGCTTTAGAAAGATTTTGAGTGCTAATTAATTAAAGATGTAAACAGTGAAAAATACAGTACAATGGAATAACTTCCAGATGGTTGGAAATGCCTTCTTGCATTCTCCGTAACGTAATAATAAATAATGAGTAACATAAAACTTAAGTGTCGATTTGCAACAGTAACTATATCACACTACAACTGCACTGTGGCTAATTCTCACAAGACTTATTAAGGAATCAAAATATCATTCTAAATTTCTATCTGCAGATATAGTTGTTCTTTATGATACCGAAAACCTTGTACACATGCTATTATACTAACTACATTGACAAAAGGTACCAACCAAAACTAATTCCCAGTTTGTGATACAAACATATAAAGCATCAAGTAAAACAAACTGCCCAAAAGTTGTTCAATTATCAAATATTCTCATCTGTGCATTCATTCATCAGACCAATTAACACCTACAGTAATATGCAGTATTTGTCTTGGAAGATTTACAGAGCCTGAACAGTGGTTTAAAGTCAGAAGATAAAAATATAAATATTGCATCTCTTATGGCTGGTTCCTGTCTGTTAGAAAGCCCTGGCTGACATCTTGTGTAGCGTTTAGAGACAAGTTAAGGTTAGGTTTAGGAGAGTGGTATTTCGATAATGTCCTGTTTGATGATCTCTCCTTGTGGGACGGGGATGTGCTCCTGTGGTGTCTGTTTACAGGTCAGTCCAGAGAAGGGGCTGCACCAGGACAAAGACAGGGGCCCTCCAAACGCAGTCTGCATGGCTTCCCAGCATGGGACCTTCTCCCATTTTCCCACCTCTCCTTTCAGGCGCTCGATGCCCTGAAGAAAATAAGTACAACATTTAGATATTATGCCAGCATTAAATCAGGGCTTAAAGGTGCACTGTGTGGCTTCTCTAGTTGAGGGTCTGTAAATACATTTCTTCTGTGGAAATGTAATTACTTAGTCTGAAATGTTTGGATTAATGTATGGCACTAGTCCTTTTTATCTTCATGGACACTAAACCAGACTAAGTTACAGGTCCGATTTAAGGAGAGATAAACCCACTCACAGTCAGAATGCCTATTTTTCTAGATATTTTTGAGCAATAAAACCGCCTGTAAATGTAAGGTAGAGCTGTTCATTGTCATACTGTGTAACATTCCAGGCAGAGCAATGACATATCCACGGAAACAAGTAGGTGACGGTCCCCCACCCAAAAAGTGACATAGTGCATCTTTAAGGTTCTCTTTAAAAAAAAAAAAAAAGCATTATTCAAACATATCCCAACAGAAATCCTGAACTGGAGGGTCTCTGTAAAGTAATCACAAATTCTATTGCTTAAATTAAATGTGCATGTAGCAAATAATTAAGCAACACTATAGTTTGCTTTAATAGTTTTAAATATCATTTTGAAACTGAGTTGAAACAATTAACTAGATGTGTGCAATGCCATTGTAGATACAATAGTGTATCTAAATATATATTTGAATTGAACAACCTACAGTAAACGTGTATGGCAGAATATATCATGCTCTGATGATGTTAATAATAAACATAAGATAAAACACATGCAATGTGGGTCAGAATTCACTCATTCATTCACAATGTTTGGTTGCACTGTACAAAAACACAGAAAAGCCATGTACTGAATGTACTTTGAGCTGGCAGTAAAATGTTCATGCTTTAACCACTAGGGGGCAGGCTTACCTCTGGAGACTCTACAAGGCTTCAGAGAGACTTGGGCAAAGAGTTTAACAACCAAAGCAAATGGATGAGTGTGGACAAGACAGTAGAGGGAGAGAAAGAAAAAGGTAAATGTGAAGGGGAAAAGTAGAGGCCAAAGAAAGAACTGGAAGTATAACCTGGACCAACAACACAACCACATCTTTATGCATCAAGAGATTTATTCTACACATATGTGCTGAAATAGCTTTCATAGGAAGTTCTATAAAAACACACCTGCAGATTTTAAACATGAAACTGCAATACAGAAATAATAATTTAAAATAAATGCTTCTAAAATAAATATACAGCAATGGGCAAGTCACACAAAGTTAATTCAAGCACTTTTCCCTGCATTATCCATACCATGGTCATACCATCATTAATTAAAAGTTGCTAGTCATTTCCCTGTTGACCAAATACATTTGGTCAACTGCTACATGACATATAAAATAAGTTAAATTAATAGTCAATTAAAAGCATAAATCCCAACAAGTACATTTTAACTTTGAACATCGTAAGTAAAGCTTGAAAATCCCAAATCAAAATAATAAAATACACTGTGTTTAATACCTACTGGTTCTAATTTTGCATATTCCAAACGTTTTGTTTAAATTTTAAATAAAAAATCTCACAGAATGTAATTGCCATTATATCAGGGCCAGTAGACCAGGTACAACCCACTTAAACAAGGCTCTGGAATGATTTTGGCACATATATATTGCAAACATTTGGCACAAAACACAAAATGTATGGCATTTTTTCCCCATAACAAAATACAAATTTGTTCAGTAGCAAAAAAAAAAAAAAAAAAAAGAATGAAGAGAGCATCAGAGAGGTAACAGTGCATGTTCCACACAAACTTTACAGCCACTAAGAATGCTACGTGAGCTATGACTATATGGTAACAGTGACATACGTCTTTCATGCCACTAATTATTTTATTCCTTTGTAATATGTAGATTTCAAATATGAGGAAAATTCATATTTTTATTTTTAGTTGTAGCCCGCCTGTTACATAATGTAATTAAGTGTATAGTGTCAGGCTCTCATGTAACAAATGTAATGTAATGCTGTATGAAGCCCTTTCCAAATTTGGTAAGTCTAGATGCTGTGTTTAGCATCATTCACCATGGCTGTACTCTCTGTGGACATGTAAGACGTAAGATGTAAGATGTAAGAGGACTTTTAATATCTTTTCATTTTTTAACACTATGACTGATGTCTGGAACATACGGCTGATTCCAGTCTGGTAATCCAAGACTCAAAGGGCCAGTAACATCTAAGAGCACACAAGTGGTAGAAGTTTAACTGCTCATTTAAAATTTTAAAGTAATAAAAATTATTATGGGATCAGATCACAAACTTTCAGTTTTAAAACTACAGCTGTCCAAATGCATGTGATTTTCAATAGGCTTTTTTTTTTTTTTTAATGCATATCAAGTAAAATAAAAACAAATCATTGCACATGTGAGAACATAAATCAGGGCAAAATCATGCCTGCAGAAGGTCATTAAAAACAAAAAAGAATGGGGTGGGGGGTTTGTGGGTTCTCCCAAGACATTAAGTACAAAAGAGGTGTGAATTCCTGCATTTTAGAGGCTTTTCAGAGGTTTTCCAAAATCCCAACTGCTCATTTACTGTGATGGTAGAAAGTTTATTACTTCCCCAATAACACATCAGCTTTCATAGACAAAATAGATATTCTCCAGGACATTTGGACTTTTTTCTAACTTTCCACATGTTGGTCATGTCTGGAAAATAAGACAGCTATTGGACTGTACCAGATTTTATTTCATGCAATAACATAAACATTTGCCCAGTACAGATAAAAAAAAGCAGCTCTAAGGTTCAAAAAAGACTAATCCAACTCCATTAGCAGGCTAGACTGTAGTTAGGTGTGTGATACCTAAACTATGCTCTAGCTGCATAAAAATGTGCAACAAGCTTATAAATTAATAGGTTAGAAACGAGAGGATTAAGTTTGGACTGCAATGAATTAGTTCATGTTTATTAGTCGTCCAGGTATGATCTATAGCAAACAAAACATTCAATTCTGTCAACTGGACAAAAGTTTTAAAGTGAAGACATTTCTGAGCAGAAGAAGCCACTTGGATGAGCGGTGAAACGTCTTCAACTTTTCTCCAGTTGACAGAATTGAATTTTCCGTTTGCCACATGTTTAAGAGAGTAAAAATGATGTACCGTGCCTTTACCTATTGTGTGGCTTAGATGAGCTAACCCTTTAAACACAACTGTCAGTTAAACAGGAGAAGATAACATTGCATTCATCTGAAATCTCACATATCTTTCACAGTGATCGCAAAACAAATATTATGAAAGTTTCTTTTTCTCTGCAACTCAAAGAAATAATAAGATCGTCTTTTGAATAAGTAACACAAAGCGCTGGAATGATACGTAGGCCAGACTCAGACCACATACTGATAGGTCTCAGCCTTGCCCCCTGGATCAGGCCTGGGAGAAGGGGCTAAACCATAGTAAGGAGAAATGATGTCCGAAAACCACCCTCAAGTTCATCCACTTAGTTTTTTTAGCCCATCTTCTCTCTTCCTTTTTCAACTGCTCTATGCCCTGCAAACGAGAGACAACCAAGCTTCAGTTGGTGTGTCAGTAAAGTATCTCTAAAGACAAATGACGCTGATAAGCTAGACATTACCAGTTGCTTAGAATACTGTATGAAAAACATGAATGACCATACTTAGAAAAAAGTAAAATACTGCAGCTAAAGCAAAAAACAAACAAACAAAAAAATCACTCGACTGTCGTGCACATTTTGGATTTTCAACCAGCACAATTCATAAGTCTCTATTTTGAGTGAATTAAAACTTACTATAATGTGCCTAGATAGAACAGGATATACACATGATGTAGTATGTGATAAGGAGCCAAATAATTGACACTTCATTAAAATGTGAGTGAGTCTTTAAATTTGGTTCCACAAACAGGACTACTTGTTTATGGCAAAAATTATCACAATTATTTGGCTCATTATTAAGATCACGATTTAATCAATCAATTATACTTCTCTACTGTCCAAGTAGAGGAATTTCAGCCTGGATAAATCTGGCACCACAAACCCAAGAAGACAGATACAGTTTCTTGGAGCAATATGTCAAACACAGAGACAACATTCTGAACTTTCCTCTCCCGTGGTTGAGACATCCAGCAGTCTCACAGTGCAAGTGAGTGACCACATGAATAATTGAAATCTTCATCTTTATTCACTGCTAGGTCAAAAAGTTCACAAAAATATCACTAGCAACAGTGAATGTGGCTGAGAAGATAGTGGGAGGCTGGAGCCCAGCAGACTTCTGTCAGACAGGCTGTGAGCATCCTGTCCAATGAGGCCCAGCCTCTTCAGGATATGTGTATGTGTATCTTTTTCTCTTTGCTGCAGGTAGACAAAATCAATTGCCCCAAAGGGAACACAAATAAAGTGAAGTTGAAGAAGGGGCTAGAATTTAAGGACTTAAACTGGAGTTGCAGACAAAAAGAAGTTAACTCTTAATTTATGGCATTACCACTCTGGACTCCATCCAGACTGCTCCCGCAAAGTCTTCTTTCAACCCTTTTCAGCAACATATCTTAAAACAGTGAACATCAATATGTTTTCACACTCCTATAAGGATTTGAAATCCTTAGAGCAAAGGCAAAAAAGCAAATAAAAATAAATAATAATATAACAACATTAAAGCATCCAGCAGCAGCTGTAGCCAGTTCTCTCCGCTCACGGCTTGTGTGTCATCGCTCCACTCTCCATGAGGCAGCTCAGCCCTCAAAGGTGCTAACAGTGTGTTTAGCATTGGGCTTACCCAGAAAATGTATTTATTTACTTAATTTATTAACAAGGCACAGGGATAAAAAATTATTAATTTGAATAGATCTTGACAGCGGTAGTGTGAAAGGGTAGTCTGAAAGGTTTAGTTCAGTTTGTTGGAAAAGCAGAGTATGAAACAGGGATCAGAGGTTTAGAGGAAGGGATTTTGTGTTGGGAACTTACAGTTTCGTCGGTGCAGATGGAGTGAACCTGGGTGCCAAACATCACAGAAGTGAAGATGAGGAAGAGAAGGCCCTCGAAGCACAAGAGGATAAGGAGGATGACTGTGGCTGGAGGAGAGAAGGAGCTGCACTCTGGGACATGGGACATACAGGGACAGGGCAAAAACAAGAGCATGAGAGGAGCAACTACAATCTGGACCACAACACTACTGTGACTGTGTAGCAGCACATAATGTAAGAACAGCCAATATAGTAGTTTGTTGTCAATAATGCGATGCAAGATTATGAGCTAATAGAATCTTAAGTTAAATAGTTAAAGCTGAAAGTAATATTTTGTGAACAATTGACAGACTTTTTTGTTTCATAAATCCATCAATGTAATGTTTAAATATTAATTCTAGTCACCATCTATATACAATAAACCTAACAACAAAAATGACATGTTTTGTGCTGAATGTATGATAATCCACGGCAATTCTGTCTAGAAAAGTGTATTGTGCAGAGTACATTCAGCAAAAATATGTGGATTTGTATGACATATGCATTGATGAGTTATTTATGTGAGTCTTGGGACTTCTTTAACACAGGTCTAAGACTTTAATTGTGCTCACTGTTGTCTGCCTTTCACACAGTTCTGTTTTGACTGTGGGTGGCTGCCTTGGACATAAAGTCTTGTTAAAGGTATGTTGACAAGTGGTAATATTTCTATCAGTGGATGAAAAGGGGAAAGATGTTAGATCAATCACTGTAGATGATAGATACTCACTGGACCAATCATCTTCAAAGCAGTAAAGAAAATGGAAGACCACCATGATTAAAGCGTGCAAAGAGATGAGTGCAATGTACATCTAGTGAAAGATAACAACAACAAAAAAACACACACATTAGAGGGGGTGGGGTAAACTAATTACTTGAAAATAGTGGAAAAAATACATGAGTTTCTATAATATTAGTAAATTGCCCAACATATCCATAAAATTATATTCTGTGGTTTCAAAGAACTCTAAATTTAAGAATACATTGCTTACATATATAAATGTTTTTTAGCCTTGGGATTGATTGAACTATTCAAATTGTAAATTGAGGAATCTCCAAAACCCAACCATCTTGATGAAATCCAAACAAAGTACTTACTGTGAAGAGTACAAAGTACTTTTGGTTGTTCTCTCCTACACAGTTATTGACCCAAGGACAGTGATGGTCCATTTTCCGGATACACCGTTTGCAAACACTAAAAGACAAACAGATTCGTAAGATAATTGTTCCAATCAGATTCTGAATTTTAAATACCGATGAGAAAAAAATTTTTAATTATTTTTATTCTGAATTTTAGTTGCTGAAATTTTAAGTACAATTTTTCAATATGTTTCAAATTTAAAATAAAAAATTTACCTTTTAATTATTCTGCACGTATATATCCAAGCTCTCAAATTCAACTAAATTTGGAGAGTAAAATTTGGAGAGAATTTCACAGCAAAGATCCAAGATGCCAAGGCAGAAGCAATCGTTCATGTGTGAGTGAGGAGGACAGAGGCTGTTTCCTATTTGTTGTTCTCATCTGTGGGCGAGTTTACACTTAAGTAGTAAAAGAGATGAGGTTTTGATGAGGCTAATTTTTCAATAATGGTGAAGTGAACGAATCAGATTGGTTCACTTCACCATTTCCTGCTTGTTACTAAATTAGATTGGATCACTTTGGATAGATTGCGTAGGCCTTAGCATCTTGCATCTTTCCTGCTCATTTTTTTCACTGCAAATTTTACACTCTGAACTGACAATATTTTATTGCATAGTCCCTATTAATCTATGCATTAACTTCTGAGTTACAATTTTTCTCCTACTCTTTTTCCAAAGTAGATTTTCAAACATGAACTTCTACTGTACAAGTCTCTGTCTTGTCTGAGTGCACGGTTGTCTCACCAGTGAATCTGCTTCTTTCTACATCTACAAACAGCAGTGTTGTACAAATTACCTAATATGATCTAAAATGCTTCTAAAACTAGATTAAGAAGTAACTAGTACTTTTAGTAGTACTTTTCATTTGTAATTTTCCCTTTAATTAAGCAATTTTGGCAGCAGTACTAGTAGAAAAATTGAATACTTTTAAACCATGTAACTGCATTTTTACTCAATACGTAATTCTGCTCAAAAGTCAACTCATGAACGCTCACTAAGTGCATTTTCCTGTTGATGTCATGATGTGTGTTAATACAGTTCAATAAAACAGTCAGTTTAAATCTCTTTTTTCAGGCTTGATAGTCACAGTGAGGCAGTTGTGTCCTTGCTGTACCTGCAGTGGTGTGCTCGGTCAGGCTTGATACTGCAGCACTTGGGACATTTGTAAACGACCTGTCCAGGCTTCAGCTGAAGGCTCTCGATATACTCCTTGGTTGCATTACCTTTTGGCACAGCCCCCTGGAGGCAAAACAGATGAGCTTTAAGCATTTCCTGCACCATAATGATCTTTGGGGTAAACTAGAATGAAGGCTAATGGACTGTTTTATAAAGATGTGATCACCAGAGTTAGTCCTCAAAATGTTCTTTTAGACTTTTATGGGTTTTGTGCCGCAAGCAGTACCCAAGCAGATTCTAAAAAGATATGTAGTTTCGTTATGGCACCATTTTATTCTTAAGAATACCCAAAGCTTGATGTGTCATTTTGAAAGATTTTCAAAAGCACTCAAGTACGTAAAATTGGTCAATTAAACGATCCCCCAAAGGCAAATTAAGCACTTTGATCATACACAAAGAAATCATCTTGATCTTCTATCACATTGTGCTTGAATGTCTAATAAAATATGCCATTACAGTGTGGTATGGCAATCTGTCTGGCCAGCTTGAAGCTAGACTGCTGTGCTTCATCCAGACATTGAACAAATTTATGGATAAACAGGAGCACCCATTTCTGCAGATTAAGTTCTTCTTTTTCCTTCTCAAACCTGACAATTTTGTGAGCCTGGATTTCCCCAATAATTTAATCTATGGCTTAAGACTGCTTCATGGAACACCTCTAATGTGCATTTAAGACTATACTTTCACCCATCGCAAGTTTGATACATGAGGACCAGTGAAAATGAGGCCTAAGCTCTATGATAAGACAAACTACCAGTCTTACTTTGGTCATTGCAAAAGGAACCAACATCATCATTTTGGCCAGTTATTAAAGGGCCCATATTAAGCTATTTTCTGTATTGTTGATGTTGTTCTCCTGTCAAAACATAGCCAGAGTTGTCTTTTGTTGGTCATTCACACATGTTTAAACACACAAACCCAGCATGTTTAGGCTGTGTTTTTCTCTGAAACAGCAAACACTCTGTTCCATCTTGTGATGTCATGTGAAAATACAGGAAGTGCTCCACTGTGTTTTTAAACTCCTTACATCTTCGCTAGAATCACATGAATTTCAGTCCTGGAATTGCCAATCTCTACTGAACAAATGGTAAAAAGTAGCTGTTAATTAGAAAACTAACAGTTTATGACATCACAAGGTGGACTAATAATACAGGATTACTCAAACATGTGCAACAAAAACAAAACACAACTCCAGATATGTTTTTGATGAGGTGACAACATTCTAACGTTGCTTAAAGCTCACAAGAGTCAATTTAGTGAAATATAGGACCTTTAATACTCACCGGGTCAGTGCACATGGCTCTGAGGTGTGAGGCGAGGGCGAGGAAGGCCAATGAGTTGAACAGCAGTCCATTCACAATGCTGTAAGTCAGGTTCCTCGCCGGGAGCAACATCACGAACAGCACTACAAACTCGGCGTAAAACACAAGCAGCCAGGTGATGATGGCACCCACTATCCCACAAGCGTCTTTGATGAACCACATGCCAGGGGCTGAGTATGCTGTGATCACATCTTTGGAGATGGGGATGCGCTGCTCGGGCTGTAGGAGGTCTGTCCCATGGCCGGTCCCATTGGAGGAGGACCGGCTGCGGCCGTGCTCCACATCTCTGCATCGGCGCACTGGGCTCTTCATCCTTCATCGGCCTCCAACAGGCAAGGCTCAGTCACCGCATGCTGAAAATATTAAGTGCAAGAGATTTAAAGTATGGTAGATTCAATTCCCATGTTGTAGCACACATGACTACCTATATTTTTGCCAGCCATGCCACCACAATTACCGTACTTTTTCTGGTCTAAAGTCCTTCCTGAAGAGTGATTTGCATTCATTGTGGTGTAACTATGGCTATTATTTCTTTACTGATTACATTTTTGAGTAAATTTTCTAGGTCTGAGATGGTAATGACTTAATGACTGAAAGAATGAAATGCAGTTGTTGAATTGGTTAAATGAGCCGTGAAAATATCGGCAACCTCCAACATGATATAAGCACAAGCAAAAAGTAGGTTATAAAGATATGAAAGGAAGGATAATTGCTCCTTCCCTTATTCTTTTCAATAAGGAAAGGAGCTTCCAAGGCACATTAACCAAGGGGCCACCAAGTGGATAAGATGCACCCATTCCAATAGATTGTCACATGACATAAGCAGATACAAAAGTACAAAAGTTACATACAAATATAATATACAAATAAAACATCTGAGAAATTGTTGTATAATATAAATTTGTATTCATTTACTGGTCACAGTATTAATGCTTACACCTTCAGAACCAAGATGGATGCAATATAGGGCCTAATAAATATTGTACATCAATATATAATATATAATATATAACATATAACATATAATATACATTTTTTGTCTGTATATACTTCAACCAGGACGACCCGGGTGTGATGTAGCTTCATCCACATGTCCCTGACTGTGTTTCATTAGTTTATTCCATAGACTGCATGGTTTACTCTAAAGAAACTATTTAATTATTAAATGCTTTACAATTTGTGGATCAAGTACACCATCTATTAAATGCTTATTTGAGGTTAGGTTAAAGGTCATTGGAGTGAAACACGCCAAATACAAGCTAAAGATTGTGCATTTAATCATCAGATAAAATGACTATTCTGAAATCATGAAGCTTTGTGTTTAGTCCTGATATGGACTTGACTTGTTTAAGCTTGAGGAGTGAGCACAGCTTAAATTGGCTCATAGGTCAAAGCTGTGATTATTTGGGTGATATAATGTCCCCTTCAAAGAACAAAAGACCCAGTGCTTTCTCTGAAATGTCAGTACTCTTTACGTTTACAGTGTGAACGCCCTACTAATAATGAACTTAATGAAATTAACTAACTAATTCAAACTAATTACCTACATTGATATGGCTGACTGTATGATTGAAAGTAGCTAAACTAGTTCTACGATGTGGCATTAATGCTCTCGACACCTCACTTAAAACACAGAATGTGTTCATTTCATTGTGAACCTTTAGTACTTTGAAGGTTAACTTTACGTTGCTCATAGCCCTCTCCCTTTCATGGACACTGACCAAAAATGTCTCCACTGAAGCTTATCTGATGTAAAGCGGCCTAATCTAAATGAGCTGCATCACAATAACAAGGGAAACATCGGCAAATTGCCTTCATTGCAGTTGACATTAGCTTAGCCACTTAGCTTAGCTGGGTGTGAAAAGTGAACGTTTACTGACCTGTTTTTATAAAAGAATAACCCTGGTCGGGTCTCTGTCAGTGGATAGTGGAGGTCCCCAGAAAGTATTTAAGAAACAATCAAACATATTGTCCGCTGATCTCGCCTTTAGCTGTGAGCATGATGCCACCGCGGCTCGGCGGAGAGACCTGCGCGTGCACTTCCGGTGCAGTCTGCTTCTTCTTGATGTTGCATGTAAGGTTAGTTGGCTTTTTAGGGGCATTACCGCTTTCTACTGTTCTGGAATGTGGATCAGAGACGGAACTCTGTTTCCTAAGTATGTTTGTGTGATGTAGGCTATGAAAAGCCTCTGCCCAGATAGACTGTGCCTAATGAAATGGACTTCAGAACAAGCAATACCACACTCAAACTAAAGTGCATAAAATCTTCACAATAGGCCCCTTTTGCCTTCTAGAGTTTGGGATTGGCTCCACAAACACGGCACAGCCTATTCAAGTTTTTTTTTTTTTTTTTTTTTTTTTTTTTTTTTTTCAGTCGCTTTGGCACATTTACCAATTGAAAATTGCCAATTGCAAAACAGCTCACTCAAGCAGACTTTTAGTTTTCTTCAAGAAAATTTTATCTCAGCAGTTTTACATTCAAAACTGATCAGTCATCTCCCAAAAGTTTTACCGTCAAACCCTCTTCATGTGTTTTTCTGTGCTCCTTTATTCATTTGACAGATCAGCTCAGAAGTTTCAGTCCTCCTGTCCATGACACTGAAAATCACTGATTTAGTACCTTTGGCAAATGGTTACACACATGAATTTTGGACTGAAAAAGCCTGACTTTATTGTCTGGGACCTGTCTGTATTGTATGTACAATATACATGTACACATTACTAATTGTAAAGTAGATTTTGCAGTATTTGATCCAAAATACTTAATTCAATACTTAAATGTTCTGAAGAAAACTGAAAGATGTTGCTTTTTGCTGTCATGTTTGAGTTTCTACATTGAAAGAGTTTGTGCCGTCATCCTTTACTACATGAGAACAGACCTGTAGTGTTAAAAAAATAATTAAAACTAGGTGAATTCAATGCTCATGGGTGTTTGTGAATGAGAACTGTGTCAAGTGTTGTAAGAAAGAGGCAGAGAACTCTGTGAACTTATTAATGTTCCTGTTCAGATACATGTTTGAATCAAATGTTTTTAGTTTTTAGGCTATCCTGTCAGAGAAGATGTTGAACTGTGTAACAGTTTTTGTTTCAGGTGGGTTGGCCCAGTAACTACAGAGATTTATCATTTTGTAATGTTTTCGTGATGGCTGAGTGACTAGCCCTCCTTTGTGAACGGAGTTTAGAATCAATTAAAAAAAAAAAATAGGCTTGTACAAAAATGTAGGTTATAATACCCCAAGACTGCCTGGTAGCCTACTGGTCTGAGGAACTTGACCTATGAGCCGGTTCCTATGCAGTTTGTTGCCTGTAATTACATATTGTATGTAAGTTAGAAAGGCAGAAGAAGGAATTCTCTGTTTAAAAGGCCTGATGTTTTCTGATAAACTGTTGATCTGTTTTGGACCAATCTGGTCACAGACAAACTCACACAAACAAGTGAAAAATCTAGACATAATCTAATAAAGCATATTGTATACTTCTTAAATTTCCCCTCATCCTGTAAGTTCCAAAGTTTGAAGGCAAAACTGCTCATAGCTCTGTCTGAAGCAGCTGTCAAAAGCACAGACAAATGGACAGATTTATGAAATGTGTAAATAACCCATGTCAGTGTCAATACAATACAATACAATACAAGTAGGAGCTGTCAACAAAGCAAATTGTCTATTATGTCTGTCAGCCCTTAGATGTTTTATCACATCATTGAGATTGCTGTTTTCTCGTGGAATCCTGTTAGTAATCAACAGACAATAATTTCTAATTGTGAAAAGGTCTGTCAGCACATGTAGCACAGACTAACCACTAGAAATAGACATTCTGTTCTCAATCAATCATTTCTTTTGAGCTTGGTTGTTCAGTTACGTTTTCACACATTACTGTCATGGCAGTTAACTTAAGATTATTATTATAACACTTATTACAAAACTTTTATGTACCATTTGTACATTTATAGTATGGCTTAGAATAGGGTCAACAATGGGGAGGTGGCATCTACATTTCTTTTTATATATGCAAGAAGGCTACAATAGAATCAGTCTCCAAGATGTGAATGTAACATAAACCGTGTTGTATGTGTCTGCATGTTTGTAAATAGTTACAGTACAATTAAATAATTCATTCCCAGTTCCCAGTCCTCGGGAGTTAAACCATTCAAAAGAAGCTTCTCTTAATTTAATCCCTACAGTGTTCACTAGAGGGCAGTAACATACAGCTAACACAGTCACATCATGAGTCAAACTAATTTGAAGCTTGGATATGGGAGTGTGTGCTTATTTAATCATCCGTATAATTTGTATATTACCAGAATACAGGATACTTTTCTTTTTTATTCCTCCCTCTGCATCATTATCAAACATCCTATAGACACTTAGTGAGAATTTTGAAGGCTTTGTCTCCTGTTGGTTTTGTTGTTGTTAATTAAATTCATTATTCTCAGTAATATCAGATATCATCAAAATGTCCCCATCCCACACTGTGTTAAAGCATATATTATGCACAACAGTGGCTTCAGAAGTATTGGAGTTACATTCATTATGTTTTATTTATTTTTTTTTTTTTTTTTTTTCCAGTGATCAAAAATCCAATTTAAAAATGTATGAAGAAGAAAAAATCTTAGAGCTTTGGTTGTGAGATTATAAAATGCATTTATGTTCTAATCCCTGTATGTTATTCTTTCCCCTGGGTTTAATATTTACAATCTCCTTGGTATCTCCACATGGCATTATAAATCAGATAGTGCTTGTTCAGTTCCCCAGACACCACTTCACTTTGGAAACACTACATAATTGTCTCTTATATAACCATTGCTTACATTATGGGGTTAGTTATTTCACATGTTAGAATTATATTTTAACATGAGAAACGATTTAACAATCTTGCAATTTGCTGTAAATAAGCTGTGCTTTAACATTGTGTATTCAAAGGGCAGAAAGTGAGCAGACAAAGAATAGCCAATGTGCAGGAAATCTTTTAATCTAATGTACTCGGCCTTAGCCTCCCAAAACATTTACTTTCTTGTTAGGAGCCATGCCCTAGAAGCAGCCAGAGAGCAACTGTATTAGAAGCTAGATGAACAAATATTATGACCAATTTATCTTTTAATTACCAGAAGCTGCAAAACCAGACAGAATAAATAGTATCCTTCACAATACAAGAACAACTAAAACAGGTTAACTGTTAATTACTTGTGGTGACTTTGCTTATAACAAACTCTTTGCTTAAGGAGCTTTCCTCTTCTTCATTCTGTGTGGAGTTCATGTGCTTTTAGGCGTATTGATTTGAGTTAGGGTGGGACGAGACAGTAGATGCGGATGTATTGTTATAGATTATTTTTCTCAATATCTTGTGCAGACTTTGCAAAATAAAAACTTGGAGTTTAAGATGCTCCCTGTCAGAATGTATTCTCTATGTGGAGGCTTTCCTCCCACTTTTCATATAAGATAAATGTTATAGTACTGAGCAATAGCCATACTTGAAATTAATTGTTTATAAGACTTTGCGGATAAGGACATGTCAGAATACCATAAATAGGCTCACCATTCTTTCCTAAAATACCCCATTGTTCGAAATGCAGCAGAGCACTGTTTCGTTCAGAAATGTCCCCTTACACTATTTTGTATCATTATTGTACATTAGCTTTCAGCTGTCAGTATTGAGAGCTGAAAACACAGTGCTCAGTGTCTGGCCTCCTTCACCCTTCTTTCAAATACTGAGGTTCTTGGTCCAACAGCAATGACTTTTGTAAGTGTGGCCCATTTCCCCCATGTGCAGGTACTGCAGAGTTAAGACCAGCAGACGTGTTGCTAGAGGAGCTTCCCAAATAACTGTTCCACCAGTGTATATGCAGTTACAGTATACTCCTCCTGATTTGGATCTTGTCTTTGTCGTTGTGTACTCGCCTGGTGTGTGAGGAGTTAAAGGGTTTCATTGCTGTACTAATGCCAGGCTTGCTCCACTGTGGGAGTTAGGCTTGTTAATAGATCATAGACATCTCTTCTTGTTATCTCTAAAAAACTGCAAAAAGTCAAAGACCATTATACTCAGTCAAACAACAAGGTCCATTTAGAGCTGTCCAGTTCTGAAGATGGCTCTCAGCTAGCAGCCAAAACATGTCAAGGTGAATACATCTCCCAAACAGAGCCGTCTGTCTACAAGAAATCCAATATAACTATTTCACTGAAGACAAGATGAATTTTACCAAAAATCAATTTAAGAAAACGTCTTGGAAAATGAAACAGATATTTTCATGACCCATCCTTGTTCACAGATTATAAACATTTAGTCAAAACAAAGCTGTCCTCCTTTTGTAACCTTAGCATGGTGAGGTTAAGGCTACAACAACAGCAGAGGTATAAATAAACTCACAGTATTACGGACAAGCTACGACACAGATCTACTCTATTTCTATTGGGATCCTATTCAGAAAAACATCAACTAGAAATGACTAACAGGAAGGTGTTCATGTAATGACAAAGGTAGGCAAAAGCTCTTTTCAGTAAACTCACATTTGTTTTGTAAATGAACATTACCTGGGCAACATTCAGGCTTAAATACATTTGCAGGAATAAATTGCGTTGAAAAATACATTTTCAGAGGGTCACAAATGGCTGTGTACAGACCAAGGCTCTTAAAGATGCGTGTATTAGAGAAGGGCTTTTTCTGTTGATTGCAAGAAAGCTAGTTAGGCTGGATGATGGACAGGCACAGATATTGGACAGGGCAGCTTTGGTCTTTTTCCTACAGTTCCGTTTTTAGTGAAAGCAATTAGTTACAGCAACAGAAAGGAAAAAGGGCATGGTAGTGAAGCTATTAAAGCTCCTGTGTCTTCTGTTTTTTTCTTTCTTATTTAATTTTATAATCACAACATACACCATTTGCTGTAACTTGTTGTTTTAAGTCTCACATATAAATATCATGGATACAGATAACATTTAAAGAAGTTTGGTATTTGGTCACTGATTACATTACATCTAGTAGTAGTAGTAGTTTATTTGGTCATTTTGCAGCACTACAAAACAAAACAAAACAAAACATAGAGTGCAAACTCATAGATCATGACCGGAAGGGTTTAGGCTGAAGTAAAAGGTACTTACAATGCCTAACCTTATTAAATAATCACAAAATTCCAAAAAAGCAGCATATGAACAGCAAGTCTGCATTTACAATTTCACTTACGACTTACTGTATATACAAGAAACAAAATATAAATTAAAACTAACAAAATTGAATGCATAATTCATTCATTCCAGAACTCTATTTCTTTCAAAACATAATGCTTTATACTCTTTTTTTAAGGGCTTCTACAGTATTAGACTTTTACTTTTTTGTAGTTCGTATCTTCATTTTTTTAAAGATACCTGTTCCTCTAAGGTTATACTGACTTTCTCTCTGCTCATATAATTCCTGTAAACAGCAGATGATTATAGGCCTCGTACATCACTACGGTTGTACTCAGGTCAACAAGATCAAAAAATTTAAGTGCTTTTAGCTTGACAAAAAAATATTTGTTGGTGCATAGTAATTCACATGATTAATAATCCTAATAACCTTCTTTTGGAGGAGAACAATTGTATTAATATTTGATTCATAAGTATTCCCCCATATTTCCACACAGTAAGGAAGGAATAAACTGTTATACAGTAAATAAAGGGATTTTTTCTTCGGGAAGTCTTTTCATTTTACTCATTATAGCAACAATTTTAGATAACTTTGTCTGAACTATACTTATTTGCTTTTTCCAGTTAAGTTTTTCATCTATATGAATGCCCAAGAATTTCTTAACTGATACTCTTTCAATTTCTATGTGATTAATTTTAATATTATTTTGCTTACTGATTTTTCAAAGATAATATATTAGTTTTTTCCAAATTTATTGAATGTTTATTAATATCAAACCAATCCTTTATTTTAGTAAGGTCATTTTCTACTGTGGACAGAAGATGCTGTAGGTCTTTTCCTGAACAATAAAGATTGGTGTCATCCGCAAATAAAATGCAACTTAATTTGTCCACTGCCTCAAAGACATCATTAATGTACATAATAAATAATTTATATCTAATACTGACTATAGCTGACATAGATATCTATCAAACTGTGTAATTGTTTAAGATTACAAACTACTATGTAAAATGTTTGTTTGATTTTTTTTTTTATAGTTTCAGCTGAAATATAGATAGTAAGTAATTTTAAATTTGAATTCTATCAACTAAACAAAAGTTTTTAAAGCACCCATATTACACTATTTTCTGATCTCATCACAAACATACCTGAGATTTTGTTCTGTTTCATTCACATGTTTGAAACACAAACCCTGCATATTTAGGCCGAGTTCTCTCAAACAGAAAACACTCTGTTCCACCTTGTGATGTCATGTATCCATACAGGAAGTATTGTGTTTTCAAACTCCATATACCTTCACTGGAATAATTTGGATGATTTCAGCCCTGGAGTTGCCAGTCCCTTCTTAACTAAAGATAAAATGAGCTGTTAACATGAAAACTATACTGCTTCATGACATCACAAGATGGAACAGAGCATTTTGAGCTTTTGTAGACAAACTAATAATAAAGGATTGCCAATCATGTGTGAATGAAACAAAACACAACTACAGTTATTTTTTGAGGCAGTAACATTATAACATGTATTAAAGCTCACATAAGTCAGTTTTATGTAATATAGGACCTTTAAAAGTGAATACATCACCACTCATTCAAGCTGCTTCAGTTCTGGTTATGGTAAATAATTTGAATATTTGCCTGAAAAGTAAAGACAGTTGTTGATCCTGCTCACCTAGAGTGTGGCAAAACATATTGACTTTTAAAACATTAGGTCCAGTTGATAAAATAAAATAAAATATTTCTGCTTGTGTATTGATTATATTCTCATGAAAAGAAAAAGCTTAATAATTAATGGAACTGTTGGTACATTTTTGTTAGTGCACATCACATAATTTCTTACACAAGACAGATGCAAATTACATTACCACAGCCTGTTCTAACTGAAACAGGCTTACTTAAAATGCATACAATACTCAAAGGACCTCTGATGGAGTTTAAAAGACATAATTTGACCTAACACATTAAAACTTGATGGGATAGTGTGTCATCAGGAGTAGGAGCTGCTCTTTGATCACTCTGACATTTAAAGAGAGGCTCTGAGGAGATGAGAAATAGATGTGGGGATCAAACAAGGCCATATCAGCAAATGGTTTGGACAATTTTTGACTGCTATGTACTGACAATTTTGGGAAGTAACTGAATACATGCATTGAGAATACGTTTTTAGAATACTAATTTTGAGTACCTGTATTTCAGCACAGTTACTTTTTCATTTGGTGATATTCAGAATACAGTGACGTTTCTAAAATCACTGGAATACACCATGTAATTTAGGTTTCAAACTGCAAGTTATCAGTGTGAAAAACAGAACACTCTGCTCATGTGGTGAGTGCATGTGTGATTTTTCCATCTCCCATTAGTGACAGGAAATGCACAACACATAATGAAACAAATATAAAGCTGTTTTTAATACTATGTTGCATCTTCATACTATAATTTCAATGCAACTCAAGAATACATTACTCTGATTGTCCCATGTATCAGAATACAATACAAAATACATGCATTATAATGCAGGTACTCAGTATTCTGTAACTTAATACATTTTCAAAGTATTCTTCCCAACACTGTGTACTGAAGCCAAAAGCATATTTTTTCATATCCAGGCCTATACCACCAGGGAAGTTTGTGACAGCTAGTTTCTGACAGCAAAAGTAAGCTGGAAGTAGTTGTGTCCCACCCCAAGTGATTCCCATACTGTGTTCAGGACAGGTGCAGTTGGACATCACTAGTGTAGATGTGAAAATGGATGTTGTGTCTGGAAATGATTGGTCCCAGGGACAGCATGCACAGTGAGAAAGGAGTCAGACCCAAAATTGAGCCTTGGGGAATTCCTGAAGAATAGAGAGCAAGTGCCACTCTGAAATAATAAGATAATAATATAAAAAAGTTTAGTTGTCTTAGAGACTAGTTTATTTATCATGGACAATGTACATAAAACACTGACTGACACAAAAGAGAAAATATGTTTATGCTGGGTTTGAGCAAAATTTCCAGCTTTAGTTCCTGTAAGAGTAACTGAAATGGCTCCATTTGGGAAGTAGGAGGTAAACTGTTTGAAAACTTAAAACAAGTCTCTATTACGTCTATTACATTTGGTTTGTTTTTATGACAAGACAAGGGCTGATTATGCCAATTACCTAATCCTTCATTATCCTAACGGGAGGAATTGGAGTCTACAGAGCAGGTGGTGGGTTTGAGTTCCTGGAGCATCTCAAGATTTGTGCGTGCATTGGCTCATCTCTCTCTGTACACTGTAGTACAGCAGAGGACCTTAGGGAGGGTTTGGCAAATAGAGAGAGCTATAGGAACACAAGTTTCTTCAGGCACGCCCCTAACCACAGCAGTAATGGGGCTCATTACACAGTTTAAAGACATAAACAAAACTCTTTATTTTTAGGTAAAGGAAGGAAATAGTGCATTAAAGCTGTGTGTGCCTGGTACCTGTCTATATTTAGCCATACAGTTGATTGTAAAGATAATCAAGTAAGCAACAACCCTGAGCTTCAAATTAGCATTTCTCAAGTATGAGTACATTGTCTGCCAGAGCGATAAGCGAATGATTATGCCTATTGTGAACATTTGATTTAACATTAAATCTCACTCAGTACATTTTTACACAGACACACAATGATTACTTTAACAAAAGCTAACATTAAAAAACTCTTTGGACTTTGATGAACAGGCTTCACACTGCTCCTTTTGCCTTGAACATGAGCAGAGGCTCTGGTGGAGAAGCATGGGATTTGGATAAGGCCTGTCATAATTATAGTGATCATTACAACAGATTGGCAGAGGCCTATTTCAGTATCAGTATTACATTGGCATACCTTTTCTACAACACAAGGCTCTACTTTTAATCAAGTTCAGAAATATACAAATGAAATTAATTACATTTTAAGGTTATTGATGGACCAATTATACAGAAAATATACAACAATAGACTGTAGCAGATTATAACAGAAATCTTTCAATATTAGACAGCAGAACTAAATTTAAAATGTTAGAGACATTTGACCTCTCATCCATGATCTTATCTATGATTTCAGGTTAGTGAAATCAGGGTGGGTACAATCAGGGGTGTCAGACAGAATTACATAGTCTGTAATATACAATTTTCATATAAAGAGCATGTAATATGGACTCACCAAGATGAACTGGACTCAAGGCCCAGATGAAATGCGTAAAAATGCATGGCAGTCAGTTCAGGAGACCACACTTACACAACTATATGTACACTTACTAAACAGTTTTTCTCCTTTCAGGTCACCATGAACACCACCTCACTGAACCAAACACACTGTCCTGAAGTTAAAGTCCCAGTGCCCCTGTTCTTCATCATTGGAGTAGTTAGCTTAGCAGAGAACCTCCTGGTATTGATAGCAGTGATCAGTAACAGGAACCTGCACTCCCCCATGTACTGCTTCATCTGCAGCCTGGCCGCCTTCAATACGATGGCGAGTCTGACGAAGAGCTGGGAGAATCTGATGCTGCTGCTGGCAGATGCAGGACAGCTCCAGAGGACAGGCCTGTCTGTAAAAAGACTGGATGACCTCATGGACTCTCTGCTCTGTATGTCCTTCATGGGCTCCATCTTCAGCTTTCTAGCCATTGCTGTGGATCGGTATGTAAAATTTTATACAAGTTTTATCGGGGACATTTACTCTGTTAGAATGTGGTTGTGTGAATTATTCATGCTAGAATGTACTTCTCCCTTGTGAACCAGTCAGTATATGTGGGCTGATAAACCACCCTAAACCAGCCTTATGTAAGGGACAGCAAAATAATAGATTTTCAATGCAGGTTCTTTATTACTCGGATGTCCATTTTAAATTGGTACCCAAATATATTTCATTCAGATCTTATCTTTCACATCAGATCTTTCATATGTGGAGCACTCAGTCCTCGTTATTGCTGGTATAACCACTATTCAGAACAGACAAACTGTTATTTATATATGATATGATATATATGTCCCTCCATAAGAAAGAACCATTGGTACATTCGAGTGCTACCACTTGCAGTATTATAAAAAATGATTACATAATGATATGCAGTTAAAACATGTGGGGTTGTAGTATTATTCTTTTATTACAATGTCAAAGAACAGAAATAAAAATATATATTGTTGCATTAACAACATTTTCTTTCTGTATTTGTAGCTGAAATGCTGTTTACTTAATGTGATTTGCAACCACTACACAGGCAGCTAATGGGGATCCTAATAAAACAATAAAACAATGTGATGTGGTCTGAATAAACACAGAATGTGGTTTGGCATCCTTCTCAAAAACATACCCGGTCAAGCAGACTCACTACTACCATCCAATGTCAAACCTGTGTCAGGAGAATGTAACTGAAAACTCCCAGAGTGAATGAAGGCTAATGTGAACTGCTCTGTTTGTGTCTCTGAAGCCAATTATATTCTGTGCAATTTAAAAATTTTTTTTCAAATGGAACCCCAAATCCTATGGTAAAACTGATTAGTTATTGAGGACAGAATAGAATTTATGATGCAGGTCTGTATCTTTCACACAGCGCACTAGTAAGATAAAACTGAGCTGCTCACTGTACAAGTGAAGTAGTTTAGAGAAGTCGGAGGATGTAAGCTGCAAATATATGTAAGGTGTAAGGATACATGGAGGTCTGAAAAGGAGAGAATACTGTTTTGGTCTCACCACCTCAAACAGTGGGTCTAAATTCATTATTTACAGTATTTACCAAGTATTGGTGGGGCTAACATCAGCAAGAGATGACTCAGATTTCTATTTCTATTTCTATTTCTATTTCTATTTCTAAACTTCCCTGAATTGTATGTTTGCAGGAAGGTACATTATTACACACATATTATTATCCCTGCTCACCACTGTGTTTTCTGCCAATGTAGAGCTTTGCACCTATGTGTTACCATGACTGCAGTTGTATTTGTATGCATTCAACTATCTTATATCCTATAAACTATAGTGTAGTTCCCCATACTGGTGCTACATCTCTGACATTGAATTGCTGAGCGCGTACAACATTGATCACTATATAATCACCCCCTGTGCAACTCCTCTTTGGCACATGAAAAGGAAAAGAGACATGATTTTTGGTCCATGTGAAAAAATCAGTAGGCTATTGAAAGATGTTTTTAAACCCACATGAAGTAGTTTTTGGAATAGTTTCATGTCTGTGGTACTTGCCTGGATCTGGATCTGGATGCGTGACCAAACATTTAATTACACAAATGATAAGTCAAGTTTTATTAAATCAATCTGCCCAAAGGCTCTGCAGTATTCACAATGGACCTCAGCTATTATTGTCACCTGTGTCAATAAGAGGCCGCTCATGTCAGTAATACATAAACCCTCATATCTGGGATTGAATACAGTAAAAACAACCAGTGATTTAAGTCCAAAATGACAGTCATCCTCAGTAAGAATAAAGGCATGTTAAATAAATGAATAAATTGTGTATATTGATATTACAGAACAATTTCAGAAATGTTTATTTTGTCAATTTTTCCATCAAATAATGAAGAACCTTACATGTAAAATCGAACAATGTGAAATTACATGCATTGATGTTCCAGTGTCTCATAATACAACAATGAAGTATTAAGTAAGTATTTAAAATAAGTTATACCGTCAGACATGTCTTAAATGTCCTGGTTTTATTTCACAATTCCCAGTTCATTAAATACAATGTACACTTTTAACTCTGTAAAAGTTGTGAGCCTGGTTGTTTATTGTACATAGACTTCCTTTTCTCAATGACCTTCCATGACTGTAGTACACAGTAGAAGAGGGCATTACCTCTGTAGTCTGGAGTTTCTAATCTAATCGCAGAACTTTGATTAGAGGTAATTAGAGGACTTTTTGGACAAATTGCTGTTTTGCTATTTTTTTCATTTAACAATTTAACAAATTTTAAATCATAGGGATGCTGTTTGTTTTCAGTTGGAGCTGGTTAACAACTGCCCTCAGGTTCATGATCTGCGATAACAGTGGAGATTAATCAGTAGCACAGCCCACAGTGTGTTTATTATCCCTTTATGCAAAACCACATGGGCCTCAGATGAAATAACAAGATAATAGAGGGCACACTAGCCTGCAAGATTTCCAAGGGAGATTTTACCATGAGACTACAGTACATACATTGAAAAGCAGTATTAGACTTGAATTTGAAAAGAAAAAAAAAAAAAAGTTTAGACTTAGTTCACAAAGGCGTCTGGCCATGTAAAAATGATTTTATCCCAGAATATGTATTTAAATAATCTTTTAACAAAAGTAGACCTCAACTGTTGATAAACAGAAAAAATGTACACTTCTTATTTTTCTTAATGAGCTATTCTGGGACAGGAATGCAGTCTTTTATCTCAGGTGGATGTTCTCTTCCTGTCCACAGTTTTCAAACCCCGCACGCAGTCTATATATTTAATTAATCAAACCCACATTTCTGCAACAGAATTTTTGGCTTGCTCCCTCAGATGAGCCTGTGTTACTGAGAGTTATTGCACACAAATCTGATTTAGCCAGTGTGGTTTGAGATGATAAAAGAAGAATTGTGGCGGAGATGGGAGAGTAGAAGCCTTGTGCTTCTTCGTACAAACTGAAAAAAAGAAATTAAAAAGTTCATACAAGTCATATAAAAAGCAATCGTTAAAAATGAGCTTTTCAGAACTTTTAACTGTTATAGCTGTTTGCCCTTCCCATTTACCGTCTTATGTTGTGTTTGGAGTGATTTTTGCATGTTTGAGCAATCTTAAAATCATTTTATCTTATTTTCAAGATGCCATTTTGATGACCAGTCCCTGTTTCCTCCACAGCCAGCATACGCCCACTGCTTTGTACTTGTCCAATTCTCCATTTTTTTTCCTTAATTGGTGATATGCCTTGTAGTCATCACTATTTGCTTCTGTGATATGCAGCTATCCATCGGAGGTGACGATAACTTGGTGTCTCTTTGTTATGATGATGTTTATGGCAACATTAGCTCCCACTGGGCACCATCATTTTCTAACGTGGAAGTCAGCAGACTTGTTTCTTTTATTAAATAGTCTTAGATAAATATTGTGATCCATGGGTGTCATAGATTATAGCAGACACAAGCACAATAGGTCTCCTTTAAGATTAATAAATATTCTTATCTATATAGGTCCGTTGAGTTACTTAAATGTATTTTAATGTGTTCCGCCTGTCAATCAGAAGTGCTCAGCAAGCGTGTTTTAAACTCAGCCTTTCACTTCACTTGTCAGCTTCACTTTGCAGCAGATTCAGAATCTCATTTTAGATGTGACAGTTTAGTGCTTAAACTTTGGGATCTCTCCACAAAACAGCAGAGCTGTGATGTGTGGCACTGACTAACTGTTTTCAAATGAACTGCTAAAAAGTGTCCCCTTAAAAACACTTTAAATTTGAATTTATTTATAAATTTAACGTGATTATGTATTATAGTTTATATGCACTTTTAATTGTTACTGGAATGTACAGTTATGATGCTTTAAACCATTTTATAATATTGTTACCTCATCAAAAACATACCAAGAGATGTGTTTTGTTTCATTCACAAATGTTTGAATAACCCTTTATTATTAGTCTGTCTACATCCCCAAAGCTCAAAATGCTTTGCCCCACCTTGTGAAGTCATGTAGTGGTAGTTTTCAGCTACCTTTTACCATTTTTTGCAGGGATGAATTGATCCAAATGATTCTTGTGAAAGTGTATGGAGCTTAAAAACACAGTGGAGAACTTGCTGTATTATCATATGACATCACAAGGAGGAACAGAGTGCTTTTTGTTTGCAGGGTTTGTGTGTTAAACATGTGTGAATTAAACACAACTCCAGGTATGTTTGTGATCAGGAAACAACATTATAACATAGACCAGAAATACACATAATATAAACCCTTTAAACAGTAAATGTCATATTTTCACTGGTCTGCATGCCCATATGAATCAACTAAATCAAGCTTCTCTTTCTACAGCTATATCACAATTTTTCACGCTCTCCGGTATCACAACATCATGACCATGCGACGGACGGCGGCCATCTTGGCTTTGATCTGGATAGTGTGCGGAGTCTCTGCGCTGCTGATGATTCGCTTCTTTGAGTACTTCTTCATCAGGATCTGTTTTGTGGTCTTCTTCATGGTTTCCCTCTCTGCCATCTGTTTCCTTTACGTGTATATGTTCATGTTAGCTCGAATCCACGCTCAGAAGATTGCCTCCCTTCCAAGTGGGGCAACAACGTCCAGCAGGAGGCAAAGACGCTGGGGCAGTAACATTAGAGGGGTACTTACACTGACCATTCTGTTTGGGGCATTTTTGGTTTGCTGGGCTCCATTTTTCCTCCATCTTATTATAATGATGGTGTGCCCATTCAACCCATATTGTGAATGTTATAGATCTTTGTTCCAGCTCCACGTGGTGTTGCTGATGACTCACGCGCTCATAGACCCCGCCATCTACGCTTTTCGCTGTGCCGAACTCAGGCGCACCTTCAGGAAGATGCTGCTCTGCTCATCGCTGCTTTGACTCACCAGACAGAGACAAGAAATTCAACTTAAAGGTGCATTATGTAACATTTCTGGTGGAGAGGTCAGGTCCACAACCTGCTTTCTCCATGGACATGTTATTGCTTTGTCTGGAAAGTTTCACAGTGTGGCTTTAAACCTTTCTATCATCACGGAGACACAACCAGGTCAATTAATGCTCAGGTATTTTTGAGCAATAAAACCACCTGTAATTGAATAAATATAAGTTAGACCTGCTTAATGTCATGTTGTGGAATATTTAAAGCATTGAAATGACTTACAAGAAGGTTACATAATGCACCTTTAAGCCTGCATAAATTACAAGCAAAAAAGGGGGAAATGTGTTGAGGTTGACAGTACAGCTGTAACCAGAATGATAAAAATAAAAATCTAAAACAGTGAATTAAGGAATGAATGAATTCTTCTTGTGGAAGAATTTCAACTTTTTTATTTTACTGTCTAATGTATACAGCTAAAAATATCCTTATCACATGTTGATGAATGTATGAATGTATTAGTATGTATTTGCTTTACTAGGGCCAGATAGTAGACATATCATTATAGTCTTAAAACACGAAAAAATAAAAATGGATAATTACACATTTTGCAGTGGGACTAAAGTTATTCCTCACTTACCAATGCATTCTGAACATCACGACTTTGAGAGGTCAGAGGTGAGTTTTACAGTGACGGTATAAGCTAACAACAACTACCATGTAATGTGCACTCCCTGTTTATCTGGAATTAAAAATCTTTCTAATTGATGCAGACAGCACGCAGCTGACCTATTACGAGATTTAAATTACAATTAAAGTCCTGGTTATCATCGTCTCCTTTCACTGTTGTCATGGTTTCGTTGCAAGCTCCATGTACATCTGAACAAAATGAAAAACAAACAAACAAAAAAAAGTATTAAAATGTGAATTATCTGCACATGTAAGCAGGACCCAGCTGCTTTTTATTCATGGAGTTGAGTCGCACATCATGCCTTTTCTCTATTCATTTCATTATAATTCAGGCATTATCTCTCAATGTTCAAGTAAGAACATCTTGAGAAGAGGGGGGTTAGATAAGAACATATAAAAAACCTCAGAAGAAAGAAATAAAAAGTCAATGTCAATTTGAGGTCAGAGCTAATGTATTGAAATGCATTATGCTTGCAGTCTAGCTTAGTTTTTTTTTTTCTCCCCCATTTTTTACAGTTATGTAACAACAGTTCCATTTGAGTGTGTGTTCTGGCCTTAAGGTCAAAGATATAGATCTTGTGGCATTAGAGGCTTCTGGCTAAACTCTGTGACTAAATACTGCCCTTAGCTGTTGACTGTGCTGCCAAGAGAGTCCATATTAAAAATGTTTTCATAGTGGCAGTGTGTAAAGAAATCATTATTTTTTTTCCCCAGCCATCAACAGTGTGACATAAAATTTCCATAACAAGTACAGAAATTAGAACATGGTGAAGTACAGAGAACTTAACCACCTGTTATGTATGTCAACCACAAATTATGATGAATGAGGGTCTCTCTCATGCATCATTAAATTGTAATATATTATGCTGTTGTATCTTCATCAGAAAAGTTTTTTTTTGCAAGTTTTAGGTAGCCTGCATATTTACTCTCCCTCCCTCTGAACAGCTCAGAAGTTCCTTATCTTTGTAGTCCAGACATTTTCACTAAACATATTCTGATCATTGCAGAGATCAAATTGCCTCTGGATGGACAAGTAAAATTTGTTGTGCATAGACTACATTCAATTCCTATACGTCAGCACTTACTGCTATCTGCTGATATGTGTCCTGATTGATTTGGGTTGGAGGAATTCTCTCTGCACATACTCTTGTTGTTGTGAAATATTAAGATTGTAGTGTTCAAAGTGATTTAAACATCACCTAAAATACATGCACAATATTTATGACTTTCATCTTCCTGTAATATGCATTTTGAAGACTTTTCACCATTAAAATAATAAGATATCTTGCTTAAATTGTTAATTGCTATGGTGACAATACTCTGAAACCCATGTATAAGCTGTTTAATGTTTTTAAAGAACTGTGTGCAACCTGTAATCAGTTTTTAAAAAAAAAGGTACAATCACAACTGAACTTGTGTTTCCAGTGCTTTAACATTGACATATAGAGGACACATACATACATGTTTTTTTTAGTATATGGACCACATAAGCCGCACTAGTAGAGGCAGTCATCATTGATTATTTGCGGGTGCTGTGGTTTAGGCTCTGTTTTGTTTTGTTTGTTTTTTTAATATCAGCATTTAATCTGGCAACCCAACTGAGAGACTAATGTGAGGCTTATACTGTTTCTGATTGGACTGCCTTCTTGAGAACCAAAACTCCAAATTATAACAAATCTTACATACAGTTCCTTAAATGGCATTGTAAAAACATGAATTAAATCTAGTATCTGGTTACCCCCCTTTCCTTTACAACCTCATTTCCACTAGCCACTATGGGGGCAAAATTGAATCTCACGCTTGAAGATGACGTGTCTAGAAAAGGTCATTTTAATCTGTACCTGACCACCTCTTACCCCCTCTCAGGCTGTAATTGTGCAAAGGAAGCAACCAACTGTGTGACTTACTTCAGAAAGTGACAGGAAGTATATGAGGTCACTTCCTACTGTTTCTATGACTATCTTTCATTGGAGATGGAAAAATAACAGGAACCCCACATAGACTACGTGTAAATGTGCCTGTAATGATCTTGAATGAATCCACTCTTGCATTTGAAGTACTTATTGCTGTCAGTCCATATCTTTATTATTCTGTATCTTCCAGTAGTTGGGATTTTTCTACTATAAAACAATATTGTCCACATGATTACACTTTTGACTGACAGCTCCCTGTTACTGCTTAATGATTTGTTACATTCAACCATGCAGTAAATCGTGCAGAATGGCTTTTTCAATTGTTGTTGAAACCTCATCTTTTCCCGTGGTACAATTTATAAGTTGTGTTTATGTTATGTTGGAGATTCATATACAGTATCAAGGTTAGGAGAACAAATATCCATTATGGTCTTATATCTGCAGGTTTAGGGGTAGACAAAGTTGGTGTTTATACATTCACTTGTCCTGGTTTGGTTCTGGCCAAGTTTAGATCTGATGTAGCCTTGGTTTAGTACTGTCCTTCTCCAGGTTTAATGGAGATTCATTAAGGAGGCCCATATTATGCTATTTTCTGATTTATGTTATAATATTCTTTCCTCATCAAAAACATACCTGGGGTTTTATTTTGTTTCTTTCACACATGTTCAGGCTGAGTTCTTCTCTCTGTCCCACCTTTTTAAACTCCATACACCTTCAACAGAATCATTTGGATGATTTCAGCCTTAAAATTACCAATCTCCACTGAACAATAGATAAAAGGTAGCTGTTAACTTAAAGTTAGTTAAAACTATTGCCTAATGACATCACAAGGTGGAACAGAGCCTTTTGAGCTTTGGAGATGTTGACTGACCAATAATAAAATGTTACTCAAACATCTATGTTATACCTACCTGTCTTATAATATTCATGTACATTTTTATTTAGTACTCGCTGATATTTCACTGATCAGATGCTAAAACTGCATTTTGTTTCACTATACTAGTACTTGAACAAGTGCAGTGTCAATAAATTCACTCCAAACCTGCTGTTATTGCAATTTGAAATATTTTATTTAATCTCCAAGGTACTTCAAGGACTTGGTATACTTTATTCCAATAACAATGAAAATGCCACACCAGAAGCCACTTTACCTCCAAGGGCTAAAATGCACTTATCTAAGAAACATATATCTTGAATCAGAATCGGTCATTTTCATAAGAACACAAGAAGGACCTTGAGCGTCAACTTTTGTATATATTTAATGGCTACAGGAGCAACAACAGTTATTTCCACTGTATACATTAAAGTTCACTTGCTGACATATATTAACACTTTCAGCATGTACAGATGTAAGCCAAGGTGTAGCTCTCTGTGCAGTACCAAGACATATGTTTGGACAAATCATGTGTTTGAGGCACAGACTGTACAGCAAAACCATGAAACATTTGGACAATTTACCACAGCTTAGAAAAAATAAATGTGCAAGGTTCATAATAAAATACTTTTTTCAGCAGAGCATGATACATGTTGTTTAGTAATCTTTTTATAATTTCACAATAGCAAAATATATGCCAATAATAATAAGTATACATTTTATTTATATAGCACTTTTTGGACACTCAGCTCATTTAGAAGCTACAGTAAAGCATTAATCACATGATTAACTTACATATGCATAAAAATAATGGGTTAAAGCTTGAGTAGGTATCAAAATGGCCCAATATTTTCTATGTATTCTAATACACTATCTATCACTATATATATTATTATTAGACATATTGTACATTATATATTATTATATAATTGTTGATTTTTCAACAGCAGTATCTTGTCCATCTCCATATTGATTTTATAGCAACACAGACAGAATTTTAAGGACAGTGATGAGGTTTTATTATTAGTCAACCCTTCACATTTCTCATGAAGTTCTTTATATTCTTCCACAGTGAGAATCCAAAGGATCACAGGGAGGTCATGTAGACCTATTCACATATCTGCACACCCGACACTTATTATTAACAATATTGATTCTTATTGAATTTCTAGCCCGTACGACAAAAGTAGCTATGCTAATAAACTCCACATAACTTTGCATTAGAGGGCTTGATTCTCAGCAGTATCGGCCAATAGCTTATTTGCCCAAAGTCTACAGTAAAAACCAAGTGATTAACTGTACCATTGCCAAAAGTAATAAACATCTCTGTGGTCTGCCTACAACAGCTTTAACACTTTATACTGTATGTACAAATAATACACAAAGGTTTGATTTGTCCTGTCAATAAACACTGACTTTTTTCATCAAAGCAGAGTGTTCTCAGGCTCACAGGTGAGAGGTAGGAATAGCATCAATATGAATGTTCACAATGGCTTTAAAACTACATGAAAATATATCAGCAATCAATCTACAAGAAAACTTTGCTGATTTAAAAATATTTTGCTTAGATTGATTAAACACCATGCCAAAAAGAATGATTTTACATGTAGGCAATAGATTAAGATAATCTTTCACGCACTGTAGTAACTGTTGACTCTTGTATATCCAATTTTTTGCTTGAGCACTCAACTACCGCTGGCCATGAGGATGTTTGGGTTAAACATTTACCTATGCATGCTTTTAGTAACAAAAACTTTAAACTACAGACTCTATTTTGTGCCATAAAATGCTGTATTTTTACTTCCACTTTATAGTTTACTGTTAGGATTTTGACATGCATGGATGACCAATAACACTCACTTACTTTTGCCAGCTTCCATCCTTATTCAAATAAAAGTCAAGCGAGATTGAAGCTACCAACACATAACATGGACCTGTACATGAGGCTAGTTATACATTCTTTATACAGTTCAAGTGTTTGTTTACATCATCTGTACATGGACCGAGACATACTTAGCTTGGGGGAAAGAGGCTGTTATTTAAGAGGTCACTGTGTCACTCCATTCTGTGTCAGTCCATTCAAAAAAGCTCATTAGCCACCCGCTAAGAGGACAACAAGTTATGAGTCTGTCCATGAAGTGTGTAATGCTGATGGTGTTCCAAAGTTCATAGGAAGTGTGCTTTATGGACAGAAAAATGAGCCAGCCACGAGGTTATCCCCGAATGTAAACAGTGTGGCCAACGAACTCGCTACAACAGGAGAACAGAACAACAGAATTCTGGAAACACACACATTTTGCAAGAATCTACTCAACAATTGTAGCTTTTTTGGCACAAGTTTGAGATTAGATTTTTTAAGTTGGTTATCTAACATTTATATTTATTCTTGACAAATATCAAAACATTAAAATCTACATGTTCCTCCAATCATACCATTGTAAAAATATTTGTGTTATTGTCATAGACTATACACATAAATATGGTAACTGTAGAAGCTGTGATGATATTAAGTGTTAACAATACAGAATGACAATGTGTATGTAAGTTGTGCATAAATTATCCAAAATAGCATCTGCAAATTATTGATTGTTTTCCCGTTGGCCATTTACTACATCCCTGTGTGGATGATGCAAGTGTTTACAGACACCAAAGACAGCTTAAGCCCACTATAGATCATGTTTAGAAGAGATAACTCAGATTTGGCCTCAGTCTCAATGCTAATGTGTGTCACTGCATAAGATTTGTAAATATGCACAGAGGGCACATCGACAACTGCCAACTCATTTACATTCATGGCCTTTGGCACTTAAACAGAATCAAAGCATAATAATTCAAGTAAGTGTGCATTTTGTACTAAATGATGGTGTTTGTTCTACCTGAATTTAATTTTGTTTTAAGATGCAAGATGACTAATTTCAGAGTTTGCCATAAAAGCTTTGTTAATTAACCACATAAATCATGCTTTTGTCACTTATTTGTACATGTACTGTTTTGTTTGAAAGAAACATAATATAAACTGAAATCCATAAGAAAGCTAACATGAATACATGCAGTTAACTAGATTCCTTCCCAGCCATTGAAAAATATGGTAAGATAAGTATTAAATACATTCTAATGATACATTCATAGATACACCCAATTAAATCATATCTTGAAGTCAGATCTTCATGGTAATGTGCTGTTCTTAATAAACAACAAATCACAGAACAGCAAGAACCTTTAAAAGTCCAGTCTTGTCTTCACTTGTTTTTTTTTTTTTTTATCTTCTTATATCCAACACACTTATAGTACAGTATATACAGTACATGACAGATACATGTGTTCTGCAGTGTACTTGAAGTGCCATTTTCCTTCTCGTTCGCTGTCAGTATTTACCAGTTAGCGCGCACACGTTGTTGCATGCATTTCTCAAACTATAGCAACAAATGATTTCCTTAAAGGTCTTCCTCATCTCCTGGCTCCTGAAGGCGTAGATTAGCGGGTCGATCACAGAGTTGCACATAATCAGAATGAGGTACATGTTGAAATGAGACATGAAGCAAACGCAGTACAGATTCCGCGGACAAGAAATCATCAGAATCAAATGGAGGAAAAATGGTGCCCAACAAACAATGAAAATCCCAAGGAGTATGGTTAGCGTGATGGCTCCTTTCATGCTAGCGCGCTGGTGGATGGAGTTATAACCGGGTAAAGCAGCGATGCGTTTGACGTGTGAGCGGGCTAGCATGAACATGTGGCTGTAGAGGGACGCCATGATAAGGAGCATGGCGAAGAACATGGACACCAGGCAGATGATGACCGGGGTGGAGTCAGAGTAGATGATAAAAACAATGCCACAGCCTGTGCAAAAAGTCCAGATGCCTCCAATGATACAGCCAGCGCGCCGTACGGTCATGATGTTGTGGTACCGGAGGGCGTAGAAGATAGTGATGTACCTGTGAGAACAGAAGAAGAGATCCAGTCTCTATTCAGTCAAATATAATTTATAGAGCTCTTTACAACACACAAGGTAACTAAAGTGCTTTCCAATAACATCAACACAAGAACATGCACATGAACAATGAAATAAAACAAACTGTGCATAGTGTCACTGCTGAGTGTAAAGAAAAAAGTCTGAAAAGATGAGTTTGTAACCTGGATTTAAACAGATCAAAGCTCTGCGCACTGTTGGCTGTTTGACCTCAAGACCCTGTTTGAGTTCTGAACAGACAGGAGTTCAGTCAAATAGGGAGGGAAAGGCCATTAACAACTTTAAAACAAACAATAATATTTTGAAATCTTTTCTAAAAGAAACTGGAAGCCAAAACTCCAAACTGAATTTTAGTTTTCCTAAACAAAATTTTATCTCAGCAAATGCATTTAAATTTTTTTTTAAAACAGATTAATCATCTCCCAAAAGCCAGATTGACCATCAAAACTCTCAAACTTCTGCCAAGTGATTTTTCTGCTCTTTCATTCACTTGATAGTGCAGCTCAGAAGACTGAGACCCGCTCTCTGTCACCAAAGAGAATCACTGGTTTATGCAGTCTGACATTTGAGTTCATACTTTTTTTCTTTTTCAATCACTTTGGCAAATTTATCTAAGCACATTTATCTAATGAAAACTGACATCTGCAACACAGCTCACACAAAAGCCTAAACAGAATTTTACTTTTCCTAAACAAAATTTCATCTCAGCTAAAAGATGTTTTTCATTCAAAACTGTCAAGTGTTTTTGTGCTCTTTCATTCATTTGATAATGCATTATATAAATGTACACATTATCAACTACAAAATAGATTTTGCAGTATCTGATCCAAAATGTTTATGTTGAAGAAAACTGAAAGATATTGGAATAGCAAATTCACCAACTCTAAATGTGTACTGAAATATGTAAACATTTACACTTCTCACAGTGTGGATATCTGTACTTAGTCTATATTCCTACAGTTTGTACTCACTGCTGAGACCATTCTTGTGTGAAATCCTTTCTTTGTTAGATTTGGGGAGCTCACAAATTGTAGTTTTTTGCTATTCTGTTTGAATTTCTGTATTGAAAGTGACAGTGTTTGGGCCATCATCCTTAACCACTTGAGAACAGGCTGTAGTATTGAAAAAACAAGGTAATTCAGTGACCATGGATGTTTCTGCATCAGAGCTGTGTTCTAAAAAGAGCCTGAGGAGTGATGAGAAATGTTCCAAACAGAAATACACAAATACACAGAATGCAGTGATGAGCCTGGAGAAGTTGTGTAAAAGGCAATGAATTTGAATAGACTGTCATTGGTGCAGATATATACTTCATCACCACTTTAAAATGGCCTTAATAACCCTTAACAGATGAACAAGGACTTAATTCATAATGAAGAAATTGTTTAAGAATGGTTCAGTGTTCTTAATTAAGGGGTTACAGTAGCTTTCATTAAAAAATTACCATTGTTTACTTCCCCATCTAAAGTTGATATCAAAAGGCAAAATTGTGAACATCTTTGAAAACAACAACAACAAAATAATACATATTCTCTAATCTGATTTGAAACAACTAACTGGGATTTTGATTATGCAAGCCATTATCTTGAAACACTCTGAACCACTAAACATTCAAACATGGTTAATTACTATGGTTAAATCAAAAATAAATATACGGTGGTGTATTGCTCTCACTCCCCAAAAAATATTTTGGCTCAGTATCACGTAATTACGTGATACTGAGCCAAAATATTTTTTGGGGAGTGATAGCAATACACCACCGTATTACGGTATAAATAGACTTGGCAAAGAAAAAAAAAATATTTTGAAATTTTTAAAAAAGTGGGCCAAATAACAAAATTATAAACCCAGTAAATTATAATTATTACCAAGGAGAAAGAGTCTTCACCAAAACAAACAAAAATGTGTTCCCTTGTCATTGTATTCTGCCAGTATTTTCAACTATTTTAAAAATTGTTTTATCAATAATTAAATGATTTCCTATTCTGGAAACAAGAACAAACATGTGACAGCATTTGTTTCCCTCGGCCCTTTTATGAATAGCATGAAAAAGACAAATATTATGATTGACTGTGTTTATATTTGTAGTGATTTCTCATAAACCTTTTGTTGGAGCAGTCTCACCTGTCAACAGCGATGGCCAGCAGGCTGCACATAGAGGCCACCACAGAGATACAGATCATGGAGTCAAAGACGTTGTCCATCTGGCGAATGAAGTTGTCTTCCACCACCAGCTGTCTGTTGTTCAGGAGGTAAATAATGATGCTCTCCCAGGCATTGGACACACTCACCAGCATGTCTGCCACAGCCAGGCTACAAACACACGGATCACATTTGGACAGTGCGATTACTCAACAGATCAAGAGATTACTCAAGAAATACATGTATTGAAATTCAGAATAGCCCTTCCAACCACCACTAATAATATAATCACATTCACTCAGGCAAGGTGGGTGAAATGAGTTAGAGGAAAATGAACTCCCTGAGGATGTATAAAGGCTAATCCATGACAAAAACACAGAAAACAGCCAATTTAACTATTACACACATAAAAGCACTTCATTTAATGGTTACTAAGTGAGAGAAAGTACACTGGACAACTTTGTTTGCCATGTAGGTGGTTCAAAGGTACTGTGTTAAAGAAACCCGGGGGTATACTCTTTGATTAGATGTGAGGACATAAGATATAAGAAGCGGATGGCTTGGGTATCATCAAAGACCTGCCATTCAAATCATTTTCTCCTTTTGTCATGCCTTCACATATTTTCTATTACTTCAGCAGCACAAAAGAACTGCTTTATTATTCGAGAAATCTGCACACAAGTTCGCACACACACACACACACACACACACACACACACACACACACACACACACACACACACACACACACACACACACACACACTGAAACATTGCATCTATACCCACAAAGATATGCAAAATGATCTCTATAAGAAGTGGTCAGAGCAGAATTATCTACTAATGTGAAATTAACTGAAGGTCTGTAAAGCAATGAACTGGATAACTTGTAACTTGTAATATGGATGTAAATTGTAATATCGATGCAACATTACCCATATAGCATTCAGTCATTCAATACAACCCTCACAATACAACATGTGGCTAAATACACTTGTAGTACAAATCCAGACACCTTTAGCACTGCAAGAAAAAAGTGATAATATAGACACATATGTTGTTGTTCTTCTGAGGCCTAAAATGTATAGAAATTGTATGGATATTGATTAATTGAGATGAAATATGTATTGAATGAATCGTTACAAAACTGTATTGTTGCATCACTCGAGCTCAAAACAAGTATTAATTAATTAATGCATTTATATAGTGCCTTTCAAGATACCCAAAGCACTTTCCAGTTCATTGTTCATTCACTCCACATTCAGTGATGGTAAGCTACTACTGTAGCCACAGCTGCCCTGGGACAGACTGACAGAAGCGAGGCTGCCAGTCTGCACCATCAGCTCCTCTGACCACCACCATCACTGATGCACACACCACTTCCATACTAGCTAATGTGGATAAAGTGTCTTGCCTAAGGACACCTGCCCCACTGTGGCACCTGATTTTCCCAGCGGTCTCCCATCCAAGTACTAACCAGGCCCGGCCTTGCTTAGCTTCTGAGATCTGACAGGATCAGGCGTTGACAAGCCACAAAGTTATGAAAGACAGATGTATAATTTTGTTGCCTCACGGTGAACAAATCACCGTTTAACTTTTAACTCAAGTATTTTTTTCCAGATTAAAAAAAAAATATTAGTACATTTTGGTGACTCTTACTAACTGTCTGCCTCTGGAGTTGAGCTCTTGAACACAATTAGCATTCACATTTAGTTAGTATAGTATTTTATATATTTTTAAAAATACATGTTACATGTTAGATATTTATATAAATCACCAAAACACAATCCCGGTTAGTGCATCCTGTTCACTGCCAATAGAAATAATGCCTTCGTATTGTCAGTTGAATCTATAGATCTCACTAACATTAACAATGGCACATGTTACATTCATATACTGTATCCTGCATGAATGACGTCACCACCTTCACATGTAGAGCTGACACTTGTTAATGTGCAAATGAATGTGGCTCTGGGACTCATTACACAGTCTCTTACAGCTTTACTGCACTGACTATGTCAGGCACATGCACACACGCTACACATATAATCCATAGAAGAACTAATTAAAGTTGTGAAGTATACGAGTCTAAAGGCCAGGAGCTTTTTACAGAGAACAAAACATTGATTGGGTAGTTTATTAATGACTTTATTATCTCATGTGCTTTAGATGGCTCAGGCTTCACCAGGACAGGAATCAGGAATCCAAAAAAAATGTCAAGTGACTCATTACTGTACAGATAATTGGCCTTGGAAACCCTCAAGGAGAACAAAAATGAAATCTTCATGAAATATGCAGTAAAAAAAAAATAAAAAAAGGAGGGGGATTGGGATTTTAAGCAACAATCCTTCAATTTATAACTGTGGACTACAGGCATAATGATAACATATGCTATTATAAGATTCTACAAAAATCAAATAAATAAAGCCCCAAAGATTATTATTATTAGTGTTGGACGACAGCACGATCTGTAAACCAGGAAGAGGGGGCCGTTTTACTCTCACACACCTTGGGTACTATCCTGATGTCTAACAGCAGATGGCGCTGTCATCAAGTCTCCAGCAGTAAAAACTCACATTCCAGAAACACCATGCGACCCCTCTGAGGAAGACTAAACTTTGGTCTGAAAAAATAAAATGTTGACTGCAAGACCAAAAGGATTATGCTTTCATTTAACCGTATCCTTGGTATTCTGTTTACAGAGCTCCCATTAATTAAAAGAGAAGGAAAAGTCTAGTTCACTATAAGTTCATGTAAAACTAATTTCCTTTAGCCCGGCCGCTACTTGAAGATGGGCCATCAGCTTAGTTTACCTTAAGCATTTAAACCTCTATTTAACTGGCAGCTGACGATGCAGTTACAGACTGCTTACTGCACGACAGCTGATGGGCAAATTAGATCTGCAGTCCGGTGTGTATTAACCAGGGATACAAGCTTGATCTTTCCTTTTAAAGATACTTGGATGGTTTACCAAACTTGGAAGTGGGTTAAAAGCGTAAGTGGGTCTTATTTAAAGCCCCAAACAGAAATCCTTACTATACACACAGCTTATGTAACCAAGTCTTCTGCTGCTTTAGACATGCTTCACTAACATCACTCACTTTAAGTTGTTGATATACCATTTTATTTGTCCAAATATACAAATACATACTGTATATAGAAAAGCAATAGCTTTAAGAAATAATACAGTATATAGGCAACAGTAAAGAAGGGTATTTTACTATCTGTTATGTAAATAAAATAGTTACCTTTATTGTGTTACCTTTTATTGTTTTAAAACTGCTATTTCCTTCCTTTGCTCCCTGCGTTAAATCACTCCCCCTTCAGAGCACTATCACAACACAATCAGTGTGCATTACGCTAATGAAACTGCTGCACACTGCATCAGGTTTGTCAAATTGTTGTGTACCTCAGTTAAATGTACAGTATATTTATGGAGAATTGTCATGTGGGAACATGGGTGACATAGGCTTGTAGGCTGAGCACTAATTAGACAGAATCTTACAGCTAACTGTATGGAGGGTTCAAACAGGGCCTGAGAGAGATCTTTAAAATTAAAACTCGAAAAACTTTTTTGATAAGAGAACAATGTTATAACATGGTAGAAATCTCAAAAAATAGATTTAATTATGTGTGCAATAGAAATCTATTTTTATGGCTAAAAAGTTACGTATGGAGGCTTTAAGTAAGGATACATTTAAGGTCATTCAGTACTGAGAGTACCCTTTGTTTTTCATCGTAACTTTTTGCGCATCACCTGCTTGTTTCTATGAATATGTCAGAGTGTCACCTAGAGTTTCAGTGTTATTGGTGCTTACCTGCAAACAAAGAAGTACATTGGTGAGTGCAGGTTTTTGTTTTTGACAATCGCTGTGATCACCAGGATGTTTTCCAGCAGAGAGATTATTCCCAGGATCAGGAAAACCTACAGACACACAGATAATCACTTTTGTGGATAATATCCCAAGAAAACAATAAATCATACCAGGAAAGAATATTGCACTTTTCTCAAGTTTTTGGAAAAAGACACAGCCACACAGTGCAGAAGAAACTAAACAAAGGAAAGTTTTAAACATTTCTATTACACAGTCTAGACAGACAGATAACAGCACATGAAGAATGAAAGGTTTCATTAAGGTGAAGAGTTTCCAGAATGAAGTATTCACTTAGACCCTGCTCAACTGTATTTTATAAATGGCAAAGTTCTAACTGTGCACTGCTAAAAAAAGGTGAGCAATAAAATATCTAAAGCAGCAATGTTTTATACTAATGTTTCTTGATAAGGCAGTATAAATAAATAAATAAAGTGGATTAGAGGCATTAACTGACATTGAAACTCCAAAAATGGTAGTAAACACATTTATTCAAATCTGTAGGAAACACTGAATCTCAATTGCGTTTTGTTCAAATAACTAGTAAATATATTCTAAAACATTACAATACGCAAACTTTAAGGTTTGATACAATTCAAATCTGTGAAGAGTCACCCCTATTCACAGAAGGAGTAATTTTATTTTTGAGCAATAGAAACACCTCCATCCATCCATTTTTTTCCGCTTCCGGGGCATCCGGGGCAGCAGTCTAAGTAGGGACTTCCAGACTTTCTTCACCCTGGACACTTCCTCCAGCTCCTGTGGGGGACTCCAAGGTGTTACCAGACCAGCTGAGAGACAGCGTGTCCCTCCAGTGTGTCCTGGGTCTTCCCCGGGGCCTCCTCCCAGTGGGACATGCCTGGAGGTGTCCAGGAGGCATCCAGAACAGAGCCCCGAGCCACATCAGCTGGCTGCTCTTGACATGGAGGAGCAGCAGCTCTACTCCGAGTTCCTCCTGGGTGACTGAGCTCCTCACCCTATCTCTAACTGAGAACCCAGGGCCCCTGTGGAGGAAACTCATTTCGGCCGCTTGTATCCACGATCTTGTCCTTTCGGTCATTACCCAAAGCTCATGACCATAGGTGAACAAGACCCTGAGATACTTGAACTCCTTCACTTGAGGCAGGGACTCTCCACCCACCCTGAGAGGGCAAGCCACCTTTTTCCGGTCGAGAACCATGGAATTGGATTTGGAGGAACTGATCTTCATCCAAGCCGCTTCACACTCGGCTGCAAACCGCCCCAGTGCATCTTGCAAGTCTTGGTTTGATGATGCAAACAGCAGAAATGAGACCCTGTGATCCCCAAACGGGACCCCCTCCGGCCTAGAACTGTGCCTAGAAATTCTATGCACAAATACAATGAACAGAACTAGTGACAAAGGGCATCCTTGGCGGAGTCCAACATGCACTGGAAACAGGTCTGACTTACTGCCGGCAATGAGAACACAGTTCCTGCTCCAGTCATACAGGGACCGGACAGCCCTTAGCAAAGGGCTCCGAACCTCATACTCCCAGAGCACCCCCCACAGGACACCATGAGGGACACGGTCAAATGCCTTCTCCAGAACCACAAAGCACATGTGGACTGGTTGGGCAAACTCCCATCAACCCTTGAGCACCCAATGGAGAACATAGAGCTGGTCCACTGTGTGGTTGTCACCAGGGTGAAAACCACACATAGAAACACCTGTGATAAATAAATGCAATATATGTGTTTAATGTCATACCATGGAACATTCCAGGCAAAGCAATAACATTTCCATGGAGACAAGCAAGTAGCGGACCCTCCACCAAAAAAGTTGCTCAGTGCATAAGACTTAACTTACCTCTATAGCGATGTGCATTTGCTCACATGCTGCTGGCTTGGATGTCCCACTCTTGTCAGACATAAGTGGAGGGACCAGGGTGTAGTTGTGAGAGTACTCTCCCCATGATGAGTTACTCAACAGCGTCTCCTCTCTGTAGGGGGACCCCTCAGACACATTCATCCTGCTGTGGTCCAGTCCCGATTAGAGCTGCAGTAAACTAGAGGCCATTCTGCAGACAGGCTGAGAGAAGACAGAAGAAAACGCAAATGAAAATAAAGTTCAGTTGTCTAGTTGTTTTCTTTAGAATTACTCCAAAACTATGTACAAAATGAGGTACATCTAGTTCCTGTACAGGGAGGTCAGTGTGTTGGGTGGGAGCTATGCTGTTAGTGCTGTTTCATTATTGATACTTTGCAGTGACATCATGCTGGGGGTGTACTACATGTAGCTCTATTGGGGGAATGTTCATAAGTTACCATGGTAACACGATACACACAATAACAAACCCAGACAAAAAACATCTAAAAAATACTCTGTAAACTCAAGAAAAAATACCAAATGGATTGAAACACCACATTTTTAGGAGCCTCTATTCAATACGAGCATTCATTGTCCTTCGGAGTTTGATTTTCAACATAAATAGTGAGTGTGAGTAACTGAAAAAACAGTTGACTATTGCTACTTTATGACTGTTATTCTATTTGAGAGGGACTTGTTTAGCAAAAGCCTTACAGTTGTGTTCATGGAGCTGTGGTTCATCACTGAGTGCTCAGTGTCACACTTTTGTGCTGTACACCAGTGTGGGGTGGACCAACACACAAGAAGGCTCAAGCACTTGTACTTATGTACAAATGTATTCTTGGTCAGCTCCCCTCTTACCTACAAAGGCATATTGTTAAGACCCTGGTGCCTATAACCTACAGCCTATAGCCTGTTTTTATTGTTCATTCCCTAGGGTTAGGTCTGAATTTCGAAATAAAGCTTTTCAGTTTTCTGCTCCATGTGCTGAAACCTTTACCATAATGACTTGAAGTTGAAGGAGCTAGTTTCTTTCAAAAGAATGTTAAACAATAGGGAAATAGAAACACCATTGTGTAATTGTTTAACTGATCTTTTGAAGCTGTTTTGATTGTGACTGTGGGCCTATAATAAACTTGTTGCCTCTTGGCCAGGATGCTCTTGAAAAACAGATGTTTTAATCTCAGTGAGATTCTCCTGGTTACATAGAGCTTTTTTGTTTGACTTGTTTTGATCAGATGCCCCACATGTTCTCTAATTACAGTGACTTCACACGCAGTTAAAGTGGTAGCCGCAGGAACATCCTGTTATTTTAAATCAGATGTTCATAAAGTCTTTCTACATTTGAACTCTATGATGACTGGTGGAAGTGAATGCTAACATTATGTGTTTACAGAACACAAGTTATGCACACAGTAATTTACAGTAAACATTAGGCAGATTTGTATACATTCGATGACACTACACTCGGGTGTGTTACAATGTGCCCATTCTTCAAAATGTACTTAGTGAGGTGGGGATAAGTGACTTTAGGGCATCTACATTCCCAACTTGACTGGATTGTATTCTAATGGGAATTATACTTCAGATAAATAATGGGTTTAGGAGACATTTGACTTATGGTTCTAACACACTAACACACGGACTGGCAGGAAATAAAACTTTATGGTACAATGAAAAAATACACAAATTTTTGATATGAGGCAGCTCATACAAATATATTCTCAAACACAATTCCCTAAATATAATTCAGTAAATACATAAACGTGCTAGTTAGGTGGTATTTAAGTTTGGGGCCAAGAACTTGAAATCTCCAGAGCGTGTCATGGTCTAATAAAATAAACGTGCCCTAATTATATAATTAATTAATAACTTTAGTGTGGTCACTTTGACCTGGTTCTTCACTAAAGGCTCTTTATGCAAGCTGATTGGATGACTTCTGGTACAAGGTAAACACACCAATAGAAAAAAATTATGTGAAATGGAAATATCCTTCCAAAACCTGACCTTTTTGAAAGTTGTAGATGCGGTTGAAATGTCAGAAAAAAATTACAATCTTTGGGGAAATCTGAAAGGATAGCCTGATAGGACCTGTTATACCAGTAAATTCCTGCTTAAAAAGTCCAGATCAAACTGTATTTTGAGTGTTCTGTCTTGTTTCAGACTGAATGCTATAAACTTAATCCCATTACAGAGTTATACCATGCAGAGTGGAACAATATTTAACCTTAGCTGCGAGGCAAAAAGCACAAAGCCAGTGTGTTTTTTTTCTTTTCCTTTTACAATCTATGATGCAGGATGCACTTTTGAAGACAGTAATTGGAGGAAGCATGGATTATTTGTGCCAATGGGAATTCAATTGTTTGGGGCTTTAAGGCAAACAGCAGCCCTGCATCAGTCTTTCATGTTGCAACTGGGCATGTTAATCACAATTAACCTTTCAAAAGAGGCACCCACGCAGACACAAGGAGCTAATTTCATTTACTCCTATCTAGTCTGTGAGTACTACATAACTGTAAATGCTAAAATTATATTTGTACTGTTGCAAATGATGTGGCTTAGTCTTGGACCCTTGCTAATCACCTTTGATAAGCCATATCCATTGGACAGACACATAACACACAGACAGGGAAACAACCATTCGCCCTCCAATTCAGTCACAGACTATTTAGAATAATATGGTTATAAACAAATCTATCAGTTACATTAGTCACCTCAGTAAGAGGATTAAATCAATGCCGATCCTGTGGGGAAGCAAAGACATATTGGGATATGGTTGCTTAATAGGCTATAAATAAATTACTTTTAATTACTGGTTCTTGTCTATTTCCCAAACATTTTCTCCAGACATTTCATCCTTCATTTTTTTCTCTCTTTTCTATATTGTGCCTTTACTGGCCTAAACCAACCCAGCCTGGAAGAGATCTGCTTATTATGAGTCAAAACACACTATATTTAGACTTCCAGTAAGCCTTTTATGAGCTCCTATCCGGGGACAGTCTTGTTCACACATGGAAGCAATGTATAAAATGTAATGTAATCCTAAAGTAAGATTCCTGACTGTTTTTATTCAAATAAAACATTCTGATTGAATTTAACTTTCGTAAAAAGATAAAAAATTTAAAACCTGCCTAGAGTATTTACATAAACCACCAAGATTGACCTTGTTTCATCAGTCCTGTGAAATACGGTTTCAAAACCCAAACTAAATATTAGATTAAGCTTTACATAAAATGTACCACTCATAGTAAGCCAAAACAGGAAATGCATTCAGATGACTGTCTATATCTTCCATTGCCCCAAGTAAGTTTTTATTGGAGTGGCAAGAAGCAGTGCTTTGCAGCTTGGATTATGACTAATAAAAAAAGATTAGATACTATATGGTCTGAAATACACAAGATTGTTTGAAGAGGTATAGCTGAGACAAGAAAACATGGGGCTTGAATTGAAAGGGTCGCAAATAGACCCATTAAGAAATAATCTTTGTTAAATGATGTAAAACCAAACAAAAGCGATGAAGTTAATGGGCTGAGCTATACAAATGTTTGTCCTAGAGTCAGGTTTCTCAAGAGATCGCAGCTTCTGAAGTTTAGTCCAAACTATTCTGTTAATACCCATCTTATTCGTGGGGCAGATACAGAGCACTTTTATTTATGCACATGCTTATAGATATGAAAACTCTATATAGACAAAGACAAAAATAATTAAAAAATGTATCTCTTTCATTAGCTGTCTAAATGCATACTGAGAAAAAGGACACTTTACATCTTTTGAATTTTCCCCTTCACCTTGTTTTTTCTTCTTACAACCATTGTTCTCTATAATACTACCACCATGAGAAACTTAACACTTCAGTCTTGTATAGATCACTGTAAAAAAGAAAACCATGGTAACAGTGTGTGTTTATTTGCATAAGAGAAACTTGGCAAATAACCATGGGCATTCCCATTAGACTTTTACTTAAAACTCATAGAATATAAAGTCAAATACAAATCTAAATCGATATAAATGAAAATGATCTCTCCATCTCAAATCAACCACCAGCTACATCAGCCTTTTATAACTCCATTCCACTAGCAAGAGGCACCATTAAGTATAATATATATTTATATAAACAATAAATGAAAGTTATCCATCAATATACATGTATTATCATTTGCAATTATCTGACCAAAGAGGAACATTTAAACATTTCTACACTGATTTGGGACGCAAGATGACCTCACAGACCTGTATAAATTTTGTCTTTACACAGCAATTAATTAAGCTCGTTCCATTGACAGAGACATGTGGATCTTAACTGTAAAATCTATAAGCAGGCTTTCTTGTATTAGCCTGCCGCTGAGTGATTCATTAATAAGACGGTGTGCTCTGCATTAGCTACGATAAACAACAAGAGGAAGGCCTGACTTTTGAAACATGGATCTGTCAAAGCAACTATTGTTCCCTGTAGATTATAAATCCCTTTAACATTTTCAAATATCACAATAATAAGTCTAATTAATTAACAAGCAATTCATATGCCTTTATCTAAGCATTATCCATCAACTGACTAGTGGCTTGCGTACCTCGGTTACATATACTTTTCTATTTGTGAATTCAGTAACACATGGAAATGCAACGTTGTGACAGCTATTTGATTAAATATAACCTTCCTTTCCTAGAACACTCTCCAATTCTTTGCTGTCGTTTACCAAAAAGAGAAAACATTTTATTACTATGTCTGCCCACATTTAAAGAAAAAAATTGCTTCTGTGTCCCTTTACCTCTTTACCTTTAATTTCCCTTGGGATCAATAAAGTGTTTCTCTTTCTCTCTACCTTAAGGAATAAAATGAAATCATGTCCACAGTGAATATTAGACTTTCTTTGAACATAAAAGTTGCCTCAAAATTGGAATATGCAGAAATAGTTTCCTCCTTAAAGGCCATTCTATGAAATGATTATTGTAGTCATGGATGTTTGGTTAGAAATATTAACAGAAAAATCTCTGTTATGTCTGGGGAAGGTGCTAATGCAAACACATTTCAGTTTTATTAAATACAAAAAAACATAAAAGTACAGAACATCAACAACATGTGGAAATCAGCTGAGCATACCTCAAGGATCAGCCCTATCACCGTCATTATTCTGACATTACATAAGACAAAAGAGTGAGGTTTGTTTAGATTAACTAGGTGATAGAGATTTAACACTAATGTTTACCGGTGTGCTGGAAACAATCACAAAAATTATTATTATTTCATGACCTACCCAGCTACGACAAAGGATTCCACCCAACTCCACCCAACAAAGGATTACATTCCAGTTCTATGGCAAATATAATAAAGAACCCCAGAGCTGCCGGTCATAGGGCACTGGGCTGTAGCACTGCAGCACTAGAGATAATAAACACAAAAACACCCAGAAGGACATGAGGGAAGAGGAAGTTCACAACTCCCTTTTGTACTAGCTGAGTGATGCCCCAGCTGGAGGGTGGAGTGAACTATCATATTTGCGTACTACATCACAAATATCTCACATGTGTAATGAACAAGGTTTCAGAGTAGCTGCAGAGATCCCAGCTGATGCTTCTCTACAATTATTTTTTCCGAAAATAACCCTCTTGTGTTGATAAATAAAACCTCTCTTGAAACCGTCAGTGAATATAAATGCCTAAGAGCTGCACTTGACTCCAAACACAGATTCAGTCAGCAAGTGAAAAAGGTTGTTAATGACATGAAATTGAATCTATACTCTTTTAATTGTATAAGAGATCAGTGAACTATGTTGTATTTTAAACACAATAATTGTCTCTTATTTAATATATATGCACTAAATTGTCTTGTATTGCCATTCTAAGAAGCAAGAGATGTTCCAATAATTTCTTCTTGAAGTGAAAAACATCCCCAAAACATCATAAAGTTGTCCTTGACTGCTTGTGCTTTTTAACTAATTGTACATTTCTGTCTGGTGTATAAACCAATAAACAAAATCCACCCTTTTCTGTCGCATAAAAAGGTTTGTTTCTTTGTAGCTTTAGTTCTATTTAAGCACCCATCAGCACTGACCACTCTCCTTTTATGTGTATGCACGCCTCCTGCTTTCACTCACTCCTCTATCAGTGGTGATACCCCAGGGAGGACTGCTATTGACAGGGACTTTTGTTCAGTGTTTTGCTCCTTGTAAAATGTCGAGGCAGGCTCTGCTCACCTACAACATCAAACCATCACTCTCATCTCTGCAATGCAATTCAAATGCCACTCCGATCCACACAGGGCTTTGGGAGTCAGGAGCAATGTTAACTTTTGAAGAGTTGAAAAGAAGGGATGTCTCTATAAGATCCTTTGAACTTTCCTCTAGTATGACATAGTCGAGCTAAAGAATACCAATATGTGTGTGTCTTTATTTTCATGTATTTAAAAAAGATGAATTTAAACCTGAAAGTGCTATGTACGCATTTGAACCATACCTCAATTCCACTGAAAGGCAAACTGTCAGAATCAGAGTTTGACCTTCTCCATATCTTAAGTGAGGATTTAGGGTTATATGGGGGATTTTCCTGTTGTGCAATTCAGAAATTGAAAGGTCACAGTCGAATATTACATACATTCTTGCAAAAAACATGTTTTAGATGGATAGGTAACTTCATTATCATGCAAACTGAGCACTTTGAATGTTTATAAGGTTACCATTACTACCACAACCTTGTCCCGTAGTCTAGTGCTATAGTTGGAGAATCATTATGGAATAAAACACTTTTTTGCACAAAATGGAAGGATTAAACAGGATAACTTTTTTTTAACAACACAGTTTTCCCTTTTAAGGTGCCTTAAGGTGATCCGAGCATTATTGATTAATAGCAGGGTGGAATCAATTATGGAAACTGGAACAAGTAGGCATGAATCAGCACAAAGTAGGAGAGAAACATCTTAGCAATTGCAGCAAAGAGGATGGCCTTATGTTGCATAGGGTAATAAAATATATAAACACCTATTACATTATGACCAACAAGAGTGAATCAAATGTCCAGGAACTAAGGGAATTATGACAAATGGAAATGGGCAAATGCCATTATAGAAATATGTAGATGTATTTGGTCAGATTACCTGCCATCTAATTCCCTTAGATATAAAAAGTTACATTTAGCCACTATAACACAGTGTTCAATGCAGAAATGTTTTCAAGTGGCACTAAAATTTTGAGAGGTTTCACTAAGTAGTGCATTACTTGGATTTCCTCCAACTTCCTGTTTTGTGGAGAGCAGCAACTTGGCAAAAGGTGTTCAGGCAGTTTACAAAGATACTTTTACAAGCTGACAGGAATTTGGTTGCTCCTGTTACATATGCTATTGCTTGTAAAGAAAATTTCCAAAGTGCTCATCTGGACACTGTTTTTAATCTAGACATTTCAGCTCCCATACAGAAGCCATATTCAGTTTGATCATACTGAAACTCTTTTCTTTCAAACAAACATGACATTAATGTACACTACCATGTTGAATTATTTATTTAAATCAGAGCTGCAGAGGAGAATGAGGAGTGATGTATTGTTGTCCATTTTGTAAGTGTTGTAGTTTTATATATAGGGTCATGTGACTTCTCAGTTGTTCCCACCGCTGGTTAGGATGGTCATATTCTACAAACGTAGTTCAAGTTTCTTTTCTTCTCAGCCAAGGACTCCTTTGGTTGAGCCTGTGACGTAACTCCGAAGGAAAAGGCGTTAGGAGCTATAATTTGACTTATTAAAAACAAGCCTGAGTTTAAGTCCAGCCCCAAATGACCTGCCCTTGTTTTCTGTCTTTCTATCCTTATGGGTTGTTATGCCACTGTTTTGTATTGGCTGTTACTTGCTTGCTTCAACTCAACTTTTTTTTTCTCTCTGCTTCTGGATGGGAGCTGAAATGTCTTGATTGTAAAAACAGTGTCCAGATGTCCACCACTGAAACCTTCTCTACACAGAACCACTCCTGGACGAATAAAGGATTGCACTTATCTTATCACCATCTTATTCAGTTTGGGCGTTATGCAATTATTCACCCTAGAGTGATACAACAAAACTTACTTTTGTTTGAATGTAAACTTTGCTGCAGTGTTCTCTGAGTGTTACATATTTTTTTACTGTGACAAGATGTACTAGTGTGGATTTTTTAACTCAAGTTTGGTAATATTCTATGAACTTTTTCCACTTTAAAAAGTCATAAAATACTACCTCAAAAGACAACTGGAATGTGCCTTTATCACACTGGCAGAATACCAAGTTTAACAAGTATCATAAAAAATGCATGAGGTGTCTACAGGGTTTTTAAGTGATAAAAGTGCAGACTGGTTAACACTGCAGCATGGTCAAATTTCAAGTTAGTCAAAAACTCTTGCTAAAAGGAAATTACAAACTGACTTATGTAGGGTACTTATGCACATTTATGCCACCTTAGTCCCAAAGAAAGTGAACCAGATTTTTTTTATTCATATCGAACACCCAGCACTTTCTGTACCTATGCTGACTGGAGTATGAGTTTATTTGTCATTCATAGCTCTGCCATTAATTCTCACCTCCTGTTACCTCTTTTCACGTCGTGCTGCCAGTGCATCTCAGCGTGAGATGAGACAAGCAGAAAATCATCAATACCTCACAAAAAGTACGCAAACAATGCTCAAAACGCACCAAAAGCATCTGTTAAATAAAACATTTAAAAGATAACACTTGTCAAAGATCAGATTTAAAATATCTAACTTTTAATATAAAATTGTGTATTCCTGAAACTTTTTTGAACTTGTCAACTGAGCAACCTTAGTATTTTGTTCAAGGTTTTAACAGTTTTTGGGTCAAGTATGCCTGTACTCAATCAGTCATTTTCTATTTCAAAGGATGATTCAATTCAAACAGCTGGCTTACTCAAAACCTCATTATGTAGTCACCAAGTCCACCCATGTCTCTCATTTGCAAGGACAATTTTTAACCTATGAGTAAACTTTAAAGAGAGAACACAATAACTCTGGTAGGAAATGCAAACTCCATCCCAGCCTGAGGGTCAACTTTGCAATCCTCAACTACACTAAGATGATTTTCGCCACCCACATAGACCAGTTTTCCATTTCGACAATGTCTAGCAAGTAACTAGACACCCAAACTGCGAGAAAATGGACATTTATAAAAGAGCATCCTTGTACATCCAGCCTAGACCACAAACCTCTGTTGGCATGGGAACAGTTAGTTAAGGTCGGTGTGTCTCAGAGGGTGAAAAGTATAGTGCATCCTCCCAGGGATTTGACAAAGACAACCGCAGCGCCAATAAGGAAAAAAAAAAACATTTTCGGTGAAAGTGGTGATACAGAGAATTTGGGGTGAAAGAAACAATTGGTTTGGGTTTAATTGCAAAGCAGCTGTGACAATCTTGTGACAGCGCCTGATATCATTTCTTACTTTGCTCATGATTTGAATATGAATAAGTTCTTTTAGAGATAGGATTTGATTTATGGAAGTAGACCAATAGAATTCACAACAACAAAACTGGTTCTGATTCCACGGTTTCAGGAAATATCACAGCATTCTATAGGCCAATAATATTTATGACAGATGGTGGAAGCAAAAATGTGTATTGGTAAAAAGCAGATTTTTGTTGTGATATGGTTAGACTTAGACAAACTTTATTGACTCACAAGGTAAATTATTTGGACACAGTAGGTCACACATCACAATATATTAAGATAACAAAGAGCAAAAATATAAACGGTAATACTGTAATTAAAAATAAGCAGCAAAAATAGCAAGAGGCTTTTGTGAAATAAAACACAATTATATAAATGTATTCATACAAGTGAAATTAAATATAGTAATAGAGAGGTATCTCAACTATATACAAAAGTTTGTGGGTCTAGTGAGTAATAGAAATGATCAGCTTCAACATTTGTCATTTTACCTTTTGGATATTAAGTTCAATGTTTTCAATAACTGGCGCTTGCCCCCATGGGACATCATTACATTCGAGGCAGAATCTGAAAACCATCGATACACCATGACCCACTGAACATTTTGATGTCACAGCAGCTCTTGTTCCATATAACAATGTCTACACTATAGAGACAGTCACGTTGCCTTTCTTCTCTGCTCAATTTAGTGCAGTTTCATCAAGTATCTTGCCATTATCTAATATTAAATGAGACACACTTTTCTCCCTGCTTCTTTGAAAGCTTTTACCATGACATGTTTTTTTTTTTTTTTCTTTATCCTGGCTTTTTGGTTGACTTACATTAGGTTTCCATGGCAGCAGAAGTTATGTCAAGATGTACCCCTCAAAAAATAAAGAACATTGGTCAAGGAAAAACTCTCAAGTTTTGACAGCCAATTATTTATGGAAAACTGTGAGAATAGCATGTTATCCGTATATTGTTATCCATCTATAAATTCTCATTACTTTGCAGAAACATTGAAAATGGTATAACAGAGTATGGGAGTGTGCATGTATTTATTAGATTATGGGAACATCAGTCTGCAGTATAAGTAGTAAGACTGACTATAGTTAGAATCAGTCTATGGATTTGTCTGTGGATTTGTGTGTATACAAGCATCAGTCAGCTTCTCACAGGCTTTATCTGTTTCCAGTCTGTCTGATCTCATTGATGAAAGGAGCTTAAGCAGTGTTCATCTTGTGACAGCACCTGATGCAATACCATTAATACAACCACTGAACTTATGAACAAGTACATCTTTGAGCATGTGAGGGCTTCACAGTAATCGCTTAAGGGGAATGCCAAGCTCACTATTGTATACTGTAGAGACTTGAACGTTCCTTGAGTTCCTTGAGTTTTTTTACATACTGGAATATGCTCACCGTGTTCCCTGATTTCACTTGCTCATTGGGGCCTTTCAAGAAGAGTGAATAAACTGTTTAATAAATACAAATACAAATTGACATACGTAAGCCACAGTATCTGGAAAAGAAATGTAACCAACAGTTAAAAGTGACATGTAAGATAGAGGGATTTTTGAGCATTGCCATGGTTTGATAGAAGGCGTCTTGATGGAGAAGGGCTGACACTTAAGTCAATAGCGAGACACAGCAACGAGCTGGTTGCCGTGATACTGTGCCATTTCCTCTTGTGTTTTGACCAGCGCAGACCTGCTGTAAGTACTGGCAGAATATGAATGTGTCAAAATCCGTGATCAGCACACCATTTGCATAATACAGCAGAAATATGTCTCACTTCTCACTTTGCACTAGATTATTATTATTATTATTATTAATAATAATAATAATAATAATAATAATAATAATAATGCATCAGTTTTAAATAGCATTTTTCTGGACACTCAAAGACGCTTTACAGAGTATTATTCATTCACTCCCCACTCACTATGGTCACATAATGGCACCTCCAATCCCTACCATCACTCACACACACTCCACTTTCATACTTGCCTAAGGACATAACAAGAGTTTTTGCAACTGGTTCTCCACTGTGGCACCTGATTTTCCCAGCAGTCTCGCATCCAAGTACTAACCAGGCCTGGCCTTGCTTAGCTTCTGAGAGCCGACAGGATCAGGCTTTGCCAAGCCGGTATGACCACGAATAAGAAGATTAAGAGCCAAACTATCAGACCAGGGCTACAAGACTTTCTTCAGGTTAAATACTTTCAGTTCTAAACACAAAGACAAGCAGCTTTTTATTATGTCAGATTAACTGGTTCAACACAGCTGGACCTTCATTCAGTCCAGCTCCTTAATTCTGAAAGCGTATTTTACACACTAATAAGCAGTCATTGGGTCTTTGTGGAATGCAGGAGTGACAAAAATTGTAACTATTTATGATATTGAAACTGGCAGGCCCATTCATCAATTAAAGCTCATACTTTGACAAATAATATTCCTATTGCAAGATATTTTGTGAGATATATCGAAAACTTGATAATACTGAAATTGTCGTTTTGGAGATATGCAAAATCAGAATATGGAATGTGTCAATGTATCAATAAACAGCTAAACTCCTCTCACAAACATATTTCAAATAGAGACACTAACTTGGGAAGTACTTGAAGGACTTAAGGGAAGAGTGACGGGGGAGGAGGAGCGGGGTTTGGGAGTATAAGGAACAGTGTGAACATCTGACTGTAATGAGGGCAGTTCGTTGTGATGTCACATAGTACTTCAAATTTAATAGACAATACTATTAAAACACCACATGCAGAGTTTATCAATAAAGATCATTTGGTGTGATAACAGATTCTAAGCATTGCATTTGTTTATGTCTATTCAATATACTGTTTATATAACTTTATATTCTTATATTTTGAACTTATCATCAATGGTTTGGAACTGTGCCAGCATTTCAGAGAGTTTAAATTCAAAACATTTTACTCTCAGTTTTAATATGACTTCTTCTAATTAAGTCCATCACACCAAAGACTAAAACACTGACACACTAATTGAAGGTTGAATATAGCAGGCTTTTAAGGAAATCTCAAATTACAGGAGACCACCGACCACCAGGGGAATATGTACTAACTTCTACCTTTTGAGAATAAGCTTATTCAAGGGGAGCAAATGGTTAACTACAGCTATCTTATCTCAGATATAATCAGTCCCATGGTGCAACTGGTTCCAGTAGTGATGCTGTGGACAACAAAGTGCTCTTTGATCTTGTCATGGCTACGCCCCCACACTGTGATAAGGAACAATTTTTCATTTTACCACACAAAAACACAAAAACACTATTGCCATTCAAGTCATGACCAAGTCTGTGTTAGTTAATAGCCTCTTCAGGCCGAATGCTAATTAACGGGAGGTTGTGGCTCACAGAATCACTCACACCATTAGAGACACGGACAGTGGTCTTGATTTATTCAGCAGGAAAAAAAATCACAATAAAGGCTGAGGATATATTTGTCTTTTAACACATACATAGAAAGACAATGTTTTCTCCATCCCATTTATATTCACAACGACAAGCTGGGGCTAAACCAGTGATGGAGGTGAAACAAGTTAAGCTAAATTGACAATAGCTCTGGCCAAACTTCTAAGTCTTTAATTCCTTAATCACCATTTAGAGCTTTAGTGTATCGAAGTGTAGTCAATTAGCAAACATTCTTGGAGACTACAGCACATGCATACATGCACATGCATACACAATGCATTCATACTCCAGATGTACAGAGTAGACCAAACATTTAACAACAGTTTAACAATAACATCTATCAACACTGTGCCTGACCGAAACAAAGATACAGCTGAAGACTTTTTGACACATAATATTGTTTTTTTTTTCATAGTGACATTATGGAATTATGAGATGAGTCATTTGAATCTTAGAAATGGGCTTTTAATTCCAAAAGTCTACTGAAATCTCTTTGTGCAACAATCAGTTAATGAAACACTTCACAAGACCAGAGAGCACAAGCCTTACTCGAGTGCATTTGAAACAGCAGTACCACTTTTTGAAAACTCATCTAAGTCATTAGTTTCATCAGAGAGGGTTTTGTAAATGAAATATTTTCTAGTCTGAAGGCTTTAGTGCAAGAGTTCATAACCTTTTCTGTACAAAGTAACCTGGGGCCCAATGTCATATTAAAAGCATTATATTCTACTCATTGTGGGACCTCATGGAGCTGCTCACAACCCCACTTTGGGCTTGGCCCTGTGGTTAAGAATCACTGCTTTAGTGGACTCGACAGCTGTAGTGTAACATGGAGGAGAGAGGCTAGAGACGTTTAAGGTGGGAAAAACCTAATATGTGCAACACCTTTTTAATGTTCTTTCTCGCTTCCTCCCTGTAGCTTGGATATTGCTTTTGCTTGAAGAACTTCCATATTGACATCCACTGTACATGGCACACACACTGAACTAAAGCTACTATCCTTTTATTACATCAGACAAGGACTTGGACAAGACATACAACTGAACAGCTTATCTTGTTTTTAATTTGACTTCGTGATAGATTCCACCTGCAACTGCACCAACTAAAATCTTATGGGAATGCCTCTTCTCATTATAGACCCTACGCATTTGATATGTAGTGGCTTGAGTCTAGTGTTAAGGGTAATTTTTCATTCTTTGTGACAGGAAACATCTGTGAACCTTTTGCACAAAGCCTCTGTATCATGACTCACAGACCCAGGGGCTGTAGCTCAGAGGTTCTGCTTAAAAAGTTCAGGGATTAGAGTTAAGCTTCTTTTATTGCCCTTGGTAGTATCAGATCGCAAAGAGGAAGCAACAACTGATTAATGCAGGGAGCTGTCGAATACATATTCTGTGTTGATACCAAGTAATAATGTCTACAAAACTAACTATAACTGCATTGTCTTGTCAGTGATACTTTATCCCCATCTGTATACATACTGTGTACTTGCACTGTACAGAAAAAACACAAAATCAAGAAACAACTAAGATGAAGCTCAGGAAATTATTATGATTATTCCACTACGAAAATATCATCCCCCACTGAGGAAGCTAATTGTGACATTTCAGTGCTTTAATGTGCACAAATAATTTTCACAATTTAACTTATTTCTAAATAAACTATTTTGGATCTAAAACAGCTTTCAAAATGTTGAAAGATGTTGTACTTTGGTTGCAAGACTTCAGTATGGTAGCTTGGTCTGTGGCCCTTCCCGCCTTATATATATTCAACACACAGTCCTCAGTAAAAAAAAAAAGTGGCTAAATAACAAATAAACTAAACCTACACCAGGCTTCAATATGTAGATGGCCAGTGTCCTCATGTGAATTGCATTTCATAGAGTGTAGTAATGCTGAATCTGTGATTACATTCAAATGAACGAGACATGACTGAAGGGTATGGGGGTAACCATCTACATAACCATATAGATTGTCCACTTCAAGCTCTGACTCATGGCTTCGCTTTAAGGAAACCTTGTGATCTAATTAAACTAATAGGCTTTTAGACCAATTAGGGGCTCTGAGTGTTGGAATAAATGTGATTAAACATTGACAATGATGAACTAACCTCACAGGACATAATGGGAAGAGCCACCAGTTGTCCGAACAGTCCTTTGACAGTGATTGCATTTTTAAATGGTGTCTGGGTGAAAAGGGTTATAAGCATATGAAAGGCCTCACATTAAAGATGCTCTACCTGATTTTACTATCTCTTGAAAAACAGAAGTCTGTTTTAAAAATGGTTTGCAGTTATTCATTAAGTTATTAATTTTTAAAGTTATTAATTTCTTGACATATACAGGATTCTAATTATTAACACCTATGAACTTTTAAGTGTTTTTTGCAACTTTGGAGGCAAGACCAGAGTTTTGATGTCACACTAAAGCAAACAACATCTAGCATGATAACAGCGCATCTGATTCTTTGTAGATGAAACGCTTTATAATTGCAGACAGATGCAGATAGCAGTGAGGTCTGATTTAAACTCTAAGTTTAAATGTCAATTTGTCTATACTGCGGCAAGACCACTTTTGCTCAACTACAGGGAATAAATTGGGTACAGCCATTTTGACACTTTAATTTAAAGTAGAGCTCAGCAAAACTTTTTTCTTAAACTTGTTTGGTTACAGTTACTTCACAAAAATATTTGTTTTGTAGAAAATGTCAAAATTCAGTTATGTAGACCTTGTTGGATACTATGAAGTTGTACCTTAAATTGTCTGTCTGTTCAGATCACATTTGGTCAGCTTTAAAGAGCCCGTATTACGCTGTTTTGTGATGTTATAATGTTGTTTCATCATCAAAAACATGCCAGGAGTTGTGTTTTGTTTCAGTGACACATGTTTAACACACAAAACCTGCATAGTTCTTTTCTCAAACAGAAAACTCTCTGTTCCATCTTGTGATGTCATGTGGTAATGCAGGAAGTGTGCCACTGTGTTTTTAAGCTCCATGCACCTGTACTAGAATCATCTGGATAAGCCCTGGAATTGCCTGTATCTCTACTAAATGAGGTAAAATGTAGTGGGTAACTTGAACTACCTCTTCATGACATCACAAGGTGGTACAAAACATTTGGAGCTTTGGGGATGTAGACAACCTAATAATTCATGTTACTCAAATATGTGTAAATTAAACAAAGCACAACTCCGGGTACATTTTTGACGAGGTAACAACATTCTAATATGACTTTAACCTCACAAGAGTCAATTAAGAGTAATATAGAAGCTTTAAAGATGGCAGGGATCATACTGAGTGACATATTGCAGCTTTTATCCTTCAGAGTCCATTGGCACATTTTTTTATTGCCTTAAAGTGACGATGCAAATAAAATGTTGCAAAGCTTACAGAATACTTTGAACAGTTGCCAGATGCAGACAACCTTTTTCAGCAGTATGGGAAATTACTATTGGCAACAAACACTGTCAAGATTCTATGTCTATTTTAGAAGATGGGGGTTTGGCCAATAATGCTGAAGTGTTGAAACTGTTGCTGCAAAAATGGCACGCCATAAGTCTGCCACTAATAAATTACCAGTTCTAAGTGCTCTTCAGTTACTTTTCCCCCTTGGCAGATTGACAGGTTTCTCAAAACAGCACTCAAAGATTTGTTGAAGATGTTATATTAATTGGAATCAGGGTGAATGAGAAACTGGTGAAAAGGTTGAGGTGTAATTGACAGACATGGAGGCAGCCAACATTAAAAAAAAAAAAAAAACTGTGTAAAATGTTTTTAAAGTTCCTGTGGCTGATTTCAGTTCATGAGTCAGAAACTTGTTTTAGTTTACATTTGCCGTGCCAACTTAATCTTTTCTGCCACTGTGATATTGCACCATGACACAGAAACTACTGGGTGGTATTATGCACTTGGTTCCTTATAGTTCTCCAATCTCTGCCCATTTGTTAATTTGAAAATGCTCCATGACAGAATATAAAATGTGTGGGTAAATGTTTAGTTTCCCATGATTCTTAGTAATGTGCCTGATTGTATGAAAAAGGTGACCCTGTCTATATTGTTTGTATTACCCATTTATTGCCATTTAAAATGAATACATTATATTTTACTGTCTATTTGTTCTTATTTAACAGCTTTTACTATACAGTGTATGATGTAAAGAGCATTTATCTGGCAGACTATAGGAGCATGACGAGCATATCAGTCTGAGTATTGATGAGATTTATAGATGCAGTCAAAGAGGCCATGGAGTTAGTTGGTGTGGAAAAATAGACCACACAAAAGTATATTTATAGCAATGAAGAAAATAAATAATTCTGTGCATAAACTTTTTTTGCATAAATAATCACTGGTGAAATGGCACTTTTTACAAGGTTAATTAATCATTAATTTCATATAAAAACATCCTGGGCGGTGATCTTTAGTTTTACATTTGCAAACTGTCACGTGACTGATGATGAATATGCACTTGGCTTGCATTATGAACTGAACATACATGCACATATATGAGGCAGAGCTACTTACACTGAATACAATGTTAATTCACAAAATACATTCAGGTATAAATCCTTTTTATCTATGAATAAATGTGTATTCAATGCAAGTCCGCCTTCCTCATAGTTATGTTGTGAATGTGATTGATCACATTAGCAGTAGGCCTGTACTGCTGTGCAAGTCCCCATGTAAAACACTGGGTTCTTTGTTTCAGAATCGTGAGGGTCTCATTTCGTTTTTCAGGGCAGAAGACTATGATTATGTGGCATCAGCTTTTGTGAACACCAAATCCCCAGGCAAAAATACATGCCCCAGGAAACCCCCAGAAATATGAAGTGAGATAACAAAAGAAGAAAAAGAAAAAGCAGCAGCAGTTGTCCAGAAGCAAAGCCCATCCTCAGTCTCTCTGCCTGCTCCAAAGTGCTATATGGACTATAAGCCTATTAGTATTTTAAGACATGCTGGACAAAAAAATTAGAGTGGCCTGACAAACCAGTTAACAAATAATATCTAATGTATTTGTAATAATCATTACATTCTATTAAAGTGTATTGAATTTTTTTTAATTTTGTTCACAGTACATATACCCCATTCGTACATTGAATATTTAATTAAAATCTGGACATGACATGGTTTGATACTTGTATTTTAATAGGATTACATTGTACACAGAGTAGAAAGCTGGATGCTGAGGTTAGAGCTCCCAGGAAACAAGAGAGCAAGTAATGAATTTGAAATCAAGGATGCAAATGAAAACGACATAATGAAGAGTGCTTTGTTTTACTGCAGCAGAGTCCAAGGCAGCTGTGCAGAGCTTTGATGTGAGCACAGCTCTCCCAGAACTGCTTTACATGTAGAAAAGCCACACACATTTACACCAGGGCTTTAAGGGAGCTTCAGATAATGGTGAACCTGAAATTACAAAACATAATAGTATTAATAATAATTTACATTACATTTTACTGCAGCCTATGTATGTGGTATGTGTTACAGGAAAAATAATGTCTTATATATAATAGCTTATATTTGAAACAGTATTTACACAATATACTTTTGAATCATATTAATAAACTGTTAATTTACATATAAAATAACTGCATTAATGACTCAAAATGTATTACCTTTGCCATCATGTGCTAACAGAAGCATCAAGGCTAGAGATGATAAATTGGTATGCATCCACATTCTTGTGAGCTTTTAAATCTGCTCCAGTGTTAGGTTTTTGTTCCCTGGCCAGCCAAAATTAAAGATGGGTGAATTCAGGTAAAGCTGGCAATGTGATGAAATCGGTGAACAGGGCAGGAGGGAGAACAGACCAGCTTTGCCAGAGATCTACAGCCTAATTTCTCCATATAACCCCCTATTGAGCACCCCTACTTTCACCGACTTTAAACTAAACAAGCACTACAAGAAGCATTGCCAAACTGACAAAAATAATTACCAGTATACTACCTGCATACTACCGTCACTCATTTCTGACGTCCATCATGGCACAATCACATGACCAGGTGACGTAGGTGCAAATGATCAATAAACTAATGGTGGGAAATGTTTTTTTTTTACAGTATTTACAAATGTGTCTCAAATGTGTCTTTATATTATAGTCATGAACAAAATTAAAAGGTTTCTTAAAATGGAGCATAGCTTATTAATCAATTCTACACTTGTCAGTGGGAGGTATTATGTGAGAGACCAGTTATTGTGAACATGTTTTAGTACGAATGAATCACTTTCTATAAAAGGATTTTCTGTCTTTGACACACTTACTGATGTAGAAGTAACGTAAGCAAAGCAAAAGTGTTGCAACCGGAATAATCAAACTTCCTATTTGCATTTCATAATAACAAGTGAGACATAATAGAGTAGAAAATATCAAGTATTCTGAGAGTGCTGTTTTCTACTGCCTACTGGACATCTCATGCCCACAGACTTATTAGCAGTCAGGTTTGTCCCAGTCTCACAACTGGACCTTCCCACTTATCTGCACGTTACATCTGTTACATGCCTTTTGTCTTCTGTGACAAAACATGAAAACTACCTAACGAGACACTACCTTGCCAAGTATGAAAGTGATGTGTGGCCTTACTTCTGTCAGTCTGCCCCAGGGCAGCTTTAGATACAATTGTAGTTTACCACCTCCGAGTTTGGAGTGAATGAAAAATGCACTGTAAAGTTTTGAAACCCTCTTTATAAATCCAATGCATTATGTATGGTGTTTTGTATCCAACAGTGAGGGAACCTGTTGTTCCCAGCTCTATTACAGTAAAGCACCTCCACTTGTTGAATTGTTCATCCCCACTTACTTTGGTCTAAGGTGACGCATGTACTCTTCACCTCGACCTACAGCACAACGCCGTGATGTATATGACAGGTGACAGTGTGATCACAGCTAAAGTTTAGTGAGGGATTGGAGCATCTGGCTGTGTGCCTCAGCCCTGCTCAAGCACAGCAGCTGCTCTTCTGTTTGTGTTTCCACACTGAGAACGGAGAGCAGAGGGAAGAAAGCACAATCAGGACTGAGAAAATCCTCCTACATGCTTCATGGAGCATTTCTTTAGATTCACACTCCATATTTCTTCATAACATTGGCCATGCTACAGATGTGTTCTCTATATAGGCTAATAGATTCATCCTATTTATGAAAAAATACCTTGTAATTCATGTTGTCATTCTCATTATTCATTTGCTTCAGACTCAGTGGGGGTAAGCTTCTCTTGCAGCCACAGCTGCCCTGAGAGAGAGCGAAAGAAAGGATGCTTTGGGCCATCGCCCATCTAACATCACTCACCACATTCATACTGTTCAACCTCCGACATTTAAGTTGGTGGACTTAAACCACTGAGCCACTATCACACAAATTTATTTTAACCTTCTATAGTTAAACTTCTGTCTTTTCTTGTGTGGCTCCCTGTCTCCATGACATTATTGTGTGTAATGTTCCACATATCTATATCTATCTATCTATCTATCTATCTATCTATCTATCTATCTCTATATATATATATATATATATATATATATATATATATATATATATATATATATATATAGATATATATAGATAGATAGATAGATAGATCATCACAGTATATACGTATATGTGTACTGTGAGTAGACTTGCTTCTCCACATATCTGATCTGTAAATTGGTGGATGGTGGAATCACTTGTTGTATCCATGGAGATTGATAGAGGTCCGTGGGCAGCTTCAGCTTGTTGTGCTCAAAAGATAAGGCTCAAACCCAGGAAGGGGGTGAGGGGGTGCGGGAGGGGGGGATTCTCAGTGGTTGGTCCTAAGCTCTGGAACACTCTGTTATGTTTATTTGTTGATACTTTGCATCTAATTAAATTGACTAGTTATATTTTTTTGTGTTTCGTGTAGCACTTTGAAAGGAATAACTTGTAGCTAAATCTGGTACAAAACATATCTCCTCTTTGAGATCAATGCGATCTGTGCAGTTTCTCTGTTTTAAATAAATAAAGCCCATTCACCAGTACTTGGTGCACATTTAAAGGAACTGTATATAGCCTGCATTCTTAGGGCCAGATGTATCAATGCAGACAGCTGCAAACCTGTGCATGCAAACTATGAGAAAATTTGAGTTTTATTTCTGCAGCAAAACTGCAAAACACAAAATTTGTATACACAACAGCTTCTCAAAATGACTTAATATGAAGATGACAGAGATATGGTCTGCCATTAAATCCATCAAACCTTTAAAATGTAACAGGTTTAAATGAAGAGCTGATTGTTAATGTATTGTCAAAGCACAGATCTCCTCTCCACAGGCTCACATCCACAGCTGTGTGCCCAGCTCAGATCAGTCTGATGCTCTTGGGAACATGGGCGTGTGAAAAACTTTAACAGCAAAAGGATAGCTTAAAGCCAACACATAGGTGAGAAAATAATAGGAAGTTTTAAATCGGGATTAAAACAAGGTATTCACATGAGGCTCACATTTGGGTAGCTTGTTTGCTTTTTGTCTTGAGAACCAAAACTGCATATTCTAACATAAATACCTCATTGCCTCACCCGCCAGTCCCTCCTACATTCTGTTCAGTTGCAGAAGGGTCAGAACCGGGACCATAAAGAACATCAAACCTCCATTCTAACTTTTAATGAACTAATCACATTTGTCAACTGGTAGCACCTCTCTCAAATAAGAAAGATATCTACTCTTGAAATCATTCTTGTATAATTTAGAACGAAACATATAACTTCTCTTTCAAGACAACAAGAGTTTAGTGCTTTCATTATTTATTCTGCCATTGTTTAGTTCTCTGTTATTATTTAATTTAATCTTGTCTTGCTGTTCCCTGGTTGACGTCTACCTGAAATCAGGGAGACAGAAGAAGGTTTCAGATGCACATGTCTCACAAACTATCTCATATCTGTGGGCAAAGATAAGTCAAGTTAAGGAAATTTTAAATCCAAATCTTACATACAGTTTCTGTTAAGTTAAAAAAGCAATATGGCTGGTAGGTTTATTAGTTTATTTGGTTCAGTCTCGCATTGGAACATACAAAATATCAGTCTGACCAGAGTTTGTAATTTTCAAGAACTCATTTATTTCATTCCCCAGTTCCTTTTGAGTCCAAAATATCAACTACTGAATTTCATCCAAAAAAAAAAAAAAAAAAATATCCAGCACAAACAGAGCAGCCTTATCAGACGGAAAGTTGGAGGAGACAGAGCCATTATGAGCAGATGCATTGGGCTCACAATCTTTCCTCTTTTTTGACAATTTTTTGGTGCAATTTAAGTAACTAAACTGTGAGACCATATAGTTTATACATAATGGGCATTTGTAATTTGATTGGCTAAGACGTCTTTATTGTATTCTCACAAATCACCACTAGGTGCTATCTGCATTACAGCTGTTTGATATATAAGTGACCCTGAAGAAAAGCCAGGTGAGGGGACAGATAGTAGCTTAAAGTACAAAACCTATGGCAAATTATTGCATTTTGTAATTAATATGATGATTTCATGATGTTGTTTTTTACTTAAAGGCGCTGTGCCTGGTTTTTACTGTCTTAATAACAGTGAAAAACAAAACTACTTTATTTTAAATGGTTTGCAGAGGTTACTCTTCATTTACATTATGCATTCCAAGCATCCTGTTATTTATGTTTATAAGCACTTTTCACAACTCTCTAACAACTAGTATGCTAATGAGCATTTCCTGATTCTTAGACAATAACATGCTTTCTTATTAGTTGTAGACAGAGCATATACATTACTTGTACTGGGGCAAATTCTACTCAAATACATGAAACCCTTTAAGTGTATGTATTACTTGTATGTGTATGTACTGTATTATATTCCCCTGCAGTGACAATAAAAAAACTAACAAACAAACAAAAAAAAAACAACATAAAAACATGTCATTAGTTATTAGTTAAGAAAACAGAAATGGAAGAAGTTTGAAATAGATCTTCCATATTATTTGTGGAGCCTTTGGGAGTAGTATGGAAAACACATTAGAGCGTGTTTACTGTGAGGTCTGTATCGTGCCATCACGTAGAGTGATGTTCACATGACGCACATGTGAGCTGAGCAGACTCTTCATACTGACACATTATGCACAGCCTTTTACAATCATTACAAATGAACAAAATATATCAGCTGAAAAGGGATTTATGATGTGCTAGACAAGAATTAAAAGTGAACTATGTACTTTTTGATTGGGAGTCCATCCCCTGCTTATTTCTACAGATATGTCATTGCTCTGCCTGAAAGGTTCCACAGTATGACATTAAACAGCTCTAGCTTATATTCATTAAATTACAGGTGGTTTTAAAGCACAAAGTACTTAGAAAAACAGGCATTTTGACTGAGAGCAGGGTAATGGTAACCTGGTCTTGTTTGGTCTCCATGAACATGGACAGGTTTAATACCCAACTGAAACATTCCAGATGAAGCAATAACATCTCCATGGAGAAAAGCCTTTGATAGACCCTCCACCAGAAAAGTTACACAATGCACCTTTAAGAACAAAACAGCCTTTAAGCCACAAGGTAATACAAATAATCTACCAATAACCAGGAGCTAAAAAAAAAAAAAAAAAAAAACACACACAAAGAAATACTGATATTATAAGTAATTCAAAAATCACATAGACCCAACATGACTAGACTGAAGTGAAGTAAAAATGACCCTGAATTAAACATATCTGACTGTTTATGCTACCCACTGGAGACATTATGCGGTCCGGAGTTTCACAAGCACACCTTGAATTAGACTGATGATTTGAAGCTTGTTTGAACACCACAGGAGAGCTGGAAATGGGAGTGCACACAGAGATAACCGTTTGCAGAGAGGAAAATGCCAACAGCCAGTATTATCATGATTGTAGACAGTTACTTGCATATGAATCGCAAATAAACAAAACTACATGATTTCATGATTAAGGTGTTTCTGTTAATATACAGATTCAGCTCAAATGACAATTCAAATGCATGGTCAAAAAAAAACAAAAAACAAAAAAACTACAGTATATTGTGTTAAATTATGTCACTTTTTCTGATTATTATTACAGGTTCTTTTACAGTAGTGTTCAAGAATACATTTTATAATTTAGATGTACTTTACATTGATCCTAAAATTAATCCAAATAAATATTAAAAGCTTTCTCAAGTAAATTTTTGTTTAAAATACTGAGTTTCATGCCAACATTAAAAAGTTACCAACCAACATCCAAAACAGAAATAACAATTTATGAACTATGCATCTTCTTCTGACAAACTGCCAAGTGTGATCGTAGAAATACAATATTCAAACTCTTCCCTGAATGTTCATTTTATTATAGACACCCATGAGAGAGGATCAGAGCTAAGCAGAGCAATAAATTGAATGAAAAATGACTCACCTCACAGCGTGATTTTGACTGCTGTTTCTATCTGTGAGACCGAGGCGCTCTGAGAACTGTGAGCACAAGACTGAGCACCAGCATCGCACCGCTGTGGTAAAAGACGACTGCTGCTGCTGCTGCTGATGTGAGACGGACGCACACACAAGAGAGAGAGGGAGAGAGAGAGAGAGAGAGACGGACAAAAAGAGAGAGAGAGAGAGTCACACAAACAAAAGAGGAGAGAGAGAAGGTTGAGAGTCACACACAAGAGGGAAGGGGAGAGAGGGGGGATAAATAGAGTCTCAAAAACACAGGAAAGAGAGCGAGAGGAGAGAGAGAGAGTCACGCCAACACACAGAGGGGAGAGAACGAGAGAATCAAACAAATACACAGATTGACAAAGGACAGAGAGAGAAGGGAGAGAGACACTCAGAGAAGAGAGAGACACATACGAAGAGAAGAGAGTGAGAGCAAGGAGAGAGAGAGGGGAGAGGAAGTGGAGAGAGGCAGTCACACACACAGAGGAGAGAGAATTTTTGAGAGGGAGAAAGCAGAGAGAGAAGGGAGGGAAAGAGAGAACAGACAGAAAGAAGAGAGAGATGAGCGAGAGATAAGGGGGAGAGAGAAGGAGAGAGACACACAGAGGAGAGAGAAAAATATAAAGAGAGGAAATTGACAGCAAGGGACAGGGGGACAAGGAAGAGAGAGACACACAAACAGAGGAGAGAGAGAGAGTCAGGCAAACACAGAGAAGAGAGAGAGTCAAACCAACACACAAAGGGGAGAGAGTCAAACAAATACACAGCGGAGAAAGAGATTGAGAAAGGACAGAGAGAGACGGGAGAGAAACATTCAGAGAAGAAAGAGCCACATACAGAGAGAGGAGAGTGAGAGCAAGGGAGAGAGAGACACACACACAGAGAAGAGAGAGTCCGTAAGAGGGAGAAAGGAGAGAGAAAAGAAGGAGAGAGAACAGAGAGAAAGATAGACAGAGTCAGTGAGAGAGAGAAGGGAGAGAGGCACAAAGGAGAGAGAGACATGAAGAGAGGAACGGGGGACAGGGGGCAGGGGGAGAAGGAAGAGACACACACAGAGGAGAGAGAGGGCGAAGAGAGAGAAGAGGGTGAAAATGACAAAGGGGGAGAGATTGAAGAGGGAGAGAAGGAAGAGCAAAACAAAACAGAGAGAGAACAAGTCACACCTCTGTACATTCTGTCACTGTGGTCATCATGATATAAAGCTTCATTAGATAAAAGATTTATACTAGCATGAATTCCAGCTCTAAAAATAGATCATAACAAACACTGAACTTTTCATAGAGCTGAACAGTTTGGTAACACAACACATAGACCAAAAAATAGTTCAGAATATTTTCAGAAAAATATTCAGAATATTAATTTTCTAAGTGTAAGACAGTTACTTTCCAAAGTGAAACAATGGAATATTTCACCACACAATGTAGACTTCAAACTGCATGGTATTTAAAATAGTAACAGTAATAGAGTAGACTAGTGGTAGTAAGAATAAAAGCAGTTTTAATCATATGCCACAGATTTTTACATTATAATCTAATGCAGGAGTCTCCAACCTGTTGCTCAGGAGCTACCAGTAGCTCCCCACCTCCTTCCAAGTAGCTCACCCAGAGATTTCTGAATTCTATGTATTATGGGAAATAAGTAAAATTTGATTAACTACCATTGTAAATTAATTATTTTGATGCCTAACTTGGTGCACCGAAAAATAGATAGTGGTTTATGTTTTATAAGCGTCAAACTGTTCCCCATTTAAGGCTCACTGTGGCTCTTATGTTTACTCAGTTTCTTTGTGACTGCTGAAATTGGTAGCTCTTTTTGTTTTGTAAAGGTAGCTCACTGGAAAAAAACGATCTAATGTATGCTGTATTCTGAATAAATACAGTGCTTAGATTGGACCGTGTTACACAATACAAAAAATAATGCAGATATTCTAGATTCTGTAATTAAATCTCACTTAATCTCATCATGGAAGAATTGTGCCTGAACTTATTTGTCTGTGGTGTCTAAGTACATTACTCTACTATACACTAGTAATTCTTGAAATGCATAATATTAGCCAAAGGGAAGGGCGGATGAAAAACCATGCTTACACTAAAGCCGTATTGTTGGATGGAAGAGTGTCCATAGTTTTATAGGGCTTCAAGGGAAAGAACTGGCTATTCAATGGATCTCAAGATTCTGTTACATTAGGGAGAAGAGGAAATCTCACCTTCATATGTGCCAGGACCAGTGTTGGGGAGGTGACTTTTAAAATGTATTCCCCTAAAAATTACAGATTACATACCCCAAAATGTAGTTTGTAAAGTAATCCATTAAATTACTTAAAGTGAGTAACATAATCTGAATACTTTGGATTACTTGATTTGCTGTAGAGAAGCAAAGACAAGCAGCATGGTTTAGTCCTGTTAAATCCTGTTTTAGACCTGGTTTAGTCCTGGTTTAGATATGGTTTAGACCTGGTTTAGTCCTGGTTTAGTCCTAGTTTAGACCTGGTTTTAGACCTTGTTTTAGTCCTGGTTTAGACCTAGTTTAGACCTGGTTTTAGACCTGGTTTAGACCTGGTTTAGACCTGGTTTGGACTTGGTTTAGACCTGGTTTAGACCTGGTTTTAGATCTTGTTTAGTCCTAGTTTAAACCTGGTTTAGTCCTGGTTTAGTCCTAGTTTAGACCTGGTTTAGTCCTAGTTTAAACCTGGTTTAGTCCTGGATTAGTTCTAGTTTAGACCTGGTTTAGTCCTAGTTTAAACCTGGTTTAGTCCTAGTTTAGACCTGGTTTAAACCTGGTTTTAGTCCTGGTTTAGACTTGGTTTTACTCCTGCTTTTAGTCCTGGTTTAGACCTAGTTTAGACCTGGTTTTAGACCTGGTTTAGTCCTAGTTTAGACTTGATTTAAACCTGGTTTTAGTCCTGGTTTAGGCTTGGTTTTACTCCTGGTTTTAGTCCTGGTTTAGACCTAGTTTAGACCTGGTTTAGACCTGGTTTAGACCTGGTTTAGACCTGGTTTAAGCCTGGTTTTAGTCCTGGTTTAGACTTGGTTTTACTCCTGGTTTTAGTCCTGGTTTAGACCTAGTTTAGACCTGGTTTAGACCTGGTTTAGACCTGGTTTAGAACTGGTTTAGTGTCCGGCAATGAGTGGAATTACCAAAAAAAAAGAAAAAAAAGAAAAGGGAATAGCCCAAAATGTGAAAACAGGAAAATACCGCCATGTAATCCATTCATTTCAACCAAGTAACTGTAATCCAATTACCACTCACTGAAACAGTAACTGTAACCGAATAGAGTTACTCATAATTTGTACTCTGATTACTTAACTCCAGTACATGTAATCTGTTACTCCCCAACACTGGCCAGGACACTATTGCAACAGTACACTGCTCAGACCAAGGACAGACCAGGGTTGGCTGTATTAAATAATTCATGTGTAAACAGTATACAGAAAATATTAAGGGGACCACAGCATCTTTGTCTGTAAAAAAAACAAAAACAAAAAACAACAACAACACGCAAAAACCTTGAAAACTTGAAATAATTATGGGAAACACATTAAGAAATCATAAGGCAACAATGTCTCATCTTTATCATATAGGCTATGATTCTTCAGATGAATCACACATATGAAAATAGCAGTTTACTATAGTTTAGTTGCACTTTGTTTTTATTTGTGAAAGATGCTCTATTAATAAAGTCTTACTTACTTTACTTTAATTTTCCATGTACGCTGAATGCCCTATAGCAGAGCACCATCTTCAGTAGTTGACATATACAAACTCACTTGTTGCAGATATTGGAGAATAAGCAAATGAACAATAGATGAAGTGGCATCTCTTGTGTTAGCATGCTAGCTGGTCCATATTATATATTACTTTTTTTTTTTAACATTTATTTATCGGGGCAAGTTATTTAGACCAACCGTATACTGCTTTTATGGGTCTCAAGTCATATTTAATTTTTTCAGGGTAAGAAACGACATGAGGTCACTTTTGGAGCAGTGAGTGACTTCCATTCTAACAGGATTTGTCTTCAGGTTATAAGAGTTGAAAAGGAGACAATATGCATGTCGCGTCCAGTATACTGGTTGAGTAGTATTCCAACTATAGCTGGATCAACAGACCATCTGCCAGGAAATGTTTTATTTGAGAACATGACCAAAACATATGTGTCATGTTTGTGGAACATTTTGCATCTGTTGTATTCATCATTCACATCAGAATACATTTTGGATTTCTATGGTTGGTATAATAAATACGGTGAACTATCTTAAATTGTATCAAATTAAGTTTGCAACATGAAGAACTGTTGTTTATTTGTGAAAGTACACCTTCCCAATCATCATTGAATTCTTTACCAATTTCATCTTCCCAGTGTTTTTTTTAAAGATCTGTTATCAAAGAGTATGTCTTGGAGAAACCACCTTTTCATGTTATAGTTGAATCAAACTGTTTGTCTATAGCTGTGTTTCAAGCAATGGTGGGGTGAGCCTGATAGGCTGCGATTCATTGATTGTGACCCGACTTTTTGTCTTCATGTGCAGTTTTAAATTCGCTGTAATGGTCAAGTGCAATGGTCTGATCTTTTGAACACTCAAAAGTGAGTCGTTTTACTCTAGACAGGAGACAGCAGACACGAGGTGCATTCATAATAGCCTGTGGTACACAGCCATATCCCACAGCAGTCGTTGTGAATGGAGATTTAAAATCTCATATGATTCTCCTTGTGTCTTTTGTTGCACGTTTAAAAATTGTTTAAGACAGAAAAATCCTATAGTGTGTGGTGGCCTTTACTTAGTTAGAATATCATGGGTTATTTTAGGATAAGACTACATAAAATGTCACTGAATTAAATTAGAATTAGACAAATGATAAGAATTAGGGTTGGGTGCGTTAACACCTCTCCTTTTATTGCGTTAACACATGTGATGTGCCAGTCACACATGAGCCAGTTAGAAGAGCCGTACAGTAAACTCATCTGTGTAAGAAAGGGCTGCATGATGGCCAGTCAGAGCCAGTCACAACTGAGCTTTGAAGTTCAAAGTTCAAAGTTAGCTTTATTGTCAGTTTCTTCACATGTACTAAACATACAAAGGAATCAAAATAATGTTTCTCTTCTATCCCATGCATAGACAAGACAGGACAAACATTAAAGTATACAACAGGAGAATATTTACGGGATATGGCTGCGGTTGCGTCTGGATGCCAGCCCCGCAGCTGATGGTCCGTTGGTTTGCGACTCTGAGCTCCCCAGACCCGGTAGGTTCTTAGGCAGGGTTTGAGAAACTGAATCTGCCAGAGGCCGGCTTCCAGTTGGAGTGACAGGGACTGGCCTGTGCCGTCCATACTCCACAGAGGGGCTCCGTGGGAAGACCACTGGGAAAGACGGTACATCTCGGCCTCACTTCTGAGAGGTCTGGCATGCAGAAGAGCCTCAGCATCCCCAAGCCACGTGCAGTTGAACCTGCTATACACAGGAAATTTGGATATACGTCAGTTGGACCCATTTTGGGTCATTTGCAGGTCAGAAAGCTGACCACACTGGAGTCTATATGCTATAAAACAATTTTATTGCCTGGTGCAGACCAAATAATCAAACTAGCAGTGCACTAGCAGTTTTCCCAAGAAAAAAACAAACAATAAACAAAAATAATTTCAATGTAAATTTTGTGGTCATGGCAAAATTAAGTATTCTAATCGATAAGTAAGTAAGTAAAGTTTCTGATTCACAGACAAAACAAAGCCATGACAAGAAAAAAACGTTACTTGAAGCTTTTATAAGGTCCAGAGATTGATTGTGAACATCTGAAAGGCTGAAAAGCGACTTGAAGCAGAATATACTAAAAATGGAAAAGGTATTTAAATGTAGAATACCCAACAGTGAACCCAGTTTAAAAAAAAGCATTGCATCTCTGTCTTCAGTGAGAATGTTCAGAATCTCATGAATGTACAATTAGACAGATGTTCAAAGGTAAAACAGGCACACATAGGACCAGCCCAGTACTAACCATAAAGAAGGATATAAGCCTACAGCCATTCCCTGTATAAAGAAACATTTCCTTTACATGGGCATTTGCATACTGCCAATATTGTGCCTGCACTTGTTTTTCATAATGCTTTTTGTTTTAAACCTGTGTTTAGCTGTGTGCAGTATTTCTGATTGGTCTATTGAGTGTGTTCTAATATATATATATATATATATATATATATATATATATATATATATATATATATATATATATATATATATATATATATATATATATATATATATATATATAATGCTTACAAAATTTTTTAAAGTTATATTTCATATTTCAGTGTTTTTCTGGTGAATTTTATAGTTTGTTCACATTTGTCTGATACTGAAACTTATGAACATCTTATAGCTCATTGATGATTACAATAAATAAATAAATAAAATATATGGTTGGTGTAGGAGCCATATTGCGCCTCTCTACCTCCCGCCACTGTGAGGTGCTATTTGTAATTATGCAAGTACCTGCCCTATAAAAGGGGAGGAAATATGTATATATATATATATATATATATATATATATATATATATATATATATATATATATATATATACACACATATATATTTTATATGTGCTGCCAAATACAGCCTGTTCTTGCAAAGAGCCATTGGGGATAACTACTACTTTGCTGTGCTAAATATAACATACATATTTGTAATAAGTAGTTATTTGAACACAAATTTATCATTTAGTACACACATGATAAGCCATTCAATTTGACCTTGTATGAACTATTTTTCCACCTGTCTGCTCTGTGATCCCTTCTCTTCTCTATGCATCAAAGCTATTTGAGTCTTAAAGTGGGAAATCCTATTTGAAGAACCATAACTGTGTCTAAACTGATGCGTGCTTTCTTCAACGTGTCTACACTTTCATCAAGCTCAAATCACACATCCAGCTCTCTTTTTAAAGAAAACAAATGGCCTTTTTCTTTTTTATTATAATTTTTGTGGCATCCAGAAGTTTGAAAACTTTGCTTTTTTTGCCAATTAACTTCATGCTGAACAGTTGCACAATCGCCCCCCTGGCGAAAACCTTGCAATTTCCTTATTCTGTAGTGAGCTATGTTCACTTAGGATATGCTTTGTGTCTGCCTTGTGAGGATTTATTTATTTAATTTTTTTCATAAAACTAGAAGATAAAAATGCCCTCTCATCATCTGCATCATCCAAATAAACCATAAAATGAACACACCTCAGTGCTATTGCTGGAGGGGACCAGAGCAACAAAAGATCCAACTTTAGAAACAAACAAACAAAAACAAAAAAAATTCAGCAGGCCAGTACTCATTCATTGACAACCCCACTATCTGGCTGTGCAATGACTCATTTTATGGAGAACAGGATTCGTTGTACAGTAACAAATCCTCTTTCTTGCTTATTTAGGCTGCACATATGCACGTGTGTTTCCACACAGCAGTCATACCTGTTCTCATACAGACTGTGTACTTTAGATGGGACACCAGCATTTTTCAGCAGGTTGATTTTGATCAACTCCAATTCCTTCTGCTCATGTGTGGGTTTCTACAGTTTCACCCGGTTCCACTAATATTGATTTGGCTGCTTATTGGTGGAAGGTTTTTGCACAGCCCATTATTTGGAGTGTGGATGTGTCAAATGCATAAAAAGGCTTGTGGAGTTTCACAAAAGGACTAGGCTTGATCCCTGGACTGAGAGGGCTATCTTTGTTGAGTTCATGTTCTCCTTCCATGTTCATGTTCCTTTGGCTCCTCTAAAACCCCATATAAAACCTGATAAGCCAAACTCAAGGCAGTGGGAGCAGTCTTCATTAGGTACACTGGTTCACTCTGACAGTTAGCACACTGACTTTCCTGCAAGAAACATTATTTCTAGATATATTTTTTTCAGCGATTAGTCATATATCTTTCCCTATATGCACAATTCTGACTGAAATCAATGGCATTTCTCCCTCTCACACTTTACATTCAGAACTCCACTCTCTGCAGTGTTAGTTATTGGCACTGGTGTTGATATTGAGGGGTGCAACAATAGGAAATAATACACTTTAAAAACAAGATGTGAATTGAGTTGTCCTTTTTGCTGAGTTAAAGTCCATTTAACTGCTGTTAAATGGCTTCCACGTCCCTTCTGTTTTGGTTCAGTGATGTACATCCATACTGCTGTCTGATGAACCATGGTGATATGAACCAGCTGAACTGGTTTATGCAGATGAGTAGGGCTCTAGCCAGAGCTCAGTGAACACAAACAACAATTGGCCCAAGAAAACAGCCTGCAGATAACATTTGAGCTTTGTCCTTTTGATCCAAGCTTATTTTAGGTCTCTCAGAATAATGGCCAAAAACGGACACAAGGATGACGATCATGGAATTTAGAAACAGAAACAAACACATGAACTGGCATATTTCACATCCAGTATTTGTGTCTAGTATTTGTTTCCAAGTCATAACTTCTCAATGGCAGCTAGCTTCTTTTTGTTTTTTCACAGTGGCTGTTAATGTTCAATATGAAAAGATGCTGAACTTTATCTGAACAGAAAAAAACAGTTATATACCAAGATACAACCACAACCAAGAATCAAAATGTTAAATGTTGTGTAATTTGTCAGTGCATATTTCTATGAGCACATTTAACATGGGTACTCATACATGTTAATTTTAAATGCAACATCTAAGACTGGCTACATAAATCTATAAATATAGTCCTTTATAAAAGTTACAGTTACAAAATGAGGGTAATGTTCATAAAACATAAAGGGAACCTTTTGAAAAGTTTAATAAGGGAACATTCAGCAGTAACCTTAAGAGAAAGTTGCCCATTCACTCTAAAACTTCCAAATAAACCTTAAAACAACGTAAAAAAATAACCTCCTCAGGACGTTCTGGGAACCAAAAACTGTTAGTTGTTGCATTTGTGTGACTTATTTGTGAAGAATAGGATGCTGCCACACAAGACCCCCAGCTGAGCTCCCAGATCACACTTATTTTTGACTTTTAGAAAAACAGGAACATATTGTGCGAGTTATTCATTCAGTATGTTCAATTATTGATGTAAAACATGAATTTTAAAATCCCCCCTCTCATCTTTTTGCTATCTTCAGCTGCTTCCTACTTACAACTAACGCATCAGGAAGGAACTGTTATGCTGCTATGTGGCTCACTGGTAAAGTGATACACATAAGTAGGGTTAGTAACTGCCTGTTTTACATCACCCCTAGTTTTTTCTTCTGTCTGTCCCATCAACAGAAAGCGGCAAAATTATGTTATTATAAATTGTTTTAGTCAATGCAGTTCTCATACAATTATAAAATAAAATCAACTATATTCATGTTTATATTCAGATCTATTTGTCCCAAATTAGACAATACGTCTAATGTTTTGGCTACCTGCACACTCTTTCTGATTTATTAAATGGCGATGAGTGAGTCTCTGGTCCAGGTGGGAATTTACAGTGCAGAGTTTGGATTTATGCATGTCCTATTAAAATCTACTGGATGAATCACAGGCACCAGACCACAATCTCATCTGAACCTCCACAGACAAGACCATCAGACACACTGCATTTTTCATCAAGTTGTCATTTTTTCCCTTCTTCCTTGTTTTGTGTCTCATGATGTTGAAGGTTCAGAAACTAAAACTTTCCCCCAAAATCATCTTCCAGGTGCTGCAGACAGATGGGGAGTTCTTAGTAATGCAGAAAAAACATGTTGAACCAGAAATTATGCACGGACAACTTTTTCCCCTCCACAGATTTATTACAGCATGCAAACATTTCAACAGTTTGAAAGATTGACAACTCACAATCACAGGTCATTCAGTTTAGAAGCGAACAGAAAAAGAAAATCAATATTACTTTGTATCCGGCTTAGTGGTCCTGGTTCAGTCAGCAGCAGTCAGTCATTTCCTCATGTTTTGCCATTTTGAGTAGTCTGTTCTATTCTGTATCTTCACATTTTCGAAGGGAAGGCTTCATGATTTTAATGGACTTCAGGGAGACACAGTAACTAATTAACTATTAATGAATTATTAACTATTAATTAACTATTAATTAAGTATTTGTTTCCTTGATCATTTTGTGAGTTGGAGGAGTTAGCTTTGAGATTTGCTTTCAGTTAAATAGCCAGTATTTCAAGACTAACTTATATACTGAAGTGAGGTGAAGCTTGGATAGATCCTGGGAGGGAAAGCTTATGTGCTGGTGGTGCTGATGATGAGTAGGGTCTTCAGGATGAAGGCCAGAGGAGTGAATTTATTTGTGTGAAATGGCTGAGAGGTAATTGATTGTAGGGTTGTGCTGAGTTCCACTTGCCCTTTCTTGGAGGTTGGATTTTCCAAGCTCCGACCTGTAAATGTAAAAGTGGAACATCTTTTCACCTCGGAATTTTCAGAATATTTTAGAACCCTGAGTGAATCCAAGTTAGCAAATCCAACATGGTTGCACTTAGGTTTGGATAAAGATTTTTTTTTATGACCAAAACATTGATTGTTCTTGTATGATTTTTCTCTCTGTGAACCTATTCCTGCCATGTGCGGCCATCGAGCATCTGCAGTTGTAAATGTGTAAGTATGAGTGACTAGCACTCCCGCCTCACAGCAAGAAGGTCCTGGGTTCGACTCCAGGCCCTTCTGAGTGGTTTGCATGTTTCATCCCGTGTCTGGGTGGGTTTGGGTCCCTCATGAGGGATCAGTAGTGTACCTTTCCTTATGTTTGGTTATACTAATCAACACACAGAGCTTATGTCAATACAATTCACTCTAAAATGTTGATTTGTATCTTACAAGTACAATAACAATGTGTTAATAAATTGGCTTTGCATTGTTGTTAGGTTTGAGCACTAGTTTATATCACTATCATATATATCATGAACAACTTGTAAGTTATATGAGTCATTACTGTTATGTACCTGTTATGTGTCATTGTTCTTCCAACCACTGAACCCAGGAGAAAACGTGATTCTGAGCACTTATGTAAAGCAGAATTAATGCTTTGAGCACAGTAATCATTGTAGAATCGCAGTAGTCTGCATCAGGTTAGTTGCACCACTGATTTTGAAGTGACCAGTGCAGACATGGAGCATTCCCTTAGCCATCAGTGATGTCCTTGTCAATACTGTCACAGCCGTGGTCTTAAGTCATTATCAGTGTTCAGAAACACCTCTGTGACTGACGGCTGCCATGGAAACAGTCAGAGCTCCAGTGACCTCTTCTGTCTACTATAGGGTTAGACAGAGAGCGAAAGTGATCAATACAGGCCATGAAACCAGTCTGATAAACATCATGTCAGACACCAGATTTGTGCTGGAAATAGAAACACAACCCCTTTAACTGTTTAAACTTTGACCTGTGCTATTTTCATTTGATGTGTTCTGCAGAGAGGAATTTTTGACATTTTGGAGCAGTGGGTGAACACAGTGTCCAGTGACTTTGTCCATAAGAAACTAATGTCAAATATCAACCCAGTGTTATTTTAGCATCATGGTGGTTTAACATTTTTCTTCCAAATAAAGACTACTTTTACTAGCTGTAATCCTCTCATGTAATTCACTTATGTAATGTAATTTTATAGATGGCTAAACCTCTGAACACATTTTTCCTTTAGCACATCTCTATCCCCAGCCCTTTTTGTACAGTTTGTCTTTGATCTATGAATGTGTGCGGTCCTGTAATGAACTTTATACATAAGCCGCATACCATGTTTCTTGTGTGTATTTTGATTGGCTGTTGTAATTATAGCTATAGGCATTAGCAGGAAGAGGTTGAGGGAAAGTTTCCAGCTATAGAACAATACACTTCTGTTATCAGTGCAGATATTTTGTTTGAACTAATTGGCCCTTTGGCACCTCAAACAATGCTATCAAAGTAGTAATCCTTCTAAAATAACTTTTCAGTGGGGAGTGGTCCAGTCTCAGCCAACACCACTCACATTTAAAGGTATTTCTACTTTAAAGTAATTTGCTTGCTGGTGGGAAACGCCTCATAGCTTTTGGTGATTGGGTCGTTCATTCGTATTCTGCTCAAAACTCTGGCTTATGTTTTATCTCATTCTCACAGCAAATTTGAGCTCAAAGAAGCAAGGATGTGTCACATGTCCAAATGAACCCAATTTTTTTTATTTTCATGTTGGTTTACATTTTCCAGAAATCCAAACCTGTGAAATAAGTTTGGCCTTTAACATGATGCTTGAAAACATTGCGGTTGTTAACTCTATCAGTGATCTTTATATGATCATAATGGATTTTTAATTATTTTTTAAAGTAAAGATTATTAAGATTAAATGACCTGTATGTATTAACCTGCTGTTTTCTCAACAGCAGAAAAGCTGGTAAATTATTGGCTGCAGGTGTTGGGATGTAAAGAGAGTCCTTTTAGTCCTTTTAGGTTTAAACCAATTGGATTTCAGCATTGAAACTGGTAACCTGAATGAGAGACTCATGCATAGACTGTATATGAGAGTGGATGAAGCTAATGTGCTAGCTGCTGTGGGCCAAATAAGAAATTTGCCAGGAGGCTCTTCTGGCTCCTTCTTACTCTGGCTCCAATTGACTTACATTGGAATCTTGTCGTCCCTCTTTCTGTAATTGCTGCAGTGAGCCTCATCATTTTGGTTTTAAAATGTTCAGAATATTAACCCGCTCTACATGATCATGAATTTTTTTCCTGCTATTTTGTCTGTCAAAAAAATCCTATTTTTAACATAGAGCCTGGCTCCAGATTCACTCCTGTAACCGTTAGCATTGCGAGCCTCATTTGAGTAGTGTTGAATGCTGTGGGTGACGTCGCACTCACTTAGTCCTCTTCTTTTATACAGTCTATGGACTCATTTGAGGCTCATGCTGCTTTCTGATTGGTTAATCGTCTTGAGAAACAAAACACCAAATTATAATATAAATACCATTATGTCCAATGTTTTTATAATTAAGAATAAATCAGCATTACAACTGTTATCAGTAAAAGCTGTACATGTCTTATCTGGGGGCACAGTTAGATCATGTTTATGAAATTTAAAATGAAAATTACACACCGTTTGTTTTAAACAGAACTGTACAGTGCTTTGAATTACCAAGCCTAGTATTTCAACTTGTATCTATACAAGTAGGAAAAATATGCAACATTTTAGTCCTGGGTGTAATTGTTCCAAGTTTGTTTGTCCTATATTGTCCATATAATGTGCCAGCAGGGAGCTCAAGGAAATATCTGTGGCAGTAAGACTGACCCCAAAACAAAGGCCATTAGCAATAATGCTGTCCTTTATCTGAAAGATAACTCTGGCTTCACACAGCATTGTCCTTGACTTATATGAACTATATTGTGTTGTACAGATCATTTAGATTGCACCACAAGCTCTACCTCTGTCCTGAAACAACCAAATGTCACATTCAACAACAGCAGGAAGTGAATGTTTCCAAGTGATTAAGACTTAACAATACTGACATTCACATTGGCTGGCCAATACTTTTATTGATTGGCCGATTCATTCATAATTACATCCCTAACAATTATTTTAATGTTGATTAGTGTTGAAGGTGGTTATTTGCTAGTGGGTGTCTGCTTAAATGAGCAGCTGAAAAAGAATTACCCTTGATATATGCGATTTAGAGACCATAATACATGAGGAATGTCCTATCTGGCTGTGGAAGTCGTATATATGAGATTTTAAAGCTGCATTATTCAACTCTTCTGTTGTAAATGACTAAATCTTGATAGTTGTCATGTTTTTATGGCTGCAAGTAGTGTCAGTGACACTGTGGTGCTCATATTCTACAGTGAATAGACCCCTGAAGATGACCTGTGGTTGGACCAAAGTGTATCACTTCATTAAAGGAAAGGTCTTTTAATCAGAACAACTTCCTATTAAGGTACTCAGCAATCCATCTTCAAGCATGTTATTTGTTGCCATGGTAACTATTCAAAGCACCAAAAAAGAAACTTAAAAAACCCCCAAACAAACTGAATTAAAGAGGACGTTTCAAGCAATGGGCAATTTAACTTTAACTTACAAAGACGTTTGTGATGCAGCAATGAGAAGACTCAAGACAAGAAAAACAAAAGGGACTGCCACTGAGAAGTAAAGTGTGTAATAGAGTTCTTAAGCACTTGGAGATAGGCCTATCTACATCGATCAGACCAAGCTTTTCAGAAAAAAATCATGCTACAAAAGCTATGTCATCTCTAATCAGCCAGTGTAGTCTATTTCTAAGTTTATCAAAATTGATAAAGAAAGAATAATGCCAGAAAAATACATAGTTAGATTAGTCACACATTCACTATATCTGAAAACTAAAATAGTTTATCAGAGTATATCCCCTATATGGTATATGGTGTATCTCCCTCCCATGATAGAAAACATTTCAGAGGCTATCATATAGACAATGTTTCTGAAACAGCTAAAGCTATGGGACAGACTATGCTCTGCAAACCTGTCATTATTATTGTAATGCAAAGTATGACTGTCCTATTTTAGTAGTGTGGGTTATACACCCCAAGTGCACCACCTATAAAAGGGGCACTGCTTTTGCTGTTCGGTCCTCCACCTACCAGGTGCCAGTAAACACTCAGCCCCCTTTCAATTAGGTGTCATTCCCTGGTGGCTACGTAGGAGTGCATCATATTGGGTGAGTGATCAGCTGCCTATCTGTCCATCTAAACTGCGCTGCACTGGGGCAAATATAGGTGTTGATTTCAATGAACTCAGCGTGGGATTGTGATGGTAGACCTGCGTAAACCTCGGCATGTGTCTGTAGTCCTATGGTGTATATGGATTAGTGGATTGTGCCACCGTCTAACCTTATTATGCTGGTACTTCTTGAGCTCTGGCGGTAACAAGCCTCTCCTTAAAAGAGCCATGTCCTTGGGCCTCGTCCACCAGGAGGATTTTTGTTTGTATGAAGGCTGTTTGTGGCCATGTCATGATGCTCAGGGCACCAATCATTAAAGCGACTCTGATCTGCTGTATTGTATTTTTAATGTGGATGAACTAGAAGTGAACAATGAACGTGCTATATTTAAATTGTTCTTATTCATTAATAAATTAAGATATTTTATACATCTCTGTCATTGTAAGGTAGATGAACCTGTGCTTGCCTTGTATTGCGGGATAAATCTTGTCTTGTGTTAACCAGGTGGTTCTAAAATACACTAATAATTATCTGGGGTTATAGCGCCCGCCCTCCTCTGGACACACTACAACTGAGAGTATATCTAAGTAACATTATTACTAACAGTATGTATGAGCACTTCTCTCTTCTCTAAAGCTGCATTCATGCACTAGTTGTCTAATAATGCAGGTGTGTGTAATATAAACGCCTGAATCAGTTAGCACCATCGGAGTTGTACAAACATTACACTACTGTTTCTTATACTATTGTATTGCATTGAAAGGCAAGAAGTATATAACTTTTTCATTGAATAGTCCAAAATTAAATAGCGACATCTGATAATTCACTTCTTTCTGCAAGGTTCCAGTGTTCATGTAGCTAACCTGATGATCCTTTTTTCTGGCTGCTACAAAGGGTCATTCTGTTCTTTAAAGTTCAGCACAGTCCACCGTTTTCTCAATACAAAATCCCACTGAGACTTAGCAGACTTCCAACTGTTCAAAAGTGCAGCCACAGTGGTAAACTTTTCTTTTCTTCCACTTACTCGTTTAGAACATGTAAATGAAGCAGGAGCCTGTCTAAGCATCAAGAGCCTTTGTCAGGTTACATAATGGGCAATGGAAATGCGGACAGACAGCCATTCAATATCACTGACAATTTTCATCCCTGTCTTTAAGATTGTGAGAAGAAACTGGACAAAGGTTTCTGGTAAGACAAGCAGACTCCACTTTGCAGTGATTACAGCAAATCAATTTGAGAATTGAACCCCCAACCTCCGTCAACCAAGAAAAGAAAATGAGGAGAAGCATTTAATGATTAACAGATTACCTGGTGTAAGCAGTGAAGTGGAGATGAACAGATGATTTTTGTGGAATATGTATGGATTGGATTTATTATTCTGTTTACATCTCCAGAGCTCACCTTGTGATGTCATGAAGCAGGAGTTTTCAAGTTAACAGCTACCTTTTACGCATCATTCAGTGGAGATGGGCAATTCCAGGGCTGAAATCATCCAAATGATGTATGGAGTTTAAAAACACAGTGAAGCACTTGTATTAAGTGCTTCACATGCCATCACAAGGTGGAACAGAGAGTCTTCTGAGAGAGAAGGACTCGCCCTAAATGTGCAGGGTTTGTGTGTTAAATTTGTGTAAGTAAAACAAAACACAACTCCGGGTATGCTTTTGATGAGGTGGCGTTAGAACACATCAGAAAATAGTTTTTGATTATTAGTTTTCTTTTGCTAATCCCTCAGAGAAAGAAGCCATTCCTTTGAACTATAGTCTTCATAATCAAACTGTACTGTCACCCACTTGAATTTGAGACTTCTATATCTTTTATTCTTCCATGACTATAAATAGAATAGTGGGAGGTCATTGTTGCTGCATACAAACAGCTTAGTTTTAGAGGTCTTATATTTATGCGCTTGAGTGTGTCCTGGAGCAGAATGCAAATTAATGAATGCGTGTTAGTTTTTAAAGCCTTACTTCGGGACATATACCAAAGCTGCAATTAGATCCTAGATCTTTAGCTAAAACACTGTCCGATCACGCCCCTGGCAATTTAATTATCTAACATCAGAGAGTCTTGTATTACCTCTGAAATCCTGGTGTATTAAAGTATTTCGTGTTCATGACCATGTTTTTTGTGTCATCAAACGTAGCCTTTTGGAGCATTTTATTGTATTCTTAGAAAGCAGTTGGTGTAAACTCTCATTCGTCCAGCAGTGATGGTAGAAAAGGCAATGTTTTCTACTCTCTTGTTCTCTGCCTCCCCCTCATCACTGGCATCACTGTCAAGGTATAATAAAAAATGTATCTTATTTCACTTTTAAAATAAAAAAAATTAAAAGAAAAAATGATCTCTCTCTTTTAATAAGTGTAAACCCCTCACAGGAACCGGTATCATGTTAGTGTCTTGTAGGGTTTCAGCAGATTTGAGCCTCTCACGGGGGGCGGGGCTAATTATATCAATTAGGTATGAGTGGATGTCTGACTACTGAAGTTTGAGCCATCTCTTCTCTCCATTTATGTACTCACTTGCAACTAACACATATGGGTCATTAAGACGTATCCCACTCACTAATGTTCATTTAGCATCATAACTTATTTTATCACATGGCGATAAACTGTTTTAGTGCTGACAACAGCGCTAGCCAACGTTGCAACTCCATGTTACCTGCACAGACAGCGGCGCTTTCTGCACTCAGGCTGTGTCCGCGTTCACTGTGTTGATAAACAAATAATCCATCTATACCATTTAATGTAAAAATGGGCAAGGTACAAACCTGAGGCAGATCAGTCGATTATATGAAAAGTCCTTTTAAGCAGAAGGAGGGTTGCCAATGCATTTTAATCAACTGACTGGTCTTCATCAGGGCATGAGAATAAAAAAGAGCAAACAGGTGTCCCTAAATACATACATGAAATCAGTCAAGGGAACACAAGAAAAAGTAAAAGTGGTCCAATAGATGACACACTATATCACAATAGTACTCATCAAGCAATATAAACTATTGGATTTATTGCCCAATCCTCAGATGTATTTTTAAATGTGTATTTTAAAACAGATATTTCTGATGGGTGGTAGCTATTTATATTTTTTGGTGCATATGTGATGGACCTATTTTATGTTCTACCTTGAAGAACACCAAGATATACCTGACACCTCAAAACCAGAGAGACCCAGGAAATGAATAGGTCAGAAGGCAAGAGACACAAAGGAGTGCTTTTTATTGATTGACAGCTGTCCTGATTAGCCAGTGGGAACAGTAGTTTAAAGTGGTAAGGCTCTTCTGTGGGCCACTGCAACAGAAGTAAAATAAGTTTTGTTCTGTATATTCCATTTGCATTTGAGAGACTAGAGCCATGGTTTGCTAAAGTTTCATTTGCTTCAAGCTGTGGGAGCAGAACACTATGGACAAACAAGTGATAATGTCTCCTGTAAACAGCTTATACCTTTGACCAGGCAATTTGTTGTTATCACTTTGAAATGAATTTTATTTTATTATTTCATTTATTTTCCTAAAAAGAGAAGACCAAGAAACATGAAAAATTGGAACTGGCTGGAGCCTGAGGCTAGCCCAGGGCTAGTTCTACTCTTGTCAATTTATAGCCTACAATACAATGAAACATTCTTTCACTTTAGAAGTGCCCTGTACAGCACAGCTCTGAATTTGTTCATCTCAAGACATGAGAGGTGTTGTCATGTGAACAAATATCTTAAAACTTCTGTCTCATTATGACTGCGTAGTTCCACATACAAAAACAGGTTAAATGAAATGTAACATTGGCTGTTTCCAAGGCATTAGTTACAAGGCTGTAAGTCTTCTATTTGCAGTACAACTCAAATCATGTGAAAAGATTAATGTAAAAAATATTGGAATAACCTCTTCATTCTTGTCTCTTTCCCTTGAATATCTACATTGTCCTTTGTGTCATTAAATGATGTCTTCTGCTGACTTGTGGTTTTCCATAAGTTTTGTTCAATACTTGATTTTGTCCTTACATCACTGTTTTCTTCTCACATAAAAGCAGCACAAAGCAACAGAATTACTGCCCTCTTCAAAGTGCGAGTGTTTCTACAAAAGATATGGTGCATTGGAGGTAGTTAGCATTTGTTTGTTTGATTTGAACTGGAAGCAAACACAGTAATACTCATTATCACACGATGGACCAGTTTTTTTTCCCAGTTTGCCTGTATTACATAGTTGAAAATGAACATAGAGCATTCAAGTTCTCTTTGCACAGAACAATGAGAACTTGAATTGATTAAGTTCCATCCATCCATCCATCCATTTTCGTCAGCTTATCCGGGGCCGGGTCGCGGGGGCAGCAGCCTAAGCAGGGACTCCCAGACTTCCTTCACCCCAGACACGTCCTCCAGCTCCTCCGGGGGGACCCCGAGGCGTTCCTAGGCCAGCCGAGAGACATAGTCCCTCCAGCGTGTCCTGGGTCTTCCCCGTGGCCTCCTCCCGGTGGGACATGCCCGGAACACCTCCCGAGGGAGGCGCCCAGGAGGCATCCGGAACAGATGCCCGAGCCACCTCAACTGACTCCTTTCGACGTGGAGGAGCAGCGGCTCTACTCCGAGCTCCTCCCGTGTGACTGAGCTCCTCAGACTATCTCTAAGGGAGCGCCCAGCCACCCTGCGGAGGAAACTAATTTCGAGCGCTTGTATCCGCGGTCTCGTCCTTTCGGTCACTACCCAGAGCTCATGACCATAGGTGAGAGTAGGAACGAAGACTGACCGGTAAATCGAGAGCTTCGCCTTTCGACTCAGCTCCCTCTTCACCACAACGGTCCGATACAGCGACAGCATCACTGCCGAAGCTGCACCGATCCGCTTGTCAATCTCACATTCCGTCCTTCCCTCACTCGTGAACAAGACCCCGAGATACTTGAACTCCTCCACTTGAGGCAAAGACTCCCCACCCACCCGGAGAGGGCAAGCCACCTTTTTCCGGTCGAGAACCATGGCCTCGGACTTGGAAGAGCTGATCTTCATCCCAGCCGCTTCACACTCGGCTGCAAACCGCCCCAGTGCACACTGCAGGTCCTGGCTCGATGAAGCCAACAGAACAACATCGTCTGCAAACAGCAGAGATGAAATCCTGTGGTCCCCAAACCGGACCCCCTCCAGCCCCTGACTGCGCCTAGAAATTCTGTCCATAAACACAATGAACAGAACCGGTGACAAAGGGCAGCCCTGGCGGAGTCCAACATGCACCGGGAACAGGTCTGACTTACTGCCGGCAATGCGAACACAGCTCCTGCTCCGGTCATACAGGGACCGGACAGCCCTTAGCAAAGGGCCCCGGACCCCATACTCCCAGAGCACCCCCCACAGGACACCACGAGGGACACGGTCGAATGCCTTCTCCAGATCCACAAAACACATGTGGACTGGTTGGGCAAACTCCCATGAACCCTCGAGCACCCGATGGAGAGTGTAGAGCTGGTCCAGTGTTCCACGGTCAGGATGAAAACCACACTGCTCCTCCTGAATCCGAGGTTCGGATCGGCCGAATTCTCCTCTCCAGTACCCTGGCATAGACCTTACCGGGAAGGCTGAGGAGTGTGATCCCCCTATAGTTGGAACACACCCTCCGGTCCCCCTTCTTATACAGAGGGACCACCACCCCGGTTTGCCAGTCCAGAGGTACTGTCCCCGACCGCCACGCGATGTTGAAGAGGCGTGTCAGCCAAGACAGCCCCACAACATCCAGAGACTTCAGGTACTCAGGGCGGATCTCATCCAACCCCGGAGCCTTGCCACCAAGGAGCTTGCCAACCACCTCAGTGACTTCGGCCAGGGTGATGGATGAGTCCGCCTCCGAGTCCCCAGCCTCGGCCTCCTCCTCGGAGGACGTGACGGTGGGATTGAGGAGATCCTCAAAGTAGTTCTCCCGGAGGTGCGAGTTGAAGGTCCCTCTGACAGAGGGCTCCGCCAGACGTTCCCAACAGACCCTCACTACACACTTGGGCCTGCCAGGTCTTTCCGGCTTCCTCCTCCGCCAGCGAACCCAACTCACAACCAGGTGGTGATCAGTTGACAGCTCAGCCCCTCTCTTCACCCGAGTGTCCAAGACACGCGGCCGGAGATCAGATGACACGACTACAAAGTCGATCATCGACCTCCGGCCTAGGGTGTCCTGGTGCCACGTGCACTTATGGGCACCCTTGTGCTCGAACATGGTGTTCGTTATAGACAAACTGTGACTAGCCCAGAAGTCCAATAACAAAACACCGCTCGGGTTCAGATCAGGGAGGCCGTTCCTCCCAATCACCCCTCTCCAAGTGTCACTGTCGTTGCCCACGTGGGCGTTGAAGTCCCCCAGGAGAACAACGGAGTCCCCGGTCGGTGCACTGTCTAGTACCCCTCCCAAGGACTCCAAGAAGGCCGGGTACTCAGCACTGCTGTTCGGCCCGTAGGCTGACACCACAGTGAGAGACCTGTCCCCGACCCGAAGGCGCAGGGACGCGACCCTCTCGTTCACCGGGGTGAACTCCAACACACAGCGACTGAGCTGTGGGGCAATGAGCAGGCCCACACCAGCCCGCCGCCGCTCCCCGCGGCCAACGCCAGAGAAATGGAGAGTCCAGCCCCTCTCAAGGAGTTGGGTTCCAGAGCCCAAACTGTGCGTGGAGGTGAGGCCGACTATATCTAGTCGGTAACGCTCAACCTCCCGCACAAGCTCAGGCTCCTTCCCCCCCCCAGCGAGGTGACATTCCATGTCCCCAGAGCTAGTCTCCATGTCCGGAGATCTGGTCGCCGAGGCCCCCGCCGTCGACTGCTGCCCGGCCCCATATGGATCCTCCCAGCCCAGGCCTGGCTCCAGGGTGAGGCCCCGGTGACGCCAATCCGGGCGACATAACTGGCCTTGCTGGTACACTCATCATAGGGGCTTCTGAACCGTTCTTCGTCTGACCCGTCCCCCCGGACCTGTTTGCCTTGGGTGACCCTACCAGGGGCATGAAGCCCCCGACAACATAGCTCCCGGGATCATTCGGGCACTCAAACCCCTCCACCACGATAAGGTGACGGTTCAAGGAGGGGAGTTCCATAAACTGTATAAAATAAAAAAGAAAAAGAAAAAAAAAGTTCCATAAATTATACAGTTAAATGGGATTACAAATAACCCCTAGAGTTATACAAGTTATTTGATGGTATTCATTTCTAAAATCAAAGGAATACATTACAGTATTTAAGGTTCAAACGTCACAGAATCACTGAGAATAATAGACAACTCTGCCCTTGTGGTGAGTGCATGTGAGATTTTTCCATCTCCAGTTAATAATAATGATAATACGTTTTATTTATAATGCTTTTCTAAACACTCAAGGACATTGTACAAAGAATACAATTAAAAAGAGTACATTTATAAAACAAGGTAATCAGACAAAATATAGGCATGGGAGGGACAGGCGTTGGAGGAAGAGGAGGGACAGGAGGATGAAGGACGGGGCCTAGGTGTGGAGAGATTTGAAGGTGATGAGGAGGACTTTGAACTGGATGCACTGAGGGATGGGAAGCCAGTAGAGGTTCTGCAGGACAGGGGTGATTTGTTCATGGGGCCGAGTGTGTGTCAGGACAGCAGAGTTTGAATGTATTGCAGTTTGTTCAGTTCAATATTTCACCATGAAAATGGCCTCAGGCGTGGCCATCCAATCCTGGTATCCTCTCCTGATACAGTCAACCTCCTCCTAATGCATTCTCACTTTCTTCCCACGTGGAAGCCACAACTGAAGCTCCCTCAGCGTTATGGGCCATCTAGCAAACTAGCTTCTGTTTAACAGTTAACAAACGAGCTGTAAAGGATATCGTTGACGAGTGGAGTTGCTGGCTTTGGCTTGTATGCTATGTAAATTCATTAATTTATTGACCGGTTCAGCAGCAGTGTGTGGTTCTACTAACATCATGTCACGCCGAGTCGTGTCGTAAATTGTGGCTAGCACTAGCACTGCATTCACTCTGTTTTTTCTCCCTGCCCCATATCATTCAAGGACCGTAATCCAATGTGCTCAGCATGCATGGGCACGGACATCTTGGTTGATGATGCCACTGGTATGCCTCCACTGTTCGAGGACATCCTCAACATGGACCCAAGCAATGAGGACGCAGAGGGCAATGATGCAGCTTCTGACTTCCTTGAGGCTGTGGATGTGGAAGATGTGGAGGAAGAATCTACATTTTAATTGGGCCAGTTCAAACCCTCCAGTGTGCCCATTGCTCCTCTGTGGATAACGGGGGAGCAGTGGCATGCATGTGGAGTGCATCCATGGATTCTCTCCATCATTGCTTGAAGATCCAGGTTTTCAGATTTGCTATGAAACCAGTTCATTCCCTTCAGGCTGTCACTGGCCAGAGGGAAATGAGCTGGCAAAGGTGTGGAGGCAGCGCTGGTTCCACTACGGGTCAGCAGGATCAGAATATTGTCCTACATAGAAGATTATCTCGTGTATGCCGAATCGGGGACCATGTGGTGAGAGACACTATGACAGTGCTCAATCATCTCACTCTCCTGGGTTTTAGTATAAACTGTGTGAAGAGCTGGTAAGCCACTGTAGATTTCTTCACCTCTCAAGAAAATCCAAAGTGTTCGCTGTTCTCCTTAGTGGACGTAAATACCCCTCTTGGGGTAGACATGTGTTTCCTCCAATCAGTCTGATATCTCCCACCCTAGCGCAGGTGAGGGAATAGACATTTTCACTCATCATGATCACCTCATGATAGTTGTCCAAACCCTGGATGATGGAGATAATGCAGCTTCTCTGGGGAGAGCCTTGGTCTGTCACAGTGAGGAGATACCTCTTATCTCAGGCGGGCAGGGAAATTTAACATCCGCACCCAGACTGGCTGGCACTCTGAGCCTGGCCCGTGAGAGGTGGAATTTAAATGCCGTCGTTCTTCCTGCACACGTTATTGACATTACTCAGTATGCTAGGGCTGCTTCCACTTGCTTCCACTTCATAGCAACTGCAAGTAGCCAGTGTTTGAAGAGTGGTGTGAGGCCAGACAGATAATTTCTTTCTAATGTCCTTTGTCTGACATTCTGTGCTTTCTACAGCAGGTGGTGGACAAGCGTAAAGCTCTTCACTATCAAGGTCTATCTGGCTGCTATTTTGGCCTGCCATGTCGGTTTTGGGGACAAGACAGTGGGTCAACACCCCCTGGTCTGTCTTTTTATGAAGGGTGCACATCATTTCTGCTGTGGAATCTCTTGATTGTACTGGATGCCCTTTGTCTCCACCCTTTTGAACCCTTGGAGGCTGTTTCTTTGAAACACGCAACTCTGAAGGTCAGTTTTGCTTCTTGCTTTGGCGTCTGAGATGCATGTAAGTGAACTGCGGACCTTATTGGTTAGCCCCACATGTTTGCAGTTTGCCCCGGGGCTGTCCAAAGTGCCCTTGCACCCCAACCTGGCCCTTATGCCCAAAGTGGCTTATAACTGTTCTTCTTTAGAACTTGCAGCCTTTCATCCTTTGCATTTCTCATCCTCTTAGAAGTGTCAACTTCACTCTGGGCATTGTGAGTGCATGTTGGCAGAACAGCTGGCCTTAGTAATATCAGTTGTTTTTGTCATGGGCATCTCCTCCATTGGGTAAGCCAGTGTCCATTCAAGGCTTTCTCACTGCATTGTTGAAGCCATCTCCTTGGCTTACACCTGCATGGGTATGGAACCTTTGCAGGGGTTGAGGGCACACTCCAACAGGGGTGTAGCTATTTCATGGGCCCTGTTCAGAGGTGTACCCGTCCAGGATATATGTGCTCCGGCCAGTTGGGCATTACCTTTGAGCAGTTCTATAGACTGGATGTCTCGGCCCTTCTTTGGCACAGGCGCTCCTAGACCTGAGGGTGTTTGACTTTGTTTAGGGTCATTGTCTGGCACAGTCACCCACTGCTTCAAGAGCTTTATTTGCAATCCAGGAGTGGACCATATCTCCCAGAGTGAAACACTGAACAACGTTAGGAAAAGAACTTAAGGTTACTTAACGTAAACTCAGTTCTTTGATAACAGAGAGGGGTGTTTCACCTTCATTGCCCTCCTTGTAAAGTGGTAAGAAATTGCTTTGGAATGATTGCATTAGGAGGAGGCTGACTGTTTGAGAAGAAGGGGTGGAGCCCGAGATACAGTCATCATGTCTGTTAGAAACAGACATGGTGCCATTGGAGATTCCATGGATGGTCATGCCTGAGGCAATTCGAATAGTGAAACACCTCACTCCGTTATCAAAGAACCGAGGTTACATTAGGTAACTTTGAGGTTTTCAGGCACCATAAAGTGTACCATAAAGAATGCTATAATCAATTCTAGAGGCGATGAATGCAGGGATTATGTTTTCAACAGCAGAGAAAGTGAATGATGGACACAGTCTGGTGATGTTTTTGTAATAGAAAAAGGCAGTCTTTATTATTTGTTGCACATGGGATTCAAATAAGGAGGATGCCAAGTGACTCAATTAGTGATAGGAAATGCTTAAAAAACAAATATAAAGCTGTTATTAATATATCTTGCATTTTTTTACACTGTAATTTAAATATAATTCAATTCAAGTATTCTAAGTATTCAGAATACAGTACTCTGATTGGACCATGTATCAAAATATGTTACAAAATATATTATAATTCAGATATTCAGTATTACGTACCTAAATACATTTAAAAGCATTCTTCCCAGCGCTGGGTATGAACAAAATATTTATAGTATATTCAGTTGTTCCTGTGAAACTATCCTTTCTATTGTGAGCTATATTAACACAGACAGTAAGTAATGAAATTTCTGGTGTGCAGGTGTCCCGTTCTTTCTGGTTGCTATGTTTCAAACTCTACCATTTTAATGATGTTTACTTCACATCTCAGTGTAGTAGAATGGTACATCCTTGTGGTGAAAAGGCTAAATTAAGTCAAGTCATTAAGTTTGATGTTGAGGAATTTTCACTAAATTGAATGAATAATGTATATTGCATTTTTCATTTATTATTATTATTATTATTATTTAGCAAGCTTGCTGAATGATATTTCTACAAATGATATTGTGTAGCTTGCCTGTGATCCAGAATACACACTTCAGTACTCTACAAAGGTGTCAGTCTGGTCATCGGTCAATCTCTCTGAGGGTATGGTTGGCAGGTGGATTAGTCAATCAGGGACACCCATTATACATCCATATTAAAAACAAATAAGGATGCTTATGACTGTGTGAAAAAACAAAACAAAACTGAATCTGAATCTGATTTCAGGCTCAACAGAGGAGGTGGAGAACAGATATCTCTCTGTATAAAAAATACAGAGTGATATCATTCTGGACAGGCCAGGCAAATCGTGTAGCGGCAATGTACTCTCTGTCTTTCAGTGGGATATGAGTAAACAATAATCAATGAAACATGGAATAAATACATCTAATCCGTCAATCTGTCACTGAGCTGAATATATGTTACCTTTTTGTGGTGCTCAGTCCTTAGTGAATTAAGATTGGATTTTGCCTATACATCTTGTGATCTTTGACCCACAAACATCAGTATAGTACATTCAAATGACTTTTCACTGTGAATTAAACAATATTATATTTTTTTATACTACAGTGCCCTTCAATTTAAGAGTTTAGTCTAAAATGGAACCATTTGAGAAAGATATCATTCTCCAGATTGTACTTCTTTAGCCTAAAGGCCTTTTATCCATCCATCCATCCATTTTCGTCCGCTTATCCGGGGCCGGGTCGCGGGGGGCAGCAGTCTAAGCAGGGACTCCCAGACTTCCTCCACCCCAGACACGTCCTCCAGCTCCTCCGGGGGGACCCCGAGGCGTTCCCAGGCCAGCCGAGAGACATAGTCCCTCCAGCGTGTCCTGGGTCTTCCCCGGGGCCTCCTCCCGGTGGACATGCCCGGAACACCTCCCGAGGGAGGCGCCCAGGAGGCATCCGAAACAGATGCCCGAGCCACCTCAAAAGGCCTTTTATATGTCAGTTATTAATCAATTTTCCAGTTAGCAGGGTACAAAATGCCCAGTCTTCCAGATTCTCAGCACAGAACAACCACAATAGATGTGGAGTCTGTCTGACTGTTACGGTCAATCACCATCCAAGACTAACAAGTACAGAACTGGTGAATCATAAATACAGTGTGGTGATCCTGTGACTGGCTCAACCAGGACTAATCAAAGACTCAACACAAGTCAGACTCTAAACAGTAGCTAAAAGCAGCTTCTCAGAGGATATATCTTCTCTCTAGACTTAACACCATCCACTTTTAACCTGTTTCATGAAAGCTGGACAGCAACCCCCACTAAATCTCTCTTGATGTACCTCCCTGATTATTCAAACATAAAAGAAGAGTCTAAGAAAGCAGGTAAGAAAGTACTTGACCCATACACATCCTGCTTATTATATGAAGTGCCTGAGGCTTTTTATTTATGGTTGACGCACAGAGATCTTTGATGAGGCAGATGGTAGTCGCTGATTAGTTGATATGCTTGATCTACAGCTTGGAAGGTGCTGGGCTCAAAATAATCCAGACTAAAAAGTGTGTGTGGGCTGTGAAATCACCATTTTGAATGAGGTATGATGCTCAATATTGTCTACTTGTGCTCATGTCACTGGGGTCAGCTCCCTTCAGCAAACTCATGACCATAATAATATTGGTTACACGATTTATCTTTGTAGCCAGAAATAGAGCGTGGCATTGGAAAGTTATTCAGTAAACAACTTTTACAATACAAATCAATGTATTTTATGTAGGTTATTGACTCAAGCATAAACTGCATTGATCAGCTCATGTCATCAGGGCAGTATACATTCAACAAAATCCATTGTTCACCAACCAGTGGGAGGGATCACTGGTGCTGCAGATCATTAAGTATTAAGCAGGGTTATTCTGGTGTATAGAGTGAACTCACATAAATGACAGATTGGAAAGTTCTTCATACTCTGCTTGTCCTGTAGACTTTATTATTCCACTGTAACCACTGAAATTGAAAGAAAGAAGGTAATTACTATTCATACACTAGTGACTTCATTAGCCCGCAGTACATTTGCCTTTTTTTTTACTATATAAATAGGCAAGTCTAGACCTAAAACACCCTAATTACATTGCAGTAGTTGTACTGGTGTGGTGCAGTGATGGGAAGAATACTTTGAAATGAAAATTAATTAATTAATTACAAAATACTGTAAAACTGCAGTAAATTTGTAATGTGTTCCGATACGTGGTCCAATCAGAGTACTGTATTCTGAAAAGTTAGAATACTTTTACATTGAGTTGTATTTAAAATATAATGCAAAAATAGCATTAAAGACAGTTTTATGTTTGTTTCACTGTTTGCTCTGCATTTCCTATCATTACCTGAAGAAGGAAAAATCACCCCTGATCACACCACAAGAGTGATGTTTTCAATTTTTCTCACTAATACTGTGAAGTCTAAAGTACTGCAATGTATTCCTTTTTTCTTTTTTTTTTTCTTTTTTTTTTTTTTTTTTTACAAAAATAACAAACCATTAAATGAAAAAGTGACTGTACTGGAATACAGTCACTCAAAATAAGTTTTTGGAGTACTTTTTTCTTTTTTTTCTCAGTACATATATTCAGTTACTTCCCAACACTGTGGTGTGTGAGATGTCAGTGGGCTTTGTTGTTATCAGTGATTTAACTCAACCATAAAACCATCATGTCCATCATTAAATTTCTTGCTTAAGAGATAATTCCTTGTCCATCTTGTTTCTAGCTAAGAAAATAGACTAAAGCTCTAGTTGAGGGCATGAAATCTAAGATAAGATCCAAATTATAATTTAATATAATATATGGTAAAGCGAAAGAACATAAAAGTAGATTTAACTTTGCAGTGTTATGAAGGCTAAGCAGTGGACTGGATGGCAATCAGATAATATTACAGTAAAGGACATTATGAATTATGTGCCAAGTGGAGTGTATGAAACAGACTGGACCCAGATGTGAGCTAAGTCCTTTGGCAGATTAGCAGCTCAGGGAAACTTCTGAGCCAGGTTCAAAAGCTGAGTGTGAAAGCGTGTGATCCGACCCTTTACAGCCTGATTGAACCATAAGTCTGTTAGTCTGTGTATGTCGCTCTCTCCTATATGCATCTCATTGGAATTCAAATGTGCCTATATATAAGCCTGTGTAGGTGGAGTAGATCCAATTTAACTGTCTTCTAATGACCAATGATCTTAGAGGCATTTCTACGAAGTGGTTGCTCACGTGCTAAATGCATTGAACATGTTCAAAAGTGGACATTATAGACATAGTGGGTATTTTGCATCTGGGACCAAATGTAACAAAATGAGTTGTTTGGGCCAAAATCTTCAATTGCCTGCAGACGATAGTTCCAGGTTTTGCTCCAACAGAGCATTAAGAGTGATGTAATGTAAAAGTGTTTGAGTTTAATGGCCTAATTGCCTTGTTCTGAAGACACGATGCAATAAAGAGGCACACCTGTGACATTTTATTCAGAATACTCATTTCACTTAAGTGATTAATGTAAAAAACATAACACAGGACTGAAACCAAGATACATTATATATTGTGTGCCCTATGTGCACTCAGTGTACTGTATGTATGTGTGATTAATGCATGGTAAATATCTGTTTGGTAACCATCATGAAGCAATTCAAATAATAAAAATTGAAACCAAACAACAACAAAATAAGATTAAAAACAGCTTTATGATTTTTATTTTTTTTTTATGATTAGTGAAGGAAAAAGTGCACACACATTCACCACTTCTATTTTTGTCTTATTAATATGTCATGCAGTTCTAAGACTAAATTGCATTATCAAGCACTACAGTGTAGAAACGAAATGAAAAAGTAAGTATTGGAAAGCAGTTCCTACTTTTACTTCTTTTTAATTACTGTTCTGAATACAAAGTTTTGCTAAATGATATTTTGAGCTTTCCCAACACAATTCTTTTTCCACTCTTCGTCTCTCTGATAATTCCCTTGGTAGCAATGGTGCTTGTTGGTTTGTCTTAATAATCAAGAACTTGGAATTTGAAGAATGCGCAAACATACAAAGGGAGGATAATATTAGCCTATGATGTAACATAATAAAAATGTTACAGGAACATAACTGGGGGAGATTGCATATCTCAGGGTTCAGAACACTTTAAAGAACAACAGTATGATTAAAAGTAATGAATGAATGTGCTGAAATGAAAGCTTTTTACAATTTCTAACTAAGTATCAGGTGCATTGTTTGTTTATTTATCCTATTAAATAATTAATTTATTTTATTTATTCATTTCCATCTACTGGCCTCCTGGCAGGTTGGTGTTATAAAAAAGAAAAGAGAGACAGGTGAACATAGACAAGAACAGTGATTACAGTATCAATTACACTGGATTACACATATTGCACTGAGTTCTGTTAGCATGCTTGTTGTTCATAAACAAACATATGAAAGTCACATGTGCATGAGTCATGGTGGTGTCCGATGGTGCAGACTGACAGCCTCGTTTCCGACATTATGCTCCAGGGCAGCTGTGGCTACAACTGTAGCTTACCACTACTGAATGTAGAGTGAATGAATAATGCTCTGTAAAGTGTCTTTGAGTGTCCAAAAAAGCGCAATATAAAACTGATGCATTATTATTATTCATTATTATAAACACATCTACAATAATGGTTTTCAAATAAATTACTTATACTGAAAAAACATAGAAAATTCTGATACTTATTCACTATTGATATGGCTACAAGCTTCATGTATTAATTAGTGTTATCATTTTTGAAAAATTAAATAACAATTTCAAATTTAATATATATTGTTTAAGGTGTTGAGAGGTGTCAAGGATTTGCAGCCCTTAAGTCACAACATAAATAATTATTTAAAATGCCATGACAAAGAAATTCTGTCTTGGAGCAACTATGAAATGAAATCTACTTTAGTCCCTTAGTCCCAGCTGTTTTAGTTTTACTCCTTGATATATTTTATTCCTGGGTGTCTCAAAGTTTGCATCAAAGTTAGTTTTCAGGTAAGTTATGTGGTACATTTTAATTTCATTAGATGACAAGGTCGACTGGGGTCTCCCAGCTTCTAAAAGATCTCAGAATTGTGTTAATGAATGTTAATTTCATATTTATAGTTATCCTTGGTTTTTCAGGTTACCAGATTATATTGTGATCAGTACATGGAGAAACAGGTGGAGAAGTGGAAGTATGGTCAGCAGCAAGCAGCAAGCCACACCCTGTATGCTGGGGTTTGCTCTATGCTTAAAAGCCCATTGCGTCAATCTGAAAAGACATTAGTTTATTTAGTTTAGTCATTATCTGAAGGGACAATGTACAGAGACATTTAGATAATAATAATAAAAAACAACAACAACAAAAAAAAAACAAAAAAAAAACAAATGTTCTGCACCAGATTATAGATAAATCGCCAGTTTCCATCTGCAGTCCCTGCCCCACACACACGCACACACACACACACAATCTATCTATCATTTTTAGTAAGTTGTCTTGGAAAAATCTTGTGGTTTTATATAATTAATATTTATTGTGATCTTAACCAAACGTGATGGATGAATTGAATTAATTGTTCATGGAAAGCCATTCTGCACTGGAGCACTGTAACACTTTATTTTGTAAATGTGTTGTTATGTGTTTATTGCACATAATGTGGATGAATGAAATGTAAAATGTGGGCCTCTCAAATGTGCAAAACAAATTTACCTATGGGTATGAATAAAACAACCGATACTCACATCACACAAAGCAAAGCATTAGGTATTTACAGCGTCACAAATTTCATTTTATAAAATTCATAATAACCTACCATTTCTACACCGTTACATCATATCATATAAAACACTGCATACAAATCGAAAAAGTCACAGTCACTAAATCACCTCTTGCTCCATGACACATCTCCTGTTGGGCAGCTCACACCTGGTCACACATTCACACTTTAGCATAAAGTGCTTAATCAAAGAAAACAGCCCACAGAAACGTCAATCAACCACAAAAGACCCAAAACTCTAATGTGCACATAATGCCATCTGTCTGCTGGGCTATTATCACAAATAAGGAAATTACAGGCTTCTCCTCACAAAAAAAAATGAATAAAATAAATTTGAAGAATAAAGTACATATAAAGACTCTTGTAGGTATAAACAGTTTTATAGTTGGTTTTATTTGTTTTTCTGAGCACCACAAACACTAATGACCAAAACATGTTTGATGAAATGAAGGGGGAAAGAATGGTTTGTAGCATATAATTATGAATCCAATCAACACTTGTATTGTTATCAAATGCAAAGTCAAAGTGTCTCATTATTCTCTGGTTCAGGAGCTCCACGTGGTGGCTGCGTCTGATTAACCCCAAAACAAGGTTATGCCCATTTTTGTCCGTGGAGATATTTTTTCCCCCACAGTAATTATTTGCTCAACACAGTTATTTCAAAAGTTACTGGCTACAGGCTTTCTACAAGTATTGACTTGATTTTCTTGTCATAGATCTCAGGTACAAACTAAATCTTGAGTTAAACATTTATATTTGATATTAGACTGTAGCAGCTCTTTCACATTTACACAAGAGAAAATGTCGTTACTCACCACTGACACTCGGATACAATTACCACTCACTGAGAAAGTTCCAAAGGTTGATGTGATCTGCATAACGACTGTAACCCAAAATCCAATGCTGATTACATTATCTATGACATTATAAACCTACATCTATACCTAAATTTACATCACTGAATACAAATTATTGTGTGAAGTCACAAGTTTTTGGACCATAATATATTTTCAAATGTCTCCTCTCACTGCTAGTACATCTGAACTCTGAAAATAACTAACAGCCCATAAAAAGGGAAAACCTCCGTCTGACTGTTAGCTGTCTGTTAGCTGATGAACGTCCTATATGATGGACAAAAATAGACTGTGTAGGAAGAGAATGTAACGTCACAGTTGAGTTTCCACATGCATTGACACTATAACATGTCAATTTAAAGGACCCATATCATGTTATTTTCTGGTCTATGTTATAATGTTAGTTTCTCGTCAAAAATATACTCGGAGTATTTTGTTTCATTCACACATCTTTAATGCACAAAAGTTCTTCTCTCAAATAAAAAGCCTCCAATTCCACCTTGTGATGTCATGTGGTGATACAAATGCTCCACTCTGTTTTTAAACTCCATATGCCTTCATTTGGATTATTTCAGTCCTGGTATTTTCGTACTAAACAAAAGATAAATGGTAGCTTTAACTTGAAAACTATCACTTCATGACATCACAAGGTGGAACACAGCATTTTGAGCTTTGTAAATGTAGACAGACTAATGAAAAAGGGACATGGGTGAATGAAACAAAATACCACTCCAGGTATGTTTTTTGATCAGGCAGCATCATTATATCATGGTTTAAAGCTCACCAGAGTCACTTTTGTGTAATATAAGACCTTTAAACAAGGGCAAAATTTTTAAAGATTTTTGAGAAATTACTAGCAAAATAGCATGTGACATAACCTACTTTTTCGGTTGAACTCAGTTGGCTTGTGTTACCAAACAGAACATCAAAGAACACTGGCTATAATTCTTATCAAAAAAGTTACATCCGCCATCTGACTCAAAAGACTTAATAGGCTGAACACAAAGAAGTTGATTCCCACAAAGCGTAGTGTTTTTGTGGAATGCAGCAGCTCCTCGTATGACTGTTTTGGTCAGGGGACACAGAGGACTTAAGATAGCTGCAAACAACAAGCACTGATTTGAACGGCTTTGTCCCAAAATCTCAAAGGCACTGCAGTTATTCAAGAGGTCATTCAAACTTCTATTTAATTATAAAACAAAACTGTACTATATTTTCCCTCTTAGTCTTTAAGTCTTTATTTTAAGATATTTGAGAAGAGAAAAATCCAGACAAATGAATTTTTATACCATGGCAGTTAGTCATTCTGATCACATCCAACCCTATTAAATGGAGTCTAGACATTTAATTTTATATGAATATATGAAAATTATTTCAGTTTGTGTTGTTAATCTAATATTTCTTATGCTTTGAAATTAAAGTTAGTATTAGTATTGAGTCAAAACCACACACTTTTATGTCCTCAGTTGAATCCTCACAAGTAACAGAAATAAGGCTGCCACCACCGTCATTGTCCCTGTGATACATCAATTTATGTCAGAACCAAATCTCCATCAAAAATGAGCCTGCTCGTGTTTCTTGGCCAGGGCAATTTATACACATGTTGCACCCTTAAATAATCCAGGCAAATAGTTCCGTTTTGCAACGTTTATTTTATCCAAGCGGTTCAATACATGCGAGGCACGCAGGGCTACAACACCTGAGCGCAGGCCACACTCACAACAACTGGATGGGCGTGTCTGACCTACTTTTATAGCTGGACCCCAAACTATCTGCACCACCCATTTCCTGGCTGCTCTCGATGCTACAGTGTATTAATTACATTCAAATTCAATAAATTAACAGTGCATATACTGTAATTGATAAATACTACATAATTTAACATTTCATCAAAATATATTATATAAATGGGCTACACACATTTTACAGAAAATACGTTTGTGAAAATATTGAACTGCTACTAAACCTCAATAGACAGATCAATAAAGGGACAGCAAGGTCAAATTGGCCAAAGGTGCAAAACTGTACTTGTTTGGTCAGATAAAATACATCTAGATTATTTGAAAATAATTGTGAAATTATGAAATCTTCATTTTGCAAACTTTATTTGCTTTGAATGAATGGAGAACTAAATCTGCAACTGACAACATTTTACTTTTCTGGCTGGTGAAATATAGAACATATTAGAGATCTCATCAAAATGAGACCTATTGTTCTTGTGCTCTGATCTCTTGTATTTGTGACAGGAAGAGGCCTGAAGCTGCACCTGTGGCCTACTTTAATCACTGACATGATTCACGATCATGTCTTTCAATAAACTGAATAGACTCATTTCTAACAAGGAGTCTTTGAGATCGCTCCCTACAGTAACGTCACACGGCAGTCTGACTGTGTGTCTGCATTTGCGTGTGTTTCTGTGTGTTTCTGTGTGTGTCTTTCTGGATATTTGTGTGTCTGTCTTTATGTCTGTCTGCGTTTGTGTGTCTGTGTGTGTCTTTCTGTGTGTGCGTGTGTGTGTGTGTTTGTGTGTGTGCATGTGTGTGTATCTGTGTATCTGCGGTTGACATGTGGAGCTAATGAACATCAAGTGGAAAGTATTCTCCCATGATTCCAGAGTGTGTCACGAGGCGCTGCGGGCTCCTGCTGTGAACAAGATTCATGACATGTTTTACAAGTTGTGTTCACACTTCCAAGAACTCTATAGTACATTAGTCTTGTCCACAGGGAAGGAGTAATGGGAGCTGTTATATGTACTTTGTAGGACATGGACAACAGATGTATGAACGACACATGAAATGTGTGGGGTAAGTTATGTTTGCAACTCCAGAAGACAAAAGACACAGTGAAGGCGAAAATCACTCCTATGGACACAAAGACTTATGTGTCCAAGAAGCACATGCACTTTTAGATATATGTTGCAGATGAAGTTTCTAGAGCCTTGGCCCACTCAAGACAGAGGGACAGAGGGTGACTCATCCAGGACAGGGGGAGTGTGAATTAAGAAGGTGTTAAATGTTCTGATTGTGCCTGTCATCCTAAAGCATGCATAGAGAGGATTTGATTGATCTTTGGAGAATTGGTCATCTGCCGAGGTTTAATTTTCCATTTTGCACAAAAATACACTTTGATTTCAACCTAGCGAGAGGCACTGGCTTGAGTTCTGATAGACTTAAAAAAATAATTACCTCAGGCTCAGACTGCCCGCTGTGCTGTGCAGTGGTGCAGGCGGAGGTACCACAGTGCTACAGATTAATTCTACATGTGCAGTTAGGTTGTGTACATCTGTCACCAATTTAGAAACATACCATTTTGTTACATGTGTCTTGCTTTCACTGCAAGTACTCATCATTATGCATCATTGTACCATCTAATAAGATCTTCTTACTAATATTATTCTGGAACCTTTAGTGCCTCGCTAGACTATGGTTTGAATGTCAGAACAATTAGAGTAGACAAGACCTGAATTATGATCTTGTACTATACATCAGTGAGACACTAACTAACATGGATGTTTCATGATCATTTGTCATTACACCTGTTAGATGGTGCAATGATAGCAAACCCTGTTATGTGACAAATGCTGAATATGTACACATCTGTGACATAAACAACACAATGAAACAATTTTCTGCTTTAAGCGTTGTTGACAAAAGCAGTTTCCATGTAGGTTAAATTTGAATATGGGCCTTAGATTCCCTGGTGAGGACCATCACTCACCCACTCAGCCACCTAGGTCCATTATAGCATGAGTCATACACCAGAGGTGTGGAAATGGCCTGTCCTCATTCCATTCTAATTCTCCAAGAGCTGTCAGAGGTTAGGAGTTGAATATGTTCCAGCTGACAGTGTGAGATATAGAGGGCTAGTTTGAACATCACATGCAGGTTTCCACAAGATCTTATTTAGTATGAAGAAAATGAATGATACACTTAATTGTAGTGCTCCAATGGGGTATCAGTCCTCCAACCTTTGTGTTGATGTATCCTATGAGTGTTATGACGTAAATCGTTGTCACCTTGTTACAATGATCCATGCCCGGGTTAACAAAATTGATTATTTTTTACTCTGAAATGTATAAATACAATAGCTGTATTTTTATATCAGTGTGATAAGCTTTGGCAGACCAGAACTTCTAAGTACAGAGTGGTTCTCAAGTGTTATGACCATGCTCATTCCCTCACTTCAGATTGTGAAAAAGGGCACAAACTCACACTATAACTTCAAAGTTCCGCATTTATAGATTTTGCAAAAGTCCCTGATTATTGCTCCAAGTTGTTTACAGTGTGGATATTGTAAATAATAGCTTTGATTTAGTTTTTTCCCTACTCCCTTTGGGACGTGTTTTTTATCGTTGCATTTGATCATTTACTTTACACTACCCCGGCTCACTAAAATGTAAAACAGTATACATGTTTCCAAATAAATCCCATAGCAATTGTTGTTCACAGTTGCATAGAATGCACACATCACCTTTTTATGCTATTGTTATTGTTTCTCAGATTGGATCACCATTTGTACTCCTCTGTCATCAGATTTCAGGTGTTTTCTGTTTTTTGTTTATTTCATCTCCTCCACTTTTCTCAAAGCAGGGAAGATTAAATGTTAAAAACTGCAATTAAGGAAAACATTTGAGGCAGGGGTCTGAACCGAGGATGTCTAGTTGTTTTGAGTATAATATAATCCTCCCCCCTGAGCATAAAGCCAACCGCTGTGTGCTCCACTCCCACTGAACTATAAAGAGCCCACAACAACAACAAACAAAGAAAAAGGTTTAGCCTTGTCTACAGAGATACAGTATATTATTCCCTCAGGCTTCTTTGTAACATTTGAAAATATGGATAACCTTTTAGATTGTAAATGCAAAATTACAAGATTTTATTTAATACATGTTACAGCCTTGCTCATTAGGTCATAAAATATAATTGGAGAATACACAAGCAGCAATGTTTTAAGCTCTTTTGTGGCATTTATATTAATAAAATCAATATATTATGTGTAGAGTGAGGATGGAGGAGGAGCAGAGAGAGCTACGCTGGAAACATGGCCCTTTTATGCCAGGGATCCTCTGGGCCCTAGAGGATCATGGGAGCTCCACATTTATGTTTATTAAAAACAAGTACCACAAGGGGGACCATAACAATATATTATAATGGTAGTAATGAAGTCTTGCATTTACCTAAGTGTGTTCATTAAACTAATTATAATAATAATTTGATGCAGTGACTTTTATACAGTGTTTTATAATAGTACACATTATAATAATACACATTTTTTTGTAACTTCAGAAAGGAGAATGAATGAACAGTTTATGTATATTTCATTGTTCAGCTATTCTGCACAAGTCATATGTCAACCCCAAGACTCTCATAATAAATACTGAGCCACTGTTGTGTAATGTGGCCTGAATTAATCCTATTACCCATCTGAAAAGTCTGTAAGCCTACAAGAGCTAAATGAGCCTGCTCACCTGAAAATGATTGGTCTGGACATATGAATTTCTGTTTTGATGGAGCTTTTGTATGCCACACACAGATTTGTTTACCAAGACTTTAAGAAGAAAATCAAATAAACTGTGTAAAAGTGTCTGTAGGTGAGATAGAGTGGAGAATCATGCGAGAGTGGTTTTGTTATCCATTTGTCTCAAGGCTTTAAAAACTTAAAGCTTAGTAACTTAAGTAAAGCAGAAAAATGGTGGTTACACCTACTGTATATATAGACTGACATCACAGCACTAAAAGAAAACAAAACAAATTCTCTTATTTTTCATAATGTAATGTGTCAATGTTTTTATTACTTGAAAAGCATTTTTATTATTATTATTTTTTTATATATATTTTATCCAGTCTGTTGGAAAGAGCCTTGGCCAGCTATGATTCATCCATAACCTCACACACTCGCCTTTCTTGTCATGTTGCTTCAGTTATGTAGCGTACTTCAGCTCTCTAATGCCTAATCACCCTGAGCAACAAAGCCACCAGGTCCGTACACCTCGTCATGTTCTTCCTCTTCACAGTGTCCTTTGAGGTAAAATGCTTTCTCTGTCACTTTGTACAACTGAATTAGATAAGCTGGATAGTCTTTCCTGAGAAGCTGCAAATATTCATACATTTTACAACCACCACAAAAACAAAAACATGACACGTGCGATTGAAAAGGCTACAGTTGGCATACAGGGCTCCGTCCCTTTATACGTCCATCAAAGGGGGTGTACTTGATTATGTTCATCTCATTAAATAAAATCAGTTTTACCCCAGTACAGATAGATTATGGTGATAAAAATGGAAATAATCATCATTGGTCCCAAAACATTCACCAAAACCCATAATAACCTCATCCTCTCCATTGACAGTCCCTTCCTCCACCCACCTCCACAACCTCGGCATCATTTTTGACCAAACCCTCGCCTACGAACATAACATAAAACACATCATCAAAATGGCCTTTTCTCAACTCAGGAACATTGCTCTCCTCCACCCATCCCTCTCCCCACAGTCTGCTGAAACCCTCATCCATGCCTTTGTCACCTCCCACCTCCACCCACAATAGCCTGCTCTATGATTTACCTTCCAAAGCCCTCAGTTGACTCCGGTACATTCATACCTCTGCTGCCCACCTCCTCCTGTGAACACATCACTCCTGTCCTCAAAGAACTTCACTGGCTGCCGATTACCCAGCGCTATCGATTCAAGCAAAGCAAGACACTTCACCTACATTACCCGTAAGAAAGTTAGTGTGCTGATTGTGGTCGGAGGGGCAGTTTCGCTTCTGTCAGTCTACCCCTGGGCAGGTGTGGCTACAATAGTAACTTACCACTTGAAAGGCGCTATAGAAATGCAATAATTAATTAATGAATTAATAAATCCATCACCACATTATATTGTAAAAATATTTCTTGATTTGTGGAGTTGTGTTATTGTCACTATCTTGTTTTGAATGCATGTGAAAACTCAAACCCAAACCTTTGCTCTGGTCGACTCATACAAGAACCAAGGTGTCTTTATTGACCATAGGGTAACCTGAAGCGCACACGCGAACCACTTATGCACTTTAACAACATTTGTATTTCCTGCGTCGCTTAAGAGCCCATGGTGTGGACTAGAGGATCATGCTGATCTTTTATCAGACTGTGCTGGAAAGTCTTCTAAGGTACAGCATTACAGCACGGTATGGTAATCTGTCTGTGCATCTTAAAAACAAACTGCTGTGCCTCATCCACATCGTGTTTAAACTTGTATCTATGAACAGGCCAATAAGATCATGACTGCCGCTCTGCATGCTCTGTATGACTTATTAAATTCAGGAAGAAAGTTTAGGGCTCCACGCTGTCGCATGAACAGATTTAAGAATTCCTTTGTGCCAATGTCTATTAGACTACTGAACAGTTTTAAGAAAGTGAGTGTGTGTGAGTGCTGTTTTTGTGAGTAATTGTTTGAACTGCATACTGCACTTTATAATGATGGACTGATGAATTGTAATTAACAGGTTTTTAATGTATTCTGCATTCATGGACTATATTGTTATATATTGCACAGCATTGATCACAGCACGGGTCGATAGCCCAAGACAAAGTTCCCACTCATAAAGTTAATCTTGATCTTGATCTTACTGCTCTCTGTGAAACAGGAAGTGTGCTGTTGGCATGCCAATGTTTCTCAGTTTTACAGTGACAGTAAACTCTAGCCTCTGAAAGTTGTGACATGTGCTTATGAACTTCTGGAAACATTGTAAATGAACTATTCTGATTTTCACATTGAAGATCAGGTACCTTTGGAACATGTTTATTGCCACAGTATGGCAATAAACTCCATCTAAAAAAGTGACACCACCAGGCCAAGCTCTTCCAAGTCAGAGTGGAGTGGAGAGAAAGGCCTACCCAGAGTAAGACATTTTTTTAAGCACTAAAACACCTGTAATTGATTTCAGTCAAAGGAGAAAAGCAAGAGGTGCACCCAAGAAAAAAGTTACATCATATGCTTTTATGAAAAATACAAAAGTATTTCTCACACTGTAACATTATATTTTCTTTTGTTGCAGTTGTTGTGTCAAGTTGCTCAAACCCACACTGCAAATTACCTTTGCTCTATTTCTAAAGCTGTGGAGTTTCTGCCTCTCATATCTCACAACAAAATGGACCTCTGTTATTGGCATTTTGTCTCAATCGGGTCAAGAGAGTTGCTTGTCAGCCTTAATTAGCTTCACTGGATTTCACTTTGAACCAAACTATTTCAATATCCAGCAAAGAGGAGAGAAAAAAAAAAAAAAAAAAAAAAACAACAACACAAGATTCCCTTTTGGTTTAAACGTGGACAGAATTTGGAAAATAAGTGTTAATAGTTCACTTAATCATCTGTATTTATGTAATCTTTTTCATGTGATAAAAGAATGTTTCACAGGCTATGCACACAAGCTCCCTCTGATCTCTGCCACCAAAGTACCCAAATGACTTCAAAGTTGTATCAAATTTTTTTTTTTTTTTGCAAAAGATGGTCCTTTGTTTTAGTTGTGTTACTTCTACCTCATACAGATTTTGACCTGTAATCCTCATCATCAGTACTTGGGATTAGGCTGGTGCTGTGTATATTTGGCTGGCGGGTTAATCCAGGGCACCCTGAGAAAAGAGAACATGCAAAGTCCATAAAGCAGACCATGATCCAGGGATTCGATCGACCACTTTGAGTCGTGAGAGAGTTCTAACCACCACTGTTCTCCAGCCAGAGAAAGCTGACGTCTTTCCAAAACTTCAATATTTCGCTGTAGATGTTGCTTTCATGGTCTAGAATTTGATGAGAATGTTAAAGGGCCATGTTACACTATTTTTTGATTTATGTTCTAATGTTTTTTCCTCATCAATAACATACCTGGAATTGTGTTTAATTTCATTCTCACAGGTTTAACACAGAAAACCTGCATATTTAGGCTGAGTTCTTCTCTTAAACTGAAAATACTCTGAAAAACGTTTTTGTGTAATATAGGATCTATAAAAGAAATTTCCATAATAAAAATTCACAAAAGTTAAACCTTATCATTGTTTGTTTTGGACTGGGTCCACAAACCATGTTTAAAAGTCCTTTCAAATGACAACAATCACACCATGATCACACCATGATTAGAAAGTGCTGTAGTTGGTCTTTAATCTATGAAGATCTTAAGTGTAGCAGTACTAAGGTGCATTGAGGTTTAGAGGGTTAAAATGCACTGTGCTAGAAGCCTATATTGCACTAACCTCTATTGCATCAATAATCCATCAATTTCTTCTGCTTTATCCGGGTCTGGGTCATGGGGGCAGCAGTGTAAGCAGGGACTCCCAGACCTCCTTCACCCTGTACACTTCCTCTATATGCATGGAGCAGCATACCCTGTGATTGCGGTTGTGGTTTCGAGAGGTTACACGCTGACGCATGCAGTGGAGCCAGGACAGGGCAACAGTTAAATGATACATTCAACTATAGAATTCTGACCTGCCTCCCTGCTTAGTCTTAAATTATAGTCAGTCTACAATGTTGTGTTACGTGTCAATGAGCACAACCTATTATAGATCTGCTTTACTTCTGATATATTTATCTTAAGTTCTGACTCATTTACCACAATGGAACAAGGACAAGGACTTACAAAATTCACTCAATCATACAAAATCTTGATAAAAGTATACAGGAAGTATTCAGGAACAATATGGATATTTTAAATACTGTAACTCAAAATATGAAGTTTCAACAAAAAGATAGAACCATGTAATTCTAATGGGATGATTTGGTAATATGTAAGTAAAATTTGAACAGTCTTATTACTTTTGAATGACATATTGTGATCCGAAATTCACTTACAATGCTATTTCACAGAGCCTGGGTCTTGATCTGATAGTCATTAATGAGATTTCACAAACTTTCGGGGAGAACAAACATTCAATCTAATGCACAAAATTGCAATACATTTTTCCTCTGCATGTTTCTGCATTAAAATCTTGATTCAATCTCTGCAGTTGTCTTTTTCATTATAACCTGGGTCTTGGTTTCTGCGTAGGCTCAATTACTAAGAATTGTAATATCTTCCGTGTTTGTCCCTTCTGAGTAGATACTGAAGTCGTGTGGAGGTACTAATGTGGTCGAGTCACTCACAGATTCATATCGACTGACTCAAAGACCACAGTTCATGATCTCCTTTCATCTATGCTCACTCCCCAGACCAATTACCATGCACCGTATTCTCTTTGACAAAGGAGAGACATTTTATTTTAACATTTTGAGGCCTAAATAATTTCCATCACTGTCATATTCAGTTATTTCAAAGCCTGATTGTGTCCATATAATATTCCATTTATTCATATCTGACTATTTTTTTTTCCATTTCAGATTTGTATTTGTATTTGATCTTCAGATTTGTATTAGTCATTTTGATCAGATATAAAAAACAATTTATCTGAGTGTTTAGAACTTTGCATATTTCATCTTTTTAAAAACTATTTCTTTTTTCTTTCTTTCCTTCCTTTCTTTCTCTTTTTATTTATTTGAAAAGGACAGTGCAGTCAGACACAGTAACAAAACGAAGCCTGCAGCTGATGCAATGCGGCACATAGTGTGTAGCCAGAGTTGGTTTTCAACTGTCCCTGCTTGAGCTTTTCTACACTAACACACATTATGCACAAAATACATTCAAACAGTATTCAACTATACAAATGCATGAGTACATTTCTACATTCATTGCTCCTTCCTTCACCCTCACTGATTCAAACATACAAAGTGAGTACAGTTTTGGTGTTGGATTTATGCCTGCAGGTGAGCATTTATTTGAACTCAGAAATGCTAGTGGGTTTCATATTTTACAGCTCATATAAGAAAAGACTGAATGTCTTGGTTGATTGTTATTGTAAGCATATGGAATGGGAATTGTGTTAGTTTCATCCTCTAACACACAGCATCGTGTACATCAAACGGCTATACTGATACATCAACATGGGGATGTGAGGCTAACTGTAAGAACTGCATCTTACTTAATATGAGCTTTATTTTTACACAATCTGACTAGGAAGAGCTGGTCTAACTGGAACAACACATGAGATAATTTGTGCTATTACAAGTCATGAGGCATTATCCAACAGTTTTTCACCTCACCTTCTTGCTGAAAATCAAACACATAACTGAACATGACCATGAATGCTTGTGTCAATCGCAGGTTCTTTCTTTTCAGAGAAATCAATTAAACTTTTTAGCAGTGTTTTCTAATGTGTGCATTGTATCACCATGGTTATATTTCAATATAGATAGATATATAGATATATAGATAAATAGATATACATGTAGAGCACCCCCAGCAAAGCATCAATAGTTTATTTGTGCATCAAACTCACCTATAAATGTCTTGTCACCATGGCAACTGATTTAAAATGTAAGATTACTGTATAATTTTCCACACTTAGTAGTCAAGGTGTATGGACTTCCTGGATTGCCACATAATGATGACAAAAAGTATAATCAGATGCTTTGAGCTATGGAGAGGGTGGTAAAAAATGCAAAAATACACCTGTTATGTAAAATGTAATCCCCATAAGCATAACCATAATAAAAGGGACCACTCTGATTTAAGGTAGTCTACAATTATATGCAACAACTCAATTAAATAGTCACAATATGTGAATTTCTTTCAGACCTTAACCTTTTCTTTAGACAAGACAATTCAGTTTAGTCTTCTAGAAATAAAGAAGATTTGATTATGCATTCATTGCTGTTTCCAACGTCACCATATAATGAGCCTAACCCTAAACTATTTTTAACCCATATCAAAACTTTAAATCATGTTTTTGATTAAAAACTTTTGCAGATGTCTCCATAAGGGAGGCAGACCCATGAACTGAGTGTGTATGCAGATGCCAGTCCCCATGAGGTCATAAAAACCCATCCAAACCCATACATCATACTAAACAAAATGGGAATATGCAATGCTGATAGCAGATATAGGACTGCCAACCTTTGGGTTTGCAAATTAAGCTACTGCCATTATACTATTGACACTGTATATTGACTGAGCTATCGATCCCAGAAGGAAAATATAAGCGAAGTCCGTACATTGTAATGATACGTCACAGTTGCCACCACAACATAGAGTTAATTGTTTGCATTTAATTGCATCACCCATAGACCAAAGAATTTTCAGCCACTACAGAGTGTAGCACACAGCAACAAATCGGCAAATCCCACCAGGATCCATTGATCTGTTTTTGTTATCCTCAGGTGGGATGAGTCACTGTTCAAGATGGACAGGATGCAAATGAAGCAGAATGGTTTTTACAATATTGCCTGTACAATATCATAATTCGGTAGTAGTTTTACAGCCATTGGCTGCTTACTGTTTAATTATAATAATGCATTGGATTTATATAGCACCCAAACAAGACACCCAAACAGCTTTGCATTTCATTGTTCATTCATTCCATATGCTGCATGGGGTAGACTTAGGTTAAATGAATCAGTTAACCTATACACGTAATGTTAGATCATACATTTGTTTTTAATAGGAATTCAGTCCTCAATACTATTAATTCAGTGCAGTTTGGATAGCCTCACCTCTGCAGGCTTATATCTGTCCAAGGACACAGAGTGGAGCAACAGAGGTACGGATAAATATTGCATTCACTTGTAAAGCTGCTCTGAGTTATTTCAAAAATATTAATATTTTGTATTAAGTAATGCACTGTTACTCTGTTGTTATTGTTCTTGTTGTCTTGCTTAGATATATTTAGTTTCAATTTTTTTTCTTGTACATATGCAATAATTAAGCCTTATTTGACATATTGTTATTTATTATTACTATTTATATTGTTGTTCTTTTTTTATTATATTATTTTGTCAAGTGTAAGCCACTGTGTCCAAATAACCGGCCTTGTGGAGCAATAAAGTTTACAAAGTCTAAGTCTAGTCTTTAATTATGACATGTACCTATTTTCATTCCGCAGCACATAACTCTTGGACAATATAAGATACTTAATATGCTATTGTGAATGGTGCATACGTCCTTGGTGCAGTCATTATCTGTGAATAAGCTTCCACGTTCTTCAAACATGCTGTATTTTCGCACAATTAAAGTAGGTTTTTGTATTACAACAATGGGGATCAACTGTTGTGTATTCCCTGACAAATCCTTGAAGTGCTTTTCAGGTCTTTCTTGAAAATCGTGAAATTCCAACTGTAGCCTATTGGATGGATTGAAAGACCTGTTAGTAAATACAATGTGAATGAATGGCCTATTTTATTTGAAAAGATAGCATACATAGATTACATAGCATTACATAGAATGCTTATGTAAATCAACACAATGTACAGCAAGAGTTATATAAGACGCAGTGATTCAGGTAATATTTTGTGTGTACATACAGTAGTATACTGTTATGCTGGTAAAATATAGGCCTATCTACAAGGCTATGCTAAGGTTTATCTTATTTAAAAAAGATAAACTATTAGTCACATTACATTTCTCTGTATACTTTTTCACACAGACCTAAAGGAATCATAAATTGACATTACAGGTTAACATTAAAATTGGTTAATCCAGTGTTTCTCAAACTGTAGTATGTGTGCTCCATCAGGTGGTACTTCAACAGCTCTTACTAAGTCTATGTGGGAGTTCATTTTATCTGGATAAATTCTTGTTTAGAACCGCAGTGTAAATTATGTAGTCCATATATAGACATTCAGCCCTAGATTAGACCTAGTCCTGTCATTAACTTGATTAAGAGCTGGTGTTACTCAGAAATCCATATCTCAGTCCTACTTGTGTTGTGTGATGTGAAAAGTTTGAGAGCTACTAGATCAATCAGTAGGGTTTATCCATAGACAGTATAAAGTATTTCAGGCTATGGTTATAGCTAAGGTTGTTTTTTTTATTGTATGTCTATAGCACCATCTGCTGGCGAAATCTATCCTCTGCAAGTGAGCTGTGGTCATTATGGGCTATCTATGTAATTAACCACAAAAACGTAAGGTACATTTTCGTCTAATACGCTATAACTTTTGGGGAGAATAGGAGGTTTACTCTAATGTCTAATGGACCCACGATGTGTGAAATAAACAAACTCTATAAACAGGTGTCTAACACATCTGCACATTTCATTGCACAGATATTGTCAGAATTTGGTGTTTAAAGAACAAACAGCTGGAAAATTGCCCTCACTATTCAAGGTTGTATTATCAGGTTACAACCGGTTACAAACATGCCAAATTTCTGTTGAAAGTTGACATCGCTTGGCCTTCTGGGTAGTGAGTCTTTTGGCTGTTGTTCAATTTATGCTGAATGAGTGTGCTCCTTTAAAAAAAACTTCATTTCCCATCGTCCTTAGCGCGAAATGTGTACATGCGGTTTTCCATGCAGTCCGCACCAGCGTCAAATGTGGTCCTTGAGCGACACTGAGCTGCCTATTGGGTTTACATGGCCCTCGGGATCCAGAGCCACGATTTTGTCCATGCCTTGATGTATAATTTCCCACGTAAGTACCATGTTATGTATGTCATTTGAGTAGAAATTTGAGCTAGAATGACTACATATTCGCCTCTCGGAACTAGCTGCTCTGTTAGCATGCATAGCCCGTATGCTAACAAGCTAATGTCAGCCATCAATGACCAAAGTTGGCAGAGGTTCAGAGTTTGGCCTTAAGGAGCAGTTTGACGCAGTCTAGGAGACAACTATCCTGTTTTACTGGAGACTAGCTTCTTATTAGTGCCTTGTGCTAACAGTTAACTCCAGTTTTACAGCTACAGGGTCCTGTTAATGCCCTCCATAATAAACTGACCAATGTCAATCCCAAAATAGTCTCGTGTAAGCATCCTGTCCATCACCGTGCAAAGAGAACCTGAACTCATGGGCTTTTGTTTTCTTTAGACGGCTGTAATGACTTCAGCTCGTAAGCTGTTTATCACTAGACTTGTACTAATCTAGCAATAAACCGTGTTTCTTTATACTGGCCATGAACTCACCTTTTGAGTTCAGACATAAAGACATAAGATGACATAAAATAAAGGTGTGTTGGTCTGGGTCAATACGTTCAAAGGTAATGGTATTGCTGCTATGTGAAAGTAAGTTGGAGTGAGTTTTTGTTTTTCTTATTAATGGTGATACTGTTGATGATTAAATCAAGTTTTAAAACTTAGGAATTCTGTTGACTTAGAGCTGCTGTCACACCTGCATAAATGATGACTCACAGGTTAAATACGACTTCAACAAAAGATTTACCCATCCAATTTATCTGCACAATAAGTTACTATATCACCCATGTAAAGTTTAAACAGAATATAGTCAATCATAGTGTCAAGATGCATTCGGACAAAATCAGTAATCGATCCTAAAATTAGGTTGCCTGTTTTAGAGTCTCAATGAATGAAATTAACTTAAAATAATAACTGTCTTAAGGAAAGCCATACATGAATACCACCAATCTCACACAGTATTCTATAGCAATTTCGTTCAGCCTGCTTTTCCCCTACTTTGGACTTATTTGAGTGTCTGCCTTTGATGTTGTGTTACCTTTAACTACAATTAACACAGTTTTTTTTTTTTTTTTTTTTTTTTTTTTGCTTTTAGTCTGTGGTTGAAATCCCAGCACACAGTAGAAGATGCTGCAGTGCCTCATATCTGTCCGAAGCCTGCGCAGGGCCACAAGGCTTGGATCAGTGCTTCAAGCAACTTCTCTACCACAGCCTCCCATGGTTCTTTGCTGCTGCGTGCCTCACCTGTCCCGTCTCACCACAAACCAGCGCTGGATCCTCACCTCTGCCTCCTCCAGAGCTGCTCCTCCTTCTAAACCTCCTGCGGACAAATCTGATTCCCCTTCTCCTGCCTCAGATCAGTTAGCAGACATAGACCCTTTTCAGGACAAGTCTGTGGGACTGTTTCAGAGATTTAAGAAAACTTTCAAACAATATGGCAAAGTTATGATTCCTGTTCATCTCGTCACATCATCCGTCTGGTTTGGAACTTTCTACTATGCTGCTATGAAGTAAGTGTTACAGTTATCCTGTCCTTCTGTCGGGAATGTCTGTTAAGAAGTTCATTTTAATTGATTCAAGGAATATTTGCCCTATAAGTGGTAAGACAAATGATTAGGAGTTATATAAATGTGAACATATTTATTGATTACTCATTAAATGACCATCATGAGTAAACTTCCCACATGTCTGTTGTTTGCATATTTGTTTGTTTATTGAATTGGATTTAACAAAATATTACTGCAGATTTAATTTGATTTTTGTTTTTCTTTCAGAGGTGTGAATGTTGTGCCATTCTTGGAGATGATTGGGCTCCCAGAGTCACTTGTCAGCCTTTTGAGAGACTCTTCTAGTGGCTACGCATTAACTGCATATGCAATGTACAAGGTAATTAAGGTTCAGAACACTGTGGCTGAAGGTACACTCACTCTGAGCCCAACAGAACTATGCCCAAGCATGTGATGCCTCTAAAGATCAGTGGGCTTGATGAGTAGTGCAGGCATTGTATCCAGGCGCAGCACGCTTGAAACTTGGCATGATTGGAGGAGGTAGGCCAAAGCACAGCTTGGTTGCCTGTTCATTTCCACCCACTGTTTTAACTTTTATTACTTCTGATAGCATATTAACGCAGCATAATGACTTAATCAGGCAGGGGCGTGGTTTGTGCACGTGTGCACTGGCTGACTCATTGTTAGAAAAAGACCCCCAAACAGCACTAAATGAAGCCGTTGCATAAATAACGGGTGATGTCAAATTAGTTGTTCGTTGTAAAGTAATGGTCTAAAATTGTCAACTTTTTTGACTTAATAACTGACCTTGAACTTATCTTATCTTAGTATCTTTTTCAGTTGCCTTTTCTTGTAGTATTTTTTTTAGAGATTTCCAAATACACTGCATGTAAAATATAAAATGGAAAATCAAAAAGTCAACATTAATAAATCATATTAATGCTCTGTGCTAATGTCCTGTCCCATTTGCTTTTAGATTGCCACTCCTGCTCGGTACACAGTGACTCTGGGTGGGACGTCCCTTTCTGTGCAGTATCTCAGAAAGCATGGCTACATAACCACGCCTCCCCCGGTCACAGAGTACATCCAGGACAGGATGGAAGAGACCAAGGAGCGACTGACGGAGAAGATGGAGGAGACTAAAGAGCGATTCTCTGAAAAAATGGAGGAAACAAAAGAACGCTTCTCTGAAAAGATGGAGGAGACCAAGGACAAGCTCTCTGAGAAAATCCAGGAAACCAAAGACAGGGTTTCTTTTCGAAAGAAGAACGAATAAGACTACAGTGAATTACAGTCGCATGACAATAAAGTGATATTGTAAAAAGACATTTTATTTCAGTAGTTTAATCCTGGCAAAATTAAATAAATCCCAACTCATCATTCATCATTCACAATGATTACTTTAAATAACTAGATGTGTATACTCACTATATTCATGGGAGTTATTCACATGATTCTTCCTGTTATGAAGCACTCAAATAATATTTTTTGTGTTGAAAATTGCAATGGCAACAGACCTTGTTCCTCATTACTCTGAAACCCATGAATGCAATATACATTCTTAAACATAGTCATTTCAACTACTAAAATAATTTACATTTTGCACAATATTTATTTTACTGACATGCACTGTATCCTGAGAGGATTTCGCAGAGAAACGCACAGCACTTACGGAGAGAGACAATGCACTAAACTGTCCGAAAATTTCACCTCACAAATACTCAGTTAGCGTATGTCCCACGCCCAACCCTCAGACTTCCTGTTGCTTGGTTTTGCATCACCATGTGTATCATTGGTTAGTGTGGTGACATGCACTAAAAACTGTTGGCTGTAGGTTAACTTATGCATAAGTTATAGCAGTGTGAAGGGACAGTGCAAATCCTTCTTTGTGTCAGGAGAATAAAACTTGAAGTTCATGGTTTCCTGTGTGTAAACTTTATCAAAGCCTTTAGGAAGGTTGGAGTTCACCTTGTGTCTTTTTATAATGTGTCAATAGAAAGATTTTGTTTTCTAACATATTTTTATCTGATAACCAAAGCTAATATATGATGTTGGTGTCTATTTGATTCACAGAAGACCACATGAATTCACATTAGAAGAGAAACTGCTACACATGGAATAATAATGCTATTAAAAGTTGTATAATGAGACTGTGTCTGCCTCTTTAACATGAACAGGGGCTGATTCTAAAGTGTAGGACTTTGTATTCAAAACGTCTACCTTCTGACCTTTTAGATATTAGTAGCGACATATTTTATCCTTGCAAAGAAATGAAACATCGCTATCCATAAATTATTTTACATGCAATATATATGAAATGGCAAAGGAAACAAAAGTATTAAGCACATCAGGAATGAAAGGTGTAAAAGCTGAAAAACAAGGTTTTGAAACTTCAGAATGTTCATGTGAGCAGCTGAGACTATAATCTAGAAGTGGGGGGAAAAAATTGCTGAATAACTGACAAGACTTTAAATGCTGATCTGCTAGTCTGGTCAAATGAAACCAAAATGTAATTGAATTGTCGGGTTAATGTAATTACATTGTAATTACAATAATTACAATTCAACTATACCACACCCAGTTAAGTCTGGGGTTGGGAACACGTGGTCTGATTTCTTTGCATGTGTTGATGAAAAAGATGCATTTATAAATATTTATACTGAGACAAAATACAGTTGCTGAATGTTTAATGTCCGTATTGCACAACAAACCTCAACTTCTTCAGCAATTCTATTTTGTTAATCAACACGTTTGTCTCTGTGCCACTGAGAGCGCTTGGTGTTTTTTTTATTACCTGGGGGCAGTGCGCCTGCATGCCTGTTTATGAAATGGAAAAGTACTCATCTTAACTGTATGCAAATTTGAGGTGTGACCAAGCAAAGGTCTTAAGAACCTCAAGGACAAACCACAGAGATGAATAATTTTATTAGAAGAATCATTCATCATAAATAATGAGATTTATAATCACACTGTTTATACATACTACTACTAAATGTCTAACAATATTTAGTTGTATAGGATACCATATTTTCCCCCAAAACACTGACAATTTATTTTACCCTTATTTAACCAGGAGGTCCCACTGAGAATCTGTTTTTAAAGAGACCCGGACAAGGTAGCAGGAAACACAATCAATACAAAACAATAAAATCACAAAATATCACATTATAAAACCATTTACATCTCTCAAACAAAAGATACACATGTCTCAGTCGCCACACTTTTTCAATTTTTTTTTTACTTTTCAAGTGCAAATAAATATTATCCGGTGCTGTTTTCTGTGAATTGTTAATGTAACACAATACAAAAACACAAATAACAGGTTTTGCACAACTTTTGGTTCTTTTCAATTTAATACTGCACACAAAACGCGTATTTCTTAAGTTCAAAGCAGTTTGATTTGGTTTGATTAAATCGATTGTCCTGAGCCCTCTCAGGTTAAAGCATGAGAGCAGTCAGACAACCCAATGACACAGTTGCTTATGGCCACGCCCACTAGAAGTGCCTCCGAAATATAAGCCCAGATCTATGTTTCCGCTGCTTTAAGGTTTTGGCCTTAAAAACTTATTTCAGGTCTGAACTTATTTCCGGTCTGGATTTTATTCATCATTTGAGGAGAAGGATTGCACAAGATGGACAAAATGACACTTATACCAACTGTTAACGGACAAGGTAATATTAAAATATTCCTAAGAATGTAATGTAAGAAAGAGTAGCTTCAAATTAAGATATATGACTTCAAATATATAATCATTACGTTGATTCTGTTGTTTTCAGAATAATCTGATCAAAACCAAGAATGAAGCCAACTTCAATTTATTTGTTTTATGGTAGCCAAGTAACAGCGCACGGTGATGGATGAAGGAGTCCAGCTATTTCTTGTTCTCATCTTTAAAACTCAGCATCATAAAATATTTGTTTTTTTGTTTTTGTTTTCGTTTACCTGATACATTTTGGCAGCGGCTTTGACAAGATTTGAAAGCTTTAGGGGAAGAAACAGATTACTGCTGTGTGAGGAGATAACAGAAAGAAAGATCTTTGTATCTATATTTATCAAGATAGACACATATTTACATAGCGCAGAGGTTGATGGTCTAAAAAAAAGCCTATTTTTAGATGTTTGGGAAAATGATGATAAACATGCGCGGTATCTGTTAGTTACAAAGTACGGGATTACTGTAATCAAATTACTTAAAAAAAATGCAGTAATATAATTAGTTACAATTGAAATTAATTAAATCACAGTTACTTTCCTTGTCTTCTGATGTCAGATACTGTGAACCGCAATAACACAAATATTAGTTTATAGCGTCATTAGTGTCAAGAATTTATGCTTTTTATAAATTTCCTGAGCTGTATGTTTCCCCATTTCAAAGCAACTTATAGTAACCAGTAATCAAATTACTTTTGAAATAATTTCAATTGCTTTATCGTCATTGTCATATAAAATGACAACGAAATTATGTCAGAGCATCACAGCAAACTGCACAGTGTGGTGCCAGTAACAGGAGCTCCCAGCCGTTACGTCTAAGCGCGCTGCCATCTTGCATTCCCCTCTGACTCCGCTCTGCTGTTTCCACTGCTGATGAAATAATCAATTTCCTCAAAGTGTTTCCTCTGGAAGTTCCTCTGCCACATTTGCTGCCACTTATGGTGTAACAAACTTGTAGAATCTCAAATGTCCATAGCTAGCGCCTTCACTAGCTCCCTAGCTAGCCTCTCGCATGGTCTCCATGGATAGGGGAAAACCAGCTCATTTCACAAAATCCAACAGTCCCTTACTTGTGTCCTTTGAACTGCACATTCTGCACTTTCAAGTTGGTTAAAATTCCACGACTAGATGTCAAAAACTGAGCCCAAAAAACAAAAAGTTTCCAAATCTGCTCAGTGTGTGAGTGTGTAAAGTAATCAGAGTAGCAATTAGATTACTTTTAGAAGTGTTAGGATAAATAACTAGACTTAGCTATTTTGCATAATCACTTCATTTGACGATAAGGGCTGTGATCACAGCTATGAGACTCATAGATATATGTCAAGACAAATGTGTGATATTCCAATCTATCTAATAGCAAACTAACTAAATAGGACAAGAACTACAGATAGGGTACCATGGTAGTCTCTCACTATAGTTGTGTATAAAACTCATTGTATAGGCCTTGCATAAACATGGAGTCTCTGCATGGGAATGTCGGCACAGACTCCTTGTACAAGTATGGCTTTCTAATACTGGAATAAGTAAATTATATGGACTTTATTTCTGTTTCAAGTATTATTATTATAATTTTTTTAATCTAAGCAGAAACTAACAAACAAAAGGAAAAGGTTTTCCTCCACAGAAGGAGTAATCAGTAATCAGATTACTTTTGCAAAGTAATCTAATCAACACGATTAATAACATACTGCTAAATTGTACATCTGATATGCACTGCTTATTCTTTATAGAAGACTCTCAGATTCCCTGCACTGGCTGGTGCAGTCTGGTCTGGCTGCTGTGTGTGTCTGAACTGCTATACGCTCCTGTCAGAGCCCTGAGGTCATGTGACCAGATGGTTTTAAATTGTCCTCTCTCCAGGCTTAAGACCAAGGGACAGGGCATTTGCAGTCACTGGTCCCAAACTTTGGAATAATCTCCCTTTGAGCATTCAGTCGGTCTCATATTTTCTTGCTTAATAACACAGTTGTATTTATTGCATGTAATTACTCTTGTACAGCACTTTGAGGAGTGTTGACTGTATTTTAAACATGCTTTATAAATAAACTTTGTCCTTAACTTTGACAGAAATACCAAATCTGGTACCTTCAGAGTTGCGTCTGGACCAACCCAGTGTGGACATGAGCTCAGCAGAGAGGTTTCTAGAGCGCTGTACAGCTCTGATCCTGGAGGAGGCAGTGAAGAGAGCCACCAACCGATCAGAGAAGGCAAGTGCAGGCACTTTAGTTTAACTCTATTTCAGGGTACAATATTGTGATCCATTTTGTTTGTACTGATATGGTCTGGACCATTCTTATTCAAGTTAAATAGTAGTAGTAATGGGCTTATTGATGCTCTGGTGTGCAGGTTTGTGAGTGGGTGTCTCCACAGCAGCTGCAGCAGTTGCTGGACCTGGATCTGGGAGACACAGGAGAGTCCGAGGAGGAGCTTCTGCAGAGGTGCAGGGACGTCATCAAGTACAGCGTCAAGACTGGTATTGCATTATTACACCTAATACTAATGACTAATCTGATATAGCATGGTCACAATTTTTTTATTCTCTTAATGGTCAGTCAGAGTTTACATATGCTCTAATTCAGTTTGTTATAAGAATTGAAATATGTTTATCAATACATTTCTCCTCTTCAATACTCTACAAGAGTATTTGTGTTGGTGTAGTTCTTGGTATAAGGTAAATAAATGTACATACATAGTTTTTAAGTCACAAACATTGACACAACATTTCATACATCATGGAGTGTGGTTGATATTTATGCAACAAATAAATGAAACATCCTCTTTTTTCTTATTTTTCTATAGTTCACCCTCATTTCTTCAACCAGTTGTTTTGCGGGTTGGAGCCTTACTCTCTGGCTGCCAGCTTCATCATAGAGGCCCTCAAACCCAGCATGTAAGGAAACATGAAAAAAAATAAAATAAAATAAAATAAATAAATTATTATTATTATTATTATTATTATTATTATTAAACAGTGTACGTACTATTAATGTGATCATATCCCTGGCAGATACACATATGAAGTGGCCCCAGTCTTCACAGTGATGGAGAAGGTTGTATTGAAGAAGATTATTGAAGTGATTGGATGGGAAGATGGAGATGGGATTTTCAATGCAGGTAACAGCATCTGTGTTTCAACCAACAGACATTTAAGTGCACTGTGTAATATATGTAGTTAAGGGTCTGCCACCTGCTTGTCTCCATGGAAATATTGATTTGTCTAGAATGTTCCATTCAGTATAGATTAAACCTATACTATATATTGTATACCAAGCAGGTTACAGCACTACACTACAGTACAATTCAGATCTGTGGAGAGTCACCCCTATTCACAGAAGGATTTACTATATTTTTGAGCTTTAGAAATGCTAGATGGATATACCATGGAACATTCCAAGCCAAGCAATAATATCTCCATGGAGACAAGTAGGTAGCAGACCCTCCACCAGAAAAGTTGTGAATGTGCTTTTAACATGACACAGATGTGCATCTGTTGTGTTTTGTAATCCAAAGGTCTTCTTCTGTTCTAGGTGGGTCTCTGTCCAACATGTATGCCATAAATCTGGCCAGATTTCACTACTGCCCCGAGATCAAGGAGCTTGGCATGTCAGCCTCTCCGCGTCTGGTCCTCTTCACTTCACAGAATGTAAGGGCACTATCTGAGTAAATGTTATTATGTTGGATTCAGATGTATTATCCACTTTAACAGCAATGAATGTTAATAATTGATTTTTCTATTCTAGAGTCATTACTCAATTGTCAAATCTGCAGCATTTTTGGGCATTGGTACCAAGAATGTTTATATGGTCCCATGTGATGAAAGGTAATCAGAACTAAACTAAAATACAAGGCTGACTAATCCTGAAAATGACTTGACTTCACTTCTATTTATTACTTACTTATTTTGGTTTCCAGGGGCAAGATGATCCCTGGTGCTTTGGAGGAAATGATATTAAAGGCGAAAAAGGAGGTTTGAAAGTCAAAATTGAAAAAAAAATGTTTTACATGTTTTACAGTTCTACTGAATATTATTTATTATATTATACAAATTATTATTTATATTTCCAGGGAGCACAACCATTTATGGTGAATGCCACTGCAGGCAGCACTGTCCTGGGAGCATTTGACCCCATTGAACAGATCGCAGACATTTGTGAGAAATACGATCTTTGGCTGCATGTGGATGTGAGAGAATAACATTATATATTTTTGTTCATCAGTAATTCTCTTTTTATGATGTTTACTATATTATTCTATCTTCTTCAGGCATGTTGGGGAGGAGCTGTTATCTTGTCTAAGAAGCATAAACACTTATTACAAGGCATCCATAGGTACCACCTATCCATCTCTCTTGGGTCACTATCCGTGGGTTTCAAAATTATGAAAAGTTAAGAATGTTACCATAGAAATTAACAATTTAAAATATAGTCTTTTGTGATATGGATGTAGACAAATATTCTGTGACGATGATTTTTTTGGATGATATGTTTGGTGTACAGTTTGATTACTTAACATAACACTCTACATGGGTAAAATAGAATTGGGCAGAAACAAAGGGGGTATTTTTTACAAAATATAGTAGTAAATATAAAATATTGTAGTAAATATATAACCAAACTCATACTGCTGTGCTGAACTGGTTTATGCTTAAATGCGTATTCACTAACGCCACCTTACCTTATGCTGTTCTTGTTCAGAGCCAACTCTGTGGCATGGAACCCACATAAGATGATGATGGCTTGTCTGCAGTGCTGTGCCTTTGTGGTTCGAGACCAAAAGGTAAGCCACACTCACAATGTGATAGCAACTTTCCAAGAATTAAACTGAGTAGTGTCACAAACTTTCCACAATTATTAACCCAACATTATCAGACTTCAGTAAACCTTTTGGAGGACAGGTCTAATGTTATCAGCTTCAAATCCCGTGGTGCAGATTTTACAACCTTTGAAACCTTTGATACGAGACCCAAGTCTGGCACGGACTTCATTTTACTGTTTTTATCTTTTTATGTTTTTTAGCTACCATTTTAAGGTATTCTCTCGGTTTTAGTGGTTTTATTTTTATTGATTTTTATGAACACTTGTAAATCTATTATTTTATTTTAATGTTTTGTTTAGCACGTCCAGTTAAAAAAAAAAAAAAAAAGTTGCTGAGTCATTGATTCATCATACCTGCACATTGTACGGGTTAATTTGTGTCATTATTTGCATTTTATTTGTCTTCAGCATCTTCTGGAACGTTGTTACTCCGCCAAAGCGCGCTACCTCTTCCAGCAGGATAAGTTCTATGATGTCACTTTTGACACTGGAGACAAGTCCATCCAGTGCGGCCGCAAACCAGATGCCTTCAAGCTCTGGCTCCTGTGGAAAGCTCTGGGCAGCAACCGACTGGAGCAGAGAGTGGAGCGCGCTCTGGCCATGGCACAGTCAGTGACACACATGCACACACGTACACTCACACATATTGTCACTTTGCAGCCGATGTCATCAACATTCCCTGGAGGGTGATGCTAACTGTAGGCTCTACTCAGTTTGAAGCAGTGTTTTTTTTTCCATTACAGGCTCTAGTACTCTTGTCCCAACAAACCAGAGAGACTTTACATTGTGTGTGTGAGTGTGATTTTTGGATGTGTGTTTTTTTTTAATCTGTAATGTGTCTTCCTGCAGTTATCTGACACAGCAGATCAAAGATCGACAAGAGTTTCAGCTGTTCATGGAGGTATTTCAGCTCTTTGAATTATGTACATAATACTATAAGATTAACCTATAATGTTTCCCAAAAAACTCCTTTACAGCCCGAATACACCAACGTGTGTTTCTGGTATGTGCCCCCAAGTCTGAGAAATGTCCCTGTTGGCCCTGAATTTTGGAACAAGTTGCACAAGGTATTCCACACAAAAAGAAAATATAGGCTTTGCAAATCATCATGATCATTTCACATCACAGTGCTCATCAGAAACACAAACGCAACACAATTTTGAAAAACACTGAAAAGCATAGTTAGGATTTAGTTAGGCTTATTTTAGAAACCCATTGCAACAGGTGCCATCCCAATTTTATAACTTTAATCTTTCCATTGCCAACACTTTGGTATGTAAGAGTTAAGGTTAAAGGTTAAAGCTAAAGGTTAATCTTCAATGGACGTAAGAGTATGGTAATAATATAAAAGTAAAATCCAAGTAATATTCAATAGTGGTAGACTTTATAGTTTTGAGGATAACATTAAACTTAAACATAAAACTACTTACTTAGTTTCTTAGTTAAATTAAACTGGAAAAGGTTAATCACACTTTATGCAGACTCAGTGTGTAAATCAGTAACAGCATGCATTTAGTGCAAAAAATTTAGTGTATAAAAGAAATATCCAAAAGTGAAATCCACAAATATTTGGTCCTTTCTTTTAACAATATGGGTTTCTCCCTAGGTGGCACCAGTGATAAAGGAGCGTATGATAAAGAAAGGCAGTCTGATGGTCGGGTACCAGCCTCATGGGGACAAGGCAAACTTCTTCAGGATGGTCATTATAAGTCCTCAGGTCACCTCTGAAGATATGGATTTTGTGCTGGATGAGATTCATTGTTTAGGACAGGATCTGTAAACAACTACTACTACTAGAACTAGGGATGGGCATTCGATGAAATTTTCTTAATCGATCGTCGGAAGAATTAACGATCGATTATCGATTAATCATTAACGTTTTTATATTAAAATGATCATCATTATTATTACTACTATCTGCACTACTAATCTGTATAAATAAATTCAACTTTACGACATATAAACCGTAACGACTCTAGAGCCACATCAATACGTTTGATATTATAATGTGTTTCACTAGCTAGGACCACGCCAACAACGACATAGTGCGAAGTTTATTGATAATGTACGAAGCGAGGTAGAGATGACTGGATTGAGACTATGGGTGGGGGCTCCGTCTCAATCTACAATTGGCCCAGCCCCCCCCCCCCTTTACCCTTTTACATAATTGAGGGAGTGCACAGCTTGCTCTTGTTTTGTCGCCTCTCTGCCAAATGTTGTACGATTTAAAGAGTTTAATTTATCTTGACTTCTCAGCCTCACACATTTTACTGATGGTGGAATGATGAAACGTCCAGCTGTGTCTAGTTTTATTCCTTTGATTAAATGATTGATATTACTTTTCACATCTGTCACTCCTACAGTTTAACTAATCTAAGTAACAGATTTTTTTTTAAATCACTGAAAATTACTCCCTCTACTCTTCCCTTGTTCGGCAGTAAACCAGTAGATGCCCCTCACAATATCAATGGAATATGTATTTTTTTTCTTCTATTTACTTTTCAACCTTTTTAAAATTAGTTTATAGTTGTTGCCATATTTAAATATCTATAATATATCACTCCTTTCAAATACTTTAAGTATAACTTCACATCATTCTCCTCAAACCAAGAGCTCCAACAGTCCAGACTCTGTGGCAGTGGTAGAGTAGTAGAGGATATCCATTCAAATAATTTAAACAAGACCACTATGTCACTTGCATAGTGTTCTACTTCTATATGTATTTTGTAAGAAATGGCTTTATGTTTTATCTTTATGGCCATTTTATGGTCTGTTTTTCAGTATGTTGATTCATTCGCATTCTAGTAACAGTAGAGTTGTTTCTTAAGACATCTGGGCATTTTCTTTCAAATTAAATAAAGTTTCATTTGTATTCAGCTAAAATGTGTGTGGTCCATAAAATGACTCTGGTATATTCAATAGCTATCTTCTTACATGAGACTGTGTGTACTGCATGAAATGTCAAAAGTGCAAAACATTAAAAAGTAGACATTTCAATGTTTTTGGCAAAGTTTTACTGTAGTAACTTTAAACCAATTTCTTCACCTACCATCACTCCAATACAAATTAAATGATTCATATGTTTGGCAAACATTCTTTGCTATTCTTTAATGTTGAAAACTCATTCAATATACCTTCTTAAATTTGCATTGTATAACCTTTCTGGTGGAGGGTCCATTAAATACTTTTCTCCTGTAGATGTTGTTGCTTTATCTGGAATGTTTCACAGTATGGCATTAAACCTTTCTATCTTCATAGAGACCAAACCAGACCAAGTTACAGGTCAGATCTATGGAGAGGCAACCCCGCTCACAGTCAGAATGCCTGTTTTTCTAATATTTTTGAAATATAAAACCACCTAGAATTCAATACATGTACATACATGGACCCCAAACCAAAAAGTTACACAGTGCATCTTTAAGAAAAAAAGTATGAATATTAGGTCTAATGTGTAAAGTCTATGTGTAAATTCTGGCCGAGCTGGTGTATCTCGTCCAGGACACAGTGCAGGACGTCTCAGCTGACCTGAGGACTGACTGTGACCGTCTTGAAGTTTGGTTTGTCCTGGTGCGTGTGGTACTCCAGCATCACACTGCCGCTTTTCACCATGCGCTCCTTTATCACTGGCGCCACCTACAGAGGAGAAAAGGTACAAACTGTAATCAATAATCATGAAAATACTACACTTTTCATTGGTGATTTGAATTGAATTCTTACAAAACCAACTATAGCTGTTGGTGAAAATGTTTTTCCTAAGATCATGAAACAAATCAAAAGCCAGCCAAATGTCTTTGTAAATTTGATGAATAATTTCTATTGATTTGAACTAAAATCATAGATCTAGATACATGACGTAGATATTACATTACTTCAGTAATAATTCATTAGTGATTAGAATGGGAAAAACAAACTTTTCCAGTTCACATTATTTATGTTTACTTTAACAATTGCAAGGACTGAACTGATCAAAATGTTGAGAATGATGCATCCAAGGCTGAGAGAAATAATGAGACTAGGATTGCCTATAGATTGCACTTAACCTTGTGGATCTTTGTCCAGAGTTCAGAGCTGTCTGGGAGGTTTCTCAGACTCGGAGGGATGTACCAGAAGCAAATGTTGGCATATTCAGGCTTAGGGAGAAAAAACAACAAAGAAAACAATATTATAGTTTTGTAATGCCCACAATTGTTTAAGAAATAGTATAAATAAAAAAAAATAAAAAAATTACATAATGTTACGAAATCCTTTGTTTTTCTTCTCGTGATCTGCAAAATATCTGAAAAAAATAAATAAATAAATAATAATAATAAAATAATAAAAAATATATAATAATAATAAAATAATAAATAATTATACAATTTCCAAACTTGTAAATATTTGATATGGCTTGAGTTGGTTGTCACTGACTGTACCATTGCCAGAGCACGCTCCACTCTTTGCTCCAATCCGCGCTGCCCAGACCCTTCCACAGGAGCCAGATCTTGAAGACGTCTGGTTTGTGGCTGCACTGGATGGACTTGTCTCCAATGTCAAAACTATGTCATAAAATGTATCCTGCTGGAAGAAGTAGCGCACCTTCTCCGAGTGCTGTAGGAGATGCTACCAAGAAAGACAGAATTATGGATTTACAGGGTTGGTGTATACCAAAGTGTGCATGCTCTGAAAAAGATTCCAACCAATAACTTCAAGTGGCTAACGAATGCTTAGCCAATCGTACTATTGCTGTCCAGTATGTTATTGAGTAATACTGTGGAATGTTAATGCCTCACCATGTAACTTTTCAGGCAAAAAAACAGACTAAAAAGCATTTTTTTTTTTTTGCACTGGAGAAAAACATGCATCATTACCATGAGATTACCATGAGATTGCGCCTGCTTGTTTCTATAGGAATGTTCCTTTGGCTATAATCATTCACAGTGTGGCATAAAACGCATCTATCTCCATGAAGAATGTTCCAATGTATGGCTTTAACTTTTATGGAATCAGGCAGGTGACGTGTTACCTCCAGAGCCACATGTTTAATTTTACTGGAACTCAAGTGTTTTAATACTATGACTAACAACCTACAATAGTAAATTTACATCAAACTTACTAATATCTACAGTTACAATAATGTTACTTACAGTTTTGTCTTGTACTAAGGAAGCCGAACACTGCAGAGACCATTGGCAACTAGGGATTCAACACCACAGAATCCACCCTTAAAATATTGAACACATGCAATAAAACAATAACATGATTTACATGATTAATTAAACATCTCCATTTATAATACTGTTACATTTACCTGTCAGTGCTTTTTACTAAGTGTTTATGTCTCCATGTGACAGAAACGTGAGCATGTGGATTCTTCAGTTTTGTTCAGGAGTTATTGCACATTCTGCAGTAGTAGCGCAGTGAAGTGTCCGGCAAGAGATATAGCTTCCAATCAAGTACGTACAAAAATATGGAGAAAAATCTATGGAACTCAGTGATGAAGACCTGCTGTGCAAAATCAGAAGAGTAGATTTTTTTGCCAAGAAGGCAAGTTTCATGAATGCTGTCGCAAACAGTACATGGTAATGCAAGCACCCAGTCTGACATTTTTTTTTGTCTCAGGTTATGGCTAGTGATCTTAGCAACAGCTGCTTCTCTGAATTCTGTAAGTTTTCATCATACAAAGCTGTGAGATGAGCAAGTTTAACAACCTGACCCTTTTCCATAACTTCAGTTTCTATATGGTCATGCACCCAATTAAAAGTTTTACTGATCAATGCCTTCTTTGTAGCTATTTCAGACTCTGCAGCTAAAGTGTAAAACTCATGTTTCTGACTCATGGAGACATTCTCTGCATGACACATAATAATATAATAATAATAATTATTATAATTATATTATTATAATAATAATAATAATTATAATATTAATAATATAATAATTATTATATAATAATTATAATAATTATAATATTAATTATAATTATTATAATAATTATATTATTATTATTATTATTATAATTATAATTATTATAATTATAATAATAATATTATATTATTATTTATAATATAATTAATTATAATTATTATAATTATTATAATTATTATAATACTATCATCATAATATGTAACACTTGTATAGTGCTTTTCAAGATACTCAAAGACGCTTTACATGAAGAGGATAAACAAAGGCAAACAAAAGAAATAAGACAGTTAATGAAAGATGGTTTTAAAGAGATGGTTTTTAGGGCTTTTTGAAACATGGGGAGTGTGGATGAGTCTCTCATGTGTTTGGGCAGGGAGTTCCAGAGGGTGAGGACAACAGCAGAAAAGGCCCTGTCCCCCCAGGTCTTATGTTTAGTCCTGGTGGAGGGAGACAGGAGGCTGGCATCAGCTGATCGGAGGGCATGGGGGGAGGTGTGGTGGTGGAGGAGCTCAAAGAGGCAGGTGGGGTCCAGATTATGGGGGGACTTGTACACAGTGGTGAGGAGTTTGAATTGGATGCTCTGGGGGACGGGGAGATGTGGAGATCTCTAAGGACAGGGGTGATGTGTTCACGGGAGGAGGTGTGGGTGAGGAGACGGGCAGCAGAGTTTTGGATGTACTGGAGGCCATTGAGGAGTTTGGAGGGTGAACCGTAGAGCAGCTATTGCAGTAGTCAAAGCAGGAGGTGACAAAGGCGTGGATGAGGGTTTCAACAGACTGAGGGGAGAGGGATGGGTGGAGATGAGGAATGTTCTGGAGGTGATAGAAGGCAGTTTTGGCGATGTGTTTGATGTGGCGTTCAAAAGATGGGGTCTGGTCTAAGATATCAAGGTTACAGAGGTGGGAGGAGGAGGAGGAGACTGAGGAGCCGTTGATGGAAAGGGTGAAGTTATTGTGGGTTTTGGTGAGTGTTTTGGGGCAGATGATTATTTATGTTTTGTCGCAGTTGAGTTGGAGGAAGTTTGACTGTAGCCAGCACTTTATTTCAGAGATACATGTAGCACTTATACAATGCCACAGAAAGAGGTATAGTAGTAGTAGTGGTAGTAGTAATGGTAACTGGCTAGATCAGAAGATTGGGTTCGGCTCGGAGGGAAGTGAGGTGTTTAATGAGACACTTTACACAAGATTGTAGTGCTTAGCTGTGATATTATTATTAATTACAGTGTACAACAGACAATATATACAATATTTACAGGGGTGCATATTTATGTGATTAAGTTCAGAGGCTATGGAGGGTTCAATGAGTTATAGTCCTTAGTCCGATTGCTAATGAGCAGCAGCAAAATTTAATGTAATCCACACGGAGGTCATGTGAAAGGCAAAAAAAAAAAGATTTCCAGAGATGGTTATGGTAAGTGGGTGATTTCCAGCAAAGTCTATGAGGAGCCCAATGCCCACAGCAGGGGGCAGTGGGTGTGTGAGTGTGTGTGTGGGTTAAGCGGCTGCTACGCCTCCTACCGCACAGGCAGATGCTTGCACTCTTAGTTTGATTTGGGCTCTAGGCCTTAGCTCGCCATCCAGTTTCTGGAGAGTCCAGTTTCGGAGAGTCCAGTTTCGGAGAGTCCAGTTTCGGAGAGTCCAGTTTCGGAGAGTCCAGTTTCGGAGAGTCCAGTTTCGGAGAGTCCAGTTTCGGAGAGTCCAGTTTCGGAACCTGGCCTGTGCAAAACAGGACCAGCAGTGAGAGTAATACAATTTTTTAGTACAACTAAGTCACTATAAAACATTTCCAAACATTATAACAATTTGTCATAATAAATCAGAATAATTATTCCATCCATGTACATGTATCAGTATAAATCAATATCTAGAGTACTCCATTGTAAAATATTTCCCATTAACAATAGGTAATATGTCATTTTAAATTACTTAAATTAACAATTTAACAGGATTATATATAAATCAATTTGTCGTCAATATCAGTACAAACAGTCAATAAATTGCACTGAAAAGCGGTCATATAAATGAATGCGAACAAATGAGGCTAGCGCCAGCACCGGCTCACAGCTCCGTATTGAATGTATTATTCGGAGCGCTAGCATTAGCATTAGCTCCGCACGGCAACAAACAAAGTTAACTCACCAGTTCCACTTAGTTTAAGCTCAAAGGATCACGACAGCACTTCGTCGTGAAGGCAAGAGGCATCTAGGGAAGTTGATGGCATAAGAGTTACTTTAATATACTTTTAGAGCGAAACAGTGAGTTTTAAGAGTAATAATCGCCTACCTGCAGCAGCTCAGTCACACCCTGGACCGACACAACACACGAGTGAATGGGAGCGTGCGCGCGGCCGTGTTTAAAGAGCTTGGCGCAATTAGTCTCGCGATACGTGCGCGAAGTAATGAAATGAAAAGAGTAATGATACATTCTTTTTTTTTCTTTAGGGTGAGCGTCTTGCTGCTGGTTCACATGCATCCCCAGCTCCTAAAGGCTATGGTGGAAAGCTCAAAGCCATTAACCGTCTCTTCAGAGATTTGCAGGTATGTCATGAAATGGTTAAATGTAGAACTGAAATGTAACCTCACCAATAATTTCGTAATTGATTAATGTAATTTTATATATGTGTTAAGTAGTTGATTAATGGCTGTTACGGCCCCAGGCCTTAGGTTTAATTTGCTGTGTGATTTTTGCGAAGTTCTCCTAATTCCTGCTGCAGGAGTCCTGGTCTGTGATTGGTGGGGCAAGTCGACGCCCACCTCACCTGCAGCCACCTCCCCCTATTTAAGGAGATTGCCAGCACCTGTTCGGGGCTGCTGGCCTTGGTGGCCAGTATGCCATTTTGTTTTGTGTTTGTGTGTGTAGTTAAGTTTAGTTTTGTGCCTTTTTTGATTTGGTCACTCGATTCTGTTTGTGGGTTTATGTGGTTTAATTTGGGGAACTTGTGTTTTAGTTTAGTGTGTGTCCCTAAGTTTTACCACTCGTTTTTGTGTAAGCCCGCGTGACCCCTTTTCTGGCACAAAACTCTGTTTATTCTGTTGTTCTGTTTCTTAGTTTAGGTTGTTTTCTGTATATTTTTTAGTGTTTTGTTAATTTACCTTTACATTCCTGTTAATTAAACATTACTTAATTTATTCAATTTTACATCTTGGTTTTATTTTTGTTACTTCCCTCACCCCAAACGAGCTGGGTCGTAACAATGGCATTTAGGTGTTTTGTTTCTTGTGGGTCTTGCATTAAAAATAATCTTTTCTAAGGGGTCACATTTTTTCAAATTACCCTTCAAGTTATTTATTTGAGTGGTTCATGTATACAAAAACATACAGCTCATACAAAAGAATAACCTGCTTAATAGGAACAAACAATGATATATGCACCATAATATATTTACTATATATTTACTTTTTAATTTGTATTCATGACTCATTAAAAATTGCATAGCCCGTTTTGCAAGGTGGTTACTTGAATATGTTATATTTATTCTATTCTATATTTTATTTTACAGATTGGTATGGACACATTTCTTGCTGGTTGAGCCTGGACGGCCTTTCTACCTGTGACTGAAGTGGGAAGGACATAATGATATGTCATCATTACACCTGTATTCAAAGAACTGTCTACAACATGGACATTGGATGTAGCAAAAGAAACCCAAAGAGTGAAACATGACGATGATGACAATCATTGTGACCAACTGTTGAGGGCACAGAGAATTCCTGCTGTCAGTTGGATTTAGCAAAAATAGTATTTTGTCATATGACTTGTTTAAATTGTGTTGAATGTATGATGTGCATTGTTTTAATTTCATTTAAGTTAAGTTGAAATGGAATTTTGTGGTGGTTTTCATTATTTTACATTTGTAAAAGGGATTATGAACTAGAATGACCACAGCATTTACACTGTATTTAGTGAAGGAGTTACTATTGAATAGTGTAGCATGAAGAACACTCTACACTATTTCTACTTCATAAAGTGTTAAAACATAGCAATGTAGAGTTATTAATTTTTCACTGTACACTAGTGTAAAAAATCAAATCTTAATCAGTGTAAAATTCAACTATGAGGAGTGTAGTTACATCACCTTACCAGTGTTGAGCCTTCTGCGCATTGGAATGTGTAGTTTTAACTCATTTAATTGTGGACCCCTTATGACATGGTAAAAGTGTTAAAATTAACAATATACAAGTTGAAGTAACACTCTTGAGTTTGCTGTGTAGTAGCTTGTTCCAGTCATTCTTTAAAACTCACTTTATCCACTACTACACAGTGTGAGTTAGTGACAGTGTGATGAGAGATGTCTTTTAATTTAAATACAGCATAGATATTATTGTAGCTACTATTTTTAGGCTACAAAATATAGCACAAAAGAGTCTGACAACATTTATCGTCCATGTTCAGGGGGTCAAAAATGCGATCGTTTGGTCGGAAAAGGGAATAAAAATAAAAAAAAGAAACCGACGAAGAACAATACCCCAATTATACTGTTTTTGTGACAGTTGACAGGGGAAACACAGAAAGGACACCAGGAACACTATAGGATGCATTTGATGCAGTTTATCTATTGTCCACAGGGTGGCAGGGTTGCACTAATCCCTTGTAAATGCCTTCTTACAAGCCTTGACAAGTTAAATGCCATTTTCGGAGTATTAAGTCTTTATTTGAAGTAAAAGCAGCAAATCTATAAAATAATAGCCTACTCGACACCGTCTGCTATTTTAATGTAAATATCATCTCACTCTCATCTTTGTGTTAAGATAGTTATCAACTGCAAAAACACAACATGTAATGTGAACTGAAGGACAAACAGTAACAAAGGGTCAAATGTGTTTTCCAAATGATGACCCATGTGCCACACAGACATTGCAAAATAGGGCCTAGCTTATGTCCAGATTTAAATTTGACCTGATTTTTGGGGGATGCTTATTTTTCTTTACTGCACTGCACTCTGATCCTCACTTTTTAGTACTACTTCCGCTCACTGGTCAATGCACAAATATGGCATAGTGAACTTAAAAGCTAAGCCAGTTTCCAATCAGGTCACCCTCATCTCCTTAGTAACCCTGGTAAATAATAGACAAAAACACAAAACCTTTATGCCACACAGACAGAGCTAACAGGTGCATTGCATCTGGAATGAACCTGCACTAGCTCCACAGGACACTTCTTTTCTAGCCACTTTTGAACACAGAAAACAAACTACCAGTGCTTATAAAAGATTGAAAACTTAATCTTGGTTGCCTGAAGGAAAGTCCACGATGCCAATAATACCCTAACAAAGGTTAAGCAGGGGAGGAAAGCTACAGTTTATAGATGGAAAGAGCTGGCCTGGGCCAATGTTAAGAAGGGGACAGTGCATGCATAGGTCTATGGTTGGTGTATGGGATACTGAAGCCTGTCATTACAGTCGTATGGTACAAACACTGGTTTAAAAGAATGTCTACACCACACACCATGTCTGAGTCACCGCTTTGAGCCTAGGTCCAGACCACAGCACATTATAAAGAGACCACTCCAGCTGTTTTGGTGCTGCACTTTCTACTTGTGGGGACTAATTTAGCAGAGGGACTAAGTGGCTCAAGTAATTTAAGTATGAAACTCATTATATTATACTGATCAGATTTGAGCTTAAGTCTTTTAATTTTGAGATACAGAAACATAAAAGGAACACTGCATAACTTTCTGAAGGTGGCTAGTCTCCTGTATGATTCCATAGTTTAAACCAAATTTCTGAACGTTATTTACACCAGACTGTGGAATGTTATTTCCAGAGGTGCAACATTTTCTTGGAAACTATGCCAAATGAAAGTCAGGTATATGGAGATACAAGCCCACTGACATTAAGGACACAGGCTTTTTCTATATATTTCAGTGAAATCACTTTTGGCTACAGCGTTGCAAGGTGGGGCTTCAACAATGCAATTCGAAATACTTTATTTGTATTAATTCATTCTATATAGAGCAAGAGTGAGGTGTTTCTGAGAGGAAAAAGAAAAGAATGTAAGAGACCCTTGTTTCATTCTATGGACATATATATGCACAAAAGAAAAAACTTGTGATGCGTCCCCTATGTACCTATTTAAATTAGTATCCACAAAACAAAACAAAACAAGTCATGTCAGGTGATGCAAATTTTCTAAAGAAATTATAATTGTATAATCGTAACAACAACAATGATTATAACATTCAAACTCAAACATTATCATTATATATATATAAATATAAATATATATATATATATATATATTAATTTTTTTTTTTTGTCAAGCCATTTAGTAGCAGAACCTGTATTTATCTTGGGACTGGGCAGCAGAACTGGTTTAGACATTGGCAAGGACCCTAAAACTAGACTATTAATACCATTACCCATATCCCGTTTCCACTAATGGTATTATCCATTTCTATTATTAAATCTCATTTGGAATCTGGAAACAAGGGGATAGACAAAACTAAACAAACCATCTCAACACTATATTTTATGAAAGCCGATCTAGGAATATTTCGGTACCAACTGAATACATTTGCAGATGTGATTCTGTACTGTACCTCAAACTTAAAAATGGCACTGTGTTTCATAACTACTATGAAAACATAGGCTAAAATATGTATTAAACATTTCACAGCTACATTGATGTGATCCTATAGAGACACTTATAAGACTGCCCACCTGTGGACTACAAAAACATTTACATGGAGTTGTTTGGGTTTGTCTGTCTCAGCTCACCCAGATCTCACTCCTGCCTGCCGTCTGCGTTTTAAAAAAAGTTTTATTCCTTCACCACTCTGGCAGTAGTAGTGTTATGTGGACAGTGTGTGGGGCGGTGCACTTCCTCTGGCATTCCTACAGAGGCCAGCAGGAAGCAGAGAGGATAGAATAGACAGGCAATAAAAGGAGGCAAACCATGTAGGAGCACTGAAATAGACACATTTTCTGCTACTTTTACCAGGAAAATTATGCAAATGCCATGCTAAACGCTGTAGAAAATTTTATAAGTACAATTATATTTTTGTTTCCCACTTTCCACAGGTTTTGTTATCAATCTTGAAACATGGAGGCGTACCCTGCTAAGGTTCAAAGTAGCTACACCTATATCTGAAAAGTGTAAATATCAGTAGCTATAGTTTGTCCCTTTGTTGTGAAAATAATAAATACTTTTTCTTGTTGTATATACACAAATATGTTTTATTTAATAAACAATTTACAGTATATTACATATTACACATCATGAAAGTATATAAGGCACAACTGTGGCACACTCTTATATTTTAAGTAAATATAGACAAACATTTCTCAAAAATACTTTTTTTTTTTTATAAAGCTTTCAGTATTTGCATTCATACAATAAGTGGAAGGATTCTCTTTCCCTTTTCATTTGTACATACATCTGTACACTGTGCTTGTTTGTCTGGCAAACAACTGCTTTAATAACACAAAACATTCAACACATTCACTCACAGAGGCCACTTAGTGTTACTGCAACAGACAGCGGGAGGTTTGGCTCACAGTTAGGCACAAAGAGGCAAGGCACTTTCTCTGATAATAACACAAGCACAATTAAATAACACGTGTAGGGCGCAGGTAAAGTGCACACAGCTGTCTTTGGTTTAATGTTTGTTATCCTGATGATGATATAAGGTTTCTATGCTGCTACCTGACAAAGTCTGACCAGTTATCAAAAAGGCACTATGTTAAGAAAGTAAGAAGTGATTCCAGTAATATGGAAATATTGTGGAAATACCTTATGGAAATGCAGGGCTAGCTTCTACTCCACATTATCACAATGAATCAACAACCAGTAATCTTGATATGTATTTACTTCACTTTTAAATTAATACCAGTAAAATAGTTTAAGAAACAAATGAAGCAAAACACATGATAGCTTTAGTATTGACCTATTTCAAACACTTTGGAAGTTTCCAGTTTTCTTTGGCTTGTTAGCTCATTGAGTTTGTGCCTGCCGAATAAAGCAGTCTCAAAAACATATTAGCATATGGTGGCTCATTCATTGTCCAGGAGATCAACTCCTTCTCACCACAAGTCCAACCATAAATGTCCACACTGCATAAAGGTGCTACCTACATTTGTTAAATCGACTTCAAGTAGTTTGGTCTAGTATGTATATTTATTCAGATCAAGCTAAAATCTAAATTCATCTGTCAGTGGTGTAACACAGTTGCACCAGAAATATGAGAAATATCTTACTGCACTGCACTGTTTTTGGAAAAAAATTAACAAAAAAAAAAAAAACATTTTGTTTAGTCTTAACCTCATAAAGGTGCATTGTGTAACTTTTCTGGCGGAGTGTCCGCCACCAGCTTGTCTCCATGGAGCTCACATTGCATTGTCTAGAATTTTCCAGAGAATGGCATTAATAAAGTTAAGCATGTTACATTTATTAAATTACAGGTGTTTTTGTTGCTCCACATTGCTCACTTGTATCCTCCTCCAGGAAAGTTACATATTGCACCTTTATACTTCAACTACTCCAAACTATCTCAAAATCTAGATTTTGAATTAAAGTCAATTTAACTCATGTAGTGCTCTTTTTGCTGTGTCTTTTTTGTCACTGGGACTTATTGCTTCTCATCAGAGACCGAGCAGTCCACAGCGATGATGTCCTGTAGCTCAATGATCTTGGTCTCTCCTGGGATGTCCACTTCTATGGGCAGTTTGAGCTCCTGTTCAGGGATCTTTTCGTTGGATGAGCTGCGTGAGGAGATCTTGTCCACTTGGTCCTCCAGCTCGTAGATGCGCTCGGCCACACAGTGAGCGGTGAGGCGGGCTTCTGGGTCGTGGTCCCAACACTCCTTTATGGTGGTACAGATCACAGCGACGCCCTGTGGATAGAGTGCGATAATGTTAGACTCATCGCTGCTACTGGCATTGTGTTTTTGGGCAAGACACCTGACCCAACTGCCTGTAAAATATTAACATAATTTGTATATTTGTATTCTACTTAACTACAAACAGTGAGAATTTGTATATATTTGAAACATAAATATAAAGCTTTTTTTATGTTTACTCCACCACCTTTTGTATATAGATTAAATATATTTTATATTTGCTATATTTAATTGGGATTACTTGTATATTTTAATTCCATTTGCACACTTTTTGTACTTTATTATTTTGAAATTTAATTTTTATTTTACAGTTTACCATTTTGATATTAATTTGTAAAGTGCTGCTGTATCCAATTAATGTCCCTTTTGAATCAATGAAGTTCAAATCATTATAATTAAAAAGTACAGAATTTAGAAGAAAAACAGGTTATAGTATAGTTATAGCATATCTTACCTGGTGCCGGAGCCATGAGTCTGGTATCTCTGGCCGTCCTCTGTCCCTCAGTACATTGTCCTTCATGCTCTCCACACAAGGGTGCTCCCGGACCTTAGAGCCGTACGCGGGCTCATACTCCTTCACCTCTGCAAAATACAACAGGCAAGACCCTGATTCAGTAACATCGTCTCTCATGTACCACTATCTAGTTAAATATCTGCCACTGTAATCACTTTTAATAGCTAAATTTTTTAATTCTGTGTAATATGTCACACCACTTATCCAAGTAGCATCCAAATGACTACTTTAAATATCTGTCTGAGGGAAGGTGATAACTACACTGAAACCAACACAGCCTAGTTGTTCATAGTAAGTGGTATCTGTCATTAAGTTCATTGATCTACTCTGAGTGAACTGTCACCAGAGTTAATTTTTTCTTAACTGTTTCTGCCATCTAGCACATATTAACATACTCTTTAGTTCTTTTAATCTTTTACTACATCAAAAGAGGAACAGAGACAAGTTATAAATGTGAAGCTTGTGTCTTTATGAATTCATGACAAAACCACAGTTGTCTAACAATAACCTGATATACTCAACTTTTCTCTTTGTAGCTTTTTAACTGTAGAGTTCTATTTTACCAAATCCGAATCAAGCGGACATTAAGAAACAGGTGCTACAACATATGTTACTGTGATAGACGTGTATAAGCCTCATGCTATGAGCTCATCCCACCATAAATCACCATCTTACTGCTGCCACAACCACTGACCATTAGGCATAACACAAACAGCATGACATCTCTATGGTACATGGGGAAACATTTGATGGACGACTCTTTTTAAGACCCCTAAATCGGCTTCTGCTTACAACGAATTAAGTTCAACCTCAACATCTGAGCATTGGCTGTCTCTCTCTCTCTCGTCTTGTGTTGGGAGAAAAATTAGCATGGAAGAGTTGGAGCATAATTTTGCAACCATGAAAAATGAACAACAAAGTTTCCTGGGAAGGCATCCAGACCTCATGAAACTGGACTCGGCAGCTGCAGTCTGTCCTCAACACAAGACGCTCACAGTTGGCGTAAAATGAGCCACTTGTCTCTGCTGTGTCTGGGTCCAAAGCGATGAGAAGCAAATATTTAACAAGTGAAGACATCAGAGGTACCTTTACATGTTAAATATTACAGGGAGATGTGCAAAATTTCATGCATTACCTAGTTTGGATGGATCCAATATTGTGGATGTATATGGGATAGCTAGATGTTTAAGTGCATTGCGGGTTAAAGGTGCACTATGACTTTTTTCTGGACAGTCTGTTACCTGCTTAGGGGTGTGATTGTTTTGTCTGGGATGTTCCACAGTATGAAAAAGGTAGCAATATATAATAAAATGTCTCCGCAAAGAACACAATATGGTAATATCTTACTTCGCAAATCTCACAATTGGAAAATTTGCAATTTGATTTTTAAAACCATGCAGCTCTAGCCAGCACTCCTTGCATGCTTGTGTAATTTTTGGAGAGGAAAATGTCTCTTAATGTCTCAAACCACACTCATTTATGCTAAAGGGGAGTGGAACACTATGAGTAAAAGAAATGTATTATACTGCATGATTCCTGGTCTGAGGCACTGCAGCTTCTTATAAAAGTGTGTGGTCTGGACTCGGGAAGTGGGATGGTTGGAGCAGGAAGCTGAAGGCAGGGATTGGAGTGTTCACAGAGGAGCTGACTCTGCTCTTCCTGTTGTTGACGTGTGGGACTTCCTCTGGTCTTTAAAATGTGAAACCACCACTACTTTTACCCAGGAGCTGATCTCAGCCAGGCCTGGCATTGTTCACTGTTTAGAGCAGGTTAAAGTCTCCTGGGGTGAGTTAGGGACCATGTGTGTCCAAGAGCAAGGAAATCCAAAATCACAAATCAAGGTAAAATATTATAACTAAATCTCATAAGGCCAAATGCATTAATTAACTGACTTACTGCCGCTCTATGCTAATGCTACTGAATAATATGCATCTATACTGTGAGCAGACTTGCCTCACAGACCTGACTCATTATATGCACAGTGGTGTGCATGGCTGTCACCACAAACGCTACACAGTGATGCTTTAATGCTGAAATGGCAGAAATCGTTCACTGTTTAGAGCAGTTTAAGTCTCTTGCTAGGGTGGGTTAGGTATTTCTTTTTTTTCCAGTTTATAATATATTCTAATATTTTTTCAGAAAATCCTTGAATAATATGCATCTTTACTGTCAGCAAGCCTGTCTCTCCACACAATTATAACATGTCTGCTCGCACTATAAATACTGCAGATCTGTTTTATTGCTCAAAAATACATGGAATAATATATACTTTTACATTGAGATAGCTTGCCTCTCCAGAGAGATGACCATAGCGAGGTGCTGCAATGCTGAAATTACCCTGATGAATAAAGTAACAGGAAAGCACTGTTATTATAAAGTGTATTTTGTTATTGATACGCTAAACTGTATTGTAACGCACACTCCCCCAGCCCTATACACTAAGTCCACCTGTTTTGTCCACCTGTTGACTGTCCAAAGCTTGATGTTTTTTTCTCTTGGATCCAGACAGTAATCCAGCAGCAGACCCCGGGCTACAGCGGTCTCAGACACTTAATCTCAAAAGGAAAGGCTCCTAAACTGCTTTCTGGCCTTACACAGGAGAACAGAGTTTAAGCAACATTTCACCAAAAGAAAAAAAAAAAGTAAACTTCATATAAAGCTTCAAACCAGCTGTCCATGGACCACACCCTATGTATGAAATGACAGGCCCCACATCTGTGCACTGTATGGATAGAAATATATCCAGGGACATGTGCACATAGCTTTACATGGGCCAAGTGGGGTTAGGAGATGTCAATCCAGACCAATATCTAAATTAAATGTGCCTGTGTAATGTTATTCCTGTTTGATGGGCTCATGACTGGAAACTATAAAAATGATAGTACATAATTCACTCTACAGCTTTGGTCATACTCGCTGGTGCAAAAGTGGCAGGAGTCATACTGTGCCAATGGCCTCTCTGACAAGAACCAATCACAGACTCACAAACACTTCAAACAGGCAAGGCAGGTCAAGAAGTTAAAGTTGAAATGTATAGCCAGGATCAAATTTTCCACCTTATATTAGCAGCATACGCCATTCACTGACATTTTCTTTCACTCAGGGGATTTTCGAGTCATGTATGTTATCTGGGAATGACAAGATTTAATATACAAGAATGAGGCCTTCAATTGTGCACTCACAACGTATGACATGCCATAATATGTCATTTTAACAAAATCTTTAAAGACGGACTGTGTAACTTTCTGGTGGAGGGTCAGCAACTTGAGATGTTGCTTTGCCTGGGATGTTTAACAATATGTATCTATATGGAGACAAGCAGGTGGAGCCTCCAGGCCACGCAACTGGTCAGATCTGTGGAGAGGAGAATCCGCTTGTAAAAAAAAAAAAAAATACAAGTTACCAAGGGATAATTGAGCAATAAAACCTGTAAATTGTAAAGGCAAAATAGATCAGGTGGCAGGCACTAATTAACCATCGTTTTATTTTTCTAAATTGATATGGACATAAATATTTAATATGACATTTGAAAGAAAATACTACAATGACTGGTTTGTTCTGTAAACATGACAAACATGCTATCCCTCAAAAATAAAAGTCCTGAGGATATAATATGTACTTTTACCTTGAGATAGCTTGCCTCTCCACAGAGCTGACCATAAATGCTACACATAGGTGCTGTAATACAGAAATTTGGCTGATGAATAAACTAGTAGGACAGCATTGTTACAATGAAGTGTATTTTGTTATTGAAAATGAAATGTACCACGCTAAGCTGTATTGTAATGCACAGTCCCCCAGCCCTTTACACTAAGATCTAGACCAGGGGTGCTCACACTTTTTCAGCATGCGAGCTAATTACAAAATGACCAAGTCAAAATGATCTACCTAATACAAAGTCAAGCAAACTGCACTGAAACACTCTGTGCCCCTTTTTTGGACCCTCACCCACAGTTTGAGAACCCTTCTTTAAGAGAACTTCCTCTGGCACTTTACACAAAACTGTGAAAAAAGTGAAGGAAGTAGGTAAGATTTTTAAACCTGTTTTTTAAAGTTCCAAACTGGAGTTGCATTCTTTTCTGGTTTTGCAGTGATATTTACCAGCCTCTGCACATTTACCAAACCAAACGCACATCGTGACAAACACAGATGCATTTGTGCACTTTTGTTAGGCAAACTTCAGTCAAATGTCACAGTACTGTAGGTCTGTTCTGTAGGTCTGCTCTATGCTGTAGACCTGCTTTGTGCCAACACTGTAACACAAATTTAGACTCGTTTTTGCTTCACATTTCGTATTGTTGACTGGTAGATCGGGATCGACGTATTGCGCACCCCTGATCTAGACAGTAATCCAGCCACAGAATCTAGACAAGCAGGTGGCGAGCACTCCACCACAAAAGTTACACAGTGTTTAATTAACTATTGCTTTATTTTTTGGAATTCATACTGACATAAAAAATATCTAGTACAATATTTGAAAGAAAATACTACAATGACGACTTTGTTTTGTTCTGTAAACATGAAGACACGTTATCCCTCAAACACAAAAGTCCTGAGAAGCATTGTGCCGAGCTGAACCCTGGAGATAGCTGTGGTTAGATTCCTGTGGTGGTGGTTTTGTGGCTAACACATTAGTGAGTTGTGAAAGTTAAATGTCACGGCTGCCAGTCTGTTTTCAAACGAGAGAGAAACATATGGGATAAACCTTTACTTACAACAGTGAAGTCCTGTTTGGGCATGAAAATAACTAGTGCACCTTCTTGTAAAAATGCAAGTTTAGCTCATTTTCTACATGGTTAAATCTGTTAAGTCTACACATCTGTTTTCACTGATGCAATTGTGATAACACTAAGCTTGGTTTCCTGTTTGTCTGAGTCTGTTATTTCAGCCTGTGTGGTTTTGACACCTGTTACAATAAGAACCTGATTCAATTATCATCTTTTTGCAGCTACGACAAGCTAAGCACTTTTAGCCTGCAGCTGTTGCTAATCTTATGTCTCTCAAGGGAAATAATGGTCTAATTTCCCCTAAACTATTCAAATGACCATTCACTGCCCAGTCTTTCTATGTTTTTCTGTGTTGTTGCTGCCAATGTCTGTTTTAATTCAAAACCTGTACAAGTTTGCCCGTTAACGTAGCGACATTACCCAAAGTAACCTTGAGCTGACGCCACACCCTCCAAGCTAAATCAGGCTACCTAAATAAAACGTGCACTACAACTGACCACAACAACAAGCCAAGCAATATGGCAGTGTTTTATGCGGCCGTTTTATTGGCATACAGATGATAGTTATAAATACAGGGACTATTTTCACTAGATTTATTGCAGTGGATATAGAGTACCCACAGTTGTAAGTAGGGTACGGTTGTAAATAAAAAAGGATGCCAATTCAATTCATTTATACAGGGAGAAAAATACATAAATAAGCTTTAGAACGGTCTTGATCTTATTAGAGCTAGTACAAAACCACATAGTAATACTGAAGAATCTACTATCAAGATCATCCCGAGTAAACCAATTTTTAAATAGTATCAGTAAAAGGCCTGAGCCCCAGCAAATAAAAGGTAGAATGAACCAATAGTCATAAAAGTTACCATATGACATGAAAATGGCAAAACTCTTCTCGCTATTGCAAATAAATAGTACATTACATTCTATAGAAATATATATTTTTAAAAGCTACCGAAAGCTGAAATTTTTGTTTTGTGACACCACTGCTATCAGACTAAACTAAGTCACAAAATAGGCAGAAAATATGCAGTATGTAGACAAGTAGCAGCTGGTTACTGGTCTACAGTTAGAGAGGATTAGCCCATTGTGCATGTTTTAATTTGCTGAAGAAATACCACATCCTCTTGAACTTAACCTGCACAGACACAGGGACCACGTGAAGATTTTTATTTATTTATTTATTTTTACCAGAAATCAAACAGTTTCTCTGCCGCACCACATAATAAGCCTGCTCTTTAAATTAAATGCAACAGACAACCTTTTAAACGTAACCATAGCAGCAAAGAAAAAAGTCTAGTATCTATGACTGCAGTTGCTGGGGTGGAGACATATTCCACATTGAAAACAGGACTGGACAGGGGCCACTGTCTGCCTTCCTCCTCTGGGCGGCAGCTATGAAATTAAACATCAATTCAGAGAAATGCAGAGGATGGAATGTGTCTGTCCCATCCCAAATGTCTCAAGTCAAAATGAAGGAGAAGCAGTGGTCAGACAGGAGAAGTAGTGTTTTTGTATAGGGCAAGTTTGAGTATATAGTTGGTCCAAACCACAATACCAAATGTAGTTAAGAAATGTTGTAAAGTTGTTTTAAGACTTGAGATAATGCCAACAAGAAACCAGAATACAATGTCTAAAGATCTGCACCACACTGTATATGTGGCAGGCAGCACTCCACACACCATACCATGTAAAATAAGCAGTACTACTACAGTAATCTACTACAACTACTCTTTCCAAATTGACACAGTAGCCAGTAAAATGATTAATATTTGCCTTTAGTTTTTTCTTTACAAATAAAATCCACCATTGTATAGGTTTATTCATACACTATAACTGCGTATTTGTTATTTTTCTTGTTCTATGATGAGATTTGAGCTGCATGGGGTTCAATAAATGACTTCTCTGATTTAGTTAAGCATTTTAGAATATTTTGAGGATAATTCTACTTAAGGATGACAAAAATTTGCTTCAATATTATGGTTTATCGTTATTATTTTCTTCAGCATTTCTTCAAAATTTGTTGTTGTGGCCTAGATGTGTTTGGACGTCACAGTAAAGCTAACACTAACAGAACACTTCCTGTTGTTCTGACAATAAAAACAGATTTTATTCTATAATACATGTAAAGGGCACACCACAGTTTGATTTTGATCCCAACAACTGATTTTAGAATATATCTGTGCTAGAGAAAACCTAATCTTGCTCAACTGCACGAAAAAAAAAATCATGTGCAACCACTTTAATTTAAACATAGAAAACACTGTCTTCTACTAAACGGCCTATCTTGTGATCCTATCTGTAGCAGTGACTTTGAAGTGTTTTTAATCTCTCTCCACTGAACCCTCTCTATGGGCGCAGGTACACTATCGTTGGCGCTCTCTGCCCAAACAAGGCCATCAGAGCAGCGACCCGCACATTTCAGACATTCCCTAGATTCCCCCGGACAAACCTGGGGCCGAGGTGAAGCCTGGGTTTCAGAGCTGTGGACACACAGGCCCCCAGCCTCCTCATAACAGGAAACAGCACTGGTCCTGTCTGCTGTATGTAGGTCACGCACGCACTACAATGTACTACAAATGTTATCATGTATGAAGCAATACTCATAGCACAATGTAAGGTTGGGCTGGTGACTCAACTTGTAGAAATACTGCAGCCAGACCCAACATGATCACACTGCTTGTCATGGATAGAATAGATTAATTAAAGGCACACTGAGTAAGAGTTGAGCTAAAAAATGGTTGGAATAAAAGCGTTTATCTAATTATGACCTTGCACTGTAACTGTGAGCAGGTTTGTCTCTTTCCAGACCTGACCCATAACTTGGCCTGACTGGTAGGCAACACTCCACCTGCATGAAGATGCCTTTGCTTTGCCTTGAATATTGGTATACATAATTCTCTCTTCCAAAAAGGAAAGGTTTCAAAGTTTGGCTTTAACTTTATTTCCATGGAGTCATGCTGTTGGCATACCCATCAGCAGAACACTTGTTATGTTATTGCCACATGACATGTCACATTCAAAGGCTTGCTACCACCAACTTTCTCTAAAAAGGTTTACATACAGTACCTTGAATTATCCGCTATTATTATGCAGTCCTATACCTTTGCCAGGTTTTGAAGGGTGTCAGAAAGTACTAGTGGAACAATTTGGTTTGAGCTTTCATTTGCTTGATGTTATTCTGATCTCTCTAAAGGTCTCCCAATAATGACCTCACTTCCTGTCCCTGAGCCACTGCTGTTTGTTACTACAGCTCCACAAAAGTGCCATGAGTCATCTCAGTGGCCTTCCCTCCCTGTGTTATGCTAGCCCCTGTGTCACTTCCTGTTTACCTCAGCACATGACATCATCTCATCCCACTGCAACTAATGACAGGCTTTGTTTGTTTGCGTAGTTTGGGCCGAAGTGGTGGGACCCTGCACTGACCTCCTACGGCCTCACAGCGGGACGTCATCTCCCACAGGACCAGAGCCATGGAGTAAATATCCGTCTGTTTAAAGGACTCCATGTTCTCCAGGTTGAGACGTGCCTCCAGAACTTCAGGGGCCATGTACCGCGCTGTGCCCACCTGCCAACAAAGAAAACAAAGGGAGTGTTTTCAAAATCTGTTCTTTTTTCATATTATTTTATTATTGTGAATCCACAATTTGAATAAGCATGTTATTATAAGCATAAGTCAACTATGCAACTTTTCTGCTGGAGGGTCCCCCACCTGTTTGTCTCCATGGAAGTATTATTGCTTTGACCAGAATGTTCTACAGCTACAGCGCTAAATCTTGTACTTATTCAGTTACAGATGTTTTACTGGCTAATGTTGAAGAACATGCATTCTTAGTGTGATTGTGCTCACCTCTCCACAGATCTAACATGTAACTTGGTCTGATGGCATCAGCTGCTTGACTCCAAGGACAAAGTTAAGTTTAATGCCTTGGAACATTCTAAGCAAAGCAATAACATCTATTACTTTTTTTCAGTAGCATCACTGTCCACTAGTTAAATAAATATGAAAGTGGATCTATACTGGATCCATGTCATAACGTTTCCATAGACTTTGAATTAAAATATGTCTGACAAAAAGCCAACACTGTGGGACGTTGTTTAGTTTAGCTGTGTGGACTGTCTGGATTGGGCATAAATCATGTTGTGATACAGAACACTGTACACTTTGAAGTCCTTCAGCTGTTTGACAAGGATTTACATTACACACATCAAACACTACACGAACACTGGGCTTACAATGGAACAGGACTCTGTCTTACACTAGAATAGCTACCACACATGTTGCCTGCTTTTCACTATTAAGTAACAATATAAAAGATGCAAATTAGGTTTTATACAGTATGATAAAATCTGAACTATTTCCATTTGACACTGGGCATATCTTTACAATCTTAAAAAATGTAATGTGCATTCAAACAATATTGGTTATAAATACATAAGACCACTTACAAACTGCCTACATAACAAAGGATGTGGCTGGATATCTTTGAAGTCATACTGTATATAGTTTCCTAAAATGACTGTTCAAGTGGAAATATTCAAAAACGGTTTATCTATGTATGTAATATGAAATGTATATTCAGCTACCTAACTTCCCACAGTAGGTAGTAGGAAAATTATGATGCATAAATTCTCACCTTTGCTACTTTAATGAGTTGTATGAATGTTTGTAAGCTATTTCCTTGAAACTGTGTGGGTTACAGCAGTTTTATGGCAATTTATTTTAAACGCATACCGACCACACAAACACATTATAATTGCAAAGTGCATTGTGGGGATTTCCAGCTCACGATGGTATGGTTTCACACATGGCCGATTTAACTATGCTGAGTCTTTTTTGGTCCTAGATTCAGTAAAGTTGACTCTTGTGAGCTTTAAGTCATGTTATAAGCTAGTACCTCCTAAAAAACATACCTTAACCCTTTCTTATTAGTCTGTCTACATCTCCAAAGCACAAAATGCATTGTTCCACCTTGTGAGGTCATATAGTGGTAGTTTTCAGGTTAACAGCTACTATTTTTACCTTTACTTTTGTAGAGATTGGCAATTTCAGGGCTAAAATTATCCAAATGATTCTAGTGAAAGTGTATGGACTTTAACAACAGTGGAGCACTTCCTATATTACCACACAATGACATCACAAGGTGGATGGATAAATATGCAAGGTTTGTGTGTTAAACATGTGTGAATGAAAGAAAACACAACTCCAAGTATGTCTGTGATGTGATGAAAATAACACAAATAGGAAATAAGGACGTAAGGAAGGTAAAATAAACAACAAATAAAACAACTCAAGAAGTTCAACAGTAACTATGTCCTGTGATTTGATGCCAGACAATTATGAAAACACAGCAACTGTTTACCATACAGCACCTTAATGTAAAAATATGCTGACACAAAAGCATGTGCTTTTACCAGCATGTATTGTATTTATATAGAACTGACTGATCACTCATGTTATGACAGTGGCAGACAGTGAGAGCCTCATACACAGCGCCTCAAGGCTGGTACATGTCGCAACAAAGTCCTTTCCTCCTCATCTCCACTCTGCTGCCAGTCTCTGTCAGATCTGTGTCAGCAAACATAATGTATCACATCCAAACATGCTTAGGAGACGCCAGGAACAAGGCAAAATAAACACCAGAGCAACGGAGAGCATCGTAATTTAAGGTTTGGGTTGCAGTCTGTTCACAATAGTGACTGTTGATTTAAAACCCACAATTGTAATTATTATTTTGGATTGGAAATCTGAGGTCCCAGAGCTGACAGTGCTATTAAGTTATGTGTCTGGTCTATACAAACATTTTAAAACTTTTTTTTTTTTTTTCTGGATACTTTTGATACTTGTACCACTAATCCATGAAGCTGTGTGGGTGATGGGCTGAGGCAGAGATGTAAAAGGCAGAGGGAGAGGGGCATTGTCCAGGTGTCAAGATGCAGGCACAGCACAGCTCAGATCATTTCAATTACTCATATAGAAATGTAGTGTTACTAGGAGAATGCTATTCTTAAAAAAAAATATATAATAATAATTAATTAGCCATGTTAATTTTATATTTGCATAATAATACTGATACTCAAATGTGTACTGACTGTCTATCAAGTTACTAGGTATCAATATCCCCATGCACATTTCTGGATCCAGTACTCAGATTTATTTATTTATTTATTTTTTTGACTGTCTTTTTCATAATTATTTAGAATGATACATACAGTAATGCACATACTTATCCACGAGACAATACTAGTTCTACATACTACATATACTTTTTCTAAACACACATATTTCATAAACTTGTGTAGCTTCTCAAAGGTCAGTGTGTTGTGTAATGTAGTTGTGTGGGAGTGTAAAGTGCTTCTGCTGACCTGCCCACTGTTGGCGAGGTCGTCCACTGACAAACAGCTGTCCAGCCTCAGAGCCAGACCGAAGTCACACAGACAACACGACAGATCGTTCTTCACCAAGATGTTGGAGCTCTTTAGGTCCCTGTGCACAATGGGCACCTGTGTACACAATGGAAAATGTTATATACAAGAGTGGACATAAGCAAAAGAAAATTACAGCATTACTTGTGGAACTATTTTAAGTAATTGTTGTGAAGTATAGTTGTAACCACTATTCCTTTTTTAGATTTTTAAATTACAATTCTATAAAAATCTATCTCTCTATTCTATAAAGAGTATACTGAAGCACAACTTGACTACTTAATAAAATCCGACCACTGAATGCTGTACATCTAATTATTACTAATAAGTATTTTATTGACTACAAATGTGAGAGTTGATTAATTCAGTGATAAGGTGCTTCACTTTGCCATCTGTACAAAGCAATTCTGTACCCGAAAATCCATGCATATAAAAACTAGCAATGTGCGAATGGGTTTGTGTAAAATGGAAACATGTTCACTTTCATGATTTGAAAATCAGGTAATGTAGCTTGAAAGTCATCATTTGAATTTCTGTTCTGATAAATGAATTGAACAAGCCAAACCTTTGGCCGTCCACAGGGCAGGTGGTCACTGTGGAGGTGAGCCACTCCTCGGGCCAAAGAGCTGCTCAGCACCTGCAGGTCCTCATAGCTGATCACATGACGTGTTAGATACTCCTATGTACAGGTGGGATAACATTACAGTAATGCCAACATCAGGTACTGTATACTCAAAACAAGGTCTGTGCCTGTTACCTGTAGATTCCCTCTGGGGTGAAAGGCTGTGATGAGCCAGTACTGTCGCTCGACCTTCCTCTCCTCTGCGGTGAGAAAGTGCAGCACATTTTCATGTCTGAGGTCAGTGTCGGAGAATATATCCTTCTCAGTTTTCCAGGAGGCATATTCTTCATATGGAAAGATCTTGACCGCGACCGTCTCAAATTGATCCGATGTGCTCTGCTTCAGTTTGGCTTTGTAGACCTGAGCAAAGCGGCCCTTACCCACCTGTACGACATGGTCAGACACAGTTAGACAAGGGCTCTTTGGAAAACAACACAGGCTTTGTGCAATAACACGGTTTTCATTCAAAACAAGGAGTTTATACAAAAATCTGACTAGATAAAATAAAAGACTGAAAATTATAACTGCTTGTCTATGACTTTAAAAATGACTTTTTTACAAAATGTTACAGATTCATAGTTTATGGGGGTTGCAAAACTTTTAGCAAAGCAGAGCTGTTGAGTGGGATGAAATATTAACACCTTTGTAAATAAAGCACTGTTTTTCATTCCTTCTTGGCATTGATGTAGCTAATTCAATACATCACCAACCCACACTGAACAAAGGTGTCACAGCGAACAGAGAATAAATACAACGATCCACCAAACATGAACATACTGTAGATTAAATGTAATTGGTCTAGCAACAATTATTATTATGTAGTATTATACATTATCATATATATTCTAAATTTCATCCACAAGTGCACTTTTCAAAAAGTAGTTGAAAGTGTGAAAGAACCATTATGGGCATTGAGGTTACAGGCCAAATAGGTGTGTAGTGGCAGAAACAGTAGCCATCAAAACCAACTTATATAGCATTAAGAGCACTGTAGTAGTATTGGTAAAAGAGACAGTTGTAGTTGTAATAGTAGTAGTAGTAGTAGTAGTAGTAGTAGTATTAATAGCCATAGGAGTAGCAGAAGTATATTTACCAGCAAGCCCAGCTCTATGGGTAGGAACTCTATGTTGTGGTGGTCTTATAATAGTAGTAGTAGTAGTAGTAGTAGTAGTAGTAGTAGTAGTAGTATATTTACTAGGAAGTCCAGCTCTATGGGCAGGAGCTCTGTGTTGTAGTGGTCTTGTAGTAGTAGTAGTAGTAGTAGTAGTAGTAGCAGCAGTAGTAGTACTAGTAGTAGTAGTAATAATAGTAGTAATAGTAGTAGTAGTAATAATAGTAGTAATAATAGTAGTAGTAGTATATTTACCAGCAAGTCTAGCTCTATGGGTAGGAGCTCTGTGTTGTAGTAGTAGTAGTAGTAGTAGTAGTAGTAGTAGTAGTAGTAGTAGTAGTAGTAGTAGTAGTAGTAGTAGCAGCAGTAGTAGTACTAGTAGTAGTAATAATAGTAGTAATAGTAGTTGTAGTAATAATAGTAGTAGTAGTATATTTACCAACAAGTCCAGCTCTATGGGCAGGGGCTCTGTATTATGGTTGAGGTTGTTGGCGTGTGTTGAGCTGCTGTCTGACCCGTTGTCCATCATGATTGCACAGCTCTCACTGCAGTCCATCACCTTCCTCTTCTTCACCCCACTGTCCCACTCTGGGCTCAGGCGCTGCCGGGACACTCTGTACCAGTAGAACATGCCCAATACCACCAGTGCCACCAGCAGCAGAGGCAGCAGGCTCACCAGAATCACAGACAAAAATTGGTTATCCGGGATGTCGTCTGTAGGGTCACCAACTGTGAAGAGAAAGAGAAGAACACTATTATTTTCTCTTGTATAGAAGCTTAGCATAAGTACAGTAGTTTCACTGTAAAATCACAAGTTTTCAATCAATCAGTAAGAAATCATCAGTATTCAGTATCAATACATCATCATGATCATCAGTAATCACTATCAATACAACAACAACAACAACTATTACTACTACTGCTACTATTTCTACAGATTACATAGTCACACTACAACTACAACTACTGAGACCTACTTCTGGCTATAGTGCTTGTACTAAAATTCTCACTACTACTACTACATTCTACATGCTACAGTATAGATAAATGCATTGAAGTCATAAGTAGTATTTTGCTCCTACACTCGTAAATTCCCCGCATTTATGAGATTAGAAAGTGCTTGCGGTTTGACATTAACTCAGACTTTGATCTCTCATTTGAAATTTAGATCTTAATTTTCTGATGACTGTGGTTTGCTCTGTAAACATGAGCTGGGATTGTTTGGTGGCAGGGCATCTGAGCCAAGAGGCTGAACGAGTTCAAACAGGATTCACATTTGTCAATTCATGAAAAGGGCTGCATTTACATGACTAGTATAATTTGCAGAGATTTAATGAAATAGATTAAATGTTGGAACGGGATTAGCTGGAATAAATGGCTCTATTCAAAGTAATTTTTTCTTGAAGGTTTATAGAAAAGGCTGAGGTGATGCTACATTTACTATGCCACTTTCCCCTGTTATATCCTATTTTTGCTTTAAAAAAACTTTAAAAGGGTGTATTTACTTCTATGGGGTATTAACTGCTAACAGAAAACACGTTTAGACCATTTTTATACTAAAAGCCCTATTACACTGTTTTACATAAGAAAACAATGATGTTCATGATTGGCCAACACTGTTCAGAAAATGAATATTGAAAACCATTTAAAAAACAAAAAAACTAAAACGTATTGATCAATATGAGGACAAAATAAAAAGAACGAGATGTATTTTTACAACATATATTTTCCACTCGCATTAAGTGACCATGGATCGGTGTGTTGTCCAAAGAGAACTATTATTAAGGTCTCCAATGAAAGCTGTCTGGATTACCCTCACCACAAGTGTCTCATTTATCACCAAAAGTAACAGCAAGGCAAAAGTCAAAATCATTTTTACTACAGTTCTTTTACAGAAAGAGTCTGTGTTTCATTTAGTCTTGTCTGGTCCAGGGCACATAAAACTGTCTGAATATACGCCCCTCTGGTCTGACCAGCCTTCGGCCCACACGTTGCTTCCCTCATTCAAAAACACAGTCTAGAGTCTGAATTTGAAGTGGCTATAGCTGATTTATTTCCATGTAATTGAGCAAAATTAGTCTTGCCCCAGTACAGGTATATTGTATAAGCACTTCTCGAGGTCAAATTGAGACAGCTAAATACTGACTGCACTCCATCTAATAAAAGTATACTGCATTTTATTGTCCATGAAGTGTCTGCTGTTACCATGACAGCAAAACACTGGTCTCTAAAATTTGTGAAAAGCCCTTCTAAACTCATTGTGGTGAATAATTAGAATGCTTGGAATGCATAAGGTAAGTTAAGAATAACTTTGAACAGCTGAAAAGTGTGTAAAATGAACTAGTTTTGACAGTAAAATCAAGTACAGTGCCTTTAAACTTGCTCTTTAGTCTGGTGCAAAGGCTGATGGGTAACTAATCTTGTCCTTCAAAACCTCTCCAGTTTCCTCCTGCAGCCGAGTCCAACACAACGTCCATTACATAAAATTTCATTCTTCAAAGTCTGTGAAAACACTCTTCTCCAGGCTCTCGTAAATCTAGATCTCTGAGCCATGACAGTGTTCTTTTTAAAGTACAGGCTGTTTTGGGGTTTGGTCAAGTGGAAGAAGTATTTGGAGTAGGTGTCCAAAGTTTTGTTTCTTCAAAATCATGAGACATAATTAACGGCATGCATTTTGTACGAAAAAACTACTATTAATTATAAATTGTGATTTTTCTAAATTTCAAGAATTGTTTGAATAAATGCTGTCGCATCATCTATGTAGCTAACACAGTGGTGATAATATTTTAGTTTTTGTTTTATTGTCCAAGAACCAAGAAGTGTGTTCTTAGCAGGTGAGTTTTTTTGTGTGCTATTGTTATCTTTATCATGATGGCACAACTCCACATAGCCTCTGCAAGTTGTAAAAAGTGCTATGACTATTTATACTGAATAATTAAGATGGTAGGAATGCATTGGGGAAGTGTGGAATAGTTCTGAACCACTGCAAACTGTTTAAAATGAACTATTTCTGTTTTTTCACATTTTTAAGACAGTAAAAAAACAGTACAGTGCATTTAATACTGTAATACTGGTGCAAGTATTGTCTGTAATTGACTGTAAATAGGCTTAAGCTATGATCCAGTATTCTTAAAATGCAGATAATTGGGTAACAGTCTTCTTTTTCTCTTCTTAGTTAGTTGTTGAGTGCGGTTTAAACGCCTGTAATGGTCAGTGCCAGTGTTATGAGTAGCCCTCACTGTGTCACTGAGCTGCAGCATTAGACATGGTCTGTGATTGCAGTGCCAGACAGACGAGCGGCAGCCAGCATGAGAAATCCAGAGGCAGGAATAAAACAGGCAAAGTCTTGTGCTTCTCCAATGGGCAGCGTTTCAAAGACTTTCTCATATGTGACTATGGGGGAACTGTACTCTCCTGCTATAGGACAGTGCCAACAGGCCGGATCAAGCACTGACCATTAGACTGGGGATTTGTAATAAAAATCTCACTGTGGAGTAAGCAATAAGCACCTCGAATAGCTTAGAAAATTAACATTAGTAAAAGTTTGGGAAAAAATATGTATTGAATGTTTAATTTAAAAATGGGATAAGATGGACTGACCTGGACTTTGAAATGATCTTATTTATATGGGCTGAAAAATACAACAAATATCACTTTTTCTCAAGATTGTTTTTTTTTTACATAATACACATTGCAGTTGGAATATTTTTCAGTTTACAGTGCCTAAACCTTCCCAAGACCAATATATGAGAGAAGACTGAATCATAAGACACATATGCATTTCACAACTTATTTGTATATGTCAAAACTACAGGGTTAGCTTCTACTAATTACAATCTTAGTGAGATAAAGTAGTTTCTTTCCAGAGAACCATAGATTACAAGATTAGATTCAAAGCTATTCAAGCTGAACATGATTTTAGTTTGATTGTGATTACTATTGCAGCATACTTCCTCAATTTGTGTTTTCAACAAAGACATTTTGGCGTCAATGAACAGGTGAAGAAAGTTTGTTTTTGTGGTTTTGGGTTGATGCTTTTGTAACAGAACAGCACTCTACACTCAAAACACATAACCTAAAAGATAAATTGTTCTAATTATGTTGCCCTTTAATTTAGTCTAATTACTGAATTTGACTATAACACGAAGTGACGACGTGTGATCTGGGTGAAGGTAATACATTTTTAACAGTCTCTCCAAAAACATTTGAAGTTTGTGGTTGTGTGATTTCTAGTGTTTTTCCTTCTTTTTTTCTGCTTTGGACCTTAAGTGTGGACCATGAATCAAAGTGCACTTGCAGACAGCCCGTATTTAGCCTGCAGACGGTTGGAGCGGTGTGGTACAGAGGCAGCAGACTCCAGCGCTCCTTGTCTGTGCTAGTGCGGCTGATTTAGGGCTTTTTGATTGCGTTGAGGTTAGTGAGGTTTTCTCTTTATTTCTCCGACTGTCTTACAATCGTGATTACAGACCGTGAGTGCAGAGCTGCAGCCAATCACATGCAGCCAAGGCAAACTGCTAATACTACACTTGTGTGGGATGTGCAGGGCAGTGAAAAGTAGAAGTATTCAAAACTTTTCTTGCTAAATTGATAAATGTCTAAAAACAATAAAAAACAGCATAATACTTTTTCATTTACTGTTTACATAAGTACCAAGAAGTTTTTGTAGATTTGAGCCTGTTGGCTGCTTAGTAAACATACATAAAAGTTGCATTATGGAACTTTTCTAGCTCGGTGGTCCACCACATTTCCATTTTCCTATAATGTTCCACAGCAAAGCATTAAATTTATCTAATGCCATATATTGGATACAAGAAGGTGAGTCTAAATTCACTACAAGTTACAGGTAAGAGATGTGGAGAGGCAACCCTGCTCACAGGAAGAAGGGCAATGCTTTTCAGTGTATTTCTGAGCAATAAAACACCTACAATTGAATAAAGGCATGATGGATAAGTTCTGGCAAAACAACAAAATCTCCATAGAGACAAGCAGGTGGCAGATTCTCTACCAGATATGTCACACGGTACGCCTTTAATGTGAAGATACACGTAATATTAAGTAATACAGTAACACACGCAAAAATAAAATAAAACAATGATTTTTATTTTAGTTTTTTATTCCATTGGACCCCAGTACAACTAATAGAACTACTATTACCACTACTAGAAATACTGCTGCTTTACATTCTGCTAATGATTCCACTACAATGCACTAAAAATGTGTAAACAGATTTAGGAAACCTGGTTTGCTACATTATCACTACTACAACTACTACTACTATTATCAACTTCTTTTCTTTTGACACGCAACATTCCACACGGGCAGTTCTACCTCCAGCTGTTGGTTTATGTAAGCATTTTTGTTCAAACTATTTACAGAGCTTTTCAGACAATTCTTCCACAGTGATGTCATCCATGATCAAAAACTACTACTGCATTAAAAAACTATTAGGTACCTCTGAGTCTTTTATTTATTTTTATTTATTGATTGATTTAATCACTTTTATTCGATTTATTATTTTTATCTAATGTTTCTATTAGTTCCTTTTTACCAGAACATAATTCAGATGACGTTTTGAGTTGTTTGGAAACTGTCTTGTTTATAAAATGTGCTATACAAATAAAGTTGGAGTGGATTGAAAGATTGCCAGTTTCTGCTTACACAAAATCCAATGCTTGCTACTACCAATATTATTACAAAGTAGTTTTCCATGCATTTTGCATTCCACCAATCAGAGCACTCAGATACATGTGCACACTTTTCCATATGGTTTGACACTTCATTGGGGCTAATGGAGCTTTGTAATTATCCACATTATTACAGTTGGTGTCTCTGGTTGTTTAAACAGCACCACTAACTGCCTGACTCACTGCCTGACTACCCCGGCCTCGTGCTAATTACTTAGATCCTTGCTGTGTTTGGGTAAATAAAGAAGTCTGCAGTTGGATGTTTTGGGGATGTTTAAGAGGAACTAGTTTACTTGGAAAAGCCAAATCCAGACGTGAGATCATGTCAGAGGCAGGTGACTGTGGATATGGAGAGAGAAGCCACAGTAAATATAAGCACAGCCAAGGGACTTCTAACTGACAGGTGACATGCCAGTTGGTCTGTGTAGCTATATTACAATGGGGTTTTAACGAGAAGTAATTAAAATGATAAAAGCCAAGTGATACAATCTGGTTTAAATTAATATTTGACATTGAAAAATATGAAATACCTATCCAGCTGGAAACGTGTGTGCAATGTAACTTGGCTGGTTTTATTACTGGAACGTTTCTTAAGCTTGAGTTTGCAGGACCTTTTAATTTGCCACCAGAATTATTATGATTGGGCGAAATTGTAAATTATTCATAAAATATTCCTTTAACACTGCCAGCTTCAGCCAAGGTTCGCTCCTTTATTGGATTGAGCATGTTTGGGGATTAAGTGTTTTACTGCAAAGCATGGGTCTCAACAGGTCTTGTAGTGCTGAGCCTGGTCCATAAAAAGTAGTTGTTCCTGAAATGGATTTGAAAATTAGATTCATAAATTGTTATATTAAGAACACAAAACACAACTGTTGGCTAGTTTGTAAATTTGTTTTTATTATAAGGGAATTACTGTAATATAATGTTTTATTGTTGCCCAGTACTTTTATTCATCAACATCTGGCACAATATTATATTTTTTTCCAAGTAAATAAGTACAATCACTACTAACAAAAAACAGAAGAGGAGTTGGCCAATGTTTAATACTGGACTCCATAACATTATAGAGTTTGGCACGGAAAATTGTTTGTTGATGAATTTGAAAAACTATCCTTGAAAAAATACACAGAAGGTCCATTGTATTTGCCCGACTGTAGCTTAAACCCCTGATGATATTGTTCTCGTGTGGTCTTCATTACTACACTATATTATATCATCTTCCATGAATGTATTTTGCCTGGTGGTTGTAAATTTTCTGACATCTTCAAAATATGGATCTGGTTTGGGCCCAGATGTGCTCCACACCTGTGTCTCGCTAAAGTCTATGGAAAGTGTCTGAGGCCCTGCCAAAGGTGCCGGCTGATGTCATGTCTACACACAGATAGCTTTATGATCAAACCTATAAATAGCAGACTTTACTGATAAAAAGGTTTGTATTAACTTCACTGACCTCAAGGCACTTTTCCACACACTGCGATGGAATGCACTACGCCTGGTAACCACGAACACAACAGAGCCGGCCAGAACAGTCTTGATATTTATAAACCAAAGGAAAAAGTAGCTACTATGAAATAAGACATGTTTGTCACATTTTGCCAAAGCCACAATGTTAATAGTTATTACTTCCGCTTCTGCTTGTCTCCAGTCTCCCGCACTGTTGCATTAAACTCCATGGAGACAAGCAGGTGATGCCACTAGGTCAATTTCAAGATCTGAGGTCCCACTCACATAAATGCAAGTTATGCAAGTTTTAGGTCAAACTATGGAATATACTAGGCAATGCAAAATCATCTCCGCATAGATAGGAAAGTGCTAGACCCACTAGAAAAGTTACAATGCACCTTTAATAATGGTAGTGTGGCAAGAGTTAGGTTAGGTTAGGTTGCTTTATTCGTACCCATAGGTAAATTAGTTTTGCAGATTTGAGAGGCAGGTCCCACATTTCATTCATCTACATTATATACAAAAAACCCATATGAGAGTATGTTATATTGCAGAGTTAGTACAATATAGTACTTGACCAGTCAAAATTTGGATCTGGGCTTGTATAAACATTAAACTTGAACATAGCATGGGTACAGATTAGTTAATAATTTGCCAAAATGAAATACTACAAACCATGTGCCCTCAAATGCAAAGTCAAAAATTAGCTGCTCTCTGAAGTTGCAGCTGTCTAACCTGCCATTTAAGTCACTTTTTTATTGCACTTTTCTGTGTTGTTAAGTGTAAAAATAGCTCGTGTATATTTGGTCTCATTACGTTGGGGAACAGACTAAATATTACACTGTCTTTATTTACTTGTTATGGAAACAGAAGCGACTTGAGCCCACTTCATAAACAAGGCTCATATCTCCACTGTGCCCCTCTCTTCTTTCCATCACCTCCAACCACAGGGTCTCTGCCTCCTCCTTTCATCGCAGTGTGAGAAAGCTATAGATGACTATCTATTTTAACACTGTGCTCTATACTGTCTGAGATGTGTAAATGAACTTAGGCAATTGATAGACTAATAAACAGTGGCTCTGGTATACACACTGACGTGACTTTGGTAAGACTGGCACGCATTTAGTGACAACCATTTTGAATAAGACCTAAAGTGGGCATCACAAGTGACAAGTTGCTATCCTAACTGCCAATAAACAGCAGCTATAATTATATATGGTTAACTGTATATACCCCCAGTGTCCCCCCCAAAAACACAAGAAAGCAATGGCTACTTTATGGATTATGATTTTGGATTTAAAAATTTGATAAGGTGCTTCTTTTTACTATGATTTCTTTATTTTGAATGTAAGAAGTGTGAAACTGAGCTCCCTTCACCATGAGAAGTTTGTGGGTTAAACTGCAAGAACTAGTAGTAACCTATTTGCTTGGAGTTGTTGTTGTTTTTTCTGAGAATGCATTGCTTGTGCATTGCATTGTGTTATTCCTCACTTACCTTACACATTTCAAGCAACCTAATTCACTGTGATGACCTTTTCTCAATTTTCAGAGGCCAGAGTGGATTTTTGCTGTCACGGTAATGCTCATACCAGTAGTATGCTAACATGCACTTCCTGATTTATGGACAATAAAATGCTTTAAGTTAGAAGCAGACAGCAAGCAATGGACTCATTTTGACTTCAAGATCTGTGTATCTGTACTGGGCAATAGTATGCACGGGACAAAATTGGGTATGTTTTTCATTCTTTGTCAAGTCCTTCAACATCAACTGTCTGCCCGCTGTCTTGACTGTGACTAACATATCAAATGACAATGACTGTTACAAAATTCACTATAATAGGAACAGCACATATAACTTTTTCCCATAAAAGTACTGTATCTTCCTCTTTAATCCCAAAGCCTCAACTCAATTAAGTTAGTCAACAATTTACTGGCAGGCGACTCAAACCAACTGACGAAATAACTTAAAAAACTTGGCGAAGCCTTCACTCATTCCTTAGCGTGACTTTACACCAACAGAGTCGTAAAAGCAGCACTAAAACAAATACTACGTTACAATGACAAGCCACTATTTACTTTGGATGCCTCACCTCCCACTGAAAGGAGTCGGCGAGCGTGCAAACATGTCGTACAAGCACAGAACATTGTCACAATCTGCTCCACATCATCCCCGCAGTGTTTAAATGTGAACAAATGCAGTGGAGCACAAAGACCAAAGCTTTCACAGAGCAGGGTTTATAAACAGTGTGGGAATTAGATTGTATTAGGGTGCAAATAATGTATGTTTGAGCATAAATATTGGGCATTACATCACTACAACTGAGAATGTTGTTTTGAAGATGAGCAGAATTTGCATATTGAGTATATTGTTTATAATTTTCCCATTGTCTGATACTTTAACCTCATTAACCACATTAACAGACATGTTTTTGCACATTTCCAAAACACTGTCAGGTCATCATTATCCAGCTACATCATCAAAAATACTGAGGTAGTAATCTTCAATGTCAGTATCGCTCCACTTATGATTATTTGTATTATTCATTATTACCAGTAGATTGTAAATTACTTATGTGCTATATATAAGTAATATAACACAAAACTACTTTTACTTGAGTACATATTCTGAATTAGAACTGCACAATAAATTGCAATCAAATCCAAAAATGGGCAAAGTTATAAATTTGTCATTTTTTGTGTAAATAAAGTCTGTCATTTGAATTACTAGTAGGTAATTCATACCATAACCTCTCAGATATTACTGCTCACATTTGTCTTGAAAATGCGGACTCGAAACTGAATATCACTTTTTAAAAACATATTTCCTAATCACATTCTCAATACTTCTCAGAAAAATTAGAGTTTCATTTTTTTATCCAAAATCGTGCACTTCTTTCTCTATCCTTTATTTCCCTTTAATCTATCCAGATTCCAAAACAACCACGTGCTCCTATACTCACTCCCTGTTAGCAGCACTTGTCAAACAGTCACACACGAGAGGCAATAAAGCGCACTCCCCAGCACTATTAGGCACGTCATCAGAATGTAACGCAGCAGATGAACAATGCCAAGTGTTTGTGGAGAGAGAAATGTAGTGGCGCTGGGCCAGTAAACATCCACATCCTGCCCATAGGTCTTCAATGGGAGGAAGGAACCGCAGCCTGTTCCTCGCACTGTCAATAAGGTTTAAAGACAAGACTATATAACAGTTTTTATTACATCATTTGCATACCTTTCAAACTTTAAGTGTCGGTGGTATAATGCAATTTAATTCAAGTGTTTTGTGGGCAAGAGAAGGCTTTATACCCCATCAATTTTAATGGGAAAACTATAAATATAAATACACTTGTAATTTTGGTGTGTTTTCATTCAAGTCCCAATTTGGTAGCCACAGCTCACTTTAAAGGTGTATGGCTTTTTTAGGTAGGGGGTTTGCATGCATTTTTGTCTCCATGGAAATGTATTGCTTTGGCTGGAATATTCAACAGTATGACATTAATCAATCAATCAATTAATCTATCTATCTATATTTCAGTTACATGCATCTTAATCTATATCAATATCTTGAAAAATTTACAGTGGGTGGGCTTGCCTCTTGACAGATCTGACCTGTATCTTGGTCTGGTGATGTCACCTGCTAGAAACAGGTAAGTTTAATGACGCACAATTTAATGAGGAACATTCCAATCACAGAAATAATATTCCGCCAGAGGGTTATGTAATGAACCTTAAAATGTCCCATGCAAATGCGATTTTTAAAGATGTAGTTAGTAAGCAACGAACAGCATCTTTTGCAAATCCCTCATTATTTGTGATTTAAACATTAAAATGTAGTATAATATAATTAGAGAAGATTCCTACTTGTTTACAAATTCTGTGTGGATTTGGAAAAACTTGCTTCCCCATTCTGGTCGCAGTCATTCATATTTGTGAAATCACGGCTAATTCACAGACCACAAATGCTTGTTGGAACAGCCAAGTCAGTGGAGGTTTGTCTAATTTGCAGCACACAAATTATTCCATGCAGATAAGATACTTGTGGAGTGGTGTAATGGGAGAATTTGGGTTGAATCAATCTCACCAGAAGATAAAGAGGCAACTGTAAACACTGTCAGAGCAGCCAGTTCACTAATATGTTTGTTTATGGAATTTGAGTGCCTTGAAACAATAAATGAAAAGTTTAATTTATTATTACAAGGGCTAAGATAACACATTTCTTTATTTAATATTATACTCTTTCATCAATATTATAAAAAAAAGGAAAAAAAAAAGTATTATACAACTTTACTGCCATTATCATGTTTTAGGTTTGTGGTATAAAGTAGTCTTAAATGTTAACGTTTATTGCAAAATTTTCTGCATAAATGTATCTCACTCTCAATTTTGTTAGTAAAATGTGTGACTGATATTACAAATGTCTCTATTAGAAGTGTAAGATATATAGCAGAATGGATAATATTGCATTCATTGTTTTAAAAATATGCTAAATTATCAAGATATTTGTTTTTGTCAATATCGCCCACCTCTAATCACTACAGCCTAGACTGGTTATCATATAGTATAGCATTAAAATCACATAGGATGTAGACTAAAATATACAGTAGCTACATTGGTCAAATAAGATAGCATTCACTGTAATCATTACGCCATTGGAAAGCCTGATGGTATAGCAGCAGTAGCAGACTCTGCCTTATATCCTCCTCCTCCGTGCCTGAGCTCTCACCACCACGTGCTTAAAATGTTTCTGATTGGCACTAAACACAGGAAACCATATGTCTGAACACTGCTCTGAGGCCTACCCCAAACAGACTGCAGGTTTTTTTTTTTGGAGTTATTCAGAACTAGCTGCTCATGTGTGACCACGTGGAGGATTCCCCTCTAGGTCATGTTGTGAGATATGCACACACATCTCAGCATTTCCATATCCTGTTTATGATGACGGTGCATTCTTCAAATTAATGTGACAGTACTGAGGCCAGAACTACCCACAGCTTTGGAAATGAGCTGGGTAAACATGCAGGTGGAAGTAGTCAAAGTTCAGTTACAATAAATTTTGGTTACTAAAGATGAAGTAGTTTACAACATTATAGTTATGTCAGGTATATCAAACTTTAATGCCATCAAAATGAAACCAAAAGTAAAAACCCACAACTTTCACAAGTGAGGTAGTACTCATGCAAATGTTTCAGAATAATCTGTCTTGCTAAGTTACAGTGTGAACAATTAACATTAATAAAGGGCTTAATAAACTTAATAAAAAGGTCACTATTACTGCAATTACTATTTTTTAAATAATACTAATAATATAATAATAACTACTACTAAAATTTAAAGCACAACATTTTTTAAAGAGAGATAAAAAAAAGTATGAACATAACAAGAGAAGTATATTCTTGTAAGTAAAAATGTACCCATAGAATATTTAAAATATATTTTCACTTCTAAAATCAAGTACACCAAGTCCACATAAGTAGGCCAAGAACATGCAGTTTCCTGTAGAGATGTGACAGCAAAGATCATAGAGAAAGCACCTCACCACACCGAGAACAGTGATAAAATGTGGTTACAGTACTGACCCGGAAGTATGTGATCTTAAGGTAACACAGTACTACAGTAAGTGAGCATACTAAATATTTTGATTAGATAGCATGGTATAAGGTATGCAATTCCTACATGAACCACAAATTTAGAACATGCAGAAAACAATATTTGGGGGTTTAGGATTTGCATGGATGAAACTGGGTCTCACATCAGATCATTTGGGAATCTGTGCACCAAACAAAAAACCTATGGGAATGTATGTTCTAAATTCAAGGTTCCTTCACAATCCAACTACCAAGTATACTCTGTAACCATAACCAAGCACTAACTGCAGCTTTAAGATAATTAATGTCTCATAAATGAATTTTTAAGTGTCATTATGGTTTGAGATTACGGTAAGTATGTTTTTCTGAAAACAGTGTGAAGAATGGGCTGGAATGATGCCACCACATTACAGGATATCTATAGGTATATTACAGCCATTTTCAACACTAGTATGCCATTGTTGATATAATAACAAGCAATAAGCAATGATAGTGTGCATTAAAATTCAGTAGCAGAATACTGAATACTTGCTTTTGTAGCACATTATGTTACATGGGTCAATCAGAGGACTGTATTCTAAATACTTAAGTGTACTTTCACACAGAGTTGCATTTAAATTACATAGTAAAATTTGGATTTGGGGTAAAAATGGCTTCATGTTTGAATCACTGTTTGTTATTCTTTTATTTATCACTACTTAAGGAAGGAAAAAAGCACACATGCACTCACCACAAGAGCAGTGTTTTCTATTTTTCTCAATAGTTATGTACAGGGTGAATCTTAAACTGTGGGATTAAGTACTGCCATGCATTCCTTTGATTTTAGAAAAGTAACTGTATTCCGTATACTCCTAATGAGAAACTCGCTGTATCAGAATACAGTTAGTATTCAGAATACATATTCTCAGAACATGTATTCAATTATTTAGTAGTAGATAGTAGTTGTAGCTGACCTTTCACAAATAGGTTGTACTTAAAATACCAGTCCATCAACATAGCAAACTGATCAGACGTGTCTCAGTATACAATGACATGAGCTTAAGTCTATATACTGTACTCTGACTTGTTATCATGGTTATGCCTGGTTTGTGCCAGAAATCTTTATTTATTTATTCTGGTACTTGTGATTTATTTCACAACTGACTGTCCATTTAAAATTACACATAGCAAACATTCACAAAAAGTAAAAAGAAGAGGACTAGCCACAAATTAATCCAACCAATACAGTTACAACCAAAACCTTCATTACACTGCCTCTCGAACTGTAAATTACCACGTGCAGTACCACTTCCTCATCAGACCATTATTCCAGTTGGCACATTTTATGGCTTCTGCTTTCTGGATTACCCTATATTTATTACTCATTTACAAACATCACAAGTTTTCTCAACTGTTTCTTCTATCTTTTGTTTGTTTTGTTTGTAATTTTAATATAACATTTCTATGATCATGCTTCTTTCATTAAATTAAACTTTATCTACCTTCCATATGCCTATTATGTGCATTTAAATGAACTGTGTGTAGCCTGTCACAACAAAACCTGGGTTGTCAGTGCCTAAACCTGCAGATAGAGGACACATTAAAGTATTTCCCTGTATAGGATGGTCATGTTTCATGTGTTCAGAATGTCTAGAATTGACTCAGAGGCTGCACTAGCACCTGCAGTCAATAAATCACTGGCTGCAGGTGCTGGGGTTTACATAATGTGGTTTCAGATCAGAGAGCATCCTTTTTGTTTAAACCAACAGGATTTCTTCATGTGAAATGCGTTCTAAACCAGCCACAATCCAATCAATTTATCCAGGTTTGGCACTAACAAAGAACACTAAATCCTATGATTAATTCTGGATGGAATATTTCTAAGTGGTTTAGATTATCAGTTGTTTTCAATGCTGCTAGTATAAAGAGTCTACAGGATCTTTAAGTCTAGCATGATGATAATGTGAATGCAATCCTTACTGGGTGGGAAAAAGAGCTTGTCATTGCATTCCCCCTCCTCTTCCTCAGTGCAGGAGCAGAGAAATGCTGGCCCACTGGTGGTGTTCTTCTCCTTCATTACACACGTGGAGCTGTTGTAGTCATCCAACATCACTCCGTACAGAGGCTTGGAGGGGTCGTGGCACAGCGTCTCAATGGAGTAACTGGTCTCATTCTTCCTCCTGGAGAGTAAAGGAAACAACAAGTCAAGTAGTAGTAAGCATACAGAGACTAGACTGCACTAGACTCATTGCATTGAGAGATTTTTTGTCATATGTGATGTAATTTTATAACAGGTTGTTGGCACATTGAAAATTAAAGGTCCTATATTACGACTCATGTGAGCTTTTTATATTATAATGCTGTTAACTCCTCAAAAAGACACCTGGAGTAATGTTTAGTTTCATTCACACATGTTTGTGTAATCCTTTATTATTAGTGTGTCTACATGCTCTGTTCCACTTCCTGTATTACCACATGACATCACAAGGTGAACTCAGTCTAAATGTGCAGGATTTGTGTGTTAAACATGTGTGAATGAATCAAAACACAACTACCAGTATGTTTGTGATGAGGAAACATTATAGCATAGATCTGAAAATAGCGTAATATGGGCCCTTTAAAGAATAAATATAATTCTTGTGTATGTTATATAGTTGGACATGTTTAATTACAATATTGATCCAAAATCTTAGATATCAAAGAACAAAATAAATGCATAATAGTGGGTGTGTATGATGGGTTAGTGAAAACAAACATTTTCAAGTAAAAGTTGATGTCTTTGAGAAAATGTACATCTAAACTGATAAAAACAGTATATTAATAGTACATACCAAATGGAGACGCAGACCTCCGCGTTGAATGAACAGATGGAGGTGATGGAGCAGTTGGTCATACATGTCCCGGTGCCAGTGCAGGACGAAAGCTCCAGATCACAGAACTTACACAGAGCATTCATGGGGTATAGCACGGGGATCCCTGTAACAAACAAGCACAAATACATCCCTCATGTTATGTTTTCAATAGCAAAATAAATAGTCCAGCTGTTATGATGGAATAAATCACCTAATTGCATTTTCATTTATTTTTTGTTTCATTTAATCTTTATTTAACGAGGAAAATTTAAGGTTTTAGATTAAAAACCTCTTTTTAAATGTAGTCCTGGCCAAGAGGCAGCAATTACATAGTTACAACACAAGTAAACAACAATAAAATGACACTGATTATAAATTAAAAAACATTACACATTATTGAGGCAGTCTCTGATGTTTTGACCTTAGATTTAAAAGCATTTAAGGACAAGAGCTCAGTCAGTTTCCAGTCTTTCTGCAACATGTTCCAAGCAAACATATTGTGAAGAAACTTGGCTGCTAAAATCATTTCAGTCAAAATAATATACACTGACTGCTAGTGCTTCAAGATTAATCGCAACTGAATCAAAATCAGCATTTGAATGAATGCAAGCAAACTGCAAATGCTGCTATTTCTGAAGTGCCAAAATTTCATCCATAAACAACAAAATATCCTTACCTATGCTGCATAAAATCTCTTAACTCTGTAATTTAGATGTGTATTGTGTTCTGAAATGTGATTCTAGTATTAGTTTGTCAGCTCTTATTTCAGTCTTTTTGTCAATACAATAGAAGCACTGAATAGAACCCTATTGTTCAAATATAAATCACAAATAATCACAATCAGAATGCTCGTCATAAAACGTGCAATTACATATTTTTCCCAAATCATTCAGCCCGACTTTACTTCACCCAACTTTAAAAAACTGTTCACTTAAATTAAATGCAAAGTCCTTGTTTCACCTGATGTGTATATTCTTTCTAGGAATTTGGGACTGGTAAACAGATGTTATGACTGCAGCCACTTTTTCAAGCTCGGGCACATGATGATCCACCTCATATGAGCTTTAAAAGAGCCTTAGGGTAAAAAAAGGCCACAACCACAAAACACTACAGACCCAGACAACCACAACTAAATCAATATGGACACAGTGCCAGCATGCCGCAATCGTGCACATCAAAACATTCACTGCACTGAAACGCATTCAGAATAACTGCTCCAAAGGAAGTTTCTGAAATATGATTTTTTCTAATGTTCCAGACATCAAAGAGAGAATACAAAGGAATTTCTTATTTAGGATTTTGAGGAAAGCTAAATTATAAACTGAGATGCTAAATGCTCTTGGATGAGTCAAAGTCTACAGATGGGTGAATAACTTCTGACTGATTTTAAAAGGGCACAGACGGATAATTACAGCGGCTAAACAACAACCCAAATAAAACTATATAGGCTATTTCGTAACAGTGCAATAATTAAAGACCATCGCCTGTACCCACATTTGAGAAAATAATCATCTTGCCCCAGTGCAGATAGGTTGTGTAAAGCAGCTCTTGAGGTCACCATTTAATGTTAACAAGTTCTGTTTTTCTTGTTTACAGTATACTACTATTACATCTGCACTGGGGGCATTTTGCTCAACTACATGGGAAAAAAATCAAGTACAGGGGCCTTTAACTTCTTCATTCATAATCTTCGATGTGAAGCATAGCTAGTGTTCCACAATACACTTGTGGTTCAAAGGTTGTGCTTGTGTTTAATTAGGTCGCGTGCTGCTGTAGTTTCAGTGTAATCTGTAAAATCTTATCCTGGTGTTGTGCTCCTAGCGCTTCTCAGATCTACTGCAGGGACCTGTTCAGACCTGCTCCCCTGAACCCTGTCCCCTCCTCACTCAAGCACAGAGCTACAGCACAGGGTTCAGACCCTAGGCTATAGGAATCTGCATTAGGACCAACCGGTAGATATGCACTTGAGAAGCCATTAGTCAAGGTTCTCAACTTTTCTTTTTCTCTGGGTGATTGCTATAAATGTTTACATACTATATTATATTATCAAATATTATTGATCCTAATTATCTGTCAATAAAACGCTTTATAATTAGAAGACAGCACACAACAGGCTCAAGAGCTGCTTATACAATATATTTGTACTGGGGCAAGACACATTTTGCTCAAACACATGGGGAAAAAAGTCAGTTACTTTGAACTGGACAGATGAATGCAGTCTTCAAGAGAGCAGGGTAGCTGTCAAATTCATTTTAATCTTATTTTAATTTCATTGTTTCTCTAATCAATAAATCAGTCAAATCAATAATAAAAAAAACCCACATGTAATCATAAACAACAAATTATTCATTCATTGAAGACCCTGTACCTGATTTTTGTCCCATGTATTTCAGCAAAATATGTCTAATCTGAGATCAAATGAAGTCCGTGGCTTTCTGTCTGCATCTAATTAGAAAGCATTTATTGTCCAATATTAGGAAGTGTGCAGTAGCATAAGCTTTACTGATTAGCTATACTGTCTCACTGTCTTACTGGTCTCTGAAAGTTGAGAAAAACACTTTCAAAACACTTTAAATTCATCATGGTGGCTCATTAGGATATCAGGAATGCACTTGGGTAAGCAAAGAATAACTTTGGGCTACTGCAAACTGTTTACAGTGAATTAGTTCTGTTTTTCATATTATAAAATACAATGTTAAAAAGTAACACCTTTAAATTCTGTTTTTAAAGCGATCAGAGCTCAACCCTCAAAACCTCTAATGTTTTATTACTAATAAATCCTAACAAATTTATACTTTCGCTACTTTTCTAAATATCTTCAATTGTGACCCAAATTGTGTTTTGCTTGGTTTTCATTCATATGATAATTTACTTTACATGGTACTGCAAATAGTCATAGAGTCAATGCTGACTAATACTAACCAAAACATGTGCCGTGCTTTTCAAACAAGACAGCTTCCTTGTTCTCTGCCTGACCAAAATTGCTAACTTAACCATGTAAACGATGTACTTCATGCAAACACTGCTTCCCACACCAAAGTATGTTTATCGATGAGCCATCACGATCAAGCTCAAAAACAGAGGACAGCAGGGAAATGTTGATACGATTCAAAAAGTATAAATATGTGTTATGAAATTCGGTGAAGTAGAAAGTAGAAGGTGAAGTACAAGCTCATAAATAAAGGGTCTACTGTGTAACTTTTCTAGTGGTGATTCAGCTTGTCTCCATTGAGATGTTGCTTTCCTGGAAAGCTCTACGGTATTATGCTATTGTATGAACTTTACATGTATTCAATTATGCATGTTTTTGTTGCTCCAAAATACACTTGAAGCAGCAGAGCAGATCACCTTTCCATAGATCTGACCAGTAACTTGGCCAGCTGTTTGTCTCTGCTGTGATAGATGAGTTTATTGCCATGCTGTTGGAGATTCTAGTAGAAGCAGGTAACTGAGCCAGAAAAGTTACACAGCGCACCTTTAACGTCAGTAAATATAGATAAAGTACATAGAAATATCCCATTCTGCTTCTGGTCTTTAAAAATGTTTTGGTAAACTTCGTGTAGGTATAGTGAGAGGTCTTCATGTCACCAAGGAACTACATTATGGTTCAGTCTGAATGAAAGAACTGTACCTCCCCTCACTCAATGCTCCCATACACTTCAATAGTAAGAGCTTGTAGACTGAGTTATCACAACCATCTTCATTTGTATAGATTTTCTGTTCAGAGGTATTCTGGAGGGGTTTCTCAAGCATTCATGTTTTGGTTGGCAGTGTCAAATGAAACATCTCTTTTTGCAGTTGGATCTCTCTGTGTGGGCCCTCTGTGCAGTGTAACATAGACAAACAAACCCACACACCAAAACATTCAAAAACAAAAATCTGCAATTACTACAGATGCACTGAAGAAGTCTTTGAGATTTGCGTACACAACATGCAATAATGTAAATCCTGTTTTGGGTGTATATATAAATTACTAAGGGTAACTTATTTAAAGCACATAATGATAACACTCAATCACTTGGAAAACAGTGGGTTTGTTGCAGTTATAGTCCAAGAACAACAATTAGAAACTTTATAAGAAATTTAATCTGAAAACCACTCACTTTCCAGGAGCACATGCATTAGATGATCTGGCCACCCAAGAATATGTATGGATGTATTTGGGGAATCACAGAAGTCAATAAAGAATTAAAGTGTGATATGCTTCCTATAACAACTTAACTGTTGTACAAGTCTCTATCAAAAGAACAACATTGCACCCATGATCACATACAATGAAAAATATATGTTAGTATACCATATTATCTGAATAACTTAAAAAGTATACAATATACTATGTCACTATACATAAACTATACACTATACTATGTCACTTTTCTGGAAGAGGGTCCACCACTGAAATGTCTCCATGTCATTGCTTTACCCAGATGTTCCAGAGTAGGGGAATAAAATTGTAATTTTCCATGGAAACAATCAGGTGATGCTGGTTACTGGTCAAATCTGTGGAGAGGCAACTCTGCTCATAGTAAGAATGTTGTGTTTTTCCATTTGTTTTTTTGTTTTTTTTATTCATGTAAAAATATAAAAAATGAATGAACAGAATTCCATTGAAAAAGAGAGGATGCTTATCAAGGCACAATCCAAAAATACATAAATAAAATCCTTTGTTTAGACTCTTCAAAATCTGTTAATCCAATAAACCTCATTCAGAAGCACCATGTGCTTCTTTCAGATAAAATCACTGACTCCAGGTTAAGTATGTCTCTCCATCGACTGAGAGACTCCTTTTGCAGAAGTAAGATGTTCTGATATAACCATTTTCAGTGATAAAAACAGACTACTACAAAACAGACTCTTAAACGTCTCCAGTGCACAGCATAGACAAAACAACTGACGTCTGAGCTTGTAAAAAGTTAGTGGGCAGAGCATCATGTCTGCCAACCTTAGCAAAGAAGATTCATTTTCACGACCAGTCTTTTAAGAGTGTAGGCTCAGTTTGTGCTTATGTGAAACCCAAGTCTGCCAGAGTGAGTTATTCATTTAACAGAGCAGAGGAAGAAGTAGTTCAAATATGTAACAGAAAACTGCTGGAGTGACTTAACACAAGTGTCACTGAGTAAAGGTAATAGCTAATACATAGTAGAGCCCATGATCACAATAGCAATCATCTTGGAGGGGTTCATAAAATTGTTGAATTATTGTTGATCAAACAGTGAAACAGTAATGAGTAAATACAAGACAAGCTGATCAACTATTCACAAGAAACAAATAGACAGCTCTCATAGAGCATCCCCTGTTCCTCAGGCCCTCCTTTCCGACAAGAGAAATGATTTACAAAACAGAATGTCTTCCGCAAAGAAAAAATATGTTTTTTCAAAGACAAAATCTTGCTGTACCTGTAAAACATCTATAATTACAAACATGTTCTGAAATTCATGAGGTCATTGTATTTGTTGTATCAGTTCATATTTCAGTCTTCTCTCAAATATGAAAGCCTCTGAAGTTGTTTGCAATGTGCACTTTGTACAAATCCTACATTTTTTTGCAAATGTTATCTAATCATTTATTATTGGTCTGTTTGCATCAGCTAACTTTTACCTCTAGTTCAGCAGTGATGGGTTGAAATTGTTTAAATCATTCTAGTGAAGGTGTATGGAGTTTGAAATCATATAACACTACAAGGTGGAATAGTTAGTTTGTGTTTTTAGTTTAAGAGAAGAACTTAACCTAAATATGTAGGATTTGTGTGTGTGAATGAAACAATACACAACTCCGGGTATACTTTTGATAAGGGAACAACATTATGACAGATCTAAAAATAGTGTAAGATGATCCATTGAACTTTAAGATTTAGAATATGCAGTGTAACTTGATTACTGGAGTGAAAGTGCCCTGTTAGCAGAAAGCAAGCAATGTACATCCATGACCTACAGGCTATAGTTGGAATAGTTGAGTTTAGTATGACAGCCTCGTAAACCGTGCTGTTTTAGTGCAGCCGTGCCACAGACAGGAGATAAATCTACATGACTAACAGGGCTATAGGGTTACCCAGCCTGTAAAGTTCAATTCATCTTTATTGACCTGCTGCTACGACCCTGATAAAGCTTTCAAAACAGCTATACGTCAGTAATGGAGCACTACATGACCTCTCAACCTGGGCCGGAGCTAGTGTGTTTAAATTAAGACCAGGTTAGGTAATTTGTAAGCTTTGACCTTACTGCACTGAGAAAGAATGTGGATCTACAACTGTTATTAATATTAAAATTAAAAGTGCTCAAGATTGTTATGGTTTGCTCAATAATTATATTAACAAATTCATATTACATGATTAGCATTTGCAACATGTATATCTGGATATCAGTCCTCTGCACATTAATAAGTGCATAGTGCTCTTTCTTCTGTAATCAGAACTTAAACATATCAAAGCATGTATGTATACATGCATGTAAAATGATTGTCGCCAAACTCATATTTTCCATCTTGTGAAACAGTAACTCTCCAAATATTCTCATTAGCTAATATAGATAAGTTAACTGTAGACTAATGATAAAAGATTGATTAAATCAGTCCTGCGTCTCAAGTGTACAACGTGTGTTGGATTTGGCTGACAACTTACTGATAAAAATGTGTCAGTCTTCCAAGAAACCATGATAAGAATAGAAAGTACTCATCTATTTCTGTAGCTTTTAGATAAAATAACAAACATAGTAGCTTTGCAAACTGACTGAAGTGAACAGACTGAAGTAAATTGCAATTATAGAAAAATCTGGTGGTGCCTTAGGCCAAAGACGCAATCACAATTTGATTTTCTTGGAGATCATTATTTCTTTTTGATCATGATTCATGTAAACTTCTTCTTCTTCTTCTTTTAATTGCTTTTATATTGTAACTAATGTCATCTGCTTTATACTTCATTATAACTTCTTAAATCCACTTGTCACTCACTCAAGAGGCTTGCTGAGGCTGATCAACAGGAGGTGTAGGTGTGTTTTTGTTGGTGCATAGCCAGGCTGGCACCACCTAGTGACTCTGCTCAGTTTCATTTCTCTCCAGCGACTAGGTCAGGAATCAGTATACACAAGAACCCTGGAAGCTGTAGACCGCTCACCGGCCAATCAGCGAAGAGCTGTGAAGCCATCACGTCAAACTCAAGCGCCTGTCTGGGTCCCTTTTGTGGTACAGCACAACAGTAAACAAAGCGGCCGAGATGGATGTAGACAAAGCCATACATTCTGTGTTGGCAACGATTCCCGAGATCAACGATTTAAAGCCGGAACAAAGAGAATGTTTGGTGAATTTTGTCAAGGGGAAAGACGTTATTGCCGTTCTTCCTACAGGATTTGGCACATTACATTCGTCACCACCAAATAGCAGCGATTAGTTAAATAAAAAAGTACAGGTCTACCATCAAGCGAACGAATCCTAATGCAGCAGATGAGGCTGATGAATCAGGCTAGCATAGAGCTGCATTCAAGAGAAAATTTGTTAATCATGATTATACCTAAATATTGTCACAGGAATGAGATCCCGATCAAATTTTTATCATGGTCCGTACAGTAGTTTGTGCCTGTAGTTTTGACCTCTACAAATGTCAATGATATGGTTGATGTTTTTAAATTGAGAGGTCCACAGCCAAACCTCTGTCAGTAAAAGCATGTAGTTTGAGGTCATACTTTAGAGTGAAAAATAAGAGGAAAGAAGTAAGAGCAATTTTTATTTTGCTACTGAAAAGATAAAACATAACTCAATAAAAAAAATCGAAATAGATCCATATGCAAATAAAAAAAAAACTAATTTCTTTGCCATATCGCCCAGTCAGACCTAGCCCAAAGACTTTGATCTAACCATCGCCTTCATTGAGATTTAACTTTTCTTTTTGTCTGTTATTTCATGTGTAGGAGCCATAGACAAACCAAAACACAAGAAGAGGTCCAAGTACGTCAGAGAAAGTGCGGAGAAGGAAAGTGTCATTAACCAGGCTGGGGATGGTTCCTGAAGGGGCCATAATGTAAGAGGAGAGCTGTGTGCTGCTGTTGTTTCACTGCTGCTACCGTGACTGGCTCACATCTGGTGCTGTGGCTAATAAAGACGATTGATAAATATCTGAGTTTTTAACCTTCTAGCTCCCCGGCAAGTGTTGAGTGTCTGGACTGGGTCAGAAATACTGCCAGAATCCCAAATGTGTGAGTGGGGTAGCAGAGGGCGTTTAATGTTCAAGTCTGGAGATCACTTTTAAAGATATCATCCACAGTGATTTTAACCAGGATGAAGTAGTTAGCAAAAGAAAATGATCAGCATTTTGCAAGTCCTTCCTTGCTGGCTTTACAGTTTTCCACATGCTCAATAGGCTAATCTTCCAGCTAGGGACCAAAATATGTGGAAGAACCCTCCTGAGAGCTTGAATAAACAACTAAAATGAGTCAAATGCAAAGGACAAAACAAGTAGAGACTGCTTGCCTATTATTTTTTTGATTCTTGGAAACAGTGTAAAAAAGAAAAATACTGAGATAATGCTAAAATCAAGATAATATAACATTACCAAATATTACCAAAAATATCTTGAATAATATCAACAATTACGGTTCTGGTAGACTGTGTTTTGGTTTCTCTCTCTCTTCAGTCAGCTGTAACAATATATCTACATTTGAATACTATTAATTATGTCTGGGAAATAATGACCTATTAGAGGTTTTCAAGAAACACGTGATTCAACCCCAATGCAAATACAACATGTGGCTCTTGTCAAAAAGACTTATGCATACCATCGTGAAAGCTGTTGACATTGAATCTTGTGAAATACCTTCTCACCACTTTTTCTCATCTTTAAAGAACTCACACAGGAACTTAAAAGACCATTCATCACAGCTACACAGGAAAGACAGTGATGAGGCGTTCAAATGACTGAAAAAAGAACTGGAAATATGTGCGCCACGCAGAATGAAGCTGGGTTCAGGGTCAGTGAAACAGTAGCTTGGGTTTCATAGTGTAGTTTCAGGTGTGCTATGCATTATGGGAAAATGAGTTTCAACACAGTTTCTCTGAGAACCTTTGCTGCATTTTGACATTTCCTGTGCCTAAGGGGGGGCACTGAGGTTTTACATTTCCAGACCATAACAGCATACTGCTATCTGCCAGTTTGAAAACATGACACACCTCATTCCTTCAATATTTTGACAATGCTGATTTAAAACTATTTTGACAGAAGGGAGGTTGTGGTGCTGCATGGGTAGTGAAATACCCCCCAAAAATGGACTTAATTGCACACTGAACAGCATGTTGTCCCTATGAATTAATCCCTAATCACCAATATTGGACCCATTTCAGATGAATCCCTTTACAAATCTACTCTTGTTTCAAATACGGTTCAATCATTGGGAAGTAAAACAATGTGTGTATGCACAGCTGGGGTTATTATGTTTTATTACCACTGTCAGTCATCAAATTCACAAACTAGGAACTTGCTGTAAACATAAGTTAAATAGATAAACTGAATAAATAGACTCTGGTATTAAATACAAACTATACAGTAGGGCAGAGCATTAGTGCCAAAGTGTTGGTGCTAAAAGTGACAGTGACTGGTGTCATAACATGACAAGTGTTACAGAGTGTCCATGAGTTCAACAGCAGAGGAGAAGAAACAGTTCTTGTGGCGAGAGTTTGTGGTCCAAATGGACAGTGGCCTCCTGCCTAAGGGAGTGACTCAGATAGTCCATGTCCAGGGTGAGGCTGTGATCAGCTGTGATCCAACCTGCTTGACCCCAAGTCCTGGAGAAGTACTGGTCCTGGAGAGATGGAGGCTGCAGCCGATCACCTTCTCAGCAGAGCGCACTGCAGTCTGTGTATGTGATGGAGGAGGTGAGGATGGGCTCTGTGATAGCCATGTAAAACTGCATTTTCTAGGTTGGAGCTTGACTTTCCTCAGCTGGCACACAAAGTACTGGAGCATATGGTGGGCTCCTGCTTGAGCTCCTGGGTGATGGTGGTGCAGAGATAGTAAAAGGCTCCTTGCTGGTGATGAGGGTGTCAGTCAGGGCAAAGAAGGGATGGGGAGACATTTGCATGAGAAAAAACTGAAATACGAAGTGCTAAACTAATACAAGAATCCCATACAGCTCCAGGAGCATTTACATTTGTGGAAAAAATTAATATGAACTGATAAGCTAATGCAAGAATCCCATATATTTCAGAACTAGTTTATAGCTGTCCCCCCCCCCCCCCCCCCAAAAAAAAAAAACAAACCTGAAATTACTGCCTTGATAATTGCACCAACTCAAGTTACTATTTTAATTTGATTGCAATATATTGTGCAGCCCTAATAAATAGGCAATCAAAATGTTTACCCAGAGGAATAGTTGAACGAATTGGACATTCGACTTTCCATATTATAATGATGCCAAAACCTTTGCATAAACCCACCAGCATAATGATGGAGGACAACTGGCAAAAGACAGACCAGAGCCACATAACTGACCCAGCAGGACACTGACCTCACCCCCTCTGCCCCTGAAAGTTATCCTCCACCTCCAAAGTCTTCACAAACTCTGTCCTAATCCGACTTGGACATAATCCCTTCATTCCTCAGTGTTTATCTGCCCATAGTACATTCCCACTGGTTTCTCAAGTTCCCTCCAGGCACCTCCGCCTTCATCCCACCCTCTGAACGCTTCAAGTGAGCAATTCAAAGCAAAAGAGTGGAGATGGAGCCAAGCCAAGAGACCTGGACTAATATGGTCAGGAATCAAGACTCAGAGTAGAGTAGGAGATGTATGTTGTTTACTTAAGCCTTTTTTTTCCAGGTCTTTTCAGGACTAACCTTTTCAATATAGGCCAAACATATTTTTACATTATATCTAAGCCCTATTTTCATCTTTACTATGGGTTTGAAAATGCAAAACAGCACTTTGAATTTCATTTTAATTGAACAACCTTTCTATATTGAACAGTCACTGTGTAACTCAAATTTCAGAAACTTCAGACGGTCAAATCTCAAATCAAATATTCCCATAGTTAAGCAACTGAAGACACATTAACACATTATCACTGGTTGTGAGGTTGTTAAATAAATTCCAGGAACTTTTAAATTTTACACTCTTGTGATATTAAAATTACAAGTGTGCTCTGTCAAGGGTCTCAGAGACTGACATAAATCATTTGGAGAAATTTCACAGATGTAAAATAACCAGTGACTGATCACTACCATATATACAGTCAGAAACCATGTTCAAAAATAGGGGTGTGTTTGGTAAACAGTTGTCAATGTTGGATCTCTTTCCCACTGTACAACACCCAATGTTCATCTGGTTTTTGGACTCCATATGGGCATTTCCCAAACAGTGGCTTGGGATTTAAATATGGATAGTGTGAGAAAGTCTGTCATATAAAATTACCGTGGTCGCCTGTAGGGGTGGGTAACAGGACCCAGAAAACATACAAATACACAAATACACAAATACACATCACTGTTTTTAAGGAACTAGATCACACATTTGTGTTTCATCTTGATTTATGCAGTCAGTATATTTTTACATTATGGCAACTCAAGTCCTCTGCAGCTTCTCAGAGTTCCCACTTCATGGTGATTGGTTAAATCTATCTGTCCTCACTCAGAGCATGGAGAAAGCCATGATCACACTCCACCCATATATGGAGTAGTGTTAGAAGTGTTAATACATTGAACTGTATTAAACAGAAAAGCAATGAATCAGAATGTGACAATTTCTTCAAAATAGCAGGTCATCTGTGATAAAATGTTTTCACATCATACAGCCTAGCCATACAGCCAACCATGTTAAGTTACTATAACTATCCAAAGTTAGAAAGAAAACCAACATGACTAAATGTTTACATGGGATTTATGAACATGTAGTAATAGTTGATGAAGTGATACATTTAAACATGCATGCATATATGTAAGATATGTTACAAATAATTACATCCCAGCCGTTCTCAGAAAGTCTCATAAGCAATAAACTCACACATCAAACTTTTCTAATCCCACAATATTTTGAGTGTCACTCCCAAACAGTTTCTCCCAAAAACCACAGAGGACACTAACTGGGACATGCTGGGTCACGACTGCACCCTCTCCAGAGTCCAGACCTCGAGATTCCCTAGAAGAGGAAGGAAGAGGGAGCCTTCCTGGGACGTCCCATTGAGCGGATGGTTATCGACTTCAATTCAAAGCAAACAAAAAGAGAAAAGTTGTGCTGTTTGGATAAGCCCAGTGTCAAGCTGCTTCAGGGGGCTACATGTGAGGAGTAAGAGAAGCTATAGTGCTACAATAACAACATGGAATCAGTACCAGAATAGAGAGACATACTCGGACAAAGTACTAACATAACAAAAAGTATTACAGTGAAAGTGTTGTCGTGATATGAATAAATGCTTTTACTACTCAGGCCTTTTTAAAGTTATTCATGAAAGGTCTAATTTTGTCTGTGATATTTTTACAGTATTGATATTTATATAAAAGTGTTGTCATTCATTTATTTGTATTCTAGATTTAGCAGTAGTAGGTATCGGCCTATAGACATGCTCTTTTGCACTAATATTTTGCATTGCTTGTTTGACTAACTTTCATGTCAGACTTTTAGGACATCAAAAGAGTAATGACGTCACCAAGAGTTCACACTAGGCTTTTAAGTCTTTTCAGCTCAGAGACCTTGAAATGCTAGAGGTGCTAAAAATGACTAGATCACTTTTGCATTTAAATCTGATAAACAATATGCTAGATACAATAAGAGAAGCTGATAACTGAGTATCTATTATTCACTGTAGTCTTAAAGGCATTGCATGTGTATTTTACTCATCTTAAAAACATCAAAAACAGAACTAGTTCAGTTTTAACTTTCTGAAGCCAGAGTGGGTTTTTTTCCATGATGGTAAAGCTAACAAAACTGCATGCTAACAGTGCACTTCCTGATTATCATACAATGAAATGCTTTCTAAACAGATGCAGACAGTACACAGTGCATAAGCAAAACTTTGCTCAAATATGTGAAGAAATAGAGTAGAGGACTTTTTGAAATGAGCGTAAGGATATGGGGTGAGTTTTGGTTCGGTGGTGGGGGCATGTGGGTGGAAGTTTGTATGTAAAGTGGAGAGCATGTCCATGCATGTGCTGTCCGATGTCTATTTGTGATTCGTACAATGCAGCGAGACCACACAGTCCTTCTGGTATGTGGGATTTCCAGGTTGAAAATAGCTGTGCCGAGCGGTAAGAGCTAGCAGGGCAGGAATAGGCAGCCGGCAAGGGGGCAAGAGGGCAAGAGGAGGGGAAGAGGCAGAGTATCAGCATGAGCTCCAACACGAGAGGTGTGAAGTTACATCTAAAGAGTGTGGTGTGCCAAGGATTAGTCAACTTAGCTAATATACTAATTGGAGGTTTATATGCTTCATTTAACAACAGGTGAGTGCAAGATCATCAAGTTAAAATGTTGTTAGATATTGAATAGTATAAAAGAAAATTCTATATATCTAGATGTTAGTTGTTGTTTTAGTTTTTATATATGTTAAATAACGAATTTAGGCTACTAACTGACGATGAGTACACTCTTTCCAAAGAAAAGGGTGTACTGAGGAAAATAGTATGAGATGTGTTGACACATAAAAACAAAGCTATGACAGATGATCTATGTCTAATTAGGAAACAATCGTCATGAAGCAAGCATTTTACTATGGAATGCAACTTTATTTTTGTTTGATTGATCATGAATCATTACTCAACTTTTATACACACTGCAGCTTTGACTTGGCATGAATTTTAAACACATTAAACAACAGAATGACTGTAGCAGATGGAAGCGGCAATGGCACAGCCAATCTTGGACACTTAAATTACTGTAAACATCATAAAGCATATGTATATATTTTACAATGGGACATATCTAAACACAGCATTTGCTCCTGGTAGCTTTTGATCATTTGGAATCAAAAACAAGTCAAATATCCCCTGAAAGGCAATGTAACAGCTTTGCACTGTCAAATTATCCCATATTGCCTTCCTAAAATCTTATTGCAAGTCATAATAACAATCTTGATACAAAGAATGATGTGGGAAGGGTGTCTTATCAATCAGCCTAACGTTACGTAAAACTCAGATGCGAGAGCTCGCTTGGCGCACATATCCAGGTGCTGTCGTAACACGCAGTCCTGGAAAAACCTCTGCTATTACTCCAGGTCGTTCCCATGTGCAGCTCTTTAATAAACAGACCACTACAGTGTGAGCTTGGGGGTGCGCGCATATTTGAACCCTGCATCAGCGCCTCAATGAGTCACCTGTTGCGCCTTGCTGCTCCAAAGAACCGTGCGTAACGCTGAAAGAGCAAAGTTTCCAACACCGCGTTTGGTTTGAAGGCGTGAAGAGTTGGTGTATGTCAAGTGTGGTGAAAGCAAAGAAATGTTACGAAGCCTTTTCTGATAACTTACCGGCGTTCCCATGCTCCAACAGCGAAGTTAACAAGAGGAAAAACATAGGTCCTCGTACGGATAGCGAATAGCGCCGTGGCTCCATATTTCTCTATCCTTCGCACCAGTCTTCGCATTCAGCTGCTGTTTTAGTAAAGCTATCTCAGTTCATAAAGTCCCACGGATGGATACGGTAAGGTTTGTTTGTTTTCCACTCGCATGCGCCCCTGTCTCCTCTCCACACCGCGCCGCAGCTGGACAGTCACTGCGAAGACATCCATAGACACAGACCGTTGTATATACAGTGACAGGAAACCGGAGGAGGGAAGGAGAGAGAGAGGAGGACCCGAGCTCGCGCGCTCTCAGTTAGCTGGTTGGTTGTGTGTGTGTGTGTGTGTGTGTGTGTGTGTCTTCGTGACGCGATGGGGGCGTGTATTTTTAATGCGCACTTACTTCAGGGGTCTTGGCAGCTGCATGTGGGCAAAGAGAGAAAGCTATGGTTTAGAATGACAAATTTTGTGAAGATTGTATCAGTTAGTGGAAGTAGAAATTGAACAATATAGCTGCAGGGTTATTTAGAAGCAGTCAAATTTCAACTAAAACAAATAAGTATTCCTACTTAGTGTAGACCGATATGGGCTGTAATCAAATAGGAGATAACTATCTTGAATACGGGATTGTGTTGAAAAGCAAAACAGACTCAGATGGAAAACTAACATTATACTGCCGGCACATGGTTTATTGTATTGTATCAATGCCATTAAAGGTGCACTATGCAACTTTTCTTGTGGGGGTCCACTACCTGCTTGTCTACAGGAGGATGTTACTGATGTGCCTAGAATGTTCCACTTGTTGGGTTTTAATTAAATGTAATCTCCAGTCTGTCCAATCGAGCAGATGATGCCACCAGGGCAGTTTACTTGTCAGTCATCACAATATATCGAATTACAAGTCTCTGTGATTAAATTAAGAGTTATGGTGTAGCATTAGCTAAAAAAGACAGAAGGAACTACATAGACCATGATCCTTTGCTCCATTTCTGTGTAGACTGTAACAGAAATAACAGTTCTAAGCACTTTTATGTCTTAGTTCTTTGGATTAAGTCTTGTCAAGACATTTGAAGAGGAAAAAGTAGCATATGCAGTTTTATTAGTCTCCACAAAATATTGCAATAAATATCATACTGTGAGATGTATATTGTGAAAATATCGTACCTAAAGATTTGGATATTGTTACATCCCTAATCCTAAACCTCCCCATCATCATGTGAGTTTTCCCATGATATCGCAATAAATATCATACCATGAGGTTCATACCGTGTTGATATCGTATCGTGAGACTTGGATATCGTTACACCCCTACTACTCACCATAAGAATGCTTAATAAATGTCCAATAAGATCAATGCCACACTGTGAAACATTCTAAGCACAGTTATAAACATTCATGGAGACGTGGATCTTTTCACCAAAACGTTTCACAGTGTACCTTTAAAATCCCACAGTTAAAATGTTTTTCAAATTTTTCAACAGCACTAATTCTTACAGTGATGTCTGTACCAAACAGTATGTATGTATGTAAAACTGTAAAACAAATAGTCAAGATCATTGTATGGAAAAAAAGAAAAAAACATTTGCACATTTCCTTTTATAACCAACCCTAAAAGTCTCATCACGGCAAATGACAATATAATGGTACAAAACTCAGAATGGACTGTGTTTGAGAGGCATTATGTGGTGGTTTTGGGTTAGCCTCCAGGAAATGTGTGTTGGTCAGTGAGAAGTTCTCTTAAAGCACGGAAACACCACTAGCATGTGTGTGAGGGCCTCACAGTACTTCACAGCCAAAGTTAGGTCATTTGGATAGAAGGCATTTTAGGAATCGTACAGAATATTAATTTTGAAACTTACAGAGGGGAGTTTTTGATGACTGAAGAATGTATTCAAATGCAACTGTTGGAAATCAAACTGAGACTGTTACAATCATTTCTTGTAAAACGCTTCAGTAACTTCAGTCTAAAATAACTACACCTTGATTATCTTTAAGGGGACGTGGCAAAAGATCTGAAACTATTCATTATCTCTATGATCTGCACTCAAAATACTGCAACTGCATGTGAGTTCATTCAAATAGAAGAAGGTAGCTTAAACACAGGATTTACATTCAAAGCTCCAGCTAATCCACTCACTAACTTCTCTTTTCTGATGTTGTATGTATGTTGCATAATTCTTTATAATCTATAATAAGGTAATTTGATGACTAATATAAATTATAGACAACTAAGGCCCCAGCGACCCATTAATTGACTTAACAACGAAAGGCCTACAGCTCTAAACACTATTGCTCTCCTTAATGTCCTCACAGATATGCAGAGACATGGACTGGTGTCAGTGGTGTGTGCAATTACTTGTCCAAATGCAGTAATTCTCCACAGTAAACAGCTCTGTATTTATACAAACACAAACATCAGAGAGGAGGCTGCTGCTGCCAGCGCTGTACAGCAGAGCTTTCACACATTCATAAAGAGGAGACTTGGACACACGCACAAACAGCCTGTGTAATAGAACTGGCCCACATGCACCAGTTTACAGTAATACAGTATAATGACCTCATAGTATCAGGGCCAAGATGGACTGGACCTGCTTTGTATGGTTTGTTAAATGTTTGAAAAAAATGTTTACTGTACTACTGGGATGCATGACTGTAGTATGCCGCACATAGCAACCACGCACCACTGAGGTTGTGGGTTCAATTCCCCATCCCACTCAAAATTAATGCTGTCATGTTCTACTGTTCTTTTATTCTTTTGTTGTGAGAGTGACTGTGAGGTGGTAGTGTAGTCAGATTTAATAGGGAGGTTGGCAGTTCAAATCTGCCTCTAGTCAGTTTGAAACGGTTTGCTTTTGGGCAAGACACTTTGCACACCTTGCCTCTGTTAATATGGTATAATTTCCATTACATTCCACGCAGACCCCAAGAGAAGTTTGGCTGTGTGTAGGAAAAACCTGTCAGTATTGAAATCCAAATGTTGCTAAAGCCAGTATCATCATTGTTTCTAGGATCCAGCCCCTTATCATGTCATTACAGAAAACACTGGAAATTGATAATAGTTGAGTTGTTATCTGTTGAGATCCAGGAAACTGTATGGTAATTTATTATAAAACTAGCACACTAATAAAATTAGGTTAATTACAATGTTGGCTATTGTCATTATTCTTTGAATTACCTGAAATAAAAGTTCTGTATACACCATAGTGACAATACCTCTCTGTGTTTTCATTGTACTATGTCAACATATTAACCTTGGACATTTTGGATGGTGGAGGTGACGCAAATAACCAGGGCACTTGTCACAGCCTGTGTCAGGTCTGAGTGTTGAGTGACAGAGCTGGCAGGGTGCAGTGTGAACAGTAGTTTGGACAGCACTGATGTGGTGGTCACATGACCTAACAGGTCCAAACAAGCCACTGGAGCTGAACCAGAAAACATTTTTCAGTATCAATGTCAACTGCAGTTTATATACACAACAACAGCTAGAGGGGTGACAGTGGCTCAGTGGTTAAGACATTCATAGATCATTGTGAAGGTCGGAGGTTCGATTCCTGTTCAGATCAAATTCTATCATTGTGTCAGCTAGGCTACTAAAAATGTTACCTGACCAGGCAGAACCACATGCTTTGACAAAACTTTACAAAGAGGCTGTGAAGGCCAGGTAGATTAACCAATCACAGAGACACATGGTAACATGCCAGATATAAGAAATTATATATTTTGTTCTGAATGTTATGAGAATGTGTGTGAGAGATGTTGCAGAGTTACAATTTAGATACATTAGTTAAAACACATGTGACAACCCAAATATTTTTTTTAATAAAGGCATTTCCCCATCTCCCATGACAGTTACACTTACACTTCTATAAAAAAACACACATTTTCTGGATCAGGCCCTGGCCAAGAGGTTATTTGACTTGGATGAGCAACCCAGATTTTCTTGATTCTGTTGTTGCATGAGAGATGGTAACACGCTAAGTTCTGTGGTTGATTTTGTGAGGAAGTCATTGCCAGAGAATTTTCTAACCAGAGAAAGTTGCAGTTACGCCGGCTCTACAGGCTGTTAACAGACGAGCGGACGGATGTGCTGTGAGTGGTTCATTACACTACCCCAGGCCATGGGTATGTTTAACTACTGCACACTTCACTTCCTGTTTGTCAATCAATATTCTTGTTACTCATGTCATCGTTTGTAAGTCCTAGTGTTGAAACTCAATTAAGCGTAGATTTGTTGACGATAAGAATACTGATGTTGTGTCAGTTATAATGTATAAATATCTATGATGTGTCGAAACCATCAGTAGAGCATTGGCAGCTAAAAGCACTACACTACATAATGTACAATTCTTTACTGGTAACATGGGACTCATAAGGAACAGTAGAAGAATAAGGGTTGGTAGTTTGATCCGTGCTCCGTCCCCTTAGACAAGACACTTTACTTTGCTTCCTTGTATGATGATGATGATGGTTGAAGATGTGAGTGTACCAAATGTTACCATTTGAAATTTACTAATGACAAGAGCATTAGAGTAGTATTATATAGTATAGCACTTATAAACATATTTTCTATCCCGAAAGCTTTTAGTGCCCAGATGTAACTCCGGGTTTAGGAGGATGTGACCTCATATAATCACTGCAAGAACATGAAACTTAAATCAAAGAATCATTTGTTCTGGGTTTGTCTCTTTGTGCATGTGCATGATGCTTTGACTTATCTGAACTAATAAACATCAGATTAAGCGACACATTTGGTCTGAATGAAATACAGTGTTTTGGTTTGTGTTGCCTTTAATCTCCATGTATTTTCTTAGTCAATAGAGCTCTTGAGCGGTCTTGATGTTTTAGGTCTGTAATACAGATGTGCTTATTTCCTAACAAAATGTCTCATGCTTCACCTCTGCATGTATTATTACACATGCATAGAGGATATTAAAACATCTTCTAGTAAAAATGGCTTGCTGTCAGATGATTATGCAACATGGGAGGTACCACTAAAACTGTGAGAGCACATACTGTCTCAGCTACAGCCAGATGACAACAATTTTTAAACTAAGTTTTCCTTAGAAGTCAAAGACTTACTACATTTTGCTAAGGAAAGGGCTGTTACTGACAAATATGATTTTTATGTCATTGTGCAAGATTATAACAAAACAAACAAAAATAATGTACATGGAAAACAAACAGAAGGAAACTCTCCTACAGGCCAAATAAAAGTTTTATTTATGAGTTTTTCCACCTTTGGCATTGTCCTCATATTATATCATAACATATCCTCTTAAATTGTTTCATGTGTTTTTTCTCTCCAAAGCTCCTCATGAATGACATCATAGCAGGATGCTGTTTGCTTAGCTGTGGAAAGAGTCCGAGCCTCTGGCCAAAGGGGTTTCCCAGTGAAGGCAGGATAATGGCAGGGCTCACTCTAATCGGACAATTAAAAGTCAACCACTCATTTTATCAGTAATCCTTCAGCATTTTATTACTGTAGCTCCCGGTGGACAGTTAAGACAGTTAAGTGACTGTTGAGTTATAAGAGGGAAGTGGATAGAGGGGTGTGGTTACTGAAAAAGACAATTTTAAAGATAAAGAAAAGAGAACAAGGTCATAGTGTAAAATGTATAAATACATAAATATAAATAACTATAATTATGATTATAACTATAACTATGTGAGAGTACAACAGGGGCAGGTTGGCCAGTCTCATTACAAATTGTATCTTTAGATTGATACATCTGAAGTGAAATCTCATTCTATTGCTTTAGTGTTATAGGAAGCAATTTCAAATGTTGACTAAATGCCATAAAATAAAGATATTGTATCCATAACAAATGAAACTGGCCCAAGTACAGAGCCTTGGGACATTCCATGGGTAAATACTATCCTGTTTCTGCCACTAGATTTTATGTGATTCCTCTTATTCTGCATTGTACAGTATCCATCTCCTTCAACCCCAAGGACATACGGAACAAATTCGAAAAATATATCATGTTTGCAAAAAAATGTATAAAATGTACATCTGAATGTGTGGCCGAATTGACTTAAGTAACGGTATGGTGAGAACAGGTCTATATGTAAAATACATTTAAGTTCCAAGTACATCTCATTCCTTCTCTCTAAAGAAAACTTCTATATCCAGGCTTGAGACTTATGAGCATGTAATGAACACTTGGCTGCTACATAAGGAAGAATGAACAGCAGCTACCTGAGCCTACCCTTCACTATATAAAGCATGTTACAATTACTTTAACAGAAGCGTCTCTCAAAACATATGTTGGTATTATAGTTGCGTTCAGTGAGTGTGTAGAAGTGGGTTAAGTTGTGCGTTTGTGTGCGTCCGTTCCTGAGGTCCAGCAGACTCCAGAGAGGAATGTAGAGAACAGCTGTGGACATGACTGAAGGAATTTACACAGAAACTTAAGCCCACAGCAGAATCACACACTCACATACACATGCTAGGCCAGGGAGGGTCCAGTCTGTCAGAAGGAAGCTATAAACAACACTATCACCAACACTGCTATGATTATGAATAAGTTGTAATGGGTGAATCAGATCCTTGGGGACTTATACTTTTTAATCTCCCATATTTATTTTTGTTCTACATGGCTATTTTTTATGTAATGCAGGCCTCGTGGCTGAGTGGCTAGCACTACGCCTCACAGCAAGGAGGTTCCGCGTTTGACTCCCTGGTGTCAGGGTGGGTTTCCTGCGAGGAGGAAACTGCTCTGGACAGATTGCTACAGTGGCTTTGAAGGATCAGTCAAACATATTTCTCATAGATGGACAATAAAGTACCTTAACCTTAAAACAGACTAGAGTTTTCAACCATGTTATAGTTGTTTTTTCTTCCCTCTTACCCTCTCGAAGTTGTATTAGGACTGATTTGTGCAACTGCATTTGCTTTTTTCAAGATGCTATTGTCAATCAGCTTTTATTTTCCTCCTCTGGCATAAGCCCACTGCTCTAATTTTATTTCCTTATCTGGTGACATATGTAGGACTCGGCATTTTGGTACAAATGAAAGAAAAAACACAGCTCACTAGTGTTATTAACAGCTATCCATAGGAGGTGCCAACAGCTACGTGGTTCTTTATTGTGATGATGTTTACGGTGACAGTGGGCACCACAGTTTTCTTACACAGCAGTAAGCAGGCTTTCTTTCTTTAATCAAGTTGTTTTACATGAATGTTACATTATAAAATATGCAAATTATAATGATCCATGCGTGTCATAGATTATAACTATATAACAGACACAAGCACAACAGACTTTTTTTAAATACTGTTATCACCACAAAACTCTTTTAAAACAATTCCTTTTAGAGACATTATGCCTTCAAAATACATTCAATTACTCAGCTGTTTCAAATCTCCAAAAAAACACTACAAAAATAAAACTCCACAGCATTCTTACTATCTCTCTCACTATCCAACTTTTCTGGTCTACCGGGTCTGCCACATGCTTAAAGGTGTTATTGCTTTGAAAAAAGTGGAACAGGCAAACCAGTGACATTTCAATAAAGACAAGCGGGTGGCAGACCTCCCTGCAGAAAAGTTACACACTATATCTTTAAATAAAGTTTATAGTTGTTTGACCTAAGTCACACCATATTATGTCTAACAGAATAACAAGTGCAGATGTGAAGTCTATGAACTTAGCCAAATTCTGTACAGCAGACTAAACAATGAATTTTGTAGATTGGTATGATAGATTGTTGGATTAAAAGAGCACTTTAAAGATGCACTATCCAATATTCTGTCATCCTCTCAACTAAACTAAACACATCTGCATTAATGCATTCATTCGATCTGTCGTTGTGTCAAGATGATGCTTTTGGAAATAAAATAAAATACATTGATAAGGAATAATTCGCTCACATATTTTCAATAAGTAGTATATACAATCAGGAGGTGTTTGATTGGTTTTAAAAAGTAAAAGTTCATTTACCATCATTTCAGTGCTAAAGAGAGCAAAAACACCCATCATGTGCAAAGGCTGGTCTTGCGTCAACACACCAGAGCAGCAATGGCAGATATTCACCCTGGAGACATGCAAGAAGTTTCTGTACAACAACATATTTAAGTGACAATGTAATATACAGCCATAAATGAAAGTATGCAATAACGTTAAGCAATCTTTACTGGCAGTATGTGTGCCAAAGTATTTCAGTTATGCCTAACATGATCATAAAAAGCAAAATATATTCATTCCCAGAATATTTTAATAGATTAACAATATTAAAATAATTTGTGAGTACTTTAATAGTTTTTTAGATCTCTGTTGTATGCAGTAATTCCTTCAAATACATCTAGGGTTACGTAAGGTCCTCAGTAGTTTTAAGATTTGTTTAATTTAAAGTCAATTTTATGCACATTTAGACCTAGTTTGACCCTAGATTAGACCTTGAATAGACCTATTATAGATCTGGTTTACATCTGGTGGTACTTCTAAAGCCAATTTTCTACTTGATGTGAAAAGCTTTAGAAACACAGTACCATTGCTTATACATCTGTTATGTGTTGTCCTTGTTATTTGTGCATATACTGTACTGTGTACCAGAATTTTCTTATGATCACAGAGCCAGGACTTTTCCACGCAGTCTCTGGACTCAAGCTGACTCCTGAGCTATTCTTTTGTCTTTTTAGGACATGCCCAAACATGCTCTGAGTTCTGCGAGGGCAAAGCTTGGTTCCTGTTTGAAGAGGATTCAGAAAACTCTGCAGTCTTTCAAACATTAAACACTGAAAACAAGGACTGTGTTTCTTCACATATCCAAACATCAATAATACAGAGTTTGTGTGACTATAGCTTGCCACAGTTACACAACACAGGTAAGGTAAAGTGTCTTGCCCAAGGACACAACATACAAATTGAGGTAAAAGTCGAAAAGTAACTTACTGACTCATTTTCATTACATTACATAGCCTAAATTCAATAGCAATACTAACTGTTGTATCACTATCTACTTCTATTTTGAATGCGCACAGCCTGTCCTCTATGGGAAAACAGGCTATAATGATCCTGTAATGCTATTCTAAACATCCTACCACACAGAAACATAACTGTGACTGTGTGTAATCGGCACATCCTGGTACCATTAGTCCCGGGATGCTCAGGGTTAGGGCACTGTGGGCGGGTGGTTCCTGTCCTACCCCCCAAACGCACACAGATTTTCACAGGGCTAATTGAAACCCACTGCTGGTTTGGTGTTGAAAAGAGTATGCAAGTCCACCTGTTGTGTTGAGGAGTGAGCGTGAGCTAAAGGAGCAACTGAGGGCTCTGAGCTGAGAAGTTCTGTATAAGAGAGAGAGAGTGTGGAAAAGACAGAAGGGTGTGTTTTTATGAAGATTGAATTAATGTGCTGGTGCTGACAGAGAACTGGCAAAGTAATGATTTGTAGTTATAATTATTTAACAGTCATGTGGGATCCAGGCCAAGGTTTGAAATTAGTGAGTGTATGTTTCTAGTAACTAGTTTCATTCCTGGTGAGAAGAGACTCAAAAAGAAGAGTAGGAAAAATGGCACCAGTCAATACTGTAAACTCCACTTCAGATTTTATGAATGCACATTATAAGCTTCTAAGTACAGAGTCATTGTTATATAGGCTGCCTTTGCTTACTGACTTGAACAAAAATGTATCTAGTCCTATGTATAATTTTGATAGTGATTTAATAGTGACTTCAGTGACTTTAATTGATAGTATTCAGTAGGAATGTAAAAATAACCAAAATATTGTGATATTACTGTCAGAAGTTTCACAATAATATCGTGAGCTGTTGCAAATATATCAAATTATACATTCTTTTGCTTAAATGCATTGTTCTTTGGTAAGAACGGCTAATAAACACAGGGAACTACATATCCCATGATTCATTTCAGTGCAGACAACATGAAGAAATATGTTTTTTCCTTGAATTCTTGAGATTCTGACCGTAATAATTTGCACCCAAATCTTGTCAAGGTATTTCAAAAGCAAAAGAGTGTCCTGTCTACAATTATATTTGCCACTCCAAAATATCACAATAAATATCATACTGTGAGATGCATATTGTGATAATATTGTAAAGAGATATGGATATTATTACATCCCTAGTATTCAGCAATCTATTTGATTGTTTTGATCCCCAAACCAAAATTTGTCCCCGCAAAGTGAGAAACAACTCTTCCCTGAATTCTATGACCATATGTGATGATGTGTGAATATTTGTTGTGTGTTTTCCCATACCTAAACAACATAAGAAAGCATAGACCATCAGTGTGCGCATACCAATGGAAACCAATGGAAAAAATGCGGATTGAAACACACACTGTGACATTTTAACAATAGATGCCCATTACAGTCTCTTAAAGTGGACATTTACTGACATTTGCCATCAGCTCTTTCCTCCTCTTTCTCCATTGTGCTGTGTGCGTGTGGGTAAAATGTATGTGTGTTGAAGGAGCAGCTTGTGTTGAGAAAGCAGCCATTCTCTGTGTGGATACAGCGTCCATTCTTTGCACATAGGACCATTTCATCATATCCTCACTCAGCACTAGTTAATGCTCTGGGAAGTACCCCACACCCCAGCCCCTATTCCCGCACCCAATCCACTGTCCTCCACCCACCAGCACCGCAGTGGGGAGAAGAATTGTTTTTACTCAAGAGCACACAGATAAAAAGTTTTATCCCTCTCTAAGTGAATATTCATGGCAGTATTTACAATCAATGTTGAATGTGGTATGTGATGTAAATAGATGGCTAATTTTGACATCTTATCCCATTAGAGGTTTCTAATTAGATTATGAGTAGAACTGATTCTTTTTCATTATGGGCTGTAGTTGGGATGCTAGCCCAAAGAGATTCATAGAGATTCAGGTCAGTCCAACCCAATATGACAATACCACTTTTCATATTTTTTCTTTCATTTAACCAATAGAAAGTTACAAAAGAAGAGTTTGAAAACAATAAAATTTAGCAAGGAACAAAAAAGAAGGAACGGGAAACCGCAAAGACAACCTCAATGAAGCAGAGATCCACTCGCATGGACAGACAGGCAGTAGATATGTCCAGGACTGATACATTCCTATTTACAGATAGGCATAGAGTCTATAGAGCCAGAGTCCAAAACAGAGGAATCCAGGGTGGGAGATTCACCATGAACATGTAGTTTCTGGAAAGTTGAAATTGCAAAGTTAGCAGTTTAATAATGCAACAAAAGAAAAAAAAAAAATCTGTGAGTACAAAAGTTACAGGTCTCATCAGGCATATCAAAAAGCCTCTAAAAGCTAAGGCAACAGTAATGTAACAATTAAACAATATTCAAATGTATTATACCATTTCTATTGATTATATACCCTTTGACTTATCTGAACAGTTAGAGATTCCACTCCATGTGTCCGTTCTCTGAAATATCCAGTTCTTTCAATGCACTGCAAATTCTATTAACCTTGTCATAGATTTACAATTCTGCTTCAGTAGCTCCATCTGTGCCTATAACTTATCTGACAATGATCCTCCAACATCCTCACTAAGACATCAGAAAGAGGGGACAGGAAAGAGTGAAGTCTCCCCAGACAGAGTGAGGTATGTGGGGCTGCAGTGTCACCGTCACAATGCATGGATGATGGATGGTCCAAGAGTCACACAGGAAGAGAAAAACTGTCCATCAGGGTTAGTCCTATCAGGGGAACCACCCTTTGTACACGGCCCTGTCTACTTCATACCAAACTGTGGAAATAGTTAAGGAAGGACACAGAGGTCCAAGGTTGTCATATATGTGAATGGGAAACTCCAGATTTACGTAACACCTCTGCATGTTTATCTGAAGGATCTGATCCTAGTTTTATATCACAATGGGAACAATACAGGTGAATTGGTGAGCTTGAAAGGCAATTTTAACATTGTTATTATTTCGTAATAAAACTAATATGTAAAGAATATTTTACATGTGAGTTGTTGTAGACGCAGTAGTACATGTAGTTGTAAAAGAGGTAGCATAGCTCACCAGTGGTGTAATGGTGTATGTGGTTGACTACCTTGGTGTTGTGGGCTTGTCTCCCAGCCACAACAGAATGTCTCTTGCCTCTCTCCCCATTTTGTGCTACAACTACCTTGTCTGTCCAAAAAACCTTTTAAAAATAATTTAAAATCATTATGATAAAGGCATTGGCATTCTATTATTAAAAGGTCTGAGTTACAAAGTTCTTAAAAATGGACACAGACTGAGTCACCATTAGTCATATTGTGCTTGAGATAATTTTCCCATAAACAGGTCAAACTCTTTACTGTCAAAATTGTGAGATTAACAGAGACCTTTATTATTTTTTCAACACTGAAAGAAGCATGCCATTTAGAATAATCTGTGTTTCTTCTTCCAGATATCTGCAGATACGTGACTGTTGGAAAACTGTGCAAAACATGTTTGTGCATTTGTGGTCACTTCCCAGCACTAAAGGTTTGTCTAGACATTTTTCTTCTTAATTTTTTTTGCAAGACATGAAACATGAGATTAGAGACACGACATTGCAAACAGGAAGTGAAAGACAGACAACATTTAAGTACAAACTCATAAACCATCAGACAGATCTTTTCCCAGAACTTAGGATACAATAGTCACTCAAAAATTGAAAAGTTGCAATGATCACTACAGTAACCAGTTTCCCATTCTCACTCATAGTAAATGAAACAGTTTTTTTTTTTATTCAGCATGCTTGTGAACTGATAAAAGAAATATTATCCAACTGTAACTGTTCATGTAGTCTAGCATTTCCGGCACATTGGGGTCTGTGTTTGTTCCTGACATGTAAGACTTCCTTTTTGCCCCTAATTGTTGTTTTAGAGTGAGTCCATCAAACCCTTCAGAGGAAGATGCAGTGATCCAGGATTAGAGCTGAGGCGCTAGTGTGGAGACAGCTGCACCTCTGAAGTTAAGGGGGAATTTTGTACTAGAAACATAGTAGAGATTAGAAGGTGTATTTTTCATAATTGATCAATAATGTATACATAATATATAGTATATATCAAATAATAATATATAAATAAAAAGCAAACCTGTCTCCTCATTATATAACAATGCATTGTATTATTATGCATTATGCATTATGCATTATGCATTATGTACTGGATTGTATTCATATAGCACTTTCCAAGACACACAAAGCACTTGACATTGCTCTGTTCATTCACTCCAAGCTCGGCTATGGTAAGCTTCTATTGCAGCCCCTGCTGCTCTGGGGTAGACTGACAAAAGGCTGCCAGTTTGCACCACTCGCCCCTCCGAGCACCAGCAAACACAGCACACACAACATTTGTACCAGGCAATGTGGGTGATGATCTTATCACAGTCTAAGGCTAAGTTTATCAAACATCATTCACACTTGATTGTCTATGTTTGTTTCTTTGGGTGGAACTGAATGTTGGCTTAAGGAAAGATATAAATAGATGCACATTGGATTACTATAATTACCTATTACTGTTTAACAGATCTGAAATGCAGGCTCTTAATCAAGAAGTGCAAATTAGATGTCTGCACTTTTGTTTGCAAAATTAACGTGGTCATTATTTTGCCAAACCTTGACAATGGGTGCTTTGCAACCAACTATATTTAAAAATATGTTATTATTACACATTCTGTTTGTAAGGTGAAATCTTGTCCATTTTAACAGCAGTCATATTTCCCTTCCACAAATTGTAGAATATTTTGTGATAAGAATGATGGTAAAAGCACAAATCCTTTTCAGAAGTACCTCACGGGTATTCACACAAATGTCTCTGATAATCCCTTAAAGCTGTTCTCTATAAGGGACCATTTGTTTTGGCCCACTGGTTATTAGCTCAGGATGATTCATAGCAGTGTGTGTCAGGTGGTTATCTGTGTAAATTATTGCAGTGAGAGGAGTGAATCTGAAAACAAACTATAGAGATAAGATAAGTGAGTTTCTGTGACTACATGCCACAGTGTCTATGGACAACAAGTAGAGAGGACCTAATGTGATGTAACTCTTGTAATATTAGACAAAAAAATATTCTCAAACTCTGCTCTGTTTCCTAGTGGGGAGTCTAGTTTACCTGGAATGTGCCACAGTGTGACAGTGAACCCATTTTCCATTAACATCAATATCCCTAATCCAATCTATGTCATTAGGTAGTGGACCATATCTCAGTTACATAATGCCCTTGTGAATGTGCATGCCATTGGTGCATGTGTTTTCCTCTGGGTCCTTCTGTTACCCCCATCAGTCTATATCATGGACAGTGGGCTGCACGTCCACATATGTGGACATGTATCTATAGATACTCTTGGCCATGATCCCATCTTAAAATCCTGAGAAGTATTCAGGACTACTCCTAAAAGCTTGCCCTGAGATGCTGAAGGATTGTCCAAAATCAATTCTATAGCAGCCTTGACAGTGTAAAGTAAGAGTAAAGTGTGTTACAATGGTTTGTAGAAATTTTTCTTAAATGAGCATTGTGTAACTTTTCTGATGGAGGTTCTGTCATATACTTTTCTCCATGGAGATGTTATTGCTTTATCTGGAATGTTTCACAGTATGCTATCTTTTATCTTCATGGAGACCAAACCAAACCAAGTTACAGGTCAGATCTGTGGAGAGGCAACCCTGCTCAGAGTTTTTCTCAGTATTTTTAAGCTAAAACCACTAGTAACTGAAGAAATATAAAGTAGACTGACCGCTAACTAAAAAATGTACACAGTGCACCTTTAACATATAGAACATATTTATAGTATTTACAAATTTGATACAAGTTACAATCAAAATGTGTAAAAGGTGAACATCTTAACATAGAAACTCATTGGCATCCCTGCCCAGAGAATTTAAATTTCAATTTGAGTAATGGTTAGAAAACCTTTTATTGTTTTTGTTACATATGTTTTTCAACATCCAACTTAGCGATATTAACATACTGTCAACTCTTTGTTTGTGCCTTCTTGGTTCACCCTGTCCAACTTTTAGAAGATCAACGGAATTTCTGGATCACTTGGGACATGTACTTCTGGTAAAAAGCCTTTTGGAAATTCCCAAACAAAATCGAGACCCCAGTGACTCTTGCCTAACATTAAAAACAACACTTACAACCATATCCCCATTATCTTTGCTATTGTTTCATACTGTCATTTTGGTTGCGGCCTATCACAAAGAGAATGGGCTTTTCTGCATAATCTCCCTCAGCTTCCTGCGCTTCCTTCTCTAATTCATCACTTATCTGGCTTTTCCTGGCTCGGATACAGGAAAGACGGACGTAAGCACAAGGCGTTGTTGGGAAACTGGAGCAGAGGGCAGGGCAAATCATTTGAAGATCACCCTGCCAAAGACTGCAGCCTTACGAACAAGCAGGCATGAGATGTGGATGTGAAGAACAGTTATGGTTATGTTTAATGGGTTGGAATGACTTGAAAAATGTTGAACTTGTCAAAGTAGTTTATTGTCAAGTGAAGATTGACAACTTAAAGGAGACATGAAAAATCAACTTATGAGTTTTTAACAGTTTTTTTTTTTGGTGTTCCGTCATCATGGTCTAAGTTCTTTTGATTGATTAATGCATGTTTGAGGCACAAGCATTCAGTAAAATAACTTAACTTACCTCCTCTGCCCACCCGCAGCCCTATACTTTGTTGCACCATCCGACCGATGACCGATGCATACTGTTGTTGTGCTTTTGGGCAAAACATTTAACCTTCATTGCCTGTACGTCAGTGATTGAAGACAGATCATGTGAAAAAAAAGATGTTCTGCTATATGATGAACTATACTTTACCTCCACAACAGTACAGATAATGTAATTCTTCTGGTCCAGTATTATTCACATGCTGGGTATGTGAGGTGTAACTCGGAGCAGATGTGAGGCTGACCTTTGACTCTTGGATTACAGTAAGGTGGACGATTGAAAAATGAAAAACACTCCCTTGTCTCAAAATGAGCTCCACCAAACCCACTGTCCACCGTTTGAGTCATATGAAACTGCAAGTTCACTTTCACCTCTTCGCCTCAGCTGGACCTGCTCTGTCACTGTAAGAATTTGGTGTTTTGCAATAGAGTTGAAATTCTTGTATGATATGGTAATCATCATCAAACATCGAGCTTTGCGCTGCAGACAAAGACGCTAAGCAAAGAAAAACATGCATTAATTCATTTGTTGTGTTAGGGGTGCACTATGCAATATTTCTCCATGGAGATGTTAATGTTTTCCCTGGAATGTTCCACAGGAGGGCATTAAACATATTTATCTACTTTGATTTGAAAATAAAAATAGAGTGGGAGATTTGCATTTCCACAGATTTGACTTGTAACTTGGCCTTGCTTTTAGATTTAATGCCGTACTTTGGAATATTCTTAGCAAAACACTTAAAAAAAAGACAAGCAGGTGGTGGACTTTTAAAGGAGGGTGATGTGTCTTGCCCAAGGACACAGCGGCAATGACAGTAATGATATCATACATTCAGCTACATGTGCCTGTGTTTGTTTGCATGTATTTGGGTTGGTATCTGACATAACTTGGCTTTATTACCAAACTGTGAGTGTGTAAACATTAGACTGTGCTGGACATGTGTGTTGTTCACTGCTCTACTTTGAGTCTCTGGTGTCTTAATGCTGCTGTAGCGTGGAGTGGACTGCGATGATGGTGATTTATGGAGGCGGGAGCATATGATTTAATTTAAAGCTTGTGAAAGTGTTGACAAATGGAGGCAGTAAAAATAACCCAGATGCAGATGACTTGCTCAAACACTGCCTGTAGCATGTGAGGAGTGTTTGGTTCAGATTGGGACAAAAGACACAGTGTTGAGAGGAAATTATTCATTAATCAGTGCTGTCACTTCTCTTTGAAAGTGTTTTTGAGAATTTATTCATCCTTTTCGTCTGGGATGATCTCAGTACGCAGGAACTGATGTTGGGAAGTAACTAAATACATGTACCGTAAATATATAATTTAGATTCTGGTGCTCTAACTCTTTCATTTGGTGGTATTAACATCAAAGGAATACATGGTAGTACATCATCAAGCAATTTCGAGTTTAATCAGCATGACATTTATGAGAAAAAGCTTTCTTTTATAATTCTACTACAGGTATTGCGTATTCTGTAACAAAATACGTTTTCAATTTTCAGTATTCTTCCAACGCTGCTGGTTTCCCAAAAGTTGGATTACGTAAATTCAGTTACATAAGTGAAATATTAAATTATTAAAGTTTGGTCAATCCATTGATCCATTTTCATTTTTTTCCTGTGTAATATTTCAAAGTGTTTTCATGTGTCTCTATTTCTTAGAGGATCAGTTGTAACTTTTTTTTTTTTAACTCAAGTTTAGACACAGCTGTTAACTGAATTTTGAATCTCATTTTCAAATAAATTTCTGAACTGTGAAAGATTTTGCGTAATGTCTCATATAGAATACAATTGGTAAGAGGAACTTTGTTTTTACGATAATCTGCTTTAAACATCAGTTTGCTGTTATTAAGGCCCACAGTTCTCATGGCACTATAAAACACAATATTTCAGACATAATGCGTCATATAAAAGTGTAGCATTTTTTAAGAGTGAATATGTTGGAGAAGGTTAGAATGGAGGTTAGTGTGTACAAGAGCTGGGCTTGTAAAGTGTTTCCTCTCATTTCTCATGCACTCAGGCTGGACAGGGCTGAGCTGCTAAAGCCATCTCCACCAAATCAAACTGCAGGACATCTGCTGTAGCGTTCAGCAAAAGTGAAAATCAAGACTTGTTTTGATCTGAGTGAAAGAAGAAACCAGGTGCTTCAAAAGGACGACAGAGGAGGGACTAATGCCTGCTGTATGTTTACATGCTATTACAAAATTACCCGATCCATTACAAAACTACCTGACAGGGACATTTGTGGATTAATAAGGTTTGTTCAAGTATAAGTACTACTTTTTCCAAAATACAATGGAGTGATCCAGACAGATTTGTGTTAATCAATTATTATTGAGATGTGGGTCCCTGATAGAAAATAGAAAAATAGTGTATACTTTAATTTAAAGATTGTACCTGAAGGGTTTGCCTATGTTCTCTCATGACAAACATCTAGACCCAAATACATGATACATGGGAATACTTATTTGCTATGGGTTTATTGCCTGAGCAAATCAACGAGTGAAGCACTAAATTCTATTAATCTGAAGTATATGAAGTATATAAATCTCATTTTGTTTGTAAATGACAGGTGACCAGTGAGCTCCTCATTTCACATGCGTGACTGAAAAAAACAAATCTGAGCACATGATCAGGCTTGGTCAGGCTTGAGATGCAGCGGAGGGCGTGGGGACCAAACTGATATGAATCTGTATAAAAATACAGAGAGATATCATTCTGGATTTTCCAGGCAACTGTCTTTGATGATTCTATGGGTTTGAATAGAGTACTTAGTTAAATCATATTCAACAGAGTGTTTGTATGAATTAATATGGGGATGACAACATTATGTAAATAGTGGCCATACTATACACTCATCTCTAATACATGAGAAATCTTGTGTATAGAATGTACAGAGAGAACCAGCCTGGATCCTAGACAAACACTAGTACTTATTATAAAGTTGTCATAACAACCATAAATTCTGACCAAGATGATAAAGAAGATTTGCACCACTGAGAATTCATAATGACCTAATGACAGGAGCTTTGGAACATACATCTGATCCTTTCTGTTATCAGAACACCATACATACACCATAATATACTGTATATATTGTATTTGATTGCACACTTGAAAATGATTTGGAATTTCTGACTCTATGGTCAATTTACCCAGCCCTGATATGGGCCCCAGTCTCTGTGAATTGAGTGCTATGGGGTAAACAGGCCCATATAAAGGACTGTAGTCTGGGATTTATGACACGCGCCTGTATTTAGACATAAACACTACACATATAACTCAGATCACATGTGCCTGTATCTGACTCAGGGCTGGTGTTTTATTTGAGATATTTATTACAGTCTGTTCAGCTGCAGGGCCAACAATATCACTGCTATATCACTGTTAACTAGAGGCACTAAGGTCTCTGCATTAAATCAACACTATTTCTGAGGATTCTGATATTTTTATGAAGTCATATTTTACACATTATTAATTTAGGTGGTTCTTTGTTCTTATTGCCTTCAGTACATGTATAATAACAACATTTGCTGCTGTTTTTGAATAGAATTGATGGCAGCACTTAAAGCAAATACAGTAAATAAATACAATTCATAATGAGCAAAGTGTTTCTTAAAGGGACCATTGTGCTATGTTCTCATCTATGTTATAATGTTGTTTTCTCACCAAAAACATACCTGGAGTTGTGTTTTGTTTTATTCACACATGTTTAACAAATCGTGCATATTTAGGTTGTGCTCTTCTCTCAAACAGAAAACACTCTGTTCCACCCTGTGATGCCATGTTGTAATGCTGGAGTACTCCACTGTGTTTTAAAGTCCATACATCTTCATGAGAATCATTTGGATCATTTCCCATTTCTACTAAACAAAAGGTAAGAGGTTGCTGCTAACTTTCAAAACTACTGCTTCATGACATCTCAAGGTGGAACAAATCAGCTTTGGAGATGTAGACAGACCAATAACAAAGGGTTAATCAAACGTGTGCATGAATGAAACAAAGCACAGCTCTGTGTATGTGATGACATGGTATTACAACATTCAAACATGGTGTAAAGTTCACAAGTCTTTAATCAATCAGAGCCTTTAAGAAATATTCAGATTTATTAAAAGGTTAAGGTTAGGGCATTAAGCCTGAATTATTCTTAATATTTGTTCATTAGAAATAATAATAGAAATGATTTTAAAGGCTAATTCAGGTGCTCGTATTCTAAAGTGCCACATGCCACAGTGTACATTGTGGAGAATATTCACCAGCATGTACTGTGTGGATCACTGCTCTAGACAGAGTCCACTTGTTGTTTGAAGAATGGGTCAAATGTACGAATAATTTCCCAACATAGATTTAAAAGTCCCAAGAACTTTTTTAGAAGATAAATGTTTTCAGCAAATGATAAAAATGGATAAATGTTGGCACAAACAAAAAGTTGGCAGATTTATGTCAAAGATGTTTAGAATAACCCCTGCTTTAAGGCCACTGTTGTCACTGCAGTGGGTGGGCTCTTGGGGACCTATCTCCAGATTGTGACCACAAACTTAGACAGGACTGCTTAGCTGGAGGATACATCTGCTGTTGTGTTGGGTTTCAGATTACTTCACAACATTTATAGGTCAAAAGTATTTCTAGAGCTCATATTACGTTCTTTTCTGATTTACTTTATAATGTTTAATCACAAATGTAGCCGGATACAACCTAGCCGGATACAACCTACATATTCAGTTCTTAGTCCTTCTGAAACAGAAAACACTCTGCTCCACCTTGTGATGTCATGTGATAATAAAGGAAGTGCTCCACTGTGTTTTTAACCTCCATTCATCTTCATTAGAATCATTTGGATAATTTCAGCCATGGAATTTCCTCTATCTACTAAACAAAAGGTAAAAAGGAAGCTGCTAACTTGAAACTTATCACGTCATGACATTACAGGTCAAACAGAACATTTCTGAGTTTTGGAGCTGTAGACAAAGACAAAGCTCATAAGAACATATTTTGCATAATATAGGACCTTTATTACAGATACAGGAAGCTAAAATTAATATTGTAAAATGCTGTTTTAGGTTGTAATGAAGTGGGTCTATAGTTACTAAAATAAATGATCAGGGTCCACATTTCTGAATGTACCTTTTGGATATTTCATGCCAACAAATGAATAGTGAACTGGAAAAATTGGCTTTTGTCCCCCTCCTGGGAGTATGACATCACATGCATCCTAAAATCTGAAAACCACCACATTTCCAAATTCGCCTTGACTTGGCTTGCCTGTATGTAGCTTTCATGTTTTTCCATTTTATAAAAAAAAAATCTTAAAGAAACCAAGAAGGGAATTAACAGATGTAGTGAAAGAAGACTTAAAGGTGCACTACTTTCCTCCATTGGGATTGCTGTGACGTGAATGTTTCACAATTATGGTATTAAATTTATCTAGCATGTATTTCATTACAAATGTCTTTCTTGGCCCAAAATACCTTGTATTAAACATATATTCTCTGTGTGAGCAGGCTCAACTCTCCACAGATTTTACCTGTAACTTGGCCTGGTGGAGACCCCTGCTATTCCCAACAGAGATTGATAAGTTTAATGCCATACTGATGAACATCAAAGCAAAACAATAACATCTCCATGGAGACAAGGAGATTGAGGGTCCTCAACCAGAAAAGTTACATATTGCACCTTTCAAGTAGATCTAACCCGATTTTTCAATGCTATTAAGCATGTTACAGTTTTGTTTTGTTTTGTTTTGTTTTGTTTTTCTTTGTTTTTTTTTTTTTTCCTTTTTTTGCAATGATGACCCCAAAAGCAGAGAAGGAGGCAGGTAAGTGTTAAGGGTTTATTTACAGGGTTGCAGTCTGAGGTGACGGAAGCTGACTGAAGTCAGGCTGGTCTGATAATTGTAGCAGTGGCACAGACTGGATGATCTGAACACAGGATAAGAGTTAAGTAATAGCACTGGTAAAAAAATAAAATAAAATTAAATAAAATACACTTCAGAGAGCAGAGTACTACTGCATGAGACAAAATTATCTGGCAGTGAAGAAAAGGCAGGCTGGGGTTTTATACTAGATTTGATCCAGGATGAGCTGCAGGTGGAAGATCCAGCCACACCCCCATCACACACCAGCTCTGCAGAAAAAGGAAACACAAGGGGAGGGAGAACAAACATTATCACCAAAAACAGTTTCCCTTCATCATTTACTCACCTGAATTTGTATTTGGACTGATTCATGCACGTTTGAGCAATCTTTATTATATAATATAAATGAATAAATGAAAAATAGCATAAGGTGCTTTGTTATGATGACATTTTTTGCAACATCAACTCCCACAGGGCACCACAGTTTTCTAACGCAGAAATCAGTAGACTTGTTTCTTTTACTATTTTATATCAATATTATGACTTAAAATGTCCAAATTATAAGATTATAATCCACGAGTTTCATAGATTATAGCTATATAGCAAACATCATAGGTCGTCTTTAAGTAGTGGAATGATTTATGTTAGGGGAAAAAAAACAACTCCATTTTACAAATGAAGTGGAAAAAAATTTCAGTGTTGGCACCAAACTTACAATGTATCTCTAACGGGAAATGAAAACAGTGAAAGGGAAATAAGAGAACTCTGAAAATTTAGAATAAGCTTTGCGGTTATGATGCCTGGAAGTCAGCAACCAACAAAACAGGAAAACATTTGAATTATTATTTTTTTGCTCACATTTTGACTGCTCCAGCTGCTGCCTTCTACTGCCATAAGGAAAGGCCCATCCCAAGCACAGGAAGTAGAGATTTCTTTCCTCTCAGTTCGGAGCACGTAGTGACCAACCGCGGAAACTGTTTATTTTGGGAGAGAAAACTGCTCCTAATGAAAAGCAGAGATGGGCGTTTTAGAAAGACTTTTTCTCTCAAAACAAATGAACGGGTGCTACCTGATCCACGCCACCTGATGCGCTTACTTAATAATGCCGCCATATTGGATTTTTCTGTTTATTTCTTAGCCCACCTTTGAGTAATGAGACATGTCATTATGAGCAAGACTTATAAATTTTCCTACATGCCAAACAGGAAATCATATTTGGTTTTACTTGCTTCAGTTAGTCAGCGATTTCAGTTAAACGTTGACATATTCTTCCATTGTGCTTGTTGTTTCAGTGTGGGTAATAGTTGAGCATGCCAAAAAGTCAAATTATACGCTTAATTATACGTACAGGCCATATGTTTCTGGGTTGTTTTAAAGACATTTTTGGGAAAGTGCTTTGTCATGGGTTGTAAATTGCCTGTGAATTCTGGTGTAGATGTATAAAGCGCAGACCAAACTGGACTTACTGGTGGTGATGACAATGATAAATATCTGACTGACTGCTAGACTCTGGTGGCAGTGTTTTTCATACTGCGTCTAGACTGTGCTCACATGTTTCACAAACATAAACATGGTGATAAATCAGATAAATAAAAGAGGAACACAGGCAGACTGCACAGGGTGAGTTAGCTGTGTGTTGACATAGTGTGAAATGGATGGAACATGACTTTTCAAGATGTGCAGCTGAGTAGGAATACAAATGCTTATCATGGATTCAGATTTGTTTTAGGTTTTTTTGTGTTTTAGCTTTCTACCATGTTATAATATTGTTCCCTCATCAAAAACAAACTTAAAGAGGTTTAAGATGTAATCCATGCATGTTAGAGCAGTGGTCCTCAACCTTTTTAGCTCCTCCGACCGGTTTTACGTATGACAATATTTCGAGGACCGGGGGCTATGGCGGCATGGCATGGTTTAGACCTGGTTTAGTCCTGGTTTAGCCCTTTTTAGTCCAGTCCTGTTTTAATCCTGTTTTAGTCCTGGTTTTAGACCTAAGCTAAAGATGTTAATCTTATGTACCATAACTTCTTGGGTTCTTTTTAAAGACAATACAGTAAAGTGTATTTACTTTGTTGACATGTTTCGGCTGCTAGCTGCAATCCATCTTCAGAACTGTCACCGGTGTTGGTGGTGACGTGTCGTATATCAGCTGTTGTATTTCCTGTAGGCGTGGTCAGCCTGATGGACCTGGCAGGTCACTCAGACTGACCACGCCTCCCGTCACCCAATGTTCTCTGGAGGATGGTGTCTCAGGTGTGTGAAAGGAGGAACGCTCCATCATCACGGTTAATTTTGTCCGTGCCTCATTTCCTGATTTCAATGCCCTCCCTGATCCAGCATTTGAACTTGTTGTTTTCTGATCCAATGACCCGAGCCCCGTCCCAATCCATACTGTGGTTATTTCTTTTACAGTATTCTGTATTGGATCAGTGATGACGGAGCGTTCCTCCTTTCACACACCTGGGACACCCTCATCTAGATAACATTGGGCGATGGGAGGTGTGGTCAGTCTGAGCGACCTGCCAGGTCCATCAGGCTGACCACACCTACAGGAAGTAACTACAGCTGATATACGTCATGTCACCACCAACACCGGTGACAGTTCTGAAGATGGCTTGCACTAGCAGCCGAAACTTGTCAACAAGGTAAATACACTTTACTGTATTGTCTTTAAAAAGAACCCAAGAAGTTATAGTTTTAGACTGGGTTTTGTTATCGTTTAGTTCTGTTTAATTCCTGGTTTTAGTCCTAGTTTAGTTCTGGTTTAGCTCTGGTTTAGAGATGTGTATGAGAGGAGCAGGTTTGCACTTTTGCGATACCAAATGACCCACGGCCCAGTACCGGGTTGGGAACTCCTGTGTTAAGAGTATTTTTGTGATCTGTCCTGGGCCCTGTTCAAACCCTCCTTATGGTTTGCTGCAAGATTCTGTGCAATGCTCAGTCTACATCCATGCTCCCACGTGACAATTTTCACATAAAAATATACAAAATTGTACACAACAATTCAACAAACCTAATGCAATGTGCAGTATTGGGATGCACCTTTCCATGTTGAAGAGTAGCACCTTTTTAAAAAAAAAACCTTTCTAGGCGGCTCTTTGATGAATGACCAAAATGGTGCCCTAGTATATTCTAAGCAGGTGGTTTCGGAGAAGAGGGGCCTTATTTATGCTGTGTTTGCATCAGAACGGACATTTGGCGCTAAAGTGATGTTTTGTTCTGACTTTCGCTTGAGGCACTTTTATCCCAAAACTAACCCTAAAGGGAGACTATACAAACAGAGCACTCATAAACATTGTGGTATAAATAGTGAGTAGTATAACCGCACAGTGCAGTGAATGAAATGACCTTGTATGGCCTGTATCTTTGCAGACGGTCTTGTGCTGTCCAATGATCCTGGTTTTGGCAGTGAGCCGTGGCAGTGGTCAGAGGCTTAGAGGAGATCAAACACTGGATTTAACCAAAGACGACAGACCACAGTCAATTAGGCTTGTGAGCATAGGCATCAGCTGACTGGGATCACACCGCAGTCATACAGCTCAGGGCAGGGCAGAGCAGCAGCTACTAGGGGATTACAACTCATCTGCACAAAGATATGATCTGATAGAGAGGATTATGCTGTGTACCTTGCTTGTTAAAATACTTGCAAGAGGACTGCCAGAAAACATTTTGTGGTTTAGTGGTTATATCCATTCGTCCACCAATTCAAAGGTGTTTCAATGCCAGCTCAGACCAGTGCATGCTGTTATTGTGTCCTTGGGCAAGACACATTGCTCTTGTATGAATGTAGTGAGTGTTCATGAATTCATTGCTCATGGTTGGAAGGGCTAACGGTACAGACTGGCAGCCTCGCTTCTATCAATCTACCCCGGGGCTGCTTTTGTCCTGAAGTAACTTGCCATCACTGTTGATGAACTTTTGTGATCCGCATCAGTAATGCATTAGTATCATCATTATGGAGGAACACAATTTATCTTTTAAAACACTGAGGTTGTTTATATAAAAAAAATGATCTGACACCATAAGCACTGATGATTCCTAATCAGTCCACTGCTATAGGCACTAAGCTATTACAACTGTTAAACCACATTAAAGATACTCTCTGAAGGGGGGTACCTTAGCCTGATTCATCTGACGGTTTCACTTCGAAACCATCTGATGTGGCAGCATGAGGATTTGTTTGCTCGACAGTAGGCAGGTAAATTTTTTTATTTACCAATCGTTGCTATTTGGTCATGACATATGTACTGTGCTAAACCTGTAGGAACAAGGGCAATAACGTCTTTCTGCTTGATACAATTGACCAAAAATTCAGTTTTTTCTGACTTTAAATCCTGGATCTTGGATATTGGGAATCATTGCCAACACATAATATATGGCTTCGTCTACATCCATCACCGTTTTGTTTACTGTTGTGCTGTACCACAAAAAGGGACCCAGTCATGGCTTCAAAGTTCTTCGCTGATTGGCTGGTGCGTGGTCTACAACTTCCAGGGTTCTTGCAAACCGCCCAGTGCATTCCAATTCTTGACCTAGTTGGTGGAGAGAAATTAAATTGATTAATTGATTGATTCATTTTTATTTCAAGTTTGTGCCCAGAGAGAAACAACAATCATGTATACTACATATACATTGTAAACAACAGAAAAGCACATTTCTCGAAAAGGGGTGGGAAGAAGAAAAATGTATATGAACCCACCCCTGTTTATGACATAGTTTCAAAATTTATGTGACCATGTGATTAATTGACCAGGGGCACTTGGTCAATTAATCACACTTGGTGACTTGGCACTTGGTGGTGCAACCTGGCAAGGGGAACCTGCCTTTCTCCATGGAAATAATATTGAATGTTTCACAGTATGGCATTACACTGCATTTATTCAATTACAGTTGTTTTTGTTGCCAAACATACCATGAAAAACAGGTATTCTTACAGTGAATTGATTCACCTCCACAGATTGGGCCCATGACTTGGTCTGGTCACATCAGTTTTCCTTCTTGGAGAGAGACAGGTTTAATAGCACAAGGTGGAGAATTCTAGGAAAAATAACAGCATCTCCATGGAGACAGGCTGATGACATATTTCTAACTCCATAAAAGTTACATAGTGCACCTTTAACAGACTTTATATCTTATAACGTATTACATTTACTTAAAACACAGTTCAGATTTGCCTGACCCCATTCAAGGATACACATAATCACAATAATCACTACATAATGACACCACTCCATTAACATTGAGAAAAGTCGGCCTCATTGCTTTCACATTTTTTCCGAGCCCAAAACAAGCAGAATGGTTGGCAGTGTTGCTGAGCAGAGCTGTTGTGGTCCATTACGTTTGCATTGGCACTTCCACTGGATGCTTACTGTGTCAAACATGTTTCCTCCCTTTAGCATGAGCCATGTTTCATAAGTACAACCAGCCCAATACTCTGGACCAGGTACAAGCTAGCTTTTCCCACCCTCTGTAAAAGGCGTCATTGAAGGAAGACTATTTATTTCATGTTTGGATATTTATTCTTGTTGGCTGCACTTTAATTATTCCAGTCTGTGCATGGTGGTGGATATTTTGTGTTGTAATGCTTTGTTTGAATCATTTGTGTTGAGATTCAGCTTTAGTTGTGAACAAGCTAATAAAAAATAGAGATTGGCAAAGGAAGATGCATGTTATCACTGTGGAGTGGGTGGCCAGATGAGGTAGGGTGGGAGTAGTGAAATAAACAGGCATTGATGGTCGTCATTTTGGGATTGGGCAGAGGCACAAAGCTTTGGTCATTCTGGGTGGAGGACAGGGTGTTGTTTATTAAGATGTAACAGTTGGAAAGCATGGCAATATGTATATAATAGTGACTGATAATTATAGGGCACACTGTTTACTCTTCTATCTCTATATCAACTAGACAAAACACTGAGGTGACATAGCAAAAGAAAAATGCATTCTGTCTAGACAATGTGTACTGAGCCAAATGACTTCTTTAGTTTTGAAAAGTTTCTGATAAACGTTTATCTTAAAATATCTGTCTGAAGGAAGGATTACTTAAACAGAAACTGACACACCCTCTTTGTTTACGGTAAGAAGTATGTTATTATTAGGTACTTGGTATTAATCAGTTCATATTTTACAAAACAATAGAAGAAAATACTTGGATGAGTAGCCAGGACATACAGTATTTGGTCTTTATGGTTAAACTTAAAGAACAAATATTACAGCCTTTGATCTTGAGTAGGCTTCCTGTTTTAGAGCTTAAAATAATAGCTACCTTGTTTCTAGAGGTGCTCTCCAATATTGGGAACTGGGGTTCAGATGTCTGGTAGCTAGGTGGGAATTACTTTTCAATTAAGTCCCAGGTAGGATCAGCTACTGTTTCTGACATCCTAACAGAAGCATGGAATGAACACAATTTGCTTCGATTTGCTTTTATTTATGGACTTAAAAATAGAGCACGTTCCAAATTTTCACCTTCATCAGACAAGCATGAATAAAGTATCGAGCTTCAGGCATGTTTTTGATGATGGAATAATGTTGCATAATTTGTGTTTTTTAATTAATCAGAATCATTATTTGATTACTGGAGAAAGTTCAATCATCAACTGAAGTTAAACGTGGAAAATTCTTACTGGAATGGCTCTCAGGCATCGGTTCAATGAAGCTGCAGCCCAAGAAAAGGGAACATCCAAAATAAAAGCAAAGCTGTATTTATTATCTGATGATGCATGGCCGCAGCACTGTGTTTATTTACACACTTATTCCAGGAAATGTACGCTATTTGTGTGTTCTTAATTATAACCGGGACATTGAAGTCAGACTGAGTGGAAGAAAGACAGTGACTAGATCGACGGAATACAAAACATTTGTGGAACAATAATTGGAAGAAAATGTGAATGAATTCAGAGCAGATGTTTCTTTGATTTGTGATTAATTACAAGTGAAGAGGCACAAGATTTGCCAAAAAGTCTTTGAACAAACAAGAGAAATATTAGTTATTATTATTTTAAACAGACTTAAAGGTCATATGTTACATAAAATCCACTTTTATGTGCTTTTAACCATGTTTTATACAACTATGCTCCCTCATCAAGAGTTTGCCCAGACTTTAATTTGAATATTTTGTTGAGTCATATTTCATTCTGTGTTGTCCTGCTTTTGAGGTTTATGTGCTCAGAACATTTCAATTATCCCTTGCCCCTTATCTCCGCCCCCTTCTCAGTACTTCTCTGTTTTGTAATTATTCCGGATAAACTGACTCCACGACAGAGAAATTTTAATCTGTTGATTGATATACAGTGACCTTACAGTTTAAATGACATGTAAAATCTACACAACTTATAGTTATAGTTGAATACAAAATACACTAAAAATGTTATAATATTCTTACATTTTACATGTAGAGAATTGCAAATTTGACAGGGCTATTTGATTTCATGGTTTAATAGTTTTCCTGACGACCACACAACGTCCAGTGAGCCATGAGCTCACTAAAATAACAAAAAGCCTAATGAATACATGGTGTCTTGAGATGACAAAAACTCTCATACTCCAATACATAGTTCAGCCTCGTTAGTTTGTGTCACCTTTCTTTCTTTTTTTTTCTTCTTCTTTATCACACTGCACACAGCTGTTGACAGTCTGTGGTTTGAGTCATCTTCCTGTCACTGTACTACATATGTCTTTCCCCTCCCATTACAAACCAGGAGTGGAGCATAAAAAAAGTAAAAGTATCACATGAAAATTCCTACTTAGGTAATGAAGTACCAGTTTAAATATTTACTTCAAAGTTTAGAGTGAAAAAGCAAAACATTTCAGTCTTCAGATCAGTTTAATTTATTTTAATATCAACAAAATGAAGCACAAAAGTAAAAGTATAATGCTTCAGTACAATTTTTAGGTATCTGTGCTTTACTTCAGTCAGTTTTACAGTGGATATTTTTTACTATATTCCACTACATTTGTACTTCCTACTCTACTCCATTTTAGATCTGGACTGAAAAAAAGTAAAAAGTACTTTTCATGGCAGAAACTTATTTTTAGCTCATTTAATTTGACTTAAAAATGGAATCTCTGAAATCTGCTAAATTCATTTTCATCTATTTTATCCTTTAATTGCTCTAAAAATCGCTGCAAAATACTTTTACTTACTTACTCTTAAAGTTTTAAACAGGTACTTCAATACCTTTACCGAAGAAGATTTTACTTGAGTAATCTTTTATCCATGTATCTGTACTTTTACTTAAGTAACAAAATTGAGTACTTCATCCACCACTGAATACAGCAAACACCTTTCAGTACTATATCCACATAGCATTCCCTAACACAGAACAGCTATATTTCTGGACCATACTTCAAACTGCGAGTCATCAGTCATTATCAGTTGTCTGTAAACCCTTCAAACCAAACTGAGATGTACAAGTGCAGTGAGCTGGCGAGATTGTTGTCTAGACTGTCTGTGCAAAGATGTCATCACTTCACACACAACTATTCTCTCTTTGGTATCAATTATTCTGCTTCAGGACAATATATCAAACTTGAGTATGTTTTTGTTTGTATTTAAGTAACTATTAAGCTCATGTTTTATATTTCTGTTCAGATATTTTGGATGGGTTTCTTTACAGCTGTTATCATTACACTGGCCTACTTCTCCTGTCTGCTATAAACATATTATCCTAACACCTTTGGGTACAAATTGCTCACTACTTTTATAGAACAAATGACAGGCTTTTTACGGTGTACATGTCTGTCGTATTCAGAGTCTTTATTTCCACTCTCCAGTTCCAATGTACTGGCAGTGAGGGCTGGCCAATCGTCAAAGCAATGAACACGACTTGGACTGCTTCACAATGGGCCTGAATTTTCTCATTTTCCTTTGTACCTGCCATATTTAATTAGTTCTCAATATTTATGTAAAATGTATTTCTCTGTGTGAATGTATTGCGAGGTAAAACTGTTTCTTATGAGGATTTTCTAATTTGTTCGTATTATGGCTACAACGACAGAATTTGGTTGTGACAAAACATAAAATATAGACTCCAAACTTGAACAATGAAGGCAGGAAAGCGTACATATACAGCAAAAGACACCAAAGGGGTTGTGCAATGAACAAATTACGGAAAACTGACTGTCGTGTCCTTGAGCAAAACACTTCACCCACCTCACCTGTGTGGATATGTATATTCCAGGGATGTCAAACATATGGCCCGGGGTCCGTATCCGGCCCTCCAAGACCTCGGCTGATTTTCTACTCAAATATTTTAATTATATTTTCTATTAAAATATTGGTAATTTTCTGCGGTGCTGAGCATAGCAGTGTCTCCAGTGTCTCTGTGCGTGGCCCCTCCCACCAGAGCTGCACAAATGAAGACTTGTCTCTTTCCAAATACTCTTAAAAGGACGATCGTTTTGACTGTTGACCGTGACACCCTCATCTGCAAAATGTTAAAAATGAGAAAAGTGGAGCCGAGTGCAGGATTTTACAAGAAAAAATTTACTTATTCCTATTTGCATACAAGTTAATGTTAAAACATTGTGTTGAAATTGCAAGTTTCAGGTTGTTCATAATATTATTATATTTAGTAAAAGAAAGAGTTCATCAATTAAAAAAGATTTCTGTAATAGATTAGAGTTTCTCTGCACAAATATTTGAACTTATTGCTATTTTTGGGGTATATATGTCATGAGTTTTCTGATCTGGCCCCTTTGGGATCAAAGTAGGTTGATTACGGCCCAAAATGAGTTTGACACCCCTGGTATATTTGGTAATGGATATCATAACTTCTTCCTTTGCACCGGTCAATACATTCTTCAGTGCAGTGAGTATGAGACATTTCTTGTAGGAATTCCCTATTTTTTTCTGGCCACAACACAAAAATCAAAACCAAAGTCCAAGCTTAAACAATGGAGGGGAGATACCATGCACCAGTTACATATACATACGACTCCAAGATGAAAAACTGTCCTTCTACAGCTAATCAAGATCAAAATAAATAGAAATACAAATGCATACATCATCTGTTGGGTCCCTTGGCAAGACACTTCACCCTCCTCACCAGTGTAATCATGCATGTTGAGGCTTTTAAATGAGAATATTCCTTTGCACTCGTCAGTCATATTGAATTAGTCCTGCATCTTTAAAATTAATTTGTTTTTATAAATATGTGCCTCAGATCAGTGGTGCACTAAATGTTTCTACAGTTTATTCTTGCACATCTTTAATAAGGCTTTTGTTCAGCCCACCCCACACTTGGCCTGTATCCACAACACCTCCCCTCACTCCTGGCTAACTTTCATGTGGCAGCCCCCTCTCCTTCCACTGCCCTCTGATTCTCTCCCACTTGCCCTTTGACCTTTCCGTTTCAATCCATATTTCTCCTCCTCTGTGAGTATCTGTTTACATCTTGTTTGGTTGGGTCCCCACGGCAACCAAATCTGGGCCTTTCTGAGTCGGAGCGAGTGGAAAGGCAGATGAGTCCAAGCCAAAGAAAGAAGAAAGAAAAGAGTTTGCAGATCCAGAACACTCTCCAGGCACAGCGCAGAGAAGCATGTGTCTGGGAAAGCCAGGGCCGGTCTCCACTTTGGTTTTTGAGGTTTTAAATGCACTCATGAGAGAAGAGAGAAGATCACAAACACAGGAATAGGGACAAGGGCCAAGGATTCGTGCTGGAGATTCCATTGGCTCGAGTTTCAATATTAAACTATGTCTGGAGGGAAGAGATACACTTTTTGACTCATAGTTCTGCAGAAATTAGTGAAGGTTCTTTGGGAAATAAATGCATGTTTTCAGTCTGTCTGGAAGCAACATTAGACATTTGGACATTCTGTTTTACAAGTAAATTATGTCAAAGTGAAGAAAAACTAAATTATTAGTGTCTCTAGTGGATTCATTCTCTTAGGCAGTTTTCAAGTATTCCTATTGTCACGAAACTTACATTATAAACGTGATTCTGATGCAAAGGAAAAGGAGATTTTGGTGCCACAATGATGATTAAAAACACAAACTGTTTATCAATGCCCAATTCTGTTAGATCTTAAAAGTTAAACAAAGATGGGTTTGATTAGAGAAGGGAGACTGCTGGGAATACTAGGCGCCATAGTGGGGCAGCAGTGACTACAAACTGTTTAACCCTTAGGCAAGACACTTCTACCACCATGTCTAATACAAATGTAGCTAGTACAATAGTAATGACTGTAAAGCCCTTTTTGGGTTTCCTGGAAGGCATTTGTTATCCAAAATATTAGTAATATCTTTGACTGGTTCTGATATGGATCATAAAACTTAATTTTTATCAATTAAAACTAAAAGGATTCATTATTAATACTTGTTGAAATGGATATCTAATTTCGATTATATTTTCAGTATCATTAGAATCTGGATATCAGTTATTCACCATCCTAACCCTCTAACCCAAAGTGTAAATAAAAAGAAAGTAATGTGTGCATGCAACAAAAAGCAAATCCCTATTCACTTTAATTCATGTGAGACCATTTCGAATCAGTTAATTTACAAAACCAAACAACAAATAAAAGAATAATAACAATTGTATTCTAATTTGGACTGAAATCAAACTGAGCCCAGCCCCGGACTGGCCCAGTATGACATCATATTCTCCCATAGACCAGTGCAGTGGTGGAGCTCTGTGGTAGGTCCTCATTCACGTTTACTGCACTTTCCAGTGTTTCTGCTCCACACAGGAATAAACCAGGAGGAGGAAACACAAGTGCCTATTACTGCAAAGGTCAGGGCACAGTTACGTCTGATGTTTGAATGAACCCTGTACATGTCTATTTTACGAGTGGTACTTTCAATATACATTTATATACTGTTTCTGCAGCGCCAAGATCCGAGTGAACCTTTGAAGTGAGTATGCTATTTTGAGGGTTGTAATGTGCACAGATTTTTGATGGATTTTAGACAATATCGGTGGACTTTAAACCAGCCACATAAAAACACCACATTGAAATTGGAAGTTAACTGATCTAAAGATAGAACTAAACCAGGACCAGAATAGAACCAAACCAAAGTCAGAATCAGAAGTAAACCTAGGATCAAACCAGAACCAAAGCTAACCTTAAAAACAACATCCACCTTACAACAAAACTGCTCTTTTTAAAATTGAAAACAACCATTGACTTAGCAGCTTACACATGGAAGTTACTGTATACATACTGTTACATACTACATTCACTGGCTATTTGATATATTACTACTGAAAAATGGTGTGGAAGCAGTAATGTGCTTTAGCCACACTTCCATATAATCTATAACCTATTTCAGCTATATCAAGTTTTTTAAAATTGCAGCAAGTCTGACAATTTATAAATCCAATAAAACTACAGACAACTATAATACATCATGCCTGCCTGTCTGTCTGGAAAATGAAAGACAGAAAGGCGGGGTTGAAAAGACCAAGCCAAAACTTTAAAAACCCAAATAACCAAAAGAATTATTTTTCCTGCTCCTGCTTTTCTTCCTACTTTCAGCATGGGATATGCACAATACCCTGCATATGTTCAGATGTATATGGTAGCCTTTGGGAAAGGCTCCCATTACTCTCTGTCACTGTGTGAAGCTGACCAGGTTTCACTAAGTGGATTTTAATTCTTTCACAACAGCACCATAATGGTTTAAGTGCAACACATGTGAAGGATCTGCAGAATTACACTTGCTTCAGGTTACACTAGAACCAAATTAACCAGATCTGGGAGACATATTGATTTATTTCATGTGTCTTGGTACATCAAGAATTAAGATACAAAACTAGTACTGTAAGTTTTGAGATCGAGCTATACTCTCATATACTTCTTTCTTTCTTTCTTTTTTTTAAACTTTTCTAAATAAGCAGATGTTGTATGAAGGAAGGTACAGAATACCATGTAGTACAAATGTATAAAATATTAGCATCCAAAATCATATTTCCAAGACTTTCGCTCAAGCTATCGTCACTTAGTCCAAAAACAAGATGTACAACTGACTGAGGAAAAAGGCCAAGACACTTTAATCGCCCCCTTGTGGCTTTATGCAGTATTAATCATTTCACCCATGAGCGTCCTGTGGTTCTATTGGACGAAAGTCAAACATAAATGTAATATACCTCTAGTAAAAGTTTGCCAAATATCAATGTTTATCAGTGGTGTATCTGCTCAGAACATGATTGAGATTGGCGTTTATAATGACACACTGCTGTGACTGTAGGCACTGGGCCAGTATAAGCACATATTGCCAAAATGAGTGTGTACAGATTGTTCAAATGTTGTGCAAAGGCAAATGGATTTCAGGTTTTGAAAGTGGATTGTATGAGTGATTGTAGATACACTTCTTGAAACTTTGCACTCAAAAAGATATTGTTCAGGTTAAAGAGGCACTATGTATGTTTCTGGTGCCATTTGTGTGTTTCTGTGGAGATGTTATTGCCTCACCTGAAATGTTCCACAGCATGGCTTTAAATTTTTTTACAGCGTGGAGAAAAGCTGGTAAGAAACGATTTAGAATGTATGCAAGGCAGATAAGTTTAATATAACACCCAGTAACATCCCATGTAAAGCAGTGCAAAAAGGAGACATACACCCCATCAGAAACATTACAAAGTTCATCACAAAGAAAATATCAGTCAATCATTCCAACTTTATTTATAAAGTCATTTAAAACACTCAAGGTGACCAAAGTGCTTCACATTAAGATTAACACAATATAAAAATATACAAAACTGAATATGTGGTGGTGACTGTGATTGCAGAAAATTGTAACTGCCAAATCACTGCGGGTGGTTTGTATTGACACACCCTGAGAAAGAAGGGAGCAGCCAAATCAAACATAAAACATACATGGAATCATCCATGCATTTTCTTCTGCTTATCTAGAGTAGAGTTGTAGGGGGACTCTAAGACTTCCTTCTCCAGACCCACTTCCTCTTCCAGCTCCTCCAAGGCATCCCACCAAGGTGTTCTCTCCACCGTGTATAGAAAAGGTGTCCGAGCCACCTCACCTGGCTCCTCTCAACATGGAGGAGCGGTGAGTCATCCTGTATGACTAAGCTCCTCACCTTATCTCTAAGGGAGTGCTCTAATCATCTATGCATTACATTTGGATAGATACAATGACTCATACGTGGTGTGGCATTTCATGAGAAAAGGGGGAATGCAACTGTATTCAAAACCACTTTGTTTGAAAAGCTGTATGGAATTTATTGAAATTGGAATTCTGAATTATGAATTTTGGGTGAAATTACATAAAGTCATACAGGAACATGTGTATTACTCATGCCTTGCTAACATCACCACAGTGGGATAAGGCCCTGGTACACCTCTGACAGTGTTTTGAATACCAGCACTCTAATGCATTTCCTCTGCTCTGTGTCCAAGGGCCTGGTACTCTGTAAAAGTGGAGGCATCTCTCCGGAAGCGGCCTGCTGAGTTTGGCTGTGGTGAGCTGTGAGCTGAAGCTGTCCAGAGCTCTGCTAATACCTGTTTATATACAGTGTTGTGGCTTCAAGGGCCTCGGTCATAAATCAGGGCATTATAAAATAGCCACAGTCATTAGTATAAGCATATTTTATTATTGTTTTAATGGCATATTATGTAACATTTCAGGAGGGGGTACCCATCATTTGTTTCATCAGATTTTGAACTTGAAATGCTGCTGAATTTTTTTGAGTTGATGTAAATTTAAGTGTTCATTTTCAAAGTGTTTTGAATTTAGTATAAAAATGTTATACTTTTAAATATTCAGCACAAATATTTTTAAGCCCTCAAATTCAGCAGTCAAAATTTAGAGTGTAAAATTTGCAGTGAAAAAAATTTGCAGGAAAACTCCAAGATGTCAAGCCCTTAGGAATCAGTTCAAAATGATCCAAATCTAATTTAGTAACAAGCAGGAAATTGTGAAGTGCACCAATCTGATTGGTCAGAATTAGCCCCATCAAAGCCTCATCTCTTTTATTTCTTAAGTGTAAACCTGCCCACAGATGAGAACGAATAGGAAACAGCCTCTGTCCTCCTCACTCACACATGATCGATTGCTTCTGCCTTGACATCTTAGATCTTTGCTGTGAAATTTTTCACTGCAAATTTTACACTCTAAATTTTGAGGGCTTGAAAATATGAATATGAATATATAAAAGGCGATTTTTCTGAATTTGAAACATACTGAAAAAGTGTACATAAAATTTCAGCAACAAAAATTGCAGAATAAAAACAATGCAAAGTGTTAAGAAGAGTAAACAAATCCAAAGTGCGAAATTCAGTGGCATTTAAAATTCAAAATCTGATGGAACAAATGATCTTCCATACACTTGATTGTTGATTATTGTACACAATGTAACTTTTTTCTCCATGGAGATGTTATTGCTTTGCCTGGAATGTTCAACGGTTCTGTGTTATAGTATTCATCTAAATAGAAACATGCAGATTCTTCAACCAAGCCACATTAAAGTTCAGATCTGAGTAGAGTTATCAAAATATTTAGAGTGATGAAAACACTTATAACTAACTAAAGGGAAGCTATATATGTCTAAAGCCATACTGTGGAACATTCTAGATAAAATATTTAAATCTCCATTGATACATGCAGGCATCAAACCCTCCAACAGAAAAGTTACATTGTACACATTTAAAGTTAAACCAAATAAATTAAATTAAATCCTTGTCTGTTTGCAAACACAATGAGTGACAACAGTAAAAGTGTAGTAAAAGACAAGTAAAAGCAATATTATTTTCTTCTTCCAAATAACCATTACAGAGAGAGGGAAAAAATGAATAACAGGTCAATCAGGATGCAGAAAGTTACATAAAGGGTGTAAATTTTAAGTAAGGAAATGACTAAAAATGCAAGAAACTGGTCAAAGTTAGAAAACTATTTTACAGGATAAATGTTTACAACCAAAACACAAGACACGGCTGCTCTAAACACTCCGACCAAACCTCACTGTGTCAGCTGACGCGCTTGGAGAACTTGCAGTAAACTTCCTACAAAGAGTTTATGATGCTGCCCATTTTACCCATGATGCTTTTGTTTAATTTTATACAAATCCCACCAGCATATGGGAGACACTGCTCACACTGTTATATAAAGGCTTTATTGCAGCTGGTCCACACCAGTTCAATTGAAAAGTGCAGAAACTCCCTGATGCTTCTGAGCCAACACCCACCATAAACCTACAGCACTGAGTTAGAGATAACAGAGGAGGCCTTGTGTTCACACTGTATCAGAGAAAGTATTTTGTATTGTATAACACAATGGTTTTATTGGTTTGGGGGAAACACCACTCGACTTTACATATATGACTTGACAATTGCTTCTTTTATGATTTTATGGTGATGACCAACCTGTTGTGGTATTGCACATGGAGTCTACAACATGGCCCCAACAGATGACATTATGCTGTACTCTTAGACTGCTATACTCATGTTGGGTTGAGTTGGATTAAAGACAGCTTTACGCTTGTTGCACCATGTGTAATTCAGTTAGTTATCACTAATTATGGGAGAAAAACACACATGCTCTCACCACAAGAGTGAACTTTTCTATTTTTCTTAACCACACTTTTAGGAAAGTAAAGTAGTATTCTGAATGACACCAAATGAAAGGCAGGTAATTTGGAGAAAAACGTGTACTCGTCCAGGGCTGCCCTTTGTCACCAGTTCTAGCATTATTTTTATGGATAGATTTTTTAAGTGCAGTGAGGGGACAGGGGCACATCATAATTTGCTGTTTGCAAATTCTGTTGTGCTAATAGCTTCATCGAACCAGGACCTGCAACATGCACTGGGGTGTTTTGCAGCCGAGTGTGAAGCTGCTGGGATGAAAATCTGCTCCTCTAAATCCGAGGTCATGGTTCTCACGGGAAAAGGTGGCTTGCCCTCTGCAGGTGGGTGGACAGTCTCTGCCTCAAGTGGAGGAGTTCAAGTGTCTCAGAGTCTTGTTTATGAGTGAGGGAAGGATGGAGCGTGGGGTTGACAGGGGGATCGGTGCAGTGATGTGGTTGCTCTATCTCACTGGTGTGGTGAAGAAGGGGTTGAGTTGAAAGGCAAAGCTCTCGATTTACTGGTCAGTCCCCTCACCTATGGTCATGAGCATCTGTTCTGGATGTCTCCTGGGGGTTTTCCTGGGGAGATGTTCCAGGCTTGTCCCACCGGAAAGACGCCCCAGTGAAGAGCCAGGATGCGCTGGAGGGACTTTGGGGTCCCATCGAAGGACCCGGAAGAAGTGTCTGGGGTGAGGGAAGTCTGGGAGTCCCTGCTTAGACTGTTGCCCTCTTTGACCTGGCCCTGGATAAGAGCATGAAAATGGATGGATGGATGATTAAACTTTGTATAATTAATTCCATGGGGCATACAGTATCTTACTTCTTATTGATGCTGTGCAAGCGGAATTGTCTTATTTTATCTTTCCAATCTGTTAACCAAGTACAGTTGAGTGAACTACCCATTGTAACAAAGACATTTCTGTTTTGTGGGGAGCCATCTATCTTCTCTATGTGACTGGAAACGATCCTCCTATCTTCCATATGGTGTGAATGGAACAACACCAAGACACATGCACATTTAAAACATACAGCACAATGTGAAAAGTTGCCTCATGTAGCTCTGGTTTAAAGGCTCTTTTATGTGACTGAAAGAGGCTGTGTGTACGGAGTTGAGTTGCTCTGATGGGAGGTCACTAGGGTGAGTAGGGTCAAAGTTCATGGGGAGTAAAATGAAGGAGTGATTGTACAGTGGACTGAGGAATGAGGGAGTAGGAGTAGTGGAAAGTCAGAGAGCAGAGGAGATGGACAGACCCACTCTGAGTTCAGTCTTTGTTCCTTTATAGATTATTTGAGCATCAGGAGGATTTGGATCTGACTCCAGTGGACACGAGTGGCCCCTAGTGGTGGTTATAGGTATGGCACAAGCAGAAACATTTGCAGGTGTTGTGAATAATAGGCCTAATTTAAAGGTGTACAATGAACCTTTTTGTGTGGAGAGTCCGCCCTCTGCTTGTCTCCATGGAGATGTTATAGATGTGCCTTGTATGTTCCACATGGCGGCAGGTGAATTATTAATCACCATGGAGATAAATAGGTGACACAATCATGCTTAGTTACATGTCATATCTTTGCAGAGGCTTTTTGTGTGTGAAATATACATACACACATACATACATTTAATGCAATTTGGAGGAACATTCAAATATCATTTCCATGGAGACATGCAGACATGTCCCCCCCCCCCACCGGAAAAGTTAGGATATTAAGTCTTTTAGTTGAGGTGCAGCCATATACTGTATAAAGAAGGTGGAAGTTCAGTCTAATGTAAAAATGTTTTCCTGCAAAAAAGTTATGTACTCCATCCTTTGCTTGGTCTTCATTTCGTGCCTATAAATATTCAAACTGCAAACATTTTTTTTTTTACAAAATAAATACTGACACCTACTGGTCTCAGATGCACAACACAGTTACTAGATTTGCTTGCTTCATAAAATAACTTCAAAGTACAAGTTCACACTGCCTCTGACAAGCTGCCCCAGAAGACTAAAATAGTACCTGTTCTAAAAGATAATTCTCAAATGATCTTTATTGAACCTGTCGTTGGTAAGAATTACATTTATCCATAAAACAATATGAAGAAAAAGAATATGAAAAAATTTAGGGGCTATGTATTAACCTCATTAAAGCATCCCGTAGTTAGTACTATAAATGTGAATATAACTACTGTGTGGACAAACGTGATTTGTTTTATTACAATCATTATAGAAACACTATAAAACCCGAACCCTGTAAGGCAGGGGTGTCAAACTCATTTTGGTCCGGGGGCCGTATCCAACCTACTTTGATCCCAAAGGGGCCGGATCAGAAAACTCATGTCATATATACCTCAAAAATAATAAAGTTCAAATATTTGTGCAGAGAAATGCAAATCTATTACAGAAATCTTTTTTAATTAATTAACTCTTTCTTATTATAAGTTTATAATATTATGACCAACCTGAAACTTTAAGAAAAATTCAATTTCAACACAAAGTTTTAACATTAACTTGTTTGCAAACAGGAATAAGTCAATTTTTCTTGGAAAATCCTGCACTCGGCGTCCACTTTTCTCATGTTGGACATTTTTCTGATGAGGGTGTCACGGTCAACAGTCAAAACGCTTTAAGAGCGTTTGGAAAGGGACAAGTCTTCATTTGTGCTGCTCTGGTGGGAGGGGCCACATACAGAGACGCTGGAGACGCTGCTATGCTCAGCACCGCAGAAAATACAATATTTTAATAGAAAATATAATTAAAATATTTTAGTAGAAAATCACCCAAGGGCCACATTAAAAGTCTTATTACTGTATTTTGTACCAATACTATGGTAGAAAACCACATACAGACCTCACTGGGGGAAATGATCGACATGCATTTTTAGGTAGGGGGCAATTATGTCACTGTATTACTAATGCACTTTGCTAAAGCCTGGTAAAAACTTTGAACACTAGAGGGCAGTAGACTACTGTTGAATTGTAATATATGTCATTCTTTTGATGAAACAGCTATTCAAATTACCGTCATTATGTATTTATGATAATGGATTGAAACATTATTTCCTCATGTGGATCATGCATGAATACTTCATGTCTTTTACAGGGTCCAAATGACAATGCTTGATTCATAAAAACTTTACAATGTAAATGTTAAATACCTGCTAACAGTATCCCAGGCCTGTTCCTCCATCTTCTCAGCAAAGGTGTTCACATGGCAATAATATATAGGTGCAGTAGTAGTTGATAAGAGACCTTATAATATGATCAGATTCAGTCTTTATGGGCGTTCACTCTGTATTTAAACGCTTTACTCCAGGGCTGGGTGATATGGTGGAAAAATCTAATTGTGATCTTATCCATAGGACAATACACCATTCATATCCTCAAACTGTGGTTCACACATTTTCAGTTTAATGCAGCTCTATACTCAAACACTTTTCCCAACCCACTGACTCGTATTTCTCAACCCACATAAAGATTTAACCACTTACATTAAGCAGTGAATTTTCTGAAGAAGCACATTATAACATACACATCTTCAAAGCTGGCTCCAAGAAAATTGTGATAAGACTTTTTTTTTTTTGGCTTTTGACTTGTCTGCCAGCACTACTGTATTACTGTATAATCTTAACATGGATAGTGGTTCCAGCAGCATATGAGTTTCTAAGGTGCAAAGACAATACTCCTCCATTAAAAAGACTAACATGAGAGTGCAAGTAATAAAAGAATATTAAAATTGCACCCTTTTGCAACCCAGTGGACCTGGACTTGATTTCCAATCCCCATCTGAGAAAACAGTCTATAACTATATTGTGAAGGAGTGATAACAGAGGGAGCGCAGGAACAGCTGGAGGTCAAAGGTCAAACCCAGAGGTACATTTGAGAAGCAGACACAGGAGAGGACGTATAGATTTACTGCAGCTGCTTGATGGGAACAACAGACCACTGCTTCATAGTTTCCCACACGCAAGACACAGAAAAGTTAGTCAGTATCAGCTTTCGACTTAATAGTTTTTTTGTAATGATATTGAAGTACCTCTTTTATTCTGACCTTGATCATACAATTAGGGCCAAGAGTTGTTTTTAATGATGCACTAATATGAGAAGAATAAAGAAAAGCATAGCCTACGTTTTCCTTTGCAGAATTAACAGTAACTAAACTGTTGTCTATAAAGTAAAGTGTACATAAAGAGTACATAGTTTTATTTTGATTGGAAAAAAGCATAACTTGAGTAAAGTAAATGGTGCATAATTACAGGAAAAAGGCCATGGATTTTCTTCTTGATGTGGACAACAGCCCTGCATTCCTTTCAGGTTTTCCAGACAGGATCCTTCCTTACACCATGAATTGTGACAAAGGAGATATTTAATTTGTCACCTAAAAAAAGTTCAAGCTTCTTCTTCAGCTCAGTATCTTGGATGAGCTGCAAAACGTATTTCGCCAAAAAACTTTTGCCCAGCTGATAAATAGCATTTCTCATTTACCATAGATTCTACCTGGACGACTGAGGGATTTTACATACACCATGAATTAGAACTATATGTATACAACATGGGTTATTTAGGTCTTAAGGACGTGTTGAATAAAAGCTCAAGCGTAAGTTACTGGGAGGAAACTTGTACTCTTTTCTCAGTTAAGGAGGAATTGCTGAAACAAACAAAAAATATATCAAAAATACAAAAACATAGCATTTGAAGCCTAAGTATGCAAAACAGCATCCGATCAGAATTTAAAATCGTCCTCAAAGTCATTCCAACCAATCATGAGTACTAATTTATCCAAAACCAAAATTGATATAATTTTTCTCATATGTCTTAAAGGAATATTTCTGTGTAAAAGCATTTTCAACATTTCAACATTTTCAAATACTTACGCGTCTATCCTCATCATCATCTCCAGTGCTGACACTCCAGTCTCGCCTCTCTCCAGCCCGGCGCAGTCTTCTCAGATTTCACTGAGTAGAAAAGACCTCACGATGCCTACTTAAAAACTTTGTGCTTTTACTTTGAAGCGCGCAGTTCTCCAGACGCAGAAACGCAGCCGACTCCCGGGAGACACACGCGCACAAGATTTACTCTAAAAAAGATACAGAAACACAAAAATACACAACTGTATTGATCGTTGGACTAAACCTTCTTAAAGCTGGATTGATTGTAGTGGATCTTTTATCAACAAGTGGTCGTGACGCGAGGATGGAACTTCAGGACCGGCGTTTATTCATCCAAGTCATCGGACCTACCGCTTTTATGAACAATAAACACATTTTCTTTAGTTGAAAGTGGGATGACTGCGCCAAAGAAGTCCAAGCATGGTAAGATCAGCTTCTATTCGTTGATTATTTGAGGGTGCAGAAGTTGAAACAGGCTAAGAAAAGTTTTGCGCTGAGAAAGCACATCCCGAACGCGCACGCATGACACTTGTGAGTTACGACCCATGAGCCGGGGGTTAGAGGAATTTGTCAAAAGCACAATGTGGGCTAATAAACGCGCCATATTTCATTTCACTGCCCGAGTTTTCACACCTTGACCAATTAATCAAAAGTTTAAGAAAAAACGAAAAGGGTGGCTGGGGTTGCCTCATGTGGGTTTGCCCCGTGGACAAACACCTGACAAAGTTTGTAGTGTGTCAGGTTTAAGGTTAGTTGTTGTAGAACAGGTATATGACATCATTTGCAGTTTTTTTTATTTTATTATTATTTTAAAGTAGGACTGGTTTGATAGTATAGCCTTGAATTCATGTTTTGACTACTCAACCCCCCTCAGACAGGTCGCCTTGGAATAAAGCATTTCTGCCTTAAAGCTGCCCACTAATTTTTCTGGTGAAGGGTCCGCCAACAACTTTTTCATGTTTTTTTATTGCTTTGCTTGGAATTTCCTAGCCTGATTCATCAGCTGGATTCACTTCCTAGAAACCGTCTGACCTCGCACCATTAGAATTCTTTTGCTCGACGGTAGGCGGGTACTTTTTATCATTTAACTAATCGCTGCTATTTGGTCATGACATATGTAATGTGCCACTAACGGGGCTAACTGGTATATTAAGCTTTTCCCAAATCCTGTAGGAAGAAGTTCAATATCGTTTTTCCCCCTTGATGAAATTCACCAAACATTCTCTTTGTTCTGATTTTCGGGAATCGTTGACAACACTGAATATATGGCTCTTCGCTGAATGGCTGGTGCCCGAACTTGCACTTCTGGGGTTTTTGCGAGCCGTCTATTGTATTCCGATTCCTGACCTAGTTGCAGGAGAGAAATGAAATTGAATGGAGGCACTAGGTGGCGCCAGCCTGGCTAGGAATTTCCCATAGTATGGCATCAAATGTATGTAGTATCATATTGTTATTGCACAAAAATCCATTGAAAAACATGTGAATGGGCTTTTCTCTCCACAGATCTGATCTGTTACGTGGCCTGGTCATGTCACCTACTCGTCTCCATGGATATTGATACATTTAATCCCATGGAACATTGTTGGTAAATTAATAACTAATCCATCCATTCACAAAGAAGTTACAGATCCTCCACCAGAAAAGTTGCATAGTGCATCTTTAATATCATTGTATTTATAGTGTTCATTTTGTATGTTGTGTTGTTGTGTTGTTTTCATTTTATGTTCATATTTTGTGTTTGAACTTAGGCCCTACATGTTATCTAAATTGTATCGAGGCAATGCATTTTTGGTAGGCTATTCAAATTTGCGGTGATGTTACTTTTAGTTGCCTGCTGGAATATTTTTTTGTTCAAAGTCAGTGTCAGTCAGTGTCACTCTATCTATGGATGTGCTCCTCCTATACAAAAGCATGTCCTGTCAGATCCCATACAGCCTTCATACTGTTCTCATGGGTCAGTGCCAATGTTAATACAGAGGCTGTAACTGCAGAGGCATGTCTGTGTAAACCGAGCGAAACTGTTTTGGAAGTGACATCTTTGTGACTGGAGTAATGACTGGTATTTGTCTAAATGAATGTTTATCTCAAAGCAATATGTCAAAGTAATTGTAGCCTCGCCGTGCACCTACCAAGACATGGTTGTAATGGTGGCTCGCTGCTCTCTGAAGTGGTGCATGCCCTGTACTTTGCTTAGTTCATTGTACTGGAGTTTATATTTTAACTAATTATGTCATCTCAAATGAATATGGTGTAAGTTTGCTTCTCCGCTTCCCTTTGTGGAAATATTGATTTGAAGACTATATTCATGATCAGTAATATAAAGTAATTGCCTTGAAGTATCTGTTGATTATAGTTGGAACATAATGTAATTAATCATTTATCAAATATCCGTTTTACAAAGGCTTGCATTTTAGGGATGTAACGATATCTAAGTCTCACGATATGATATTGTCACGGTATGAACCTCACGGTACAATATTTATTGCGATATCATGGGAAAGCTCACGATATGGTTGGGAGGCTCATGATTTTACAATATTATACATAATAACAAGACTGACATTAAAAAATGCTTTAACCAGTCATTTGGCATAACATTTATTGTCATATTCCAGGGATAGAACGATATCCAAATCTCACAGTACAATATTATCACAATATGCGTCTCATGGTACGATATTTATTGTGATATTTTGAAGGCTAATCATTCGATAAAGATGGGACCATTTTTTGCTTTTAAAATACCTTGAAAAGATTTTGGTGTGAATTATTACCATCATAGTCCCAAGAATTCAAGTAAAAAACATATTTCTTCATGTTGATGAATCATGCGATGGGTAGTTCTCTATGTTCATAAGATGTTGCTACTATAAACAATGCATTTAAGCAAAGAAGCCTGTGATTCGATATACTGTGACAGCCCATGATATTATTGTGAGACTTTTGACGATAGAATACCACGATATTTCGGTTATTGTTACATCCCTATTGCATTTCCATTCATTTGGTAGTGGTAATCTTCTGTTGCTACGACAGCTGACCCATTAGCAGTCACACAAACACATATCATTGATGGGTGTGTCTTGCTCAACAGTATGCAGTAGTGGGACCTGGGATTTAAACCGCCAACCTTTGGGTTAGACTGCAAATCTCTCTGCCGCGCCGCCCCAAAACAATTAAAAAGCTGACCACCCAGGTAGAGTGAAACATAGGCTTTAGTGACACAGTAATGAAGTGCTGAATGGTCTTTTGGTAAATCGCTTTCTCAAAACAATATGTTAAAGTGATTAGGCTGCACTCTATACAGTAACATACTATTTAAGGGTGGTGGGAGGTGTCAGAAACAGTTTGCTGTAGTTGCACTTACTTTTACGTAAAATTGTAAAGCTTTCTTCCAAACCTTAGATTATTCTGTTTTTAGAAGTCTACAGTAACTCCACTTTCCCCTTATAGGTACATGAATTTGATACTTTTGGCACAGAAACATGCTGGATGCTGTCTCAGACCATTTTGATACATAAGCTTGCAGTTTCCATCTCTTAATCAAACTGTGTCAGGAATCCAACACAAGCACATAAACCTTAGACTGACCTTAAGACGAAAATGTATGACTACTGGTCTGGATTGGACTTTTAAATAAAAACATACTTTGGCAATTTAACTCAACTATAGTACTTTTGACTGTTCTACTTATCAAAACCTCACTTTCTGTATTATTGATGGGATGTGTGCTGTTATGGTAATGATTGGGCTGGGTGTTGCTCTGTTTGCATTGGGATGAAGTTGTCTGGACTGGGCTAACAGAGCTTGCCTATCTGGTGTGGGTGATCATCCGTCTCTCTCGCAGTCCCCACAGTCTCGCGTTTCAAATGGGTTCCAGATGTGGCACAGACACAGGCTCCTGGTCTGCACTGCCACAAGAAACCAAAGAAACTCTGCCAATTCTTCTGCTCACAACAACCACTCAACAGCCACTGCTATTCCTCTAATAAGAAGTCAGCCGTTTGGTTAAAGTTACACTGTTGTATTGGTTTTGAAAGGCATGCCACTCCCCATGTGTTCACTCTCATTGATGGTATGTGTAATTTATCATGTCAGAGCTGAATGAAATGAAAGTTCAATCAGTACTTTTACTATATGACTTTGAAAATAAAATGTTTAACTTCACTTCCTTGTCATCATAATTGGAAACATTTGTAACTCTTAATAATAACACATTAGTCTTTAGTCTTATATATATTGTGCATTACTCATTCACTCCAAACTTGGTGGTGGTAAACTCTCAGCCACAGCTGCCCTGAGGCAGGCTGACAGAAGTGAGGCTGCCAGCGTGCACTTTGGACCCTCCAACCACCGCCAATCACTCACAACACACACCAGATTCATACTGAAATGCTTTGCCTAAGGACACAACAACAGTTTTCCCCCTTTGTGGCACCAATGGCAAGTACTAACAAGGCCCAGTCCTGATTCGCTTCTGAGATCTGTTGAGATCAAGATTTGACAAGAAGATTTGGCAATATTTATTACACTTTTTAAAATATGAACATGGACTTCATTCCTAAGAACGATTTATTAAGAATGATTCAGGCTTAGTACGTAATACCTTAGCTCCCAACCACCTTAGAGGTAGTTTCTACACCTGAATCATGCTTAATAAACAAAGGTTGTGTTAGTAAAGGTATAGAAAGTATTAGTGAAGTGGCTGAGGAAGAAGCAACGACATATCATACATTTTTCTTCTTAGAAGTTTAAACTTGTTTTATACCGTTTCAAAGCTATAGGACTAGCACTTTCTTCTCATGTATACTTAGACATTTAGATAAGGCAGATCTGTCTTCTACAGTCCCAAATTAAATGTAGATGTGAGTACATGGTATTTTACCCAAACTAAAGTCTGGGTTTGAGACTTTAAAGACACAGGGGACTTGTGTCCTGCTACAGTGTGGTGGAAGTTTAACTGTGCTTTGCTGGTTCAACACTTTCATTTGTTTTATAAATATTTTTGCTCATTACAATAATACTTTCCATTGTAAATCTCATACTCATTAAATCCTAGTAGCATCAACAGTAAGAATATAGTGTATATGGAACAGAAATCTACTAGTTAAAGGCCCATATTGCACAATTTTCTGGTCTGTTATAATGCATCAATAACATTCCTGGAATTGTGTTTTATTTTATTCATGTTTAACACATAAAGCTTGGATATTTAGGCTGTGTTCTTCTCTCAAACAGAAAATACTCTGTTCCACCTTGTGATGTCATGTTGTAATACAGGAAGTGTACCACTGTGTTTTTAAACTCCATGCCTTCACTGGAGTCATTTGGATGCTTTCAAAACAAAAGATAAAAGGTAACTGTTAGCTGTAAACTACCATTTCATGACATCACGAGGTGGAACAAAGCATTTTGAGCTTTGGAGATGTAAACAAACTAATAATGCAGGATTACACAGTAGTAGTCGTCTCTATCCCTATCATTAATAGGCTAATTTGTACATTTCTGTGTCTCTTTCTATACATTTTGGTATCCTAAAAACCTTGAGCACTAGGACCCTGAAGTGTGAAGTCTGTCGTCCATCAATTCCTTCTTTTTACAGGGTCTGTCAGGGAAGTTTTTACAAGAAGTGTCTCCCCAAACACAGTCACATGCTGAGAGGACTGCATTTATTGTGGATGCTGTAGCTACATGCACTGCACTAGACTTTAACAAACCATGCAATAGTTACACACACAGTCTATAAACTATAAACAATTAATATGTAGCATTTAACAACTAGCAGGCTGGGGTTCCAATAATGTGTGAATATTATGCACACATTCCTGGAGAATGAGAAGGTCGTGAAATAGATTTAAGTGTCTTGCCCATGAGCACTCAATTTGAACCAGCAATTTATACAGGAACTTTAATATTAGAACGCATTATATAGATTACATTATTAATTTACCATAAGCCACAATATATATTTGGCTGAATTAACTTAGTGTTTATTTTTAATTGAGTAAAACAGTTCCTCTTGACTTTGCTTTGGACTATACTGCAAGACAGAAATGGTCACTCCCTTCTAATATGACCATTCACTGTTTTTGAATAACTTGTGGCTAGACTGACCTGGTACTTCACACCGTTAAACTGTAATATATACCACAAAATAAGCAGAGGACACAGCCGGACCACAGAGTTGCCAAGTCCTGTTCTTTATAGCAACTTTGAGCTTCTTTTGTAGGACAGTCGGGTTGCATTTTTGGAGCCTATTTTTATGAGACTCTGATGGCTTGTTTTGGGCACTTCTTCAAAAGCTTAGTCACTTGTTTCTCTCTGGCAGCCCTAACAGACCAGACTGCAGTGCATTTGAACCAGTCATGAACCTTAGCTCATATGTGTAAGTATGTGGCGTGTGCCTGTAGTCTGGAGCCAGAGCAGCTGTGAGCCCATCTGATAACCATCTATCCTCCTGTAATCACAGAACAGGCTCAGAACACGCAGCGGGCTGGAGCTCAGATTCAGGTGTGACGTGAGAGCATGGAAAGCACATGCTCAACTTACTGTAATAATGATGATAAGCTATGTGTAAGCGTACCACAGTTGTATCATTGTCCAAAACAAGCCTGGATATATGCCTTTTGTCCACTGAGCTGAAAGTTGGTGGTTCAAATCCTGCTCTCGATTTAAACATCACTGGTTGTGCGGTAGGATCCCTTTACCCACAACTTGGTGGTGCGATTCCAGCTCCCACAGATGGGTATTGTTGTTGTGTCCTCAAGCAAGACATATAACCCATCTCGCGCCCTCTGTTTGCGTTCACTGGTGTATGAATGTGTGACCATTTACCATTTAGAAATGCTAGAGTCACTAGACTTGTTTATTTATGCCAGTATTCAGATTGCCTCCTCTGACCAAGGATTTCTGATTGAACCTACCATTTTTGGAAATCTTATCTTATCTCCAGTCCTTGCATCAAGGGGTTGAGAAATTGGATTTCTTTCTGACAAGCATTGTGATTTAGGTTAATAATATTATTTTATTCAAAGTTCACATTTTAATTGCATCCAGGAAAAAAGTAGCCTGATTCATCAGCCGGTTTGTTTCACTTCGTACAAACCTTCTGAACTCACAGCCTTAGATTCCGTTTGCTCAACGGTAGGCGAACTTGCACTTTCGGGGTTTTTCCAAACCATTTATTGTATTCTGATTCCTGACCTAGTCGTTGGAGAGAAATTAAATTGAGGTGGCTCCAGCCTGGCTATAAAAAAGGCCCATGAATTGACATTGTTATTCGCAACTTGTAGAGACAAATTTCATACTCTTTAGACTTTAAGGGTACAATGAGTGCGTACATCTCCATGCGTGTTATTGCATTGTTTTGAATGTTTCACTATATGACATTAAACTTTTATCTGAACTTCTCTCAACTAGAAATCAACTAGAAACAGTGCACTTTTTGGTACTCGGACCATGGCACAATTTACTATTTATTTTGACACCTAAGAGCTTTACAGTATATCTGTACTGAGGAAAAAGTTTGGAGAAAATACACATACAGACACTTTAATATGCCTCAATAAACTCAAAACATCAATTTTATTGAGGGCTAAACTGTCCCTAAATCCAGACATTCTAATCGGATTTCTCAGTGCCAACCAGGCCATATTTCACCATAACCAGACACTGCCAAAACCATCATTCTCCATTGGCCCTCTGCAGCTCTCATCATGTCCAGGAAAGTGAACTAAATGATAGGAACATAACTTGCTGTGTTTTTGGCAGCGACTTTGGTTGGCAGTTTCATTGAGCTGAGCGAAATTATACTTTGTCTAGCTCTGCACAATAAACGCAGCCAGTAATGTTTACAAGGCCCTCTATAATGAGCTGCCAAATGTAGTGATATATTTACTTATTAATGCACCATGCTTGGCTAAGTGCAAAATGGGGGTACTTTAGTTCAGCTGTTTCATGGTAAGATAAGGTTAATGCAAATTTAGGAGTTGGTGTGAAATTAAACTTTTGAAAATAGTATTAATGAAAGTGAAATTAATATGCATCATAGAATTATATGTAAAGTTTTATGGCATCACCCAGTGTTTGTGATATAGGCTAAGTAGTACTCTGTAGTACTCTGTAGTACTCCTGAAATAAAGTTGGACATTCAGATTTTTGATGGTCATATAGATTTAACTATAAAGGTAGCATTTCATTTCACACACCCTTTAATTGTTTGTCTCATTTCTTCAACTTAATTTTTTTCAAGGTGCACCATGTAATTTCTCTGCTGCAGCATCCAGCATCTGCCTGTCTCCATGGAGATGTTATTGCTTTAAAATGTTCCACAGTATGGCATTACTAAGCACTGACACTGTCAATTCAAATTACAGGTCAGATCTGTGGATAGGTGAGAAAGGTCATTTAATTACTGTTACTGTTATCCAGGTAAAGCAGTAACATGTGGTGGACCCCCAGTCAACTACACAAAGATGATATTCAAACCAGTAGTGAAAATCAAACTATCAAACTTGTCCTGGTTTAGTCATGATGTAGATTTTTATTAGTGATTGAGTCCAGCCTGAAAGATTGTGACAGAATAATAGGCATTGACATCTACATTATGAGTATCAGTAAATTCTACAAATTATAGCTATAAAGATTTTAGTATTTTGTTGTTTTGCAATTTTTTTTATTAGTTGCCAAACATTATTGTACCCCGTTTGCCACTCTATCTTGAGGAGGTTTCAAAACAAAACCATTAACTTGTCCAGATTTAGTCCTGATGTGGAACTGGCTTGGTTCTGTTCATCCTGGTCTAGTCCTGGTCTTATCCTGGTCTATCTGTGGTTTAGTTCTGTTCTAGTCCTGGTCTAGCACTGGTGCTAGTCTAGTTCTGGTCTAGTTTTGGTTTAGTCCTGGTCTTGTCCTGGTCTAGTTCTGGTCTAATCCTAGTCTAGTTCTCCTGGTCTAGTTCTGTTTGTCTTTGTCTAGTCCTGGTCTAGTTCTGGTCTAGTCCTGGTCTAGTCCTGGTCCAGTGCCGGTTTAGTTCTGGGTTTAGTCCCAGTTTATCAACTCTCCATTAACTTCCAGCTGAATCTTTGTAATTTCACGGTTGCAATTGCCTCTTTTTTCCTTTGCATTTGTTAAGTCTACTAATGTGTTCATACAGTTTAGCCCGGATGGGCTGCTTCAGTAAGAAGAATATGTTTAATTAGCCCCATATGCAATAGCCTGTCATCCTCTGATTCATTACGTGTCCTGATTGGTTCTGCATGTTTAACTTTGAATTACATCCAACTACACAACCCAGTTCTCTGCATGTCTCCTCCCTTTGCACACATGAACCCGGCTGATTAAGATTCTATTATGCACGCTCAAATAGATTGAAAATCTATAGCTGCATATTGGCCATTTAACCAGTTTGAAACATAAATTAATTCAATCAATGAGCGCTAAATAAACCGCCCACTCTAAATGATGCTGGAGGACTCAGTGAGGCATTTCAATGGGGAATAATAACAGGCGTACAGCAGCCATATCCTGCAGGCCTGAGGATTATGGGACGTGTTTACAACATGTAGAAGCTGGTAAAAGTACTAACTCCATGGCATTTGGATAGGTGCATGCACTCAAATATCACTCCAATGTTGAATGTTTTCAACTCAAGGTGTGCCATGTCAGGCTCAAGGAATGCCAACTGTCAAAAGCAGCACAAAATATGGCTTTTCTTTTTGTACATTTTTGCTGAATTTTTTTTATTAGTAATTTGTGATGTGATTCCATCCTGAGGTAATAGCTGGATAGAGGCTGCTGTGAAAATTAGTTTTTATCCCTATAGCCATATGTTGCAGATGTTCATCATACTGGAATGACTAAACAACATCAATAGTGATATTTTCAGTATTTATAATTTTTTATAAGTTGCCAAACATTTTTGTACACCATCTGCCACTCTTTCTTGAGAAGGTGGAAAAGCAGGTGTTATTTTTGTGTTTTAATGAAGTGGACAACTGCAGTGAAACAGGTCTGCAGAAGACACCACAGGTAATAAACCAAATGACATTTTAAAGGTAGAATTAGTCTCTCAGTTTAAGCACAGGGGGAGGGACAGGGCTGAGTGGCATTTGCTCGGCCTCTTCTGATTGGTCAATAGGAGCTCATTTCCAGACCACTGTCTTACAAACACTGTCAATTACAGTAAAGGAAAAGGATTTCACATGTTTTAAGTTGCTCTGTCTCACCAGTTGTGACATTGTGAGTTTCAGTGGTAAAGTGAAAGTAAAGTCAAAATACCTACTGTCTTTACAATCTTTAGGTATGTTGATTTATGGACTGACTTGTTTTAGAACATTCACAGTAACATCTTGTCTAAAGGTTTTAAATTCAAGTCCCAGCTTTTAGCAAACCCAAATATTTTTAAATGTCTAGAAAATTAAGACATTGATTCAGTTGCCTCTGTTGAAGTCATTACAATTCTCATGGTCAAGATAGCTGTATTTGACTTTTTACTACTTCTCACAATCTGTACGAAATTATTTTGACTCATCCATCCCCAAAAAATGTCAGTCTAAAAGAAACACGTTTGAAAAACATGCATTACTTCTGAGCGGTTTCGATCTTGAAGACGTGACCTATCACTTTGCCTTGGAGAAAGTTTTAAAGTTTGGCTTTCACTTGAATTCATTGACATGCATCTGTACTTGATCACTTCATTAATAACACTGAGTAGTTCATCCATCGCTTGTTGTAATATTGGATAACTTACCAGATAGTACTGCTTGTTTTTTTGTTATTTTGTTCAAAGTGTTATTTCTCATGCACCGCCCCATTCCCGCTTCACAACATCATCTCACATGCAAGCAATGTACTTTAGTTTCTTTTTCCACATCAGTCAGTCACATGTCACCAGTCCAGTACTCAGACAGGCATTTGGGTAGGTGCAGTGGTGGAATAAGTACTCAATTTTGTTACTAAAGTACAGATACTGGAGGAAAAAAGAAAAAAGTAAGACATGAAAACTTTAAGTAAAAGTACTCATAAAAAAAACAAAAACATTTTGAGACCTAAATAGGATTCAAATGTAGTAATTTGTGATGAATTTTGTTCTACAGAAACAATTTAATTAAATAATTTTTTGTTTTTTTTCTAGCTGTTTTTATTTGTATGTATTTGTTTACCTCGACTATGAATGTGTTAAAAAATAAATCCCTTTTCAGCAGGTGTCACAAAATAATAAAAAAAATATACTTTTCCTTTTTGGTCCTGTTTAAAAATGTATTGGAATAGAAAGTCAGATACAAGCCCCGAACCAGCACCGTATAAAATCCAACTCTTTCTCCATACTGGAAAACCCAAAGAGCAGCCCAATATAGTCATGTGTCTCCTCCACTAACAGACATGACAACAGAGAGTGAAGAGGAGAGAATGAGACCAGGAGAGAGAGGACACCAGGGAGAGGAGATGTGATAAAAGCAGGAGGCAGTGCACTCACAGCAGGCTTCTGTTTGAGCTGATCAAATATTTACATCATTATAATGTACCAGAGATACATCTGAGCACAGAACAGCTCCCACTGGTCCACACTACACTTGTATCTCTGGATGTGTGTATGGCCGAGGTTCACGTCTCAACTACTTCAGGCTGAGATATTTTTATAGAAATACACTCACTGTAAATTTATCTTTGAGCGTAGCATAAAATGAACAACAATTTCATTACAAAATGCATTTACTAGGGGTGTAACGATATCCAAGTCTCACGATACGATATCGTCACGGTATGAACCTCATGGTACGATATTTATTGCAATATTTTGTGGAGGCTAAACAGCTAAAACTGTTAATATGCTACTTTTTCCTCTTAAAATGCCTCGATAAGACTTAATCCAAAAAACTAAGACTTAAAAGTGCTTAGACTCTTTATCTTTATCTTTATGTAGTCTACACTGAAATGGAGCAAAGGATCATGGTCTATGTAGTTCCCTTTGTCTTTAGCTATTGCTGCACCATAACTCTTAATTTAAGCAAAGAGACTTGTAATTCAATATATTGTGATGGTCCACGATATTATTGTGAGAACTTAGTAGTAGTAGTAGTAGTAATAGTGGTAGTAGTTGTAGTTGTAGTAGTAGTAGTTTTATTTATTTTGGAAGCAGTGTTTTTATTTCAATCTCTTTATTGGGTTTTTCCATTATCAAGCATATATTATATATATTACCAAAACAAACAAAAAGTTTAGCTAAATGAATCTATGCGATAATAGCATCACAAAACATTTTGTACTGATTTGAGCATTTGATGGTTTGACAGCTGCTGGCTTCACTCCAAAAAGAGCAAGTACTGGATCTGTAAAGACAAGAATTTTCCTTCATTTGTGTTACATGTGCAAAAATGTACAGTCTATTGGTTGATTATAGTTTTGAGCTTAGACGCTGACACTTTGGGAGATCAGTAAAGCAATGAAGGAGACTTATAATGGATTTGTTAGGAGCAATACTTCTCCTTGGCCATTGGGCAAGATAGAGAGGCTAAGGCAGAAATAGATTGCATTGATATATGAATGGTTACGGAATGATTAAATGAGAAGGATACTTATAGGCACTCGTGACAGGTGATACAATAATAGTTTATCATATGCGATGTTGGATGTACTTGCAGTTTAATGTCACCTTTTAAACAACAGACACTCTATGCTCAGACAACAATACAAATGTCTTCAAAGTGATGAGACTAACTTACAATCTGCCTCCTGTCTCCTGTGCACATAACAGCTGGTGTAAAGATGGTCTTTTTTCCCTCTTTCCACTGGCTCTACAGTCAAGTCAAATGCAGTGATTGTCTTTCACAGGCTGTATGAACACATGTTTATACGCATTATTATGTTAATGATTTAGAGCTCACAAGTGATGCTTCCTTCAACGGCCACATGAGAATTTAATTTGTTTGTACTTAACTATAACTATAACATACTTATAAGTACTGGTATTTATAGTGTCCATATTACACTATTCTCTGATCTATGTAATAATGTTATTTCCTCATCAAAAACAGACCTGGAGTTGTGTTTCAGTCACACATGTTTAACCCACAAATCCTGCTTATTTAGGCTTAGCTCTTCTCTCAAACTGAAAACACTCCACTTCTACCTTGTGATGTCATACAGGAAGTGCCTTACTGTGTTTATAAACTCCCTACACCTCCACTACAATCATTTGGGTAATTTCAGCCCTGGAATTGCAATCTCTGCTGAACAAAAAGTAAAAGGTAACTGTTAATTTGAAAACTAACACTACATGACATCACAAGGTGGAAAAGAGCATTTTGAGCTCTGAAGCCATAGACTGACTTATAATGTAACAAAACACAGCTCCAGGTATCTTTCTGATGAGGTAACAATGCTATAACACGGCTTAGGTTACGTTTACACTAAAACGAATGACCGTATCACCATATCACTGTATCAGAAATGATTTGTGTCCAGATATGTCGTTTCTATGTCTTCAAGCCTTCCCTATCTACACAGCTTTTCACATATTTGTTTATGTTTTACAGAAACAAAACTTAAAACCGCATGGCAAATTTGCATAAACTAAGCCCTCAAAAAACAGCTCTCTCCTTGTGCGCTGATGCGGTTCAGCTTCTGTCGGACTAAAAGACATGACTCAGTGGAATATATGTGTTTTTCCTGTGACAGAGGGGTGTTCTGCTGACCGTGTCTGAAGTTGCAGCAGTCAATTTTGAACCAAGGAAGATGGCAAGCGTGAAAACAGTCTTTTCATGGACTGTGTACTTGCAAATAGTTCTAGCTATGCTGTTTCCCCATTTGTCTATGGTTTGTTTAAGCTGTTTTTCACAATAGTGTCACATGACCAATGTCACAAACCCAGTGAATCAGGAAGGCGCAAGTCACAGTGAGTGGTCCAATAAGGAATGCAACTAGAGCTTCTACGTCAGCGTATCAGTATATTTTCAGGCATCCACACAGTGCCAGATCAGATCCGTATTCAGATGAGTTCGTGGGAGCTGGCAGCACCAGATCGTTCCATCTCTGGTGCCATTTTCTATTGGATTAGTGTGGGCTCGAATACGTACTAGCGTGGATGGGGCCTTAAAGCTCAACTGTGCTTACTGGTATTATAGGACCTTTAAGACTTTTATACCCGTGTAGTCTTGATCCTGGCCTTTAAGATATTTTTGAACCATAAAAACACCTGTAATTAAATAAACTATGCAGTTTAATGCCATTCTGTGGATGCTTTCAGGCAAAGCAATAACATCTCACTCTGATTTACCCAAAAAGTGGAATGCCTTGCCAATAGACAATAGCCATTGTATTTTTGTGAGTCCAGGAATTAAACCAACAACCCTACAGATTCTGAGTAAAGGACCTCCTTAGCTGCTCTCGCCTAAAGTAAAACAAAGAAAAACTAACTGACATTGTCTTCAAAAAGTACATTTTATTCAAAACATCTTGCTCAAATTATACATACTGGCTGTGGGCCCAGATCGACATAATTAACTTTTTTTGCGGGCAACAAAACAATATTGTGAATTGTCAGGATTAGTTATCATCTTCCTGGTACAATGTTCTGTGTTCTGTCTGGATATTGCAATGTGGACAGCCTTCCATTGGCTCCATATGGACAGTACGCTGAGTGCCATGGAATAATCACTTTCAGAGCTGGATGTGATCTGATCGGGACTATTTTCTGCTCAGGGCACTGGGACTAACATAAAACTCGCTGCCTCCTTTTATCCTTTTGCCAATGGAGAAAAATTGAAGTGCACTCAGTCACAACAAAGCGTTTTAACAAAGGCCGTTTCATTTCAAGGTGAAATTGGCTCGGCATTCAGAACAGAGGAGAGACTCTGCTCCTGCTGCCGGCGGTACACAATGTTTATTATGGAGAATTTCTAGAGGAACGGGAAATTGAATCAGATGGGTTTTTTTTATTTTTGTTTAGAAATAACACAAATATTCTCAGATGAAATGAAAGAACAGGATGGGATGCTAAATTGTTGATCGAAAACGGCATACAGATGCTCAGGAGAAAATATGTTTTTCTTACTTCAAAAACTCTGCGATGAAGTTCTTGCGATATAAAGGTGGAATGAGAAGGAAAGGCAAATTTATTTATTTATATACGTTTTAAGCATGCAGTATATATGGAGCTCACTTGTCTTAGCTGGCTCCAACTCGAGAAAAGTCTAGTCTAGTTTGAAGTCTAGTTTCTTTGATTTTGGAACACATTTCAATTCCATGAAACAATGGAATCGATAGTTCACCACATGTTTTGGGCATGTGCAGATTTTAGGCTACTTAAACCATCCCCAGATACTGTAAACATCTGCATATTTTTGTTTTACTGACAGTAAAGCTTATATATTTTTAATTCATGTCTTTTTGTTTTGGATCTCCGGCTGATTAGCCATTATCCATCCAAGACAGTAGTTTGAGCCGCACCCTACGGGTTGCCAAATCCTATGATTAAAAACAGACGAAACCTAAACTTTCCTATGATGTGAACGCTTACAAAAAAAACCTGAGCTCCTGCAGCCAGTCATAGTGATCTCTGGCACAACCTTCTGTAGAGCTCTGTGACTGAATAATGAAGTTTCAATCTTTCAACTAAAGCGTGCCCTGTCCATATTATAGCACAAAGAAAAAGACATTAGGCTAATTGAAGTATTTTTTTTAACTCAGCAAGAACAGTAGAAGTTATTTTCCTTTTCTAAAAAACTAAAATAAAAATCCCAGTCAATCACTGTGCCCTACTCTCCATGCCTGTCTATTGTTGACCTCTCATTGAGACCTGCCCAGCCCTGGTCTTTCTCTGCTCTCTGTCCTTAAGTGCTCTGGAGACTGGTGCAGATGTGATTGGGGCCTGGTGGAGTGACATTTCAAGGCTCATTCAGTAATCTTTAGTTCTCGTCTGGCTCAAATGGTGGCAGTTAGAAGAAGGCGCAGAATTGTGGTGTAGAGCTGACATTCAGGTATAGTCTGGGGCCTGAGTTTGATATAAACAATATTAGTAACGAGGGGTGGGATGAGACTCAAGGCACACAAGAATGAGACTATCTGAGACTTTGACATAATTTATAATAAACTACAGTATAGTTAACGCATTTTGCCTTATAAGTTTTTATTAATTTAATTGCATATCTTGTCATTGTAGCACTATTTTTTGAAACTACAGCTTCTCAAGACATCTTTTATGTCCAATCCAAGTGTAAACAGATGGGAGGAAAAAAATAACTAAAATCATTTCCCTGATGTGTGCAGAATCTTGTGGCCTGAGTTCTATCCCTTTTAGCAACCAAAGGTACTGATCTACTGACACTGCTGGTAAACAAGTTACACAGTTCTGCTCACCACTGCTTACAGCTCTCCATTGTGTATTAAGGTGGGCTTTATTGGCCCCATAGGCACATTTGTCCTCTGAGATTGACTTATTGTTCAGTGTCACTGACACAATCCGATAGTGGTGGGTCTGAGCTATGCACCCTAAGAAACCTTACCAGAATCTTTAGCTATAGGTTCATAGTCAGGGGAACTTAGCGAGTTTGGCCTATGGTCCATTGTAAATTGAAATTGGACTGGAATACTTGGAGGAATCCTAGACGGAGAAATTGACCTGGGATTTGCTTGCGTTGTTATTGCTTATTTACAGAGCAGATCCAAAACAAACATATATGCTATCAGCTTTTTCCTATGCCCTTGTGCACCACTATACAAGACCTGAGTTTAACCAGTGGTACAAAAAAGACACCTTAACCTTAATTTCATCTAAAAAACTATGAAAGTGTGAATATATTATCAAGCTTGAAGATCCACTTTGGTCTGAAGGGAAAGGCTGGCTTCCGAATTTTTATTTTAGATTTTGAGTTTAGCTAAACATCTTGCAGGAGATGAAATTTTATCAAAAGAATTGTGTAATTACAAAAGAAGGCTATTTTTTTTATTTAGTTTAATAGATTCTCTCTTCAAACCAAGGTTTTGTTTGTTTTCCCATGAGTTTCCTATACAGTTTTGCTGGTATTTTTATGTGTTAAAATCAGTTTTAGTTACTATTTTTAACTTACTTTTTCACTGGCTTAGTTTCAGATACTCTACTGGATATTGCTATGTTTGGAGCATTCTGATAGTACATTTAACCTTCTTGTCAAGGGCAGGTCTCTCCAGCAGAATGAATCCATGTCAGATTTGGGAGTGTGTAAGCGGATCCCAAATGCAGTGAGTGGAAATGTGCTGAGTGAGGAGTGAACAGGAGAGCTCATATTCCCCACAGGAAAACCAGGGTCCAGTTTCCTTTCCACCACAACCATTAGACCATACAAACTTTACACATCCTGATCTGTAGGCACACAAGCTAAAACACCTCGATTTGTTTTATATCCTATTACATTACACAATTTTTATTTTATGTTGAGTTTGCGTCAAGGAAAATGCATTATTTACTTAGAGACTGAACATATATTAGCAAAATAAACATGGCAATAAAATGTATAATATTAGTAATATTATTAATTATGTATAGTATTAGGTTGAATACAGGTTTTTAAGAGGTAGATAGTCATAGTAAGTTGGTATTAAGTTGTAGAAATAGTAGGTTTAGATTGATATTCTGTAGTTTGTTAGTGCTAGTGTAGTTGTCGAAGAGTTTGTAGTGGTGGGAGTTGTTGAAAATATAGCTAAGGTAGTAGTAGTAGTTAGTGATGTAACAATATCCAAATCTCACGATATGCGTCTCATGGTACAATATTTATTGCAATATTTTGAATAGGCTAGTATAATTGTAAATGGGACACTTTTTTTTGCTTTTGAAATACCTTGACAAGATTTTAGTGTGAATTATTACTGTCATAATCCCAAGAATTTAAGTAAAAAACACATCTCTTCATGTTGTTTGCACTGAAATGAATCATGGGATATGTAGTTCCAAATGTTTATAAGCTGTTGCTACTATAAAACATGCATTTAAGCAAAAGAACTTGTGATTCGATATATTGTGACAGCCTATTATATTATTGTGAGACTTTTAATGACATGATATCACAATATTTCAGTTACTGTTACATCCATAGTAGTAATAGTACTAGAAGTAGTAGGATACATCCTTACTGAGTGTGCTTGGGGCTTATTGATTCCTTTTAGCACTTTGCAATCATGTGCGGCCTGTGGCTCTTGCCTCTGGGCTACAGTGGTACATAGATTTACATGATCAACTACATCCTCCAGTTTATCATATAATTCACTGCATTTCACCTGATATGGATTTGTTTTACAAGTCCAACCTAAAATCCCATATTTATCCAAATCAGATGGCAATACTGAAAATGACTTGTGTTACATTTATTATTAACAGCAAAGAAAAATTGTGAAAAAAATAAAATAAAATACAAAATAATTTAAATCCCATACGATCTCCATATTAAAAGCAGGTATTGTTGTGCCCTTGTGCTGGACACATCTCTCTGCAGTGAGGCTGATGTAATCGAGTGTCAGTGCAGCCTGCAGCTCCTCAGAGCAGAGTTTCCTGAAGCACAGCTGAAACAATACAACCCTCTTCACTGATCCAGCTCTGTGTAGTAAGGACACAAGACTACAGAAACATAGTCAATATCACAGCATCCTGAATACATATTTTTATAGTTTTCCTTTTTTATATCATACAATGCAATCAAAAGTATCAAAAATCAGATATTAATGGAAACTAAAACTGTTATTAAAATTACATACTCGTCTGAGCAAGTACCGATACTGAAAAAGTCACATTCACAGGACAATAAATAATAATTTGGTTGTGCAAAATAACTAAGCATCTTTACAATATTAAAAATATATTATACATTTGAAAACATTTCTGTTTTCCTTTAGAAAAATAGAACTGATGTTTTAGATGGATGCTCTTTAAGTTGAGTGCTGTGAGGCAGTTGTGAGGGCCCTAGGTTCATCTTTCCTGTGCTGTCATCATCCTCTAAAGTCACAGTAAAACACATGGAGATGGAGGGAGTGAAGGAGGGAGAGAGTGAGGGAGAAAGATAATCAGCTCTTTCTGTTGGGGCATTGTCTGTGCGTCTTTTATCTTCCCTCGCCCTTGTCCTCCTCCTTCAGCTGGTAACAGGCCAACAGTCACCAGGAGCTTTAAAAGATGGGCCAAATGCACAAATTCAAATTATTATTTTATATTATATAAATATTAATTAATATATGCGAGCAATAATGGATAACTTAAATATGATTCAGTTGTTTAGAAAATGCATGATATAGAGAATTTTCTTGGTTCGGTTGCCTTCATACTTGAACAAATGTCAAATAAAAGGAAACAACAATACACGGTTAAGGTTAAGATATTCTTTATGCAACATGAATAAGAAAATATGGACTTAACAACACACACACATTTATTTAGTACGGTATACACTTTTTTTTAAGACTGCATTTTTGAGTTGTAGGAATTCAGATATTTTCTGAAAGTCAATTTGCATCTAGATCAGTGGTTCTTATTTTTACACCAAGAAATACCCAAGAAAAGATTTGGCTTGAGGCTTTGCTGTGGGACCTGAACTGGGGCTAAACATAAAAGAAAATTTAAATATAAATGGTCACATTTCTATATAGCATTTTCCACCTTCAAGACACTCAAAGTGCTCTGCCTATTCACAGTGGAATAACACCAGCTAACTTGTGGGGTCAGTGGATTTCGCCCTAGCTATTAAGATAGTTCTAAACAATGAATCCAGAGGAATAGTTTAGTCTCAAAATGCAGAGAGGCCTCTGTATCACTGCTTCACAGCTCAGTGTACAAACATCGACTTTTTCCATGACCGACGTAACCAACACCTGCACCTTAATAGTTATCCTAACTTATGAACTGATGGACTTTTGTGTGTCTTTTATATGCATTTTGTGTCAAGGCTAAAATATTTATCTTGACTAATTAGAGCGAATGTGTTATTAACTAAATAAAACTAAACATCGCATAAAGCTACATATTTAGAAGTCAAAACTTCAAACTTTTTTAACGCACTTTGCAGAAATAGTTCTCAGGGAGTTGGGAACACGTTTAGATTAAAGAGGCACTGTGGAGCTTTAAATCTCAGCAGAAGCTAAAAGCAAATTTCTGGATTGTGATATATTTTATATTATACTTTTTTTTCTAATCTTCAATCTTGAATCTTGTACAAACTATATACAACCTACTTTTAAGTGTATCTAAACTATCTTATTTATCTTCTCTCCAGTCTGATAAAAGCTCCACAGATGATCCTGTGTTTGAATGAGCCCGTAGCATATACCGGTCTAATGGAGCTATTAAAAGGTTGGATTATATTTGAAATGTATGAGGTCAGCAGGTCTCTGTCTGTGCTAGCTTCAATTATCAGCAGCTAAACTCTCACTCAGTCACACAGTGGCTGCTGGAGCTGCAGTTTCATCAAAGAGACATAATAAGGATAGTGCTCCAGGAGACACGGTTTCCCAGAGAGACTTAGGCACGTGCTAATGGCCAATACTCTTATATTTAAAAGTTCAGTTCTAGTCTTATGGATACTTATTTAGAAACAGGTGAACAGAACATTTTTGAGTGGCCCACAGCAAAAAAAAATTCAAAGGTTGTAATTTGGACAATGTAGAAGATATTTTGGCTTCTATCTTGCAGAGTGTGCCTTTGAAACCTTCAAAAATATATTTATATAATTACCACTAAGGTGCAATTATCTACTATTCACTGATCTAAGCTTACAGTAATATTGGATCAGTTGTAAATGGGGCCTTTTAACTCAGATGGCAAAGCTAGCAGACAGTGCAAGTAACTGTAATAAGCAAGGCTAGAACCTTCTTGCTGCCAAGTCACACGTGTGGTATCTTTTATTATTCATTTAAGATGCATTTTAAATGTAACATAAGATGTAAGAGCCATAACTGATAGTGTAAATATTAGGGGTGTCAAATTATCGCGTTAATTGCGATTAATTAATTACAGACATATTTAGCGCGTTATGTTTTTTAATCGCGTTAATCTCATTTTTAATCTCTAACTTTACTGTTTCTGTATGTGAGTTGCTTTATTATAAAACCTGTTTTTATGTGTTGTTGGGACAACAGCACACACACACACACACACACAAAACACATTTATAAAATTTTTTTATTTCGGTAATTCCACTCATTGTCGGAAACCCACACAAAACGCGCGCAGTAAGAGCGATGCAAACGTCACATTGGCGGCGTCAGTCGCACAATGGACGAGGTCGAAGAGCCAGTAGAACAGAGGCAGCAGTGCACAGGTAAAAACACATTCGTGTTTTGGAAATTATTCTCCCGACGTGAAATATAAAAGAAAATAACAAATATAATATCGCCTACAACTTAAATGTCACTGGTGAAAACAACCTGCATAGGCTCATGATGTCTGCACTACTGTCCTATAGTGACCTGCCACATGAGGGGACACGCACACAAACACACACCTTCATCATCGTCATTAACCTGAGAACGCGCGGACCACGTTTCCTTCCGTAGACACTGCGTGGACACCGACGTGCTGCCGTGAGCCGCGTGTGGATCGTGTTTTCTCGCTACGCTGCGTAAACCGCGCTTCCTCCTGTGCGCCTCTAAACCAGAACTAACACCAAGACTAAAACCAGGACTAACCCAGTCCAGGACTAAACCAGAACTAAACCAGAACTAAAACCAGGTCTAAACCAGGTCTAAACCAGGACTAAACCAGGACTAAACCAGGACTAAACCAGGACTAAACCAGGACTAAACCAGAACTAACACCAGGACTAAAACCAGGACTAAACCCTTTCCAGGACTAAACTAGGACTAAACTAGGACTAAAGCAGGTCTAAACCAGGACTAAAACCAGGACTAAACCAGTGATCTCATATATAAAGCATTTCTCTATCAATAATATTTTTAACATGGTTAAGGAAAGACTGGACTTTTTATTGTCTTTAAGTGGACAAAAGTTATTATGTTCAGATTTCCTCATCTTTACTACTTTACAGCAAACAGTTTCTTATTCATGGAGACTTGGGCTCAACAGCCAAATTGAAGAGATTTGTTGAACAATAAATGACTTTATAAAGTCACTTTTTTTGTTCTATATCAGTCTTTTGATCTGCCACAATAATGTAATAATGAATTTAAATGAAAATACCTCAAATTGAAGGCTTTTCTCAGCAATTTTTAGGTGAGATTAAAATGAGATTAATTAGATTAATTAATTACAGATCATAATTAATTAATCTCTAAATTTTTTTAATCGCATGACAGCACTAGTAAATATTAGGGCTGGGTATCATTAAGAAGTTGCTGATACGATACATACCTGGATACATAGGCCATGATACGATACATATCTCGATACAATGAGCTTTCGATTCGATGCTATATTTTTCAAAACGATTCAATACAGTTCAATAAAAAATAAAGGCTAAATCATGGCTGTGACACTAAAAGTCTTTGTTAAACCACTTCTTGTACAAAGTTAATATGAAACACAGACATTTCACTCATCAAAACAGTGAAAATGTCAAATGTACTTCATCTAAACAAGCAACAAAACTGTAACGGTGTAACTAAATAATTTAGTAAAAAATACTGTTGGTGATATAGCTATACAGCAGCTCATGATTTCAATACTGTATCATCACATTAAACAATACGATATATGGATATTTCAATATTTTTGCACACCCCTAGTAAATATATTGTAACATCTAAAGATACAGTATTTTCTACTTGTGTACTTGTGTTTAACTTTATTCATAGGTTTCAGAATAATGAAAAAATAGGACCACAGCAAATAACTATTAAAAAAATATATCGTATGTTTTGAATAGTCCTACTAAAACCTCTTAAATAGATAGTAATGTAGTACTCTATTGCCACACTTGTGTATTTGTAACTTTTTAAATTGCGGCATTATACTGCATGGTGGGAGTAGCAGCTTTTGCACTCCAAACACAGATGGTGCAGCCAAGAGTCCTGGCCTCACAGACCCTGCTCTGCTCTTACACATCTGTGCACACAGCTATATGCTTCTCCCATGTATGTTCTCCACAGTGAGTTCATAAAGAGCATTCAGCTAATTAAATCACTGTATATAGGCCTCTGCTCTCTAACTCCATTTCCCCAAACACTGTATAGCATACCAATGATGAGTGTCTCAGCATTATAATATATGATTTTATAAGAACTACTTTGTGAATACCACTCATTGTAAATGGACTGCATTAGATTTATATTTCAGATTTGACATACCAGTACATATTCTTACATATATTGCTTACAAGTACATCAAGCTCACATTTATGCTATCCATTATATGCATTCAATTATATTACATAAAATCATTCTCAAGGGGAGGATAAACAGCTGTAGTAGTTGCAGTAGCAGAAGTAGTAGTATTAATGTAATTTGCTTTATCATTAAAAAAATGAAAATAAATAAATATGTAAATCATATCTAATAGTAAGGTGCAATAAATAATTCTTGTCACTTTTTGTCACTTATAGACTTACAGTGGGAAGAATAAACAAAACTGAATCCAGTCCACTTAATTAGGAGTACTGTTGCTTCAAAACAATATATTATGTACAAGAAAAAGTGGTGTCAGAAAACTACCACACATGTACAATTTATCAAAACCATTAAGCAAATAAATGTGTAAAAGTGAATGAGCACTACCCCTTCTCTATATACCCTAAGCCTATACATTCACATTGTCTATTGTTATCCACACAGACATCTTCTCTTTGTATCTTCATCAAATGAGAATTTAACAATACTGCTGCAAAGGTCACAGCCCGGCAGTAATTATTATGTCACTTACACCATGTGGGCTCTTAATGAATCGTGCTGTTTGAATGTGAGGAGAGAGGCTCATTTGAGTGTGCTGCTCAAATCCAGGTCTGCCTTCAGTCCAAGTGGTACTCAGAGTTAAATGGTTCATATAAAGCTTACATGTTAATGCTATTTGCAATGACAATGATAGCATGATGTTATGGATGATTGTTATACACTACAAGCAGTCTTTAGAAGAGAGCAGTAAAGTCACTGCACTCACTTATGTAGTGTTGATACAGTAAGTAGCAGTGGAGGTTATGGTACAAGTATCTTAAAATGTGTTTGAAAAGCATAATAATGGGAAAAATTGAACTGAAATTACTGTTGGACTCTGCAGAGACAGTTCAATCACAATCACAAATTTCCATGGAGATTTGAGTTGTAATTTGAATATGACTAAAAAATAAATGTATTTTGAAGTCATTTTTTGACTCTGTGGAAAAATGTACATCTGTAGTCAAATCTGATAAACTGGAATACTGGTGTGTGTTTATGTTCACATCAAAAATTGAATAAAACTTCACTGTTGTGAGCTTGGCGTTATGTTATAATGCAAAAACATATCTGGAGTTGTGTTTTGTTTCATTCACACATGTTTGATTAACCCTGTCTGTCTACATCTCCAAAGCTCAAAATGCTCTGTTCCACCTTGTGATGTCATGAAGCAGTAGTTTTCAAGTTTACAGATACTTTTTACCGTTTGTTCAGTATAGATTGTCAATTCCAGGGCTGAAATCATCCAAATGATATTACCAAAGGTGTATGGAGTGTAAAACCAGAGTGCAGCATTTTGTGTATTACCATATGACATCACAACGTGAATTTGAGAGAAGAGAGAAGAATAGAAGAAAATATGCTGAGTTTTTGTGTTAAATAGGTATGTTTGTGATGAGGAAACAAGATTATAACATCAGAAAAAAAGCAAAATATGGGCCTTTTAAACAACTAACAGCTCCAGAAATCAGATAATAATCAGATGACTGGCGTACATCCAAACAAATGTAATTTTCACAACATTCACATATATTTGATAATGTCCTCCAAATAGGATGCTTCCTCTTCTTATGAGCACATAACCACAGTAAGCTTGGTCACTGATCTTGTTATCTTCACATTAAGTGCATTGTTGTAACTCTCTCACAGATGTTCTAGTGCACTCTGGCCCCCCTCGCCCGCAGACAGTTGTTGAAGTGACGACCTCCATCTGCTGTTTCCCACTATACCTGTCTCCCCATCAGGGCTTTATCGTCTATTGTCAACACTGAAAAGTGCTGTTTGTGCCTATCTCTTTAAGGAGGCTGATAAAAGCCCTGTTAGATAAGGAGCAATGAGACAGCGCATATTGTGTTTTTGTTTATAGTATCTCGTGAGTCTTGTGAGAGTAGAAAGAAGAGCACTGGAATTAAACTGTTTATTAAAGTAATGTAGGTATAGGAGTTGTGCCAGAATTCACGAAAATCACATTATCGACTGAAATTTGAGTGAGGACATTATCGTGTAAAAATGAGTGCTTTAAGATCAGGTTTAAGAAAAACAGACCATTGATCTAAAAACGAATTAGAATGTACAAAAGCTATGTAAAAAGCAATGACTAAACAGAACATAAGCTTTAAACGTCCTTCTTATATGCAGTCTATTCAAGATTCCGTAGCTGCCTTTTGCCTCATAGACCTGGACACAGAGCAGAGAAACACCAGCACCACGGCAACCAATGCTGATTTACACCAATATGTACCAGATGCCTCAGCTCGAACCTTATATCAAGGGCTGTGATCTTTTCCTTTCAGTTAGACTACACCAGTCACACACCTATAGGGGAATGTCTGACTTGAGCAGTGAATTGAGAACTTTGCTGGACTCGTCAGGTCCCTCACAGAGGACAGCTTTATTGACATCTGTCCATCAACTCTCCATTCCTCACTGCACTGGAGGATTGGACTTTTGATTTTGGACTGTTTTAGTTCAAACATTGCCTAGTTGTCATTCTAGTTGTCAGGAAACTAAAGTTTAAAACTCAATTTTGATACCAAGGAAACTACAGAATAATTTAAAAAGTTTTTTAGACAATAGAAAGTTGTCAACACAAAACAATTACTTTCTTTAATATTGCCTTCCTGATATAAATCAAAACTGTATAAAACTATTGAGGAAAGGTTCTTCCTATTTATAGTTTTTTTCTTGCTTCAGGTATTTAATTTCAATACCAATTTTATCAATTTGATAAAATATGAAATGTCTGGGTATAGTTTTTCATTTTTTAAATTTTGCTTTACACAATGTAGCTGGCAAAAAACAAACAATTGCAAAATTCAATCATTTGTTGACCCAGAATTGATTGTAAAACTGATTCCAAATTAAACTTGGATGACCTTTTGGAATATTGAACTTACTGGACCCTTCTGTTCTCAAATGTCACTAATTATCTTCACATAAAGCACACCATAGTCAACCTGGTCTAGGTCTCAAGTCAAAAACAGACTAATTAGCTAACTATATTCAATATAAAATGGCAGCTAGAGCACTCTAATTAAATCTTTTCAGTATTCAGGTAAACCACTGATGTTTTTTGGACACAATCCCAACAACCAGCAGCAGTATGCCTCCTGCACCTGTAGCATGTCTAGACTTCAGCTGCATTCCTGCTAGCAACCTTGATCTGAGAGAAAAGCATTAAAAAGAACAGGCAGACAGAAAGAGAAGAGAAAAAACTGAAAACGTGACAATACGGTGAGCTGTCAAGACAAGGAGACACCTGGAGCATAGTTAGGTTATTAGGCGAAGGTAAGGAGGTAGGAAAGGCGGTAGGAGAGAGGAGAGGAGCGAGGAGAGAGGGGATCTGGGCTCAAAGGGAGGAACACTGCAGATACAAATAAGCTGTCAGCAGCACAGGGAGAGGCCATGGAGATAACAAGAGGGAAATATCTTTAGCCTGCCAGTAATAGTGTCATTTTTCTTTGCGAAAGAGAGGAGCGAGATGCTAAAAAATAATATCTAAAAGCCAATGTGACTCATATCAAAACAAGAAAATGGACAGTGACGTATTGGCAGCTCAGACTGATTTCTCTGGATTCAAAGTGGCTGCAATGGTTTAAGGGGTGGATGTAGGTCTATGAGTGACCTGCTGTGTTTTTGCAAATATTGGTTGTCTTTTAGTGTGTATATTATGTTGTTAATTTTGGTATCACTTTATAATAACTATATTTTAATTAGAGCTTTAATTAATTAGAGGATTGGAGCTAGGGTTTTAAGCATGAATCATTCTTAATAAATTATTTGTTCATGAATTCAGTCTTTGTTCATGCAGTATTAAAGCAAACCTATTCTTTGTCTGTGATGCATGCAGGATTCAGCAGCATAGTCATTTCAGTACAAATTAAAAAATCTGATACTCTGTAGCGTGATTTGCAGCTATCCATCAGAGTTGCCAACTCTTTGTTGTGATGACATTTACGGTGACGTCAGCTCTCATTGGGCACCGCAGTTTTCTAATGTGAAAGCCTGCAGACTTGTTTGTTTGATTGAGTTGCTTAAATAAATAAATATTGAAATTTAAAATGTGCAAACTTAATGATCCATGAGAATCTGTGCATCATTAGTTCATTCGTTTTTCAAAATAAAACCAAAAATAAGAAAACGAAAAAACAACTATTTTCTTCATTATTTGTCTCCAAAACCAAAATGAAAAAAACAGGTAATGATCAGTTTTTTTCAGTTTTCGATTTTGTGTTTAAATGAATAACTGGTTTAGTCCTGGTTTAAACCTGGTATAGTCCTGGTTCAGTTCTGGTTTAGACCTGGTTTAGTCCTGGTCTAGTCCTGTTTAGTCCTGGGATCAGTTTTGTCCATTATTTATTTAAACACAAAATCGAAACTGAAAAAACAAATCATTATCTGTTTTTTTTTTTTTTTTTTTTCATTTTAGTTTTGGAGACAAATAATGAAGAAAAATGCTTTTTTTTTTTTTTTTTATTTTGAAAAACGAATGATACACGGATTCACGAGTGTTGTAGATTAAAACTATATAGCACAATATGTGTTCTTTAAGACTTCAACAGTGTCGTTATTATAAAGTGTTTCCTTATTTTTACCTGCCTCTTTCATTAATAAAATGCACTACAGCTTCCTCCTTCTTGGTCGCTGCCTGCTGTGTAGTTTGTAGTCATACATTATATTTATGGTCTTAGCCTCAACACTTCACACATTCAGTAAAGCGACATGATGCTATTTATGAATACATAGAATTCTTGTTATTTCCTTCATTTACGACATATTGAAAACTAACGCTTTTAATAATTATTAAATGAAGGTTACACAGCTTGGTTGTGTAGTTGTCAAAGCTGTACATAAAGTCATTCTTTGTATTCATAAATAGCATCATGTAGCTTTACTGAATGTGTGAACTGTTGAGGTAAAGACCATAAATATAATGTATGGCTACAAGCTACACAGCAGGGAGTGACCAAGAAGGAGGAAGCTGTAGTGCATTTTATTAATGAAACATGCAGGTAAAAACACAAGGAAACACTTTATAATAACTACACTGTTATAGCTTGCTGCATGAACAAAGATTTGTTTACTTATGTAAGATTAGTTTACTCACACAGTTTACTTATCTGTGATCATTGAGATGGGCATGTTCAAATCAATGAATTCTGGAAGTTTTGAGCTTTATCTAAAGACTTGAACCAATTTTGCATAAACTAAAACTGAGTTATACATAATGTCTAGCAGTCTTTCATATATACCACCAACACCAAGACCAAAAAAAGAAATGCAATGCAGATCCACATAGTTATCCAAATAATTTCCCTTGAGGATCACTAAACTTTGTCTAAGTCTTAAGTCCGTCTCCGTAACTATTACTGATCACTCCCTTTCCCTTGCATGGTAAAATAAATTATTGAAAAGTCATTAAAAAGTTACAACTCAGGCAGCTTTTTAGAGTGAAAATTCCTCAATCTAACCACATCTTCCTCCAGTCTTTTTACGTCCACAGCTGGTCATAAAAGCTGTAGAAGGCCCAACCAACCACATTTTACGAAACAGACAATGCAGCGCTTTTTCATCTCTATTTGCCTTCTTTGTTGATCTTTGACCATTTGCAGTTTGTGGATGTTGTTGTACGGAGGTGCTGAGAGCAAAGATGCCAACGACACACACACATGCCAACACGTTAACAGTAGCATGGGCGCTAATTAGCAATGAGGAGCTAAAGTGAAAGCACAGAAAAGCACAGAGAAGCACATGAAGAAGTGAATAGGTGGTTTAAGTGCTGACAATTTAATATGGAGTTTGTTTTGGAGATTGTCAGTGATGAACTCATGTCTCGGCCAACATTCAGATCGTTTATGTGCTGGATTCAGTACTGCAATTATGTAATGAGTTTTTTATGACCTTAAAAATTATTCATCTTTGTTGGCTCTGTCTTGACCTGAGCCTCAACATGAGCTTGTATTTCTTGGAGAGAAACATTTTTGGCTCAAGTTTAAACATAAAAACAGTAGATGAGATTAGTTTGGGAGTATGTGTATCCAAAATGCTATGCAATAATATTCTTTCACAGACTGCCTGCAAGGTTTTCAAACTTCTTATTGGAAAAAAACAAGCAATTTACATGATTTTGTGTTTTAGTGCTGTTGCTGTATAGTTCAGAACATAGACTGTGGACTAAGGGAGTGTGATGGCACCCATAGTGTTCGACTCCAGTCAAATGAAGCTCACTAGGCTAGCAGTTACAGTTATATTAGGAATAGGAATTTATTAACAGACAAAATGGTGAAATAAAAACAGCAGGATCATGTAGAGTGGGTTAATACAAACATTTTAAGACCAAAATGATGAACCTCACTGCAGTAGTTACAGAAAGAGGGGTGACAGCTTTTCAATAGAAGTCAAATGGAAACAGAGTTGGAAGGACCCGGAAGTATCTCCATGAACATTTCCTAAGTGAAACACAGTGGCTAGCGGGTTAGCTATGTCTACTCATTTATAAGTCTATGGTTCAGGAGTATGCTCAATCTGTTAAAGAAGCTGCAGGTTCCAGATGTTTTTATACAGAAAAGTTAAATTTGTTTTGCCTCTAACAATTTTAGCTTTGACAAAACTGGAAGTAATGCTAGTGCACTATTAGTGTGCTAGTTGTTGTTAGCATTCCTGTGATGCCAAAATGTTAGTGGCCAATTTACATTTAAAACAGACTACTTTGGTCAAAAATGACTGTTTAAAGATTAAATACAGACAGTAAGTCATATTTATACAACCCAAATTGAAGGAGGTCAAATTATTTAAACTAAAATATTTGTGCTCCAAATCTATGGGAAACACTGCTGTATACTACACATGGCCCAGTATTTGACCCCCTGCTGTTCGAGTTGTACACATACATGAGTGTAATCTGTCATAGTAGCTTTGGCTTCAACACTGCTGCAGACTGCGGCTCATACCAGTGCTGTGTGCACCAATAATGGCATCCTTTCACAGGAGGAGAGCGATGGAAACGAAGCTAACGGATCGGAGATGGGAGAAACATCCCTGGGGTCCACAAACATTCCTCCAGCCAGCCTTCACTCAAAAAGCAGAGCACAGGAGAGTTATATAGGTCAAAGCAGTACTGAAAAATGGTATCTTTTCACCTCAGCTTGTACCTATATGTGAGGACAAGAAAGTAGGCCACTGAGAAGGCTTTAAGAGCTTGTTTGTACCAGGCAGAGGTCCAGATCTGAGGATAGAAAGCCTGGGAACTTAAGGGCTGTTTGCATAACACAAGCAAGGAATCATTGTGGTGCACTTTAGCAAACAAGGAATAACTACAAGATTATATTTTGAGAGCAGTTATGTTGATGCTAGAAAATTCTCCTATTCAAATCGTTTTTCAAACCTGTCTTTTATTGTTCTTCTTTCTTTTTTTTCTTCATGCACAAAAGATGTATCTTTGTTTATATAGTTGCTGTGTCTCCACTGGGCATATTGGATATAATTGAAGTGGCACAGCCAAACAGGAAACTACTGAGACGTTTGACAGCAGAATAAGATGGTGTCTATTGTCAACAAAGCGGACTTCGTATATTCTTGTACACAGTCAGATACAGTATACCTTTCATTTTATATAAATACTAAAACATAAACCCATTTAAATGCAGGCAGTGTAATATGTACACATTTTCTTCTACTACTACTGCTAGACTACTATAATTGTTCATATGTTCACATTGAATGGTAAGTCAATATAGTATTTATCGTGACAGGCCTACATGTCTCCAGTTACATCCCAACACTGCTTAATAATGACTGATGTAACAGAATCAATCTTCATTGTCTGTTTCAGTGTATTATTCCACTCTCAATTAAGAAAGAAAGAAGTTAACTTTTGCCACTGCATCTCACCTATGCTTTATGTCGCTGAACCCTCCACTGTTTCCCCGGACATATTTATCTGTCACACTTACTGCATTTTGCTATGAACCTTTCCTTTCAAACCTTATGCACTCCCACACAATAGCCCTTTGAAACCCCAGTGTTATTATGTGGATGTCATCTATACTGTGAAAAAGGAGAATGAATAGCGTGGCAGGTACTGTAAATAAAAACTCCAGCAGTTTGAATTTCTTTAGCAAAATCACTTCATTGTGCCTTCATGAGCGGGGTATATACAGCCAGGCTGGGGCAGCAGTGACAGTGTGGGGTAAAATATATTTTTTTCTTTTCGCTGCTATTGCGATGCAGAAGGCAGCTCTGAATTATGAGATGTCACTGAAGTATTGGTCTCAGCTGGATACGTCCAATTCTGCTGTAACCTACTAGAAAGAGCAACGGACAGAGTCTATACTCACAGTGATATGTGCAGCAAAATGAGTCTTATGGGAGTTTGTGATTTTTACATTTAGAGCGATGTGAAAGGCATTGAAAAAGCATGAATGAGTTGTTTATGTTAAAGCATCCCAGTCAACAGAATTACATACTGTTGTTGTGACCTTGAGCAAAACACTTACTAATAGATGTAATGAATGAAATGTTCTGAATTCTTTTACTTTAGATGTAGTTTAGTTCAAGTTTAATTTGGTTGAAAAAAAAAAAAGTCTTTCAGTGAAATGATAAAGCCTCTTGAGCAAGAGTTAAGGTATACAATGTTCACCACCAGGCCAAGTTACAAGTCAGATCTGTGGAGAGGCAAGCATGGGCATTTACATTTAGCTTGTTTTGTGAAGGTATTCTTTTAGTATTAAACATTCCTGTATATTTCTGTAATTGATTAAATTATGTTTAATGTCATGCTGTGGAACATTTTGGGCAATGCAATAGGATCACCATGGAGACAACCAGGTTGTAGTGGACCAAACAGAAAGGCAAAGACAATGTATAAAATAAGTTTCAATTTAATAAAGTCAATAAAGAGATCATTTAACAAAGGCTCAAATTAGGTAAATCATGAAAAAAAAAAAAAAGCCAGGCCCAACTGAGGTAACTCAAATCAAACTGAACAGAACAAAACCAACCCAACCAGACAAAGAACAGGAGTGTTTAAATACATGAGGATCAACTAAAACTGAACACAAGAGGGGAGAATTACACTAAATAATTAACTGAACTACTAACTTAATCAAAGGAACAAAAAGGCAAATAATTATAATACAGAAAATAATACTTGATAATAAAGTGACCTAAAGTGACCCGGCACTCAAAAAAAAAGAAAAAAAAGAACACATTTATATTAACTAAAATGTGTGCACCCAAATTAGAATATAAGTCTAAATAAAGGAATTAAATTATATGTGATGTAATTAACTTAATGTACATGAAATGAAATTAAATGAAATAATACTGACACTGTGGAGTGGTGGCAGAGGTCTTTTCTCTTTTTTTTATTTTTTATTTTGCACCATGCCACGCTATTCTGCAAAGAAAATACTCCAGAATGAACCACAGAAGCTTTATAAAGAACTAGACAGCATATGGTATTTGTCATTTTGTGTGAATGAAATGAAAGACAGGCTTGCTGCTTACCCCACTTTCACATAATCACCCAGTCACTCCTCACTCATGTCTTCATCTTTGCTGTTCTGGTAAAGCTTTTGGTTAATCGGGTGGTGCGCTCATTTTAACGTACTTTTACTGTGCAATTATGGCTTTGTTGGCTTATTTTGTTTGGTTTTGTGTCTGTTTTTGCAGGCCTGGCGGGTGTGGTCCAAATTGTTCAGTGGTTACAAATGGGTCCTCCTCCTCTCGCCACTTTTCCTGCTTTTTCTCACCATTTTCATCATGGCCTTAACACTACCTCCACCTGCCCCCCATCCTGACGCAGACCGATGGCCTTCACGTGCTTTAAGCTCCGCCCACGAGTTCAAGTCTCGAGCTAGGACTTCAGAGCAACTTCCTGGTTCTATTTTGCACCAGCCAATCAGCTTCAAAGCCCTCCCAAACAACAACATCTGGGAAAGCAATCATGGGAAGATGAAAAACTCGAAAAATGCAGGAGATGACAAAAGCATATTTAAAAACCACATGTCCAAAAATAGGGAGAAGAATAAAAAGGAGACAGGAGGCAGTGCCAGGCAGCAAACCAGTGATGCCAATCCACAAATATCACAGTTTACTGGGAACAGCAAAAAGCTGAAACCTAGAATTAAGCCAGGCAACCAAAGTAAAGAGTCATATATACAAGTGGAAGGGGGAAAATCTGGAGCAGGTCATGTCCTTTCTATGAGGGATGGTGATATAAAAACAATACTTGAAAAGGCTGATAGTGCAACGCAAGCAAAAAATAAGGCAACGCTAAAGGACTATGGAAAATCAGATTTCAAAAGGCACAATACAGTGTTGAAAGATACTGTGTTAGTGGTGCGTTCAAAGACTACGGAAAAAATAGGTCAAGATAGTTTTAAATGTCCAAGTTTTAAACCAGAGAAGATTCCTGGTGGGGATGATAGCAGTATAAGAGTGAGAGACAGGAAGGACGTACCCTGGTTGAGTGAAGATGACATCCAGAAGATGAAGCTGCTTGCTGGAGGAGAGCCAGTGACCAAGGCCAGGGTCCCAGCACACGGACAGGTCCTGCAGGTGGCTCTGGAGATGCCTGACCACAAACAGGTACTACAGGAAGCATGAAAGTATTTTAGAATTTATCATAATATGGTGTTGTGGTTATAAGTGGACTGTGTAACTTCTGGAAGGGGGAAAAAAATCTGCATTCTCACATGAACGGAATAGTCTTTCCACAGATCTGACCTGCCGTTAATTCATCACCTCTTGTCTTTAAGGAGATAGATATGTGTCTTACTGTGGAACTTTCCAGGCAAAGCTATTTTAACTCACCGGAGGCAAACAGGTGGCAGACCTTCCACTAGAAAATGCTTCAGTGCATACAGTTTTCATTTTCAGTGTCTTCAAATTGATTTGAGCTAGTTGCCTGGCAGACACTATTGTAGCTGATGTGTATGCATTTAGACAAAGGTATTTAATTGTGATATGAGATTTGGAACTAAAGAAACAAAACATAATTTGTCTGATTACTTTAGCTTAAAGTAATGAGCGTGTAATGCAGTTGTTAAAATGTCACACTTAACATAATTCTCACAATTATGATAAATAAACAGATTTAATTGTATAAACCATTTAAAAAATAAGTTAATTTAATTTGCACTTACAAACTTCCATAAACATTATGTAGTACATATAATATTGTGTTAACATTTAATCTCTCATTCTACTGCAGACAAAGGGTAATGGGATGCCTGAGTTGTCCCCCACCCTGATCCATACCGATCGCTGTCACAGGGGGCAGTGTTCTCTGGTCAAACGCACAGAAGACTGGTTTGAAGTCTTTGCCTTCCACTTGGACCGGGTTTTGGGACTAAACCGAAGCCTCCCTGCTGTCCTGAGGTCATTCCACAGTGAGATTCTGCCCTATAGATACATCAGAGGGGGGCCCAGACCAGCAGTGTGGTGGGACCCAGACATACAACACTTAGAGGACAGTAACAATGACCAAAACTCTGTCCCGTTGAGTTACAATCAGTATCAGAAGATGTTAAAGGCTCGATGTGGAATAAAGATGGACCTACATGAAGTGCCGTGTGTTGGGGTGAATCACTCAGAGTGGAGCAGGCTGGCACTGTTTGACTTTTTACTGCAGGTAAGACACCACCAATCATATTTAATTATAAGCCTGAATCATTCTTAATAAATGATTTTTTTTTTTTTCATTATTAATGAAATCTTTGTTCATGCTTTACTGGGGCTAATTAATGTGTGGCTAGTATAAAGTATTACCTGATTCAGTACTTCATTTCTCATTTCTCGACTTCTTATTATTTGTAGTTTAGTTTATTGCCCACACTCAGAGTACAGGTAACCCATGGCCCAAAGTATATAGATAGCATGTAGAGATAGTTCAGACATGGTACCTGCAACCCTATTAAAAAAAAAAAAAAAAAAAGCATAATAATATATCATATGTAGTAAATTTTTTTATGCAGTTGTTTCAAAATCCAAACCTTTTGGGGCACTGAATTATTGTCATGGGTTTATGGACAGTTTGTAACCGTAATGAAAAGTAGAACATGATGATTCATGTTATCTCAAAGCCAAAACAAAACTTTTCGTACTAAAACATTGGACAGACTTCAAGAGCATATGTTCCGTGTGCTCCTATAATCAGAGAACACGCTGCTAATTAAAGACACGGAAATAAATGTTTTCCAACCTCACTCGAGTGAAATCTAACACAACCAAAGAGGTGCTATAAAAGTCTATTACAGTAATTTACACAGAATGGAAAAATGTGAAACTGCAATTAATTTGTTAAAAAGAAAAATCTGCTCTTTAAATCTGTATCTCTCTGTACCTAAGTTATTGATATGCTCTTGACTTTAAACAGGTGCAGAGCAGACCAATGTTCTGGCCTTCGAAACACATGGAGCCAGTGGTTATATAACCCACTGCTTTGATTTTGTTCAGTGAATGGAAGAAAGTCAGATCGACCCAATGAGTGATTCACGATGGCTCTCACACGCAAAAGCACAAAACACAAAAATCAGTAGAGCTACGAAGATAGGCTTTACAAATTATTGATTCTAAATTTATTAGTTAAAGGTGCATTGTGCAACTTTTTTCTGATGGAGGGTCTGTCACTTGCTTGTCTCCATGGAGATGTTATTGTTATGTCTGGAATGTTCCACAGTATGATATTAAACAGCTCTACCTTACATTTATAAAATTCCAGGTGATCTTATAGCTCAAAAACATCTAGAAAAACAGGTATTCTGACTGTGAGCTGGGTCGCCTCTCCATAGATATGACTTGTAACTTGGTTTGCTCTGGTCTCCATGTAGACAGAAAGGTTTAATGCCATACTGTGAAATATTCCAGACAAAGCAATAACATTTCTATGGAGAAAAGCATTTGATGGACCCACTACAAGAAATGTTACACAATGCACCTTTAAATATAAGCAGTGATGGGTATGTTATGGCAGTGATGGTAACAAAATAAAAGAGTTAAAGTACTGTACCAAAGTATAAATTGTAGGTATCTGTACTTAAGTAGATTTTAAAGTGTATACTTTATACTTTTACTTCACTACATTTATGAGCAGATATCTGTACTTTTTACTCCACATTTTTGAACAGGATTGAAAAATAAAAGCTGAGCAGTTTGAGAAGTACTGGTTTATTTTTAGCACGTTCATAATTTGAGCAGACAAAAATATTTAAAAAACAATTGATTCCATTGTTTCTACTGAACAAAATTCAGCACAAATCACTGCATTTGAAGACTTATAAGACCTCACAATGTGTGTGAAATACTTTTTACTTCTTAAAATGAGTAGAAAAAGTTGAATGCCATAGTGTGGGTTGAACACTCAACCTCTACCACACCACAAATGTTACACAGTGTAATTTTAACATATTTGTGTATTATCACTGCAGGTGTGCTGAAGATCATAAGATCAAATCTGTTTTATTTATCCTTTTAATTACTCAGGAAGGTCAAATGGAGACTGGATTCTTGATACATGCTTAAATAATGTGTACACTGCAAGGACTTCAATGCCCTGTAGTCACTGTAAAACATTTTCATTTTCCATTTCTCTTTAAACCCTCCATCACCTTTGAGTGCACTATAGTCAAACTTCATACAGGGGTCAATACCAGCGCCTGCCTCCTTAATTACTTTATTGACAAGATGATGGCTCTGGCCTCTATGCAGTAAGTGCACCATCTGACAAATCCATAGCATTTTATTGACAAAACTCAAAAATAGCTATATTTCACAAAGAGGGTACACATTTTCTTTTTCGTAGCCATGACTATTAAATGTATTATAATTGATTGACAGTAAAGGTAGGCTTTGTAATGATTATACAAAGGTTGTTCTCTATCTGTGTCTCTAAATATTACATTTGCAAATATAGCCCATAACTGTGTTACTGTTGGTTTTACAATAAAACATTGGATATGATGTTCAAGTTGTTTATGTTCTAATGTGGTGTTTTGGTATTTTGTAATTATCAAGAATGAGTCTCACATGTGTCTCTCATTTGGGTTGCCAATTTCAATAATGAAATCCAGTTGGTTGAAAGCTAAAAGGCCTCCTGAATCTCTACTAAACCCCAGCACCTGCAGCCCATCATTAATCTTGGTGCATATTAAAAGTCGTGTGGATGGGGGTTGTGATATTGTAATTAGATCCATATGATCTATGTGTTTTCTTTTTCTTCATTTCTACCAAATAGCGTGAGCCTCAGTGATTTTGTTAAATGGTACGTCCAGTTAAATGTGCACTGTGAAAGATGCTTTCACTAGAATGTTACACAGTATGGCAATAAACATATCTATCTCCATGGAAACTAGAAGTTGATGCCATCAGGTCAAATTGAAGGTCAGATCAGCGAACAGTAAGAATGCATGTATTTATTTAGTTCATTTTTAGCGTCTCCATAGAGACAAGTCAGCCCCAGATGCCTTAACCAGAAAGTTACACATTGCACTTTGTGACATTTTAGATTAATCACAACACATTTTCACTCAAGGCATTAAAGTTTGACCACGGTACCACAGCCTTCAATGATAAGTTTTCACAAGTGTAGACTCATATTGGCCGGGGTCAGGAAGCAGTAACCGCCCGTGAAATGTGGAGAGAAAAGCTAATTAAAAGATGCATTAAAAAGCCATTTACTGAGGCGACATAGGCCAAAAATCACTGAGTGAATGGGCAGCAGTGTTACAGTGTGTGAACGCTTTGTAGCCCCCACACACACACACGCACACACGCACACACACGCACACGAACGCTCACACACACACACACACACACACTAGTCTGGCTTCTGCACAGGGACATAATGATCTGACAGTACAATGGAGGGTTTAAGAAGTGGAGTTTTCACGTATGAATTATCGTGCTAATTTTGACCATATGAGTGGCAGCTCTGTTAGCTTGTGTGCCTGGTGTGAAATAACAGTGTAAAATGGGTCAAGTAAAGCCAAGTCATGGGAATTTTTATTTATTTATTTATTTTTAATGACTATATTTTCTGTCTTTGTAAAACGACTGAAGAAAGACTATAACACATCTCTAACATTGTAGTTTCTGCTGAATGAGTGTATTGCTATCTTTTTGTTGGATGCATTTTAAAAGTTGCTTTACCATTACACATGCAAACTATAGAGTTGATGCACCATGATACACAATTTTGAGGAATCAATATCTCTAAAAAGGTGAAGAGTGAGGAGAGACATCCGGGATACTGGCAGCAGGCACAGAGCCAATTATATAGTAGAGTTATTTATTTATTAATGTATGTTTGTATGTATGTACAGTATGTATGAATAGAACTCACAACTCCAAGATGTGTGTGTGTTTATAGTTTAGTCAATACAACCAAGCTTTATAGTTTACATATTTGAGCATGAATTGTAGAATGAATTTACTCCATTTTACTGACACTAAATCTTGTGTAACCGCTTTTGTCCCTATCATATTCTTTGGTTATCGATCTGGTATTGACGTTTGCATGGCGTCCTGCATGGGTGATCAGAAACCTCTTTACCTTATCTTAGTTTTCCTCTATCTTCTCTTTTGTTGTTGTTATACTTTGGCTTTCATTTCACAGCCAGTGTCAAATATGTCTACCTCCCTTCTCACATCCATGTCACCGGTTTTACAACCTGCACTGTAGTAATCCTGTCCTGCTTTGTTCTTTGCACCGTGAAATAGCCACTGTGTACCCATAATGCCTCGCTCCGGGTTTTGAGTGAGTGTGTGTGTGTGTGTAGGGCTGATATGAATAACCCATGAGTGCAGAAGTCAATGCCTGTAAGCGGGCCAAGCACTAATAGCCTGGTATCGATCCAGGGGAGAGGCGATGAGTGGGGCTGTAGACACTTGTTCTACCTGCTCCCCTCACACCTCCACAGGCTCAGTGCGTGAAGGACACACTGGAGGTCCCATGGGGGGATAGGGGGGTCTGGTGACAATAGGAGACAGTGTACAGTGTGGTACAGTGAAGGCGTGAGCCAGCTGGGGAATACTGTAATACAATGCTGAAATTTGAAAGTTGAATCTGATTGGAAGGAAAAAGCTCGATAGCAACTTTGTTACCGCCCATGATAGTAAAAATAATCTTTTAAGATGGTAGAATTTATAATTGTTTGGCAATAAATAATAGCAGTTACTGTAATAGTACCTACAATGTGAATGTTATTTCTGATATATTTTTGGATCAAGGCCATTCTAAAACTATCTGAGAAAGGTTTATGTCTGGTCTATTTCTGTACAAAAAAAATTGGAAGAGCAAGTCTTCATAGTAGTTTTAGTAGCATGCATTTTTTATGTAATCCTATTCAGAAAGCAGAGAAACATTCAAAACTATAAGGTATAACTTGGATAATGGTGAGATGAATGTGCACATATTTTTAACATAAAGTGTGAACACAGCAGCACATTATGGAACTGTAGAAAAGAGTAAAGTTGCTTGTTTATTTTAACATTGAGTTCAAATCTCTTTGAATACAGAATGTTATATAAATTGTCCATTAATACTTTTATAAGTGGATTAGTACAACTTGAATGCAGCATTACTCACTTGTCCTTCTATATTGCTTTTCACTGTCTGGCTTTGCTCTAGTACAGGATCTTGTCTGGCAATAACAAAAGGCTATAGTGTATGTTTTGTTCTGGATGGTATAATCAATGATGGACCCAGTTACTCACCTGCTTTTCTCTGTGGAGATGTTATTGCTCCTCCTGGAATGTTCCACAGTTTGGCATTTATCTAGACTATCTCCACGTAGTCTCCATGATGTAGTTATCAAACATGTAGGTAACTACACTGGACCAAGTTACAGGTCAGATCTCTGGAGAGGTGACTCAGTCCAGGTATAGAAAAAAGTTGTTTGTATTGTCATGGCTGCTCATGACAACCCACCAAACTAAGAGGTGTACCTTGTGCTCTGTCCCCCAGTCCTGACACATTACCATCATGCAGCCCTTTATATTCCTAATGCATGTTGCATGTTCCCTCTGAAAATGCCTCTCATATGAATAATGCAGCCACAGCAGCACACAGGGTTAGTCTTTGTTCCACCTCCACTCTGCTCTTACTGGACCACATAAAGACAGGGCATTGTTAGGTATTTGACTTTAATAAATCAGTCTTTATTAAGGTAAACTCAGGGTTATTCTGGTTTTCTCAGACCTGTGGTATTATGTATTCCAAACTATTTAGATTTGAATACAGGTATTTCACGTATTACTGCTTTTTAAAAATGCACGAGAAGCACTGAGGAGTTAATTAGCTCAAGTTAAGTTAGAAACAATAATGGAGTGTAATGCGTTGATATGTTGTGGATCCCCTGTATCTGTGGATTGCATTGTCTCATATTGAGCTGAATACGAGACCAGTGGTCAATACAGTTTCATTTTATCTGCCTCCCACAAACTGCTCCTCACACCTCCGCTGGCTCTGACCACAGCAGCCCCACACATCTCACAGTGTTGGGTATAAGTCAATATTGGCCCTGCGGAGTACTACAGGGCGCAGGGACAGAGCTGGGTCAGTCTGAGGATGGCAGGGTGTTATAGGGTGAGGGTTAGTGAGTGTAAACTGGCATCAGGGTGAGAACACACACAGAGAGGAGCTGAGGGGCTGCAGTGATGCAAGTCGCACTGAGGTGTCAAGAAGAACGTAGCAACCGTGTCAAAATAAAATGTACATGCACAGTATAATGGAAATCTTACTTTCATTAAAGCAGGCCTATTATGCAAAATGAACTTTTCAGAGGTTTTAACCATGTTATAGCTGTTCTTCCCCCTTCTCATTTACGCGCTCAAAGTTGTATTTGGAGTGATTTGGGCACCAATATTTAATAGCTTATTTTTAAGATGCCATATTGCCGGTTGACCCCAGTTTTCATTGCCACCGGCATATGCCATTTTTTCTGTACTAACTTCCCTCTCCAATTTTATTTATCTATTTATATTTATCTTAATCTGTGAGATGCATAGAAATTGGCAACATCGTATACTAATTTTGGTACAAATTAAAAGAAATCTGTGGCTCGCTAGCGTGATCTGCAGCTATCCATCGGAGGAACTAACAACTTCATGTCCCTGTTGTTGTGAGGTTATGGTAACTTCAGTCCCATTAGCCACCACGGTTTTCTAAGTCGGATGTCAGCGAACTTGTTTATTTTATGAAGTTGTTGTAGATGAATATTTCGGGGGGGGGGGGTATTTCCACAGCAATAACTATTCTTCCTGGGGGCACACTATATTAATAATACTAAAATTAAGAGAAGGCTCTGCATAAAGTGTTACAATATACTCAGGTTAGATGAGGCTTCTTACGCCTCAGGGAAATGAAAGCACATGAAATCTTTTGCTCAATTTACAGTGTGTTTGTTACATCAACAAATCCCTTTTGGTCTTTCAAAAAATAAAATCAGACTTGTTTAACCTTATTATATTTTGTATGTTTTCAGGTGAATGACCGCTTGGACAGATACTGCTGTGGTTTTAAGCCTGATCCCTCAGACCTGTGTGTGGAGAACAGGCTTCACTCCAGATGTGGGAACACCAGAGATCTGCAGCTGGTTCACATCCTGGTACTGACAGCTCATTTATAATGGATATATTATTTACACAACACCAAACAGGCCTAACACATTATACTATAGTGTATACAGATGCCATTTATAGTAACTATTTAGTGCAGTTAAGTTGATATTTTTGGCCTGTCAAATGACCTATTTATTTTTGCAGAAGTAGTAGAGCAGTACCCTATTTTGTCCAATCCAAAAGTAAACACATTTTCCACACGCCTGCTTATTATCATTTGTTAATGTGCTTCTATACGATTTTTTCTCTTCAAAACTGATATCCAATATTTATCCTGCTCATGGCCAGTCACCTATATTTGCCAATATCAGCATTTTAAAATCCCCCGCAACACCCATAAATTAAATTGAAGTTATAGCTAAATATGTTTTTCAAGATTTAATATAACTTGTTATAGGCATTTTTTTATGAATGAACATCACCAGTACCAAAATATCAACAAGCCCTCACAATTTGTGTATTTACTGAAAAGACCAATATTTAGCTATTTCTATGTTAGGTTGTTTCCTCATTACAAACACACCCGGAGTTGTGTTTTGTTTCATTCACTCATGTTTAACACACAAATCTTGCATATTTACGCTGTGTTGTTTTGTCCTGCCTTGTGATGTAATGTTTTAATACAAGAATTGCTCCACTGTGTTTTTAAATTCCATATACTCCCACTTTAGAATCAATATGATGATTTCAGACCTGGAAGGCCCTATCTTTACTGAACTAAAGGTGAAAGGTTGCTGTTAACTACCTATAACTGTCACGATTTTACAGAGGGTGGACCCAAAATGCAGGACTGCAGCTGAAGTCCCAGAAATCCAAAAAAACGAAACTAAACTGCCATGACTAGACAAGACACTGACAATGACAATGGACCAACAAAGGGCAGAGGAGAACACAGGGTAAATAAGCACACAGATACAGGTGTAACACATTAGGGCAGGGCAAACAATCAACAGACTGGAAGTACAGCTCAAAACTAGAAGCAGACAGGACAAATATCAAAATGTCAAAATAAAACACCAAAGGTACACAACACTAAAGGAAAAAGCTACACCAAAATAAGCAAAAACAGCGACTACAAAACATGAACCATGGCAAAAACTACAACTACAATGACATTACAAGGGGGAACAGAATATTTTGAGCTTTGAAGATGTAGACTACAAACTAATATTAAATGATTGTGTGAATGTGTGAATGAAATGAAACACAACTCTGGGCATGTTTTTGATGAACTAATAACATTATAACATAGCTTAAGCTCACAAGAATCAATTTTGTGTGATAATAGGACAGATAAACGCATAAAAAACATGCTTAACTAAGAAACTCACCCATGCAGTGTAGCTTCCAGTGACCAGTTGTATATATAGGCTATACTTCTAAAAAGCACAGACATTATTTATTTGTACTACGCCTCTGTGTGGATATCAAATGTGTTTCATCTTACTGCCTTGCCACAAAATTGAAATAGCATAATGTAATACAGCACAACATTATTTATGATATAAACTAATGCGGCCTCATATAGGAGCCTTCCATAGCAGGAGCTGGAGATGTTATGCTAGATCCATCTCCCTCTGCTGTGTGTATCTGGAGGCCACTGCTCTGACTGATTGGATTCTTCATGATGCTGCGGATGATTATCTTACATAGGTTTTGTGTGGTGGGTCGGTGCCCGCTGTAAAAATAGATGCGGTGGAGTTGTTTGTGTAAAAATAACCCAAACAGCAGGTTTAGAGGCTCCAGGCTCATATCTGATAATGAGATTGTTTGGTGCAGTGTGGTGTGTGTGGGATAGAAGCCTGTCATAACTGTATGATGCTTATATCTACAGTCTTCCATCATGTAATTCAACAAAGAGGATCACAGTTACACATGAAGGACTGCTTTGAAATCATTTTGGGGATTGAACCAGCAACTTTTATGTTGCAGTGTACAACTGCTAACCCATCTGTGCAGCAGTTGTTCAGAACATAGATTGTGGGTTTGTTTTTTAGGCTAGTTTGAAAAACATTGATACTTTTAGCGGATTCACCTCTCCACAGATCTGACATTTAAAGGGTCTATATTACATTGTTTTCTGGCCTATATTATAATGTTTCCTTGCCAAAAAGATACCAGGAGTTATGTTTTGTGTATTTTTTCTCACAAACAGAAAACACCTTGTTCCACCGTATGTACTTTACCTATGTACTTTTCTTATATATGTTACCTCATGTGGTAATACAGGAAGTGCTCCACTGTGTGTTTAATCTCCAGACACCTTTTCTAGAATCACTGGGTAATTTCTACTGAATGAAAGGTAAAAGGCATCATCAGTAACATCAGAGCAGGGGTGCGCAATATGTCGATCCCGATCTACCAGTCGATCGCCAAGGTCGTGTGGGTAGATCGTCGTGTCTTAGTACTCATCTCGGACTCGATCCCGTTTGGACCCGGGTCTTGTCTCTCGCTCAAGGTCTGACACTCATCAAGTGCGATCATATTTCATTACGGCTGCTGCTGTTGGCAATAAACTTGTACCGGGGTGCAGGAGCGTGTGGGGCGTCTCAATGCAGCCTGTGCGCTCATTTGAAACCCGTGGAGACTCTACGGCACATCACAAATACACACGCTCCCTATGCACGGCTCGTCTGCAACAGCGTGTGCCCTCGTGTACCAGCGTGCATCACAGGGCAGGTTCAACTTCCTAAACATCCTACCTGTCCATCTGCCTCACGTCAGCACGCCGCCCCTCGCCTTTTCACGCTCTCGCTCCTTCCTGCGTACAGCGAACATAAGCCCCTTCCACAGTGCGCTGATTAGAAGAGCAAGACGAAACGTGAAGCAAAAACGAATCTAAATTTGTGTTACAGTGTTGGCACAAAGCAGGTCTACAGCATAGAGCGGATCTACAGAACAGACCTACTGTGACATTTGGCTGAAGTTTGTCTAACAAAAGTGCACAAATGCATCTGTGTTTGTCACGATGTGTGTTTGGTTTGGTAAATGTGCAGAGGCTGGTAAATATCACTGCAAAACCAGAAGAGAATGCAACTCCAGTTTTGAACTTTAAAAAACAGGTTTAAAAATATTACCTACTTCCTTCACTTTTTTCATAGTTTTGTGTAAAGTGCCAGAGGAAGTTCTCTTAAAGAAGGGGTTCTCAAACTGTGGGTGAGGGTCCAAAAAAGGGGCACAAAGTGTTTCAGTGCAGTTTGCTTAGCTTTGTATTAGGTAGATCATTTTGACTTGGTCATTTTGTAAGTAGCTCGCATGCTGAAAAAGTGTGAGCACCCCTGCATCAGAGGGTGTAACAGGTTATTCTGAGCTTGGGAGATGTAGACAGACTAATAAAGGATTACTCAAACATGTGTGAATGAAACAAAACACAACTCCAGATAAATTTTTGATAAAGTAACAACACTGCTTACATGGCTTAAAGCTCTCAAGAGTCAATTTTGCGTAACCTTTAATCTTTGCTATTGAGTTCTCCTTTAAGTAAAGCCTGGAAAACTACAAAGTGTACATATTTCACCTTTGAATTTATATGAGAGAGAGAAAGAAATATTTTGTTAGGTTTAAATCTTGGCAATAATTCTACCTTCTTATATAATAAATATAGTAAACTGATGGAAGGTGATTATTAGACTAGACTGCAGTTTTAACCAAAAAAGCTTTCAAGGCTGCCACTTAAAAGTCTATACACTTGAGTAGCTTTATATTAGTTATAAAATATTCATATATACTGAAGGGAATCAATTGCAAACATTTTTCAGGTTTGTGATTTTCTGTGTGTCTGCAGGTGAGGAAAGCTGAGCCATCCAGACTGGTTTTTATAGACAATGCTGGTCGGCCACTACAGCCTGTGGACAACCTCAACTTCAGACTGCTCCAGGGCATTGACCAGTAAGTGTTTAACTGAGTATTTATACTTTTTGGACCTGGATGCATCTACTTCTCATTACTGTGTGCACCATCATTTCAGCCTCATATTTTCCACCAAGCTCTTAGTAAGCAAATACATGGAGCTCAACAGTCCCGCCCACTTTGAAGCCTGCTAAGGTTCCAGAAGTAAATGGACCATTAATTTTCCCCCATAGCCTCTTTAAAAAATATTAGAGTTTAAAAGTTCGGCGTCTCACCAGCTACGCGTTAACTAATGTCCATAACACAGTTCAAAACACATTTAACAGCTTTTAGGGGGAAATCTTTTTTGAGATTTCTACCATGTTATCATGTTGTTCCCTCAACAGAAACATGCCTGAAGTGGTTTTATATGTCATCCATGCACATTTGAGTAATCTAGCAATTTCTCTCAGGCCCTATCCGAACCCTCCTTATCGCTGGCAGGGTGAGCCCACGCTTCTTGTACAAGGCTCAACCTACATTATATAACAAGGAAGCTCTTTAGATTGCTCCAGCCCACGCTCCTGCATGGCCATTTTTCACAAATATAAAGGCAGGATATAAAATAATACACTACAACTTCACAAATCTGATACAATGTGCGGTAGTTTCACTAGCTTTATGCACATTGATTGTGTTCTGACAGCACTCTGAAGGGGAGTGACTTGGTGATCTGAAAATGTGTAAGTGTAATACCTCCTCTTTAAATAAAAGTAAAGGTCTTTAAGTGTCTTTGCCAATTAGCCCCCTGCAAGCTTTTAAACTTTAAATATTCTTTTATGTTTTTTTATGTTTTCTTTTTTTCTTTTTTTTTCTGGAAAGTCTAAGAGAAAAATTAATGTGAAATGGACTTTCATAACCCCATGGTGGGCGGTCACTGTTGAGCTCCATTGAGATCAGAACTCATTTGAGCGCACAGCAGGAGGAGATGTTCCATGATAGACATATTTCCCTGGTGAGAAGCTGCAAACTCCACCAAACGTCCACACCAAGCTTATTACTGTTGCCTTTCTGATTAGATTAGTGCTCATTCAATTAAGCCAGTATTGAGTATCCCGCATGTATCTGGGCCTAATAGAAACTCCCATTTGTATGTCACTTAGCATTTGCCAACTGCTTTATAACATGCTCTTAACTGTCTGAGTAGCTGTGCTGTTATTTTAGGTAATACTGAGAGGAAGAAAAGTGATTATTTTCAATCATTTCAAAGAGGAACGACTTATTTTAATTTAGAAATGTTGTTTCAGTGAAGTCTGTCTGTATATGTAAATGAAAGGTAGGACTATGAATAGCATCTGTGTATAGGTTTACATTGAGTCTCATTGTACTGTTTGTTTTGATACTGCTATAGCTACTGTATTGAATGTGGTCAAGATAGTGTTTTCTCTTGCATATGATTTGGACAAGAGTTGCTTTTGTTTCTTCATATGCTAGAAAAAATAAGCAGTGATATAATGATGATTTATGAACTAAAAATACGTAGCTGTCAGAGTATTTTTATAATCCTCTTATGTTCTGTCTAAGTACCCAATTGCAAGTTTGAGTCACATGTTTTGTTACAGCGCTGTGCTAAATGTACCATTATTAAACGAACACTGTGTAACTTTGCTAGTGTGAGGTCCTTGTTGTCTCCATGGCGATGATATCACTTTATCTACAATGTATCACAATATGCATGGCCTTGCACTTAGATTGAATAACATTGTATCATAATATTGTGAGTGGGGTCATCTCTCCACAGACCTGACCTCACTTTTAAATCTAGATTTTCAGAGTTCTTGCTGCAATTGGCTTGTCAGGTTTACAAACACAGTAGAGTAAAGCTCCCAAGAAAAATCCTCCACACATTTTTGCAATATAATGTAAATATTGTGATTAAATTTTAGGTTGGAGTTTGTTTGATCTTTATTCATAACAGATTGCTGGGCGTCCCAGTGATTCAGTGTTCAGAGAATGTAGGTGGTCCCTTTGTCTCTGTGGGATACTTTTAAATCAGCCCCAAATCTTCACGACACATCTGGAACAGGCACTGCTCTTAATGACTCTCTTGTTGATAAAAACAGGGAGAGGAAGAAATATCTGCCCATGTATTATCAACATAAAGCTGCATATTTTAACTCTTGTATAAGAACCTATTGAAAAATGCCATGCAAAGAAACCTGCTTTAAGAATCTGCTAAGTTGTTTTAGTAGTTTTATTTGGTCATTTTGCAGCACTAAAAAAAAAAAAAACAACAAAACATAGACTACAACTCCATGGATCATATCATGACCAAAAGGGTTTAGGCTGAAGTAAAAGGTACTTATAATGCCAAACTCTATTAAACAATGACAGAATTCCAAGAAATAAAGCAGCGTATGAAAAGCACGTCTGCATTTACAATTTCACTTACAACTTACTGTATATAAAATATAAATTAAAACAAACACAATTTAATGCATAATTTGTTCATTCCAGAGCTCTGTATCTTTCAAAACATAATGCTTTATACTCTTTTTTTTTAAGGCTTCTCCAGTGTTAGACTTTTTAAAAATCATCACTTAGATTGTTCCATATATTAACCCCTCAAATAGAAATACTTTACTTATCTTATCTTCATTTTGTAAAGATTTTTTTTGAAGTTTTTGTTTATGGTTGTACAAACTAATAATAATGATAAAGAAGGCACAGAATTTATCGTTTATGATTGTATGTTAAGGTAATGTTAAAAAAAAAGAAATACATGTGTTTGTGTGTATGTGTATGTATATGTGTATGTGTATGTGATAAATAAATGTGTAGGTTTTAACTTTAAAGGTTCACTGTATAACATTTCTTGTGGAGGGTCTGCCAGCTGCTACTGTTATTCCTAGAATGTTTCACAGTTTGACATTAAAACTACATCTGTGTGAGATTTATTAAATTACAGTAAAGAAAATACATTGAAAAGATGTATTCTTACTTACTATCATCTCTTCACAGACCTGACCTGTAACTTGGCCTATTGATGTTGCCTGCTTAGCTCAATGAAGATAGCTAACTTAAATTCCATCCATTGCAAAAGACTGTGGCAAGGAGGGCATCTAGATTAAAAAATAATAATAAATGAATGAATAAATAAATAAATAAATAAAGCTTCTTGTGCCATCATTCAATATTGTTTGGATAAAAATGTCTGCATACAATTCATACTAATTTAGCTCCTCTTTCTCAGATTTCCGGAGCGGGCTGTATCCGTGCTGCAGTCGGGCTGTCTGGAGTCTCTTCTTCTGCGCTCCCTTTACACCGACAAGGAATTCTGGGATAGCCACGGAGGAGCCGGAGGTCTGAGAGCTCTGATCCAGGCTGTGGAGCAGAGAGGGCAGATACTATTACAATACATTAGGGACAAGCACCTGCCCCTGTGGACAGACCTGTGAGCAGAGAACGGACGGATCAATAAGTGGAGCATACGGACAATAGCAGACACTTCGGCATGAGATGAGACAAGAAACAAGTTTTGAATGTTTTGCAGACAAAAGGATAACTAGCACTTGAACAATGATGTACAGTTAAAATATTTGACCAGTCTTACAACGGGACAAAAACAAAAATAGACTTGTACATAAACTAAAGAGAATCTGAGTAGTCTGAGTAGAGCTCTGTAGTCACAAGGCACTTACACTTTTCACTGACCCCTGGTGGCTTGAGTTTTTACAATGGCATGGCATGCTGACATAATCAAAAGCAATTTGTGGCTAACATTAACTGCTGGTTATTCTGTTTAATTGTTAGCCTATCCTAAAAATACGTATACAAATAAGACCATATAACTTAATGCATCCTAAATAAAAGGAAATACCAAATAATTCATTCTACTGCATACTTTGCTACTATCCCCAGTAGCCAAAGATGCATGTGACCTTTTGAAAACACATATTCAGTTTTTCTCAGTGTCCAAAATAATCTATATTTAATTTATTTGTCTTAAAATATTCAAGTATTTGCTGTTGCCATGATACATTTTCACATTTTATCAAACTAAGCAGATTCATTTTGGTGGGAGCTTGGAGCAGAGAGTAGAAGATAATGTGGAAAAATATTCACTAAGCCTGATGGTGGTTTGCCAGGCCGTTAAAGAGCTGAGGGCCTGTGCCTCACAGAGCTGGATCAGAGCAGAGCTAACATATGCTTATTTCATATTTAAACCATTAGACCAGGCCAAACTAAATGTCTGTAAGTTCGCCACTATTGACTACATCAAATAAGTTTATAGGCAGGGCTTAGTCAGGCCATGAATGATTGAAACATCTAGTTATGTCTTGGTTTACATTTTAATGTCCTTATATTAATGTGCTTATGTTTCAGTGAACGTTATATAGTTGAGATCAGGTGGTTGAGTGGTTGACTTATTTTTGATTTTCATCACTCTCGTAACTAACCAACCAATAACTAACTGAAACTTTGACAAAGTTGCCGGTTCAATTGCAGTTTCATGTAGATAGTGAATACTACTAGCTTGATTCATCAGCCAGTTTCACTTCGTGGAAACCATCTGACCTTGCAGCATTAGAATTTGTTCCCTTTGACGGTAGGAGGACTAACTGGTATATTAAGCTTTTCCTAAATCCCATAGGAAGAAGGGCAATAACGTGTTTCCCCTTGATAAAATTCACCAAACATTCTCTTTGTTTCGGCTTTAAATCCTCAATCTCGTATTCCTATTCCTGACCTAGTCGCTGGAGAGAAATGAAATTGAGGGGAGGCACTAGGTGGAGCCAGCCTGGCTAGCATACTACAGCATAGTTTACTACAATTGTATTCTTGGGCAAGATAGTTAACCCATCATATGAATTTGGTATCTGTAGGTTCTCATTTAGTCAGAATCAAAAGTACTGTAGTCTTCTTTTTTTTTTTTTTAGTAATAAAGTCTTTCCAAGCAGAGATATATTGTTAAAGAAGCTCTTAGCGTCAAATTGAGACCACCATCTACCGTCTGCATCAAATTATTAACCAAGTAAGACTGGTGCACTGTTAGCATGCTAGTTGTCATTAGCATTACCATGATTGGAAAAACTCTATTCTGGCTTTTTTAAAGTTTTTGCAGCAAAAATCCAGTACAGCTCCTTTAACTACCGCCATCACGTTTGCAATGTGCACCAAAAGCTCTGTATGTCTTGAATGCATACTGCCCAACATAGAAGCTAATATAATCTGCCCTGTGCTTCATGTTGGCTCTAATAAGACTACCAGCATGTAACCTTCATTTGGCCATCTGTACAACTCTAAATTCAAAAGCAAATCATTTTTTCAAAAGAGATGAGATTGTCCAACCAATGCAGCCACAAGAGCTACAGTGTGTCTCATTATACTTCACACTTTACACACAGCTCGGGGCTGATCAAGTGATTGATTTGAACGTCTGTTTCCGAGAGATAAGCCTTTAGCCTCATAATCGAACGGATTAAACATGGCTGTCAGGGAGGCACTTCTGGACTGGATCCTAGAAGTTATTTTTTCTTTTTTTCTTATTAAACTAGCCAAAGACTGTATATTTATAATTTTCTTTGACTTTGGTTGTCTTTCCACACAACTGACAAATAGATAGTGTGTATAGTGAATGTATAAGCTTCACTGTCGTAATGCTTTGAAAAGATACTGTTTCAAGCCAGTGATATTAAAATTCAAGTCATATCTGCAGAGCACGGATTAATGACATTTTGAATAGCAGCCTCTTTCATCACAAAATAAATGGCTCGTAATGAGAAATGGTTTGAATGTGTGATCCTGTCTTTATCCCTACTTGATCCCTGTTACATGAAATACACTTTTGACAGCCGAGGGAGGTGGTTGCTGGAGGGAATTTCTTTCTGGAAGGAACAAAGATATTTCTTGGTTAGCAATCTGTTTTACAATCTTCAAAGGTGTTTATTACAGTTTATTCACTGTTGAACAAAAATAATAAAGTTACAATTATGGATACTTTGCAACTGATGTTGAGTTTTCAGAACATCTTAAAACTTTTGTCACTATGGTAACTACTCAACATTCCACCAATATGGATACACGTAGAACACCCCCTGCAAAATAAAATATGTATATGTAATATTTAAAATGCAATGGAAGAACTCACCACAGACCTCAGTAAGGCTCTTGGCCCAATAGCAACAGTAAATGCATTGCCCAGGTCCCAACTCTAACTACTACTAATACTGCATGTAGCAACATGCAAGACATCCAAAGCATTGATGCTCACACCACATTCATACTGGCAAGGTGGTTGAAGTGTCTTGCCTAATGACACAACATTAGTTTCCACTAGAGCCACTGCTGCCCCACTGTGGCAGTGTGTTTTTTCCAGCAGTCTCCCATCCACTTTGAGGAAACTGTCTGACCTCACAGCATTAAGATTCGTTCGCTCGAGGGTAGGCAGGTACTTTTTTATTGAACCTGGTATTTGGTCGAGACATATGTAATACGCCGGAACACTCAGTGGTGTCCAAGTAATTGCCTGCACAACAGCAAACAAAGCAGAGAGTGAAAATCCTCAGTCTTGGGAATCGTTGCCAATACAGAATGTATGGCTTCATCTACATCCATTTCGACCGCTTTGTTTACTGTTGTGCTGTACCACAAAAGGGACCCAGACAGGCGCTTGAGTTTGATGTCATGGCTTCACAGTTCTTCACTGATTGGCTGGTGGGCTGGTGTGCGGTCTACAATTTCCGGGGTTTTTGCAAACTTTCTAGTGTATTCTGATTCCTGACCAAGTCGCTGGAGAGAAATTAAATTGAGCCGAGGCACTAGGTGGCACCAGCCTGGCTATCCAAGTACTGCTTAGATTCCACAGTCTTATGTAACTGGGCACCGACAAGCAGGTATGTTTTTTTGTTTTTTTTACTTTGAAAATAATTGTATATTCTATATTATTACTGTAGCTTCATGTATATTTACTTTATTATCACGATTTACCAGGTCAATGAGCAGTATCTATAGCTCTTTCCTTCAAGTCTCTGTTCTCTTGACTTACTGTGCCACTGTAATGAGCCCTTCCATTTAAACCCATTCATTATTTCCTTTGAAGTTTTCTACGTACGATATAGGCCCGGACACACACAGTTTAATGTAAACTATAATGTGTGTGAGTTAGAGGCAGCTCCCTACTGTGCTGCAGTAATTTTAGCAGCACGCACCGTTACCATGCTTGGGTTCAGCTCATTAAACCCCATCTGGATTATAATGTACTTAATGCATCCATATATATATACATTACGCATAGCTTCTTAGTGCTGGAGGGAAAGCAAATTTATACAGGCATGCTTATGCTGCACTATGTTTCAGTATGCACTTGCTACAAACTGTGCTAAACTGTCATGGGTAATGTTTGAAATAGAGTCATTTTAATCATGTAATTCATTATAGGAACTTCAAACTACTTCCTGTTATCCAAGAAAACAAATTTAAGAGGAGTTTAGTCAATGCAAATATGTTATCGTATGAATTCTTGAACTGGGAATATCGCACAATGTGAAGATACTGTATCTACACATAACACATGGGGAAAGCATTCTTCTGTGTAGATACAAGCCAAGGTGGGGGTAATAATTCAGATTCAAAGTATAATGTATGCTGGCTAAATTAAAATACTGGAAAATATCTGATCAATTAGATATTCTTCTATACTTTTTTGTGATTGTTTGATTGTTTACTATTTTTTTCACCACATGTCTCTTATATTATTGTGTACATTGTTCCACATTATCTATTTTGTATTTATTCACCCAAATTCCTCAAAAATATCTAGAGACTAGAAAAATATGCATACTGATACTGTGGAACATTCCAGATAAAGCAATACCCTCTCCTTGTAGACAGGTAGGTTGTGGACCCTCCCCCATAAAATGTACTGTATCTTTAACTATCGTTACACACCAATATCTTTAAGTGTTTTTTTATACACTTGCCATAATGAAACCAAAGAAACATGCCCTCTTTTCAGTGTTTACTTCCTGTATTAGACAAATGCATTTTCCAAAGTGATACAATTGGCTTCTTATCCTGAGTATGAGTCACAGTAAGTGCTCCATGAAGCTTTATTTTGATTATGTGACATTCAGACAGCGAGCGGCTACATGTGGCTGCCATGTTTATTTGAGTTACAATACACCTTTCCGGTCATTCTCATGATTTATGAGTCAGAGGAGATCGCATTACCCTTGTTCCTGCTCTGGTTATGGCCATTATCTGAATCTATGTCCATGTTCAAATATTAACTATGTGAAACGTGTGTGTGGGAGAGTGATTATTACACTGTGGGGATGGAAATCTCACATCCTGGGGACCTGTCTCTTTTATGGGGACTCAGTCCTTTATTACTAGATCAACAAGATTAATTAAAGTTGAAATATAGGTTAAAGTTTGGCAAGTAGTGACTATGGTTCAGGTTAAAGCTAGTCTCCAGAAATGAATGTAAGTCAATGTAATGTCCTCTAAAAGCATGGGAAGCCAGCATAAGTGGGTATATGTGTGTGGTGTTTGGATAGAAAAGAGAGAGAGAAAAATAGAGAGAGACTGAAAAGAAAGACTGTGTGTGAAGGAAAGGAGAGATGGTGTGAGCAAGAAAGAGAGAGAAAAGGTGCAGGAGAAAGAATAGTGTGATAGACATGAAAAGGAAAATACGAGGTGTGTGTGTGTGTGTGTGTGTGTGCATGTGAGTGACAAAAAGGAGAGGAGAGAGATGCAGAAGAAAAGGTGCATTAGAGAAAAGGAGAGAGATGTTGAGAGGAAGAATGAAAGGAAGTAAGTGGGAAAAGGGGAGAGAAATGGACGGAGAGAGAGATGGAGGGGTAGTCCACTCATCAGTGACACATCCATAATGACCATCAACTCAGCGCACTCTGGTCAAGGTCAGTCCAGAGGAGATGTACAGAGAGGCTGTGGTGAAACAAGGACAGTGAAGGGCTTCCTGCTGGATTTTCTGAACAAGAAGCAAAACTTATACAAACATAAATGTGGTCAATTTATTTGATTATCCAAATTTGCCAAATTGTATGCCAAATGTGTAAAGATAAGCATAACAATATAAAACACAAGGACTTAAAGATGCGCTATGTCACTTTTCAGGTGGAGAGTGGCTTTGCTTATGTTCCACAATATAATAATAATGAATAATAATACATCAGTTTTATACAGTGCTTTTCTGAACATTTAAAGACGCTTTACAAAGCAGTACTCATTCACTCCATACTCGGTGGTGGTAAACTACTATTGTAGCCTCAGTTGCCCTGGGGCAGACCAACCCTTCGACCGTCACCAGCACTCATGCACACAACCCTTTCATACCCATTTCATAATATGGGTGAAGTGCCTTGCCTAAGGACACAACGACAATTTTTGAGACTCGACTGTGGCTTGAGATATTTCCAGGGGTCTCCCATCCAAGTACTAACGAGGCCTGGCCTCCTTTAACTTCTGAGATCTGACAGGATCAGGCTTTGACAAGCTATGATATGGCAGTAAACATATCTATATCCATGGACACAAGCAGGTGACACTTCCATGACTTGTTATTGGTCATATCTGTGGAGAGGAGACCTGGCTCATAGTGAAACTGCACATTTCAGGCAAAGCAAGAACATTTCCATGGACACAAGGACATCAGTATGTGGCAGACCCCTTGCAGAAAAGTTACTTACTGTACCTGTATGTTTCCCCTGGGGACTCCGGTTTCTCCCATCAATCCAAAAACACACAACATAGGTCTCCAGGAAGAATAGCTGATAGTTAATGGAGGTCAGTTAAATACAACATCTAAATACAACATCAAAATTGAAAACTGGATATTACCACACATTTACTTTTGACTAGTTTGATGTAGTGAGTAAATAAAACATAACCATTACATTAAAAAGTGGTGAAAACATTGTAAAGTCGAGTTAAATAAAAGTCCAAATTGCCTCTCTTTCTCGCTGTTCCCTGATTGCAGTCCCACCCAGCCTAAGCTGAATATTGTCACTCAAGTACTGTGCATGACATGTAATAATATTTTCACAGCAGGCGACACTGGGCCATAAATAACCAGCGTTTCTGCTTCGAACACCATGAGGCTCAAATGGATCAGAGAGGGTCAGAGCCTGAAGCTGTGGATGTTCTCCCAAATCATGTTTTATTTTTTATCTCTCTGTTCAGACGGTGGAGGCCTGACGAATTGTGAACTGGAACCAGGCCAGTAATGGGCTTTTCTGGGATTGTGATTAAGAGAAAGGACTTAGCCGATTGCTGCTTATGTCAACAAGCTTGTATAACAGTGGATTAGCAGAGAAGAAGACATGGTGATGGAGTTGAATGTAGAGGTTGAGGAGGGGATTGATAGTATGATGTGAGTAGCAAGGCCCATATACTGTAGTCTATAGCCAATAAATAGTGCTGTAATTACATACATACTATTGTCCAGAAATGTGTCCTCTGCATTTGAATCATCCATCCAGAAACAGTGGGACTCATCTCCACATCTTCAGTTAGGCTCTAGATCTGGTGGAGTCCTAAATTCACCCTAAAATCGAATTCCTTGTGAGGTAAAAGCATTATTGGTAGTTTTCAGACAAGGGACAGATTTCCCTTTTGATTATAATGTATTTGCCATGAAATATCCAAAAAGTAAATTCATAAATGTTCAACCTGGTATTTTCAGTTATTGTCTAAACCCAAGAACTCACTGTATTACAACAAAATTTTGCATTTTAACAATATTCATTTTAGCTGCCCTCCATCTGTATTCATTAATATTGGACTATAAAATGCTGTGAAGTCGTCTGAAACCCACCAATAACTTTGGTACTAGCTGCTCAGCTACTGTGCCACATCAGTACAAGCACCAAGCAAAGCAAATTACTCATACCTCACATTATTGATTCCCATTTATTCACACCTTGGATCAGTTAATCCCAGCCTAGGGGTCACAGTGGGTCCCCATCACAGAAGTCCAAATGAGAATTATAATGATATTACACTGCAATGTTCTGCCATCCGAACCCTGCCAGCTCCAGTTCTTGTTATTTTGGCCTTTGTCCTCAGGTATAATACTCCCTAAAACAGCACCAACGCCAGGTTTGAATGAACACTATTACAATGTCTCTGAAATAGGTCCCTTATCAGTGGTAAATTAATTTGTGTTAGACTCCCAATCTCGTGTCTCTCCTGCAACAGTAATGAAGGGATACAGTTCTAGTATAATATTTATTTTTGTTTACTCCTTTGCATCTATAATACCACACAAGTATGTTATAATAAAATACTGCTTTTGGTTCTACTTTGATGTGAGGCAGCCAAGTGTACAAACTACCCAACAACATTCTAGTGCTTAAGCTGCCCCCCTTGTATTTTTGTAAAGCATGAAATTCTTTGGGTTTAACAGTATATTCTAGCTCTCTATGAAATAGAGTTGCACTTGTAATAGCACCACTGAACAGGGTAACAGCTGTCAGACAGGAAATGTGATGTGAAATAGAATGAACGTAGGCTTTTTAAATTTAAATGTTCAACACTCTGAGCTGTAAAATGCACTTTCAAATGTCTGGTTCAATTGTTGAACGCTGTATGGAGTCTGAAATGTTGGTGCTTGTAGCCCCGCAGGTTAAGCTTAGAAACTGAGGAGGAAAAAGTGTAAGAATGGCTCACAGGGGCTTTTGTTATAACACAGATCATTATTTGACATATTGTTCATTTTAAACTGCAATATTGATCTATAACAGCTTGGAAAAAGAAATGTCCTATCCAAAACTCCAGAGCTGAGAAGTGCCACCTTTAATAAGTATTTTTGTTGTTGCAAAATGGCCACACAGAAGTCAGAAGTATGAACACAGGGTTATGTTATAATGTTAAAAACATACCTGGAGTTGTGTTTTGTTTCTTTCAAACATTATTATTAGTCTGTGTACATCTCCTAAGCTCAAAATGCTCAGCTCCACCTTGTGATGTCATGTAGTGGAGCTTTCAAATTTAGGTAGAGATTGGCAATTCCAGGTCTGAAATCATCCAAATGATACTCTTGTGAGTTCAGAAACATAGTAGAGTACTTCCTGTGTTACCATATGACATCACGAGGTGGAACAAACTGTTTTCTATATGAGAGAACAACTCAACTCGAAACACAACTGTGAATATGAAGGGTTTGTGTGTTGTGTGAATGAAAACAAACACAACTCCCATTGTGATTTTGATAAGGAAACAACTTTATAACATAGATCAAAAAATAGCATATATGGGCCCTTTAAACACATCTATAGCATTTCACGAAACTGTAATAAAATAAATCTTTATGAGTGTGAGTAAAATGTATCCTGTTGGTGAAAAGGTGTCAAGTGGACAAAGTGCAGTGGAAAAAGCGTCCTTGAATAATGAACAGGGCTGAAGTTCAGACGGACACAGATCTGCTCTGAGTCTGCCCTGAGTCTGCCCGCTGCTCTCACTGTTGGCTTTTGTAGCCTGAAAATGTGCCAACTCGACTGGCACACGGCTCACTCTGCTACCCTGATCCTGTGTCACCAACCTGGCAACCCGACAGCTCTGACCTCACGTCTCCTCTGCTAAATCCGACCCAGATGAAGTTTGGAACCAATGGAAAATGTATGATGTTTGATGAGTTGAAGGAGAAAGAGAGTAAATAAGTCATAAGAGATGTTAAGATTGCTTACACTTGTTGTGCTTTTACGCCTTTTGTGATATACTTGCCTCACCTGCAATTTCACCTTATTTTTTAAAACATCTACAGCTGCAACTAGAATCAGAGAAGGCAGCAACGGATCTTTTAAGTTTAAGAAAAAATAATTTTGCATATGTGTGATATAGCCTGCAAATTAAATAACTTGATGGTAGAAAGTAATTAAGTTAGTCTTATATTTTACAGACCGCATTGGGAAATTTGTGCTCTACATTTGATCCATCAGTGTTGCTGGTGAGTGCAGGGACTCATCTCCAGCTCTTGATATTTTACTTGTTGTGCGTGTTTTGGATTGAATTACAAGCAGGTTAGTACCATGACATGAATGTAAAATATAACAGTTTAGGCTCGTCAAATCCTCTTTAAAAACAATTTTTAGTCTGTGGTCCATTAAAGGTCTAATATTACACAAAATTGACTGAGTTTTCAACAGTTTCCTTTTTCATAAGATTCAATAGACTGGCAATTCCAGGGCTGAAATCATCCAAATTATTCAAGTGAAAGTGTACAGAGTTTAAATACACAATGGAGCACTTCCTGTATTATTACCACATGACATCACAAGGTGGGAATGTTTTCAGTTTGAGAGAACTCAAAACACAACTCCTGGTATGTTTGTGATGAGGAAACATTATAACAAAGATTAAAAATAGTGCCATATGGGCCCATTAATTCCTATAAAATCATCCTCACAAAAGGTTAAGTAAAAAAGCATCAAATAATTGTAAACATTTGCTGTATCCTGCCACATTTACAGAGTTTGACCCCTGCTCCACTCAGCTGGTTACAAACCTGTTTTTCAATGTACTTTGCTGCTTACAAAGACTCAAAAATGGCCACAAAATAATTTATTTTTTTACAAAACAGCATGTGCAAACCACTTTGACAAACAAATTTTAAATTACAAAGCCGATAACCATCAAGCTCTCTTTGTTGTTCGCCGTTTTGAAAGTATAATTTTAATATTAACCTTTCCCATTCATTTTAAGTGCTGCTGTCTCCTCGCTCGGGTATACAGAGGATCAAATCGATGGCACCAAACATCAATGTTTAAAATTCAAATGAGATTAGTCTGTCTTTGAGAAGGTGCATTTTGTGATTATTTCGGAATTTATTTGTTCACACTGACATTTTCTTCCTTTGAATTGTAATGGGATTTTTAAAGCTGCGTGCGGGATCACTGGGGAACTCTGCAAAGGAAAGTTGAGAACGATCGAATTAGACAAAGCCTTTTAAAATTGTTCCACTTTTTTAATGTTTAATCTACTTTTTTCTCATTTCAAATGTCCTCTGCGGCTTTTCCCATAAGCTTCTTATGCTTCCTTTGTAAACTGGTCAGTTTTGACACAGCTGTATTATCCACTGAATCGCTAAACAGCAAAACTGCACCAAAACAAAGTAATGAATGTGCAATAGTGGATTCTATAAATTATACAGAGAAGCTTTATGCAGATAGATAAAAAAAAAAAAAACAAGTGGCTTCATAAAGAACAACATTAAAAAGCTATAATACTCGCAGAACTTGCCTGCTGTGTATTCAGCCATGTAATTTAGTGAAATATGTAATACACTGGAATAATTTTGTAGTATTTAACCGTCCTATATTATGCAAAATTTACTCTTGTGAGCTCTAAGACATGTTACAATGTTTCCTCCTCAAAAACATACCTGGAGTTGTGTTTTGTTTCATTCACATGTTTGAGTTATCCTTTATTATTATTAGTCTGTTTACTGCTCCAAAGCTCAAAATGCTCTGTTCCATCTTGTGATGCCATGTAGTAGTAGTTTTCAAGTTACCAGCTACGTTTTACCTTTTGTTTAGTCAATGTTAGCATTTCCAGGGTTGACATTATCCAAGTGATTCTAGTGAAGGTGTATGGAGTTTAAAACACAGTGGGGCACTTCCTGTATTACCACATAACATCACAAGATGGAACAGAGGGTTTTCTTTTAACCCTCTCCAGGCAGACGTTGCAGATTTGCAACAGCTAAATGCCAATTACCTACTTACTCCAAATCCATATTTTATGAGCTTTTTTTTACTTAGGAGCCTTTTCTCCCATCCATGCTGAGAAACGTGGACGATGCAGACTGTGCAAGAACGACTACACACAAAAGGCCTGCCAGAAGTGCTAAATACTTTTGTTGTTTACAAAGAATAAAAATTGTTTCTTGGAGCACCACACAAAAAAGTGATGTTGTTCTGCCACTGTAAAGCTGTTACACTTTGCTTTATGTTTTCATTGTTATGAAAAGTGATATACACATAAAGTTAGCGTTCATATCATTTTCAGTCTTCAGTGTTAATTTACCACACCGGACCAATGCTGCAAATCTGCAACATCCCAGAACGCATTGGATGTGAAGGTCTCTCTCAAACAAAAGTCAGGATTGTATATTACTATATACATATATACTATATACTATTACCATATGATCATTTTCCCCAAATATCAGATTTTTCCTGATACTAAAATTAAATTTGAGCCTGAGAGGGTTAAAGCGAAGAACACAACAGCAACTCTTCTGAGGCAAGCAGGTGGTACACCCTCCACTGGAAAAGTTACATAAAGCACCTTTAAATACAAACATGCTTAATAATATACAAACCTTTATATCAAGATTTTTCTTTTAAATAACATCAAATAACCACTGAATAATACTGAAATCTGAGTATTCAGTCCTGAACAAGAAAATCTAAGCAATAGCTCTATTACTATTTGCAACATGTAACTATTCAGATCAACTACACAAATTCACCTCTCCATGTACAGTTTGCCCAACCCACCCAGTGAGCTGAACCCCATCCCAGTCTTGTGAATTGTTTTTCAGGGCTCTTTAGGAAAACATGCTCCATCCTCCCAGGGGAGCCACTGCCTCTCTCTCCCCAGCACCGGGCTCAGGAATGTGGGATTGTCAGAGTGAGAGGGCTGCCTCATACCTTATTAATACTGGTGTCTCTGAGCTGGCTCCCAAGGTCCCCATGGTAAACTCCTGATGCTGTAAAAACAGGGCAAAATGACAGGGCAAAGTATACAAAAGGGGCAAAAAGAAGGAAAAGAGCAGTGGAATTGTGTCATTAGCAACTTTCTACAGGTGTGCCCATAGCAGTGAAGGATATTGGGTAATAAAACTTCACAGGTCTGTATGGAGACAGAAGCAGTGATGAAAAACAGTAGGGCGTGTGCTCATTCTCTTATTACCTGGTGAGAATGTTATGAGCAAATGATTGGTTCTAAATCAATCTAAAATGCTGCCTTCTTTCAGGTATGAAAGGAGATCATTTGGTACACCAACTTAAAGGCACTGTACCTGATTTTTACTGCCATAAAGTTTTGGGGGAAAAAAAAAACATAACTAGTTTATTTTAAATGGTTTGTAGTGGTCCAAAGTTATTCTTCACTTTTTCTTTACCTTTGCATTCTGGGCATCAAGAATCAACAACTAGCTCGCTAACACAGACTTCCTGATTATTAGACAATCAAATATTTTAGATGCAGGGGAATTATTTTGAGCTCAAGAGCTGCTTATCCAATATATATGCACTGCATGGGCCAAGACAAAATTTGCTCAAATGCATGTGAAAAAACCAGACCTTTAAATGCTGATGGTTCAATTCCCTCAAACGATATAGCATAATTTGTCACTTCATGATTTGGCTTTATGGATGTAGTGTGATTTTTTGTTTGTTGAGGATTGGAAACAGTTGGTATAGAATATCAACCACTCCATCACTCAACCCCAGGGCAGCTATGGCTATGGTTTAGTTTAATAAGACAATATGAATGAATGGCAAACTTAGGGCCTGTTTACACCAGCGCATTTGCGGGTAAAAACAACAAAATATTTTATCGGAAGTGCCTTTCTTTTACATGGTGACGGCATTTTGGGGCTTGAAAACACAAAATCTGAAACCACCCTCCAAAAAGTTGAATACGCTCCGCCATAGCGTTTCACACAAAAATTCACACAAATACAATACATAGAAAATATGGGATAATATACAATTATTCTAACAGTTTCCGTCTACACAGCCCAAGATGCAAAACGCTCACGTTGCGTACGTGTTGACATCATATACATCAGCACCTAGTGTCACCATCTAGCTGCCTGGCATGCATACCCAATCGAATTCCACACACTTTTGTGTCACCGTATGCATGCAGATTTCCTCCTGAAAAAGCTCGTCTAAACACGAAATAAAAAGTGAAAACGAGACACCGCTTTTGCGTCTTCATCATATAAATGTAGCCCTAAAGGTGCACTATGTAACTTTTCTGCAGAAGGATACATCACCTGCATGGAGATGATAGTGCTCTACATAGAATTTTCCACAGTATAGTGTTATCTTTCATGTATTCAATTAAAATACCATCTGATTGTGGGTCATCTCCACAGATCTTACCTATAACTTGGCCTGTCTTTGTGGAGATAGATAAGTTTAATTCTCTACAATGGATTCTTCCAGAAAAAGTGATAACAACACCACAGAGACAAGCAGGTGGCATATCCTCCTCCAGAAATGCTACTTAATGCATCTTTAAGTACTCGGAAAATGTTGCCATGTGTAGACATTTGAGCCACATGGTGTGATTTTCTTGCAGTGTTTCATACAGTTCTTTAGATTCTAAAAATAATCTGATAATTACTTTCTTGTATTATGACTGCAAAAATGATCAAATGAGGAAAAAAAGGTGTGACACTCAGCTGTGAAAATGTGATATCAAACTGTACAACCTACCAACTTATTAATTAGCTGAGCCAAAGTAAGCTGTAGTAGTTTCACTTCAAGACAATGTAAATTCTCATAGGTGTAACTTAATTCACTTCTGGCATAGCACCTTTACCATCACCTTTATTTAAGCAAGTTAATTGAAAAAACTCACACCTTCTATAGAAACTACATGAGAGAACCAACTGTTGTGTCTCTGATTACAATATGTCACCTACACTCTATATACTGTGAGTATAAAGATCTGGAGAAGTGTGAAGGTTAACCATGCATGGTAGAGTATGAGATGTTATGTTTAGTTGTCAATGACAAAAATCAGAAGGTCAAGATGTATTGTATATTGGGTTAACACTATTGTACTATTGTGCTTGTGTCTGGTATATAGTTATAATCTACAGACAGTGTGGGTCTTTATGTTGTATTTTGTACATTTTAAATCTCAATATTGATCTAAAATGAATTGTCCAGTGGCATCACAACAAAGAGCTGCGCAGCTGTTAGCCCCTCCTGTAGATAGTTGCTTGTCAAGCTCGCAACGCTGCCAAATCCTATGTGTGTCATTGATTAGGAAAATAAAATTTGGGAATGAAGTAAGTACAGAGCAATGGGTGTATGCTGATGGTGGTGAAACTAGGAGTTGATCAGCAAAATGAGCGATTAAAGATTGCTCAAACATGCACAAATCACTCAAAGTTCAACTTCAGGTGAGGAAATATTGGGGGAAACTCATCAGACTATAACATGGTTAAACAGCAAAAGTCAGTTTTACATAATAGGTCTGCCTAAAGAAAAATCAGGTACAGTGTTTTAAGTAAGTGAAAGTAAGGTGTCTGGAATGTTATTAAAAGTTACTCAAGTTTTAGTGTTTGAGTGAATAAACTGACTGAAAGAGGGTGCAATGAGTGAAAAGACAGTTTTATTCTTCAGATTTAATTAGTCATCATGCACAGAATGTAGTAACAGTTTTTAAATATTATACAAAAAAAAGTAAGACAATTTCACTTGAAAGAAGGCAGAAAGTCTTGTAACCAGAAAAGGTTGCAGATGGAAAAAGAACATTGAGCTGAAGTTGCTATTATCATGCAGCCAATGACCCAACATGAGTGAACTCCACACACTCCCATTGCTCTGTACCCCAAAGTCACCTTAACCTTTTAACACCCATCAAAGAGAGGAGAAACATACTGAGACAGGGCGGCTTAAGGCACAGTTCAAAGCATCCATGTGAAAGAGGAGAGAGGGAGAGAGAGAGAGAAGGAGAAAGAGAGAGGGGGATAGAGGGAGATAGAGAGAGAAGAGTAGAAAATGGACTGAAGTAAAAAGGTTGTGTAGAAACAGTGAACGCAATGAGGCTGAACCAGACTTCAAGCCAGTCCAAATTAACCCCAGTCTATGCCCCACACTGGAAATGGGTTGCAGGGACAATGGTGTGTGCATGGAATAAAATAATACAAAATGTAATGAAATGAAATAAAATAAAATAAACATTACATTACATTATAGTTGTTGCAAAATACAATCCTTCTGGAGTATGCCTTTTAAAGTTGTCACTGTGAAGCATCTACTCTATAAACAACAACTTTATCTTGGTTTAGGACTGGCAAAACAATATACATACAAACATGGTTTATAGCAGTGTTTCCCAAACTTTTTTTCTGGTGACCCATATTTTAAAAGTCACAAACCTTCTCGACCCAAGTCAATGGACATTATTCGTACATTCCAAAGTAAAAGTGGATCTGACCAGTATTGAACATTAATGAGGATATTTTATTGTTGACTGAGTGATCGTGTCTCTTTGAACAATTAGTGTTACTCATGTTTTAAACAATGAAAAACAGTAACCAGCAATAAAAGAATCCATAAATCTATTTGGACATTAAATGTAGCCCATTTCTTTTTCTTTTCAATATGCAGATAGACCAGCATAACTGGAACAAAATACTCAATAAAATAATTACAAAAAGGTTAGAAATTATACAAAACATGTCTTAACATTTTAACATTTCTAATGAGATAGGAGGGCCTGTGTGCGTTATTGTAGCGTGTTCTAGTCCAGGGTGCAGGAGGAGAGTGCAGCTGCAGATCAGGTGACCCAAAAAAAAAATCTCTTGCGACCCACCTGAGGGTCGCGACCCAGTCTTTGAACAATGGTTTATAGTACTAAAAAACAAGACACTTAACCCACCTCACCTCCAGTGTCTGTGTACACTGGTATATTAATGTGTGTGTGTGTGAATGGGTGAGTGGTTCCTTGATGTAAAGTAGTTTAAAGATGGAAAAATGCTATATAAAAATATGACCATTTACCCTATATATATTCATTAATTCTCTTATGGAATACTGCCTATAGTACTGATTACTGCTTAGAGTCAAATAGAGGGGAAGCTGCTCCAGAGGTCAACAGAAAGACTTGGATTTTTGATGTGGGGATAAAAAAAAAATACTGTTAACTGAATGTAGCTTAAAGGGATCATTATGAGAGGGAAGCAGAGAGAGAGGAGCAGGTGAGAGACAGTACAGAAGTCTGACCGTAGTTTCAACTCCAAAGGCTCAGCAAGTGGAGAGACGTCAAGATGGGTGAAGTCTGTGAAAAGGGTAATTGCACATGCACGCTATATCACAGAGAAACAAAGATCATGACATGCAACATATATATGTTTAGAGTTTAGAGGGAAAACTCAATGGGATCTGAAATACACGTGCACTTCTATGAAACATTTTGCCGAAATAGAATACAATTGTAGGAAAATTAAATAATAAAAAATTCCTTGGTTTAATATTTTTTTTAAGTAAAAAGAGAGAGATAGATACAGATACTCAATAGGACAAGTGGTGTATTTTTTTTTGCACTTAAGACTTAAAATACAACTTTGTAACTTTCCTTTAAGCAGTTGCTCGACCCAAAATAAATATCTTATATCTACCTATTCCAGCTGATTTAAAGTTAATAGCAGATATGCCAAAGTGCAAATACCAGCCAACCAATACTTCTATCTCTAACTCTAACAAAGAGGACAAGACACCAACCTGCACTTATCAGAGCTGGATCCAACCATCAACCCTTGGGTATATTTGACAAACCACAGAGCTACTACACACCATTTACAAGGGGGAAAAAAATAACACATGCATAAAATTTGCACAGCACACATAATTCATGTTCTGTTTGCGGTAACCATCTTTCTCCAGGACACTGTCAATCATGCTTTTTGTGACAAGGCAAATATGAGGAAAATCCAAAACAAAATAAAACACTGATACATTTCTTTCACTTTGCATCATCCAACAGAATCCTAATCCTGTCTCTCCATTGTTTACTCCATGTCTGAGCCCAGAGAACGCCTGCAGGTCAGAGAGGCTTTGGAAGAGAGACTGGAGCGCTCAAACACTGGAGGGGAATTCTGTCTTTGAAATGACACTCAGATTATGGGCGGGTTCATTCCTAGACAAAATGGAATCTATCTTTGGAATTTTGTGTAATTTTTAGGGGATGAGATAAAAATGCCAAGGGATAAGATGTGATTTTGACCAAAATATGTTCTGTGCTATGTCCTTATTCATTATACATTTTAGGGAATTCCTTAAAGAGCTGCATACATTAAATGCAAGCTCTATATTAGTAGTAAATAATAAATAACAAAAATATATAAAAAATACATTGATGTCAGTAATGACAAGTAATCTTACAGCATTTTCATTTTGCAAAATACTGACATGCATCCACAATCATTTCTAATTTAAAGGTCTACAATGTTACCCAGGCTAGCTCCACCTAGTGTCTCCGCTCAATTTCATTTCTCTTCAGCAACTAGGTCAGGAATCAGAACATAATAGACGTTTCGCAAAAACCCCAGAAGTGCAAGTTCGGGCACAAGCCAATCAGCGAAGAGCCATATATTCAGTGTTGTCAAGGATTCCTGAGATCGAGGATTTAAAGCTGATATACAAGGAGAGTGTTTGGTGAATTTCATCAAGGGGAAAGATGTTACTCCCCTTCTTTCTATGGGATTTGGGAAAAGCTTAATATACCATTTAGCCCTGTTAGCGGCGCATTACATACGTCACGACCAAATAGCAGCAACTGGTTAAATGATAAAAAGTACCCGCCTACTGTCGAGCGAACAAAATCTAAGGCTGTGAGGTCAGAAGGTTTGTATGAAGTGAAACGAAGTAAAACCGGCAGATGAATCAGGCTACTACAATGTAACTTCAGTGGTGTATTGCTTGACCAGGAATGTTCCACAGTATGGCATTAAACTACTCTATTATGGAGGCAAGCAGATCACTCTACTAGGTTAGTTACAAGTCAGATCTGCGAAGTCGCGACCCCACTCACAGTAAGAATGAACTTTTTCCATTTTCTTTGACAACTGTACGTGAATAAATGCAACATAAGTAGTTGTAATGCCATACTGTGTAGCATTCTTCAACACTTTTTCTACCAGCACATCCTCTAGGCAAAATTGGTAGCTAAATATTTCTATAATGCTCCCTACAAAGGCTTCTGTGTATAGCTTGCACAGACCGTACTTACCAATCACCATATCTTTTTCTTACTGAAAGCAGAGAATAACATAGAGAATAAGACTCAAAGCCTCGTGGGCCTCTTTGATGGTGTGGAGCTTATTTGTACTATATTCTATGGATTATATATGGAGTGTCAATTACTATCCATATTGTTTGTTTACGTTCATCGCCACTCCAGCATATAGTCTATTAAAATAACATGAAAACACCTGGATGAATCTGCTCAGAGGGAGTTACATGTACAAAAACAAATCATTTGTTTATTGTAGAAAACCATGCAGCACTACCTGATGGAAGGAAATACATTTGAAAGAACTGCAGCTTTTTGAATTATTTTTTGAATATCAGTACTGAATAGTTGTTGATAATATGATCTTGTCTGTATTGAAGCATCGGTTTTAATCCATTTTATTTCTATACAAATGGATTAATTTTTTTTTTTTTTCATTAGGTTGATGCTGTTAATGATGGGCTGTTAATCTGGAATTTACCATTGTTTGAATTATCTATTAGTATTTTATATTATCTTACATTTATTCAATTACAAGTGTTTTTAATTGCTTCAAAATACCTTGAAAAACATAAATTATTACTGAGAGCAGACTGGCTTAATCATCAGTTGACTTTGACAGTTTGACAACTTTTCTTATTTTCATCCCATGCTTTAAGTTTAATGCCAAACTGTGGAACATTTCAGGCTAAGATATGACCTCTCCATAGTGCCGACGATCCACTAGAAAAGTTACATAGTGCATCTGTAAGTAGTTTATTATAAATAAATAAATACATTTAGTCTTAAGTTTAATGATACAGCATTTTAGTCAACAAGGCTTACCAGTGCATACTGAAATTCTTGTTTAGCCACCTTACCTTCATTTAAACACTACTTTTTGAATAGTGATGCATCCATTCCGGAGATTTCTGTTCCTTCCACCCATTATCTTGTCCGGAGTTGAAAAGGCAGAAAAAAGGTGGAGCGAGATAGAAGAGAGAGAGCAGATAGAAGAGAGACAAGACAATGGTCAGAGCAAAAACACCACTCAAATCTGACACAGGGAAACAACCTGGAAACTTGAAAACACTTATGTATCCCTGGCGGCACTATAGTGATAGAAAGGATAGAAATATAGTAAAGGTGGGCTAATTGTCTTGCCCAAGAGCACAACCACAGAGCAAACCATTAAGAGCAGTATTCATTTAGTACATCCTTTTTTTTATTTGGTTCAGAGAACAGAAAAGAGAATGGAGAGTAGAAAACTCAATGGCTTTTAGCTCAGAATTTCCCAGCTTGGCTCGTTGTAAAAAGGACTGTGTGGCCAATAATGTGAGTATGCTTTTGAGAGCTTTATTTTGCTGCTAATACAGAACAATTGAGCTCTTTGTACCTTTTAAAGCAAACTGCGTCTGCAAAGGTTAGCTTTTGAACCTGCTGTGAACTGGATTCAGCAGAGGCCCACAAGAATCAATGTTCTTTTAAAACTGCCCAAAGACTAATTATTCACTCTGACTTTATTTTATTACAGCATTTATTTGCTTTGAGCCCTGCCTTCCACCATGTTGTATTGTAAACACGAGATATGCAGATCCACATTATGCCTACGGGTCTATTTAAAAACATTCACAGCAAATGCTTTCCATGAGAAAAATAGATAAAAGAAAATGGAGCATCACGATTGTATTTGCAGTACCAACAGTAATAATATTCTTTGCACCAAATAAACATTACAACAACGGTGAAGATGATGATGAGAATACACAGGGCAACTTTGTGGACTGGGTGAAACAGAACTACCACCTCATCAACACAGGTAAGTTAAAGGAGATAGTGGTGGACCACTGTGGGCTACTGTTTACTGTTCCCTCACCATAAAACATCCAGAGAAAGGACAAGGAAAACTCTTACCTTTGTCTGAGACTGTAATTTATTCCAATTTATCTTACTTTAAATCTGTTTTGTTTTTGATTAAGGACCTTGTTTTTCCATTAGGGAACCTCTAGTGTACCTTGAGATCTTGCCAGGTGTGCTTTGAAAAAGAAAATCTAAGTAAATGTATTCAAACAGGGATATCATTTGAAAACTTATCATTTCGGAGTGTTCTGAACAAACTTCTAATGTGGTGTAGAAAGCAAAACAATCACCAGAACTAGACCCAGTGGCACAGACAATATTTACACCACAATTGTTTCCACCGATGAAACCATCTCTACATTAAACCACTCCTGGACGAATGAAGGATTACACTGTCTCTTTTCTCCTAAATGTTGTAATTTAGTAATATTTTAGTAAGTCATGTGCTGTGGAAGCTTTTAAACTAAAAATGTGCTGTTAGTCAAAAAATAAATAAATAAATCACATAAAAATCTGAAAGTTTCTTTATAAAAACTATGATCCCAAAAGGGAATTTGTCTTCCCCCTGGGATAGTGTGAGTCTCTTCTTGCTCTGAGGCTGTCGAGAATGCCGATCAATCTCGGTGTTGTTTAAGGACACATTGGTATAACAAACAGTACAGAGACAAAAGTGTAAGAAATACTCTTTATTCAATCACAGTCAATGAAAAAGCAAACTCCTCACTACTCACTAAAAAACACAAACTTGCATTCGGTCATTCAAAACATACAGTTCATCTGCTCTATGTGGCTGACAGTGGAAAATCTAACCAACAGTTCATTAAATACAAGCTAAGTCACATCACAGTCTCAACATGGACCAAAATAACAATAATAATCTCTTCAATGTGCATTCAGCATAACAGCATGTCAAGCAACAATTAAACATGGTAATGGTTAAAACAGAGCAGCAAAAACAAAATGACTGATAATAAATACATTTTATGCCATGTAAACAAAATTGAAAATTCTTCCACAATTTTAGTCACAAAGGGTCAAAGTCAGATCAAGCACCAAGGGCAACTGGCATAAAAATAATTTCAAATTCGGATACACAGGGTTCATTATCAGACCGCAAAATAAAAATCCTCCCTTAAGACTGACCAGGAGACCACTTACACCTGCATGTTTAATGTCACATCAGAGTTGTTTCATTCTCGTATTCATTTCAGAGTTAACACTAAAATAGGGTGAAGAACAATTTGCAAATCTTAATGCAAAACTTTGCTGAGAGGCAATGTTTGAGTTTTCTATATAATTAAAATGTTATTCCGCAATAATACAAAACCCAAATGTAAAGACAGCCAACTAAAGCTCGTAGGAACAGAAATCTGCAATGCTAATTACAGCCAAGTGAAACTGCCTCAGCTTTCACATGAAATTATAATTATGTAAGTGTTTTAATTAGTGGCAATTAGAATAAGTTAAATAAATAATTTGTGCAGAAAAGCAGATTTGTTTTGACCGGGCAGGACAAGCACAGCACACAATAATTAGCAGTGTCGCTGTAGATAACAAACCGCTTAAAATAGAGGACGGGGAAGCAAAGTAGTAACTATAGACACAAGTACACAATGTATTTCAGAGAGAATTAATGTGTATACTGGGAGCTGTATATTTCTGGCAGACAGGAATGAGTTCAATTTTGAGCCAGTACATGACAAGTTCCAGAACAATTCACATTTGAGTTTGTAATCATGTTGTAATGTTTTCTTTTCAAAACATACCTGGAGTTTTGTTTCATTCACATATACAATATATTTGAGAAATCTTACCTATTTTATTTCATACACTTGGTCCTACTAGGTTTATTTGCCAAATATTGTAACAAAAGATACTATTACTTAAACTAGTATACAGAAAAAAAAAAAAAAATCACCTTTCCTGAACAATTTTAAAATAATCTTGATCTTTATCAGAACTGGTATAAGACCTAAGGGTGCTGCAAATCGAAATTGAGCCTACTCCTTAGTATTAAAATACAGTTTGAAATGCTAGTGTAGGTTCTACTGCATGATGTCATTAAGTGGTAGTCCGGGAAGCGCTACACTGGCCATAAACATTCACCCGAATTACTACTGCTAGAATATCAGTAATAATAAGTCTATAGTCTACACACCAAAGTAACGCAATACAGCATGAAACATGATTGGCAGAACTCAAAAAGGTACTTTGGTTTTGGCTAGACTCTGATGAGATAACCACAACAATCAATCAAACAGTCAAACACAAGTCAAAAAACGTACAAAATCTATTCTAAAATCTTTCTTACCACAAAAAGCTACATTGCATACTGTAAAAGTTTAAGAATCAGTGTTGTCTACCACTAAAAACAATTTTATTTTGCACATAAATAGATCTGCTTAAACTCTAATAGTGTCATTCCCTTATTTGAAGAAGTTTGCCTAGACCCTGTGGAAAAGTCACTGAAAGAAGTAAAAAATGAGGTTTCCAGTTGTACGTTACAGACTAGGTCCTACACATGAGCACATCTGCAAAAGGTCCTAGTAGGTTTTTGTTGAAGATACATCGCACCCAAACCAGGTAAGTCGTGAATGGTTTGATGTTTTCTGAAAAGGTATAGTTTTGCTGTGGAAGGATGTAAGGCATGTAGGTATTTTCTCCCTGCTCTTGTATCCAAACTTCATATTTTACTTCTCGTACTTTCAAAAACTTTAAATTCCACGGTATTTGCCAAGAGACTGTGAGTTTGGCCTCATTTGATGTTTGAACTGAAGTCTGACAGTGAGGTTCTCTAACTCTTCCTGGGTGTACCAAAGTTGCTGTTTTTGACTTCTTTAATACTGGTTTTGTTTTCATACCTTCCTTGAGAGCATCCAAAAATGAAGGTATATCCACCAACGTGTCCTGGTAGATTCGGAAAAGCCATTCAGGATTCCTACAACACAAATGTCTGGGGACATCTTTGCTAGCTTGTATCCGTTCCTGTTCTGCTTTTTCCAAATGACTGATGCCTCCTTGCTCCCATGGTCTATCGGGATGTGTAACTGTATTTTCCTCAATGTTGTTTCTCCATGAAATGTAGTGCAAGTCCATGCCAGGTAGGGACGCCAGTGTCTTGTAAGGGGTGTACTGCTCTGGGTTGACCGCGAATGGGAACAACTCAACCACTATGGCACCTCTAGGTAAAAACAGAGATGTGATTAACTGTGCTCCATGCATGCTAACCAACATGTATGCCCCACTTATGACTTGAACTATGCTCGGGTAACTCTGGTCTTCCAGGGACACTGTGACTACTCGCATTTGAAACTCTTGCGCAAGTGCCATGATCAATTCTGCTTCATTCAAGATCAGCCTTGTTGTTGAACGACTAAAAACGACTATGTAATCCTCCTTTTTGTCCTTATCTTCAGCACTAGCATCCGATTCCTCTGCTCTAGAAATGTTCATCTTGTCCATCAAAGTTTTAGCAAATTGCCGAATTTCATTTCCTGATACCAGAATGTTGGCTTTAGGTCCTTGTGGTTGCACAAAACCATACTGGTACCATGTAGTCATCTTTGACAAGCCGACATATGATTTTGTAAAACACATAAGCTTACCAAAGTTTTTTAGTTGTTCTTTCAATAGAGGTTGCTTGCTGCTAAGAAGTCTGTATAGATCAAAATGTGGTCCCTCACTCCACCCTTCCATGAAAACTAGCCTAGCTTCGTCATCCAAGTCCGAATACTGCTTCATGGTGTAGTAAGCAGGCAAGAGGTCATCATGGAAAACGTGCATTAAATTATCCGGATTGAAACGATTTAAGATAAGAGTCACATCAGGCACAAATACTGGCTTGGGCATTAATTTCAGTGCTGCGACTGGTAGCTCTAAAAAGTTAAAATATTGCGTGTTGTGATCTTCTACTGACGACAAGTCCAACAAGGCTGGCTGAAAGCGTCTAGACCCTAAATTGGGCAACATTACCGACGAATTTGAGTGGAAAAAGACAAACTCCTCCGCATCTGAACAGTAACAGAGGTAGTCGAATCTGCATATGCGATCTGTATGCATCTTCCCAGTACACACCATCTGCGTCCCATGTTGCTGTAATGACTCAAGGGCAACATGGTAGTCTATCCGGGCTTGGGACAGCTCTTGGGATTGCCTGGTCATGTGGAGCTCTTCCTCCAGTAAAGCAGCGTGCTCACTGAGTTTGGAGTATTTCCAAAGCAGGGCAGCGACCACAGACACCAGCAGCCCGTTGAGGAGGGTGCCGAGGGTCATCCTGCACCCGGCCACCGAAGCCCTCATCACAGCAGCTGCTCAGGCCACACCTCCCGACTCCAACCAGGCTCCACCCAACGTGCGAGGGAGCGAGACATCCGCCAACCAGAGAGACTGTGGGAGACAAAAGAGAAAAGGATGTTAGCTAAGAATGCAAAGAATAAGGTAGGCTGTGCAATAATCAAATCAAAGTCTTTTTTTGGGTCTTTTTATTAAGAGGTCAACAGCCAATCCTCTTTCAGTAAAAGCATACCGTTTGGACTTGACTTCAGACTTCAAAGGAATAGATTGGACTATCTTTGTGTTAAATGGCACTGATTTTTATATAGCACTTTTCCACCTTTAAAGGCACTCAAAAGCACTTTACATCTATCATCTATTCACACACATCCACATTCATACACCAGTGTATGCAAACAATGGGGGCAAGGTAAGTGTGTTGCTCAAGGACACAAGAGGATTCATCTGTGAGAGCTGGAATTGCACTGCCAACCTCTTGGTCTGACTGCTCTACCAATGATATTTATGTTGAGATTTGAACGGTCAAACTTCGGATCAGTGGACAAACACACTGAGCTACTGTTGCTCGATTATAGTCTGTCATATTAAATTCAAGAAATTAAGATTGAAAATCTCATTTATTAGTTTATAAGAAAAAAAAAAAAGAATCAAATAAAAAAATTGTGATGATAGATAGATACAAGGTAAACTATTACAGGTCAAGTCTAAAGACAGAATCAACCAACTGCCATCCATATGTGTACCTATTTTAAGTGATTAAGTGATTACATAAATGAAATTATGGCTAAGACACATTTACCTCTGAACTGGAATTCGCAATTGCAAGATACAGCTGTTGTCTTAACCTAGGCCTGCACGCTGCAAGTTCTTGTGGGGCCACCAAAAGAGCACTCATATGTAATTATGAAATGAAAAGATTGCCCTTTAAAGCTTTGTCTTCGTCTATCTGAGCTACACAATGCGATGATTCACTAGGGTCAGTATTACACTCCCACCTTCACTAGCACCATTTGTTTACCTTGGCAAATAAATGAGACTTTTTCCTGGGCTAACCTTCTCTGGATATGTCAGGACAAATTACAGCGAGAGAAAAGAACAACCCGGCGCGGCTCTCGAGCGGCTCATCTGCATACCCACCAAACAAGTGAGTCATTGAGAGACTAAATCAAACCAGGGGCTAATGGATAGCAGCTGCCAGCCAACACGAGGCAGCCAGCATGCTAAACAACTATCTGAAGAGTTCACCTGGATTAATCTGCAGAGGGGAAAGTTGTTTTTACAAAGGAATCCTCTCATGACTTTGCTAAGGTTATTCAATACAGAATGTAACTATTCAAAATGCCATGGTGTGGAGCAAGCAGTTTTTTGCTGAAATTGTATAATGTACAAATATATATTCCAGTTCAAACAAGACTATGTAAATTATCAATTAATATGAGAAAAATAATGCAATAATAATAATGTTATGAAAGATTTAATGCAGTGTCTTTGGAAGCCGTGTGTTAATAATGATCAAGAAATGTTCTATTATTTAGTGTTGAGAATGTTTTGTTTTTAGTGAAAAAACAACAACAAATATTCAGTGCTGAGTAACATTCCAGTTTTGTGATATCAAAATTGGTCAAGCATCAAGCCTTTTTGTTAGTATCAAAATTGAGTTTGAAATAAGCACTGAAACACTGAAAAAAGGTGTGTCAGTCTTATTTTCAAATTTATGGTAAGTACTTCAAGACAAATGACAAGTTATAAAATGGCAAGATATGAACAATATATTTTGAACACAGGATATTAATTCACACAAATCAAGATAAAAAAGAAACTGCTCATACTGATTTTCATCAAAACTAAAATCTCAAACCTAATTTATTTTTCTTTCTGCTGTTTCACACAATATCACAACAGTGAATCCAGCTTTCACACCACACATGCTTCTCTCACCTACCATTGGGGAGTTGTAGTTGTAATCTTGTACCTTCACTGTCTGTCTTTTCCCAGAATGTTTTTTTTTCACAGAAGAAACACTTTTTGCCTTTTGTTCCCATAGTTGTCAGGCATTTCAAGTTTTTTTTCCCCCCTTTTTGTACAAGAAGAGAGAGGTGTCCAGGGATATTTTGACACGGCAGTAGTACAATATGTAACTGGGAATGGAGTGACAGGATGTGATCAAATTCAAAAACAGACTTTATAAAAGTAATGATGCACAGTAGATCCTAAGAGATTGAGAGCTTTAGAAAGATTATGTGTTGAGTCAAATTGCCTACATGCATTGCCTTTAAATTTACAGTGAACTGAATGTTACCTTTGCTGACAAGGAGAGTTCAAGCTGGGGATGAGAGGAGGTGAAGTTTGGGCCACGTTTGAAATAAGAAAGAAATTATAAAAGGGATATCTCTAGATCTCTGTAAGATTAAACTGCAGGTATATTAGGAGGCTTTCAAAAGTGAGCTGTCAAAATGAAATGTGTAAAGTTATAAACACTAAAGAAGACAAGTTTGGCAGTTCCATTAGAAAAGACCATTTAATTCACTTTCCTTAAAAAAAGAAAGAAAAAAGAAACACAAAACACATTACTTGTCTGAAGAGGTTTAATATGTCATCCATGCATGATTCAGTAATGCAAACATCTGTTCCGGGTCCTATTCGAACCTTCCTTATGGTTATCTGTAAGATTCTATCCAGAGCTCAGCCCACACAACAATTCTCCATAAATATACAAAAGCATGATACAAAACTATAAACAACAACTCGACCAAACTGATGCAATGTGCAGTAGCATGTGGAATGCACGCTGATTGTGTGTTGTGATTTAGACTTAGACGGACTTAGCATGGAGAGTTATAAAACATGTTAAGTTGTTTTTGGCCAATATAGCATTTTCAAAACAATAAAATGTAACATGGTGATCTAAATATGTTATCTGTTCTATTGACTTTAAATTGGAAAATTGTCACTCCTCTTTCTGTAACTGCTGCAGTGAACTTTGGATTTTTGGTCTTAAAATATTCGTGTTAACCCGCTCTTGGTGAACCTGGTGTTTTTATTTCACTATTTTATACATAAACATATTCTTGTTCCTAATATGGACCTGACTCCAAATTCTCTCCTATAACTACTAGTCTTGTGAGCTTCATTTGACTGGAAAGCTATAGGTGACGTCACACTCCCTTAGTCCACTTCTTTATACAGACAATGCTTTACCTGCACCAGTCACACTTATCAGTACGATGACACCAGTTTGCACTTCCCCTTAACTGTAATACTAGATAGTAGATAATACGAAAAGACAACACATTATTATGCAAAATGTTTTCTTCAGTGATACAATTCCCTTGCTTCTAAGAGGAAAAAAAAAAAACACTGGTATGAATCATAAATGCTACATGAGTCCTGTCCTGTAGCTCTGGGTAAAAAGCCCATTTCCCGACACAGCGGTGCAGCTCTGGCATCCATACATCAAACTCAACAGCAGCTCTCTCCAGTTACAACAGGAGGGCCTTAGCCATACTTCCTTTTACTATGGGCTTTGTATTCCTGTTCAACCACTCAGGAGGAAACAAAACGGCTCCAGTTTATTTTTGAGCAAACCTTATAAAGCTATGAATCTGGAACACCTGTTGAGATGTATTTTTACTGTGTTTAATGCATTTGGTTCTCTTGGGTTCCAATATTTTTATGCCAACTTACATGGGGATTATTACAATTACAGTAACAAGATAGAACAATGGACCTAAAATCAAAAGCAACTTAGCAAAAGGAAAATAAAAGTTAAATATTTTTCTTCCTTTGTCAGATTGTGTTTCAAAATTTCAAGAGTAAACCCATGAATCAATTGTGCTGAAATAAAACTCTGCTAACAGAAAGGTGGGGCAGATACTGTGAGGCAATGCTTTTTTTGTTTTTTGAAATTAGAAGGTCACATTTGCGGAGTTGTAGATTCTTTAATATTAATGTGTAATGCCCCTTCTTGTATAATAAGTTATAAAGCATCAGGGCACAAAAACTATCCATATTTCTCATGTTTTGTTTGAATATTATTGTTTCTGGCATCTCAGTCTTTTGGTTTGTGCAAATTTTAACCTCTAAAGTGGAAAGGTTAAGTAATTTCACGTTCAATTTCACTCTGGACATGATGAGGCTTTTAAGATTCAGAAACAGTCAGAAGGTAAATTCAACATGACAATGATGGGCTCTTGATTGCTGGCATATTTGGTAGATAGCTCAGATTCAGGATACTTCAAGGTGGGTTGAGGTTAAAATGTTTAATCAAAACTGAATTTTTAAAAACATAAATCACAATGCTTCTCAGAAAAGATGCAGACAGATATTATGACATGATCCTGAAGTTTTTATTTAGCGATTTTATCCATAAATTCCTATTTTTAATATGGAAATGGGTCCAAATTCGCTCCTATAACTGCTAGTCTTGTGAGCTCCATTTAACAGGAGCTGAATGCTATGGGTGACACCACACTTCACTTCTTTATACAGTCTGTGACAACAACCTACAAGCTGAGACATTTGGTGGATCAGTTCCATAAAAAACAACTAATCCCTGAATTATATAATGTTCTTGAGTGCTTGAGTTTAAGGCTGAACGATTTGGGAAAAATATCCAAGTGTGATTCGGACAAGCATTGCGATTGTGATTAGATTTGTGATTTATGTTTAATAAGATTTTGTTCAATGTTCAAGAAAAATTGACAAAAAACAGGTGTACATTTCAGAACAGATCTAAACAATAGGGTCTTATTTGTGCAGAATAAGAAAGGATATTTTGTTGTTTGTGGATGAAATGATGGTATTTCAAAAATTCCTACTTGCATTCATTCAAACCAAAGATGTTCATTCTGTCTCTTTTTGTACTTCTTGGGTTATTTTCAAAAGACAATACAAAAAAGTGTATTTACATTGTTGACATGTTTTAGCTCCTAGCTGCAAGCCATCTTCAAAACTGTCACAGGTGTTAGTGGTGACGTGTTGTATTTCAGCTGTTGTTACTTCCTGTAGTCAGTCTTATTGACCTGGCAGGTGCATTCATTCAAATTGTGTAGCCAATTAGATTGTGATTAATCTTGCAGCCCTACTTCAGTTAAATTTTATTGATTTGCAATTTAGTGCTCTTTCATACAATTGTCTGTCTACTTGTCTGCCTACAATAAAAAATTTGTAACCTATAAAATAATGATTTATCAATTTGTCTTTGACCTTGTAGTCTTCAATTGTTTTAAGCTATGTCTCTAATGACCATTACAAAAGCATAGTGACCTTGTAATGACCACAGCCTGCTTTTTTCTATTTCAAATCTGGGCCAGTGTTGACAGGAGCAGTACTCACACTCCCTTCTTTATTGACCTTACAGGGAAAACTGCGACTGCGAGCTAGATTTACTGTGCATTTTAAGACTAATATCGAAATTATGTTGACAATACAGGCAGGAAAGGTGGCCAGACTTAAGATATTTATTGTTTATATGCAAATAGCATCTCTAAAAATATCAAAAAACAAGTGGGGCCTACCAGAAACAATTCTCTTCACTTGCTTAAAAAATCGTTGCCGCATAATAAGCACATAAATAAAGGTTAATGTTATTTCCTGTGACAAGATGTCGTCCCCAGTCAGAGGAGATGTGAATCAAAGAGCTGGATACAGTACAGTGGGCCCATTGCATATGCAGCAGCCAAAAGCACAAATGAAATACAGTGCAAGGAGGAAGCTGCTACTGTGGTTGTAGCCTGTATTTGGTGGGTAAAAGGGCAAAAAGGACATTGCAGTAGTAGAACAAAGTAGTATAAAAATATGCAAATTACAACAAACAGCTTTCAGCAATCCTTTAACAGGGGAACAAAATAACAGTGGGACAGAAACAAAAGCCTGGAGTCAAATACAAAATTACAATGACTTACCAGCCAAATCTTGTTCATTCTGATGAATAGCCAAGTAAAATGAATGTAAGATAAACTTCATATAGCATCATAGGCCATAATGCGATTGTTTTAAAACATAATAAGCTAAATTTCACATTAACAACTACTAATAAAATCCACAAATGGCACATGTTACACCGATACAAAAAAAAATTGTTGATTTAGAAAAATAGTGAATGCATACTTTAATAGTTTTGCTTTTAAGAACAATTGTCCTGTTTTCAGAGCCTGAAATTTATCAAATTCATTTCTTCAACATACATAAATCTATATTTTACATTTTGCTCATTTGATACTTATAGTACAAAATTGTGTGCAGAGACAGGGGGTAAGTGAAAACAAGATTTTCTGAGCACTCAAGCTATACATGCAGGACAATGTATTATCCTGATATTATTCAAACCCCAAAATTCTTAGTCAAATAAAAAGGCTAATTATGCATGCTGTGAGGAAGATTATTAGGTGTGACCACTTTGCTAACGGGAGCCAAGGGGAATACATTAGCGCTTACTCAAACCAGTCTCATAGTATTTCAAACAGCTTAGTGCTCAGTGGTGGAAACAGAGCATTATATTTAACAGTAACCGCATTTACATTATGACATCCAACTGGCTCCTTGGGTGGACAATGACAAGGTCGCTGTGGGGCGTGTGGAGCCAGCAGCAGCAGCTCCTCTCTCCCCCTCACTGCACACAGCTCCCACTGGGACACGCCAAATGCCCTTTGCAGTTTGTCCGCGCCAACAACCCCAGCTCCAGCAAATGTCACCACTGCCACTGCATCAAGACCAGAGAGAAGGAGGAGGAACAATGCACTCATTTACATCTCCACAAGTCCCTCCACTAAAAACAGCTACAGACTGGAGACTGTTTACTAAAGATCCCACTGTTCATTCACAACATGCAGGATTAGTAGACAAAAGACGGCATACAGGCCACTTCACTTCAGATTCAAATGCTTGTAAGAGGTGCTGCAAAGTGGCAATTTGGACTGACCCTGAAGAGAAGTGCCTTTAGACTCATTAGAAGTGAGAACTGGAGTGATATGCTGTTTGCACTTAAGAGTAACATAAAAGGTCAGAGCAGTGTTGTATGCAAAAGATTTAACAAATAGTGAGAAGCTATTAATGAGTAAAATCAAGATCTAAACCAAAATCTGAAGACATGGACGGAGTGTTGTCTTTCCTCCAAAGAATGTACTGTAATTCTGCCACACTGCCAACTGTTCATGATGTACTTGCATTATAGGGCAGGTATAATGAAGGAGACCTTTTTCTCCCACACAGGAAAGCTATTTGAAGAAATTAGGTTGCACCAATCATCAGGGACCTCCCTGTAATAACATGCCATATATTCACAAAGATCACATACTTCAATTTGTAAAAAAAAAAAAAGAAAAAAAAAGGTTATCAGTATGACATATAGTCTGGTGGAGATGCGCAGCGACGACCATTTTAGGAGCTGATTTTGATACAGAGGGAAAGACTTCATACTCAATATTAACTTTGATATCGCTTTGGGAGTGAAAACACAATAGCACTACTTCCTTTAATATTGCATGTGGATGAAAATCAAGACTATTCTTAAAGGTGAACTGCAGAACCTTTCTGCGCAACCTGCTTGTTTCCTTGAAGATATTATTGCTTTGCCAGGAATGCTCCATAGTATCACATTAAACATATCCATCCAGAATGTATTGTTTATGGGTGTTTCTATGGCTTAAAAATACAACAATTCTCTCTGAATTGGGGTGACTCTCCATAGATCTGCATTGTAATGTAGTGTAGTGCTATAACCTGCTTGTCTCTCTCATGATAGATAGGTTTAATCTATACTGTGGAACATTGTAGACAAAGCAATAAAATTTCCATGGAGACATTTCTAGTGGCAAACCCTCCACTAGAAATGCTACACAGTGCACCTTTAAAGGTCCTTTTATGCATTATTTTTAACCTGTTCACGTGAGAAAAAAAAGCTTTATATATATATATATCTATATCTATCTATCTATCTATCTATCTATCTATATCTATCTATCTATCTATCTATCTATCTATCTATCTATATATATATATATATATATATATATATATATATATATATATGTATATATACACATAGCATTTTTTTCAGGATTGACTAATATTTGGTATGCTTTTTACAACCCTATGTGCATAACAAAGTAAATATGATACACAGAATATGATAGTACTCTTATTTTGCAAAATTACATCCATTTGGATTTGAGAAAAAATGTGTTACCAGTGTATTACCAATTCAAATCAAGAGGAGTGACACCTTTTAAAAATGTTAAAAAATGTCAAATCTCATCTGAATATTTCTATATAACTGTTGCATCTGCCTGTGGTGTTGGCGCAGGGGAAGTGTGAATGCGTCACATCTGGGCCCATCCTGTTTGAATCTCCTCATGTTAAAATGGGAGCTGTCACCAAGCCCCCGGGGGCAGCCCTTCAGGTGCTCTGCTAAATCTGTTGTGCTAACACTCACGTGGTGGTTACTTCTCATACACAACATGGTGCAGTGCTTGGCTCTCTTCCCCTTTTTTTTGTCTGTTTGTCTTATTGTGTTGTCTTTGTCCAACACAATGGTTCACATAGGCCCTGGCCTTGTTGTCTTTAATGAGGAGCAGCCATAACAAGTCTATACAACCTGTGGAGAGCTGCAGGAATGGAGCAAATTGGGCGAGTGACGAGAAGAAAAGCAGAGGTATTTGTACACAATGGCTCCGTTCAACTACCCGTACGTTTTCTATACAAACAGTTGTGTAATGAAGGATTCAGGCAGCTCTATATGGGAGCTATCCAGTAACAATTCTGGATGATTCATATTGACAAAAATGATTAATATAATTATTTTCCCCCAAATGTATCGATACAAAAAATATTCCGATTTTTTTATGTTTAGAAATAGTCAATAATGTGTTTGTTAATGTCTTCTTGACTGAAGTTTAAGTATCTCACAAAACATGAACTTACTGTAAAATGAATGACAAAAGGGTAGAAACTTCACTTGTACACCTATTTTTGGAAGATTACATTAATCCATTTTAAAACAATTCAATATACAGTGGGTCTTTCAATTCAATATGGGTTTATCTATGGCCATTGCTGATACTGACTGTTTAGAATCCAGAGCAACCGATGACTGATAAGCGGTGCCGATATTTCTGGGCTGATATATATGGCCGATTTAGATTATTTTGCTCAAATTATGTAATTTGAATGTACTACAAACTCACCCACAGTCCTCTTGTTACCACAAACCTTTAAGAGAGCTGTGGAGTCATGCTATGTGCAGTGACAAATGTGTAAATAAAGTTTAGTTGTATTCTTTAGGCATTGAGGCATTTAGGAGATTGACCAAAGCAAAATATTAGCCTATGCAGGACATTTAAGGCCGATAGCTGATGTGCAAAAATGTCCAAATATCGGGCTGATATACTGGTCGGTCTATACTGAATAGTCTAATTCTTAATATATCTAAACAGTGATATTATTCATTTTACATGATCTCCTTCCTCAATTTCATAAACAAAGGAGATCTTTAAGGTGGTGCAGCGTAGTGTTTTCGAATACAGATTTCTAAAAGGGTAACTATTCTAATATTTTCCTCTGTGGTTCCATTATTATCTGTTCATTGCCTCGTCTCTGCTCTGGATGTGCACCACTGCTGAGAAAATCACTGCTTTGGTTTGACCCTCACCATTTGCAGCTAACTCCGACTCTGCCGCTGTTTGGTACGGGGCCAATACACTTTATTAGAGGCGGTTAGAAAATAATAGGCTTCTTCAAACCACAACTGATAAAAGCAGAAGGCTGAATCACACACTAAATTTACTCTCAGCCAAAATCTGTTAAATAAAGCTTGTTTTTCCACTGACCTGTGCTGCCTGACATAATGGGTGTTTGAAATGGTGAGAAACAGTTTAAAAGGCTGTCATGATTAAAGTAGGAACTATTAAACACTTCCCAAAATGTGCAATTCTCATAAATAGTGTTAAAAGATGGACAGTGGAACTTTTCTGGAACAGCGTCCACTCATTTCTTTCCATTCCAGGCAAAGCAATAAAGTCTTCATAACCAGAAAGGATGCATAGTGAACCTTTAGTAGGTCATTCACATCAGCACCTACAATTTAACTTGAACACCCAAAAAGCAGATACTTGTGGAGAAAAATGTTCTTTCAAAGTGGGTTCCTCATCCATTTCAAGGAACAACAGGAATGCATAAAGACTTACAACAGATAACAAAAGAGTTTGTTGTAAAGCAGATGTTCTATCACTGTTATTTTTATCTGGATGAGGCATCAGGCATCACAACCTTATGGCCTTGTCTGGGGAGAGGGAAGTCTGGACATCTTCATTCCAACCCTCATGTCCATATTCAAGTTCTCCTGACTACATGCAAAATGATACCTAAAAAAAATAGAGTAGTTCCTTTTTGGTTAATGGATTTGTGTGTTACAGTTAAATGCTATAATGTTTTTCCCAGTATCCTGTATAAAGGTTTAAAATATGTTAAATGGTAATATTGGTCTAAAAAAATGCTTAATATGACTTGATACTAGAATAGAAATCCATTGAAGCCCCACCTTTTGATAGTGAAATTTTGTCATAGAAAGCAGCAAATTTTCCAGTATGTGACATTTTTGAATCATATCTATAATCTGGAGACTCAAAGTACAGAGAAGTGGGTAGGGATAGGGGGTAGGTGAAACAGCAGTTTTCTGAGCATTCAAGACTCAAATGCAGGACAATGCAGAATTTCTCAAACATGTATGAATCCATCCATCAAATAACAACTCTGAGTAAGCTAATAATGATGGAACATGCTTAAAAGCTACTAAGTATAAAATATTTCCCCTTTAACTACTATGTTCTCCCCATTTTCGATTTAGCTTTTCTAACAACTCCTACATCACAAAGCCATAAATCCTGCAACAGTTTTTTTTATAGTTTAGCATATGTACAGTAACATTTAAATATTTATGGCTAAGAAGAAATGCTCCGCTCTTAAGCATAATCTCCTTGTGATGTAGAGGCTGCAGGCAAAGACACTGAGGGGAAGAGCTCTTGACCCTGCAGATCCTAAGGCACGCCGCCCACAATACATGCTCTGAAGTTGTATAAAATATGCACAGATCGTACATCGAAGAAAATATGAACGGTGGATTTCAAGTAGTTCAGCGAGTTTTCCAAGTCCTAACAAGGTCAGAGCAGACAAAGACAGAGTGCCAGGGGATTGTACATTAAAATCAATATGCATTTCAGTATAGAGTGCATTTTAGTCACTTTACATTGACCTTCAAGCAATAAAAGGAAAGACAACCATACAAAGATGGTGATTCTAATACTAAATGCATAACTCCAGTATATCTATTAGGTATGTGGAGATACACTACTGGAATCAGATATTGGTGTTGATATTGAACATTTTTGAAGGATCGGATATATCGGTTCAGTCGATGATATCTCAGTTTACTGGTCGATGTTAGCCCAAAACAAGCTGTAGTATTGAACTTGTGTTTAATCAAAGCTGTTCAGTTGTTATTTTAAATGATAAACAACAGATACAACACACAATTGGGTAATATTTAACCATAAGCCAAATAATATTTTCAGTCTTTGCCCTAGCATCAGTTGATATTGAGTATGGGCAGATACTTGAACTCAAAGTAGCAGCATTTGTATTGGAACAGAAAAAGCTGGGTCAGTGCATCCCTAATACCTTTTTTTTTTTTTTTTGACTGCTAAAATAACCTGACTGGAAATAATCACAATGGTCAATTATTATATATATACCTAGTCCCACAATGTATAAGCAAACTGAAGCAATGACAATATTATTAGTTATTCTTATAGTGTCGTCCAACAATAAGTACCATCCAGCCACTTAATGCTGTTGTGTCCTTGGGAGAAACACCCCTTTACTTGAGTGAATATACATGTGGGTTTGTTGGTGATGAATACTGAATAGAGGCCACTGGTGTGACTTAATAAATAAAAACAATGGCCGATTCCAAACAGACCTGCATTAAGTTGTCTTGTCATATGAGAATAAAAGAGCCCCTTGTGTCTTCATTAAATGTACAGGCTGTAACTTTCTGGAGGTGGCGTGTCACCTCCATGATTCTATGGAAACTGAAAATTTAAACATATGTTGGAACATTGTACATGGGGGCCGATAAGCTTTATGTCGTATTGTGGAAGATTAGAGCCAACAACGAAAACTGACATAATGGGTGTTTGAAATTGGGAGAAACAGTTTAAAAGGCTGTCATGATTAAAGTAGGAACTTTTAAACACTTCCCAAAACGTGCAACTCTCAAACACAGCATTAAAGATGGACAGTGGTACTTTTCTAGAAGAGAGTCCTAATTACTCCCAGCATTCCAAGCAATTACACTGGATTAGGGCAAACATTTCTGTGTTATAAAAAGAAGTTACATGGCAAAAAAGTCACATACTGTGACTTTAATTAAAGTTTTCCTAAAAACTTGAAATGTGGAGGCAGCGGAAGATTTTTTTTTCTTCCAAGTACAGAAATTGCAGTATCCAACCTATAATGACCCAACCTGACTAAAAATAAATCTCAAAGTTTGTGCATGGCCAAACTTTTTCTTCATCACAGCAATCCCCCACAGTTCCATCATACCTTCCAATTAAATTGCTTCTTACTGTTTTTTGGACCAAATATTTCACTTTTATTCTCACAAGAATAGATGCTTTTTTCTCTCTTCCTCATAACTGTCAGTCACAGCCGCTTGGCACTAGATCCGTGGTTTAGCCGGTGTTAGTGGTTAGCGTCTACGTTTACTCTGGAGATGATAAGCGCCCCAATGATGTGGCGGTGGCTGAGAAAGCGGAGCGGCCAGGGCAGTCTAATGCATTTTAATGAGAATCCTGGAAAATGGAAGCGCTAAAGACGGGAGAGAAATAACAACATCACCTCCCAGCACTGTTTGTTGTCCCTGGATCATCATATTTTTGCTATTTACAACAAGCTTTTCTGTCTGCTTTAACCTTTTCCGAGCTTGTGCTTCTTTCACCTTTCAAATCACCTTGCCGATCCTTGACAAGCATCGCATTAGGCCTGTACAAGAGCCTAGAGGAGCGCCCTATCTCCTGTCTCCTTCTCGTTCTCTTCTCTCTTCCTCTGTGGCAATTTGATATCTTTTGGCCGTCACGGAGCGTCCTCATTGGCTGTCATCTTTATGCCTGAACTAAATGTGGTGTGTCAGTTCACATCAAGCGTTGCGGAGCTCACAGTGGCACGCAGGAGAATTAATGTCCCTGCGGCCATTATCAGGCTATACAAAGACAACCTTCCCTCACATGGTATCTCCGCTGTGTCAACGCGTTCGGACAAAACTGGTATCTGCAGCAAAGACAGGAGAGGATTCAGGGACAGCATGTTATGGAGGCGCACAAGTCTATACGCGAATCTATCTAAGGATATTTACAACAAGGATCAGCTCAGGTCTGTCAAAATTTTAAAGAAGGGATTACCGTGCCGGTGCCGTGCTTCTATGTAATTTGATATGGCCATGAAAATCAACCAAAGTGACATTGTGGTTAATAAAAATGATCAGCAAAGTTATGATATTGGCTTGTCATGGTTACAAATTTTGAAGTGTGATAGTAGGGCTGTTCGATTATGGAAAAAAACAACAACAAATTTAAAATGAATATAGGCTACAACTATGTACCTTAGAGCAGTTTTGTGATGCATAAAATATAAAAATGAATAACTTTGAACATGAAATAAGGCATAGAAAAACATAAATGTATCCAAAATAAAAACTATATGTCCAGCTGTTTTACAATCTCTATATTTAAAAAATAAAATAAATATACTTATTTATATAAAAATATCCCAAAATAAACTTTGTTAAGCTTTAGGGCGCACTCACACTAGGACTATAAACCTGTGCCGTGCTCAAGCACGATTGTGTAGGGTTCTATGTTCCACATTCACACCTGCACAACCGAACTGAGTCGATGACATCTTCAGACAGTGTTTGTTTACATGTCACACAGCAGAGCTAACACTTTTAGTGGAGAAAATAAGACCAGCAGCAGAAATATCCTTTAAATAGAGAGGCAGATATGAGTCCAGCTGCGATACACGCTCCTCGGAGAGTTTATGGATATAATCAGTAATGTAGCTCCCATTACGCATAGCGCGTAGGGCACCAAGGGCTTGTGGGGGCACTACGTGAATCCTCGAAAAACTATGGTCGTGCGCCCCAGTCCTCACTTTCGCTGGCACATAAATTGTTTTAACTCGATTATATGAGTTGGAGATTGTTTGACACACAAATCTAAATCGGGATCAAAATTCAATCAATTGCACAGCCTTGTGTGATAGACAGCTGAAGAAAATATAGATGATTAATAATAATACTGAAACAAATTTATGCCACTGACAAAATAATCTTGAAGTTGAATTGTCCCCCAGAACTATTCTAAATGTACAATACAGTTAAAAAGCATGAACTGCAATAAATAAACAGCCGAATGAAACACTATAGTTTGTGTATATATAACTAGTCAGAGAAGTTATTTAATCAACCCCCAACAGCTCAAATATAATAACAAGTAGAGCAGTAAAATAACAAAACGTTTCCCACTAATACAAAGAAAATGTTCCCATCATGATAAATATTGACCCCTACACCAAATTTTTGTTCAATCCATCATGTACTGTACTGACCAGAAACCAATATAGTAATTATTGTGACATGCCTATTATGGTATGGTTCAGATCAGATGTACAGATCAAAACGACAACAACTGATACTCCTGATGTGGTAGTTTTAAAGGTGGGGGTCACTCATATTATCCATGCAGAGAGCTGTTGCTTCATAAATGCGGAGAGATGCCATCATCCAGTTTGGAAGCAAAAAATAGACTTGGTGCATCACAATGACGATAGTGTCAGAAATGGCCCCAGTCCATTATCCACATTACAAGTCTCAGTGCTAATGATGCACTGCTTAACAATAGGGCTGTTTGTTATAAATATTGACCAATTATAATGTATTTACTGTACATTATTGAATCAACGATTTATAGAGTAGATTTATAGGGTATAATATTGCATAGTAATAAACTGATAGGATGGCAGATATATCAGGTCGATAACCAGGGCTCAACACAAAATAATTAGTTGATGAAATTATCAAAATTGGCCCTACATATCATCCCAAAAGTTAGCCATTTATTTCTCTGGTTTGTAAAGAATGTGCACTGGGACAAGCCATGAATAAAAATATATGGACCTCTAATATCACAGTTATTGTTTTGGAGAAAAAATCTACATCTGGATATATTAACAAATAATGTATATAAAGAGCACTAAATGATTATAAAAACTAAAACAAACTAGCTGCTTAATCTTTTCAATAAAGCTAACATGGCAGTTCTGCTTTTTTGTGGTTTATTTTATAGTCCATTCAAGTTTTGTGAGATACACAAACCTCAACCCTGACATTTATAGACATTGTTTGGACACTTTTCTGATGGATTGCCATAATATGATCGGGATATTGTCATTGAGATATCCTTAAAAAATCTAGATATTAATTTCAGTCAATATCACCCATACTGCTGTCTTTTCTAAAAAAGATAAGAGCCAATGAACTGAATAATTTCTAAGAGAGCTATTTTTTGCTTGCTCAGTTAGTTGACAGTTTTAACCTCGTGTAGCACAATAATTTGGTTCAGGTTTGTGTCACTATAAGTAAATTATTTCTGTGATTTTTGGATTTTTGAATTTTCAACACCTCATGTGATACTTAGTCAATATGTAAATAATGCACAACTGCCTCATATATTGATGACATTGTCCTAACCATCCTTGTGTAAAATGCAGGAGTTTTAAGGCATGCTCATCTGCTGTAAGCCGGCGCTGGTCCCAAAGGAGCCCAGGGAGAAGCGGGGCTGATGAGGAAGTGACAGACGGACAAAGAGGAACAAACCGAAAAGGACACAAGCGAAAAAGAACGCTGCAGCAGACTGGCATTTCAACACTGCCCCGGGACAAGCGAGAGAGTGGTACAAAGAGGACACATACAGACGCTGAAGGGAGGAATGCTCATATCTGAACAGGTCATTTTAGTGCATGGAGAGTGTATTATATTGTTTATGCCAGTTTTACAAAAATATGTAGCAAAAAGTATTTACATTTTTAACAACGAGTCTAAATACTGACGCCACACTAGATGGGTTGATATAATAATTTTCCGATATCCAGTATTTAACTTGCTGTAACATCAGGTTTTCTGAGGCTTTTTGCCAATACTGACATCAATGTCGAGATTTCTATATTACACAAATTGAAGTAAAGCTCACAGATTAACTGTTCACTTTATTTTTAATGGACACAGATAAGAAAATGAATCAATATATGGAAAAATCAGACTGAGAATCAAGATTCCTCATGCAGACCACTGAAAGTATATTAAAGAAAGAAACCAATGCTATGAGAATCACACAAACGCAACACACTTGGACAGACTGTGCTCTCTGACAAAGGGATTCATTATTGGAAAGGTCTTCCTCTGACAATAAAAGAAAGTCCAACATTAGCCACGTTACAAATGGTACTTTAAACTGTGGATAAAGAACAGTCTGTGTGCACTTTTAACTGGCCTTGTATCATTCAGTGTTGTCTTTCTTGTTTTGTAATTGTCTTCTGTATTATCTGCCTAGGGACAACAGATGGGAATTAACGTCTTTGCTATAATCTGCCATATTTATACTGTAACCATTACAGATTCATTAATAAATTACGCACAGTTCTTATCCAATAAAATGAAATAAAAAATTAAACCGTTGTAAGTAAGCAAATATTTACTAAACTGTATTCTATGTAAGATATTATTATAACCATACATCGTTTACAGACAATTAAAAACACACACACACGAGGTAAGAAAGGTCTGCATTTGCTCCTTATCAAACTATTCCTGATTGAAAGCATGTAAAGATGGATGCTACTGTGAAAGATGAAAAGAACAAAGTCACTAAAGGCTAACTAAATATACACGTGCTGTTTTAGTCTGTGTTTCAATCACACACTATGACACATTTTGAAAACGCTGAATGAGCTCGTCCTTGGCCTCTGTCCTGACCTCCCATCAGTTTTCAATAAGACATGATCAAATAGAGAAATCTCACCGTTCTTAGTACACAAAGAAGGGCCACTGAATTTAATTGCCTCTCTGGACATAGAGCCAAAGAAATCATGTGTTCTAACAAAGTTTTTTCTATTATGACATGTACATAAGATCAGTAATTGAATAGTTTTGGTATTAATTCCCCACAATGCAAATTAATATAATTCTCATTGATAAAAAGAGGTCATTAATGTGAAAGCCATCAAGAATATTCTGTTCTTTCTTGGCATGCTATGTTTATAATTATTTTGTGTGACAAAACTATAAAGCTGCACATCAGAGTGAAGCCCGCAGCTACTTCAAGCCTGACACTCCACACTTGGTGATGGTAAACTACTTTGGTAGCCTCAGCTGCCCTGGAGTAGACTGACAAAGATAAGGCTACAAATCTGCACCATCAGCCCTCTATAACCACCACCAATAGCTCAAGCACTCAAACACAACATTCATGGACAAGATAAAGTGAAATGTCTTGCCCAAGAACACAACAATCAAGTATGCACTGGTTTAAGCAAAGATCAAATCGCTGACTGGTGATCACTAGGCCACTGCAGTCTTGGCTTATTTTATTTGTTAGACAGAAACTCATTTAAGAGGGCACTGAAAAACTGCATATATCATTTTTACAATTATCACAACTATATTTTCCCAAAGAAGCTTAAGCCCAGATATCTTTGCAGAGATGATTATTAGAGTAGCAAATGTGTGCACTGAAACTGTGCCTAATCTATTTACTAAAGAACTGTAGTGCATCAGCCGTGACACTTTGAAAATCCACTCAAATCTGCTCAACCGAAAAGACCGGTGATACACACAGCAGTAATATTGGGGAAGAGAGCGAGATGTAGAGAATATGAGCACATTTCTCTGTTGAACATGCAAAAGTATTCACGGAGGCCGATCCAAACTCCTGTTTTGGGCAAGTCAGCATTTTGTGAGCTGAAGAATAGCTTTGAATTATTCCCAAAGACAAGGCCAGAGATTTAGATGAAAGAAGACAGAAGGGAGAAATACACTTAGGGAGTTAACATTTTATAGTACAATTGCATTATATAAGAGTTAGAAAAGAGAAGCAATCAAAATACAAACATAGATATGCTAAGAATAATGGTATGATAAAAGGTGGATGACCCCTTTAAATAATTCAGTGGGGCAAAAGAGGGCAAGACCTTTTGCGAAGCACTGCTAAAAGATCATTTCAAATCATCTGGGTGCCTACTGTACATTTTTTATTCATTACTAAACAGTACTAACTCCATATTGTTATTGTCATGGACACTTTTGATTCAGTCTCAACTACCAATGTAAAGGTAACTGAAGAATGCATGTTAAACTAGCCTTGACTTGGACAACAGATACTGCCGGGGTCATAAGCAGAAAACCTGTGGTAGTAGGGCACACCACTGTTATGAAGATGCAGAGTGAGGCTACAGCTGACACACTATTAGTTCAATCCTTAATGTTGCACTGGGTTTCACTTTGTTTAGTCCTGTTTGGACACAATTTTAGTGCTTGCTGTGTGACCACTATAGTAACAGATTTTTAGCTCCAGGTTGTTTAATTCCTGTTATATTAAACACACGCATCTGCAATCTTCTGCTAATATTAAGGCAACTGAACGCTGCAATCGTGTTACAGCACTATTACAAATATAGCAAATGTCTCGCACTTAAAATAACATGACTATTAGAGCAGGAAGGCAAGCAACTGAAGTGAACTCAATTACCTCTCTTTGCAACAGCTTTGCAACCAAAACATTATTCTTCTTTTTGTGCAAGATTGTCTTCTATAATGCATTTTTTGACACAAATTAGCTTTTACAAATACAGCAAAGCACAACTTGAATTCAGCTAAACTACTCTCAACTTTAGAGAAGCTGAAACAATAGCATAGAAATATCGGGTTGTTTACTGTCCACTTTACCAACAAGTAGACTTAAGATTCATGTCATTTAGGTCATTGGGTTGACAGTGGCTCGTATACCAGTTTACAAGTAGTGCAAATTTCATCTTAAGTGATGCAAAATGTAGGCTAAATAACTAACAATATAGGACTACTTAATGCTCATCCAGAAAGAAAAGACCCAAACACAAGGTGGATTTTGAAACATCAACAAAGTGAGGATTAAGTAATAATTTCTTGTTTTTCCTAATAGTATCAAGAATAAGTGACTAACAGGACTTTAATAGCACTTTTATAGCAAACACTCCTCGGATCTCGTGGGCTTGATGTCATACATTTCTACTCGCGTCCTGAACAATTACTGTCCGTCAGGTGGAAGGTTCTCTCACATCACCTATCAATCACTCTCACTTACACTAACCCCTGCTAATACAGAGGAGCGCCGTGACAGGAAAACACCATGACACTTTATTAAAAAAGATACAGTATTCTTACCTTCAATCAAAACGTGTCTTTTCTTAGAGATCAGATGACAGGTTAGCTCATTTAGGCAGCATCAGTCCCATTCATTGCCCGACGATCTGAGCAGGGAGGTGAAGACATTTAGAGGGGAAAAAAGAAAAATTTCTCCGATTGAAGTGGACTCTTTCCACAGAAATAACCTCGTGTTCACTCATTAAATTTTCCTCCTCGTAACAGCGGCTTTTGACGTTGTTTACAGCTAGCCTAGCAGTCAGAGAAGCAGAGAGAGAGAGCAGCTGCTTGGAAAGCGACTTCACTCGGCTGCGCTTAGGCTCCACCTACTGCCGGGGGAAATCTCGTATTGAAGTCTCGCGAGAGAAGTCTTTTTATTTATGTATTTATTTATATTTAATACATAATGACATGACTGATAGTGCCTCGTTTTATCTCAGTAGGCTATCTTGTTTTCCTTGCTTGTCCAGTAAAATACTTAATTTTGAGCTGAAATTCTGACCAACATGTTCAAAGTAGTATAGGTTAAATAGCAGCTTGTGTGCTAGAAAGGCTACAACCATCCAAACAACCAAACAACAACTTTGGTTCATGTTTTTAAAGGTACATATGTTACATAGGTTATGTAACCTTTCTGGTTGAGCATCTGCCACCTGCTTGTCTCTATGGAAATATTCCAAAGTATGACATTAAAAACACTGGCAGAAACCACCATCCAGGCCAGATCTTTGGAGTGTTGACCCCACCCACAATAAGAATGCAAGGTTTTTCAAGGTATTTGTAAGCAATAAAATATAGATCTTTTAATGCCATTACTTCAAGAGAAACATTCTTGGCAAAGCAAGAAGGTAGACGCCTTTAGAAAAGATACATAGTGCACCTTTAAGAGCAAAACTTCCCAGTGTAAAAAAGAAGATGCTTATCGTAAGTGAATATAGCATTTTGCATAGACTTGTACTATAGGCCTAATTTATATTTTACATAGGCAGTATGGCAGTATGTACAATATTCATATTCTTCTTCATCTCTTAATAAAACATGCAAATATTACAAAAGCTGTGTACCATGGATTTAACAGTGCTCATTAGAATAAACTGAAAATATATTGCAGCATATGGTGGTTGTGACAAAGGGGGGATAGCTCATTATTAGCTAATTTGGCCTAATGTATCAAGCAAAACCTCTGTGGAGTTAACTAGCCCTTGTGCCTCCAATGGCTGAATACTGTGCAACACCACCATCTACAGTTTATAAAGTGAAACGCAACACGCAACACACATTATAGCTTAGCTAGTCTACTATACATTATCCTATATATCACAAGCATGTGAACTAAACTACAATGTGAAAATGATGAATCAAAAATGAAAGAGAGAGAGAGGGAGGGAGAGAGAGAGAGAGAGGGGGGGGAGAGAGAAAAAGAGAGAGAGAGAGAGAGAGAGAGAGAGAGAGAGAGAGAGAGAGAGAGAGAGAGAGAGAGAGAGAGAGAGAGCAAATTCCCAGATTGTTTATTTTGAATGAACCTCTAGATGGCGCTGCGCACTACGTCATGACATGACCAGGTGAGAATGACATTCAGGTGAACTTTGAAATTTGACATGGTTCATAACACATTAGGCTATTAAAATGCTGTTATAACATGCTAAAGCATTTGCACAGTTAATAATGGTAAATCTATAAGTTTGAAAACGTCACTACAATGATTGCAGCTATTTTCTTGAGAATCTACATGCCTGCATTATTAGCCCATCTGGGGTCATGGTAATTTTTGTTCTACTTCAGTTTATCCCTATGTATTTTCCCATTCACAGAGAGACTTTGACGTCAGAGCTCAATGCGGTCGGTGATGCTCTTATGGTGCGTTCAGGGAAGCCGCGGAATTGCTATGATCAATCATTAGTTAGTAGGCTAGTATTGGAGAACTGATAGATAAATGCATAGAGGCAATGAGTTATTAATAAGTACAGAGGACAGGTGAATAAACATGCATATCCGATATTAGGATGTTATTAAGCTTGTAATGTATTCCTATTATTATTATTTTCATGTATGTTTTAAACCTAAAATACCTATGTCCAGCCCCAGAGCCGAAGTCACAAGAGAGAAAATGTGTTACCTCTTTGCACTTGTTCATGCAAGTTATACTTCATGGCCCTTGGGCTGTATACATCTGATTATTCCCGCCAGGGGATAAACTTCCAGTCTCAATATAATCCACATTTAAAGTATTTTATTACAGTAAACGTATCATTATAGGCCAAATCCTAAAAGACAAATTTAAGATAAATGATGTGTTTCACAATTGCTTATTTTTGCTTAACTATTTTGTAGTAAAGAGTGTTTGATGAAAATGATTTCAGCAACACACATTAATTTATTATTTCAATCCATTTCCCCCTAAGAGTGTTCAAATATCCCCAAGGACCCTTCCAATCTATGAGTAAACACTTTTCAGAAACAGAGCTTTATTCATACGAAGCATAAGTTATGATTCGTAGAAACCTTTGATTATGTTTTCGTCGCTCCACCTGCCGGTGGTCATTGTCGTGTGTAGAGGAAATTCCGTTTGGTTGGCTGGTCCCTGATGCGGCACTGTTCTCTGGGGCTGGGGCTGGGAGGAGGATACAACAATTCCGATTAGGTTCTGCCGCTGCCAACGATGCAATGCCTCGTTTTACGGATGAGCCATGGGCATAGGCACCTACTGAGTGCTCCGATCACTCCAACAAGACCTCACCACACTCCCTTTTATAAGGATTTACCTCTAGACCAAAAGGATCGCTACCAGACGACCTAAAGTACCCGGTGGACGGCGCACTCCGGGCTGAATGTTTACCGAAGTGCGGCTGGAGAGGTGAGCTTAGCAAGCCGTAGTAACTTTAGCCCGCTACATGCTAACTGCTAACTCCTGCTAACTGAGGTTTTTATACAACATCTGCAAACTCGCATCAGCCAAATTATTCCAGTCGAGTGCAATTTAATTCAGATGAAAGTAGATGTGGTTGTTTGATTTCTTTAAAAAGAAATAAGTCCATCTGGCATAAAGCTAATGTTAATCAATGAACAACGAGGGGCTACATCCTGGCAACGGCAAGCTAATGTTATGCGACTGGCCGTATGTTGCTTACTTATGGGCTGGTCACTCAACTCCCTTGCGTCTGGGTATAAGCACCAACTTGTAAATATAAGGCTATTGTTTTAGTGTGTTTTGGCTCGGTAGATTGTGTTAAGAGTGTCGTAAAACTGATGCATAGGCGTTAACAGAAGTGCGGCTGTATCCTGTCAAAACAAGCCCACCGCCCCCTGCTTTAGTGAGTTTTCAGTGGCCTGGAATAACGGATTATTAGGAGTTTATGAATGAAATTAGGCATAACACTAATCAAAATTAACTTGGTGGTCTCTATATCATACATTTTCCACAAGATCTAGTTCCAAACCGACTGTGAAAAAGTAAGCGTTACGGTAGTGTTCAGGCAGGGATTATGTTATTGTTGTTCATTCGAAGTAGAGCTCCATGTACTACACAATTGTAAAAAAAAAAAAAAAAACATTATTTAGATAGATTGATACATACTTTATTGATCCTGAACGAAATGCAAAGTTCGGCAACAGCAACATAGAAAAGGTATAAAAGGTTAGCAGTTCAGAAAGCAGTTTTTCTTTTTACAATTGTGTAATTATTTGTTAAGTAGTATATTGGTAGTAGTGGTTGGGACAGTGATAATAGATTATGCATGAGTGGGGATCTTGTGTTGAAATGAATAGACCAGATGGTTTGGACACACAGTCAGGTGGTATTGGCACAGAGGGCAAGGGGGTATTTAAGTGTAGTGAAGGAGGACATGAAGCAAGTTTGTGAGGCAGTAGAAGATATAACGATAGTGTTTAATTTATACATGAGTTTTATATGTACATTTTGGCCAATCATAATAACAGTTTTAGCCAATCTTGATGATAGCCAAAACAATCAGCAAAACTTAAACCACATTTCTTCATTAATTTTCAGGAAGCTGTGGCCATGGGTTGCTCCTTCTGCTTACGATGAACTCCAATAAGCTGGATCCCCAAGACCCAACCAGCACGCCCCTGTCTTCCGCAGGGGCTCCTTTCTCCCCATCCCCTTCCCCAGCCATGGCAGGCTTCAAGCGGGGCTATGATGGCAAGATCGCTGGGCTCTATGATCTCGACAAGACGCTTGGAAGGGGCCACTTTGCTGTGGTGAAACTAGCCCGCCATGTATTCACCGGGGAGAAGGTAGCAGTGAAGGTGATTGATAAGACTAAATTGGACACAGTGGCCACAGGTCATCTCTTCCAGGAGGTGAGATGTATGAAGCTAGTCCAACACCCCAATATTGTCCGTCTTTATGAAGTCATAGACACCCAGACTAAGCTTTACCTCATCTTGGAGCTTGGAGATGGAGGAGATATGTTTGACTACATCATGAAACACGAAGAAGGTCTCACGGAAGAACTGGCAAAAAAATACTTTGCCCAAATAGTTCATGCGATATCTTATTGTCACCGGCTACATGTGGTGCATAGAGACCTCAAACCAGAAAATGTAGTCTTCTTTGAAAAGCAAGGATTGGTAAAGCTCACTGACTTTGGATTTAGTAACAAGTTTCAGCCTGGGAAAAAGTTGACGACTAGCTGTGGATCATTGGCTTATTCAGCGCCAGAGATACTGCTTGGAGATGAGTATGATGCACCAGCAGTAGGTATGTAAATATTTAAGATTTGTGTGTTTCTTCACTTTGTTTGATACTTAAAATGCAAATCAGGATAGCGTTCAAGTTTAAACATGACAACTGGGGTGGCGTGTCCTGCTGCTTTCTGTTAATGAAATGGTTTTGAGAAAAATTGATTGCATTTTTATTTGCGGTCTGCATCTTGAAGACTTTGTACTTGGTAAAAACGTCACACCCACGGTCTACTGAATTTTGAATAGATTTTAGTTTCCAATGGCAGGAACAATTGCATACATAAATTCTCTTCATTCTCCACCAGCCAAAGTGGCATTCATTTGCACTATTGACTTTACTTCTAATAGCTGAGTCATAGCTAACCACAGAGTTGAAACATTCGCTTCTTAATCAGCCCTATCAAGTTTCTCATTATGTCTTACTGTGTTTGCATATACATTAACTGTTGGCATGCAGAAAGGGTGTAGTACTCATTTACATTTTGACACAACATTACAATCATTGCCTTACAGGAAAATCTTATGTAACTCCATTAACTACTGTTATTGTCTCTATGTATATTTGAAGACGCTCTGCCGGATTTTTATTGTCTTAAAAATGTGAAAAACAGAACTATTTCATTTGAAATGGTTTGCAGTGGTCCAAAGTTATTCCTCAGTTACCTTTATATATTTAGATCATCCTAATTATTACTTTTGATGAGTTTAGAAGAACGTTAACAAGCAACTAATAGCATGCTTACAGCGCACTTACTGATTATTGGACACTTCATAATTAGATGCAGACAGAACACAGCTGTCCTATGTTTACCACAAGAAAGTACTTGTACAATATATGTGTATATGTGTATTTGCTCAAATACATATAAGAAAATCTGGTACCGCCCACCATTTAGAAACTTAGACTGGTCTTATTACTCATCAAATATAGCACAAAGGTTGCTTATCAGTTGTTGTAAACTGTGATTCGTAGGAATAATGGGCAGAGACTTTTTAGGTAGAGGTTGACTTTATTGTTCTTGTAATATGATTTTCTTTCCGCATTTGACCCGTCCTTCAGTTGCAGTACAGAAGCCATGGCCTGATGGTACCTTTGTCTGGTTTTGGAGTACCTTGCTTGAGGCTATGATTTGGTTAATGGAGAAAACTGGCATGCTGCATCATGAGGAATGGTTCATGCAAAGAGTGATACTGTTCATTAACTGTTACGTTGTTATGACTTCACTGTTGTGACTGACTGGACTACTACCACTGACTTCTTATATTTGGCAGTAGCATTGAGAGATAAGGATCAGGATTGTGATATTTGTTATTCTGATGCTGAGGTGAAGTGTGCATGTTTTCAGATCTTCTCAAAAGCCTCTTCCACTTCAGTAACTACATCTTTCTTCACTGTTCCTTTGCTGTTTTGACAAGCTGTCTTTGGGCCTTTAGAGTGAGGTGAGTGCTGTTACAACTCTCCCTCATGGGCTCCCAGGGGTGTCCCATAGCTCTAAATGAACTGTCCCATTGATTTTGTGTGAAGTTGACAAAGTACAGAGTGACGGGCTGTGTCCCAGTGCTGTTGATATTATAGCTGCCCCATCAGGTGGTACAAGCAGGTGGCAGCCCTCCTCCAGGCCAAATCAGGATCAAGTTTGTTGAGATGCAAGATCACAGTAAGGTCCAAAATGCAATGCAATCCAGAATAGGAAAAAGTTGTAGTCTAATACTTAGCCACTAAAATGTAGGATTGCACTGATCAAGCTTTTTCAGCTCATATACTGATATAAATACCTTGGCTTTAAGCATCTGTCAGTACCCGTTATTAACTGATACCAGTTTAGGGACCAAGAATGGTCTTTTTTTTCCCTAGACAACATTTAGCATACTACAAAATGGATCCAATTGTGTGATGTAATTTTTATTCATATTAAGCTGTTCAGTAGCTACTTGCATTATAAATAACATTATTCATTATGAGATGTCCTAGGCTTACATCAGCCAGTGAATAGTCTAGTTACTTCAAATTAAAGGCCCAACCAGAATACAGGCAGAAATGATATCATGGGACCAGCAAAATTTTCTGTATATCAGATACCAGTATCTGTATTAGTGCATCTACAGTAAAATGTTGCTTTATAAATGTAACTTCTATATGTATAGATATAGAGGATGGCAGCTTTTACCACAAATTAATACCACAATATTTCAGCATTTCATAATGATGACTAATTCTGCCACTAAATGCTTAGTTGCTAATGACGGGCAGTGACATAATGCTCACTGTGGATTAGGTGTAGGAAAGCTAACCATTATGGCAGCACAAATATGCATGGTCCAAAATCATTGTTTCTTTTTCTTTTTTTTATTACTTTCATGTCTTGGAGGTGTGAGGAAGCTGTCCTGTTATCTTTTGTCTTCGAACTTCACACAGTCAAACTTGTTTTGTGTCAGTGCAGTGAACATTAAAGGGAGAAGAGTGGCACCGCAGCTGTTGATTTGTCCCCAGCAGCAGAAGCAGCAGCAGCAGTAGTAGTTGTTGTTGATGTTTTCCAGAGAGAGGCCATTACATGAGTCAGCGGCATCACAGTCAGCAGAGCCAAAGAGCTGGGAACACCACAAATACAGTGTAATGGAGTCATTCACTCAAATGCGTCCAGAACACTTTAGATAATTATTAGAGAAACTCCTTTTGCAATTATAATGTTCCTTTTGGGTGAGGGTATGCTCCATTCATCAGACAAATGTACTATAATGACCTGCATAATGATTTTGATGAATTCTATCAAAACAGTGTTGGAGTACAACAACCAGGCTCATCAGATCACTTTAGAAGTTGAGAATTGTCAATGCAGCATTTAGAAGTTCTGTTTTTGTAACTTGTCCAATAGTCTAGGTGACTCATTGCAGCTAGTAGTAGAACTATTGCAGGTAGTGAAATGGAGATGAAGTTTCAAGTTGTTACCATCAAACTCATATTTCCAAAGGGGCATGTAGCAACTGAAAATGTAATAATGGCCAACAATGTAAGAACACCCAATAACATCTAATTTTGGCCACCTTAAGTAAGTTTGGTTTGACACTCAAATACCCGAGTGACTAATTATAATTCTACATTCACTGTATTGTCAAAACTGAAAAGATTTTATTCAGTGATCGTATTTAACCCATTGGCCATAGGGGAAATCTTTTAATGAGATAAAGCAAATTATTACATCAAACATGCACCCCTAACATGCCATCTAACATGCTCATCCCAACACTGATTTCAAATCATCAGCTCTACATGGCCCTATGCTAAACTTTAGTCCCTGTGACTGAAGTGAACAGCCTTTCTCACACTTTCAGTGCAATTTTAAGCATGAATGTGGAAAAAATAAGAATAGATTTTCTTCCAAACAAATTGATTTGAACTTGAGAATTTGCTTAATTGATGTAATTGATTTTTGGCCCAACCCCAATAGCACAGTCGATACCTTTACCATACTTGCACTATAAACTCATCCAATGCGCAAAAATTGTACTTGACCCCAAAACACCTTAACCATTTTATAAAAAACAAAACAAAAAAAAACAAGTATTAAATTATAATGTAATAACAATAACGCGATGAATGTAAGACCAGCCAACATCAGTCTTCCAGTTGTTGCTTTTGGCCTCAGGTCTGTAAACTCCCCAGACAGGATGTCACACTGGGAGCTCTTCAGAGAACTGCTCCTCTCCAGGGCTTTTGTGGTCTGCACTTTCAAGTACTACTTTCACATTAGTGTGTTGTTTTACTGCTAGTTTAATACAGCTAATCAATTTTCTTGCAAACTTTGAAGTAGAATATGTGTTTACGTATTCAAGGCGTCCATTCTCTTATTGCTTTGAAGAATTGTTTGTTTTTGAGTTTATATCTGTATATTTTCCTTTTACTCTATTGAAGTTATTCACATCACATTCAGTTATTTATTAAGCCATGTTCCTTAGTGTTTCCTGAGGAGACACTTAGACGATTGTGTAACTTTGCTTATAAACTTTAGTGCGCGACATAGATATTTTATACATCTGTTTTTTTATGTATTTTTATTTGTTCAAATATGTATTAGCTTCAGGATCTGATTTAAGGATAGCTGCTGGTGCACTTGATTTGAGTAATAGACACTTATTAACTTACTTACTTTTATTCTTTCATTTGCAAAAGAAATTTGAAGGTTGATATTTTTTCCTACCTTAGCACTGACATTCACACTAACCTCTGAAGTGGTGGTGCAGTTATCTGCCTAAGCCCTGTGCCCACTCTTCACTTGGCCATATCTGACTGAATAGTTGTTATTGCTGGTATCCTTTCTATTACTGTGATAAACTTAGCTCATGTCGTAGTAGTAGTGGCAGAGGTAGCACTTTTGGCCCTAGTCTGGGACACTCCACTGACCACACGCCTGTTACATGAGAGCACTTCTGAGGCAGTCCCCTTCATTCGGAGAGGGAGGCGGTAGTTAGTGGCATGTGGCGAGGTGGTCAGAGCCATTAGCGCTGTATGTTTTTCTGAAAGTGAGAGGAATGATGTGGGGCTCTTGAGTGCTACTTTAGCCATCTGCATGTTTGCTAACTGTCCAAGGCAGTTTGCTATTTAGGCTTATGTGGATGCAACGGAAATTACTGAATGCTTCATGTGTTTTGAACTTCTAATAAAATAATTCATATCTATTGAGTGAGGCTGTATTATAGTTTGACTTTAGTTTGACATTTTAATTCCATTCTGTTGTGGGATTAATTAAAAGACACCCATCTTACTTGAGTTAAAAGTTCAAATTTCTTTTATTATATCATTGAAATTAAAGCATCAAGGTCATGATGTCAGTGCTTCTACAGTATGGGTTTAAACATGAATTAATTGAGTGCAGTTTGTTGCCAAAATACCTTGAAAAACATTACTGTGAATCTGGCCTCCTTTCCTCATATGTGACCTGTTCCTTGGCATCATGGCATCACCTGCTTGTCTGGAGAAAAATTACCTATTGCACCTTTTATGAATTATTTTTCAAGTTTTTATTTAAACTTTAGGGGCCACTGCTCCTGACAAGTTGTCCAAGTGGCTCTGAAGAATGGGACAAATTCAGAGGCCAAATTTCCCTACAGGGGCTGTCATATGTAACTTAACTTTACTCTGGACTCACACTCATTTTGACCTGTTTATCAGTTGTCCTTGGCCTTATCAAAGTGTCCCTGGGGCCTTTTGGAGAACTGTCTCTTAATTGCAGAACCGGATACTGTGGTGCCAGAGGATGAAGGTACAGTTAATCCTGTCTTTTGTTTCGATTGGGCACAAAGGACTACTCAGAGATTAGACTAGCTTTGATTAGTGTTGGTTCATGGGGGTCCCACCACTGGGCCAATGCAGCCCTATTCAGATTGAGTAATTTTAGAAGCTGTTAAATATTTTGTGCAGGTAAACAAAGAAGTACTATTTGTTTATTTTCATATCATGAGGGCCCATGAGATTATGTGTGTCACCATAACAAAGTTTGAAGTATGATATATTGCTACAGAGATATGCTGCAATAAATAATAATATTGAAGCTACTTTATGGCGCTGTCTCAAAAACAATAATGCGAAGATAATCCCAGTAAACCATTTAAATATATTCAGTATCATTGATAAGGCCAGAGCTGTAATGACTAAATAGCAGAATTAACCAATAATTAGCTATGTAAGTTAGTTATTCAACCCTCTACAGCTCAGATCTTATACATACACTACATGTGATTCCCAGCTCTGGTAAATGTTAAAATTCAAAGAAAAGTAGAGTATCATTTTGGGCAGCTAAGAATGTGCTGAGTGCGTGCCTGAAAGTTTGTCTGAGACAGGTAGATAAGACAAGATGAACTTTATTCATGACATGTGTGAAAGGCTTTATAATGAGGAGTCACGGCTGATTGAGAGTTCTGAAGAATAGCATGTGAATTGTGAACCAACAGGTTTATCAGTGACCCAATGCTGGAGTTTAACTGTGACTTTTGCGCAACAAGCTGTCCTAATATCTTGCACATCATTCAGTAATTCATTGATTATTAAGGCATTAACTGATAGAAAATAGAAAATTAGATGAAATGTGTAGTTAGACCCATCATGATAACAAATGTTGAAGTATCATTTTTTTGCTGAAGTTAATATAGATGGTAAATGGTAATATTGAAACTATGCCACTGATGCAGTAACCCTACAGAAGATCTGAACCTCAAAAACTATTCTAAATCTGCAATATTGTAAAAAAAAAACAACAAACAAACATGATTTGCAATAAATAAATGGCAGAAAGAAATACTTATTACTTAGTTTGCATCTGTAATGAGTCATAGAAGTTATTAATTCAACCTTCTACAGCTAAAAATCTTATTATATAGCCAAAAAATAACCAAAAAATCCTCTACAGTGCAAATAAATTGTACACATGATTAATAATATAGTACAATATAATATAATAAAATATATATATTGTTTCAGCTTTCATATATTGAACTATAAGTTGATATAGTAAACATCGTGACAGGTCTATGTGTAGTCATAACTTTTTAACTATATAATGCCCCTGGAGATACCATTTAAGTCATTGTTTATACCCTGTCACTGTCTTTAACGAATACTGTAAATTGTCCTAGTTATTTCCTGTCAAATAGTCAAGCACTAAGAATGTAAACCTCCCCCAAATAATAGCAATGATAGAGCCTTGAACCTAAACTTCAAAGATTTTCTAGTTCAGAGCTATTTCTTGGTCCAGGCTTTGTGCCATCATATTCTTCAGCAGTATAAAAACATAATAGTAATAACAATGTTTTGTAAAAGTTGTCAAAAAACTCAGCGAACTGTCAAGTAACTTCTGAAATTTAATCCAGGCGAAATTGAAATCTAAAAATATCTTTCTAAAGGAACAGTTTATGATGCAAGTTAGATGTAAGATATTTCACATAGCTTCCACTACGTTTTTCACTAACAATTCAAACTCTGGCCATTGTAAAACTCAAGTCAGTTCAACTGAAAATATACAGTCTATTATCGCTTCAAGGTTGACAAGTATCATTAAATACTGCAAAAATGTGACAACTTTAAACTTGCTTTATATTGCGAGGCTGTAAATAATAAAAATGTAGCACCTTTATTTATTACTTCTAAACTGCTAGTATGAACTGTTAGGGGAAGGCATTGGTGTGTGCTCTTGTGTGACACTGAGGAGGAGGCATGTAGAAGGTAAGTCTCATGAGAAATGTAGCCTGTGAATGAGCAGCTCGTAGCATTTCTATTTCTATACACACCAATGTCTCTAATGACTGCAGGAGATGGCAGTTTCCATATCATCCTCCATGTACCATTCCCACAGTGAGATCTATTTCTACCTGCTGCATATCATTTACATAGGTTATGATAACTTACATAATTATTCAGTGTATGGGAACAGGGAAAGTGAAAGTATCATATGCTTAGAGATGTTCAGACTTGAAAATATGACATGCATGATTGTCAAATTACACAAGATGATCCATTTACGGTATGTTCTCAATTTCATTAATTTGAATTGATGTACATATTTTCATAATGATGACTGACAGGTCCAGAAGGTATTAAGGTCTGGGATATAGGGATATAGAGAAATTTGTCCACAGCATTTGACCCATCTCTGTGCTGCTGGGGTACCTTGTCAGGAGCAGTGCAGCACCCGGAGATCCATTTTCAGCTATTGAGCAATGGTGAGGATCACGTTTTACCTATTACCTATTGTGCATGATTCGAGGTAATGATGGAAACATGGGTGCCCGGAGGAAAGTCATCCAAGCAAAGAGAGAACTGGCAAACTCGGGACAGAAAGCCCTGTGCCAGCTTAGTCAAGAGTCAAACCTGGGACCTTCGTGTTCTCTGGGAATAGATACTTTTATATTGCGTTAACTAACAGAACATCATAGAGCTCAATACAATTCATACATTGTACACTTTATTAGACATGCCTCGATAATAGGCAAATTTGTTATATTCCCATACCCCTTGTCTCTGTAAAACAACATTAAAGTGATGGACTAAAACTGTGTCAAACTCGATACACGTGCTAATGTCCTCACAGCGCTTGAGTGGAGTAGTATTTCACTCACGTATAAGACTACACATGTTAGTGCCAGGTGTGAACAGAGCCCCAAGAGATAGGCACTGGTGATCAGGCTGTATCAGTGAGAGTAAGTTTAAAAAGAGTTGTAAAGGCGCTTTGTGCTGAGGGTGCACATGGGCAGCTGTCCTTCAGATCTGCCGGGATTAGTCCATAGACAGGACCGGACACAGAGGGGACAGGTGCAGAGACCTGATCACTTGGGTTGACTTCAAGGCCTCCTGATAGATTGAATGGAAACTTTAGTCCTTATAACTGCAGTGTCTGTTCTTTAGGGATGCTTTTTTGTTTCCATGCTTGTCAATTGCCATTTTCAGATTTGTGCTTTTGATTAATTTTGGTGCTAAGTTCTATGGTTTAACTGTTTAAATTGTCTGTTATTCTTCATTTGCCAGACAATAGTCAACAATAACCTAAATATCAGTTGTCGGCAGCAGAACAAATATCGGATATTGAAAAAAAAAAAAAAAAAAATCCATCCTGCCCAACCTACTATTGGGCAAAGTGTCTCCCTTCCACTCTCCTCATTTGTCACGGATCACTGAAAAAAATAATTACAACTCATCACTATTGCTGCCTGGCTGCTGTTCACTGACTGCTCCTTCGGTGTGCTGGAGTCATGCTGGGAGAAAAGTAAAACCAGCTATTCTTCAACATCAAACAAATGCTAGTCATTCTTTTGTTGAAGACAGGTGTTCACTTTATGTCTTTGACTGTGAAAAAGGGTGAAAAATATCTTGAAGCATTGTAATGTGCAAGTAAATGGACCCTAGAGTCTGAGAACGTTTTTTCTATTGTTAACTTTTCCAAAAAACAAACCTTTATTACTTATAGGGCCTGAAAAGCACTTCACTCACTGACATATACAGCTAAAATAATCCTACAGTGAAACATGGATAACAGTGGTGATATTGCACAAACTATTGCACAAACTTGCATATATTCCATTATCTCCAGACAGGTGTTCAGATTCTTATTTACTCCAAATATTACAAATTCAGCAATAAAATGCTCATAAAAGTCTGGAGATAGTTAAACATCAGCTTGCTTGATAACTGGCTGATTCATAACTGGTGTCCAGATGCTGTGATAGCACTGGCAGTTTTATCTCCATGTGAATTCGTGGCTGAGACGAGATCCAGGGAGCAGCAGTTGCTTTCAGTGGACTGCACGCTGTGTGGATTTAAACAGATGTGTCGCTTACGGACCCAATAGTGCCAACCACTGCAGCCAGACCAAGCCTCAAACAACATGGTAGAATCTAAAATGTCTGAAGAATGAATTACCCACCAAACCTAATACTAATAATAATAATCTAAAATGCTTGAAAAACAGAAGCCAATGTATGTATGTAATCTATGTATTGGTTTAAAAAGCTTTATTTGTTTTATTTAGTTTTTTGTTTTTGTTTTTATTTGTCTAATTGTCATTCTAAAGCATTTTAAAAGCATGTGCTGATTTTTATTTCCCACTATCTAGAAAAGTTATCGACTAATATATTATTTTTAAGACTTCGCTCTTCACAGTTCATGATGATTCACACTGTCTACATGCAATACATTATTTTTCGTTTTAGTTTTCTTAGAGTTAGAGCACATAGACTTTTGCAGTGTAGAAAGAATATTGGAAACACATTTTTTCAGACCAATATATAAAACCTTTCAAATACCACCAGTTGTACTAATATTACCACCAGTTACCCAGTACCAGAGGTTACTTTTCTTAGGCTGTTTAGATCTTGAAGTTGTGGCAGATTTGATTGCCCAATCTCTACTGAATGTTGAAACTATTCAGTAACTGAACATTAAAACAATTATTCTACAATCTTCAGATGGAAAAAAGGTTATTTTTGTTAATGAAATAATTGAAGCACATGCCGCTTTTGGTTTAATATATAAATGTGGCTGGCCAGTCTCCAGCTAATAGTGCCCGGGCACTGAGTGGAAACATCTCACATCAAGGTCAAGATACAAGAGAGGAGCTATGGCAGTACTGCTAATATCACACTTCCCCTCTTTCCATTTGATGACAACGTGGATGAAAGCACACCGAGCTAGTGCGGGTGACACAGCTTTATTTACAGCTTTAAATGCCACATGCTGATAAGGAGCCAGGATGACAACTCACAGCAATTATTACCAACAGATCTGGTGTGAGTGGACACAAGCACCTACTGAGAGAGGAGTTAAAACATCACAAGGGAAACAGGAAAAGTATTGTCTTTCAAGGTCTCAAGTTAAATCATCATTTTGTGATGATTTTATTGACCACATCCATTTACGGACAATTTATCTTTGTTACTGTGTTGAATATCCACACAACCCTCTTGTCCCACTCTCAATCCTTGAGAGTTTAAAGCTTTTTTTAAATTCTGGTTTATCCTGCAGCGTGTTTCAATGAAGTCATCAAACCAAAGCTCTAACAACAAGTCCCACCACATTTATATTTTAAATACTTTTGACTTTTGAGCATTATTGGTTTATTGACATTTTATTGTATTTAAACTTTAGTGCCAGAAGACTGTAATCCTTAAAGCTACTGACTTGATTTCCCATCATTGATTTCAGCTTTGGTTATCCTACGCTGAAAGAAGCTGTACCACACTGAGGATTGAGCATTTCTCCTTTGTTATTGGCCCTGTGGCTGCTGTCATTTTGTGTCCGCTCTCTGGTTTATCAGAGCAAAACGCCTGAATACAGAGCAGCCTGGGAAAACACGCCAAGAGACCAATCCCACACTCACTAATTAAAGCATCAGGGTGCCGCTGGGAGGCACACATAGATGTAGTGAGGAAAATAAAATCCACTTTTCTTGAAAAGAGATGTTTGTGTTTGGCAAAGTAAGACTTGATTATTAAAATAAAAGACTTTTTTTCTCCAGAATATTACATCTTTCTATATTTGGGCTCATTAGGTACCTTATCCTTAAAAGACCTCATGGAATCTTATTTTTTCCCAAAAAGTCCTTCTGTAATGCATGTACTGATCACCAACTTGGTTTGAAGACAGACTCCAATGTCTACTATCCATGGATTTCAAGTGATACAAAATTAACTGCAATTTTGGAATTCCAAACAAAACACTCCTTTTAAAAGGGCAAAAGACCTATTGTCTGAAACTTACTGTGCCACAATCGTCAATTTCTTAAAAGTTTCCTTGCTATTGAAAGTTCAGTTGTTTTCATTTGTAAATCCTTTTTAACCCCACAAATTCTCCAAATGCAATCCTTTTTAAAATGTTGGTAAAATGCAATTACACACTTGGCTGGTTTCAGGTTGGCGCTATGAAAAGGTAAAAGGAATTTAAGAGTAGATCTTGCTGAAGGATTACCATTTGCCGTGGACCTGGGTTTGACAGAGGTGATTTTCTTTTATTTTTTTGTTTTGCTGGATGATTCGGTGAACAAGGGTTGCTGTGGTAACGCATGCTGCTGGAGTGAGAGCCAGGTGTGACGTGGAGTTTGAGCGTATGTGTGTGGTCTGGACCTGTGTGCAATCTCCGACCCACATCTCCGCAGCAATCCTGGAGGCTGTGGGCAAAACTGTCAGCATATCAACAACTGCGCCACTTAATCTTGACAGCACAATGCAGCCAGGCTCATAGACCTCATCTGCAATGTCACCCTTTTCAAACTAACTTCATATGGGCACGGCATGAGAAAGTTTTGTTTGTTAGCTCAGAGCAGGCATTCCTTGAAAAGTTGAAAAGTTGCATTTGCTTGTGCACATTTGAATTTAACCTTAATGCTGCCACTAATAACTTAATGCATTACATAACTGGACATTTTTAGATAGCTGATACACATTAGTCAGTGTGTGGGCTTCACTTATGGTGGAGTATTTAAATCATACATTTGATGTTTACTCAGTCCCTCTCACTAGTATACTAATGCTGATTAAATTTGGCTTTAAAAATGGTGGGGTTGTTTCTTCTTGTTGTCAAACCTTAAACAATATATAGTTATTTTTTTCCTGATATTTGGATATCTGTAACAAAGAAATCATTGATACGCTCATACTCTTACTGTTCATATTATGCTATTTTCTGACCTGTGTTCCTATGTTGTTTTCTCATCGCAAACATCTCTGGAGTTGTTTTGTTTAATTTACACATGTTTAACATTTGTGTGTTAAACACAAATCTTATTTAGGTGCTGTTCTTCTCTGACACAGTAAACACTCCATATACCTTCATGAAAATCATTTGGATAATGTCAGTCCTGGACTTGCCTATTTCTACTAAGCAAATGGTAAAAGGTAGCTGTTAACTGGAAAACTACCTCTTCATGAAATCACAAAGTAGAGCAGAGCATTTTGAGATTTGAAGAGACAGACGAATAATAAAGGATTACTCACACATGTATGAAAGAAACTAGAAATAACTGTGCTTATGTTTTGCTGAGGTAACACCATTCTAACATATTTTAAAGCTTACAAGAGTCAATTTTGCCTAATATAGGACCTTTAACTGTAAACCTTTTGTGCCATAGATACATTTGGGATGGACTCCACTATGATTGATGTTGTTTACTGTGAAGTGGTCCATTTCTGATACTAATACGTTGTCACCTCTAACCCTTTTCACTGTGCGCACCACAAGTAATTTAGCCACAATTGATTTTCTTTTGTCAACTATGGCCACCATTTACAGTGTGCAGAGAGCATTAGGCTTACAGATGCCAAAAAGCACAATTTCAAAGCATAAATAGTCAACTTGGACCTTTTGAACACTCTCTTTAAAGCAGTTATAATAGTGTAAAATGAAATGGAATTGATGTGGCCTTGCTGTGGCATCGGCAACTAGCTTTGGCCAGAGCTTTCAAATATATCAATAGCTAATTTTATTGTTCAGTCTCCCGGTTCCTAATAGGGTTCACTGTGGGCCAATCAATGCTGTAATTCTGCATGTACCCCTCACTATAAAAACCTATGCGTGCTGTGTATTCTCTACAGGTCACTTTGGGGTCGCGTTCTTGGCCTCGATTATGGCACCAGTTTATTTACACTGCAGCCGGTCTCGGGGGGAGCAGATTGTAAATAGTTACATAACCCACTTTTCTGCCGAGCTAAGCCACAAGTAAATGAAGGACGAGATCACAGAGAGAGTAAGCCCCAGCACAGAGCCAGGGCATCGCAAATCGCAAAAGCATTATTTTCATAGCTTAAGCTACTGGTGAGTGACACAACATGACACAGCATAACGTATGGAACAACAGCAGTATAGAGACTGCGTGTTGCTGTAATGTTGATGTAAAAATGCCATGCTAATTCAAAATGGATCTTATGAATGAGAATAGCAAACTATCTACCTGGTTTGATTGGTAAAACACCAAAACACTTTGGTGAATCATTGCAAAAGTATATTTGATACTAACTTTTTCCCAGATGGACTAATGACTACTGCTATTAAAAGGTTTAAATGCTTAACTATAAAATGGTATTCAAAATTTTACGAAGTTACTTTTAAAAATAGTTTCTACTGCATAAATTAATTAAACATTTAAAGTTTCAAAACCAGCTGAAAGTTTCTGAAGTGTAAACTTGAGTCTAAATCCAGTGGATCTGGGTCAGCCTGCATGGCAACAGGGCTCTTTATATGGTACTCTGCTTTTCTGCATTCTCTGTTTACGCCTATTTCTCACTAAACCTGTAAGAATCTTCCTTGTTGCACTTAATTAGTGACTAGGATGAGTCAAAGTACTACTACCGACCCGCCTACTGAAAATCTTAATGGAATGACTTAATGTTGCGTATAGCATCTTAGCAAAAATGGTGTCATCTTGGTGCCCATTTATTTCAAATGGTATAATTAAATGTTATACTGCTTTGACAATTTCAAACTAATTTTGACAGGGATATGTTGTACAACACATGCAAGCAATAATTAAATTAATTACATTTAGTTCTTTGCAAAGAGCTTGTGTAATGTATGTGTATGTAATGGAAAATTTCATTGGACTGGAGTTATCACTGTCTACAGAACCATAAAAGGCTCAATGAAACAGTGTGTTCTTGTGTATTTTTAGTGTCCATCCTTCTGTTTATTCTCTGCGTACAACTAAGTGATGCCTCCCCCAGGGCTTGGTGTGACGTTTGGCTGGATTTTGCATTCAAGCTCAGTGACATTTGAAATCAGGAGGTACAGTATAGTGTACAAATGCCATGGTTAGCTAAATAAAGTCTTAAAGGGATAGCTGGCATTACTTTTATTATCATCTCGGGTCAAATTGGGTGCTTTATTTAGAACTTGTAGTAGAGTAGTGTTGACATTGCCGCCATAGACTTGTGATGTGGACACATGAGAAAAATTATTAAATTTGAGCTTTTTTCTTACCTGAGTGGGACAGTGTGCCGTCGGGTAGAGGGTCAGGTTTTTAATAAAATATCAAATTAACCCAAAGGCAAGACATGACTTCATATTTTATTAGAGCTTTGTGGCTAGAGGGTCAGAGCCTTTACTGTACTACCTGAATTGGATTAACGTTGATTGGGTTGATGTTTTATGTAGTGAACATTGTGCTGTGGGTTTGTGATAACACTAATACCAAGTGAGATGTGCGTCCTTCAAAGAATCTCCTCTTAAAACCTCATACGACTTTTTTTATTGAAATGTCGCATATTTCTTGCCCAGTCCAAATCCTGCTAGTTCCTGTCCAATTTCTGCCTCTCTGCGTCTAGTTATCTTATTTTAGCTTGTGCAGAGCAGTGCACAGTCTTAGCCTGCAGCCATCATGTTAATAGCCGACAGAGGAGATGCCTGGGAGAAAGAGCGCTGTAGTGCCTCATTCAAATTCAGCCACAGCAGCAGGCCCTGTCAGACAGACATATTTCACAACATATTCCCCTTCTTTGTCTTCCCTCTGTCACGCTGCCATTCACAGTTATTGCACACACATACTGTTATGTCTTTAATGGTTGGAGGGAGCCCAGTGGTTGGAGATTTGTGCTTCAGTGCATTAGGACTCTTGTTGTGCGCAGCATTTCCTTTGAACATCTGTTGCTCTGCAGCAGGAGATATGCCCCAGCGATATAATTAACACAGGCAAAAACATGGAAAAGTGAAGTCACTTACTGGTCCATACAAACAAGTAAGAGACAAGAAAGCAGACATGTCTTTTGAGCTTATGAGAAGTGATAATTCTATTATTATTATTATTATTATTATTATTATTATTATTATTATTATTATTATTTCATTAGAAATCTACTAGGTACAGTCATCCTATGGATGCATTTTCCAATAGTATATAGTAAGTATAGTAAGCTTTGAATAGTAATTTGAACTGCTGCTTTTTCAATTTTTTTCTTTCTTTTTTTTGTTTTTGTTTTGTCAAATCTAAGCTTCTGTTTAGCAATGACATCTTTATCTTTCACTTTCTTTTAGTCTTGCCTTTCTGTAGTTGTCAAAATGATTACTCTGCCTATATAAATCTATTCATTTCACTGCCACAGACGACTAATGGCTTGTCAAGTGGATCCTAAAACACATCAATAGAAGCAATGAGAAAAGGCCCAACCTTTGTTTAAATTCAGGTGTTAATGTGCGGCTGCTGTCAGACTTTGTGACAGTTGCTAAACCTCAATTCTGTGTGTTTTGTTCCAGTGTGTGACAGATTATGGACAAATAACATGCACATGGAAATGTCAGGATTGGAAAGAAGAAAGGTTTGTTAGAGACTTGCTCATGTTTTGTTTGATTAGTACAACATAAAATGAAACATGCATGTGAGTAAGTACAACGACCTGAGAATTGCTTATTGTCTTCAGATAATGTAAAAATCCAGACCACAAAGGCAATGGCTTATTACACCAATGTTTGGACCAAAATAGGATATTTGCTGAACCAATATTTGAAAGCTATCCACCAAAATGTTCAATTTAGGCGCAGATATCCGATACCAGAATCGTATCGATGCATCCCTAATTTGTTGGGGTAAGTCATCAGCTACTCAACATAAGTACCAGGACAGAAAAAAAAAGAATAATTGTGTCTATAAGCAACCTATTCAAATGTAATGCTCGCTTAAACATGCAAAGTCAAAGCTTGTACTGTACGATTTTATACTTTTCAAATCGAGAAAGTATAGCCAAGGCTTTGTCAAAACTCCAACTCAAAGTAACTTTTGTATCCTATTTTCATTTTCAAATTTGTCAAATCTGAAAAACTCAAACGATGAAGAACCCTCTGCTTTGACAGAGCCCTAGTATTTTTTAAGTCTGAAAGCGCTCGTCTTCAAATATAAAAGCACAGACTGCAAACCACCATCTTTAGAAAGAACTGTAATAGCTCGTCGAAACTCTTCATGAAAAAAGTAGGACAATTCAGGACTGACATTTATCAGACAAAAGAAGAAAATACCACTTCTCCACACAGTCTCAGGACTCCAAATTGATGGACTTTTTGCTTGCTTGATGAAGATGTTCACTCTCTGAATTCTGGAGATTTTGCAGTTTCAATTCTGACATTTTTGGGAACAGACGCACACAGCCCATCCAAAACAGTTCTCACAGTTTAGCTTGCTGCACCCACTCAATGTTCTCTTGTGCTTTCTATTTGTCTAGTGTGTCCAATATTAGACCATTATATAAACAGCTACTATTAAAAATACAATAGTTTTCATCGTGTTTCTTACACCCGGCAAAACTCAGCATTTGAAATTGCAAACTGGTCCAAACTGAGCATCCTGACCTGTAGCACTGTTGAATATGTATGGCATGAGGAAGCAGCAGATATGGAAGTTTGTAGATAAACTTCATCCTTAAAGATAGTTCTTTTGCAGAATACAAAATAAATATGAGATAAGGAGTACATATTTTTTGTCCTTGTTATGTTGGATTGAGTGAGAATATTGATGTTCATTCCAAGTAAACAGTAATTATTAATTTCATATTTATTTTTTTCTTTGGAATTTATGCCTAGATTGTACTACAGAGATTTCATGGGGATGTAATAGACTCTACAGAGAACATTTTATATTGAAATACAATTCAGCTCCACGTTTCTTTTAAATCTGAAGTCATTACAACTACTCCTAGGTTGGGTAAACACTGGCTTGTTACCTGGTCTTTGACATGTATCCTGTTACCTGGGAAATGTGTTAAAAATGCAGGACTTCTGTTCCTTTGCGAGATGACTCAAGTTTTGTGAGGAAAATTATTATGCTTGCAGAGGTAGTTTTTTAATTCTCAAAATTAAGCTCATTTGTAAATAAACTAATGCAAAACCTCTGTCTAGACTTGAGTGTTTAACCAAATGACTCACAAAATAATAAAATATCTTAACCAGGATTAAGTTTAAGCAATGTCCAAACCCTACAAACCAGAATTACTGGACCAGGATCAAACAAGGACAAAACAGGACTATATTAAAACCAAACTAAATCGAATGAATCTACATTTCGGCTGCCAGCTCTCCCTAGAAGTCATTCTGTAACATTTGAACTTGAAAACTTGTTCCATTATTTCTGAAGCACTTTCTATACTATCCTGATGTACGTATATGTCCATCATGTGTTAATGTCATTGAGTGGTAGACTGTGAGGGGAAGGCCTGCATGTGACAGATTTGCTCTTTTCCACTGGCAGCCGGTGACAGCAGCGTTTAAGTGGATGTGATGAGAGTCTGGGGGCTGTCTGGGGAGTGACGGCTCTGTGCATGTTACTGACAGCTCCTCAGACAAGCCTGTGTGTTAATGTGCCTCCACCGCCCTATGCTGTTGGACTGGCCTTTACTTTACAAACCCCACAGGATCCAAATGAACCTGTGGGCTCCTGCATGCTGGTGATGTGAGGACACAAAATGGCAAAACTGATTCCATTAAAGGCACTGTACCTGACTTCTGCTGTCTTAAAAATTAAATGCAGTGTTTACAGTGGTCCAAACTTATCCCTCACTTCCCTTATGAATTCTGAGTATCATACTTATTGTCATAAGTTTATAAGTGCTTCACAACTTTCATAGGCAAGAGCATAGTTTGCAGTCACGGTAATACCAACAACAGCTAGCTTGCTAATCATGCACTTCCTGAATCTCAGACCTTTATAGTTAGATGCAGATAGTACAGAGCTCTTCTGAGCTCAACAGATGCTTATACAATATATCTGTTCTAGCACAAACTTTTCTCAAATGTATGAAAAAAAGTAATGTTAGGATTACAATCTAATATCAAACTGAATTCAACAACCCATTTTTAACCACACATTGACAACTGATTGACTATTGAAATATTCATGGTGTAGAAAATGTTGTTGCCCAGCCCTAGCTGATAAAGATAGAGATTTTGCTTGGCGGTTTGGAGATTGAGTTTCTTTATTATACATCACACAAATCAAATCAGTGTTTTCTTAAGTCCATTAAAGCTCATTGTGGCAATTTGCTTTTACTGTCTAGACTATGCTATGTCTGTAAATTACACTTTATATGTTAGGCAAAGGAAATCATGTAAGAATCTGTTCCCTCCTGGTCTGTACAGTTATAAGGATAATATCTTGCTTTGTTGACTTTCTTTGGGGTAGCATAGCATTTCATTTCATACAAAGAAACTTACCCAAATGAAAAACAATGCAATTCTATTTATTTTATGGCATGAAATTAAAATAAGCATACTTAAGTGAAAAAGGTGATCTATTAACCAACATTGCTGAATGTCTTACAATGAATGCTAAGGTACTATTGTCTTCACTGAAAATTCTCACACCTTATTAAAGATATTTCTACAATACATTTAGTCATACTTTTCCATAAAAACCTTTGTAAGTGCTGTGTTCTTAATTGACTTTATAGCATCTTCCACTGGCTACCAGTCTATAGCTCTAACCCATTCCCCTATCCTCCTCTCTGATGCTTGACTGGGTCCTTTTGAATACCACCCCTGCTGTGTCTGTACAGTGGGTCGGTGAAATCAAAGCTCTCTTATTTTATTCAGAGGCAGATTGCACACTGGTCGCTGGTTATCTGTGCTGCTAATGACTGGAGGTCTTCCAACACTAAGCAAGACCGCCAACAGTCAAGGATTTCACTTGGGCCCAGGGAGACGGGGCTATAGCCTTTTTAGGTATTGATCTGAGCTACCAGTGTTGGCTGGAGTCCGAAACTGAAGCTGAACTCTTTTATAGTGTGATATGAGAAATAACGGGGGACATAGCTAGCCAAGTTTGGAAAGTTGTTTTTGTAACAGGATGGGTTATTCAAACAAATATATTATTGGATCAAGATTGTTTGGACACAGCTACAATGGAAACAAGTAGTAAAAAATTATTTTATTGAATAGAATTGGTTGAAAATGTCACCTATGCTGATCAAAACAGAGTTCATTAAATCAATAAATGATAAAATCATTAGTAAGAAGTAAAATGTCTTTTTTTTTTTTTTGGCCGTGAGAAACACTGCTCTTTTTTTTGTGGCATAAACCAAATCAAACGCAATAGGTTTATTAATTTTTTCTGTAGTTTCATACATTCAATGCATGGTTTTCCAGGCCGAAGACAGATGAAAATAGCTGTAGTAGCAGAGAGTAAAAATAATGCAATAGACAGTGGCCAAAGGCATTCAGTTTTGTAGGAGTGTACTGAGGTGTGTCTAATCTGCATTGCTCCATCTGAAACCTCTTCTGGCTCTCACATCCTGGGCCTTTCAGACAGAGCTGTACTGTGACAGCTGGAAGAGAAAATATTTGAGCTGCACATCTGACTATGACATCTGACTTTGTCACATGCTGTATTTGAACAGATATGGTAATGGTAACCTTTCTTAGCTAAATCTGACTCAGGAACTGAGTTGGTCTGTCATTATATGGAGTTAGGGTGACTGAGTATATCTGTATAAACATTTAGAGCAATGGAAGTTTTGAAGGTTAATAGTTGTTTCAGACACTTGTGAACTGGCTATATTTAGGAATGCATGGTACATGTCTCCAGAGATTCTCCACTGACTTCAGAACGCTTTGCCTAGATGTATTTTATTGATGCATTGAGATGAACGAATAGGCTAATGTCATATTGGGCTAACTGCTCTCTGTGTTGCTGTTAACAGTTGACACAGGTTTTGTGTGGTTTACATATCACAGCTGTGCAGGTGACGATCCCTGTCTACAAGTCACTATTAGCCAGATGTTGTTTTAGTTTAAGCTTTGTTAGTTCCAACACGTTTTATTTAAGGCTTATGTCAAGTCACCAACAATAGTTGGAAAATTACAGGTTGTTAAAATTATACCATATAATTTGCACTCCGAGGCCAGTGCTTATCCAGAATTAGAAATTGTGTTTCAATTATTTATCCACTTTACTATTTTTCAGAGATTTTTGTGCCCTAATGGAACTATCCAGGATTGAACCACCTCCTCTTAGGGACTATAATCTAAAGCACCAAACTACTCAAAAGACATTCAATCTAAAAGACAGAAAAGTCAACAAATTGAAAAAAAAAATATAAAAAAATAAAAAAATCACTGACTAGTTGACTAGTATAATAATTACTTGGAGCCCTACATAGACTCACCTTCCTCAGCATCTGGATGTCAAAGAATCAATATAGTCTTTGGCTCAAGGGGTCTCTCCGCCTGTACTCCTCATCACAGCTTTGCTCTGTGTGCAGTGTGTGTGCATCCTGCTGTTATATGGCCTTGTATTTCTCAGCCTGTAAGTGGACATGAGTAGATGAGATTGGAGAACAATACCTCTGGGACGCATCGCTCTCGTCCTGTGAATGTTAATGTGTGGGGAGTGTGTGACCCGGAGCAGTGAGGGACAGTAGAGGACACTGTAGGACTGGACCAAAGCCAAAAGACTCAAACAAGAGAGTGGAGATGCACAGGTGAGACACAGGTGTGCATGAGAATGAGGACAGTCCATACTAAATGAGTTAGACCTACATTAAGGTAAATTTATTAAAATGCACCAGCAATGTAATGTATGTATGTATGTATGTGGTTTGTTGGGATGAACGCACTTTACATTGGATGCTGTCCTCTTTCGAGGCTCTGTAGTGATTATTACTGTTTAATAAACAGGCTAAACAAGCTTGTGGTTTGCAGCAGTCCAAAGTTATTCCTCACTTTCCTAATGCATTCCTAACATGCTAATTATTTGCAACTTTTAGAGACCAGACTGGAGAAAGCTAACAAAAACTAGCATTCTAACAACAGTTCCTAGTTTTTGGATGATAAAAACACAGACAGCTCACGTCTGTCTGTGAAACCCTGCTCTGCTATCACTGTCCTGCTCAAACTCTGATGTCTTAAATGTCTTTAAAATACTTGGTCATGCAGTATATTTTGTGAGGAAACAAACTGTCAAAGTCTTGCACTGTGTGTGGTTTTGGTTGTGGTTTTCTTAATTTGATCCCTTTTGTTTGTCCTGGTTTGGCAGACAGCGGTGTAATCTGTGAAGTTGAAGTATAAATGTTTGTTGAGGAAAACACTGGAGGGTCAGAGCATGTATCAGGTCTGTTTGAAGAAGGAACGCTTTGAGATTAATGGACTTTGTCAAACAACACAGAGGGGACTTATGCATATTAAATGATGTTTACTGTCTCCACTCCAGGCGGAAGGCTTCATCTGCCTGTTTAAATTGGATGACCAAGGGGTCTGTGTCTGGCTCCTGAGCTTGTGTAATGAGAAGTAATACAAATACATCTTGTCTACCCAAACTCATTTATGTGTCTCACGTAGGGTATTAGATATTCTCCTGCACATAAACATTCAACAAAGGATTACATTCTGTTCAATTCCTCTGAAAATAAGACACTATTCTGTATATGGAGCCATGTATTGTCAGCCCATATACTGTACATATACAGGCATATGGGTTGACGATATTAAATTACATTGTTGCTGTGGTAGGTATGCTAGATGTGTTTGTGAATTCTTCAGTGTTTCTTTTACCCACAATATAAGTGCACTAACTCATTTTGCATTCTCCCCACTTTTCAAAGGCACATGCACAAACGGTCAAACTGCCAGGGCTTTTTTTCTTCTTTCTTTACCGCAAGGAGACAAAACCTAATTAAAATAAAGATACATGAGCTACACTTGAATTCATTGTTGGCGTTTTAAATCACATGAAGTACTCTTTTCTTCCCCTGATTATCTTGCCATTATTTACCCTCCCTTACATCGTACATCACACAGAGATGCGCAAACATTCTTTATTGAAAAGATATATTTTGTTGGCGGACAGATCCTTCCTTCCTGCCTCAGCCTGGAGCCTCTTGAGCCTGGCGCAGGTTTTCGTGATGTGTCGCGCTAAAAATAAGCATGGACAGCCGCTGGTGTCATGTCTCTATTAAGTCCCACACAGAAGGGACTGCTTGGATCTGGGAACAGGAGTTTTTGGCAGGTTAATGTGGTGATATTTTCTAACCAAGTGCCTCCCACAGGTTTGGGGAATTTGAAAATGTAATGTTTTGTTTTTGAGGTTTCTGTTCTTGTAATCAAATTGAGATGGGTTGTATAAAGTGAATGTGGTGCTGTGGATAAAGCATCAACTAGAGGTTTAGCGGTGCAAACCTCACCTGTGCAACGCCCTTCACTCCGATAGTGGTTGGTCGCAAAGTCCAGGTTGAATGTAAATATGCTAACAGTGCTTTTGTGTTGTTTCAGATATCTGGAGTCTGGGGGTGATTCTGTTCATGCTGGTCTGTGGACAACCTCCATTTCAGGAAGCCAATGACAGTGAGACTCTGACCATGATCATGGACTGTAAATACACAGTACCAGCCCGGGTCTCCAACACCTGCAAAGAGTGAGTCCACAACACTTTCACATTATGCTACAAATACTCTACTTCACTCTGCTCCTTTGTCAGGGGGGGACTCTAATAATTCACATATATTTATAGGTTCACTATGTAACTTTTTGAATGGGGTCTGTCACTTTTTTGTTTTCATGGAAATGTTATTGCTTTGCCTGGAATGGTGCACAGTATGACATTAAACAGCTCTAACTTAGATTTATTCAATTACTGGTGGTTGCTGGTGAGCGGGGCTGCCTCTCCATATTTCTGACGTGTAACTTGGTCTGGTTTGGACTCCATGAACATAGAAAACTTTAATACCATACTGTAATAAATCCCAGACAAATCCCCATGGAGAAAGTATTTGATCAGAAAAGTTACACAATGCACCTTTAATGTTGATGTTTGAGACAAAATGTGTGATCCAACATGTGTTTCCAAGTGTTCCGTTTTATTCGACTCTAGATGCAATTTAGACGGTAAAGACTTTGCCCTTATAGTGACTCCTCTAGTGTTGCAGTAATTAATGAATGCGAGTTTCATACTGAAGCTTACATATGAAAAAATAAACATGCTCTCTTGTGCATCTAAAAAGCTGGGACAAGATATACATACCACAAGATACAGCTGACTTTTAATTTAGCAATATTGTGTAAGCATGATAACGTGTCACTTTTTTTGTTACTCTGACATACTGTTGTTTTTGTTTAAGGGTCCATAAAATACATCAGAATAAACTGTTGTATTATTCAAAACATTTCCACTAGCAGTTGGTTAGTTCTGTTATAGGCCATATGAATTTATTCCAGACAAATGAGATTCAATGGTAACATGAAGCCTTGAGGCAGTAGGAGGATCCAGCTGCAGAGAGCCAAGATTGAGCACAACAACACATGTCCTGACTCAAAATAGTTCAGTGTTTTGGGCAAACGTGCACAAGCTCCAGTTGCATTATTAGTGTTGCTGTTAAATATTTTTCTTAATGTTACAAAGATGGCTGCAGATGTGAGGCAATGATTTGTACGTGTAAGTGGACAGTAGAGCTGCATTTTATATATATATATATATATATATGCATGATCCATAATGAATTGCCGTGTGCTAAGAAACGAAAGATCGTTAGATTGCGATCTCTGCTTTGGTCGATCTCTGTGCAGGCGCTACTGTTGATAGCAGTAGCGTGTGCGTGCGTGCACTTGTGTCTACTGGTAGCGGTGATGCACATAATGCTTTTAGGCTTAATAAATTGTACAAAGTCATTCCAAATTTTAAATGTGAATTACACTGGAATTATTGGTCGTGTCACCACAAAATAAAAACTGTGGTGACCCTGACACTCCTCTTTTTTCGCTTGAAGTTCACCTGTGTATGTTTTTAATAAGATCGAAAAAGATCAAATTGAAAATTGGGATTGATCAGTATGGGGGAAAAAAATCATGATTATTTTTTCCCCATATGGCCCAGTCCTGGATTATTGGTTTGTTACAACAATTAAGATGGTGGTTTAATCAATTACTAGAAAAAAATATTCCAAACATGTTGTCAATCAAGTTTGAATCTCCACAATGCCATTTTTGGAAATAATTGGCCCTCACTGTGCCAGGACCAATGTTTCCTCTCTACAGAGTATTTTTAGACACAGGAAGTAAACTCTTCTCATCGCTGGAGGAGACTGAAGAGTGGGCTGCAGCTGCACCAAACTGTGGTTTTGGATCACAGTGGCTGTGTCCAGATGTCCAAACTATTCCCTATTTAGTGCACTATTTAGAGGTCACGCCATTTTTAGGGGTGTCCAAATGACCAGTTGGTGAAAAAGTAGTGCACTCAAAATTTCCCACAATGCACCTTGAAAAGTAGTGAGCATCGGTGGTCACTAGACCAGTCAATATAGACCACAATGCATTGTGAAAGTCATGAAAACAACGGCATACAACATCAAGTTGGACACATCCCGACATAATGAAAGCAGATAAAAGTGTATTGCACTGTAGATCTGTGATTCTGAATAAAACACTTAAATAAACCGTTTTGATGTTAGTGGTGCTAGCTTTAGCCACTTACCTTAGCTCCACCTGTTAAAAGAGCGATAATTTCCACATTTCAGACAAAAAGCAAATAATCCAGTCCATTTATGTGAAATCCAGCTTGACAAAAACTTGTATGATTTATATTAGTCCATTAACACTTGTGTGCCAGTCTGATGTGATCATTATTTATGACAGAAATCAAGTTTTATCAGAGTTTAGGTGATATTTTTCACCCAAATGCCAGAGTCATGTGACCTGATGTAGTGCGCTGCAGGTCCAAATCTCTCTGCGAGTGCACTATATAGTGAGATATGAGGGGTTAGGGACTAGGGTGGACATTCGGACACAGCCTCACAATCTCACCTCTGCATTTGAAAACATCACCAACTACCTGAAGAGAAACCACCACATCAACCACAACCTTCTGCTCCCATCATGTCTGCTCCTTCAAAAACTGAATGAGTTTATTTGATTAACTTTCCTCCATCTCATGATACCATTCTTCAGATATTTAAGTTTCTGATATGAATCTAAAATTGTGCACATTTAGCAGATTCATGATGCGTGTCACTTGCCAGCGACTGTATATGAGTTTCATACATTTTTTCTTAAATGTATGCAGTTTGACACCCTCCAGCAAAACCGACAGACAGATGATTTTGTGATTATGCAGCAGTATTGCACTTTTTTTAACCAGCCGCTGATAACACTACTCTTTTAGCATAGCGTCATACCATTTAGGGCTGAATATTCTAATTATCAATCTAATAAAATTGGCTCAGCAAGAAATTGTCTCCTCAAGGCACCCATAGTTTCTCACTGGCTGTACAAAAAGAGAAGCAGAGTATGTAAATGCAATTACCAAAAACCTCTGCACAATTGCACCATAGCAAATATAGTTCTTAGTTTGAATAATAGACATTACCTAACACGTTATATAACCTGTAACTTCTTTTACTCTATCCTCTTGCTGTCCTTTATGTGTACTGAGTATACATTACCATCTTGTGTACTCAGTCCCCAGTTGCCTCCCCAAAACACATTTTCAGACCTCTTAATAAATTATTCATTATCTCCTAGGCCTCCCATTGCTTCCTCCTCTCTGCCTTTGTCTTTGTCACGCTACTAGATTATAATTTGCATGTCTTTTTTAGAACAGTGTATTTTTGTGCCTCTATCAATGTGCTTTGTCATTTTAGCATAAAACAATCCTATACATATAAGCTGCACACTGTGTTCCTGTTAAGGTCATAAAGCTATTTTGTAATACTTCACTTATAGAGAGATGCGTCACCACTTAGGGACTTGTCATTTGTCGCTGTGATGGAAATGTAAGTGTGTGCATGGTTGTTCGTTTGTCAACAGTAAAGTGAGGACAGACAAAAGGTGTGAAGTTGTAATTGTGAAATTAGAGCTAAAAGCAGCAGTGTAACCTCTACTGGTATCAAAAAGGAGAAAGCGAAGACTACCTTAGCTATGGTTTACTCAGTTTATATTCAACCTTTTTTAAGTCAATATTTGCACCACTAAATGGCCACACCATGAAGTTACCTGTGGTTCAAAACACACACTTCTTAAGCATTTGGTAATCTCTTAGTAAAGATGTAAAGTTCAGATGGGCAGGTCGATGGTCTGTCCATATGGAGCTCAACAGTGACTGCCCACCCCCTTAATGACCACAATTTAAAATCTTTAAACCACTAAGACATTATTAAAACATTTTGTATCCCTATAATGTATAAAACTACTGCTTCATAGAGTTATACCCAAATCTTGCTGCATAATTTTTATACATTTTCAACAAACATCACTAGTAGGGCAGGCTTGGAAGATTCTGGTGTAACTGTTGTGTAGAACTTCAAGTACTGTTTTTTTTTGTGTTTTTTTTTTGTTTTGTTTTGTTTTTTTCCCCATCCATAATCTCACGTTATACACAGATACACAGATGTCACTCTCCTACACACATGTTTGAACAGGAATGGCTTCTTAGGGTTCACCTGCACTAAACCATTGTAAGGCAATAATTTGATGCCTGTTCCCATCTCCACAGCACTATGTAAATTATGTCTTTTTTTTATCTTCCGTGCTCATGTTTGAAGTGTGCACACACAGCAAACATGACTTAATAGTCTGCTGGATAATCCTAGGCTGTACTGAACTAATCCTTAGTTAGTTCAATACAGTATTATCATATGTTCTATGCAAAAAATATGTAAAAAAAATAAATATGAAAGTCATCTTACTCAACCAAAGGGACTGGTATTAGATGGTCTGAAAATAATTGAATTAAGGATTTGTATGTTCTTAAATTATAAAATCGCAATGTTTCTTATCACAATAATCATGACCATTATGACTATCCCATCTCACTCTCACCGTCTGTTGAACTGGTGAGCCTCAGAAAAAGATTTTAGTTTTAAGTGATGACACAGAAATAATATGTCATAAATCCATCCAGACCAAGAATAATAACTGCTTTGTTGTCATAAACTAGAATGTTAGTTTAGTATCCTAATAATAACAGAGACCACCGACCCCTGAATGCATCATCCTTTTTCTGAATTCATTTTGACCGTTCCCACTGCAGTGTATACCAGCGTAATCCTAATAAAGTGCAATCTCTGGCATCATTTGCATGGACTTTAAGCGGACCAGCTGTAGTGTCAGCGAATTGTCCCCATGGTCTGTCGCGGTGATTGTGTTCTCAGTATTAAGGCTCCATCTGCTCATGGTTCACTGTAACATATCAAATAAACCAGGAAAGACTCTAGGGCCCTGGTTCAGCTTTGGCTCATTTTCAAAAAATGTATTTTTGTACGTATAGTTAATAGTGCCAGCTCATTTAAAGGATCAATATGTAATTTTTAGAGAGTCCACCACTTACTTTTTTATGAAGATGTTATAGCCTTGCCCCAAATTTACTTACATTACTTACCTATTTGTCTGAATAAAGGGTAACAAGGAACACTTTGTGGAGGCAGTGATGACAAATGGTAAAACAGCAACAGACATGCTCTTTGGTATCAGGGACCTGTCTTATATGTTTTATAATGCCTTTATTAAGTATGCCATGTTTTAATGGACCGGAGCCCCAATACATTTTATTTTGTGTTTTTTATTACCCTCAAAATAGTTTGCATCTTTTCATTGAGCAGTGTCACCTCTCCACAGATCTGACCTGTAGTTTGACTTGGCAGCGTCACCTGGGACCAGGGATGCATTTATTTATTTATTGATTTATTTATTATCATTATTATTTTTTTTTTTGTAGTGCTTTAGTTTTTATTAACCCTGTAGGTTCCTTTCAGGAACAGTAGGCAGCACATGTAGACTGTGGAATATTCCAAGCTAATGGCCCCTAAAATCAAACATGGATTTAGGTGTAATCACCAGAACAGTTTTATAGTTTTATAATCTTCTAATCATGTTTATTTTGTTTGAAAATTTGAGTCAATTTGAGACATTTTGTCAACAAACAATAACAACAAAATGGCAGATAAACAAAAAGAAGCTACACTCAGATGTTTATCTGTGTTGCAAAATTGTGAAAGACGTTTTTTTTTTATTTTTTGGAAATGAAAGAAAATTGCAATACAAGCCTCATGAGAAAGACCACAATCTCACAAGCACACTGTAAAGTGTCAGGTCAGATGTCAGTCCACACCTTTCGATCCAGGCAGGTTTGGCCCCAGCTGCAGAGGACGACTCTCCGAGAAAACAACAGTGACTGTAGATCTCTGCAGATGGGACTGTGTGACCTGAGCTGCCCTTTCACTAACAATACTCACCTCATCCATCTCTGAAGTCACGAGCTCCACCACTGCTTCAGCACTTTGAATGCATAATGTAAAAATCTTGGCAGATATTTTAATCGAAATTCAGAAAGATCTACAGCCAATCCTCATTAAGATTGTGTGGTTTAGGGCAGAATTTCAGCTTTGGCTATTTTTATGTTTCTTATGATCATAAAAGCAACACTGTGAGCCTTTTTTTTTTTTTTTTTTTTTGGTTTTGTTTTTAAAGGAAAAATATAATTGAATAAAAAAATCTAGATAAATCAAATTGAGAAACATTTGTGGCATTTTTTGCCATAGTAGTGTCTTCAAAGCATGTTAGTAGAATATTTGATGGCCACAAACCTAATAAAGATGATAATATTTTGTTTCTACTTTATTTGTAAACTAAAAGTGAAACCATCCCTACAGTCACTCTTGCGTAGGGCTCTGTGCTATTCTAATACTCTTGCTATTAGTCCTTGCTCCCACTGTGGTTAATTAAGTCTAAATATGTTGTCTTGTCCTCCACAGTCTGATAGACCGAATGTTACAGCGAGACCCAAAGCGCAGAGCCTCTTTGGAAGAGATCGAGACCCACCCGTGGCTCCAGGGAGTGGACCCTTCTCCAGCCACAAAGTTCAACACGCCCCTGGTGTCCCACAAGAACCTCTCTGAGGAGGAGCACAACAGCATCATCCAGCGCATGGTTCTGGGGGATATCGCAGACAGGGAGACCATCATAGAGTGAGTACACTGGTTTAGTCTGAACATGTGAAGCTCTAATATTCTTAAGGGGCCCGTATTACTCTGTTTTCTCAACTATGTTACAATGTTGTGTCCTCATCACCATCATTACCTGAAGTTGTGTTTTTTTCATACTCATATTTTGACACACAAGCCCTGCATATTTCTTCTCTTAAACAGAAAACACTCACCTTGTGATGTAATGTTTTAGTACAGGACATGCTCCACTGTGTTTTTAAAATGCATACACCTTTATTAGAATGATTTAAATGATTTCAGACATGTAATTGCTCATTTGTTGAACAAAAGATAAAAGGGAGTTGTTAAATTGAAAATTACTACTACATGACATCACAAGGTGAAGCATAGCATTTTGAGCTTTGGAGACGTAGACAGACTAATGATGCAGGGTTACTCAAACATGTGTGAATGAATGAACTCCAGGTATGTTTTTGATGAGGTAACAACATTATAACATGGCTTAAAGCTCACAAAAATCTGTTTGGTGTAATGGAGAAACACAGAGCTAAATCCTGTCTGGTAAGCATTTTATGGGTGAATGACCCCCATAATTGAAATATTACAATAAACCAATGAACTTATAATGTACTGCTTCCTTACAAGAGTCACCACAAGTTCATTGCACCTTTAGAGTGTGTGTAAAGGTACTTACTCAGGGAATTTAACTGCATACTCAACAAGGAACTGTTGACCGTAAATAAATAAGTTATACCACGTCACCTTATCCATTTAATTATTTTATGTTGACCCAAAGCATAATATAATAATTTAAATATGATGTATTTGAAATATGTTCATTTAAAGGTGTACTGCGTAACATTTCTAGAGGAGGGTCAGCAAACTGATGTCTCCATGGAAATATTATTTGTTTGTCTAGAATGTTCCACAGTATAGATTCTGTCATGAGGGAGACAAGCAGGTAACAGCACTATGCTACTTTACAGTTCAGATCAAACACTCGTAATGAATAAATGCTAGATGGCAATGTTTAAAGTCATACTGTGGAACATTACAGGTAAAGCAAGAACATCAACATGGAGACAAGCAGGTAGCGGCTGCATTTTACATTGTACTGACTTTTGAAAAATGTATGGCCCTTACGTTTGGCATATTGTATGTAGGGCAAGACAATAACAATACAATGAAATACAACAAGACAATAAGAAAAAAAGTAGTGTGAATTGTTGCTAATGTCATTTTGACATTTCTAAATCATAATGTTTATTTTGAGCTGGTCAATTTTCATGCAGTTTGTCTTGTTGAAAAAGGCTGCTCTATTTTCATTTGAGCAATTTCCTTCTTAACAAGCAGCATCTAGGCCCTGTTTGAGAAAAGGGGGACAGCATTAAAGCATTTCATTTCCTGTTTAGTAATTACAGCATCAACACACGCTGCTCTACAATTCACAGCATCTGAAAAGCGGCAAGCGAGAGATAATGCAGTAATTCATATGAGCACAATGTCCACCCACACACATTAATGAGACAAACTGGACCAACAGCCTGCATACATCCTCATGCAATTATTCTGATTAGACTCTGCACTGGAACAACTTCACATTGGGCAGATACACACTTATTGTGTCTTTGTTTTTGCATAGCATGCGCTGCTTGTTAGCTTCTCTTGTTGGCACTAATGGAACCACTAAGTAAAGCTGATTCAGTGGTGCTGTAGTGTCATGAGTTGTACTGAGAAAACATTTTAGTTGTTTAAGATCCAGAGAGACACTGGAGCTCCATTACTCCTGAAGAATAAACTATAAAAGTGTTTGCTGCCAAAAAGCCATTCTTGTACAAGTTCATACTTGTGCTAGCATATCCTCACTAGGACCCGGATCAAAGCCTGAAGACTGTGGTTGTAGTATTAACAAGAGTTGTCAAAACATGGATACCCAGATACTTATTAGATGTATTGATACTGGAAAAATTAGATAAAATTATCCTATTCTAAAATGGTCTTGATCTATTTTAGAACATTTTATACAGGCATATGGTAACATTAAAGAAACTATTTCTGGCAGATTTTTTTATAGATTTTTTTTTATTTTTGGGGTATCAAAATCTATAGAGTATCAAGTAGGGTTGTCAAAGGATTGAAAATCAGATATCAAAAATGGATACTAAATTGAGCAGGTATTGCTACTAGCTAAAGTCACATTCACAGGACAGAACTGAACCTTAGAATGATCTTGAGCTGTATCAAAACAAGTATAAGAACACATAGACTAGTACACGCCCATGGACCACTACGGAACCTACTTGGATGACTGAGGTATTAGACAGATATAAGGCCACATGGAAATTTAGTTTACTGTCCTTTCAGGAGCAGTGGGCAGCATATGAGGCACCCAGAGAAGAGGGCTCTACGCTAACTTTTTTTTTTTTCAGGAGCACACATTCAAAAATTTAGGAGCACATAAAAAAATGGGGGCACAAGTAGGTTTTCATTTTGAACGTTTGCACACACCAACACCAAGTTACCTGAATGAATTTTATACAAAAAACTAAAGAATTATGACTGTACTTTTCCTGCATGACCGCTGGCAGGGTTAGACCTTTGAGTCATGGATCTGCCCAAGGTTTCTTCCTACAGACTAACATAAAATTTAATTGGAAAAAAAAACAAAACAAACAAACTACAGACTAAGTTTAGACAAACATCATTTCATAATCGGTAGGCCAGGATTTGTAATTAGGTCGACATGACCTCTTTCCGGCTGACAGCCACTAGGACTTTAGAACTGTGCCGTGCTCATGCACAATTGCTGTGGGTTCTATGGCCCACACTCCCACCTGCCACAACCCAATGATGTCATCACATGGTACTGTTTGTCTGCATTTCGCGCAGCAGAGCTTACACTTTTAGTGGAGAAAATAAGTCCAGCGGCATGAAATATCTATTAAATAGTGAGACAGATATGAGTCCTGCTGCTATACGTGCTCCTCTGTGAGTTTATGGATATAATAACTGCGTGGAGGAGTGAGGACAGCCAGAGACAAGAGACTGCAAAACTTCTGTCACTGTCCCCAGTCCCCAGTGTTTTGGAGTGGAGTTTATTCACTGGATCCTTGTATGACATCACTGGACAAAAGTACTGCTCTTTAGGCGCTATCTGTGCTTGGGCATGGTTCTAAATTCCTAGTGTTGGCACACCCTTAATCTTTGATACATTTTAGAATGTTGTTTTGGCTGATTTGTTATTTCATACGTTTTAGAATGTTTATCTCGTCATGTTACGTCTGTGCGCAGTGCTCCTTATTATGGGCTGCAAGAAGCACCCACATATGTGCGTTTGTTTTGTTTTCTTTGTTCACATGCCAAATGTGAATGGGTGAACTGTAGAGCCCTGCTGGGGACATCATCTCCATGATCTTGTTGCTAGCCTTGGTTAGAACTACCGTAGCTGGTGGATTGTACCTATAGGACATGTTTTTGGATTGATGGGGGAAACCAGAGTGCCCGGAAGAAACCAACCCAGACATGGGGCGAACATGCAAATTCCACACCGAATGGCCCAGGTGACCCGGGGACTGAACGCAGTGTGTACAATGTACAATAAAGTACATTTTAATGTTGAAAATCATATTCTATTGTCTTAAAAAACAGTGTTTTTAGTTTTTGAGATGTCAGAATCGGCATTGAGTGAAGTCTATTCTTTAGTACCAAATTCCTGTTTTTAGTATCGTGACAATGCTAGTATCAAACTTTTTTCAAGTATCAAGTTTGAAATGCATCACTAGCTTAAAGGAAAAAATAATTTTCCGGCAGGGGCCAGGGCCGTCAAAAGTATTGATTCTTCTTATGTAACTTTAATGGATATGGACAAACACTGAGGCTTGCTTTTGGCTCTACATGCCTTTCCCTTTAGCTCCAGGAGACACACAGAGCCACTTGTGGATCTGGGAACAGCTTCATGTTTACACTTGTTCTGTCCTCCTGGTTTCTCAGTTCCTCTGTACCTTTCTCCTCATGAAGCACATTTAAAACAGGACTTAGGTGTTGACAGTTTCCATTTGCACCTTTTGTTGCTCCTTCACCATATCATTGTAACTCTTTATGGGACCAGGTCTGTCTCAGCTGTGTATGTGTGTATGTAATATAGAAGATGAGCATAGAGAGCATATATGTATGTACATGTAACCATGTAGTTATATAAAATGACTCTATGAACATAAACAAAACGTACATTTAAATTTTATTAAATAAATCTTAATTAGTCATTACTCCAGGATTGTGCAGGTGATCAGTTTTAATTAAAAGGGGCACAATGCAAACAAATCAAAACATAAATAATCATCATAAACATTAAATAGTCTTCTGTTTAATGTTTATGATGATTATTTATGTTATGTGCAGAATAAACCTTTTTAGTCTTATGCACAGCCAAACAGTACTGCTTTGAGAGCCTGAAGGTGACAGTAAGCCTTGTTTGCCTATTCAATAATACAGGGTTATGTGCCACACATTTCCATACTTACACAATTGTACTTTGGCTATAATGCACGGTGCGATAAAACACCTATAACTGGAATACTGTCTTATCAAACTGTAATGACCTTTTTATAGCCCAAAATGTGAGCTGCTTTTGTTTGTCAATTTATCTCTAGGCCGACTTGGAGCTTTCAATCATTTAATTATGTTTACTGACAGCATAAATGCTTATTGCCTTTTAATCATCTTTATAGCTATAATCTCATTGTTGCCTGGGTAAAACCAGATATGTCACATAATTTCTTACGTAATTTTTGGAACGGTGTGCAACATTAACTGGCAAGTTACCAATTCACCTAATGCCTTTGAATGGTAGGAGGAAGAAGGATAGACAAAAGTATACAAGCTCAGATGGTTGCTTTGTTGTGGAAAAAATAAGATGAATTAATAAAAGTAGTTTTTTTTTTTGTTATTTTCCCATATTACACTATTTTCTGATCTATCTCTCATCACAAAAATACCTGGCATTGTGTTTTGTTTCATTCTCACATGTTTAACACACAAACCTTGGATATTCAGCCCAAGTTTGAGATTTGAAAATGTAGACAGACAAATAATAAAAGGTTACTCAAACATGTGTGAATGAAAAAAAAACACAACTCCTGATATGTTTTTGAGGAGGTAATTGCATTATAATTCACAAGAGTACATTTTGCGTAATATAGGACCTTTTAATTTTGTCTTTTTTTGTTGTTGTTTTTTTGTTCTGTTTTGTTTTTACGACATTATGTCCCAACTGTGCTTTAAACAGGCTGGGACATGTCAACCTCCTCTTTATAGTTATACATTTCTTATTCAAAATGTATTTTTTTTTTTGCATGCATCCGTTTGGCTTCAGGAAAAATACATTATGAGCTTCATGACCCAGAAATAATTTAACTGTCATTTCGGTTTGTTTTGTCATACCTGAAGCCACAAAATGCTCATATCTCAAACAAACAGCATGCATCATAAACACGAGATGCTTTTTTTTTTTACATACTTACATAACCGCGTGTCTAATTTGGCTCGAATAGAGACCTTGGTGTATTCCCAAAATGGAAAAGCCAATGCAAGCTATCGAAGCTAATAAATGCATGTTCCCATTTGTTGCTGTCATGTGATGTGTGCAAAAATCAACCAAATATTACACAGAAAAAAAATCTTATAGATGCCAATAACACAATGAGCAGCTGTCAAATGGTGAAAGCGGGAGCTGTGTTTGAAAATGATGTATCCGTGCCTGACAAGCTCCCTCTTGGTTACAGATATTATTGAAACCATGTTTGGAGCAGTCTCGCTGAGGGTTTACATGAATTTAATAATCGTGTCACTCATATTGATATGTCACATGTTACAGTAGATTTCATTTTTATCTTGTTCTGCATAGAGTATTAAGTGGGGGTGTCAAAAGTATTGAAAATCAGATGTTGAAACTAGATACATTGTCCAGGTTAAAAAAGTTGCATTCACAGGACAGAAATTAACCTTTAAGAATGATCGTGAGCCATATCAGAACAAGTGTCAGACCACATAGTCCCCATGGACCACTATGGAACCTACCTGGATGACTAAGGGATATCTCAAATGTTACAATAGAGTTTGTTTTTCATCTTTTTTCTGAGGTGTAGCGTCATTCAGCAACTAGGGACCTTTGGATGGGGTACAATAAGAGCAGTTTAGAGTCTCTAATTTGAACTATTTGCTTGTCAGTGGGTTGTGTGATGAGACCACTTTAAGGCATTCTGCAGTGTATAATTCAACCTATATCAAGAATCCTATAAAAACAAAATATGCATGTTAAAAAGTGCAGTATTTTTACCATTAAACTAATCTATCTATATTGTTAAGGAGACATATTATGCAAACTGTTGAAGGACTCATAACTATTAAATATTTACTTTACATAATCCTACATTTTTGAACTGTTATTTTAATGTCTAGGTAGCTTTATTATAGCTTTTACGTGCAAGGTTGTATTTTGAGGAACTGACTCATTTCTGTCAAGGATCAGTAAAGTATTCTTATTCTGATATTCATGATCTAAACCTGAACTAAATTATGAAACTCGTTTACTCATTGGTTTGATGACTGACTCTTTCATACATCATAAAGTTGTGCAGTTAAGTACTCCCACCATACCAAATAATTGCATTTGAACTTTGTACTACCACTCATAATTTTCATTTAGTTAGACGCCATACTTCCCGCCAACAATATAATGTCATAGGAGAGAGACTTTGATTTCATGTCTTGTCTTATCAATGTCAGTATTATCTAGGTCAGTTATCATTATGGCCCCGTTATGTGACTTTAATGACACGGTGTTGTCACGATATGTTTCAGGGCTCTCGAGACCAACAAATACAACCACATCACAGCCACCTACTATCTTCTGGCTGAGCGCATCCTGAGAGAGAAGCAGGAAAAAGAAGTCCAGACCAGATCCTCCAGTCCCAGCAACCTCAAGGCACACTTCAGGTAAAAAAAAAAAGAATGAATATGATAAATGTATTTATTAAATTGCGACTGAAATTTATCATGAGTGCTGGAGTAAAATATATAAAATAAAATAAACATAGGAAACTTGCAACTTCCAAGTAATTACCCCATGTTATTCCATCACCGACTCCTCCATTGTAAATATGAGTGTGTATTATGTTGTCCTGCTGACAGGCAAGTAGCTCTGTCATGATATAAAATTGTATTTATGCATTAACACAACAACCCCAGAACAGATTTAAACCATAAAAACTATTCTAAATGTACAAAACATGAAATAGTTCAAATGATTGTAAAAAAAAAAACGCATAAAGCAAAAGGAAACACTTTAGTACTTAGTTTGTATCTGTAATGAGTAATCGAAGGTATTAATTCAACCTTCTACAGCTAAATCTTATGCCAAAAAACAACAAAAAAAATTCCCACTATTGCCAAAAAAATAAAAATTAAATGTGCACACGATAAATACTGACCCTAAAAATACACTGTTCCAGCTTACCTATATTGAACGATAAGCCAATATAGTAATTATCATGACAGGGTTATAGACAAGCTACTGAAATACATTTTAAGAGTTCCCATCCTAGATTGTAAATGAACATAGCTAGCCTGCTAGGCGCTACATTCCATTGATTCTGTTTCCAATTGTCTTTTAATAAATTCCTATTCCTAATATGAACCAGGCTCCAAATTCATCCTTATAACCTCTAGCATCATGAGTTTTATTTGACTGGAATACTATGGGTAGCGTCACACTCCCTAAAGGCCGCCACATACTACAGGAGAATTTGCCCAATTTAGACTGTGATTTGCTTCTCCCTGAGCTCAGGGAAGCGTGACTCGAATGTGCACTCCTCGTGTGGGGTGTCAGTGTGACTCTGAGCTGCTCTGTCAGATCAGAACATCAGCAACGTTACAGTAACAGCCGATAAAAGAGCGTCAGGGGCAGAGGAGTGACGGACACAGAGGCAAGATTCAAACTCATCTCAGGAAATATTGAAAATAATGGTGCAACTTTATTACTCGCCACTCGTAAAGTTAAACTGCAGCATCTCATCCACATTATCCATAGAACTTGTCCTATACAAATAATGATACCCAGTCCACAAAACATCGCTATTAATCCAGTTTGAAGCGTTCTTTAAAAGTAAAAAGTCAAGAGTAGTTCCTCACGTATGTCTGTTTGCAGCCTCACAGCGCACGGATCAGTGTGAAGTTGCAAATCAGTGATCGAGACTCTACTTCCTGTGTACTTTATCGCCAGCCCTCTGTGCATTAAAAATCATGTATCTGAAGTATTACACCACATTTCACAAATAATAATAAGACAGTTTTGTCTCACATCTAAACAAGAAGTACAATGTTCTGATCTTTTGAACACTTAAGAATCTCAAAGCAAGTCGTTTTACTCTAGAGACAGGAAACAGCAGACACGATCGCACTCACAGCTTTGCAGTCTGTGATATGCAGCCATATCCCGCTGCAGTCTTTGTGATCGGAGATTTCAAATCTCATAAGATTCTCCTTGTGTCTGTGGTGTGCGCTTTTTGTCGCACATTTAAAAATTGCTTAAGACTGAAAAATACGGTAGTGTGTGGCAGCCTTTAGCCCACTTCTTTATACAGTCGATGGTTCCCATAGAGTAATATCTATGAACCACCAAGAACAACCAAGAACCACTAAGCACCCAATCATTCCTTCCCATTTAGAAACCCCGACCTTTCGCTTTGTGCAGCTGTGTAAGTCATTTGGTGTCGGTTAATGATCAGAGGGGAAATGCCAGTGCACATCCCCATAATGATGAGCCCGCCAAGGAGATTGTAATGATACACACCAGTGAACAGACTACAGCTGAGATGCAGATAGAACTACAATGGCTTCATCTGCATTTAAAAGTTCAACGGGTTTTCTTCTGCTTCACTTGCCCATCACACATTCCCAAGAATCCTTGTACCTTGTAGTTTGCAAATGGAGCAGTGATGGTCTTTAGTTTGCTTCATTTAGAGATAGACAGATACAGCGGTTAGCTGATTTATCGGGCTGATATTTGCACTTTTTAGTGAATCGGTTGTCTGCCTGAAATCTCCAACACAGGCCGATATGTTGTTTTTGTTCAAAGCTTTATGTGAAAAATTAAATGCAAATAGATAACTGCTCAAAATGTGACTATGCAGACTCCTTGAAGGTTTGTGGTCAAATTAAAATTACATAATTTGGATAAAGTAATCAAAATTGGTTCTACATATCAGCCCAAAAATATCGGCAGAGCTTATCAGCCACTAGTGGCTCTGGATTCTAATCAGTGTTCAGTATTGGCATCAGCCATGAAAAAACTTGTATCTGTTGATGTCCAGTTCAGTGTGTTATTTTTAGAGCGTCTATGGTATTTGGTTGTAATGCAGCACATTGTTTAATTCTTTATTTGATTATTGCCCTTACATGGAGCTTATCCTTAAAACTATCATGTCATACTGTCCTTAAATAAACAATGGAAACAGCAGAATGACAACATTCACTTAAATTCACTATAGTGTTTACATTTTCTCCATTCCCTCTGGTTTTCCATGTTTATCAGCCCATGTGTGAGAGCTTCCTTCCTTAAATTGTTCCTCTTGAAAAGGAAGGAGAGGGCGGTTAAAAATAGGCAAATGACATAAAGGAGAGATTATGTAGGCCTTACAGCAGCTTATGAGGCATGTTCTGATGAAAGATTGGGATTTTTTATTTGGAATTTAAGCCGACACTAATACACCTGTAGTATTTCTGATTGAATGAAATGATTGAAAGTTGGTTACTGTTACTGGTTACTGGTTTGATTATTATGAAAGGCATCTGCATGTGACAGTTTATTTATTTATCATGCAATTTGTAAAATGAAGTAAATAGTTTTAAGGTTAGCGATGCTTTGCTTGGAGGTTATTTCTTTCACTGTGAATGTATGACGTGATTTGCAGTGACATGATTTAATTCACATATCCGGCCCAGACTTTAAAAGTCTGTTGTGCTGTGAAATGTCAGCTCCTGTCTGCTCCTTCGCATCACTCTCTCTGCACTTGCGCACACACACATGCACACACACACTCGCACACATGCAGACACGCACACTCACATGCAGACACACACACACACAGAGAGCTGAGCTAGGGACGAGTGATGTAGGACTTCATGATGCCTGACACATTTTCCAAAGTGAGACTCTCAAACTCCACTGTGATTCCTGAGAGCAGGACTGTGATGGCTCTGGTCAACAGTAATATAATGTATTATACCACTAGTACTGATTTACTTGACTAAACTATTCACTTTTCCAGCTGAAATTTTATCAGTAGATTTTCAGGGCCACTGTAACCTTATTTGACAAGATATATGCAACATTTCCATCACTTTCTTTTAATGTTTTCTATGTAAAATACAGATTAAATTAAGTCAAATGAACAGACTAAACAATACAACCTTCCTGTGTCCCACAGACAGTCATGGCCAACCCGAATGGACATGCACCAGGACATTGAGGACAGTTTGGCTGCATCATCTATTTCTCATGGAGGAGGTCCTCAGTCTCCAGCACGCAGTGCTGAAAATCTACTCAATGGACACCGCTCCAAAGGCCTGATGGAGCTCGGGCGAAGAGAGGACACCACAGACTCCTCAGCATCGATGGTGCAGGTACTGACCCCTGTGGGATTCCTTTGACACTGCCTGGTTCTATTGAGTATAGTATGTGTCATGTTTTTGTGATCTGGTTTCAGGGAGCCAGTTCTTTGTCCTCAGGCACTCCTGCTCCGGGCCCTGGGGCACTAAGGGGCCCTGTTCCATCAACGTCATCTACAGCCAAACAGAGAACCTGCCTCTTCAGGTACCAGCAAATCTCCCGCTCTCTCATCTCAGAACGTTGTGATGTTACAGTCAATTCACAATTCTTTTATTTTGTTAATTATAAATGCTAACTTGACAAGTGTATCTTGTCATTTCAGGGTGGAGGAAGATGAGGAGGAGGAAGATGACCCTTCCCCACTGCCCTCTCAAGTGGTCTTGCGTAGGAAGCCCCCCTCAATAACAAACCGACTAACCTCCAGAAAGAGTGCTCCTGTGCTGAACCAGATCTTTGAGGAGGAGGGAGAGTCTGATGATGACTTCGACATGGATGAGGGACTCCCTCCCAAACTCAGTCGCCTCCGGATGAACATGGGCCCGGGCTCAGGCCCTGCAGTTGGACAGGGGTCTCCAGGGGCCCCTCAGAAACGCTACCACAGGAGAAAGAGCCAGGGCCGTGGCTCCTCGTGTTCCAGCTCTGAGACCAGTGACGATGACTCTGAGAGCCACCGGCGCAGGCTGGACAAGGACTCTGGTTTGGGTTGGAACAGACGGGACAGCAGTGAGGGCCCCCCAGGCAGCCAAGGGGGCTCAGGGGGCAGTGGGTCGGGCCCGCCCCCTGGAGAGGGAGGGGGCAGCTCAGGCCCAGATCGGGGTAGTCCTCCTGGAGGGGGAGGCAGTGACAGTGGGACAGGAGGAGGAGGACCAGTAGGGGGAAGTAAAGGACAACATAGCCCTTCATCCTGCTGCAACAACAGTAGCTTTTCTAGCCCCGCCCCCAACGTGATGTCACGGCCATCTCGAGCCACCGTGATGGAGAGTCTGAAGCTGATGAGCCTCTGCCTCAGCTCGCAGCTGCAGCGTGGGGGGCGGAGCCAGAGAGGGGGCGTGGACGGTGAGGGCCAATACATCATAGAACCTCGAGGCATAAAGGCCCAGGACAGGTCAGCCTGGAGGATGTGCTTTGGCTCCACAGGGAGTCTGGACACCATCACACTGCCTACTACTGCAGCGTCCTGCCACCACAGCGCCCCTCGCAGGCCACACACCCACAGTGCCCCTGCCCTCAAGAATGGGGTACTGCAACTACCTCTGTGTGAAAAGACCATCTCTGTCAACATCCAGCACGGGCCCAGAGATGGACTGCTCTGTACCTCAGGCCCCGCCTCCTGCTGCCAGGTCATATGACCCCGCCCCCAGGCAGGTCATGTGACCCTCAGCAGGTCATGTGACTGCCTGCCTAATTGTGTCCTGCTTCATGAGTCAGTTTTAAACTGTTTTAAATCTTTATTTTTATATTATATTTTAACAGGTTTTAGTTACCCACATGTTTCAATGATGGAGTAATAGTTCACTGTGGATTAGGATGAGTCTTGTTCCATTTTAAGGAATATGTTTTTAATGAGAGTAGTCTTAACTTTAAGACAAATTAATGTCTATAGCGGGAGATCTGGGGTGAAAACTGATTTTGTGCAAAGAGTATTTTATTACCAAAGGAAATATATGAGGGCTGTTGGGCACAATAATGTGGCAACCAAGTTTGTTTTTATGTTGATAATTTAATTATAATTGGAGAATATTAACTAATGAAATAACAGCATACCAAATTGGTGTTGAATTGTGACCTGTAAATTCACAGCAGATGAATGAAATTGTGCATTTGTATATTATTTGTAACATTGTCCATTTATGAATCCTCAAGTGTGTCCTAATACTCCATCACTCTCCCACAGTAGAGTCTTGTTTTGTGAAACCTGCAGCGGGCAGCTCCTCTGACCCCTGCCTGTATTTGTCTGCAGCAGGACGTCCCAGGCTGGGCTTTCTGTGACCACTCTGAGCAGAGGTTTGAGTTCACCTCACTTTGTAAATGCCTGTCTTCACTTGCACTCAGACAATCTGTTTTTATTTTTCTTGTTTTTAAGCTTTTTATTCTGACAAATCTGCTCTCGTGGTCACACTACCCCTTTAAAAATGTTGCTTTAGAAACAAGCTGCTCTTCTCTGTAAAGTTGTACTGTAGCAACGACACAAAAGTTACTGCTAAGTGTACCCTTTGAGTTTTTGACTTCTATTGGCTTCTGCGATCTCATGTAACTATTATTTTACATGTCGTGCGTCAATGTGTCCAGTTTGTATATATGGTATAAGAAATTATTTTATTTTTTAAACTTGTACATTTTTGTGTTGATTTTGATGCTGAACCAAGAGGGGCCTGAGTGAATCTCTCCGGCTGGAGTCAGGGCAGATCTGAGCAGCTTTACGAGCCGAGAGAAAGAACAAATCAGAGGAAATCTTTACTGTGTGAGTCTGGGTTTGGCACAGGGGGCTGTATGGATGATTAATCATTTCTTGGAAAGGTTTAATTTCCATGTGGGGAAGCAATTATTGGGGGAAATGTAATGAGACAAATTACTAGCATCCACCATGTCAAATTATTTAGAAATGCAGAAAAGTTTGGTTTGTTTGCTATTTGGCAAATGACTGATCCTACAATTTTAAACTGTTGAATGTAAAAAGCATTGGCCATTGTTGCCAAGCAAAAAAATACATATTTTGAATCTTGAGGAACTTGAATATGTTAGCTACTATGTAGTTTATTCTAGTTATGGAAGAACAAATATTGGCTTCCTTGGGGTTAAAGTGAACACAAGTGTAAGTGGTTAAACACATGTATTCCTAGAGAGCTAGCTGCCAGTAAACCATAGACCGTATATATAAATGGACATAGCCGCTGTGTTCCATGTGGGAAGTGTTCATGGAGGCGCTTCTGGCTCCACTGACTCAGTTTCCAACTGATTTTGCATTGAAAAATTGTCACCCCTCTCTCTGTAATTGCTGCTGTGAGCCTTATCATTCTGGTCTTAAATGTTCGTATAAACCCACTCTGCATTTATTTCGGAATTGTCTGTAAATAAATTCCTATTTCTTCCTAATATGGAGCTTGGCTCCAATTACGCTCCTGTAGCTGCAGGCTTCGGTGAACTTCATTTGACTGGACCTGAACGCTGTGGCCCACATTACACTCACTTAGTCCATTTCTTTATACAGTATGTATTAAACTGCTTCCCAGTTTTGAGGTATACATTTTCCTTGTCTTTGAAAATGTTTGAAAATGCCTTCAATTTTGATATCTTTTGGCAGGTGTAAATCTTAGCAGCAGGCCACAACTACAATCAATTCATTTGTGTAGACCTAGTGTTTATGTCTTATGTAAATCTGCATACAGCCTGACTCCATCAAACCCAGACTCTCACTATAAGGGCATTGGCAATAAGCTAAGTGTATTGCAGCTACGTGTACAGTTTGTTTGATCGTTCTTCATTCAAATTGGACTCATCTGAAAAAGAGAAAAGCTATGTCTGTGTCAAGCATTTTTCCCCCATTTTTGATCTGTTGTTTGAGTCATGTTTTTAAATACCAAATGTAAATATAGATGTAAATATGGTGCTCTTTTTTTTCCTTCTGTAGACCAGACGAGTGAATCTTTGAGGTGCATAGCTGTACAGTCCCTTAGCCTTATTATAACCATGAATAGTAATGTATGGGTGAAAATAAAGTGAGAAAAATGGATATTATGTTTGACTGGTGTCCTACTGTATAAAGGTGAATGATGTGCATGTGTTGTACAATGTTGGAGAGACAGTTGAAAAAAATTAAGTTACCGGACCAAAAAAAAAGAATTTGCAGAAAGAAAAACATTGAAATCATCATTGTATTATTCTGTAGTTGATACTGTTGTTACATATAGCTATGGTAATATCAGAAATAAAATGGTGGCTGTCTCATGATCCTGTGTCCTGACTGGAGTTATTGACAAAGTCATTCTTACACTTTTACACAAAGTACCTCACATCATGGTATTAGTATTACTGTAGTATTACTATGAACTGCTCAAAACTGGAATAAAGTAAGTTATTTGCATAAAAAGTAATAACAATCTGGAGTCTAAGTATCACAAATCGTACTTGGCAACTGTTGCCAAGACCATAGCCTGTCTACCCACCTATATTATCTATACCGAGACAATGGTTAAGAAATTGAGCTTTTATAGGACAGTATGTAAATATGTAAGCATATTTTTAACATCTTAGAATTGTTACAGTAGCAAACTATTATCTATAGAGAAATTGCATGCTATAGCTTCAAAATGTGGCAGTAAAGATGCACTGTTTGACTGGCGAGTCCAGAATGATATGTTCTGTTTTTTAATACAGAGGGATCTCAGTCTGATCCTCATGCCTCTGTTGCAAACATAATCATGCAATTAGATTTTTTTAATTTTTTTTTCAGTGATGCATGTGAAATGAAGGAGCTCATTGGTCTCCTGTCATTTACAAACAAAATGACAGGAGTGATGAGAGATTAGTGCTTTGCTCATTGATTCTGCAGAAATTTGCAGTGTCTTTCAGCTCCTTGTGATATTTTTCTCTTTTTTTTTTTCTTAATAAGCAGCCATATTTGTTTTGCTGCAGAAGAACCATACATGCCCCTCATTGGCTAATCCACCTGTCAATCATGCCCATCTGAACACAAGCATATTCACCAGCATTTACTCTGGATCACAGCCAAACACTATGTGACTTGGTGGAGTGTCCATCACCTGCTCATCTCCATAAGTAGTATTACTTTACATGGAAAGTTTGACAGAATGTCATTACAGCCCCATAGAGACAAGTGGGTCATCGTAAGAATGCATGTTCTTCACGGTATGTTTAAGTAATAAAACCACCCAGTATTGAATAAAAGCAAGTTCGACCTCCCACCCACCAGAAAAATTATAGTGCATCTTTAAGACAGACTCAGCTGTAAACATTTTCTAAATAGCACAGTGATTTCCCATGCTGTGCAGATATGTATGGGTGTGAGTGGGACGCTTTGAGATGTGAGCCGGGGTTAGAGCGGCGCTGAAAAGTCCTCAGGGAGATTTATGAGCGACATGAAACTGAGAGTCCACTGCTCTCTAAGCACTTGGCACCGAGTGAGAGCAATGAGACTCTGAGAAGGACAGGTCTGAATACCTCTCTCAACTTTGGCCCATATTCTCTCAAATCACAGAACAAACCAAAACGGAACACTTTCTCTGTGCAGCTATGATATTGGTAGTTACTTATCTGCAGGCCCAAAACTAACAGAACACTATATACTGTATACAAAAAATACATTGATTTACGATAGAAATCTTGATGACAGCTAAAGTTTACTATGTAAGTTTTTTGGTGAAGGAGTCTGCCACCTGCTTGTGTTATTGCTTTGCTGGGAATGTTCATTAGAATTAATGCCTCACCTCTCCACAGATATGACCTGCTGTAACCTGGCCTGTGGGGTCATTTGCTTGTCTCCATGGAAATTACGTTTAATGTCATACTCTGGAAAATTCCAAGCATAGCAATGTCTTCGACAAGCATGTGGCCAGCCCTTATCTAGAGCAGTTACATAGTGCATCCTTAAATAGCGCTTGGCACAATGTCATCACATAACTAATGGTACCCAATAACCAATACAGATTTTACGATGTAAATTACTAGTTAGCAATCACACAAATCACCTTTATGCACAAATCATAAGAACTCTTTCCTTTCTCAGTCTTTTTTTTATTATCCATAATGCATTCACTTAATTTGCTTTTGTCAATACATAGTGCAGCAAAACAGGTGGTTCAAGGCACCAGGGTGGTTCAAACTTCAAACATGACATAAGTACATAAACAGAGGTATAACCTGGTCATGTGACATGCTAAATACATTTGTGAATACCAGATAGAAACACAAGAAACATGTTCAGTACTGAGAGATGGAGAAGCTTTGGTAGAAAAGTCTTTGTTCATTTCTGCAAGATCGTGTTCAAAGGGAAACTTTTACAATAATAAGTCTTAATGAGTGGATATCATTGTTTGATGCATTTTATCAGAATATGGTTTTAATACTAGCAGCTGTATTCAAGTTAAACATACAAATTAATATGTGTACTCTAGAGTAAAGAAATACATTTTTACATGACTCTTTTTGACTTGGTTTACTGGAGTGTGTCTGCTCATTTGCTCGTTTTATTATTAATGCTTTTATGTTTTGAAATGTTTTTCTTTATCATAAATGTATTACAGAGCTTTTGCATTTCAGAATAATATGCTGATAATAGTCACACAATTTCCATCAAATCCAATCCAAAGTTTGGCTCAAGATTTCTTGGACGTTTAGTTCAAAACTGTTTTTATGACTCAAATCAAACTTCTGTCTAGAGTTGGAATACAATCTAATACAAGTGCCATGCAAGTTTACATCTGAGACTTTTAATTTTGATCAGCTCATATCTATTGACATTTTTGTGTTTATTTATTCATTATTAGTCAAAGTTCTAAGTAATTTGTAAGCTTTAGTTGCTGGATATTGTTAGTATTTTTTATGGTTTTCAGAGTCTTGGTGCTGTGCGTACTTGGTCTGAGGCTGGAATTTTACAGTACTAAATTAAGTTTACGTGAATACAGTCTTAGAGAACCCAAAGTGACTGAGCGCAATGTAAAATAATGCTTTGTCATAAAATCTTACAGTTTTTAATATGTGTACTGTACACTACAGCAATTCATGTCATTTTTAAATAACCCCCTCCCATCATATTGCTCCCTGTATTACCAACACCTATTTTATATTACAGTACATTCATACTATACAGTCTCCATAATACCTCAATGTTTGGGATTTGCTGATTCAGAAGTAAATACATGTCTTTAAGATTTTATGTTTAGACAATATTGCTACAACTAGTCTGATTTGTCTATCTAATTTTTCAATATCTTTAAACCTTATTCGGTAATTTGGTTGTATCAATATCACCATTCCATGTAAGCACAAATTTAGACTTGGAATAATCTTAATCAGTCTTTTAACAGTACTATGCCCAGTGCCCACTCCAGCATTAAGGATGTAATACTAATGTGTAACAACAAATGTGGAGAAGCAGGAAACTGTAATGATAAACATTTCTTACAGAATTAGATGCTGTCCAATTTTTTATTCTCAGAGATTTTCCTAATCCCTGGACTGTAAACTGAGTCTCCATGTTGAAGCAGCTAGGTTTATATTGCAAGTTACATACAGTCGCTCTGTTGTCGCATTTTGTGAAAAGTTCATGTTCAGTCTCTCATCATCAGTGGAAGCCTTTACTCAGCTCAGAGGTCTCCAACATTTTCTGAAAAACACAACAAAAATAACACATTAAACACTAACACTTCCTAAATAAAAAACAAATGTATTAAACTGTAAAAAGATGCAATTAATCACACAACAAAAGTGTTAATAATAGTAACTCAAAAAATCTGTGTTTTTGGCAATAAATTGTTGAATTTTATCCTTTGAGTTATTCCAGGCTTTATACATACACCTACACAAGGTACATTTAACAAGCTGTACCTTAAAAATGTGGAAAAACAAAACTAGTTCATTTTAAACAGTGGTGCAAATTTATTTTCCTCACCTCCCAATGTATTTGTATCTTAATTATTCACCACAATGAGTTTATAAGTGTGTTTCACAACTTTCAGAGTGGAGTTTTGTCCTCATAGTAATGCTATCAACAAGTATCACACTAGTTTACAATTACTTACTGATTCACGAACAATAAAAAAGTAGATAGAACACAGCTCACTTTGACCCTATTACATGAAAAGAATGCAGCATCTTTAAAGATTAATTAATAACCAAATTGTAAACTATGAATACAAATTATGGTTTTGACATCTGAGAGCCAATTTCATGTGGGTGACTTCAGAGTCTGGTCACAAAACTGTAGCAGGTCAGGTTCATTTTATTTGTTAAATACATAGTACTACCGCCAAATAATTGTAGAAATATTGTACTTTTATTTTATTTATTTTTCCGGGTTGCTATGAATGCAGCATCTTATCTTTTTGATCCAGTCCCAGCTTTGACAACAATTGAAAAACAGGTAAAAAGAAATGAAATATGAAATATTTTGGAACCAAACACATCAGATAATGTTGTGTATTGTTTAGATAAGCAAGTTGCACAATCAGCAAGAACCTGATTGCGTGTCCTGATCCGGTTGGTCTAAAGCTGCCCAAAAATAAACACACTGCTTGCATTTTCCACACAGTTGGCACAAAACACATATTCAAAAGCTATCTTCCACTACCAACAAATTCCCTTTGGCTCTTAAATAAATTAATCTGGAAGACGACACTCCTCTCCCTCCCTATACGCTACTGAAAGTAGTCCACGTTCAATTAATGCTACAGAGCTTTGGGCCAAACGAGAGAGGAGCAGAGCAGTGATAAAGTTTGACGGAGGTGGTGCTGAGGCAGGGCTTTAGGTTAGAGCTTGTTTAGTGAAAATACAAAGGAGACATCAGACAGATCCTGTATAAAGTAATGAGGGAAGTATTGATTAAGAAAACTGCAGTCACCACAAGATGTACTTTAGTACTAAATACTTTATGATTAAGTGGCATATAGTATTAATAAAAGATTTAGACAGACTGTAATGTTTTTAAACTTTATGTGTTGTAATGGTCCATTGTCATTTCATCTGCAGTTTTGTTTCCTGCGTATATAATATAAAGCAGCTAGTTAATTTTCCAGTTTAAATTCTTCTTAAGCATGATATAATTACATTCCATCATCATCATTTGCTTAATCAATGTTGTATAGTGAGTGTTTAATGGCGTGTATGTAATCCTAAGACTTGAGTGCTTTGAAATGTTGTTTTCACCTGCCCCCTATCCCCGCCCACACCTGAGTACTTACTATAATAATAAAAATAGACTCTGTGCCATACACACTGGGTTAACAAATGACAGGTCTGTGGTCCCATTTCTATTATTAATGCATTTTAGATCAATATTTCTATTTGTATACTGTGGATGCAATGTTTACAATACTTGTTAATATTTAAAACTTGGAGGCAAATTGATAGATTCTTCTCTAACCTCCCCTCCTATGCTTTTGTACATTTCCTCTGGGTTGATTGTCTGTGTGACCCTTTAATGCTGCAGATGTCAGTTCTGATCAACAGAGACGAAACAGAGCTCAGCCAGACCATTCTCCAACAAACACAATGGGATTAAAGGTAAATAGTGTTTTGTTTTTTGTTCATATTTGAAAACAACTGTTCAGTCTCTTTATAGTGTAATATATGTGGTTAGTGACAAAAATATACCTTGCTCAGAACATTTTACTCCCATCACAAGGTTGCTGTCTACACCACCAGAAATGAATTGCTAATACAGAGATGACGCGATCCAGCACCACACTGATTATTGTAAGATATTGTATTTCATATACAAAAGAAGACAGTCATTCTCAAACTATGCTCACCAAGTACCACCAAAGAAAATATTCCGCATGAGTACCAGAAAAACCCTGTTTTAAATAGAACTAAACTATTCCTAAACTATAAACAAGAACAGATCCAAATAAAACTCATCAAATTAGTGTAGAATTAAATGAAACAGTCCAGAACTACAGAACACCTTAAGTCCCATCAGAAGTTTAAGATCCACTAGACCATTTAGGCATTGGCCCAGTCTGGCAATGTTGAATATTTTTCTAAATACACTGCAAAGTGATCCCAGTTTATATAAAATCAAACAAAACTTCAAGGCTGAAAGAGTATAATAAAAAGTAGTCAAAATGTTTAATGTCTCTGGATATGAGAGTAGCTTCAAATTGTCATCCCCATTGACCATCCCAAAGTCCACACTAGTCCTGAGTTGGCAGACAGTGTGAAAGCTGATTCACATTCACCCTGATGCGTCACAAGTTAGTGTGTGTTTGCCAATGAACAGACACTATGTATGAGGCAGTAATGACCTGTCACCATCAACTGACTGCTGTGAGAGAGAGAGAGAGAGAGAGAGAGAGAGGAGGGAGGGAGGGGGAGAGAGGGAGGGTGCCAGGGCAATGGGTTCACCAGAATCAATTGTGTGCAGTAAGCAGACTGAACCAGCCTCGTCTAATTAAAAGTCAAGTCCAGAAATATGCCATTTATTATTCGGGGCTTCAGGCGAGGTGAATGCTAGTTCTGTGGATTATTGCTTAGTTAGACTGAATTGGTTGAGGGGAAAAAATAAAACAAATGTGTACTGAAAAATAACTGACAGTGATTATTTAAAAGGTTCTGTATTATGCAAAATTGACTCTTGTGAGTTTTAAGACATGTTAGAATGGTGTTACCTCCTCAAAAACACACCCAGAATTGTATTTTGTTTCATTCAAACATGTCTGAGTAACCCTTTATTATTAGTCTACAGATCTAAGGCTCAAAATGCTCTGTTCCACCTTGTGATGTCATGGTATTTTTTCAAGTTAACAGCTACCTTTCCCCTTTGGTTCAGTAGTGTGTATTGACAGTGGAGCACTTATTATCATATGACATCACAAGGTGGAACAAAGTGTTTTCCATTTGATATGCAAAATTTGTGTGTTAAACATGTATGAATGAAACAAAACACAGGAATCATTTTGACAAAGAAAAATCATTATAACATATATCAGAAAACAGTGTAATATGGGCGCTTTAAAAACATTATATAAGATATAGGCCAGGGTATAGTCCTCTATAGTCCTGAATTGCTAAATAATAATAATCATAATGATAATATTTGAGAAAACAACAAACTACAACTAGTCCGAGGTAAGAACTACTGAACATACAATCAGAACAGGACATTTTAAACATGTGGCATATCACTTTTCTGCTTGTCTCCATGAAGATCTTGCTTTGCTGGAATGCTCCACAGTATGCTGATAAACGTATCTTTCTCAGAGTAGTTCGTGGTTTCAGTTATATCACTACTGGGACAAGAAGGTGGCCTGAACTCTGCTAGAAAAGTTCCACAGAGCATCTTTAAATATTTAGAGACAGGACACTACAGTTGACCTGACACGAGTAGTTACCTAAGACACTGTTTCTTTACACATAGAAACCCAATATGTGACTGTGGAAGTGTTATATTAGTCACGTTGTATGGACTCCTTGTATACAGTGTACTGACCTTGGCTTACTGTCACTGATGAAGTAAATGAGGTAAAATGTTTAGGTCAGATATATGTGAAGTGCAGATGACACCCTCACAGAGACTGTAGTGTGTGTAATGTAAGCCTGTGGTGGAGCAGTCATTATCTTCTGTTTGTTTAAGGTACACGGCTAATAGGGGTCACCTCACTCATGTAACACTCAAGGGCAACTGGGCTTCAGCATGTTATCTTTATGATGATTGAATCACTGAACATACATTTAGGAATATTTAAGGTAGTGCTGTCATGCGATTAAAAAAATTGAGAGATTAATTAATTATGATCTGTAATTAATTAATCTAATTAATCTCATTTTAATCTCACCTAAAAATTGCTGAGAAAAGCCTTCAATTTGAGGTATTTTCATTTAAATTCATTATTACATTATTGTGGCAGATCAAAAGACTGATATAGATTTAAAAAAAGTGACTTTATAAAGTCATTTATTGTTTAACAAATCTCTCCAAATTGGCTGTTGAGCCCAAGTCTCCATGAATAAGAAACTGTTTGCTGTAAAGTAGCAAAGACGAGGAAATCTGAACATAATAACTTTTGTCTACTTAAAGACAATAAAAAGTCCAGTCTTTCCTTAACCATATTAAAAATATTATTGATAGAGAAATGCTTTATATATGAGATCACTGGTTTTAGTCCTTGTTTTGGTCCTGGTTTAGACCTGCTTTAGTCCTACTTTAGTCCTAGTTTAGTCCTGGAATGGATTAATCCTGGTTTTAGTCCTGGTGTTAGTCCTGGTGTTAGTTCTGGTTTAGACCTGGTTTAGTCCTGGTTTAGTCCTGGACTGAATTAGTCCTGGTTTTAGTCTTGGTGTTAGTTCTGGTTTAGAGGCGCACAGGAGGAAGCGCGGTTTACGCCGCGTACGCGAGAAAACACGATCCACACGCGGCTCACGGGAGCACGTCGGTGTCCGCGCAGTAACTACGGAAGGAAACGTGGTCCGCGCGTTCTCAGGTTAATGACGATGATGAAGGTGTGTGTTTGTGTTTGTGTGTGTTTGTGTTTGTGTGTGTTTGTGTGTGTTTGTGTTTGTGTGTGTTGTGTGTTTGTGTGTGTTTGTGTGCGTGTCCCTCATGTGGCAGGTCACTATAGGACAGTAGTGCAGACATCATGAGTCTATGCAGGTTGTTTTCACCAGTGACATTTAAGTTGTAGGCGATATTATATTTGTTATTTTCTTTTATATTTCACGTCGGGAGAATAATTTCCAAGACACGAATGCGTTTTTACCTGTGCACTGCTGCCTCTGTTCTACTGGCTCTTCGACCTCGTCCATTGTGCGACTGACGCCGTAAACGTCGCTCTTACTGCGCGTGTTTTGTGCGGGTTTCCGACAATGAGTGGAATTGCCGAAATTAAAAAATGTATAAATGTGTTTTTTGTTTGTGCGTGTGTGTGTGTTGTTGTCCCAACAACACATAAAAACAGGTTTTATAATAAAGCAACTCACATACAGAAACACTAAAGTTAGAGATTAAAAATGAGATTAACGCGATTAAAAAACATAACGCGCTAAATATGACTGTAATTAATTAATCGCAATTAACGCGATAATTTGACACCCCTAATTTAAGGTAGATAATCCCATCATGATTAATTGTACCATTAAAGGAGGAGTGTTTCAAATACATTTTTATTTTACTTTTTTATACTGTTCCCTCTGCAGCAGCTTACTCAAAATTGTATTGTGATTGATTAATGCATGTTTGAGTAATCCTGTAGTGTCCTGAATTCGAGCACTCCAGCAATATGTTTTCACCTACCTCCTATCTCTGGCTTAGGTACTAAAAATCGAACTCTAGATCATACATTTAATGTAACAATAATGTTATGTACCAATTTTTGAACAATATAAAATTGCATGAAAATCATGTCGCCATTATGAAGAAGCAGTTTTAAACAGAAAGTCAATAGATCAGTTTCTATTATATAGACCAGTATTGCTGTTTACATTGAACCATATTTAAAACCATAATCTGCCTATGTTTAATATAGCATCGTTTAAATTATTCCAAATCTGAATAATGTAGTGAGTGTTGCTCCATCTGGGTAAAAACAATACAACTTAAATTATATTATTATTATATAATAGAAGGCAAATGAATAGGATTGTCCCATTACAGCAAACAGAAACATCATGTGCTCAAAGAAACAGGTAGGTCATTTCTATCTTCATGGAAATGAACAAAAAGACCAATTGGGCCAGGTTTACAAGTCATATGTGGCCATGCATGTTTTCACGGTTGTTCTTTAGCCACATAATACTGTGGAACATTTCAGGAAAAGCAATAACATCTTCATGGAAACAAGCAGACAGCAAATCCTCCACCAGAAAAGTTGCATAGTACACCTTTAATTTACCAATGTATCAACAACAATAAGTAACCCACTATTTAAGCACACTGTAATTAACAACTCATAATGCCACTATTACAATGACAGTCAGTCGTGACCACAGGTGAATGAGGATCTGACTGGGTTTCTCTCTTGGGGAAATGTGAATATGAGACTAGATATGTTACTTTTTATTGTATTAAAACTAAAAATACATTTGAAGGAAGTGCTAAAAACACCCTCTTGAATGGCTTACAGCAGACATTATTTCCACAGAGAGGCAGCCGGAAAGCACACGGCTAAATGAGATCCATCATTGTCTATTTTACTCCTCTCTTTGCCTCTAATAGAGCACTGCTTACGTCAGTGCACTGTAATGTTAGGAATGAGCCTGGACTAGCATAGATGAAGCCTCTTTTTTTTCTTTTTTTTTAAGGTTTACAATGGGGAGGCTAATTAATACAATATTCTGTTATGCTAAAATTAAAACAACAAATATTACATTTTATTTTAAGGACAGTGATAGACTAGTTCAGATGCACAGACAAATACAAGAGTTAGATATTAATAACCCACCACGACACAGCAACCAAGGCATTTTTCCTCTCACACAATTAAATAAAAAACAAAATGTTAATTAATGTCTCCATCAACGAATCAAAACACATCCAGATACTCACACTTTGTGCTGTGCTCTCTGTTAAAAAAACATGAAAACAATAAACTTCAATGATTTCTTAAAGCATTAAGATATTTTCTCTGTGTTGTGTTCTATGTCAGAAATATGTGTTTGAGTCACAGAAAGGTATGCAATAAAAATGACTTACGAGGCAGGAATTACAGATGAGCTCTACCATAAAAGTGTGGAAATATCACTTATACCATAGTTCAAAGTTGGATTTTTAATCAGCTTTTTTAATAGCTTTTAACAACATATTCTCATTTTATGTGTCCAAAACAAACAAAAAAGACAAAACATATCTTAGTAAGAGGCTGACAAAGCCACTTGGATGGGTGGCGAAACATTTAAAACTTTTGTCCAGTTTTTTCTTTTGCAATGGAACCTACCAGGACTACTGGGGTATTACACAGAAATATACATACTCCATCTCTAATATCAATCCCAAACAAAAACTAAGTAATTTCCCTTGTGGATCAATAAAGTCTGTCTAAGTCTAAAGGTTAGGAGCTGTACATTGTAAAGCCAGTAAGAAGCAGAGTAAACCCACACTGGAGAATAAATGATGGTACAGAAGCCCATGCACTCAGCACATCCCTGAGCACTGAGCAACTATGGACCAGATCAGGTCTATTAACCCCTGACGCACCATTCATCTTCAGTAAAGTGGTGTGGGACAGGCTCTGGTCCATTCTGAGGAGCTATAGAGGCTGTGCTAATGAACATGGCCCCTGTGTGTGTGCTTTATGATGGGAGGAGGCAGTCTGTTATCAACCACGGCGGAAGAGAAAAGGAAGACGAGATGGGACTACATGATCTCACTGTTGGTCTCAATTTCAGTTTTGCCAGCGATAGAAAAAAAAAACATTAGAAAAAACTTAATATAAGTGGTACCACATCATAATAACTGCATCTTAATTAGCCTTAATGAAGGATCAATAACTGCATTAATAGTTACTAAACCTGAATCATTGTTGTTCATTGTGAATCAGGTTTTTGTTAATGCACTATTACAGGGTATCCCTAGGTTTGACAACCCCAAATTCAAGACCTTTTTAAGACTACTGAATGAAAAATGAAAATTAAGACCAACATCACACCTATTATGGGGCGAAAAACACCACATCCAATTCTAATAATGACCAACCAACTACAGTACTATATCTAGAATTTAAGAGCCACTGTGGATTAAATCTACACTTCCCCATGATCCATCCAATGTCTTCCTCCACTGTACTTTGTTCACTCATTGCCGCTGGCGCCAGAAAAATATTGTTTGCACATACTCCACATTCATTCACGTTACGTGATTTCATGTTGTTGTTTTTTTTCTCCCTCTGTTTAACATTGCATTGCAGCCCAGTTGAGTGTACAAAAAAATAGGCTAATGAAATTTAAGACCTTTGTGAAAAATATAAGACTTGGCCAACATAATTTAAGACTTTTAAAGGCCTTAATTTAGGAACATGAAATTTAAGAGCTTTTTAAGACTTTTAAGACCCCATGGCTACCCTGTAATAAGGCTCACTATTTCGTAATGTTCCTCATAAAAATAAATATGTATGTAGTAATGAAGTCACGAATTGTACTGACTTAAGAATAAAGGTACTTCAAAATAATATTACCCAAGTACAAATTACAAGTCTAAAAATACTCAAGAAAGTGTAAAAAAAATAATAAAATAAAAAATGTAATAGTCTGGATGTAATTTATACTAGTTCAAAATTGTGTGCTTATTTTCTGAAGTTGTTGCCCACAATGTTAAGAACTATCTATATAAACAGAATATACAAGAGAATGAAGAGGCCTGTGCGAGCTGTGGTGGGGCGTGGACACATCACAGTGGAGTTAATGTCAGTTTTCAGGGGGGCTTGATTGCCTTGTTTCTGAGCCACTGGAGCATTCTAATCACCGCTCTGTCTCAGGACATTAAGGCTGTCCTACCACTGCTGTCTATATGAAACTGTCAACTTAGAGGGCACAGACAAAATACTTATGTGTATGTTTTTAACCGTTATATATATATATATATTACATTATATTGCTGGTTCCAGAATGAATTTTCTATATAACTATTATACATTGTCATAAAAGGTTTACATTACGTGAAAATATAGTGCACATCTAGTAAATATAAGGGAAAAATTGTTAAGTGAATACAAAGTGAGAGTTTACCTTTTTCTTTAGTGCCTCAAGTGACTCAAACTCCAGTCTGGCCAGTTGGATCTGGATGGGTTTAGGAACATCTGGGATTAGGAACGTCAGGATGAACTTCAGAGCCAGGAGACTGTGCTGAAATCAGAGAGACAAATGTGAAATTTTGCATTTTAAAAAGCACAGCTGACTAAAAGAAATATCTATTTTCCAACAGTGACTGTTAAAATACACCTTTTGGTTTGGCTGGAGGATACACTGAACCACATCAAGCTTCAATCATTAACTGGTCAGCGCTCGCTCACTTTCTAATGATTCATTTCACGAGCCCTGGAGCAGCGTTCCAGCTTTTGTCATTCAAGTCAGCAACACTGCCCTCTCCGTAATTAACAACCAAGCAGAAAAAGTGCCTGATCTGAGCCACCTGTCATATTGATTGAATGGGAACAATAAACAGTGCAGCTCTTAGTTGATTGCTAATGCTATCACAAGCTAATTTGTATTTCTATGGATAGTCTATAGGGTGAAGGTGAGGGGGAAAGTATGCTAGCCTGGTTACGAATGAGTGCGTTTCAAGGACTGACAATAAATTGCGCTCTGTCAGGGGTAATGGGTGCAGACAACTAATAATGTGAACTTTAAGAGGGTTTTCATTGCTTTGGAGACGCTAGCTCATGTAAAAAGGTTTTGACGACTGAAGTAGTGAAGAATTTATGGTCACGATGCACAAAGGAGTTGAGGGACGGTTTTGGTAATGAAAAGGAAAGCAGTTCTTTGGTGGATATTTCATTAGCTGTGGTGGATGTAGGTCATGATAAAATGATCCTGAAGCAGTGAAAGGTGTTAGTTTCATCGGCATCTGAAAGTATCTTTGAACTTGTCGGAGGTCATCTTAGAATTCATGGGTTTTGCAAGAGACAGCTTAAATGTAATAAAATATTATGCAGAAAATATATTGCCACTAATCAACCTTTGCAGCAAGTTTGATATAGCACTCTTGAAAGCAAAGATCTGTAGCCACTGCCCTGGGGCAGAGTCACAGAAATGTGGCTGCCATTGCCATACTTTGTCACTATGCTGTGTGGTTAATTGGATGGGTGAACCAGTCACAGAGCAGCACTGACGTTTGTTCAGAATCCAAAGGCTAAGCTCCCAAATGGACCAAAACAAACATGGCAACGCCGACAGACGTACTTCAGCCTATTTTAGCGTCAGTACATTTACTTTGTTTGTTGTTGTCTATTTAGTTTGTGAAAAATATGCAGAGGTAAGCGTAAACATTTTGTGGATTTGTGGACAGGGACAAGGTCTGTGCTTTTTCTCAATTGAATTTAACAAAAGTTAGATTTTTTGGCTTGTTGTTGTTTGGCTGTTGTGACATTTTGGATTTTGGACCAATTGGATTCACTTTTGTTCCAGACTGAGTTTGTGTAGAACTCAATTCAGAGTGCTACACATCAATCAGTCAGGTGTGAGCCAGGATAAACTAGTCTTACATAGATCAGAAAATAGAGTAATATGTGGGCCTGTTAATACACATCAGTACAGATAAAACAGGATTGTGTCATCACAACTCAGCAAATTTTCTGTTAGCAAAATGTTAAATCAATAGACATTTTAAAATGCTAAAAGCATGGCTAAAGTGCAGTATTCTAACACTGACTAGTGTGACAAACATATTCACTAGTAGAGGCCCAACAGTTTCTCAGATTATTCCACAGCTCTTTTTTTTTTTTTTTTTTTTTTTATTGTTTTGGCTAATGCACCTCTATGGACATTTGGCACATCCTACCAGTGCAATTTTTGCAGTTTGATCCAGAGTTCTATTAGACTGTAGTAGTCTCACCTACTTCAGCGGATACACCAGCCTTCAATCTAACTGCTGTCCTTTCTGTCTGTATTAAATAACTGGTGAATCAGTTTGGGACCTCTGTGATGGTTAATACACTATTATCTTGCAAGGCCAAATATTTCACCTCACCAGTGGCCAGAGTTTTATTAATGACAAAGATAATCCCTGACCTGACCACTGTCCCCATCTGAACTGTATAATCCACACATCAACACTGACACGCCTAAATGTCCAAATGTCATCTCCATCGCTGTATTCTCTCCCACGCTCCGTTCCCATGGCACCCCTACCACTAATTGGAAAATTACCATTTCAATCCACTGTCAATTGAACAGATGAGGAACTACTAATTCAGCGGCTTTATGTGTGATCTGACACGAGCAGGATGTCATTAAATCCACCACAGTCACCATTACATGTGGCTGCTTCACAAAATGGGACTAAAAACATCTAGCAGTGGGTGATGGCTGCAATTAAAGCATTTTGTATTATAGACACTGAACAAGTCTCTCTCATGCAGAATAACTCTTCTCTGAAATATTCTTGTAATATTTAGAACAATTTATAACATTCAACATTCCCTGGACTATGATGCTAACTGTAGGCACTGCTGAGTCTGAGGCTTTATTATTAGGCTTTAACCTGTGCTTTATTCAAAAACAATCTGACCATAAAAACTGACTTAGCTTGAACTGTAACAGGTGATCTGACAGTTTTTCAGTTGGGCACCGTTTAATTAAAATCAAGCTCCTAAACAAGACCATGAACCCTCATATTGATCACATGCTCCTGAAAACGTATTGTTTAAATGCATTCTGTATTTTTCTTGAGTTTTCAGACCATCTTGAAACTTTTTTGGCAGAGTTTGCTAATGGATGCACTGTCACCATGGCACATGTATCTCTGGTGGAATGTTCAGATCAACCCCAGCATGAAGTCACTGCAAACTATCAATTTTACCACAGAATTCAGTTCTTTCCTTGTTGATACTGCAGAAGTCTGCCATGTTTTTCCTTTCTTTTTCACTCATGTGTTTGTTTTGACACAAAAAGACCACGTGTTTCTCTGATTCGTTAGTCCAAATGTTAATCACCACCACTGGAAATTGTAGACACAGGTTCCAGACTATGCACCTTTATTAAGTAGAGTAAAAGTGTCTGGTCTTGGATGGCCAGGCAAGCATTATAATAGTACCATAGCATGATTACATACGGGGGTTTTCATGGCCGACGCTGATATTGATAGTTTACAATCCAGAGAAAACTATGGCTGACAAGCTCTGATATTTTTGGGCTCATTACATATTTTTAGCCCTTTTTAGAGAGCTAAGAAGTAACATTTTTTGCAGTTGTCTCTTTGTACTAAAGAGTTAAAATAAAGCTTTATGTGTACTTTTTAGGCTGCAAGTCAGTCAGAACAAAATATTGGCCTGAGCTGGAGATTTAAAGTCAATATCTGATATGCTAAAAGTGCAAATACCAGCCTATCTTTAATCATGATTGTTTTGTTTGTTTGTTTTTATTTCCCAACACTATACACACTCAACCACACAACATTATTGGCAAGAATAAAGTCAAGTAAAGTGAATAAAATAAACCTTTCCCAGCAAAATAGTTGGAGAGGTAGAGCGCAGTCAAGAGCGCATAGTTCAAAACTAGAGAACACAAGTTAAGTTAATTTTCCAATTGACCGTCATATCCACTCAACTACTAAACTAACTCCGCTAAGACTCCACAACTCTAATCTACTTCTATGTCTGAAGAAGGTGTTTCGTACGGCAGTGGGTAACAGATAATCTCCTAATCTAGACAGTTTAATGGGATTACATGGGGTCTGCTGAGAATAGACTAAAACGAGCACACTGTAGTAACCGTAGTAACAAGATCTTTGATAAATAAATAAATAAATAAATAAATCACTCAAAAGAACTCAAGTTGTCAGTTAATTAAACCTAGTCAGGATTAAAGCTTTATTCACCAAAGTGGCTGGAAAATAATTGGTACCTGTAATGACAATCTTGGCCTGTACCTTCTCCTTTAATGACTGAATAAATTAAACATGTTTTATGAGAGGGCTTTCATGTGAACGATGCATATGTGACCGCTTTTAAACTAGGTCAGGAAGTGAAGTTGTTAAACATAATGAGTAACACACCACTACAAAATAGCCAATGTGACGTACCATCATAATATAGCTTTAATAAAATCTTGTCCTATATTAATTAAGACAAATTGACTCTTATGAGCTTTAAGCCATGTTATGTTGTTATCTCATCAAAAACAAACCTGGAGTTGTGTTTTGCTTGATTCTCACATATTTGAGCAACTCTTTATTAGTAGTTTGTCTACATCTCCAAAGATCTAAACGATTTGTCCCACCTTGTGATGTCATGACGTGGTAGTAGAGATCAAAAATAGTGAGCCCTTTAAATTGTAATGTATTCTGTTGGTGTTTAAAGATGCAGAGTGTAACTTCACCAGCTAGTGAGATGCCATTGCCTTCCTTGAAATGTTCCAAAGTATGGTATTAGGCCTGGTTACTGGTCAGGTCTGTGGAGAGGAGACTGTGCTCACAGCAGAATGCATGTCTCCAAGCTATTTTTAAGCAATAAAACACCACCAGTAATTAAATAACTGCTGAATATGCTTAATGCCATACTGTGAAACACTCCAGAAAAATCACAAGAAATCACATCTCCATGGAAACAGGCAGCTGAGTTACACAGTGTACTGTTTTTACCATAGCCTTTTTGAAGACCTGCCACTCATTCCCTGAAAAGAATCTCAAGAAAGCTAACGTTGCAATATAACAGCCACTTTGAATTTTCATATAGATAAGCAAGAAATGTCACCTTTCTATACCTTACACAATTATGACCATATGAAAATTACTCATAGATAAGAGACAAGCAAAGTGCAAAACAATTAAAAGACTGAGGACAAAGGCTTTAAAAATATGCATTCCTTAAACATAACCTACAATATAAAATACATTTACACTTTACATTTGCACTTTTGTGATACCAGCAGAGATGAGAAACCAAATTAATTACACCTAGCTCCCATATGACATGACCCAGGCAGTGTAAAATTAAACTGTGTATTGTTCACTTCCTCCTCCTCTCCCTTGATTCCAGGCTCTTTGATGGCAGAGAGAGGAGAGCGTCTCGTCTGTCTTCACATGAGTGGATTAGACAGACAAACCAGGCCCTGACACTGGCTCTCAGTCTGCCTGCTGTTGCCTGGCTACTGCTCGCTCATGTGTGGAAGCCATATACTGAAATTACACAGGTATCATCGAACTACTGCTGCTGCAAAACGGCCACACAAGTCTGCAGCTAAACACTTTTGGGAGAACAGCTTTGGAGAATGTATTTTTAAACTATGATTCAGTTCAAAGTGCACATTTTGAACATGTTAATAGCAAAATAATTAGTTAAAAACACATTGAAAATCACAGATTATTAAAGTGAGTGGGTTGCCTCTCAGCCATAGACTGTAAACAGAAGTGGACTAAGGGAGTGAGACGTCACTCATAGCGTTTGGCTCCAGTCAGATGAAGCTCACGATGCTAGCAGTTACAGGGGCAAATTTGAAGCCAGGCTCCATATTAGGAATAGGAATTTATTAATGGACAAATAAGCAAATAAAAACAACAGGATCATGTACAGTGAGTTAATATGAACATTTTAAGACCAAAATGATGAAGATCACTATCACAGTTACAGAGAGAAGGGTTACAATTTTTCAATATAAAGTCAGTGGTAGCCAGGGTCAGAAGGAGCTGGAAGCACTCCCATGCTCACTTCCTATTTGGAATGCGGCTGCTAGCGCATTAGATGTCCATTTATGTATAAAGTCTATGGTTGTCTTCTGTAGTTATGAAGAACATTGCTAAAGGTCATTCATATTTCAACTGAGTAAGTTGATTCAGCCATTGTTGCTGCCTCTCTCCACCTCAGAAAATAGTCCAGATAAGGGCGAATGACTGATTTTCAACCTTTCACGGCTGCACCATTCCTCAAATAAACATTGTCAAACAAAACCTACTTATAAGAACTACATGTTCAAATTACTCCTAATGTGCTTTTCCTGCCAGTGATTCTTAAATGAGCAGGATCCACAAGCTGTTCATATGAAAATATGTGACCTAACTTTTGCTTTTATTTAAAAGTTGTAATATCACAAGTACAATACTGCTATCAAATCAAATACTGCACCAATGTTGATAAAAAAAAAAATAATAAATTATGGATCAGATATCCAGAATATTGGTTTAGTCAATATCTCATTTTGGTCTATAAACCTCCTAATATTGTACTTATATTTTTTTCCATTACTGTAGTTACTTTAAATGAGTTACAAAACACATTTAGCTTTTTTTTTTTTTTTTTTTTTTAACCATACTCTGTGGTTGAAGGAAATAAATAATATTTTCTTTGCTCTACTGTAGTATTGGTTGATATCACATATCAGCACATACTTAAAGCTAAAAAATCTGTATTGGAACAAAAAAAGATGGATCAGTGCATCCCTAATTAGTGCATCTCTAACACTGTAAAATTGTAACTTTTGGAATACTGTATATGCCACTTGCTTGTCTCCATGGATACTGCTTTACCCCGAATGTTACGCTAAATGTCATTAAACAAACGTGATGGCATGAGCAGGTCAGATCTGTGGAGAGGCGATCAAACTCACAGGAAAAATGGATTTTCAGAATATGCAATTAAATAAATACACAATAGATATAAAGTATAATGTGGGACATTTCAGGCAATACAATAACATCTCCATGGAGACTAGCAGGTGGCCGACTCCCCCACCAAAAAAGTTACATAGTGGACCTTTAAGCAAATTATATGAAAGTGCAGTTTACCAGCCAAACCACTCCTAATAGCAACATTTCCTTCAAAGCGAGCCTATAACTGATCCATAATATGTGTATGTGAGAGTCTGTGCACCTACATACAGATTACAATAAATTAAAATCTGGCCTGACATGTGTCCCACCTCATAGTGCCTTTGTAGTGTGCGTTGGAGGCAGTCCCCGGTGGAGGTAAGCACATTAAAAATGCATGCTGTTGCGAACCTGTTAACAGCTTATATTAAGTGCCTGTGTGATGGTAGCATGCAGCACCACTGTGTCAATAAGGCCCATTTGTTTTGTACTCTCTCTTCCCATTCAGTGCACTTATCATGGTCCAACCTGCGCCGCTCATCACTCGTGTTGTCCCATCTCTGTAATAGGCTCTGGCTCTATTCTGGGAAATGTACTGGAAGAACATGGAGGACGTGTTTAGATGTACAATAGGCACAGATAGAGGTTCAACAAACAGCGTCATATAGCTATTTTCAATATTCAGTGCTATACAGTATAAGGATGTAAGCTTTATGTTAGTAGATAAGCAATAACCATGCAATACATCTGAAATAATAACTCTGTAAGCCACCATACCTTGTTCCTTTACTTCTGACTAGGCTTGTCACGATCATTACAATTTTGACTATAGTTCAATATATGAATATTATATTATTATATTTGGGGGCTCAGTATTTATCATGGGTACTTTTACTTTGTAATAATCAGGAGATTTTAAGAATGTTTTATGTAATATGATGAGATTTGAGCTGTAGGGGGTAGAATAAATAACTGCTATGGCTAATTATTGGTCCATTCTGCAATTTATTTGTTGCAGCTCAGGCTTTTTCATGACACTATCTCCTTAAAAATTGGTTGACTGGGATTATCCTGCTTTGTGTCAGTGGCACAAAGTAGTTTTAATATTATCATTTATTGCTGTATATCTTTGTAGCAACATATTGTACTTCAAAATTTGGCCTACAGGCCTACTTCTGACACATGCCATTGGCTGTGGTTGCATGTGAAAATCTGATTATTATCACATTTCTGGCATTACAAGACTGTTAAAATTACTTCTAAATAGAAAAATGAACAGATTTTCTCTGATCTTGGTCCCTGTGATTACTCACATCAGTTTTTGCATACATAATTAAATCATTTTAAAGGTCCAGAAATGCAATAATAATCAGATTTTGGTGTGCCATTGTCAGCCAGTCAGAAGCTACAACCTTCACCAGACAACCAATCACCTCTCAGGCCATTACTCTTTCTCCCTTACATTAACAGACTTACTCAAACTTCTTGCTTATTTACAAACCTTAACTATAACTCAACAAACCTTCCTTGCAGTTTTATGAAACTTGCAAGTGAGGTCAAAATGTCAAGTGTTCAGAGCATTATATCCTTGGATCATAATGCCGATGTTTTGCCATCCTCTTCAGCATTTAAATATAATATAATAGCAATGACATGGGAATTTACAGATGAATTAATACTACATCCTAAATGTGAATCAGTATTCCTGGTCCTGTAGTGTAAAACATTTTAAAAAAGCATGTTCTAGCCTTGGCTCTACCTGTCCTCCAGTTGGTGACCCAGAGCAGAGAATAAAATGCCTTGTTGACTGATGCGGCAGCGCACACTACAGCATACACAATGAACTGCTGACAACACACACCTCCAGGGCTGAGACCAAATTAATAGTGGTGGAGCAGCCTGGCACCTCCTCTCTGCATTCAGGTGAGAGGAGAGGAGCATAAGTCAAACTGAAATCATCCACCTTTGGGCCAGAGGGACTTCAACGGCTAAAAAGTCATGTCCACTGCAACTCAGGGCAAGAGACATTTCCAAAGAGGCCGAAATGGATGAGAGAGGGCGTGCTACCTCTTTTTGTTAGAATTTATCAACACAAAAATAAAAAGCATAAGAAAATTCACTAGGGGTAAGTGCAATAGTTTTAGTAGAGCCTACAAGCTTATGCTGTTTTAGTTTGTACACACCTCATTTTCTGTACAAACCATAGTGAACATGAAATCACTTAAACTCAGCTAAACCATCCACCCAAAAATGCAATGGTGAAGAGTATCTACAAGTGGACTTGAACTAAGTGTGAGTGACATTGACAAAAAGGAATATATTTTTTTCATTAGCCTGATAACAATTAGGTTACGATATGCTAGGGATGCATCGATTTGATACTCGTATTGGATACTGGCGCCGGTCCTGATGAATTTGCTGGTTCAGATACTGGCTTCCAAATATTGATTCAGCTGATATCCTGGTTGGACATATAAATTGATGCAATACGATTATTTACTGGAGGTAGTTTGCCCAGAAAGCGTCATAATGTTTTTACTTTTATTTATACAAAACTTGTCTGTAGTTACTTGTGGGATGAATAACAGCTACATGATACATTTGGATCCGTTTTTTCTTATATAAACAAATGAAAACGCAGGATTGGTGCATCCCTACAATGTGCCTGCCTTGTAAAAATCTTGTTTGACGTTTATGTAAAAAATTGAATGGACTACAAAATTAAAAAGACAGAAATAGCAGTTTCTGAAATATACTGCTAAATATACAAATCTGATCAAATCTTTAAGAGGCTATATTATTAAAACATTTCAGCCATGGTATAATGTCTGCCGATCATCACTAGCTTACTGAGTTATACTTTTAATTAAACGTGTCCGCGTTTTTACTTTGTGCTCATACAAAAATGTTCAATATAGCATCAGATATTTATTTATGCAGTTTTGAAGATATCAATAGGCTTATCATATGTCTTCTTTAATATGATTTTATGTTTTAATAGCATTATGCATAAACTAAAGCAGCCCAAAGTCCCACCACAGCAAATGACAGCAGGCATACTAATAGAGATGTGGTTTGAAGCGGGGCCCTGTCACTTGAACTATTTATAATAACTCCTTTAATTAGACTTAGAGGATGGAAAAAGCCATAGGGACACACAGCAGAGGACATCCTTTTGGGAGCGATCCAAGTTCAGTCAATGTCATGGCAATTAGCCATTTATTTATGTAACTACAGATGAGAAAAATGACACAGGCGATCTTTAGCTGTGGGGAAACATGTAAATGTATAGAAAATTATCCTATAAGAGCTGTGGTCTGGTTGAGTGGATTTAAAATTAAATCTGCCATGTACAAGGGGAGGACATGTCAGAGACTCTGTAGGGCCTGGGTTATCATTTAGGACTAATTAAATTCAAGGATACACACATGCTGTATCGGAGAGCCAATCTGTAAAGTGACACCCACAGATGACTTAGGCCATTATGTTTTCAGATACTAGAGATTTGTGTAGATGGATGGTGGCACATAATAAAGATGACAACGCTGCTAATTATAATGGAGATTTTATCATAATATTACAATGAAAAATATGTATTAAAATAATCTTTAAAAGATGCTGTATCTATTTTTTACTTTCTTTCTTTACTTTTTTTTTTAAACCAATTCAACAAATCCAAAGGTTGGTGTTAGGTTAGCCATTTCTTAAAAGTGTAAAAAAAGTGTGAATGATGATGGTTGAGGCCAATGACACATAACAGGTGTCACATTTTTGTCACTTTGGCCCAGAGTAGGGACACAAGGATCCAGCTTTCTCAGTTCCGATACTGATTCCAATATTATAGCTTTAAGTATCTGCTGATACCCAATGAACCGATACTAGAGCAAAGACTAAAAACAGCATTTATTTCCTTTACACAAATTAGGATAAGACAGAACTGATCCAAATGTGTTATGTAGCTGTTATTTGTTCCCAGTAACTGCTGAACAGCTTTGTATGAATGAAAAAAGATGAGACATTCTGAGTCGACTACAAACAGTAAATTGTCTTATTATATCAGTTTATATGTCCAGTCGGGATATCAGCTGAACTGATGAATGCAAAAAGATATCCAATGTAGCAAACGTTGATGCCAATATCTGATACAAGTATTGGATTGCTGCAGGTGAAAATCACTTACCACTACTTAATCTGAGGATGGTGGTGAAAAGCAGGATTTCTCTAGTGTAGACAAACATATTCAAGCAGCACTCTCAATATTAAACACCAAGACTTAAAATACCTCACTGTGCCACTAAGGACCACAGCAGACTCACTAAAAAGAGTTTTAATTACACACATCTACTTTTAATTCTGACAAAGACTAATTGAGAAGGATGTCAAGCCATTCTCGCTACAGTGGAGTTTATCATTGAGCCTGGCATAGACCACACTTTCAATCAAACATACAGGCAATCAATATGACCCAGTTTGTAGCTTGGCATCTACAACTGGCTCATTTGCCCCACAACAAGGTGCTAAACTAGGCTCTGTAGTGCATTTGAAGACAAGACATTTCACAATTTTCCCTACGGAGCTTGTTAATCCAAATATATCCTCTATCCTCTATGATATGCCCTAGTAAAACCTTGTTGCAGCGTGATTTCTATTCATATGCATGTGGTTTGATGCTAATGCTAATAAAGGGTGCATTGAAGGAGAGGAAATATGGGAAGCTACAGGCGAAGATAAGATGCACAGAAAAATCAACAATGACACAGTGGAAAAGCTCATTCAAACATGTACACAATCTGCCAGTTTCTATCAGTATTCTGAGCGTATCCTCCTCTCAGCCACTCACAGTGTGCAGGGCTGCTTTGGGCTGTGGCTCCATCTAGTGGCCAGCAATATATATCAACAGTATTCTACCGACAGAGGTGTGTGTGATTTAGAGATACTCAGCAAGTCAAACTTAATTTTTCTGCACACCACTTTCTGGCACTCTCAAGGCAACTGCTCCTCAGGATTCAACTTTAAACAATATGCTAATTACAGAAGCAATCATAACATTGGACCAATTTCTGCAAGAGGAGAAAAAAATATTATGTTTTGTTGTTTATATGGTTGGTGGTAGGGCAGTAATCAGCCAAAGAAATTCTTGGTCCTACCGATCTATTAGTCAACTAAAAAAGAACGTTTGACAAAAGCTTTCTAAACTAATACGCATCTATGTATCTGACCTACACTACACTCGCAACACGATACCTGCACGGCGGTTCAAGCAAAAACAACTATTTATGCAGAAAAAGTGCTAGGAAACAATGTATTTCTACAAAGACATTAAACTTCGATAACACTTAATTTATCCCCAAACTTAAAAGACACACAGAGCATAAAACATCACATAAAAAGTATGAGTTTATTCCGTCTTTTTACATATAACAACCCCACTGACCGATCATGTAAATGACTACAGGATTACAACCCTAGTTCATTATTTTATTGGGATTTCATAGTTTATTGCACTTGTTCTCTTAAAGTCTGTCTCTGTTTGTCTGGAATGTTTCACAGCATGGCATTAAACTGCTCTATCTCCATGGTGACAAGCTGATAACACAGTAGGGCCAAGTTACAGGTGAAGTGTATGGAGAGGTGACCCCACTCGCAGTAAGAAAGCATGTTTTTAAGGTATATTTTCCAGGTAAACATGTTATCTAGGAACTACTGCTAGGCCTCAACATCACATTCCATGCTGGCTGTTGATTACTCAAAAAGCAGAAAGGTAGTATCTGGGGCAGCTTGTCCTTGCTTTCAGAAAACTGGTTGGAGTTCTCCTAAGAGACAAACCGAGCTCTGTTCAAAATCAGTCATACAAAATCAATTAGAGTGGGCCTGGTGTGCAGCACAGAGGTCAGCAGAGGAACAAGGAGCCAGTGTCCCTCATGTTCTTTTCTCTCATTCACAGCACTTCTGACGTCTGCTCAGCACTTGTTAGGTGTCGTTAGTGTTAAGGTTAATTAACCAGAGACTCCTGCCTATATCCATGATTTTTAGGTTTATTTTTGTCCTCTACTTTTAAAATTGAAATAATCATATTTTTGTATTTTCTATGTTTTTTTGTTTTTTTTAATTACAACTATTGGTTTGAAGATATGGTAATTTACAATATAAAATAATTTCAAGTGCTGCAGAATGAGCAGACTTACAGTATGTTTTAAATATAATTGTAATAATTCTGCACTTTTGTGGTTAATATTATAGCAGTAATGTAGATAACATCTAATGGTGAGAATACAAGTGCGGGTCAGCCAATCTAACCACACATGGTAGCTCTAACAATTGGAGAACAATCAGAATAATTTTTAGGCTTATTAAAATACTGAGATTTAAATTGCTGTCATCATTACATAAACTAATTCAAAGGTTTGCACTTGCACTTCGATGCATTAGAAAGATAAGGCATTAACGTTATAATGTATTTGGTAGTTTATTGTATATATATTCTTCAGATTTATTTCTTACCTCAATGGCCACTGTCCACAGAATGAGCTGCATCTCGGATTCAGGGAAGTAGGCTTTGACTTGTGGAGACATGCCGATCAGAGCACAGTTGGTCACTACGGCAATCACACTCATAGCTTCAAAGGCCAGCTGCAACAGAGCCGCGCACAGAGACAAAGTCAATAACCGCTTTCCTGAAATAGAAACGTATCAAGCCATGCTAACAAAAGCCTGTTCATATCGGCTGGGTACATAGCAATATTACACCCAAGGGTGGTCTTCCGAGCTATGCATAGATGTCAGGATAAGATTTGTCTCCCTAAGTCAATAGTGGCCTGTAAATATGCAGTGAAATATGAAATGTATGAATACCTTTATTTAGGTTAAAACTACAATAGGTCTATTGTTGTATCATTGTAGGTCTATACTGTCTAATGTGTACTTAAACTTAAAATGAAGACAAAATTCATAACTAAATTTTAAATATTAACAAGCAATTGTAGGAGGAAACTACTGGGTGCCCTTAAAAGAGACGATACAGTACCAAAAAAGTTTAGGTAGTACTAGTACAAAAAGCTGAAAACTGGTACCTTTTTCTTCAAATAAATAGCATACAATGAATTTCCTATCTGTTAATGCAGTTCTACATAATTAATAATACCAAAATAAGTACCAAAAAGTACAGTTCAAATACCAAAAAAATTTTCTGGTGCCTACAAAGGAGAAAAAGGTACCAACCAAAATATTGACCGTATCAGAAATTGATTAATTAAACATATATTATCCATAGCATTATTCCTAAACCAGTTTATCTTGAGTAAAGTGATAACTAAATAATGCAGTTCTTTACTATCCATTGTTCAGGCCTAGTACTGGTACTCACCTGCCAGACTCCTATGTTAGAAGCTGGGTCAGAGAAAGGCCTCTTGAACACACGGCACATTTTGAAGGCGTCAGAGTAAACCTCAGTGATATTGTTCAACACGACCAGGACAGCAGCCAGAGGATACACACACGAAAACAGGCTGACGTATCCGAAGAGCAAGAACAACTCCAGGTAGTCATCAAAAGTGCCCTATAGAGAAGTGAGCTATATGTTAGTCTCTCTTTTCTAGTTAAAGGTGCACTATGTAACTTTTTCTGAAGGACGGTCTACCACCTGCTTGAGTTTATTTAACATTCCAGGCAAAACAAGAATATCTTATGTTACAATATGACATTAAACTTATTTATCTTGAATTTTATCAATTGCATGTGTCCTTTTTGCCATGGAGATTGAAAAATTTATCCACAGAGGCAAACAGGTGGATTCTCTATTAGACCAGATAGATAGTGCACATTCAAATTCAGCTTAATCATTAGAAGAGATTATAAAGGTGTTATCCAAAAGTGAACAAACTTGATTGATGTGATTAAAAGACCTTGTGTATTTAGCTTGTCCATTTCAGAGTGGCACATCTCACAGACCATGCATAAGTGATGGGTTAAAATAAATTCAAACAGCAAACTGCTGACAATAGCTTAGGGCCCCAGATGGTCCCCAGATAAGATTATAATCATTTTTATTATATATTAATATTATACTAGTGTTAAATATACAGAGAAATCAAATGGCAAACTGGGCTAGGTTATGATTGTCATTCCCTGGCTCCTTCCCTGGTTCAATCCAAGCTTTCTTGAGGTGGTACCTGCTCTGTCCTATCCTTCAGCTCACCAGATACGTGCTCATGTCAGCCTCCAGTCGGACTTGTTCCTCTAAGGGCATTGCTTTGTCCTCTAGTGTGGTTTTCTTCTTGACTTTTCGGATCATCTTCTTATTGCGTCTCCTCTGCAGCCAATATGGCAGGAAGGCCTCCATGAATTGATTTAGGATCTGACTGGTGATCAGCAGTGTGGCCAAACTCTGAGAGACAAAAGTGCGTAGAGAATGAGAATTTGCATGGATATAATAGGCTTATAAAACATAAGTAGTCAAACAAAAGATATTAGACATACCTGTCTGAGCAGCGCCATGTCCTGCATTACAAAAGCAATGTAGAAGAGGGAGGCAAAGCAGTTGAAGAAGTTGAACTACACAGAGAAAAGGCAGAAGTAAAAATTTGTTTTACAAGAAAATAAAAACAAGGCATAGTTATACGGGGATATGTGACTTACAACTAAAACTTTAAGGACCAGGTGATTTTGATATGAAGATTCCAGCCTGTGATTTTCTGTTAGGAGATAAAACATGTCAATAAATAAAAACTGGTTAAAGATGACAGAGCATAAGAGAGCATATGTTGGAGATCTTGTTAGTTCTAGAAATACAAAGACCTCTGACCAAAGACATTTGTGCATTTAAATTAAAAAACTATATTAGAATAAAAGCCAAGAGCCACTGTTTCTACAAGTGAACAATTGCCATGTGTTTGGTAATTGTGTGTTGGGTAGTGTGTGTTGGGTAGTGCCTGTTCAAGCAGGTTACACTGCTAAACTAATATTAATAGGAGACAAGTCATGTCAGCACAGATTAGGGTAGAGTAGAGAGCAAATATTTGTATTTTTGTAGTATGTGGTATGTACTGAGTCGGTTTGTATCTTTCACTGCAATTTGGACATCTTAAATAAAGTTATTTTAATCAATTAAACATTGAAGAAAGCTGCAAATATTTGAAAGGAGTTTCTTACACATTTAGGATACCCTAAGCAAAGGAACACTTCACTAATTAAATTCAAACCTGTCATTGTCCAAAGACACTTCCAAATAGCACAAGATTTGAATCAATAATACTTTAAATGAGTAACTAAAAGAGCTCACCCCACTCAGTTAGAAACTCTGCAGCATATCTGTAGATGAGGTTCATGATCTCGATGACCACTGCATAGATAATACTGGGGATGAAGAGCAGGATCCCAGTCCAGAACGAGGGGTTCTCATCATGGAGAGACAGAGCCCATCCCTCCATTTGGAAGTATATCATCATGACATACAGAGACAGGTAAAGGCACAGGAGCACAAAGGGCACAGACACACAGTAGACTCTGAGCTGTCTCTTTGCATTGGGGTACAGAGGCTCCTTGCGTCCTGTGACTGGATTGAACCCAAGGGCCCCATGAAAACCAGGGCGTGGCTCTTCAAACGCCTTTTTTCTGCTCAGTGTCCCCCAACGATAGGCAAGAGAAGCACTGAAACGCTTCCATAACTAAAAGAGAAACATAATGATGTTGATCTTATTAACATTATTTAAATTGTACTGTTGTTTTCTACTATTCAAGGTATACCATTACTACTAACGTAATATCTTTTCTTGTGGGAAATTATTAGGAAATTATTGTCACTGCTTTGTCTGGAATGTTCCACAGTATGGCATCAACGTTCATTCAGTTAATGTGCTTTTACTGAAAACAGGCAACCTTACTGTGATTGGCGTCACCTCTCCAGTCTCCAGAGATCTGCATTATATTTTGCCCTGGTGGCATTAGAGAAGTATAATGCCATACTGTGGAACATTCAAGGAAAAGCGATAACAAAGTGGAGACAAGCAGCTGGCAAACCCACCACCAGAAAAGTTGCACAGTGCACCTAAGCATCATTAAACACAGTAATCCCATACCTCAAGTATAACAGTGCACCAAATCACGTTGAAGACTGCAAAGACCACGTATTTGTTATAGTCCTCGAAGTCGAACAGATAATAAGGAATGCCAATTAAAGCCATAGGAATCAGGGCGAAAGTGAAGTACTCCAGGAACCCAAAGTACAGCGCCTGACCCTCTCCAAAGTAGTGTCTGATATCATCTGTGGAACAACAGGAAAAGATGGGTCAGGGACCAGACAGAACAGCAGTGTAGTTAACTACATTAAACACACACAAACATACATATAATAGCATTAAAGGCACAGGGGTCAAGGTTAAACAGACAATAATTACTTTTTATAGCTCTTTAATTTTCACATAATTATACAAAAATGTCAATTCATAAGATGTCTAAAATGTATGTATTTTTACTTCTAAACAAGAAAGCAAAGTAATAGATATTGTGCATGGAATATGGGTCTACTGTTCCCCTACATTAAATGTAATTAAATATTAAAATATAATAATAAAACCTATCTCATGTGGAGTCTGTTTTGGACACATTTTGCCAAGAAAATAAACATCAGAGTTGTAAATGTAAAAGATACACTATTGTGTTTTCCAAACCAGTGTGTTCTTACCTAGAGGTTGGAGAGACAACTTGACCTTTTTGAACCACGAAAATGAGAGTCTCTTCAGTTCTTCCTTCTCATGGAGAGGAAACATCTGAACCATGATTCCTTTAGACAGTAATCTGCGAACTAACAAAGCGCAATTTTAAATAAATGTATCATGTTAATTAATGTATTACCATATTAAAGGGCCCATAATATGCTACTTTCTGATCTGTTACAATGTTGTTTCCTCATGAAAAACACACCAAGAGTTTAGTTTAATTCACATATGTTTAACACACAAACCCTGTACATTTATTCTGAGACTTTCTCTTAAAACAAAAACACTCTGTTCCACTTTGTAATTTCATCTGGTAAAACAGCTTCAGCTACACCTTCAGTAGAATAATTTGAATGATTTCAGCCCCTCTAATTGTCAGCCTCTATTGAACAAAAGGTCTCTGTCTATATTTTAATGGTAGTTTTCAAGTTAACAAACTAAGAATGTAGGGTTACTCAAACATGCATAAATGAAACAACACAACTAGAGGACAGTAGTACTAGCAGTTAACATCAATTATAAGTTTTAGTTTCCTTATTTTTCCTACTATTAATAATATACCAATTGTAGGAGGACATAGCTGGAATGTTCCCTATTGTACACAATACAAAGTCTATAGAAACAGTTTCCATTGTCTTGTGCTAAGTGACTTAATACGACTACATGATGGCTGTATCATTTCATCTGCCATTTCTTGAGAGCATCATTTGTCCCATGCGCTTACATTCGGCTTTAACACGATTTGTCAAACACAAGCGCTGAATAGAGGCCCCCTATCTGCTCCGCGACTTCATTGCCTCTTCCTTATCTCACTTTGGGAATATTTCAGCACATTTGCATATTTATTATTCTATACCACAGCCAGTGAGAGAGAAAGAGAGAGAGAGAAACAAAGAAGCTGGGGGTGGTGCTGACAGAGAGGTGACGGGAGGACAAGTGTAGGCAGAGAATTAATGTGTTTTTTTCATTAAGTTTTGCTTCTTTTAACAACTATTAGGACTCGGAGGGGAAAAGTGCAGATGTTAGCAAACACAAGATTTTCATTGGGATATAGGGGAGTTTTTTTCTTAGCAGTAATGACAAAAAACAGAATTTATTGTGGATTTTTAGAGTAATAGTGTCATTATTTATGATGCATACATTATTGTACGTTGTCTACTACTATCAGTAATCAATTATAAAAAAATCATGTAAAAAAATAATTCAGTGATATATCATGATGCTTCACTACACGATTCTCGTATCAATTCAAAATGCATCTGAATCAAGTTTTTATGCCATATTTTTCATTTTAAAAAATCATAATTATGGAAATGCTCACCCCTACTAAACAGTACTACTAACAACAGATGACAAATACAAAGTAAGAACTGTTTAAATGCCTAATAGTACACCATTTTTGACAGGCTTCATTTAGCCAGATGTGATGGAGTGAAGTGCTTTGCTCAGGGACCCAATAAGAATACTGTAAAACTGACAAATTTTTCTTGCAATAATGAACCAAACACACATAATGGCAAAACCTGTGGGAGATAATATGTATGAATTTATCAAATTAGAACTAGGGAGAATGCTATTACAGCATGAAATTGATTTTAGTAATTTACAAATGCCCTAATAATTTGCCATCAGGGTGACATTCTGAAGAACAATAGCTCCTAAAAATCCATTATTGTTTTAATCATACGTATATTAATTATGTAGAGCTGTAACTCCCCCTGAACATTATTAGTGTGCAGCAAATAAGTCTACTCTAAATGGTCTGCGTGAAGCTGTACTCACTAATTGATTTTCCAGGATAGAGCTTGGCCTGTGTGTATCCTGGTATATGAGTCTCATCTTTGGCTCGTAGAGTATCCAGCTCATGTTTAATTATGTACTGACATTCGGCCATGCTCAGGAAGCCATCTCCATCACCTGCAAACAAAAACAGCCATTATATTCAAGAGAAAATAGAGCACAATGTGGTAAAAGAAAAAAATATAAAGATATTTAATGCATTATTTTGGGAAGGCTAACAGAATTGTGGATTCACTTGTAAAATGTCTTGAAAAGCCTTTGGTGCTATCATTACTGTGATTGTTCAAGAATTAAGATATAAAAATGCTTAATAACAGTTGTCAGCACTGACCAAACCGGCCAAAGGATGATTGCTTATATAGTTCAATAGCTTTTTAGCTGTTACTGCAACAACATACTGCATTTAAGCAGACATACGTTTTATTCAGTATATATGACTTTTGATAATATGATACATGCTGCTGTAAAAGAATAATGGTTTATGTATTCCCTTTCATGCAGCAATATGAAAACATTTTGGTTATTACTACATCAAATACAGAATATTTCAATAACTTGAGCCATACTGTAAGAGCAATAGACAGAGGACAATCCCCACCTTGAAAGTCTTTAAAGTTTTGTTTATTTGCACAGGTGAAGCTCCTCATAGAGCCATCACTGAACTCTTTGAAAAGACCCACATCTTCAGCTCCAGACAACAGTCTCTGTAACGACGCCCCGATTAGGAATAAGTTTGGATTTTGTTTCTCTTGAACCCCTACCCCTGGTCCAAGCTGTTCGACCAGCAACTCAGCGCCTATGAAAAAACAGACTATATTAACTATTCAATATCAAAATCAGTTATTACAAAAAATTTTAATTTCAAACCTCCATTTTGCTGTTTATCTCGTATCCTCTGGAGCAGCCAAGAGACGGCTTCTTCTTTGGTGTCTGAGACCAGCTCAAGCACCACCAGAGGGGTGAAACTTTCAGATGACTGCATTGCACCCCAAGCCAGTCCTCCTTTACAGGAAAGTATACAAAACATTACTTTGCTCTCCCTTCATTCAGCCAGCCATTTAAGTGGCAAAACGTGTTTCCTGATGACTTATATTCATACCTTGGCAAGAATTTATTAAGAAGAAAAATGTTGTTATGTATTTGTCATATTAATTAAATGCACAATAGTATGTAAACTTATATAACGGCAACCTTCAAGCGTTTCCACTATTTCTACCAGATGACTCTCAAACACTCAAACTGTCTCTTTACTTAAGGTGTAGTGTGGTATGCATTCAGGTATGCACTGGAATATACAGTCATCATTTTACTCCTCCATGAACAGTAGCACTTGTTATTATTATCTCTAACATGCTGAGGGAAGGCTTAATTTATTCACAGACATGATGTGTGGAGGCATTAGAGCAGGAACAGATGACAGGCAGATACTGACAGTGGCAGCTGGGAGCTCCCCCCTACGCAGCCACGCTCCATGTACACTTCCATTTAGACAGCAGAGATGCATAGTAGAAAGCAAGCAGTAAACTAAAGACTATTTGATTAGGGACAGCACTTAAACACAGAATGAGATCGTAGAGTTATTTAGGTATGAGCTCTTTTAATAAACACATTTCCAAGCAAAATGTGGGGCTTTTAACTAGACAACAACCTCATGAAATAATGTTAGCAGGGATGTTTTATTGTAGTAACTTTGCTGTGCCTATACTAAGAAGTAGGTAAACTGCAACCTCAAACCCTTAATTTTCAAATTTTATACAGGATGGTGTAGCATGTTTCTAGAAGTACATATTTGCACATGTTTAATAAACATGTGCATTAAAAATTTTCTAATTTGGTAAAGTTAAAAGACAAAAATGTATGTATTTGTTTTTCATTATACTCCAGATCAATTAGAGGAGGCAAAGTCTCTTGTGGAGGAAGCTGTGGCCCAGATTACAGACTGGACTGATTCCCTTTAAACTCAAGTGCAAAGGTGGATCCTACAACACCACACCCAGTGAATGATTTCTAATAGCTACAAAAGATAAGATTAAGAATATCCGTGACAGATGCATTAACCACACCAAAACATGCATCTAACTTGCAACATTATATTACTTTGATCCATTCTCACTGGTCATAGACAGTGGGATGCTGATGTGACTTTGCTGGTAATGAATGAGTTTGAACAGTAGCTTGTGTCTCAGTATTTCGCAATAATGTCAACGTTAGCAAGTTCTCTATGGGTTGCAAGTAGGTACTTCTGATACTTCTGTTTTGAATTGGAGGCTATTTATAGAGCTACGGCAGTACATCAAGACAGCGACATATGAAAGTGCAAAGCGTTTAAATATCTTCAATTTCGATTTCAATAGGAAGTTAGTGCGTCAATTTGGCTACTTACCTACGCTCTTTTAGCAGAGCAATGTTTAGATCCTAGACAGCAAAGTTACATCCGCACTGCCTGACACTCTGCGTTTGGATGCGCTCGTTGTATGCACCGAGCTAACTGTCTGCGTGGGCGGGTAAGGAGAACGGCGCGGAACTTCCTAGAATACGGATTATCGGAAAATAAAAACAAACGCTTCTTAGCCACCGTGGAGTTGTATTGACGTGCCTACGCTGGTCACGTGACCCGGAGAAGTAGTGTTGATGTTGGAGCTATGGCCGAGCGGGAGGTGGCAGCGAGCAGAGGGTATGTTTTTTTCAACTAAATCACTTTTATTTCTCCATTCTCTTCTGTGTCATTGTGATCCTTTCGTGTTTACGTTATCTACTGCACATCTTTGTCATTACCTTGCTCCTAACAGCTTTATAGCACTATAAGTACAGCAGTATTCTATTATTGTAAACATGTGTTCCCTACACGCTGTATGTTTAAGTCTGTGCCTATGACATAACTTTTTTAGTCAATGGGAACACGCTGTACCAATCAGTTTCGCGGTTGGATAAAGGAACTTAAGGGGTGTTATAGGCTGCTGACCTTTACCTCTGGAGCCAAACTGTGACCTATAATACCTGTGAACTATAATGTCATCATCTCAGTTTGTCTTCTATACAAGGTTGTAAAAGGCGGTTACAACTATTACTAGAAAATATCTAGGCCTTGAAGGTAAAAAAAAAAAAAAAAAAAAAAAAAAAAAACAGAAGGAGAAAAGGAAACAAACTTTTAACATGAATGCAAAAGAAACACATAGACTTTGTGTGTAAAATTGTAGTTTGGGTTTAGTGCTTCTTCTGTGTAGGGCTGGGCAACATAGCTGATTATCTTGACATGTTTTTGGAGTATCCCGATAACAATATTCAGAAAAGGTTATGTTGGTTCAAGAGAAACATGTTGAAACATGTTTCTAAATGTAGCAGTTGTGGATTAAATATTAGATAAATGTGAAATTATTGCAATTTTACCCAAATAAAGTGAAGAAATATCTCTTTGTAGGCCGTACCCTTATTTGGTGATTCATAAAAATGTATTTTAATTTCATTTTCATTTTTAGTCAGTCCCTTTTGCAGCATTTTGTTGTTTAAACTAATAAACTCAATAATCAAATGTGAAATATCTTACAACATTCATGATATTATCTATTTTAACTCAAATCAATTCTCCTCTATTTCTAGGAATGGCTTATTTACTTACTAGGAAATGTATGGGACTCTTCACTACTGTGTTCTCTGCTGAATGTTTGTCCTTGTTGAGGACAAAGAGTGATCATTTGCCTTCTTCATGATCCCCATGAAAACCATTCAAACTGTACTGTACAAATGCTACTCTAATCAATACATTATTTACCGAGGAATTCTGTATCACTTCCTATCTGTGGAACTGTAAACCTGTGCCCTGATTTGTGCTCTTTGGCCTCATATACTTTTTGTTTCACTCTTTTCTGAACTCAGGGTCATTCACAAAGTGCTAGCTGCTGCTGGAGTTCACAGTCTTGTCAGTAATGCTTGGGAATACGTGGATTCAACTATAAGGTAACTAATTATAAAGTTGCTTGAATTGACAAAAGCCCATCCACAATAGTTTTTATTAGACTAATTATACATTTTATTGATCCACAAGGGAAATTACAGTTATATGAATATAACAAATAGTTCTTGATAACACAGCAAATTGAGTGGGATGAAAAAATAAATACAGTAATTATAAAGAGGACACATTTTCAAATGTATATAGAAGTACAATAAAATATAAGTAAATATATATTTGAAAAAAATATCTTATTTTAACTGACTGGTTCTCTCTGTATATTCCAGTACTGGAGAAGTATGTATTCTTGACTGTCCAGGCAATTGTAGTACAACTGTATGGAGTGTGTATGTAGTCCTATATTTTTCACTGTGAGAACAAAGTTGTAAACAATAATAATAACTATTAAAAAAAACAAAAAAGCAAAACAAAACGAGGCACTCCGACTGCATTAAAAGTTCTTTAATATAAAACGGGACTAGCTAGTCCTGACTTTTGACTTCAGTCAGACTACCTCAGAGTTTAATTAAAAAGGGGACACATTTTCAAATGTATATATAAGTACAATAAAGTAAATATAAAATAAATATATTTACTTTTATTTTAGCTAGTCTAGTTTTATATTATAGCACTTTTGACATAAGTCGAAATGCCTCGGATTTTTTGTATAATATTAGGCCCATGTTTCACCTGATCCCCTGCTCTCTGTAGGTGGTGCTGGCTCCCTAACTGGCTGCCGTCATGGTGCCCCACTTCGCTAAACCAACTAAAGACAGCAGAGGAACAGATGCTGCGATGTAAGAGACTGTCTGAAATGTAACTTTGCATGTGTGTATGTTTCTATATGAGTTTAAATGCCATGATTATTGCTAGAGCGAAAACAATACTTGACCTGTTCGTATGACTATGTGCAATCAAATGAAATCAGGGCTTCCTTGATTGCATGTGATTTCATGATTAGTTCTGCCACATAGTGAGAAGGTTAAAATGGGTGCTCCTTCTATGTCTCAATATGGACTGTATAGATCAAATTTATGTAGATTTTGACAGAAAACTATTAGTTGCAGCAGTCTGTGTATTATTTTTGTTCAGTAGGTGTAGGAAGGCAAATAGTATTATCAAGTGAATTTTAGTGGGCATATTTACCAAATCCTTTGCATTCACAACATATTAAAATCCTAAAGTTTCAAATTGAGCTGTAGTGAAGGGCCGGTCAGAGTTTTGTGGTGGAATTTGCTATTTAACTGGCAGATTGTAGACATTGACCTGGTTTATGGTTAATATCACTTTAATTACTCTATGTGGAGCCAATCCCTAACAAATAATAACATTTGTGCACCATAATTTGATTGTATTATTTCTTTCCAAAACGGTGAATCTCACATGAAGTTTTAAAAGCACTTACCGTCCATCTGAAATTATGACATTAAATTGTATAACATGAACACATCCAAGCTGTGTTTTGCTTCTTTCACAGGTTTAACACACAAACCTTGCATATTTAGGCTGTGTTCTTCTGTTTCACCTTGTGATGTCATGGTAATACAGGAAGTGCTCCCCTGTGTTTTTAAACTCCATACACCTTCACTAGAATCATTTGAATGATTATAGCCCCGGAATTGCCAACCTCTACTAAACTAAAGGTAAAAGGTAAAAGGTAGCTATTCACTTGAAAACTACCGTTTCATGACATCACAAGGTGGATCAGAGCATTTTGAGTTTTGGAGATGTAGACAGACTAATTATAAAAGGTTGCTCAAACATGTGTAAATGAAACAAAACACAACTCCAGGTATGTTTTTTGAGGAGATAACAGAATTATAACATGGATTAAAGCTTACAAGAGTTAATTTAGTGTAATAGTACCTTAAAGTACTATATTGATGTTAAAACTGGATACATTGGTTGATATTTCTCATTATGGCCTCTTTCTCTAGGTGTCTCGAGCTCTTTCTCCAAACAGTATGTCACTATTTCCCATAACAACCTGCTATGGACACTCACCTTCCCTTGCGACACATTCTCACACAAGACCCCCATGATTCTCCTTCATGGTTTTGGAGGCGGAGTTGGACTTTGGGCTCAGAATGTGGACGTGCTCTCGCGGCACAGACCAGTCTTGGCTTTAGACCTGTTGGGATTTGGACTCAGCAGCAGACCGCAGTTCTCCTCAGATCCACAGGAGGCAGAGGAGCAGTTTGTGAACTCCATTGAACAGTGGAGGAGGAAGAAAGGGCTGGAGACTATGATCCTGGTGGGGCATAACCTAGGAGGGTATCTGGCTGTTTCGTACGGCATTAAATATCCAGACAGGTGAGTGTACTGTAAGAATGCAGTTTTTTTCCCATTTTCACTGTTATTCACCATCACTTTTTCAGTTATAATTCAAACTACATAACTCTGTAGAGAAACCAGCATTTAACGATTTTATTTATGTATACCAGTAGTGAATAGCGTTATCTATCAATATAAAAGGTTGGTTTCTTAGTAGGATAACATTACCAATACTTCAGTGGTATTAAATCAAATTTCAAAACTTTTGTTAATATATTTTTCCTTTGTTGTTTTTGTGAGACAGCTACTTGCCAGTACTATCCATAGACTGTATAAGAAAGTGGACTAAGTGAGTGTGATGTCACCTACAGCATTCAGCATCACTCAAATGAAGCTCATGATGCTAAGAGGAGTGAATTTTGAGCCAGGCTCCTATTATGAATAGGATTATTTTGAGGAACAAAATAGTGGAAAAAAAAAACACCTGGATCATGTAGAGCAGGTTAATATAAACATTTTAAGACCAAAATGACAAGGCTCACCTTAGAAGTTACAGAGAGAGGGGCGACAATATTTCAAAGTCAATGGGAGCCAGGGTCAGGAGCTGGAAGAGCCCGCATGAGAACTTTCTATTTGGAACATGCCAGTACTATCACATAAAACTACTGATTTTACATGCAGACAATATTATAATGTAATTATGCAGAGCTTTTTTTTTTTTTCAGTTGATTGTTTGGTTCTTATGCCAGATGCCCCACATTTTGATTTTAAGATAGTAATTACATTTTTAATAATACCAAAAGAAGGACTTAATAATGCAGTAACTACAAAATTAGTATTGTGAATACGTAGTTCAGTATTTTATTACTTCCCAACACTGATCTTATTTATGACCTCAGACTGGTTCATGGAATGGCGTGCTGTTCCCTGATTTACATTGTTCTACATTCAGCAGCCTGTGTTATACCAGTAAAGGACAAATAGTAGATTAAGTGCGTGCCCAGAAGCAAACCGGGAAGTGCTTTGAATAATGACCCTAACATGGGCAGAGCACATAGCAGCACCTTTCCTGGATGTAGTTGTGGCTGTAGGCGCTGGCAGACCAAGATAACAGTTCTGTCCTCCAAGTGTCTGAGTGACTATCTCCCACTCCCCATCTCAGCTCAGCACTGGCTCTCCTCCCCAGGGACTCTGCTAAAATGGCCCCAATCTCTTATCAACTCTTTGCATCAGTAACGCTTAAAATTCATTTCTCTTTTGCCTGTTCTTTTTTTGCTGTTATCATGCTACTTTACCGAATAGCCTTCAAGTTATTAACAGAGATGCTCTTGATCAGACATGTGTTCTTGTACTAAGCCTTACTGCAAGGTTTGTCCTTCGGCAAATGGCTGCCTTTAAAAAAAATATGTAAGAGTTGCTCTTTTGCATACAGTTTGTGTCTGTTGTACAGCTTTGGATGATATTATATTGTTCATATTAGTGTTCACACACTAATATAAATCCCACTCACTATTAATTAAAAATGTACTTGTCATTACTTTAAGAGACTTCAAGAATTTTTTTTGGTCAATGATATGACAAGGTATAGGCTAGGCCTGTCACGATAACAAATTTTGGAGCAATATAGTTGCTGCAGAGAAATATTGCAATAAACAATAATATTGAAAATAATTATGCCACTGTCACTGTGACTGTCAAGCAGGATAATCCCAGTAAACATATTTTTAAATATACATTACCATTAAAAGTCCTTAGCTACAACAATTAAATTGCAGAATGAAGTCATAATTAACAATATAATTGATTTATTCTACAGCTCAAGTCTTTGATTATTACATTAAAATTAAAAAAATCTCCCCACTATTGCAAAGAAATTGTACACACAGTAAATATTGAGCCCAAAAATATATTGTTCCAACTTTCATATATTGAACGATAAGTCAATATGGTAATATTGTGGCTGGCTGAGTATAAACTGTATTAGGCCCCAAACTATACCCAGTGTAAAAGAGCCTGTTTTATCTTTGGGCTCCAAAATATACCCTAGTGAGCTATTTGATTAAGTGTTGTTGTATAATCAGGACAGGTTTCAGTTGCAGGCTGATAAGTTGATGAATGAACTGACTGTAGTTCATACATATTCTGTCTTTTTGTAGAGTAAAGCACATCATCCTGGTGGAGCCGTGGGGTTTCCCAGAGAGTTTTGACCAAAGCGACCCGGACCGCCCCATCCCAGTGTGGATCAAAGCTGTGGGCGCCATGTTCAGCCCCTTCAACCCTCTGGCTGGCCTCAGACTGGTGGGACCACTAGGTGAGAGCCAAGGATCACACAGTACACGTGCTATTTAATACAGGGACCTCCGTGATCTGAGCAGGGTGATGTTGAAGAGAGGGTGAATAGAGATCATAATGTATTATACAAGTGAGTGGAAATATGAAATATGTATGAAAACTGGATAAATGTTTAAATGCTTACAAAAATGGTCGGTGTTAGTTAGTTTCAAAGTGTCAAAGGTGAAGTGTTTTACTAAAAGCAGATCAAATGCATATTAATTATTTAAAAAAATCTTGACTCATCAAAATCTAAATCTAAAAATCTAAATGAGCAATGCCATGGAAGTTCCAATAGACCCAAAACGGTAGTGTTTTTATTTTTTTGTTTTATTATGCTTTTTGTGACCATTTAAATGTCTGTCTTTTTATCCCTAGTACTGTATGTCTACTACTGTATGTTTTTTACTCTACTACTGTATGTCTCATTATTTTGTGTAGCAGCCTTCAAATTCTTCCACATTATTTGCAGTAAAAGTTTAATTCCACACACATTTTTATTCTCATCACATGTACCGGTATTCGCTTTCATTAAAAGTTAAGACCCAGTGAACTGTGAACCGCAAAATCTTAAGCTTCAACACTTAACTTCTGTATAGCTGCCTGCCCTCTCATTTCTTCAAAATCATGTTAAGTATAATGATGTGTCCTTGTTTCTTAATAGCTACATGGCTCACTATGACAGCTGAGAATCTCTGTCCCTCTCTCTCTCTCTTTAGGTCCCACACTGGTGCAGACCCTCAGACCAGACTTTAAGAAGAAGTTTTCCTGCATGTTTGATGACAACACAGTGTCAGACTACATATACCACTTAAACGTTCAAACGCCAAGGTCTTTTTATATATTTAATCTTATTTTATAATGCTGCTCACATCTGATCATTAGTTTGGTAGCTAGTAGTCTATATTTATTTATTTTTATCTTTGTATATAGTTTTTTTAGGTAAAAAAATCTGGAATGTTTAATCCCTAAGTGAGCAAATTTTCCATTACAAAATAGCATGGCCAACCACAGTATATGATTCCCCAGTGCTTCTAGTTAATCCCTCTTCGTTCTTTAATCCTACCAAAGATTTTACACAGCTTAATTTCTGAACCTTGAATGTGATCATATTCCTTTTTCAACAGTGGGGAAACAGCGTTCAAAAACATGACTCTCCCTAATGGCTGGGCTAAGAGGCCAATGCTGCACAGAATAGACAGACTACATCCTGGCATCCCCATCTCCATCATCTATGGCTCCAGGTCCAGTATAGACAGCAACTCCGGGAGTGCTATCAAAAACATCAGGCCCAGCTCAAGAGTGGACATCATCGTAAGTGACACTCCCTTTTAAAAGTTTAAAGGCGCTGTACCTAAAAAAAACTGCACTGGTGCATTTTTAACCTGACTTCACTAAAGCATTCCTGGCATACTAATTATTCACTGCAATGAGCTAATAAGTACAGCTTTCACAGTTTTGCAGTCACAGTAATGCATACAACAGCATGCTAATAGTGCACCACTTTTATTTCCTAGTTCACAGATAAAAATACTTTTTTAACGCCAGATAGCACACAGTGGTCTCATTTGGACCATAGGAGCTGCTTTTACAATATGTCTATACTGGTGCAAAACAAATCTAACTTTATTACATAAAAAGTATGGGGTACATATTCCTTTGCATATCATTAAATTATAACATGATCAATGCTCATTCCAGTGTACACTGTAAATTCAAATGAGCATTATTTAAATACATAAACACTTTTTATTATTCTAGTCACATCTACTGTATTTTAAAAATGTTATTATGCCAAATCTGTATATATATATTGTATCTTTGTTGCATTTATTTACCCAGCTATATATAAATTGTACATAGCTTGATAAATTCACTTTAATACTTAATAAAACTCTTTTATAATTTTGTTTTTACAGACCATTCGTGGGGCTGGGCATTACGTTTTTGCAGACCAGGCTGAAGATTTTAATCAGATAGTTTTAGAATTGTGTAAAAACGTGGACTGAATCACAAACTGTTACTGACATGTGGGAAATAAGGGTAATGCCAACAACTTACTGCCTATGGGACGATGCAGGAACTTACTGAATTATTTGGTAAGACTGAGTATTTTAACGAGACTGTTTATTTTATTTTAAGTCTGTCAATTACTCCCATTCCTATAGGATATGCCAAACAACACTGGCACACTATGCTTAGTGCCTAATGAACTAATTTATTGATGTATTTATGCTCATTAACAGTAAATTGCCTCTTGCTAATTAAGAAGAACAGGAATAATATGCTATACACACAACCAACAAGCCTCAGTCTAATTTATATCCCTGTCTATATGCACTAAATGTATTGTATATTGTGCAACCAGCTATATGCCCATTATAATGGTGGTATATTAATAATACTTATACGTATTCGATGTATAGTTTTTTTTTGCAAAAGTATTGAAAATCAATTAGTTTTAAAACTAGATGCTCATTTGAGCAGGTATTGATACTAATAAAGTCACATTCACAGGACAGAAATGAACCTTTCCTGAATAGATTTTAAAGGATCTTGAGCTGTATCAGAACAAGTATAAGACTACATAGACTAGCGCACGCCCATGGACCACTATGGAATCTACCTGGACAAATGAGGGATTACACAGACATAAGACCACACAGTAACAGAAAAGAACATACTATGATTTTATGTTGAAAATCACATTCTTTTGTCTAAATAAAGAGTGTTTGTTTTTTTTATCATATTGGAATTGGTATTGAGTATCAAGTCTATTCCTTTGTATGGAAATCAAGTTTGAAATTTTAGTATCATGGCAACACTAGACTGGGAACACAAAGCTATAGTTTTGGAGGTACCAAAATACTTCTGCTACTTTTGTTATTATTTACCACATACACTTAGAGGGCAAATGCTCACTTGTTGTTTAAAATATCCCAACCACCAACAGTTGCCCCAATAAAGCTATATTCACTTTAGTGGTTGTGTTGTTTTGCCATGTTTATGGACACTAAAATAAACCCAGCATTGCAGGATTGAAAATCTCAGTTACAGCCTTGTTTCCTGTTCTTCCTGTACTCCGATAGGCCTACTGTCTCAGCAATAGGAAGTACATACACATTTATTTATAGCCAATATCAGTCTATATTGTCTTGCATCAGCTGTTGGCGGAAACTCTCTCTTTACCTTATTTATTCTCTTAAGAAATGCTGCTATGTTAATTTGTCATGTGAGGAATAATTACTTAATAATCACATAGCTGTAATTCAAATCTTTATGGTTCAAATGACAGAGTATATATATATATATATATAATATATACTGTTGTTTTAGTTGTTGTATTGTGCAGAGGGACTAAAATAAACATAGAGGTGGAAGAGAGGGTTGGCTCCAAGAAGCCTGGCTGCTACTGACAACCACAAAACCATCTATCTAGAGAGAAGTTTGAGATCCACTGGAATCTTTTCTTATAATGCATAAATAGGTATTTACTTGGATAATTTTTGCAAGTCATTCTTTATTACATTTCTACTCTTTCATTAGGTTGTCAAAACTGGCATACCCCGTAATCATATCTGTCTAAGCAAAATTTTGATTAATTGTTTTAGTATTTGTAATTGTTTAAAATAAAAAAAAATAATGTGAAAATTCTTTGAACAGTTAGTCAGTCTTCACCTACCTCTGCCTACCTTTACTATACTGTCTTTAAAGCCCCACTATGCAACTTCATCTTTTTTGTCTCCTGGAGGAGGGCTTCTTTCTGCTTGTCTCCATGGAAATGTCGTTCCTTTGGCTATAATATTCCTCAGTACGACACAAAACATGTCTATGTCCATGGAAAATGTTCTGTAGTATGGTTTTAACTTTATATTTCCATGGAATCATGCAGTTGACTTTCCACCCCCAGAAAGTTGCATAGTGTCTATCACTAATTAGAAATGTACCAACTCATGTAAAATACAGTGTACAGTGTGTAGATATCTATCTTTGGAATTACAAAAAAAAAAAAGTTATTTAAAAACTGAGAATGTATTCACACACCATTTTCATTAACGTTTGCCAAATGGTGCCTTTTAATGAATATGCTGCCATAATCATATCCATATATTTTCTCTACTCTGTAAATAAAATGATACGCCATGTCCATTGACTGTTTTTTTCAGCAGATACTTTTTCTCTAGTTTGAATATGATTTTTTTCATCATATTGCTAAATGATGAGGCAATACTGACTTTTTCACTTCTTGCACCTTTAGCTTTTCATTATAAAGGAGCGGAGGTGACACTTGAATCAATATTTTCCTTCAGCTCCCCTCATCATCTCACAGCTGTCACGCCTTTCCCAAAGAGAGAAAGTGAGTCTGAGTCTGAGAAATGTACAGAGTTTAGAAAGTACCTACATGTTTGTACTCTAGAATATAAACTGCCATTTTGTCAACTGCTGCAGGCATGAGACCATATTTAAAATGCTGTGGTGAAATAACTGAGTTTAGGTAGTATCATAATAATAATAATAAAATGTGAGTTATAAAGACGTTCATAATTTCTTAGAAGGAATAAATTGTGTTTAAATAACCTGGACCTGCTTTAATGGGCCTGTGATTATTATCGGCTCTATCTTACAATGTTGTTTCCACTTCAAAAACATGCCTGGAGTTGTGATTTGTTCATTCATTTTGAGGAAGTAACAACATTTCAACATTGTTTAAAGCTCACAAAAGTCAGTTTTGCGTAATATAGAACTGTGAAATGTAAAGTGTAAATAAATAAGACTTAGGAGAGCTTTGTTTTCTGTATAGTGTAGTCGTGATTATCACCATTATACAAAATGTACCACAAACAATTCCTGCTTCTGTTTTTAGCACAATTACCAATAATATTGTTTACTGTCCTATGTCTACTATGTAAATGTAAAATATGTTAAAGGTCACTGTCCAACTTTTCTGTCCAAGTGTCTGCCACCTGCTTGTCTCTATAGAGATGTTTTTGCCCTACAGTGTCGCATTAAATGTACCTATCTTACATTTATTAAATTAGTAATCTTTTTATTGCTTAAAAAATGTTTTTTTTTTGTTTTTTTTACAGTGAGCAGAGTCACCTTTCCACAGATTTGACACATAACTAATCCTTGTGGCATCACCTGCTTTTCTTCATGGAGATGCATACATTTAATCCCCAGAAAAGTGACATATTGCACCTTTAAAGAAGTTCCGAGTACCATACACGGTTGTAAAGATGACCAGCAGTTCCCTCTGTGGCCACTAGAGTGCACTGATATGCAGACCAGGGCATACTACCCCTATTAAACCTTCTATAATATACCCACTTTTTCCCCCCACATCTTTTTCACGTTTTAGGAAAATAACTCGCAAACCAAATCAACATCTGACATGAATAGTCATTTGCAGCTCGCCCAGACGATTTGATTCATTTCTTTGTCCATTTAGTGCGAGGCTATTCGAGGACACTGCTCTCTGAGGGGTGTACCGAAGAGGAGGAGGAGGAGGCAGACTTCTTCCTCCATCAGTAGTTTCCGGATGGCGAGCGGTGCACAACATTAACACACATATCGAGCGGGTAAGACATCCGATATGTTTTTGCAGGCCCCACCTCTGAGATCGATCCATGCACGGGAAATATGCAAGCTCATGTGAAAGTATTTCCGAGTGGTACTGTCTCACTCAGCTCTTTAGACCAGGGTGATTGAGATGGCTTTAATGAAGTTTCCATAAGACATTATTAGGGCTATAAGGATTCCCATATTTTTTGCATTAACTCGGTACAATAACTTCCCTTTTCTTCTTTATTGTAATTTAGCATGAGAGAGAAGTGGAAAATAATATATAAATGCACATAGGCCAAACAGATTAAAAGAAGTAATTACACTATCTATTAGCTATAGAAGTAATGGTAGGTCTACTATACAAAGATAGAAGTACCACTTAAAGTAAGAAAATAAAAAATAAAATTTGAGAAAAAAGTTAGTACAGAGCAGTGGGCATGTGCTGGTGGGGGTGAAAATGTTGATTGAACTTGATGTATTGAAAATAAGTGTTTAAAGATTGCTCAAACATGCACAAATCACTCCAAATACAACTTCGGGTGAATGCATGGCGAGGGGAAACAACTATAACATAGGTAAAAGCCCTGAAAGTCAATTTTGCAAAGTAGTTCCGCTTTAAGTAAGTACTGACTGTAAAATCAACAGTATAGTAGCAGAAGGTTTTTGATCATGTTGATTTGATTTAGCACTGCACAGGTCTTTTTCAGTAACCCAATAGGAAAGATGCATAAATGTAATAAATCACAAACCAATTTGTTATTTTACACCAAGCACATAAATGATAATATTGCATTTGGAAAGGTAACAGAGTAACAAATAAAGCATGCCAAATCTAACCATGCTTTTCAGGATTGTGGAAAAATTAGGACTCTTGCCATAGTGATAAACAATTTAAAAGAAATTATTGTATTTTTTTGAAAGTCCTCAAAGTGTTGCATAAAGCAGCAAGCTACTTGGTGATGAATCACTGCTTGCAACATCCCTACCTAACAACCTACAATTCTCTGGTGCTTATTTATTTGGTTTATTTCCCTGGGACAGTGGACAATGATAAATGTTTTTGCCCCAGAGTTACCCCAAAAAATCTGCAGTTCATGGACAGATATTAAAATGGTCTTCCTATAAAAAAAAAAAAAACTCAATAAGAATTCAGTGTAGTTCATTGAAATTACTTGTGTCTGGTCAGTGATTATACCTGCCATTTCAAGTATTAGTAAGCCTAAAATCATCTGGAAAACCACATGAATATGGTATAACTCAACCATTTAGTTGAAACTGCATAATCCATTTGTTCAATGAAATTATACTTGGGTTTGATCAGTGATAATATCTGCCCTCTCAAATATTATTATAGTACATGTAGTAAGTATGTAGTAAGCCTAAACCCAGCATGGATGGGCTGTACTTTACCAGGCGGCTGCTGACTCACTTGCACTGATTGACTGAATATCGTGGTGATGAATCATGCGATGGGGATCTGTAGACAGCTGAGGTCCAATCACCTCCCAGAGCCACAGCTTGTTGTTTGCAAATTAAATAAAGCTTTGTGCTTTGAATACGCAGTCTGCTGTGTCATGCTCCTCCAGTCAGGAACCGTCTAACAAGGCAAATAGGAAACAGAGGTTGTCCTAAGGTTTTGAAAAAGACCAGACTGGAGTCATTATGGGAAATGGGATGGTTTTTTGCCATTTGAATGGGCCCATATTGAGCTTTTATTCAGCAAACTCTAGATAGTAGTAGACTCTAGATTTTAGTTCTTTCGCAAAAACTTGGATTGGATATCTGCTGCCCTCTACTGGCAATAGTGAAGACTGACACATATTTAAACAGCTGATTAGCAGCACATGTATTAGCAACATGGCACTGACATTTGAATCAAATATATATAAGTCAAATATGTGTATATGAGTCAAATATAAACATACATGAATAAAACAAAATAGACATGTATCTGAGGTCAACTAACATGGTTCAAAGTTGATTTATCATGATTAATCTGAACTTTATTAAATATATCTGTTATTTACTTTCAGGGTCATATACAACGTTGTGTGCCAGGATTTACTGATTCTGAACTTTTCCGTAGGTCAAATGTAGAGAAACAGGATGGCAGAGGACCAGTAGCGGTCCCTGGAGATTAGAAGAGAGTGAATGCCAAGACAAAATCGCAGCATCATTAGCCTCATGCAAAGGGACAATCAATAGTATACAGTGTCCAAGAATCTGTCCAGGCATAAATCCAGAGCATAGTCCCTGATTTTGTTGCAGCAAAACTACAAAATACAACAAAAGCCACTAACTGTCGGCCTATTTCATAGAACCATCGAAGGTGCATATTGTGTAAGTAGCATTTTCCATCTAGAGAGTGTTTCTTACAATAGAAATGCTGTAATAATGTGGTTGGCAAAGAAGATTGTATTTGAGAGCACAATACTTCAAATCTCAGTAGACATTTTGAAAAGAGGAAAAAGGAAGTGAAAAATCACATGAAGGAAACATGTCTCTTATGTGGTGACTATTGTTTGATAAAACACAAGATAGAAATGTTTCTCTCTTCATGAACACATGTTAATGTCGAGTCTGTACACCACTCTAGTGTTTTAAGCAGTCGTTTTTGACTCTTAAACTAAATGGAACATAGGTCTAATGCACTATCAGTAGAGAATTAGAGTAAGTTTTACACTTAAAATTTGAAAATGAAAAACAACTGAGAATGCTGGAAAACCTCATGACTATACTACCATTCAGCTGATCAGTTTTCACAAATTCATAATTTATTTGTAATTTAAAGCCTCACTGTGTAACACAGCAAAAAGACTTGCGTTTTATGTTTTATTGCACTGAAAAGCATACAAAAACAGGGGTTCTTACTGTAAGTGGACTTGTATCTTTGCAAAACTGACTTTTATTTGGCCTAGAAGATGGCCTTCACCTGTTTGTTTCCATGGAAATATTGTCTGTTTGACTAAAATAGTTCACAATTTGGCATAATATGATCCAAAATCCTAAACTGCTAGTTTTGTCTTCCTTTAACATTCACAATTTGTGTGCTTCTATCTATAACTATCTCCAAGGAGAATGTCCCAAAAATGTTTTGTCCACGAAATCATTCAGGTGATGTGCAGCTTCTCGAAGTTGCATGGTGTCACTTTAAATGGAGATGCAAGTTACATGTGGATACTTGCCCATTTTTAACAAATATATAAACCACAACCATTTGTTACTGCATATGTTTTATTGATTATAACAAACGCATCCATGTAAAAGTAAATAATTTTGTATTAGACCAGTGACATTACGAGATCTAAACAGTGTCATCCCTAAATACACATTGGTGGTGTGAACATCCTCATAGATACACAGTCCCAGTTTTATCCAGCCCTGCTCTGATGTGTAGAGTGATAGTCCCGCTGCTAACAGGCACACGGAGGACGAGACCTTTTCGTCAGGAGCGCAGACCGGGCCAAAGCTCGTCTCGCTGGGTTGCTATGGAGATGGTCTGGGCGCCTGATCTCATTTATTAAAGAAGCAGTCTCTCTTTCCTCTCTATCTTTCCCTCTCTCTCTCGCTCTCTGTCTCTTCCTCTCGACCCCCTTCGCTCTCTCTCTCTGACCGTTTCTCTACCTTTCTTCCTCTCTCCCTCTCTTCCCCTCTCTCTTGTTCTCTTTCCTTCTGTTTCACTCTGTTCTTGGCCTCCATAGAGTCTCACTATCAGCAGTTATCACTCCCACCCTCTAAGGCGCTTATCTGCCTCCTAGCTCCTCTCCCCTACCCACAGCTGCTGGTGTATTATATGTGGATGCGTCTCTCTCCCTTCTTCTTCCTGTGTTCTCTCCATCATTGTGTCCTTGGAGGCAGAGCAGAGCCACCCCCGTATCTCCACCAGAGAGTAGAGGAGCACCCTGGGGCGACACAGACGCTCAGTAGTCAGTGCGGAAATATGCCAGAACATCATTGCCCTATAGCCTACAACAGTCTGATAAACATCTTAGCCCGGCTGTTGTGCACAAATGTGTTTCTCTAAATCGCACTAACTTAAATAATGCAATCATTCACCAGGGCGACAGTGAGCCAATAGAAGCCCATAGCTACAAGGCTGGCAGTTCGACCCCAACTCTCCAGTTCATAAACTGTTATGTGAGCCATATCCTGTCAGTCTGCCCCAGGGCTACTGTGACTATAGGAGTAGTTATCACCAATGATGTGACTGAGACTGTGTGTGAGAGAGAAACTCTCACAGCTAGTGCTGCATAAGGTGCTTGATACAAACAGTGCAGTGGTCAAATTGTAACATACTACAGAAGACGTCCAACCAGTCCATCAAAAGTGACCTGTGGCCAAACCCCCTTGATCTCGACAGGAGACTACTGGGAATACCAGGACCCACAGTTAGGCCGCCAGTTTTCCTAGTACCTTACTATCGCTGAATATGAAGTGAATGAATAATACACAGAATTGTACAGTCTCTTTGAGAGTCTGGGAAAGCGCTATAAACAAATGAAATAATCAATCCAGTCTAGGTAGGCACCATTTTAAACACTGTCAAAAGGAATGCCTTATACTTTGCATTTAAAATTTAGCAACATTAAGTTGGCGGTGTTAAAGTTAAGGTATACTTTAATGAATCCCTTATAATGTAAATTATTCCTGCTGCTGGGGCAACCTGTGAGGAGCAGTGAGCTACTGCAGTACAGCTCTCAGACCCATCTCCAGGTCTTGAGCTTGGCTTAGTTAGAAAGATGGAGGATTTTACCTATAGTTTGCATTTTAGGTTGATGGGGAAAACCGGAGTGTTCAGAGATAAATCACCCAGACATGGAGAGAAAATGCAACTCCACGATATATAGCTAGTGATATTTTTGGTCACGATTATCATACCATGGAAATGTCATTCTGTCCCATCCCTATATTCCAGGCATGTGAAAATATGCAGAATCCTTAAAAAATTAAATAAAATTGTTCTGTATAATCTTTTGATAATACATAATGAGCAATAATAATAGCATAACATATGTCTTAAGCTGTTCATGTTCTTTTGTCAGTGGGGACATCTTGCATCCTCAACTATCCAACATTTTTCAAGGACCACAGCTTTCCACACAGTACACACAGAACATTTCCATAGCCTACCATGCGTCTCTAACTCTTTCCAAGTCCACATTCATATTTGTTGCTTGATCAGACTTCCTCTGTAAGCACTGGGCTGCCGCTTATTGCCTGAATTATTCAACACCCCACTGCTATCTCCAGTCCCGTCGATGATCGTTCAGGTTAATCGATAAGAGAGCCGTATATACCCTGAGTTTGCCTTTGAGTGCTGCAGCCCGGGGATAAAGGCGTATTTTCTTGCCAGATGGAAACTTATTGAGCGTATCAAAAACAGTAACAGCAGTAGCTATTGTGCGCGGGGGTCTCCAGCGAGAGTGGAGCAGACAGGAGCTGCGGCATGCTGGGAGGAAAGCTGGTGTGCGTTTACAAAGGGAGGGAAATGCCATCTATTCTTCAAACTGTTTTTCTATGTGCACTTGCTGAATGCTGCTGACTTAAACCTCCAACCCTTTTAACCCAAACGCAGCTATAGTGTACCGTACATCTCAATTAGACAATAGAGTTGTGGTTTGCACCTTATAGCAAGAAGGTCAAGGAATCGATCATTTGTGAAGTGTGAATGTCCCGTCAAGAACTGGTTTGATCCTGGTTTAGTTCTTATTCATACTTTGTTTGGCCCTGTTCTGGTCCTGGTTTAGTTTGGTCTAGTCCAGACTGAGTTTTGTGTTTAGAAAGTCTGATTGCAGCCTTAGTTTTAAGCAAAAGTGGGTTATATGGAAGTTGTATACCTGTCACCACTATGGCACTGACTCACAAGTAGGTAGTTGGGTTCAGCTCCTGGAGCATGTAGTTAGTAGCATCATGTAGAGCTGGGATTGTGTTGTAACAGAGCAGTTGTTTCAGTTATTTTATTGCAAACTAGGTACATTGCCAGCTTTGTGTTCACAACAGTCTGCACTGTCTAGGGTGGTCGCCACAATTTCAAGTACTACTTGACATCACACAGGACTCTCTTGACTAAAGCCAGGTGTTTTCTGATTACACACTCCTCAAAACCGTTCCTTCTTTCAGATCCCACCCCTCCTTTCTACTCAGTCTTTTTTTTTAGTCATCCAGTTAGCACAGGGGTGGGCGCTTCTTTTTTCCATGGAGCCAAACACATAAGAAACAGAAAATATTAAGCAGGGCTGGGCCAAAATGCTTATCTCATTTATGCATAATATTAATTGTATTTCTTTATAAAAAGCAGTGAATAGCATTGTTTTCACGAGCTGATAAGACTGGTAAGAGTATATGCTGTGATTAAGGAATGAAAAAGTGAGGTTGCCTTACAAAAAATGTAATTTAAAAAAACACCTCTAAAATAAAAGCAATGCAGCTTTAGTCCATGCATGAGGTAAAATTATAAAATATGTTTATTTTGGAATTCCAAATGATCTTAAATGGGCCGGTCAGAGTCAACCAAATGGCCGTATATGGCTTGGGAGCTGTACAATGCCCAAGTCTGAGTTAGCAGCTTTATTTGCAATGTGGTTATGGTGGGGCAGAGTTTACGCATTTAGTCCGACTTTAAATCAATGGAGATTTTAAGATGCTTAATACAAAATTTAACATTCATTCAAAATTATTGTGACCCAAACGTGTGATAAATTTATTTACTAGTAGAGATCCAGCAGCTTATCGGGTTCTTTTGTTTACTTTTCACATTGTTTTTTGATATTGCATCTCTATGAATGTTTTGCCTGAGTTCTACAGATTTTCTTTTGGTGCTTTTTCACAGACTGCCTCTAAAACAAGTATTACATTGTGAAAATAGTTTATTGCGCTGCAGTGAAAAGACACGCTGCCTTATGGGAAATGTAGTTCCTGTCGTCTTTAGCCTCTGTAGTCATCTATGACCTCAGCTGAACCTGTGTACCAGGGACCATCCGTCATCATTTTGTACAAAGGGTGACTCAGCAACCCCCCATCCACAGGTTAGCTAGAGGTGAAGTCTGCTAGCAGCAAATAGCTAACCATAAAAGCCAATTAAAATCTACACCAGACTCCTCCTTGTTACATGCTGCTACGACTCTCTCTTTTTGTGATTCACTGACGCCCTTAGGTGCCCCCAAGTGCACAGCCGAATCAAAGGATGCTAAAGGGGAGAAGTAATGCCCACCCACTGTGTTAACGCCCGTTTTGAAGCAAAAACCGAAGTGAAATTAAATTGGGAGACATTGTAGAAGATGTGGGCGACACCCATCTGCGTTTGCCTATTCTTTTAACAGATCTAAAAGTTACTTGAAATTTCATTTGACTTTTTTCATTTTAAACACCTCCAGACGTTAACATCTGCATGGCCCCAGATGGAGGCTTTGTGCAACACATCTGGTGCATGGAAAACAATAGCAGTGAATGGGTCTTATTAGTGGCAGAGGTTTTCAAACTATGGGGCAGATACAGCTTGTGTTGTGCAGGCTTATTTTGGTGGAACTCATTCTAGTAGTCTAAAATCCTGGCTAAGCCCCCATCTAAACTTACTTTAATACTGTTAATACTGGATTAGATCTACCTTGTTTATTCTGTCAAGTCTAGCTGGTTTTGGTTCATGGCGTTATGCTAATTCACAGGATTAGTTAGGCTGATGGCAAAGTGGCTGCCAAATTCTGATCCTTCCAACCACCACCACCAATCACTCCCACACGCCACATTCAAGGAGGGAAAAGTGTCTTGCTCAAGGACACAGTGGTGGTATGGATGGTCAGTGCTACAATGAAGCCACAGAATTCAGCAGTTATGTGTAAACAGTCTAAACACTAATCAACCTACTGTACCTTTAAGATTGCAAACATAAAGTTACACAGTGCAGCTTTAAATTAAATCAAGGTTAAAGATGCAGTGTGTGACTTTTATGTTCCTCTGTACGCCATCCACTTACAGTATCTCAGTGGAGACCAGTAGGTGATACCATTAGGACAAGTTACAGGTCAGATCTGTGGAGTGGTGATAACACTCACAGTAAGAGATGTAAACACCTGATGGTATTTTGTGGTATATTCTAGGCAAAGTGGAATCTCCTTAGAGTGAAAAGCAATGAAGCAGACGTTCCACCAGGAAAGTTACAAAGTGCAGCTTTAATTTATGACCCAGAGCTATAGGGTAGTACAGTAATTTAGTGGATAAAGAGGCTCTCAGATGGCACAATTTGCCCATATATTTGTTCTTCTATTTGAGCTAAATAGACAGATGAACACTAATCTGGGATCGTGACTGGCATCTCGATTTATGGCACTAAAAGCAGAAAGGACCAGCTGTTGTCTGCATGACGGCTGCAAAGGACAATTTAGCTAAAATGCAGGGCTTTCAATGAAATTATCTGTTTAACTTAGCGCTGGATATTACCATAGAAAAGACCCAGTTAGCAGTCAAATGATTAGCATATGTTCAGATAATCTGCATGACTGAGAGGGGCGGTTTATGCTCTCACGTAGCTACACAGACAGACAATTCAATTAAAGGTCCAACAGTATATTATAATATTATGCAGGTTCAGCTTCTATATTGCTGAGATAGTAGTGGTGGCAATTTGAGTAGTGTAGTGAAGGTGCAAAGACAGACAAAAACACAGAGGATCTTCTATAATACAACATTATATCAGTCACAAGTAAGATTATGGAGTAAATAAACAGGATTACTTGGTCCGGATTGCCTTAGCTGGAGGATTTTGACTATTGTGCATGTTTTTGATTGTTATGTGCAGTGGCAGAGTTAGCAGTTTGGGGGCCCTAGGTGTATTTGAGTTTGAGGTCCTCACTATAATGCACTGTTTTTCTCTTTTTTTTTGTTTTTTAATATATGCATTGTCTGTTTTTCCACATTGTTCTTGAGACACGCACATCTCTATTTATTTGAATTATGGTGGATTGAAAACTTGTCTTATTAGTTAGGTCACCTACTAGATAACCAGAACTGAAAGCAGTTTTATTTTTTTGTAAAATTACAGCTTTGTTTACATCCATTACATATGATGATGATTATGATTATTGTTTAAAAGTAAACTCCTCTCTACTACTAATGTCATATTGAGAGAAAATCAAATTGCTCTGAGGCCTCGGCCATTAGTGGCACTGAGGGCAATTGGTTGAGGGCCCCTCCAGGTTTGGGGGCCCTAGGCGGCCACCTATTTTTGCCTAATGGTAGCACCGCTTCTGGTTATGGGAAACAGACAGGGGGAGAAACTCTGCAAATAAAGACCCCAGCAGTTAATTTTTACAAGAAATTTTAATACAAATTCTTTTCAGTTTTATGTGACAAAAATGTCACTTAAAGTTTATAAATAATAGTTAATCAATAACCAGAATATATGTGTATATATGTATTTCTATGATACATTGTATGTCATTGCTTCATAAGACACAGATGTTTTGTCATTTGATTTAATAATTTGTTCATACTGGCCAACTTACTTTGTACTGCATAGTAATAAATATGTAATAAATGTATAATGTAATATGTAAAATGTATAAATGTTATATTACATATCAAATAAATACACAAGTAAAGATGTTATAAATCAGATACATATGGAGATGCAGTGTCTGTGTCTAAGTGAGATTATATTAAGTTACTTGACACTAACAGTTACTTGAACATTCTCTGTATCAGTACACGAGAACACTTTTGAACAGGTTTCTTACATACAAAGCTTTATACTTTTATTCAGTGTGTGTCCTCTTCATTCAAGTCAAGTGCATTCATCTCAAGGCCTCACCAGCTCAGTCATCCAATTTCATGTATACTACCACCTGTAGACCGAGGTACTTGATAAGACGGCTTAGTACATGCCTGCGGATCTCATTGCCCATGTTGTTATCGGCGTGTTAATAGTCTGTAAGGGAATATATATTTAAATGATCACCTTTTTATTATGATGTTTTTGTTTTGTTTTTTTTCATACTGTTGCAAACGGTTTACAGCTTCACAATTTCACAAAGAACGAGTCCTTTACACTGAGCCCATAGCATAGTCTGTACAAAGAAACGAACTAAGTACGTGCGATATCAGCCATAGCTTGTGACTCCAGTCAAATGAAGCACATCAGGACTAGCAGTTATCCTACATTAGCAACTAAAAGCCAATCCAGAGTGATGCTGTTAAAGGTAATGTCCCTTCCCGCTTGCAGGAGTGGGATCATATAAAGCGGGTTAATACAAACATTTCAAGACCAAAATTATAAGGTTCACTGCAGCTGTTACAGAGAGAGGGGCGGCAGTGTTTCAATATAAAGGGAACTGGAACCAAAGTCGATGAAGATTATTTGCACTCATGTGGAGGACAACACTGTAACCTAGCCTATAGATTTAGTTTTTGTATTACTGTATTTAAGTTTGTTTGGGACCAGCGCAAAAAACTGTTGTCTTATGTGAATGTGAATATTATTTAAGCAAAACAGTTATTCATTGCATATTTAGAACTTTTAATAGTCTGTTTTCCCTCCTTCCTTCCTCTTTTATTTCACCCTGCCTTTATAACAGCTTATCCGAGCGCTGGATGTCAAGAGAGCATCAGTGCCTCTCCAACTTCGCAGTGAGTTTTGTCTCATTGTGATTCCTCTCCTGCTCCAGTATTATTCCGAGTTCACCCACAACTGTCAGACAGATTAATGAATGAGTCCAGTGGTGGCACAAACACGCACAAATTCTCTAAACACGCCTCTCTCCCCTCTTCTCCACGTTTGACTTTGGGGCAGAGTGAACTAAAAGCATTTTAATTCACGTCCCGAAGTGTGCGGACTCGGAATTAACCTGCAGAAAAGGGAAAGAAAGGATGAAGGGTCATAGAGGCACTTTTCACTTTGTTTAAAGATCTAGCTGGTTTATAGAAGTTGTTTATTGACTGTCATGGCAGTTAACACATAATGTATGACAGGAATTGGAGGAATAGGAGTTCTGTACAGCTATGCCACCTGTTGATTTTTTGGGGAAATATGTGATAAAACCTATGACTTAGCACCTTTTATTTTGTGGAGTAAACTTTACTGGCCGTTCGTATAAGAATGTAAGAAGAAGGATAGTGTAAGGTATCGAGGTTAGGGCTTAGGTAGTAACAATACGCTACGTACTTATAATAATTTAAGATTATTATTATTTTTTTCAGTCTGGTTTAAATTACTTACAAGACTTCGTATTTAATATCCAACTTGCCAAATACACTCCAATTAATAATTCAACCCAAAAACTTTTCTGGTGAAGGGTCCGTCAAATGCTTTCCTCCCTGAAGAGGCTATTGCTTTGTCCAGAATGTTTCACAGTATGGCATTAAACTTTTCTATCTTCATGGAGACCAAACCAGACCAAGTTACAGGTCAGATCGGTGTGTGTGTAACCCTGTTCACAGACAGAATCCTTGTTTTAAAATTTTATTTATTTTTTTTTTGAGCCATGAAACCATCTGTAATTGAATAAATGTAATGTAGAGCTTTTTAATGTCATACTGTGGAACATTCCAGGCAGAGCAATAACCCATAGAAACAGCAGGTGATGGCCCGCCAACCAAAAAGTTACATAGTGCACCTTTAAGATCGAAATATTATATTTTGCTGTTACAAGACCAGAAGATAGAGTATGTCTGCAGCTGCACAGTTAAATGCTCTGGGAATGCTTTATACTCTCGCTTGCCAAAATCACATTAGTCAAATGTGCTGTGCTTAAAGGCATATTAAAAATGTAATCATTGGCAGTTTGGGCACATCTTTGAAAAGCTATAGTCACCGTAAACTCTCAAAACATCCAAAAGGGATCTTTGTGTGCGATTGTGTCAAGTCTAATGCTTTAATAATGCTAATATCAGTGACACAGTGGGTCTATATTACACTATTTTAATGTTCTTTCCTCATTAAAACATTCCTGGAGTTGTGTTTTATTCATTCACATGTTTAACACACAAACCCTGCATATTTAGTTCTTCTCTCAGAACACCTTCATGATAGAGTCATTTGGATGATTTCAGTTGTGGAATTGCCAGTCTCTAGTAAACAAATGGTAAAGGAATCTGTTGACTTCAAAACTACCACTTCAAGACATCACAAGGAAACAGGGCATTTTCAGACAAACAAGACACACCCATTCCAAGAGAGATATATGCTGTTGGTACACACAAATAGCAAATGATATCTGTATACATGGATTGTGCGCATTACCTGGCTTTACCTGAGCTGATGAATTTGACTAGTTGAGATCTTCTTCTTACTGTTAGTTTGAGAGCTGTTTTTAAATGTAGTGAACATTTCCGTTGTGACCCCAGTATGCAGCTCTGTGGTGTGGGCTGTGCAGTGTGTGTGGCAGGATTGAGATGACAGGTGCAGTCTCACATATAGTCTCACACTGGTACACTCAGACAGGACCTGCCACTGGTGTGCTTTTCAGGAACTACCTGCAGAGAGCGACGCTGCTGCTGGAGAACGTGAGAAAGACTGGCTCAGGGGAGAGAGGGAGACTGCTGTTTTGGCTAATGTTATGAGGTGGATTTTGTATGAACTGCATAGATGCTCTTTTATTTTTTTATATTGTCAATAGGAGTGTAACAATATCCAAGTCTCAAGATATGATATCATCACAATATGATCCTCAGGGTATGATATTTATTGCGATAGCGTGGGAAAGCTCACGATATGGTGGGGAGGCTCACGATATCACAGTATTATACATAATAACAAGACTGACATTATAAAATGCTTTGACCAGTAATTTGTTACATTTATTGTCATATTCATATCAATGACATTTTGAACAGCTTGAAACGCCTTTGAAGTTGAAGTGCAAAATTCAAGTAACACCTAAACAATGTTTTAGTTCGACTTTGGTAAACAAAGCCGCACCACTTGATGGACTGTCTGAGCATTACGACTACTGTAGTCAGGAGCCTCGTGGAGTAAGACCGACAGAAGCTGACCGCATCAGTGCACAAGGAGCGAGCTGTTTTCGTTTCTGTAAAACATAAACAAATGTGCGCAAAGCTGTATTAAACACATTATTACTCAATATATATTTGAGTCCTTCTTGTAGGAAATAAAAGAAAAAAAGCTTAAATGTAATGGCATTTTATATTTTGGCTCCAGTTTAGCCACTAACCTTTTAAAAAAACGCCGTCCACCTGCGAAAATGGATGCAAATCACTTGCTATATATTCTGCTATGTATTTCGTTATTTCTTAAGCGCTGTTGTGAGGCAGTACTGTTGTAAATGCTTCACGTATAGTTTTTTGTCCTGACTTCATTTTCTGAACATATTCTTGAAATTTCAACTTCTCATGTTGCTAGTATTTCCCGAGGTGAACCGCACGGTGCATTGGCAGTGTTTGCACACTGTTTGTTGTTTGTCTGTCACCTTTTCTCCTTTCTCGTTTCGTGTCACGACAAACCCAAAATGCTTCTAGACCTTTGACTTAAAAGCCGCTGATGTGTCCACAACGGGCATACTGGCCGATGACCCAGCCGCAAAGGATTATGGTCCATGTAGTTTATTGTGCTATGCGCTACAAGAGTTGACTGAAAATTCGTATTTTTGCCTAACGACACACAGTTTAATACCATGACGAGACCACGACAATATCGTGGCAATTTTACTATGACAATATCGTGATCTTGCTAATATTGTTACACCCGTAACTGTTAATCATTTAAAATTAGTCCAGTTAGTAATAAGTCTGTTTTATGGTTTTATCAGGAAGGGTATCTGGTTAAAATGCCCATAAGAAATAACAACACTACTTCACGGACCTTCTATCATGTGCAAAGCCTTTAAGGACCCACCACCTGCTTGTCTCCATTGAGATATTACTGTTTTACCTTGATTATTCCACGGTATGGAAATAAACTTGGAAATCACAATGGAGACAGGTTGTTTAGTCAGATCTATGGAGAAGCAAACCCACAGATGGTAAGAGTTTATGTTTATTAAGGCATTTTTGAACTACACCTGTGATTGATGAAATGGAAAGAAAATATATTTAATGCCCTACTGTTGAACATTCCAGGCAAAGAAATGGCATCTCTATGGAGACAAGCAAATAATGGATCCTTCACCTTAGAAGTTACAAGTGCAAGTGATCTCTATAGTCTTTTTGATTCTAAAGAAATAATAGTTAGATAATAGATAATAGTTAGTGTGCCCAACTGATTGTGTAACATATGTGCATTTCTTTTTGATGTTCCTGGACTGTTCTGAGCCTTTCTGCCAACAAATTTACTTGAGGATGCAAACAAACCTTAACCCTTCAACTACACATTTTGATTTGTTAATGAAAATATCTGTACTATTAGTTACAGTTGTAGTCATCATTCACCACTAATTAATTTCCAATTTTTGATAAGCTTAGCATATTTTATTTACAAAAATAAAGACAAAAGCATTGCTCAATAAAGTGAAGAAACTATACTGATCATATTTGACAAAAGCAAAAGTTGTTTGGATAAATTTAAAAAAAGAGGAAATAAAGGAACATTCTAGTTTATAATACCTTCCAAAAAAATCATTGAAAGTTTTGTAAAACATTGACCACAGCTGAAATATTTAACCAGACATGATCTCACCAAAGAGCCCTGTTTGTTTTTCAAAACAGCAGTGGATTGAGTGAGCCTGAATCTTCTTCTCGTCCTCTCTCATATTCTTACAACCACCACATGAAAGAAACTAAATTATCCAGAGGGCATCCTGGGTGGGGTGCAACTGGTTCACAAAGCACTGATATTTCCAAACAACAAAATAACTCCCTCACAACAGGACAAGAATTAGGTGCAGCATAAAAGCCAGTATGAGGAGATGTATTTTTATAACTATCCAGGGGGTCCTAGCTTATTTGCACTGCCTGTTTTATTTGGTTGGCGCTCCCACCCACCATCACTGCCACATCTATTCTGTCGTTCTTTTTTTTTGTGGAGAAATGCAGTCTGTAAAGCCCCGCGGATGTTGTTTGTGCCTCACACTGCAATACTGCCGGCTCCATTGTGTTCACATGTACACAGAAAGACTCCACAGATGGCCAGGTAGAAGCAGGGAGAAAGAGCGAAGGAAAGAGCGAGAGAAAAAGAGACAGAGAGAGGGAGGGGAGAGAGAGGGTTATAGTAGGCCTGGGCAGCAGATACATGAGCCAATGGAAGCCAAAGGATGGAGAGAGGCGATGACGTGAGGCAATGTAAAATGTCTGGAACAGAAAGAGGAGAGGAAATCTTACATATATTACTATTATATTATCAGATATTATTCAGTGGGGTCAGAGTTAAAGGTACATTGTGAAACTTTCTGGAGGTAGCACAGCACCTGTATGATTCCATGGAAAAAGAAAGTTAAAACCAAACATTTTTTGCCACATTGTGGAATATTATAGCCAAAAGGAATAACATTACCATGAAGACAAGCAGGCCAGGTCAGGTTTATGGTGAGGCAAGTGTGCTCACAGTACAGATACATGATTTTTGTCTAAAAAAGTTACATATTGTGGCTTTATACTATTGATTATTTGTTACTCTTACTGCTTTTCCAGATGCTGGCGCTCAAAAACTTTACATTCAGTCAATGTCAGTGTACACAGACATATGGTGGGGGGTGACAAGTTGGGTTAGGCGTCTTGCCCAGTGACACATCAGCAATATGCACCTATCTGTGTAATTATCCACCCCAAAATTGTGTTACACTTATATGTATTATTCTTTCTCTTTTCACAGTTTGCTGCAGATCTGCCACAACGGTCCTGAAAACATGGCTCCAAAACTGTATTTATGTCCACCTCTACCAATCACTCACACACCCCATTTACACAGCGGCAAGGTGGGTTAAGTACACAGTGACAGTATGCATGTATGTTTTTTTATGCAGCACGAGAGTCTGTTGTCTCCCCCTGCTGTGTTTGCTGACAGAAGTGGTGGTGGGGATCTTGTTAGAAAGCAGCACATTGCACTTAGCTAAACAAGCTAGAGATGCTTTTTGTTCCCTTCTTTTCTTTTAAAAAACTTGTATCCAGCCTTTTCTACATATAGATTTAGTATCCCATGATGTTGTTTACATTTTGAGATAGCAAATCCTGAATTAGAGTTTTCTATAGTATATGTGTGCCTCTTTTTATTTTATTTCCTATATTATGCAGAATTGACTCTTGTGAGCTTTAAGCCATGATGTTATAATGTTGTTACATCATCAAAAACATACCTGGAGTTGTGTTTTGTTTCTTTCACATACGTTTAATTAACTCTTTAACCTTTAGTTTAGTAGTGTTTTCTGTTTGAGAGAAGAACTCAGCCTAAATATGCAGGTCTGGGTGTTAAACATGTGTGCAACCAAAATACAACTTCAGGTATGTTTGTGATGAGGAAACAACATTATAACATAAATCAGAAAAAAGTATAACAGGAGCCTCTTAAAAAAAAACTGTAAGTAAGTCCAAATCTACGTGTATAGTGTATATATGGTTGGAAATCAGACAGTAATACAAGACTAAAAATACTCTGTGAATAAAACCAACAGCAGAGGAATGCCAACAGAGAGAGAAGGAGGATCCATAATACATGATAGGTGTATTGTTGTGTTGTATAGGTGTGAGGTACTGGACCCCACAGGGACACGCCCACTCGCCCGTCTCCATGGTGATGAAGAAAAGGAGGAAGTGCTCACCTGCGCTCCTGTCTGCTGTGTGTCTGTGCGTGGAGCGTACTATATGTGTGATAGTGGAGTCTGGAGCCTCTCAGGTGAGTCCGTCTTTGAGCAGCGTTACCATGGAGACGGAGGTATAGTCCCCGGCGACACAGAGGACGGGAGACAGACAGGTGTGTGGAAGCCAGATCTGTTAGAAACCTTTTGGCTGGTGTTAAATGGTTGCATAAAGAGCTCATTTTACTCTATTTTGTGATCTGTTATAATGTTGTTCCTCATCAGAAACATACCTGGAGTAGTGTTTTGTTTCATTTCACTCACAAATGTTTGAGTAACCCTTTATTACTGGTCTGTCTTCATCTCCAAAACTCAAAATGTTGTGTGTGTTCCACCTTGTAATGTCATGTAGTGATAGTTTTCAAGTTATTTGCTTCCTTTTACCTTTAGTTCAATACGGATTGGCAATTCCATGTCTGAAATCATTCAAATTATTGTAGTGAACATATATGGAGTTTAAAAACACAGGGAATTGTATTACTACATCACATGACATCACAAGGTGGAACAGAGTGTTTTCAGTCAGGACTTGAGTGTTAAACATGTGTGAATGGAACAACACACAACTTCAGGTATGTTTTGATAAAGAAACAACATTATAGCAGATCAGAAAATAGCATAAGATGGTTATATGGCTTAAGTTAGAGATTTCCTCGCTTGACATTTAGAAGATATTCAAAAATAATTAAACAGACACACTGATTGAGTAGTGCGTAACATGGTAAATCTTGTGTGATGGTAATGATAATATAAAAGCTGGATCTGAGTTCTTATAATAAATTCAAAAAATGATATGCAAAATGCTAGTGTTTCTAACCCAAGAGAGTTTTAGGATAGCCACTATTGTTGTCTTCCTTCCACCAAATTTTCCTGGTTTCATTTCATGTTGTTTATTTTTATTTGCGTAATTGGTTACACATTGTACTAACACAGAGGGGGAAAAAATTTTAAACAAAGTTATTTAAACAAAGTTAAGAAAAAATGCTCAAAAGAAGTAAGCAGAAGTAAAAAAAAGTATCTGAGTGTGGATGAATAGAGATGAATGATGCTATTTCATTTGTACATTTGTTTGTACCATATATGTACCGTAAGTTCCGCTACTTTTTTCTCACCCTTTGAACCCTGCGGCTAATAAAACGATGCAGATAATATATGGACGGATTCTTTGTTTGGAACATTGTTCATATACAGTCTCTGGTTTGGCAACACCCCGAATGCATGCACCCTGAGTGCAGAAAGTGCTGCTGTCTGTGCGGTTAACACATGGATCTAGGGTTAACATGATGTTGCTACACTAACTAGAGATATTGTCAGCAGACTCAAATAGTGTATTACCGTGTGATAAAATAAGTTATGAGGCTAAATTAACATTAGTGAAGGGGATACGTCTTACCCGTCTGCATAAATGACGAGAAGAAACGTCTCAAACTTCAGTAGCCGGACATCCACTCATACCTGATTGATAGAACTAGCCCCGCTCCCGAGAAAGCCTGAAATCTGCTCAAATCCTACAAGACACTGACATGAAGACAAAACAGGACAGTTGCTCTTTCTGCAGGAGACATACGAGGGGAGACGGGGGTGATGTACCGAGCAAGATGCTTGTTTGATTGTGTTTTGAACAGTTATTTTGCGCTTCATACACACACCCTCCTCATCGAAAATACATAAAGGAATGCAGATAATGCAGCTTTTAAGTTAACAGTGATTGATGTGGCTGTGGAAGAAGGAAACAGAGCTGCTGCACGTGAGCTTGGCATCAATGAGTTGATGGTGAAATTTTGGTGATGGCAACGTGAACTGAGGTGATAAAAGCAGTTGGCCTGAACTTGAAAATGTTCTTAAAGATGTGGTCAGGTGCGACCTATATATATATATATATATATATATATATATATATATATATATATATATATATATATATATATATATATATATATATATATATATATATATATATATATATATATATATATATACACGATTAAAAATTTTGTTAAAATTTAGTTGATGCAGCTTATATGCAGGTGCACTCAATAGTCTGGAAAATATGGAATTTATTTCCTTTCCAGATCATAGACTGTACATATAAATGGACACAGCTAACCCACCAGCCTCCACCTTCCAAATTGGAAGTGAGTATAGGGGCGCTTCCGGCTCTATCTACTCTGTTTCCCATTGACTTCACATTGTAAAATTGTCACCCCTCTTTTTGTAACTGCTGCAGTCCCTATTAACCCACTGTACATGATCCTGGTGGGGTTTTTTTTTTGTTAGTTTTTTTTAGCTATTTTGTCTGTTAATAAATTCCAGTTCCTACTTGGCTCTATCTAACTGCAAGCCACATGAGCTTCATTTGACTGGACTTGAACACTATAGGTGACGTCACACTTCTTAGTCCAGTTCTTTACACAGTCTATGATCCAAACAAAGTTCATAGATTTTATTTATTTATTTTTTTATAATTTATCACTATAAAAACAATGACAAAACCTATATAGTGCACTACTCCAGATTTAAGTATTTACACATAATCAGTTTTGTGATGACGGGGCTCATTTAACCAAGTGTGCATGACGAAACATGTGAGCCAAGCCAAGAACACACACACTACATTAACCCCATCACTTCTCATCATCTTGCAGCTAACGCCTCTTAAATTGTTGCCAGCCTCATTCAAATTAACAACACTTTTATACAAGACAAAATGGCCGAAATTCTGTATGCCTTTGTCAGCGTAATCCTGTGTGTAACTTTCTCAATTATGTGAAAGTATGCTGGGAGTCTGATTGCTGGCACTCCACATCAGAATAATTGTGACAACAGGCTGATGAAGGCGACGGGAGGTTACTAGTCTCATTGTCGTAATTGACGGAACAAAATGTATTTAGTTGTTGGGGCTTTGTTGCTGAAGTGAAGTGTTTTCCAAGGACAACAGTCGCACAGAGAAGAGTATACTCCTCATAGGGCTAGAGATTTGTTTAAACTGAAATGAAAGAACAATTTGAGACTGCAAAATGATCATGAAGAAATGGAGAGAAAAACGTTAAATTATGATTTGAGTGAGAGAATAGTCCATAGAAAAGTCTGTTGTTTCGTGTTTGAAGATAAAACTCCATATCATTAACACCGAACTGTTGTAACTGTTGTAATTGTTGGTTTTTTACTCTCACACACCTGGGATCTGAAGAAGTCACACTGCAGATGGCGCTGTAGTCTTGTCTCCACAGGTAGAACCTGTTTAAATCAGCTGATGAGACATGTCACAGCAACATCACATGACCACTCTGAGGAAGACCAATAGTGTCAATTATGAAAACAAACTAAACCTTGGTCTGTAAAAAGAATCTAATAAAAATGAATGATAGGACGACCAAATGAACCTTGTTGGACTACCTGCTGTGCTGTATCTGTGCCATTACTGTTGCCAGACCTTCCACGTTTCTGTTTCTATTGGTCTACAGAGCATGACAATCCTCCATCCTAACTTGGTACGGTTCAAACACATGCTCATTTGTAGTATATGTCTCTCAGATGTGGAAGACATATCCTATTGAAAATTCTCCAACTTTCAAAGTAAATTTATATATTTTTTCTTTTACCTGAGTAAGTCCTATGCATTATATTTGTTTTCCTTTTTGACATGTAAGCTGGCCATAGACTGTACAGACTGTATAAAGGGGACTAAGGGAGTGTGACATCACCCATCTCACTCAGTCAGCTCTCAGTGCTATCAGTTATTGGGGCAAATTTGGAGCCAAGTTCCATATTAGGAATAGGAATTTTACAAAATAGCAAAATAAAGACATCAGGATCATGTAGAGTGGGTTAATATGAATATTTAAGACCAAAATTATGAGGCTCACAGCAGCAGAGAGAGGGGCAACAATTTTACAATGTAAAGTCAATGGGAAACAGAGTCAATGAAGTCAGAAACACCCTCATGTTCACTTCCTATTTGATTATACAGTCTATGAAGCTGGCTGTTTGTTTTGACCTGAACTGACCTTTTGTCTCTATTATTGGTTAAGCCATCTGATAATGCTTATTCCAACTGGACAATACAAGTTATTCACCTCGGCACAGGGGTTTTGTGGTAGCCAGTAGGATGGTGTATGGGTGATGAGTTCAGTGATTAAAAGTGTTACCTAAAGACAACAATGTATTATATGTTTTAAAATGAGAGAAGCAGGATGCCATTCAATAACAAGACCTACTTTTCATTGAACTATTGTTGTAATCTCTCATTCAAAGGTAGTCATCTGGACAATATGTTTGAAATTGAGATCATCTACTATTTTAGGCTTGTCAGAAACTAGTCAGAAAACACGTTTTGGGTAAGCTTCATGTAAGCTCTCCTCCCCTTATAGTCTACTTCTCCAAACCAATAATTTCAGATTGATAATGGCTTCTGAAAGGCAGCTCAATTTTAAACTTATTAAATATATTGTCCAGATGAAACCCCTGAAACCTCTGCAACCATTTCCTTCTAACTTTTTTTGTTATCCTACCTTCTGATCATTGATACTCTCATGTTCTGATGACATTCTGTGTAACTCCAGTGCAAAGATAAAGGGCAGAGTCCACAGCCCCCCTCTGCCCCTCAGCGGGAGCCTGGCCCAGCGCCGTCTAAACTGAAGAAAAATAGGATTTAGTCTTTTCGTCAACTCTGTACCAGACGCTGCTGAGTGTTATAAGAACAAAGATGATATACGGTTGTGTTTTGGTTGCTCAAAATTAAAATGGCTTCTTTTCTGATCTGGAGTTAAAGGTTTCTACCACAGTTTAGTCCTGGTTAAAGTCCTACTGCAGAACACTTAACCTAATCATCTGACTAAAATACTAGCATTTATTTCATTAGGGGTGTGTTTGTTAAAAAATACCTTGAAAAAACACTGTCCTTACTGTCAGCGACTCAAAATGTATTCATTATATTAAATGTTGAAATATTTTATAAAATCATTTCATAATCCACAAATACCACTGGCAGTGCAGTTGAGAATTTACATGTTTGCAATAACTGGTATATTTGTTGAAGGTCTATGTTAAGCTATTTCTGATCTATGCTGCAATGTTGTTTCCTCATCAAAAACATAACTGGAGTTTTTTCACACATTTTTAACTCACAAATTCTGCATACTTAGGCACAAAACACTCCGTTCCACCTTGTGATGTCATGTGATAATACAGGAAGTGTACCACTGCATTTTTAAACTCCATACTAGAATCATTTGGAGGATTTCAGCTGTGGAATTGGCAATCTCTACTGAACAAAAGTTAGCTGTTGAAAACTACAACTTCACGACATCACAAGGTGGAACAGAGCATTCTGACCTACGAGATGTAGACAGAACAGTAATAAAGAATTACTCAAACATGTGTGAATGAAACAAAACACAACTCCAATATGTTTTTGATGGTGTAGCAAAATTCACTTTAAGCTCACAAGAATTAATTTGGTGTGATATATGCATTATCAACAGTTGTAATACTGCGGAACATTCCAGAAGAATGTTCCGCAGTAGAACTTTTACTTGTTCTTTAGTCAAGTAAGTAAATTGGAGTGAAAATCTGAAACCCAGTGTTAGGTCTGTTTCATATGATCAAAGACACTTGACGTTCCGAAATGCCTTGGTCTGTCTCAATGTTGTATTTTCAGGTTAGCCTTGAGTGAACATCCTGGCAGGCTGCACACTCCACAAAGAATGTGATGTTGCTGTACAGGCCGTCTCATCCTTTTACTGGTGCCAAAACCACAGCAACAAACACATCCTGTTTTGACATCTCCCTTCGTGGGATAAGTTTGCTTGTCTCATGTCAGATTTTGTTGTATAAGATGTCTTCATTTTTTTCTATTGACCGCAAAAAGACGTGCCTAAGAGAAATGATAGCCTTTGAGAATGCAAACCCTCAGTGGCCCATGTCCTTCTTTCTACTATGTGATTATAGGTCCCATATCTGATTTGTAGTTCTTCTAGTTCACAGACACATCCTTAACACAATGCAGAGTTCTTGTGAAGCTGAAGGGTAATAGATAGATATTTTATTGATAGGAAAATCAAGTTCAGGTGCAGCAACATTTTCCCTCAGCTTTTCAGTCGCTTTTGTGTCTCAGTCAAAAGTCACGAGTCTGAAGGTCCTATATTACATCAAACTCACTCTTGTAAGATGTAAGCGATGTTGTTACCTCCTCAAAAACATACCTGGAGTTGCATTTTGTTTCATTCCCACATGCTTGAGTAACTCTTTATAGCAGTGTTAGCCTATCTATCTCCAAAGCTAAGTTTAACAGCTACATTTTACATTTAGTTCTGTAGAGATGAGCAATTCCAGGCCTGAAATTATCCAAATGATTCTATTGAAGATGTATAGATTTTAAAAACACAGTGGAGCACTTCTTGAATTGACACATGATATCACAAGGCGGTACAGAGTGTTTTCCATTTGAGAGAAGAACTAAATATGCAGCATTTCTGTGTTAAACATGTTTGAATTAAACAAAACAGAACTCAAGGTATGTTTGTGATGAAGAAACAACATTATAACTTGAGATTTGAGGAGAGTAATACCCTCAGGACATAAGACCAGACATCACAATCATTATTCATCCTCTTGTTGGGTTTTCTGCTGTATTTGGTATGGTATGGTAAGACCATAGCTATCTCCTTGCACTGTCACCATGGATGGATCGTTATGCATTTTGATGGCCGTTATGTTGGATAAGACCCATATGAAAACAACAAATTGTTACTGAATGTTGTTATTCACATAAAAAAAAAAAACATCACCAGTTTAATGTTTTGCCTTGGAGTGTCTTGATATAGTTTTACAAAAAGTAGCTTTGAATGTCATTAGGATGGCTTTCAGAAGATTTGAGTGAGATATCAGACCCCCTAAACATGTTATATTCCTATTTGTGTATTTTCTGCCCTGGGGGTGGAGATGGCACCTTTGGCTTCATCTTGCAATCTTAAAGAAATGACAAGGTCCAGATCCACATCCAAAAGTAACCCCTTATTGAGATGTGTTGTCATATTTCATCACAATCCGGCGCCTTTTCTTTTTGCCAAGTGATTTGAATCTAACTCAATCTGTTAAAACACAGCACTGCGGTAACCAGTGGTCTATTGGACACATATTTTGTTTGTCAAGCTTGTTTAGTTCATTTATTGTTCATTTCGCCAAGAGCCCTTTTTCACTGTGGGAAACGTCTGACTAACTATTCCAGTCTGTTAGCTCTGCCCTATACGCAGCCAGGCAGCACTGAAAACTGTGCATGCATCATTAACCTTGCAGGGATAGACAAACAAAGCAACGCAGAAGCAGTTTGTTGTCTCCGCAAAGCCCAAAACACACAAAAATGACATTTATTTTATTTTAAGACTGTAATGTCAGAGCATATGGGTGTTTTATTGAGTGGCACTGACAATATTGGTTTGCAATGTAGTTTTGATACACCATACTTTTACTTACTTACTCATGTTTTAAAGACCTGAATTATGCAAAACTGTGTGAAAGAAAATAAAAGTGAAGAAAATAATCAAATTGTGTTACATGAACTACTGGTGGTACATAAGCTCCTTCAGGTGGTACGTGGACAGCTCTTCAGTTCGTGGGTTTGGCTCTTTTAGAGTTCATTTTATTCACATTTTTGTTGTCCACTGAGTAATTTCTTGTAACAGTAAAAATGATGTAGTCCACTTTTAGACCTGGTTTAGCCCTAGATTAGACCTGGAATAGTCCCATTATAGACCTGGTTTAGATCTGGTGGTACTTTGAATGCCTAACCCTAACCCTAACCCTAACCCCGTCCACACTAGTATGTATTCGAATTGTTTTCGTTGCGGATGCAGTGTTCATCCACACTAATCCGATTGAAAACGGCTCCAGAGAACGATCTGGTGTCATCACTCTCATGAATTCATCTGTGTACGGATCTGATCCGGCTCCTTGTGGGCGCCTGAAAACCCTAATATTCTGAAACGCTGATATAGGTGTAGGCACCGCGAAGTAGCTAATTCACCTCCAAAAGGAGGTTACCATATATTCTCATATATGGTCTATGCGTATGACCTGCAGACGTATAATCTCTGAAAAGTTTAACCTGAACCATCTCCAATGCGACAGAAGCACAGAACAGACTCACCATTAGCAGAACATCCCTCTGTGACAGAAAGAACACATATAATCCAGTGAGTCGTGTCCTTTAGTCCGACAGAAGCTGAACTGCATCAGTGCACAATAACAAACTGTTTTTTGAGTGCTCAGTTTATGCAAATTAATCATGCGGTTTTTAAATTTCGTTTCTGTAAAACGTAAACACATATGCTCAAAGCTGTGTGGATAAGGAAACATTGCGGACACAGAAACGATGTGTGTGTCCGTGGTTTCCGATACAGTAATACACGGATTCGTTTCAGTGTAAACGGGGTCTTAGTCAGCCAAATTTTTAAAAGTAAAAAATCTAGTCATTGATGATAATTTAACATATATTTCCGTAAACAATAAATACATTCAAAAGGTATTGCTTATTCATGTTTGATGGCTGCTATTGAGTAATAATATCAGCTCCATTTGTGTGTCCCCTCCCCACTTCTGTCTGTGAATGCAACCCCTGACACTGCACTGAGCCATGACTCAGAGGAGAGGTGACAATCCACCAACAACAAGAGGGAAAAAAACATAAAGATGTGCAAAAAAAGAAGAGAGAGAGAGAGAGAGAGAGAGAGAGAGAGAGAGAGAGAGAGAGAGAGAGAGAGAGAGAGAGAGAGAGAGAGAGAGAGAGAGAGAGAGAGAGAGAGAGAGAGAGAGAGAGAGAGAGAGAGAGAGAGAGAGAGAGAGCCCAGCCACCCACAGCAGGCAGACAGAGAGAGGAGGAGCTGCACTGGTGAACAGAGACTTAGACGTGATTCATGCTGAAAACTGGAGCTCCAGGCTGGGTTAGAGAGGGGAGGCTAACACTTACATTTACACAATGAAAACAATAAGAAAATCTGATACTACCGTGGCCTCTCTGAGCACAGCCTGAGAGCACTAGAAGAGGTGACATTTAAGGACAATGGAGCCACTGCAGCAAGATAAGAACTGATGTTATAAAGCCCTTAAAGCAAAAGAAAGACTATATTTTGTTATCCTTTGGTTTAATGCTTTTATGGGTATAATCTTAATACTATTTTAGGTCAGAAGGTAGTAGTAGTAGTAGTAGCAGGAGTTGGAGTAAGATTATAGACTAGTTGTAGTATTTGAGAGCATTTTCAGTGGTTAATGCAGTGTATGTAGTACTGAAATAAATTGCTGTATTATGTTGTTGTGCTAGATGTAGAGCTAGGAATAGAGCCACTGCTCCTCCAGATTTGCAGGTTAAAGGAACAGTTTGGAATTTTGGACATAGGGCCAGTCCTTGTGTTTGTCCATCCAGTCCTTGTGTTTGTAGAGATCACTGGTGCTAGGCTAGTGCATGTCAATGGCCATAATTAGCCTGCCACTAAATATAGTCTTCCCCACTCCACAAAGTGGCCGAAGTAAATTTATTATAACACCAGTCTGTGAATGTAAATGTCTGTGTTGATAGAATAATGTTTGAAATAGAACTAACCTTGCATCGCATGAATTGTCACATGTTTAGGGACTATTTTCTCATATATCAGTTCGCCGCTGCCAAACTTTCTATCAGGAAGTACAACTCGCTGCTGCTGCTCAGACATAAATCCTTCAAATGCAAGGCTGGGTTTTACTTCTACAATGATTCTATACACACATACATTCACATCGACAGTCTGGTATTATAATTGTTTTGCCTCAGGTGCTTTGTGGAGTGGGTAAGACTGTTTTTAGTGGCAAGTTAACTATGGCCATTGATATGCACTAGCCTAGCACCAGTGACCTCTGCAAATACAAGGACTGGATTTAATATTTTAAAAAGTGTCTCCACACGTCTCCAACACTCTGGCTAACTAGGAAATGAGGTCCAAAATTCCGAACTGTCCCTTTAAGATGAAGAGATGACTCTCATGCACATTCTTAAGTGCACAGAATTATCTTTCCCTGGAGAAACTTAAGTATGAACTGTTTCTATTTAAAGGTGCATTGTGTTTTCTTGTGGTGGGTCCTCTAACTGCTTGTATCCATGGAGCTGTGCTCTGCCTAGAATGTTCCACAGTAAAGCATTAAACTCATCTATCTCAATGAAGATAAGCAAAACTGAAACTAGGCCTTGATACAGGTCAAATCTCTGGAGATGTCTCAGTGTCTCAGTGATAAGAATGCCTGTTTTTCATGGCATTTTTAAGCAATAAAAACACCTGTAATGGAATAACAAAAAATAGTTTTATAAAATACTGTGGAACATTCCAGGAAAAGCAATCACATCCCCATGGAAACAAGCAGGTGGTGGATCCTCTACCAGAAAGTTACACAGTGCACCTTCAGATATGATGATTTTTCCTAAGGGCAATAACTTTACATAATCTTTAATATTTCACTGCTTAAATGTAAACAATAACCATTTTAGCTGAACTCTATTACCATATAGAGCACATGTATTTTTGTTGTTGTTTGTTTGGCTGACTATTTGAAAAGATATTTAAAACAGTCCACATTAAAGAGAGTGTTCCTGAGCTGTATCATGGAAGAATAATATGATACAAACAAAATCCCATTTTAAAGTTCATAGCCTTTGGTCTCATTTCTTTCCAGAAGTTGCTGCTTTTACAACACATTGCATAGTGTAAAAAACAGTCCCTTTAGTCAATATCAAATTTATTAAACATGCCTCTTTAAGCCAATTTGACTTCACTCCCTTTGCCAGATGTAAAGAGGCATGAAAACATGAAAACAAGTAGAAAGTAAAAAGTCACCATTTGCTGTCCTCATGCCAGCAGTCAATTACATCACAGGTAAACCACTGTACCTGTATTCAAAGAGCAGATAAGACATGCTTCTTTTCATCTTTGAATGTCTAACTGCAGAATGAGTTTGTGCTGATGTTTCCAATCCTTCAAGATTATCTCTAGCTAATTGTGCTGCTGTTTTATCTGCACAATTATGAGAGTGCCGACTTCATGTGGCTCCTTCAGCAAAGCCCAGAAGGTTTAGAGCCATTCTTGTACCATTATTGTACACATATGATTCAACATTTAGTTTTCCTTTCAATTTAAGATGTCAGAAAGACAGAAAAAAAAAACCTAATACATGTGACTTTTATGTCTGAAGCAGTATTTAATAATCTGTAGTTTAGCTCTTATTAATTACATAGAAAAGTTGACTCTATTCAAATATATTGTGGCCCTTTTTCCATTGAAATGTTTTATGCAAAATTAATATAAATGTTTTAAATAAACCATCTTTTAAAGCTAGTTAGTTAGTTAGTACAGGTTCAACTCCAGATGAAAGAATATAATTTAAAGTTCCTCATGAAAAATTGACTCTTGAGAGCACTAAGACATGTTGTAATGTTCTTAAACTTGTATGGTGTTTAAAATACAATGGAGCACTTCCTGTATTAACACATGACCTCACAAGGTGGAACAAAATGTTTTTGTTTGAGAAAAGACCTCAAGCTAAATATGCAGGATTTGTGTTAAACATGTGTAAATGAAACAAAAGACAACTCCAGATATGCTTTTGTTGAGGAAACAACGTTATAACATAGATTAGAAAATAGTGTAATATGAGCCCTTTAAAAAATAATGTTATCTCAGTGCGTCTTGTTGAAAACCTGTGCAGCAGATGAGCGTTACTGGTGGAACGTGGACTAACACTGATCCTCAGAGCTAACAGCAGCTCAGCCACTGTTTGTATAGGTGTATATAGAAAACAGCACTAAATCCATCAGCAATCAATGCAGTACTTCAACATAGATCACTGCAAATACAGTTGGGACAGGTAATCCAAAATGAACTCATGCTATACACTATGAAGTATACTGAATATTTGTTGTAGCTGTAGTGGTGGTGATAGTGGCAGGGGAAGTAGTTATGAAGTATGTATATTAAACCACAACTTGTGATCGAATAACAGCTGAAAGCTTTATTTGCACTTTCATCATCCTCCCACTCCAGTCTCAAATAGTTCTGGCTATACATAGTAAAAATGTAAGACAATAAGCCTATCTTGTTTACATCCTATATACTGTATGTATAAAACAGAATATCCTATAGAAAAACATTAGCTAGGTTCTCTGTATCTCTCTCTCTCACACACACATTTCTCAGCATACTGTGTCTGTCATCAAATAGCAGCTAATTGCAGGGGAGGAAAAAACTGGAGTTGGCTGTTTATAGCGTATAGCACCAAATATCCAGCAGCAGAGCCCAGTGCGAGCCCCAGGCCTCTGAACTGACTGGAGATGGAGGTATTACACCAGCAGAGCCAGCATGCTGAGAAGTGACCTGGGCATGAAGAGCTGAGCTGTGTCCTCAATACCACATCTGTATGGGGCTAACAGTGCTGCAGTCTTAAATGGAGGACAGAAAATGACAACAAAAGTAGTTGTAGTAGTGGGGATGCACCGATGTGATACTTACTCCTACACAAATATCAACGCTGATGCGAAAAAAAATACCTGAATTGTATATTCCAAATCAGGCAATATTTTGGTTGGACATATATTGATATAATGAGACTCTTTACTGGTTGTAGTTTCCCAGAAAGTCTTATTTAAGCTTGTATTTACACAAAGTTGTTTCGTAGTTACCTGAGAGATACATTAAAACTACATTACACTTTGGATCAGTTTTGTATTATGTTCATTTATGTTTTCAGTTTCAGTTTCAGTTTCAGTCGGTTGATAACAGTTATTGGCAGATACTTAAAGCCATAGTATTGAAATATGTATCGAAACTGAAAAAGCTGGATCGGTGCATCTCTGAGTAGTAGTGGGCTAATATATGAAGTAATTATTTTAGCAATGAAAGTAGTTTCAGCAAAATTCAACTTTCTTTGTGCATGTTAAAGAGCACCTATGATGCTAAATTTACTTTTTGAAGCTTTCTGCCATTGATCTCTCATCAAAAACACAGCTGAAGTGGTTTTATATTTTTGCTTTTAGGTTTTTTAGATTTTGCAATCTCTCCCAGGCACTAGTTGAAGCCATGCCTACACAACCCATTTTTCATGAATACAAAAAGCAGGATACAAAACAATAAAATATAACTTCACAAATCTGATGTGATGTGCTGAAGGAATGCATGCTGATTGTGTGATGAAGGGGGCACAGAAAGTATGGGGAGCAGAGGGAGTGTTGACTGGCAAACATTTAACAGAAAGTAATTAAACATTTGAAAGCATTGTTTTTGGCGAATATACTAGTAGCATTTTCAAAACAATAAAAGATAACATGGTCATCTAAATACGAATACCCTATATTTATTTAACATGCATATATAGGCTGTAAACATAGATTGCAGCCAGATTGTAGCTATGACTGAATTTCCATCCTTTGTTCAACATCTTGTTCAAACATACAGTAAATACCTTTGTATTGTAGCTAATCATAAAGCGATGGAGTGTGCGGCTGTCTTTGAATTCAGTAAAAACTAAAGAGGAATGCATGCTTGTGTGCTGGCATTTTAGACGTACTAAAAAGCCTATAAAAGACCTATGTGTTCAAATGCTGTTTCAAAAGTGTTTTAGAGAAGTACTTTCTAATGAGGCAGGATACTCACACACACTATATAGCGTCGTCAAGGAAACCACGCTCTTCTTCCAACTGAAAGTCAAAAAAGACAAATGATCAGGAAGAAAAGTTTTGCAAGATTTTTGGCAAAAATATGTTGTAGAGAGAAGATTGTAGGAAATACATCTTGTTAGTACGACTGTGGCTGATGGTCTGACTGAGTTTAAAGGGCCTGTATGACAGTTTTCCAAGTATTAGAGGAAAATTCGTCTTACCCCAGTACAGCTGTACTGTAGGCTATAAGCAGCTCTTGAGGTCAAAATTAGAAACGAATTATAAAGCATTTTATTGTCCAAGAATCAGGAAGTGTTTGTTAGCATGTTAATTGTTGTTAGCTTTATTGTGCTGGCAAAATTCTCCTATGGCCTCAGAAAGTTGTGAAAAGCACGAATAAACTCATCATTGTACATAATTAAGATTACATGAAAAGTAAAAAAGGAATAACTTTTTACCACTCCAAACCATTTCAAATGAACTTACTCTTTTTCAAGTTCCTTTATGTAACAATTTTTACATTTACTTCATGATATTAATAATAATCAATAGACCTCTCACGATAATGCACTGTAAAATGTGAAAACCTAGACCAGACATGTCAAACTCAGGCCCGGGGGTCAAATTTGGCCTGCGATATAATTATATTTGGCCTGCGAGATCATGTCAAATATGTATTAGAGCTGACCCGCCGGCTACAGATAAGCTGTAGAGACATTATTTATTTAAAATGTTGCTATTATATTATATTATGCTTGTCCTGGATTCAATGTTTAAGCAAAACTATTATTAAACATTTATTTTAATAAGAAAAGGGTTAACATTACATATCTCAAAAGAAGAGCAAACATGCAGATTCTGTTGAAATTTATCAATAAATATTTAGTTTGGCCCATGACTTCATTCCAGTTTTTAATTTTGGCCCTCTGTGAATTTGAGTTTGACACCCCTGACCTAGACAATAAATGATAATATTGAAGCTAAATTAGAACCCTTTAGAACTGTCTCCTAAAAATGACTTTAAATGTACCTTATAGTAAAAAAAACACACAAACTAAACAGCAGAATAAAACACTTGGTAGTCTCTTTGTATCTATAATAAGTCAGCAATTATTTAAGCAACCCTCTACAGCTCAAATCTTACAGAAAAATTACAAAAAAAATTCCGCACTAGTGCAAAGAAAAAGTCTCCCTTATAAATACTGACCCACAAAATGATTGTTCCATCTAACATATATTGAACCATAACTCTGTATAGTAATTATCGTGACAGGCATAATCATCATAATCGTCATAATAAGTAACACTTTCTTGCCCTCAAAACAGTTTCTGCAAAATCACTGTGACATAAACACAAGTTGTTTATGTTCAAAGCTTGGGTAGACTCAGTATGGCGATGCATTTGAATCTCTTCACCTCACCTGAACCGGGGCAAGTCATCTGAGGATTTTCCACAACTACGCAGACACTCTCCAAGTTCAAACTGTATCCTCACATATTTCTAATGCACAACAATGCCATCCTCCATCCCTCTCACAGACCCTAGCGCGCATTGCCTTCTACTCGCGCTAATAGTCTTAATGCTTCCTGAAGAGTTGCCAGAGCTACATTAGGTTTAGATGGTCCATTGATTTGGGAGCAAAGAGCAACCCCCCTTCTCCCCTTCTCTTCCCCTCGTCTCCTCCTCCGCCTCCCCCGTTCCCCCCTTTCCTCCCCCTTAACCTAACTCGCGCGCCCGACCAATCTTCAGCCGTATATGGTCGACGCTTCCTGTCTCACGCCCATGAGGGTTATCTCCCCAATGCAATTAAGGTGCTTTGAAAGTGCATTTTCAGGAAAGGCGAAGCGTGCCGGGGGTTTAATGAGGGCAGGGAGTGAGGGCTGGACACGGCGAGAGAAAACGCGGAGCTCCTTGTTTGGGAGAGTGTAGACGTAAAGATGGATGGAGCGGACACACCCAGTTTAAAACGAGGAGGACACAGGAAATGGGTGCATTACTAGAGAGCAGCAGTAACATAAGAAGGCTTCGCAGGAGCTCGCATTGCAATAACACTTAGAAGGAATAGGTTTAGTGCGGTCTATGGGTGGTACTATGGGAGAGAGGGTAAAGATGATTGTGTTATGAGTCTAAAAGGAGTTCTTTGTTTTGGAATGGATGTATCAAGGCGGTGTTTTGCAAGTTTGGATGTGCTTGTGGACAGAAGATGTTTGATTTCCAAGTATTTAAATGCTGGGATAGTTTTTAATGTCATGTAATGTAAATGTAAGTTGCAAATAAAAATAATAATAATAAAAAAAAAGTAAGGATATGTTCAGAACCAGTGCCATAAGAATTTAAAAACTGGTCCCTGCACTGTATAAAAGACTTTCAAATGTCTTGCAGGAACAGTTTTCGGGTTGTAGTTGCTGTGTTGTTATTTATTTATTTATTTTATTATTTTTATTTATTTTTTATTAATTATTGTATTCTATGATCTGTAATCATGTACAGTTGATTGTCCCAAGGTTTCTCTGTTTGTTTGATGACTGTGAATTGCGCTTGTCTCTTGACCATGACACTGTTGGAAAGAAAAAAAAGTTTTGTTTCTAATGTAATTAAAGTGAATGTTGCAATTGAAGTCTATCTTATCATTATAAACAAAATAGGGAGCATAAACATCAAACTAACTGAACTCATTCTGACAACCTTTCTTGCTGATCTGTCTCTTAAATATGCACAGTTTGTAATGAATTCACACACAGGAAGACATTAATGTTTTGATATGCATATACATATTTTTTTCTTCTTTAGTAATTAAAATAATTACAGTACAATGACGACTCAACCCCAACTCTGTATTTTAAAAAGTTACAAGGACCAAGCCAACTTACATGGTCTATAATATAGCCGTTCTTCACATTGAACTGAGTTTACCTTGTACAAAATGCCCTGATCTTGCCTTTAGCCTCACAATGCACTACATATTGAGCCAATAGTTTACATCATCCTACAGTTTCCCATAATATCTGCTGTGAAAAGTTGTATCTTATTGAATAGAAGTGTTTCATGTGTGTTTGTTGCTATGGGCAGACAGTTTCAGAGGGCACACACTCCCCATAACCTGACAGTAAAGAGGACGGAGCTGAGGCATTAAAATGATGTAGACAGACGCTGCTTTACATTACACACGGCCCATTGGCCTTTCACATGAAATATGAACTTCACACTCTCCAGAATCAAACGGAAATTTTGTCTCACTGCAAATCAGCAATTTAAAGGCTCATGGATAGGTATTGATAAACAAACTTTGTACATTGTTTTAAATTTTTTTATGAGGTTGGGACTAGAGAGAATAAATATCTGAAGTATGATAAGTTTTTATCTAACTGCATTATACTGAACTGAGATGTGCTATACTTTGTATTATTTGCGTTACATACTAGACAACGTCAAAATAATAAACAAAAAATATAGATACATTATTATGTTTATATAATATTTATTAATGCTTATTAATACTGGACATCTTATGAGCATGAAAAGCTGTTGTAATATATGTGTCTGTGCTGTCATTCACTTTTTTAAGCTTTCCGTTTTATTTAAGCTTTGGCAATCTTAGCTGTTGGCAATCTTAGCACTGGTAGCCTTTTATATTGTACACCTTGTACACTAACTGTACAGTTAAAGGAGCTGGAAAAAACCTTTGATTGGGCTAAAAAAATAGCAGCTGCAAATAACAGACTACTCCTGTATTGAAAGTAGACAAAAAAAAAAAGCACAAAAAGTCTTTTAAACCAAAAGTATCTCTAAAAAATATATATATATATATTTTTTTTATTTGATTGGTGATGTTAATTGCTTTAACCAAGGCCATAAGACAAATAACAAGCAGAGAAGGTCAGAAGTCCACTTTGATTGAAAAGAAAATGATGTTTTACTCTTAAATAAAAATAGCTGGACAGAAGGAAACAGTGTGGCACCTAATGGACCTGAAAATCTGAAAATAACTGCACTTCCAAATATTAGCATTTTGAACCACATTTTATTGAAATTTGATGCATTTGCCTTATGCAGTATTTTACTTATTTACTTATCCTTATTTATGTTCCTTTTATTTGCTTTATAATTTACTTTTACTCACCTATTTTGCTTATATTTCCTTTATTATTCTAAGAGACATGTGCGGAGTGTGAGGTCTTCATCACTTCATGGATGTGAGTCTGTGGAGGAGCTGGAGGCTTGCCACTGCATTGTGCGTTTGTGACAAAAGAGAGATTAGATCCAATAAGAAAAGCTTTTGTGAAGTTACAACAGTTAAAGAGAGGAGGAAGAAAGGAGCAGGTGAGAGCAGAGGGAGAGGGAGACGAGACAGATGATGTCCCCAGGCTCAAATGAATCATAATGGCTTCTCAAGGAACCAGGCAAAGATGGCGGCTTTAGTAAATGAAGGGAAGAGGAAGGCTGCAGAAAAAAAAAATGCACAGGGTCGGACACAGAAAGAGATGTTCTTTCTGACTGACTGATACTGACTATGGGAGATTTACAGAAAAAGATTCTGAATTTTGCAGATTTTTATTAATTTTTATTATTTTATTTTTCCAAGGAATCTTTAATCAATAAAAACCTGTAATGAAATAAACTAGAACGCGGTGGGGTGGCCTTGTACGACTTTTGATGTGGAAAGCTGTAAGGTTGTGGTAAGGTAATCAAATACATGCAGAAAGGTTTAATGCAATAGTATGGAACATTCCAGACAAAGTGGCGGATTTTGTTACATAGTACACTTAGAAAAGTAGCATACACCTTTTAGAAATAGTAGCTCAAGTGATAGTGTGATTAAGTGAAATAGTAGCTCAAGTGGTAGTTATGATTAATGCATATTTTATTCTTTGAAAAGACACTTTACCCACCTTGGCTTTGTGGTGTGGCCCATACAGTATATGTAATGAGTGATTGGTACTTGCAGAGACCAACACAATATCTAAAATTCCTCACCAGGTAAGATTCTCCAATAGTGATGGGACTTTTGGCTCTTTTACGGGTTCCAAAGAGTCATTTCAAAAACTTGCTCTATTTGTATTTATTTATAACTCATTCAACTACAAACTGATCACAGAGAGAAACGAATCAAGGCTTATATTTGTTTAAAATGATTCAAAGTGAGTGTGGGAGTGTGTTTACCCTTTGAAATTATGCATAGACAGTTGGCACAGATTGGCAGTTGGCATTGTCATGTGCAGGGCAGATATGGCTATTGCCTCAACGTGGAAAAAGGAATGACCCATTGTAGTTTTCAGCTTTGTACTGCATAAACCCTAGTCATTTTTGTCCTAAGCATCTCAATTTATACCCTGATATAAGCATACACCATGAATTGATAAAGAAAAAGCAATAAAAGTATGGTATAGTGACAATAATGCTACGGTGTAATAAGTGCAGGGATTTCATAAACTATCTCTGATCATATATTTCCACACACACCACAAGCATTCATGTATCTTTGTAAACTGTACATGGTCCACACATTTTCTATTATGTCTAACCACAACAGTTCTTTTCCCCTCGCTCCCCTCTCCAGTCGACATGTTTGAATGAGTCTTCTAGTGCCATTAGTTAAGGGCGACTGGGCTGCCTAACACACACACTGACGCTAATAAAGTAGGAGTCCTCTTGTCTCTCCCCTGTCTGCTCTGCTGCCTGCTCTAAAACTGCTCCCTTTGCAATCAATAGCCTCATAATTTCACCCAAACAGCGTCTTGTGCTCTGAGTGGAACAGGCACAAATCAAGGCAGGAGCATCCACAGCGCTTACACGAGTCTCCCTGTGCACCCATGGTCCTGACAGAGAACTAAATATTGGTGTTATTTCTGCTTAGATCACTGCACGGACACGGTCAAGCAGATCTGTGGGAAACAGAGGAGTTTGTAGTGATAGAGGGGGTCCGGGCACATGATTAAAATTCATAGTGGAAATGCTTTGCAACAAAATTGATTTGAAATGTTATGATCTATGTTTATGCATTTATCAGATATAAATTATAGCATTAGTCAATGCTTGAGTTCTACACATTATCAGTCTGGAATGGATCGGAAAACACAGAATGCCATAACTATTGTATCTGAGTGGTTGAAGTGTCACAACATCAGAACAAGCGAAAAAGTCAAACCTTAGTTACATTCAGTTGAGAGAAAAGCTCAGAAGCTAAGAAAACCCTGGTGGGTACTTGGAAGGGAGACAGCTGGCAAGATGTGTCCTTAGGCAAGGCACTTCTACCATGTCCCCCTGTATAGCTGTGATGTGTGCGTGATTGTTGGTCAGATATGCTGACGGCACAGATTGACACACTCAACTAAAATACACAGGATTTGTGGGTTAAACATGTGTGAATAAAACAAAACACAACTCCAAGTATGTTTGTGATGAGAAAACATTACAACATAGATTAGACAATAGTGTATTATGGGCCCAACTGCTAGCTGGGATTGGATCTTGAACTCTCTATAAAAGTCATGATAAATTAAATAAATGTGTAGGCCTGGCCAGAGATAAGGTGAGATAAGGTAAGCATCTAGCCAGACACAAGGAAGCAAAAAGCCATTATACACTTTTAAGACTAGTTGCTGATTTCATTGTTTAAAAGATTCGTCCTCCTTTGAGAGCAGCTTATTTTGCTCTTTAGAAAAAGTTACCCATAAGAATTTCTTTACTTCTCTGCGTATGGAAAGTTACCTACGCCTTTTCAGCCTAGACTTATTTCCACTGCATAATTACCCTGTCAGAGAGTGCAGTATACAGTCCTCTTTTGACTTGTAAAGGCTCAGAGTAATAATATTGAATCCAAAACCACCACTTCCTCGCTCTAACCAACTCTGGCTTTTAATGCGTCTTATTGGCCATAATATAATATCCACACTGTTTCTATCTAGATGAGTTAATGGTCAGATAATTGTTATATGCAACTGTAAGACTTCTCCTCATATACATATAATGTGTTTGTGTATGATTATCCTCCTATATTCACAATTGCAAGGTAAGGCATTATTGTTGTTAAAAGGTAACCTATAGATATTTTTGGTGATGACAACTGAAAAACAACCAAACTTGAGTGTGGTGCAAGTTCAAAGTCTAAAGTTCCCTCGTTTCTTTTCGGACATCGAAGCTGGGAGCTGTAATGGCCCCAAAGAAGAGTGCATTCTGGGCCTTTTTCCCTCTAAGTAGGTCCTGTAATGTCAAGTTTCTGTGCTCACCTCTGGGAATACTAACCCGTCTTAATGGCATCTATATCACATTTAGGGCTGTTACAGTGACCATAACAGGAGCGGGAAACAGCCCAGTATGTTGGAAGCATCGTGGAGGCTTTAAAAGAGGAGAGAGGGGGGCTCTGGGGGACATTAGGCTGCTAAAACCTGATATAGCTGTAGGAATGCACACTCTCTCTTACATTCATTATATTATGCAGAACAATACAAGGGTGGACATATGCACAGGGTCTTAAAGACATTTATGTTGTTGGGTATTGATAGACTATTATTAAATCAGCATTTTAGTATCCCTTAATGACACTAGACATGTATAGATAGAATATAACAGTGAGTATAGTATAGCACTGCTTAAAGAAGACATATTTGGTATATATTGGTAGATATATTTTATACTGTGCATATTGGCAGGTTGAAAGCCAATATACAGAGTTATCACAGTACACACAAATTATGGTTTTGGAGAATAGTTTCATCTGCATGTTAAATTTTATCACCTTTAAATGACCCATCTTATTCTATTTTCTGGTCTATATTATAATGTTTTGTCATCAAATAACATACCTGGAGTTGTATTTTGTTTCACTCAAACATCTAACACACAAATCCTGCATATTTAAGGTGAGGTAAGGTGTTTTCAGAAAACACTCTGTTCCACCTTGTGATGTCATGTGGTATAACAGGAAATGCTCCACTGTGTTTTTAAACTCCATACACCTTCATGAGAATCATCTGGAGGATTTCAGTCCTGGAATTGCCAATCAGAACTAAATATAAAAAGTAGCTGTTCATTTCTCCATGTCTTAAGTTTCATTTTAGTTTTCTTCGTATACAAAAAGACATCACTGCAGAGCACATGCTTTTGTTTTGGCAAATAACTTCACTCTTTTACTAAGCGGTTACATGGACGGAGGTGGGGGATTATGGAGAACTTTACGTGGTCTCGTTTGGCTGCATTTTTACGCACACATGCTCCTCATTGGATATATGCACCGCATTTGGGATTTACGCTTTTACCAGAACTAAGGATGTCGGCGGAATTTGGTTCATGTTATCAGTTTAGTTCAGCTTTACATGGACACAGCAGACTTTGAGTGGATGTGTATTTATTAAGCACAACACTTTGACTTTGAGACTCTGCAAAGGCCCCACACTGGAGACTGGATGTGCGTCATAAAACAGGTAAGATGTTTTTGTACTGTTAAACAAGTCTCTCACAAATTAAATTACAGTCACAAGCTAGCTGGCATTAGCCAATAGTTTTTTCAGTTAGTCACTCTCTCTTACATTGTGACTAATTACAAGAGTGACAAACAAAGTGGCAGACCAAACAGTGATGGAAGCAGGCTATTCAAAAAAAGATGCAAAAATAAATGTCTCAGTCAAAATACTCACTTCCTTTGGTTACAACTATTTGAGTCCACAAAAAAAAAAAAAAAAAAAAAAAGGAGTAGAAGCTTGCAGCAGTTATTCAAGAGGTCACCACCATCTGAGACCCTGCAGCCTGACACACTCTCTGTAGATGCAGGCGACATAGTACCTGCTGTGTCCAGATGTCATTCTTGTGTTGATGGCAATGAGTGTGTTTTAGAACAACAATGGCTCAGTACAGTTTATGGAACCTCCACTGCAGCAACAGGCTAAAGCACCTTCAGATAGTGAAGAAGCTGCATCTGAAACTGCCCCAGCTGACTTAACTGTTTTCACCTTAGGTTCAGGAAGCAACATCAGCCAAAAAGAGCAGGAGGTTCACTTATCATCACTGGACATCTTCAGTTGCTTTCCACGAATGTTTTAATGAAAATTACAAATGAAAAAAAATTAACCAGAAGTTTGGTTAAAAACATACTTAAAATGTTTGAACCTTAAGATGTCAGGTATCATATGGTTCTTGAGCTGCATACAACGATCAAGCAGAATCTTGTTGTTGGAGATGGTGAGATCAGTTTAAAAAGTTACAGAAAATTGGCAAAACAGCAGCCAAGCATGTAAAAGTGGAGAATGGCTCCGCTGGTGTCATCCTGACTGCCGCTCCTTCTCCAGACACTGGCCCTTTTGAAGCAGCTGTTGTGACCCATCTGAACACTGAACTGAGAACCTTCTACCACCGCCCTCTTTTCACCCTGCAGTTGATGACCTCAGTGTCATGCTCTGAGTGGTCGACATGATGTGCAGAAGGACTGATTAGCTAATACTATATGCCGCTGTACTTGTGGAGTTTGTAACGAGTGGGTCGGTCATCCCTGATTATCCATACGATCCAAGGTACTTCTTAATAGGGCTTCGGCCTAAAGTTATGAGTCCAGCTTGGTTACAGTCATCCATGCAACTGCCACAGTGAATCCTATAAGAACACATGTTTTTGATGAAGACACAACATTATAACATAGATCAGAAAACAGCATAATATGGGACCTTTAAATGTGTAAATTAATGCAATCATGGAAGAATTTCTGGTAAGTGAATGGGTGAATCTAAATTACATCCAGTATTATTGATTATCACTTCAGTGTATGTGTAGCTGTGAGAGTATAGTGTAGGGTCCACAACTGCACTTGATTAGATGTTTACATTTAGACCAATCAGAATCAATTTGTTGTGACTGATCGATAATGGAAAGGTTGTCGTGTTTTATCTTAAAGGTGCACCTCACATTCACATTGCCTGATCTCTGCAGTGTAAATCTTTGGTCCTGTCCTAGTCCTGGACAAGTGTAGGTTATTCTAAATGGGTCAGATTATTGATAATTTGCCTCAGATGTCATCGACATTTCCGGGGGGTGTGATGTTAAGAGAAAGGACTGCTCTGTTACTCAAGTTAGACTTTAATCTTTAATAGGTACAGTTTTCCAGCTAAGGTAGTCCTAACCAAGTTTAGTAACAAGATTAAGCAGATGGGCCCTCGGGCGCTCATTGAGCTTTCCACTGCTCCTGAGAAGATGCCCCAGCGGCATTAAAGGATGGGTCAAATGCAGAGGAAAATAATAATAAGTATATAAGTATATAAGTATAAGTACCTTTCTTCTTCTTTTCTTCATTGACATCACAAGGTGGAGTAGTGCATTTTGATATGGAGACAGACTAATAAACCAGAATAACATGAATGTAACAAAACAAAACTCCATGTATGTTTTCAATGAGGTAACAACATTATAACATGGCTTAAAGCTCACAAGAATCCGTTTTGTGTAATATAGAAGAGAAAAACAGTACAGAAAAACCATAGGAATAGGATGATTACCAGGGAAATACTGTGATTCCTAGTAATTCAGTCTTCACAAGGCCATTACCATAATTATGTTTAGTTTTTCTGTAAAGTGTTCCTGTTAAATCCATCGAACCAGAAAACAAGCACTGAGCACACATTTCTGAAATACTAGAAACTGAGTAATAGTACATGTATTCTGAGTTTTGAATTTCTACCAAATTCCTACCAAATCAACACAAAGAGGTAAATAAAACTTATACCTTGTTGGTAGTAAAATACTATGCAGGTTTTAACATGGAAAACTATGCATACATAGCAAGTGAATGTGGCAAAAGCAAAAAAGTAAAAATGTTAAAGACTGAAAGAGTATTTTAAAATTCATTGTACCTTGTCTTCCTAACTCTAAAAAATATATTGATTATTGAAATATTGAACTAACACATGTCACCAGGTGCTTGATATTTCTTTTGTGCATGTAACACACACCAAAAAGATCAGATCTAATTATTGGGTTATCTGATTGTTCTAGTTATCTGATTTTTAATGGTCTTGTAAATGTATGTAGTGCTCATTCAACGATGGAGAATTGCAATCTTTATCTACTGACTGATGTAAAATCAATAAACAAAGATGTACTGCATAATAAACACTTCCAATACACATATAGTACTATAGAAGTATATATTCAAATCTCTGTATCTAACTGTTATTATTAATGTCCCTGGTACACCCCTGTCAGCTTTATAAAAGACAAGGGTGAAGCTTCCAACCTACTCCTCCTTTTTATCTTTTTAACCTTCATCCCCAAAAGGTAATGTGCGCAGGGCTTTTTATGTGCTCAAATATTCATATATGCACATTTTACACCTACACAACCCGGCCGCGCAGAGACGACCAGACAGCCAGCTCCACTAAAGGCCTTTCCCCGGAGAGTAACGCTAAATACAGGCGAGTTAGGGGCTTTTGAAATGACGAGGAGTGAGTGAAGGATTCAGACAGAAGTGGAGGAGGAGGAGAGGAGGAGGAGGAGAGGAGGAAGAGAGGCGGACAGAGAGGATGCTGTAGTTTAGGTGGTGATGAAGTGTCATGGCTGAACAATAACATGATGGTGATGTGGGGGATATGCAGTGCTGTGTCAGCCGCTCAGATTTTAGTTAGTGTTAGCTCTGTCTGTCCAAAGTTTCTGTGAGGTTATTTATATGGAAACGAGTACTGATTTCTATTATTAGTAACTCGTCTACTCATTCAGGCATTATTGAATTTTGAACAGATATGAAATCGCAGAGAAGCTACCAGTCTCACAAATTAATATTTAGAAGAATATTTGTAGTTTTGACGACATATATAAAACCACATGTCAAATGTTCTGAAATTCAATAAAACAAATAGAGACACATACAGGGCTATTACTGACGTGACCATCATTGACATCAGTGTTTCCATGCTTTGTGGGGACATTATATTGACTTGCATTAATTTCAAACCTCAATCTTTGTACCTTACCTTGATTTTTAACCATGTCTTCACTCTTGTATTGAAAGATTCATCTACTTTTGGTCTCCACAATATGATGAATACTCACCCAGTTCTATGAAACAGTTCCAGAAACAGTAAATAAATAGGTGTGTTAGTGTCAGCATAGTTTCAATGTATTTAGCTCATCCCTTCAGGCAGATATAAATCCACCAGCAATCTGACCAGAACTGAAGAAGCTGCTTAGATGAGCAGTGAAACATCTTCACTCTTAAAAAGTTTTGTCTTTGCCTGTTGACAGAATTTTTCTTTTGCTATGGATCCTACCTGGATGAGTGAAGGATTCCACAGAAAGACAGTACAATAGTCACAGAAAGAACAGTGGTGAAAAGATTATGCTTGTGGGATGGATCACAATGAAACTAGCATTTTAGAGATGAGTGACATGGCAAAAAAAAAAAAAATGTATAGCATAATTTTGATGTTATAACGATTCTTGCATTTTTTTTTTCTATTGCCTATTAGAGATATACACAGCAATCTGCTTTTTCTGTAAGGTCACACATCACTGTAATCCACCTCTCACGCCAAGACTGATAATGGTTAACTAATAATAGAAGCAGGGCAGGAAATGTGTGTGTGTTTGAGCGTTAAATACAGAATTAGTGAATCTACAATCAAAATAATCAAAATAGCAGATCATCACAGATTTGAACACAATTACATTTTTATCATCATATTGCACAGCCCTAATTTTCATAAGTACAAAATATATACTGCCAGATCATCGCCCCCACCGCTGAATTTGTTTTTCCTCTTTTGTCAGGCCCTAAAAATCTATTGTTCATCTTGAGGAATCCTGGAAACACAAAATAACACAACCAACGCATACCCACATCTCGTCTTCACTCGCCCCATCGCCGTTTTTTTCTTTCTCTCGCTCTCTTCCCTGCATCTCAACTACGGGATACTGAACGCTTTAATCAAGAACAACCAGTGCAGCCATAGCTCCGAAGCAGTCTGTCTGTCTTTCACTTCAGCCTTCTTTGGACCACTCCACTTCTCTGTTGCCCCGTGATACTGTCCACTCAATGGTGCTCATAGACTTCCTGTCACGTGGGGTCAGGTGCGTGCCGTGTGCAGAGGGGAGCAGGTTATTTAGATAAATGCCACGGTTACACTGACGCTCAAAGAGATTGAACGCTTATTGTTCACGCTGTAACAAGTCGATGGGACATTGATTAAAGTATTATGTATGTGTCTCACCTTCGTACACTGGTTGAGTAAACATTGAGCTACAGACATGGAGTTCAGCAGTGTTTCACAACTGAAGGGAAGTTAAACCAGTTAGAACTAAAATAAAAATTCAATCCTGATGTCTGAGAAGATATGCTATTTTGGTGAAATCGACATATGGTGATTCATTGATTTTCTGTTGAATGCAGTTGTTTTTTGTCCACCCTCTGCCAACATCATGATATGCTTTTTTTTTTTTTTTTTTTTTTTTGCCATATCATCCACTTCTATAGGGTTGGATAATACATTATGAAAATCTTTGTCAAACATGCTCAGAGGACACAAGAAGAACATGCAGACTCCACAGACAGGCCAAGACTTTCAGTTTCCATAATGTTGATCCCATCAATTCAAATACGTTTTTATTTCTCCAGGTACAGTCATGCCATCTATTGTCCTTCTCTTTGGAAACAGTGCAAATAAGACATATCCCCCACACCATCTTTGTAGGTGCACAGACCGACAGCTCCCAGCGCTGTTGCATAACCACAAAGACAGCATGCTGAACTTGTCAAAGCCTCGCTGTACCCCCCTCTGTGCACCACTCAAGTCAGAGCCCTCAGTGCATCCTACGAGCCCACCACGCCCCACCTCTGTCTCTCTTTCTCTCTCTCTCTGTCTCTCTGTCTGTCTCCTGCCTGTTTGCTGTCGCTCACATCTTTAAAGCATCTGTGGATACAGGGAGCTCAAGGTTTTCTAGCAAACTTAAGGACAAAATATTGTGTATTTTAGGGAGGTTACAGTTTCTTCACTGTAAACTGCAAGACTGATCTAAAGTCAGCCTAATAATAGAAACTCCCTGTTCAGAACTCCAGAAGTGAGAAGCACTCACTCTTCATTTTGGCATTTCTCTGTAGCAAGGAGTAGATTTTCATTTATGTGTCTGATAAATGGCTGCATGTATATGTATGACCCGGACAGATTTATTTTGAATATTTGAAAGTAGATACAGTGATGTGGAAGAGATAGTGAGGAGGTACAACAGAATTGCATAGATCAGACTGACAGCAAGCTGTAGTGACCGCACACTCCACGTCTATTTGAGACCTTTGTTGCTTTTTAAATTATTTTGTATACAAAACTCACTGATGAAAGATGAAAATACATTATTTGCCCTGGTATGCTTGTATCTCTCTCGCTCCCTCTCTTTCTGTCTGCCTCTCTCTTTTTTTCTCTCTCTCTCCCTGTCTCGCTTTCTTTCTCTCTTACTGTCTGTCTGTCTGTCTCTCCCTCCTCCAGTCTCTCTCCCCCTATCTCTCTCTCTGTCTGTCTTCAGTCTTCTGCCCATGCCATTACCACTGGGCTGGCGTGTGCATTAGCAGGTAAGTAGCTCGTGCATCAGGGGATTGGCAGACTGAAGAGTTGAAGCAGGCGAGGCTAACAGCATATTAACAGCGCTTTGAGAGTAGGTGGGAAGAGAAGCTTACGGCCTATTTTACAGCAATTAGACAGCGGCGCGTTTGGGTTTAGCCTATAGTCTCCACTCCGCACCTCCCCCTCATGTCTTTGTGTCTCCCTCAGTCCCTTTCTGATGTTTAATTCTGTTCTTTTTCTTTCCAGGAACCAAAAAGTGTTGCCTACAATTTGCTTTCACTATCACTGACATGGAATCGTATCAACATATAATTCTTTTAAGATTATTCATAATTGCCAGATACATATGATATTGAAGTAACAAATAATGACAGATGAAGACTGAATAAGTTGAATTTTACAGAAAGAAGATGTAAAGGGTGAGGTGGCTGATGGCTCTGCTGCTGTGGGGGAGATTAGGCATGTTTGAGTAACTGATCTCTCCCAGAAACTACTCAAACACTGGTTATGGTTTGCAGTAAAAAGCTAAGCCCACAAGCCTACATTACTGCACAGTAATTTTATATAACTATACAAATTCTTGATACAGAACAACACACAACTTCACAAACCTGATGTGAAGCATGAAGCAAGAGGATTTTGTCACGTCATAGCTCTTTGAAGGGGGAGGGAAGGGTGGGGCGGACAGACGGTCATAAGTGAAACTGAAACTTATTACACATTTTAATATGTTATGGGTTAGCATTTAATACCACATAGAAGTGTGACACCCTCTCTTTAATATGGACTAGTTCAGTTTTTCACCTTTTTAAGAAGGTACGGAAGAAAAAGCTACAGAATATTGTGTATACCTCCATTAAAATGTATTTTGTATCGAATTCTGTAACATGGTCCAATCAGTGTTTCGAATACTTTTACACTGAGTTGCATTAAAAAAAAATTGTGTCAAAATGCAATATAGGATTCTAAACAGCTTTGTTTTTGTTACACTGATGGTTAAGCATTTCCTATCACTAATTAGAAAAGAAAAAATCACACACGTCATGACAGGAGATGTTTTTTTCTGTTTATCCCATTAATACTGTGCAGTTTGAAGTCAACATTTTTCAATGAAGTACCACTATGTATTCTTTTATTTTTTTAGAAAAGTAACTGTAATCTGAATAACACCAATTGAAAAGAAACTGTACCTGAAAGGTTACTCTTAGTATTCAGAAAATGTATTTTTGGTACCTGTATTCACTTACTTGCCAACACTGATTGTAGACATGGACTTCTATGGATCATACTTGTATCCTTGAACCAATTACATCTCCTAAAGGGTGCTTAATCATTACATTTTGCAGACTTCTTTCAGTGAATTTGAAAGCTGCTGCCACTAAAAGCACATGTCACATCCAGGTCCTGTTTATCTGGATAAATGACTGTTGACAGGAGACAAAGCAGGTTGGCTTTTGTTTGCAGTTACACAGCATCGGTTTATTGATTTTTAAGGCAGAGGTTGATGAATGAGTACAGCTATCTGTCGTCGTACTGTTATAATGTCTCACTATATATGACATTTAAAAGGTTATGGTTTAGAGTTTGCTTTTTCCAATGTAACAACATGACCACAGAGAATATAGGAGAGAGACGTATTGGATTTCACAGGCTTGTTTATGCTTTACTGCGTATGCCTAAATATTATGAACTGGATCTGTAAGAAGTCAGTCATTTAACAACATTTTGTAAGTCATATTTTTGACTTTATTACTATGTTCTGTACATATTGAACCCAAATTACTTCTATATTGGTATCAACAACTCATTTGTCCATTAAGAAATCTCTGGGGTCCCAAAAGGTAAAATGTGTGCAATACAATATAAACTACAAATAACCCAGTATTGTTCTTTGATTTAATAACAGGACCATCTCTTAGGGGAAAAGTTGTTACAGAAACCCCTACATTTGCTTTGGAAAGTTTATGGAAATCCATATTAGAAATCCTATATTTACACCTGCTTTGCAGAGTATTTGACCACACAATATGGAGGCTACATTAATGCTTGAATTTATACATAAAACTAAATGCAGTCATTTTTAAAGGGCCCATGTTACACTATTTCTGGTCTCTCTTATAATGCTGTTTCTTTATCAAAAACATACCTGGAGTTGTTGTGTTTCATTCACACAAATCCTGCATATCTGCAAACAGAAAACAGTCTCTTCCACTTTGTGATGTCATGTCATACAGAAAACACTCCACTGTGTTTTTAAACTCCATATACTTTCACTAGGATCATTTGGATAATTTCATCTCTGGAATTGCCAAAGGTAAAAGGTAGCTGTTAACTTGAAAATTATTGTTTAATGACATCATAAAATAACAGAGCATTTAGAGCTTTAGAGATGTGGACAGACATGTAAGAAAGAATGACTGAAACATGTGGATGAAACAAAACACAACTCCAGGTATGGTTCTGATGAGATACTAACATAGCATGTCTAAAAGCTCACAATAGTGAATTTTGCATAATGTAGGACCTTAAGTACAAAAAGACTTATTTTCCAGACGGGTCACGTGCTTGCCCTCAGACACAGCCCAGTGGATCAGTCCGTCAAACCCACACAGCGGTGTCTGTCTGAGAATCACATATTCACACAGTGTCCTCTCAGCTCTGACCAGACGAGAGCAGGCAGCAGCTAGAGCCCGCACACAAATGTACACAGAACATGGCGCTTTAATAAGAGTGATAATATTACACAAACTGAGAAGGATTTTCTGTCTACAGCCACTTGGCACAGATTCTGAGTTACTTTGCTTACAGATGCCAAATGAGTCAAGTCCAAATTGGATTGATGGTTGTTCGGCATAATAGGGTTTACAAGAAAATACTGTTTCTTCACCACTGTTTGTATTAGCATTAAAAATCTGTGTTATTCAATCCTATTAGAAGGTTTCTTGTGGGGCTGTCATAACAGTAGCAGAGCACGATAGGGTGGCAGTGGCTCAGTGGTTAGATCACTCTTCCAAAGATCTGAAGATTAGACAATTGATTATGGTTGGACCAAGTTTTGTCATTGTGTCCTTAGGCAAGACACTTCACCCATCTTTCTTAATTGGAGGTGATCAGGGGGCCAATGGTGCAAGTTGGCAGCCTCACTTACGTCTGTCTACTCCAGAGCAGCTTTTGTACTAAAGCATGAAGTGAATGAATAATGACAGCACTTTGAGAAGGCTTCTTTAAATTGCAGTCATTTTATCATCAACGTAATGTGGTGCTATGTTGTGCGATTGTCGACTGATCCGATGGTTTGGCAGTTCGAATCCCACTCTCGACAGATCCAGTGACCCACAGGTTGGTGATGTGATTCCAGCTCCCACAGATGAATACTTGTTGTGTCGATGGGCAAGACACTTAACCCACCTTGCCCCGAGTGTTTGCTTATACTGGTGTATGATTGTGTGTGAATAGGTGAGTGTTTTTTTTTGTTTTTTTTTTATGTAAAGCACTTAAATTCAGAAAAGTGCTACATAAAAATCTGACCATTTACCATTTACTTTATATTACTCATTCTTTTATTCAAGCCCTGTCACACTTTTCAATTGCATGCTACGTCAACCCCGAAAGAAATCAACAAAAACAACGAGAAACAATATGGCAAATCTTGCTGCAGTTTCAGGACCATATCAAGCTGCATCCCTCGCTCCACCATCTCTACTCTCTGACCGCCCCAAACCCATGCACCGGTGCGGGCTGAGATGTGCTGCGGGCTGGGGCGAGGCGGTGCGTGACAGCTGAGATCATGGAGAATACAGATGCCGTTTGGCGGAGGCTAATTTGCAGCGCTGTGTGTTGCCTGGCTTGATTGATTGTTTCCAAGGCGCTCCTCGGTGCACTTTGGAGAATGGGAGAACGAAATGCAAACTAGCTCCAAGTCGCTGAATGACACTGATTGCCGACGTCGCAGTTAAAGCCCAAATAACATGTCGGGGAAAACATATGGTGTGTGTCTATTCAGGTCTGCGGAGAAGAGGAGCAGTGCTTTATGTATGGGGGAGATTAGCCTACACGTTTACAAGCCATTACACAGAGGAAGTGCTATCTCTATAATTAGCCGTCATGTAATCAAATATGTATTCATTGCTACGAGTGGATCTCACCATACTACTATGTTTAGTAACTATTCAGTAAACTCTTGGATCATTGTGACAAATTGGATTTTGAGAATTTTCACCCATATTTTTGTATACCCATATAACCCAAATATTCTTCTCAAAATTGCTATGTACTGTGTTGCAATTTCAATGGGTTAGGGCAGGAGTTCTAAAATAAATGAAAGTAAGTAAAAGTGCTACTAGGATGGGCATCTGACACAAAATTATGCAAAGTCTGTGTGCAAACAGTTGATCGTTTAAGGGGAAATCTGGAATTGTATCCAATTTACCTCAAGTTAAATCTTTGGGGTCTGATATGATGAGATTATTTTGTAGCAGGAGCAGGAAAATGTCTTATAACGAGATACCTGCCACTGTACATCTGTCTCTGTGCTAAAAAGCTGTAGGATTTGCCTGTGTGTGTTCTGTGAATGTTGTTTTCACTGTTGAAACTCAGAATAATCCACCCATGTTCTAGTATTCATGCTCCTCTGGCAGCAGGGGGAATCAGCCATGGAAACTAGCAATTTAAACAACATGGCTGGTATGCTAATATATGCGAGCAGTTGTTATGAATGCAATTTGATGGCTGAAAAGCTCAGCCAATCATTTATGGACCTAAAAACTCTGCAGAAGACCTTGGAATTTCTATCTGTGATGTAACAATCAGGGTAAAATTAAAATAGTGATAGTGATTTTTGTGTCAACCTCATAAAAAGGGTTAATAAAACAAGTATGAATAAAGTAAAAAGCAACTATAATATGTGTAAATAAATATCAGTTATATTTGGTCGCATGCCTAACAGAAATAAGAGGTTGATAAATCTCTATTCTACTACTGCATTACTCCCACAGTGCACAAAATTAGCTGGTGTTAGCTTGAGCTGCTAATCCACAGTTGCACAGTATATAAGGCTTTCATATTGTCAGTATGTAGTCATTATCTCATCAGTGTAATGTGCAGTGAGATGTTGACAGTAACACTATGACAGGAGGATTGGTGGGCAGTTGTTGACCCATCTGGACACAAGTGATACTGGACAGCCCTGTCAGTCTCCTAGGAGACAGGACTTGTATTTAATTACACACACTCTAATATGATCTAATGCTGAGTAACAGGGCATGATGTATAGTGACAACAGTGATGAACCTATTGACAAACGAGACACATTTCACTCCTAATAATAATAATGATATAGTATCTCAAATGGCTTTTTATTACTACATCACTTATAGACCCTTTCAGTATTTGCAAACAGAACACCTGCATTCTAATGGTTGATACAGTTCCATATATTAGCTTCAATGGGGAAGTTAGTGTTCAAAAATCAAAAACATCCAAACATCTCAACACACATTGCTGTTTTGGCAACTGACAATCACTCAACCACACTTGAGTAACATCAGAGCCCTAAACATTGCAGCATGTTCATGTAATTTAGGAAAGCAGCACATGAAAGCTAAAACCTTCTAATTATTTTTTCTTAAACATCATATCATATCATCGTATCATGAGCAAGTGCAGTGAAGTGTGTTGCTCAGTGACACAATGCTAGGATAGGATGTAATGTCAGAAGGGGAGAATCACCAGCTTTCAAGTTAGTAGGAAACCCATGCAGCACCACAACAAGAGCCAAGAACATGAACGTGTCTAGAATGACAGATGCTGTGATGAATGAGCAAACTGATTGGCGGGATGAATATGACCAGCTGCTTTTAAGGTGTGTGTTTCAGATAATTTGGCTGTAACGGATATTGTGGCGGTTGCATGGACATTGTGGTGGTTGCATAGTTTCTGGGGGAATGTCCTAAAGCTGCACAGAAAAGCCATGTTTGGAGTGCCAGTGTGGTCTCCTGGACACAGTGGAGCTGACTCACTGCAGGTAAAGCAGCTAAAGCAGATGACAAGTGGACAGCTGGTGTCTGCTGCTGTCATATTAATGACGCTGGAGACTTGTACAGGACGCTTCCACTGCAGCTCTGTGCAGGGGGAGGCAGGGACCACCGACAGTATGAGCTCAAAGCATTCCAGCACAATGAATACTCATAGTAGATAGAACATGGTGTTCCCTCGTCATTAGCTTACCCAAAGTTGTATTTCAGTTAATTAGTTGTTTCAGTAATCCTGCATTGTCCTGCATTTGAGGCTTGAGCGGCTTCAGAATATTTTTGTTTTCATCTATCCCCTATCTCCACCCACATCCATGTATTTAGTTACATTATATTACATAGACATTTATATTATACAGGGTTTCTCAACTCTTCTGAACAGGATGTCAGAGGACCTATTTCTATGTCATTTTACAATGCAATTAACACATTGTAAAATGGTGATCTACTTATGTTACAGTTTAATACAAAGTACCAGAAAAAGCACATATTTAATTAGGTACACACAATAAAAATAAATGGGACAAATAAAACAAAATGTATTCCTTACTCCTAAAATGACATAGTACTAGGTTTCTATTGAATGAAGATGGCTTCACACTTACTGCATGGGCATGTTTTAAAGACCCAATGTCAGATTGTGCTGAGATGGTGGCGGTCTACTCTAGCGTCATAATTCTCTTGCATGTAATCCATTACTCCACATGTTTGGGTCAATAGTTCAACACTGGTGCGGCGTCTAAAAGCTGTTTTGTTAATGGGAGTTAATGAGGCCTTGTTAAGTGCTGGGTCAGTCCAGGGTCCACTTTACTGAGGCCAGGAAAGCTGATGCAACGGGCCACCACTCACTGCCAAAGCTATTATGGTCAGGGATGTGGTCACTGCCTGTTCCCAGATACAGCAGTGCTACAGAGTCATCCTTTATACAGTCACTATAAAATAATATTGGTCATTATTACAGGGCATGTTCTTAAATGTAATGAAGAGGTTGACTCACACCTGGAGTCTTGTAAATGATGCGCACAGGCTGAGGTGGAAGCCAATGAAGCCTTATGGAATAGTGTGGTTTCAAAGCAATAAACCTCAGCATATACAGTTTTACAGTCCACCAAGTAGTACTGTTCTTGTAACTCCACTATGTTAAAATGATTAGTTGATGTAGTTTGATTATAGCCTACAAAGTTTGCAAACTTACATTTAGTAATTATACTTTCGCTTTTTCCAGTCACCCAAAGCCACTTCATCATTTCATGCATATTTATTTTGGTGGTAAGATATTGTAACCACAGCTGCCTTGTTCGAAATAGAGTGAAGGAAGTGAGGCTGCTAATCTGCGCCATCAGCTCCTCCAACCGCTATCAATCCCCCAATTCATTCATAGGCAGGGTGGGTGAAGTGCCATGCCCAAGGACACAACAACAGTATGCAGTGGTCCGAGGAGGATTCAAACCACCAACAAAAAAATGTCAAAACTATTTATTTGTTAACATGTCATGTAGTATAGTATAATGTTGTTTCCCAATCAAAAACATACCTGAGGTTGTGTTTTCATTCATACATGTTTAACACACACATCCTGCATATTTAGCCTGGCTCATCTCAAACAGAAAATACTGTTCCACCTTGTGATGTCATGTGGTAATACAAGAAGTGCTCCAGTGTTTTTTACACCTTCACTAGAATCATATGGATAATTTGATCCTTGGAATTACCAATCTCTACTGGGCTAAAGATAAATGTTAGCTTTTAAACTGAAAACTACCACTTCATGACATCACAAGTTGGAACAGAGCATTTTGAGCTTTGGAGATGTAGACAGACTAATATTAAATGGTTATTCAAACATGTCATTGAAATAAAACACAACACACAACAGGGCTTAAAGCTCAAAATAGTTAATTTTGTGTGATATAGTAGTACCTTTACATTGTATTTTATTTTATTGACATGTATGCCATTTATGACATCAACCTGGTGGAAACAAATTTTTCTATAACCTAGCACCAACATATGACTGTTTTGTGTAGCTCAATATTTTATGTGCATTATCCCTGGTAAATAAATAAATTAATACAATTAAATAAAATTAAACTAAAACTTATCATAGCTGGCAATTTCTCTCACAAAATCTAGCTATCAAGAAATTTTCTTCATGATATGTGAAGGATACACTATACTGATTGATGTCCTCTCACTTTTGCAACCTATTTTAATGTTTTCAATTTGTGTAAAAAAGACCAAATCACATATCACCAGGATAATGGCTTCATAATAGCTCAACCTACAACAAGGCTGCTGTGAATTACTGATTGCAGCCGTGACTTTGGGCACTACTGTACATAATCACATTAAAATGAACTGAGCAATAAATATGGGCCCATTATGCACTTGTTAATTTTGTCTTTCATTCACTTTTCAGTTAATGTGTTTATCAACGTATGTGCACTCAAATAATAACAATAACAACACAATTTACATGGAATACATTATTACATCAAAAATCCATATTACAAAATACACTTCCAAGAAGCAATGTAACACCAGGCATATGAAATTTTAAAGGTCCACTCCATATTACAGCTCTCTGTCCTTAAGCAAAGTGTTCTTATCATTGGGCATATCTTTAAGAGCAGCTTTCGTCTGGTCTCTTGTGTGGTATGAGTCAGGCGCTGCCGAGAAGAGTGGCTCACTTAACCCTGAGAAGCTCTGGTCCTCCCTGCCCTCCACGGCCGCCCACCAGAATATCTTTGCTAATTTGCGGCACGACTAATATTGACACTGTCAGCGCACAGTCTATTGGAGAGTAAGTGGATGGGTTTGTCCACAGTCACCCACAGTACGGCAACGTTTGATATTTTAATTTAGGTATTTGGAATTCTGTTCAATTTAGCAACTAAAGGCAATTAAATATTAACTAACATAGTCTACATGTAATAGTATAATAAAGGAGCCTGATCTCAGAAACTAAGCAGGGTTAGTTCTGGTTAGTAATTAATGGGAGACCACTGGGAATACTAGATGACACAGTGGAGTAGCACTACTACATACTGTCATTGTGTCAAGACACTTCACCCACTTTGCCTATGAATGTGCTGTGTGTGTGAGTGTTTGCTGTGGTCAGAGGGGCTGATGGTGCACACTAGTAGCCACACCGCCCCCAATCTGTCCCAGAGCAGCTGTGGTTACAGTAGGAGCTTTTCTTCATAGAATGTGAATACACTGTCATACAGTTTTGGTGTTTTGAAAGGTGCTTTATAAATCCCATGCATTCATTATTATATAAACTTTATGAACTTAAATGACAGTTAGCTTGAATTAAGACAATCAAAGGGTTCTGATATAATTCAAAATAGTGATTACATATGAAATGTTTGGCTCCATAGATTTTCATGTGTATTAGAAGCTGCAGATAAACATGATAAACTGTAGGTAGCCAATTTACCAACACACTTGTTTTTAGTTAAAAGCCACATTTGAAAAGTGTGAGAGGAGCACTCTGGCCCTTTTACAGCTCCATCATTACGGCATTAGCGAAGTCTTCCTTGTCTGGGTTTCCCATTAGCATTGTGGGAAATGTTAATATGGTAGCTAACTTATGTAACCATAACAGAGAGAAGCGCTGTACAGTCTGTTAATGGACTTTATCACTGAAAATTTGTGGGATCATAAAGGGCTGAAATGAAGAAACGTAAACAAACTAATGCTGCAAACACAACTTAAGACATTTGAAGGCTTCTTTGGACCTGACATTATAATCTGGACATTATCTCTGCCTTTGCTTTCTGCATTTTATTCACATATTTCATGAGTTTCATTTGACTGACCAAACGTTATGGGTGACATCACACTCCTTTAGTCCACTTCTTTATACAGTCTATGGGTGCGGCTAGAAAGGGACATTACCTTTTTAACTTCAGTTTGGCTAGTTGGTTGTTATGATACTCGCGATTGAATTTCCAAATAGGGAACTCTGCTCCAAATTCACCCCTATAACTGCTGCCTCAATGAGTTTTATTTGGATGGAAATGAATGCTATGGGTGACGTCACACTCCCTTAATCTACTGTCTACAGTTTATGGCCTGACCACAAGAGACAAAAGCCACACAAAGTTCATTGTCTTTTCTGTCATCACAGACAACAACTTATACAGATAGATGTCAGTTTGGTCCATGATATGGGAGACATATTGTCCATGACACAAGTTTTTTGACTTGACTCGCCACGCATGTCGCTGATTGCTAAAAAAAACCTTCAATTAGTGGTAGCCCAGTCTGATAAGTGTTAGGTGTTCTCGCATAAGGGACTGTAATATAAGGTTAAAAGCATGCTTGAATTTGCCAACGCATTGTCTGCAGATCACTATTGTATTTGAACCCATTGTAACACATTCAGCTAAAGCCTCACCTCCGCCGCTATTGCTAACTGTCATTTTAAAATACACAGAGAAGAGAAATGTCATAAGTCACTGTCACGTCAGACGCTAATGCCTTGTATTTGATCGTGAATCTGTCGTCTCAATCCAGTCGTGTTTGCTGTCTTGTCATAATAACACTTATAATGCCCTAATGGAGACTGACAGTGGAGCTGCTATTTGCAATGTTGTTCTCACTGAAGACAATGTGTAACAGTATACTTCAGCTATAGATACTTTGCAGCTGCTGTCATCAACATTCCCTGGGGGTTTGGCGCTAACTGGAGGCACTGCTCTGTCTGAAGATCTGTTACTCAAATTAGACTTAAATGTGAGTTTAATTGTAATGCAGTCTGACCAGAAAGAACTGACTTAGCTGAAACAGGTGAGATGATTTGTGGTGTTAAACAAGTCCCTCTCAAATAACATCACAGTCATAAGCTAGTTATCAAATTCTCAAAGCTCTAATTCTCAGTCACAATAGGCTCTATTCACACTTACATCACAAACCAGGAAGACGTTTGGAAATATGCAATGACGGCTTCCAGCGGGCTCTGTTCGTGGTAGTAAGTCTGACAAAAATCTAGGAAAAATGAGAAAACTGCCTAGTTTTCTTCATCTACATGTCATTGTAGCGTTTCATTATGTTCGGCTAATCAACAATTACAGCCACACTTCAGTTTTCATTATTTCACACAACTCCGAGCGCAGTGGGTACATGCAATTAGAAAAGATGAGGGCGCCAAATTCAAGATAATTCCAGACAGTACATACATATGCAGTCTTCATTTTACCGCTGATCACATTTACTTCATTGGGTTTTATCACAGTCAGTCGGTGAGCTCAGTGTCAGTAACTACACCAGAATTTGTCATCGCATGTTTCCAAACGTCTTCCTGGTTTGTGACATAAGCGTGCCTAGAGCCTATTCCAGCATTATTATTATGTATTTTTTTTAAGAATGAGTTAGTTATAATGCTGTTACCTCCTCAAAAAACATACCCGGATTTGTGTTTTGTTTTATTCACACAAGTTTGAGCAACCTTTTATTATTAGTTTGTCTACATCTCTAAAGCTAAATAGGTCATGTTCCACCTTGTGATGTCATGTAGTGGTAATCTTCAGCTACATTTTACCATGAGATGAAATGATCTAAATATTTCTGGTGAAGGTGTATGGCGTTTGGTTGTTTTGTTTCTGATAACATAGATCAGAAAACAGCTTCATAAGAGCCCTTTAACTATCATGCACTATATTGTATTTGCGATCACTAATACATGTATTTCTATCTATAGTTTCCATCTGGGGAGAAGCCGAGGCTGAGGCGTGTGCTAGTTATGGTTACAGGTTATTAGCTCTATGGTAAGTGTCTGGGAAACATCCTTGTCAATATGCTTTGTCGATAAAGTGCAGTAGACATAAGTGTGATGCGCCCATAATGCACCAAGAGGAGAAGCATGGCGCCAGTTAAGCGGCCCCTCCCACCTCTTTCTCTCTGCATAAATCCCTCACAAAGAACTGCTCTGACTACACGCTTAAACATACAGCTACTCAGTCTGACAGGATTATTTTCATGTTATAGAGCCAATTGTCAATCATAGCCTTTTACCGATTTACAAAGGTATAAATCAATGTCTGTGTGTTGGGCAGACATAACAGCTCATTACATGTGGACACTTAAAGGAGCTGTCCCGCTGCGTTAAAGCTACTAATGTTCACATTTATTCAAGCGTCACTCCTCCACAATGTACTGTACATGAGAGGAGAAAAAAATTTACTATACAAATATAACATTACCAATACACTACGGCGTGCACTCATATCTGTCAATCTACTATAGTGGTGATGGCTGACAGTTTCTTTTCAGTTGATTCCATATGAGATTTTTATGCATGGAGAATATAGACTGTACAAAGAAGTGGTCTAAGGGAATGTGATGTCACCCATAGCGTTTGGATCCAGTCAAATGAAGCGAATCTGGAGTCAAGTTTTATTTGACAGGAATTTATTTACAAACAAAATAGTGAAATAAAACCTTCAGGATCATGTAGACTGGGTTAATACAAACATTTTAATACCAAAATAACAAGGCTCACTGCTGCAGTTACAGAGAAAGGGGTGACAAATTTTCAAGTGGAATTAGAGGCAATGGAGCCAGAAGCACCACCATGAACACTTCCTATTTGGAACGTGGCACTAACAGGTTAGCTATGTCCATTTATATTTATACAGCTATGATGCAGACCAAGATCCACCCTCAAGATCTGGAGATTATGCACTTCACTGTGGTAGCTCCCTACTCCCAACCTGTACCTCAGTAGTTTTGAATGATTTATCCCACAATGGGGAAATTTCAGGAACAATGAAGAATCTAATTTAACTCCACATCTCACCCCCTTGCTTTCAGGATGGGCTGTGATGGTCAGACAGTTCAGTATTAGATGTTGTATTCTTTTGGCCATTATGTTCTCAACCATGCACTTATGTAAAGAATGCTGATATGATGTTTTTAACTTAAAATCTAATCTAATGTGCTCTCAGTGTGTTGTTGTGCTCTTGTTACATAAGTGCAGTGGTATGGAAGTAAATTTGCCACTGGGGACCATAAAAATAAACACTGGAACTTATTGTATTGTAACTGATGTTTAGATAGTTGGGTTGTGGGGCTGTTTATTATTTACTTACATTATTAGCTCTCTCTGTCCACAAATAATTATAATCTCAATTGGGACAAAATATTTTACTTCTCCACATAGCGTGACATAATAGTCAGAGAAAAATAACATTTTTTTTTCTTTATATTGCAACATTTGAATGCACATTATGCTGCTGAACTAGAACATTTTGTCCCTGATCTTGGTGTGTCAGCAGCTGTACTAGAGAGCAAATGCTGTTGATTTGGTAAATGTTAATGTATGCATTGTGTTTTATTCCCTCTTAGCTTTTCTATGTCACAATATTTCTTATTGTTTGCCCTAATCTCGGAGTACGCACAAGGTAATCCATTTGTATCAATAAAGGTGCACTGTGTAACTTCTCTGGTGGTGGGTCAGTCGAATGCTTTTTCTCCATGGAGATAGTATTACTTGGTCTGGAATGTTTCACAGTATGGCATTAAACCTTTCTATCTTCATGGAGACCAAAGCAGGCCGTGCTACAAGTGAAGTCTGTAGAGTGGCAACTCTGCTCACAGTCAGAATGCCTGTTTTTCTAGGTATTTTAGAGCAATAAAATCACCTATAGTTGAACAAATGTAAGACAGATTTAATATCATCCTGTGGAACATTCCAGGCAGAGCAATGACATTTCCATAGAAAAAAGGTGATGAACACCGAACCAAAAATTTGCATAGTGCACCTTGGATGTGTCGAGTCAAGATCTTATTTAGGATGGCATTCAGGTATGCTCATTTCCCAGAATTAGTGTTTACTAGGATTAAAATGTATTTTGTGTTGTTTTATATACGTTTAAATGATCCTATATTATGCATAATTGATTCTTGTGAGCTTTGAGCCATGTTATAATTTTGTTATCTCCTCAGAAACAGACTTAAAGTTGTGTTTTCTCCATTTCCAAATCTCAAAATGCTCTGCTCAACCTTATGATTTCATGTAGTAGTAGTTTTCAAGTTAACAGCTACCTTTTATGTTTTCTTCAGTATTAGCCATATAGGTCTGAAATTATCCAAATGATTCTAGTGAAGATGTATGTAGTTTAAAACACAGTGGAGCACTTTCTCTTTTACCATATGACATTACAAGGTGGAACAGAGGGTTTTCTATTTGAGAGAAGAACTCAGCCTCAAGATGCAGGGTTTGTGTGTTAAACATGAATGAAACAAAACACAACTCCAGGTATGCTTGACGAGGAAACAACATTATAACATAGATCAGGAAATATGGGCCCTAAATTTTGCCATTACACTTTTATATCAGTTAGCCTCTAAAACTGTATTTAAACCGTGCACTAGTATTCCACAACATATTTGCTCTATTTCCCAAAACCACCTCTGACAGCGCGTCTCATATCTCGTTGTATATTTCAGTCGCGTGGCAATAAAGCATCTCATTTTATCTGAGCGTACACAGTATGAGATAAAGCTGATATGAGCCCCGTTGCATCTGGGAGGGTTTCGTCTAGCACTGAATCACTCCAGGACCAAAGAAGGCTACACAAAAAAAAAAAAAAAAAAAAAAAAAAAAAAAGCCAACCTCTCCGTGATGTAGGGGAGAGGAGAGAGAGGACAGCTGCCTTATTTACATACAGACCAATGCATATGGATGTACACACCTGTTTGTATGAATTCCCACACACTCACATGCACCACCTGCTAACACTGTCAAAGCCTTAGCGGCGCTTTGTCTCATCAAGGACGCCTCCCCTTGAGATCGAATAGCTAAAGATGTGTAATAATGTACAGTAAAGTCGTGTATAATAGGCTTTCCCTGTACAGTGAAAATGACTGGGGAGACAGAGACTAGTGTGGGTCTAAATACACGGTAAAAGCTGTTTTGTTTAAGGGCCCACATTACGCTATTTTCTGATCTTTGTTTTTATGTTGTTTCCTCATCACAGACATGGAGTTGCGTTTTGTTTTGTCACACATGTTTCTCACACAAACCCTGCACCCTGTTGAGTTCTTTTCCCAAACAGAAAACGCTCCACCTTGTGATGTCATGTGTTAATACAGGAAATACTCCACTCTAAACTTCATACACCTTCATCAAATACATTTGGGTCGTTTCAGCATTGGAATTGCCAGTCTCTACTAAACAAAAGGTAAAAGGTAGATGTGTACTTGAAAACTACCACTGTATGACATCACAAGTTGTAAAGTAGAGAGCATTTTGTGCTTTGGAGACATAAACAGACAGGACTATTCAAACATGTGTGAATGAAACAAAACACAACTCCAGGTATGTTTTTGATGGCATTATAATATGGCTTAACAGGACAGTCCGGAATTTTGGACATAGAACCTCATTTCCTGGTTAGCCAGAGTGTTAGAGACGTGTGGACACACTTTTTGAGACACTTTTTAAAATATTCCATCCAGTCCTTGTATTTGCAGAGGTCGTTGGTGCTAGGCTAGTGCATGTCAACGGCCATATTTAGCCTGTTACTAAAAACAGTCTTACCCACTCCACAAAGCAACCAAAGCAAATCTGTTATTACGCCAGACTATTGATATGAATGTCTGTGTTGATAGAATAATGTTTGAAATAAAACCTTGCATCGCATGAATCGTTGCATGCTGAGGGACTATTTTCTCAGCAGCAGCAGAATTTTACTTTGCACATCAACAGTCTTGCGTTATAATTGTTTTGCCTCGAGTGTTTTGTGGAGTTGGTAAGACTGTTTTTAGTGGCAGGCTAACTATGGCCGTGGACATGCTCTAGCCTAGCACCAGCGACCTCTGCAAATACAAGGACTGGATGGAATATAAAAAAAAAAAAAAAATGACACTGCTGTGTGCTGGCTTAATCTAATTATAAAGTGTTTAACCATGCTGGTTGTGGTTAGAATTAAAGTTATGGCAAAACTGCTAGGGATGCATAAGATAATAACTTTGGACCACTGCAACCTGTTTAAAATGAACTCGTTGTGTTTTTCGCATTTTTCGTAGCGGTGGTAAAAGTAATAACAGCAGTAGTTATCAATCATAGTGTCAGTATAATGCCAATATCTGTAACAATAATACTTTTTATTATTATAGGTAAATGTTGTGCTGGATATTTTTCAGATAGTGTCAGACCTTTTTGGAATACATTTGCACCCTTGTAGCATACATTGGTAAAAATTGATTTCCGAGCCTGTAGTATGTAAATGGCGTGTTATGGCAGAGACAGACTGACTGCGGGGCTTGTGTGAGAGCTGTCAATCACCCGGCTGCCGTGGTTACGATCGGCGGCACCATTAGCCTCGCCGTATGGTGCTCGGAGGCGCGCCAAGCTCATATATGCATAATCATATTTGTGTCACTGCAGCGAGCATACAGGGCTGATTATGGCGGCAAGTATAGATCAAATACAGTGGGGCTTATGTGACACATGCTGCATGCAAACAGTATTACAGACATTGTGTTCTGTGGTCATTTACTGTTTTTGTATTTTGGCAATTGTGGCTTGGACAGTAACAAGTTGTTTTTTTAAAGGCGCATTTTGTAACTTTTCTGTTGGAGAGTTCATCAAATGCTTTTCTCTGTGGAGATGTTATTGCTTTGTCTGGAATGTTTCTCAGTATGATATTAAACCTTTCTATCATCATGGAGACCAAACCAGGCCAAGTTACAGGTCAGCTCTGCAAAGGGAACCTCACTCACAGTCAGAATGTCTGTTCTCCTAGGTATTTTTGAGCAATAAAACCACCTGTAGTTGACTAAATATAAGGTAGATCTGGTTGATGTCATACTGTGGAATATTCTAAGCAGCGCAATGGCATTTTCATAGAAACAAGCAGGTGATGGACTCCTACTAAAAAGGGACATGTAGACCTTTAATGAATAAAAAGTTTCAGTATGCAGTGTTTGATTTAAATACAGATGAAATTAATAGGCTTAAACTGGTTTTAGAAGTATTACCAGTTCATGTGGGCTTCAAACTGAATTCTGGACAACACAAACAACAAAAAACATAATATGGCACAAATAAAATAAAATAAATTATAGTTAAAGTAATTTGATAGTGGAAATTAAAATTCAATTTTTTGTTTGCTATTCTAAAAAAACAAACAAACAAATAAACAAAACAAAACAAAAAAACATTTGTGGCTTTTAGATTCTACTTGACACACAGATAGAGGACACATGCCAGTTTTGTTTGTTGACTACATTTCAGATGAAATATGCACATATTAAATCAAAATTTGTTGACCCTGACGGTGATTGTTACTAGACCCTGAAACAAATAAATCTTCATATTAACAATATTAAGTTTAACTGCCCTCCATTTCTTTTAAAGAATCATGTGAGGTCATTTGAAACCCAGCCATTACATTTTATAATATCTAAGCAAATAGTGTTCTCCAGACTCAAGCCAATCTAAATACAGTGAGTCACAAAAAGGAGGGCATCTGGCACAAAAACCATTAAAACATAAACAATACATCACTACAGTCTTAATACAGAATGCTGTGATGCCATTCAAACCTGTGTATTGTCTTGCATGGCGCTGGTCCAGAAGAGCAGGTAAAGACCTACTTTTCTTGGTTAATGTTGGAGACAGTGAATGTATGCATATGTGTGTCTGGAGGCTATGGGAGAACATATGGCATAAGCAGCGCTAATTTCACAGTCCGTGCTGCTGAAATGAGAATCAATAGCTCATCTCAACGACATCGCTAACCTACTTCAACAAAAAGTGAATTTGCATCAATCCATACAGTGTGATGGGAGATGTGTGCTGGTGAATAAAACCCAAAAGAGCAGAAATCCCTCACTCCATCCATGGTAATGTCGTTATTGTTATTGCAAATGGTCAAGGCATGCTTTATTGTCCTCATACAGAAATGGGTCCTCTGCATTTGACCCATCCTTCGGTGATTCTCAGAAACACGGTGACATTCATGCAGTACCTGGGGACCCACGCCACATGTAGAGCTATAAGCTATGAACAGTATTATTAAGTTATGGTACATGTATCAAAAGAATATATTTAGAATACACATTTTCATTTGGTAGTTTTCAGAATACATTTACCTTCCTAAAATGAAAGAAATACATTGCTATATTTGATTATTCAAGTTAGACTCCAAACTGCACAGTATAAATGAGAAAAAAGAAAACACTGATGTAAGATTTTTCAGTCTCAAAATAGTGATAAATAATAGTGTAGTTTTAATGCTGTTCATTTTTACACTACCTTTACCCACTAAAATCGTGGAAAATACGTTGTATATAAGAAAGGAATCACGTTAGAATTACAACTTTCTTTGTAAGTACAAAGATATGAATTTATTATTACCATTTATATTTATATTTTTGCTCTTTGTGATATTACATTGTGACGTGTGAACTATTGGGTCCAAATAATTTCTCCTGTGGATCAATATTGACTTATGTTTAAATCTAAGTACTTTTTACATCCAGTCCAACAGTAAAACGTGGAGCATATCTTCCTCTTCTAGTAAAATAACCACTTCAATGGAAAGAAGGACTTCGTTGAATCAAGTTGAAATAGCAGCTTTGGTAACTCATTATTGAAACAACCTATAATACATCAACACTTTTCTCTGTTTTAGGTGTAGACAGTTTGTTTTCCCCCTCCATCTTTCTGGAGACACAAAAGCAGCAGTCTCTACATCAAACAGTGTTATTGTATGTGTTGATCGCGGCGCCGCCATAGCCTACATCCATTTGTGTCTTCACAGGTTCCAGACACTAATGCATGCTTTAAGGCGCTCTCTTTATGTACTCTTTCTTCTCCCCAGAGGATGGTATATTTATCATTATGCAGCCAAGATTCAAGGAGCCTCAATTGTGGAAATTATAGTTGTAACACAATACAGGAAACATGAGTAAATACCAGAAAACGCCTTTTACATTATAAACCAAGCTTTTTGTAGATTTTTTTAAAGATGCACTATGTAATTTGCTTGTTTCCATGGAGATGTTTTTAAATTGCATTCAGAATAGCATTAAACTTATAGCTTTTATATAGTTTTTTTTTTTTTTTTTTTTACATTGACAAAGCATTCTTATTGTGATCTGGTCGCCTCTCCACAGATCTGATCTGACCTGTATCTTTACCTAATGGTGCCACCTGCTTGCCTCCATGCAGTTGCTAAGTTTAATGCCATACTGTGAAATATAGGCAAAGCCATAACATCTCCATGGTGTATTGGAGTAGTTACGCAGTGCATTATATTTTAGTTCAGTAAAATACAAAATTCATGCTTACCACTGAATCACCTGGCCATATCGATTTTGGCTTCCTCTACATCAGACCTGGGTATTGTACAGCTCCCGGGTCACATACGGCCCTTTGGTTGACTCTGACGGCCCATTTAAAATCATTTGGAATTACAAAATGAACATATTTTATCATTTTACCTCATGCATGGACTAAAGCTGTACTGCTTTTATTTTAGGTGTGTTTTTAATGACTTTTTTGTAAAGCAGTGTCACTTTTCATAACATATACTATTACCAGTTTTACCAGCTCATCAAAACAATGCTATTTACTGCTTTTTATAAAGAAAATGCAATTAATATTATATAGAATTGAGTTGAGCATTTTGGCCAGACCCTCTACAATATTTTCTGTTTCTTATGTGGCCCCATGGAAAAAATAATTGCCCACCCCTGCTCTACATGAAAAATAACACTATATTACAGAAAAAAGCTGTTTCAAGCATGTTACCAAATAACTGTCATCACAAGGGGACAATGTAAAATCTGACTTTTTTTTCTAAATCAATCATCATAAATCCCTAATGCCATTTTGAATCTTCTGAATAAGAGAAGTTGAAGTTGCTATCAGCTTTGCAGTCATGGCTAAACTCCACATTACTCTCCTCTTAAAATGTCTATAAACTCATGGTGGTGAATAATTAGGATGCTCGGAATGCACAAGGTAAGTGAGGAATAACTTCGGAGCAAACTAGTACTGTTTTTCCAGTTTTTAAGACAGTGAAAACAGGTACAGCTCCTTTAACTAATTTGCCTGCAGAACTTACAGTAGATTAGTATGGGGCCCTTGTTTCAGTTTGCTCAGGGACAGAATGACATGGAGATTGCTGGTTCTATTCCTGGAGCCGCTGTAAACAGTCTGTGGAGGTGGACACTGACAGTCCTTTCTGTGAGATTCTGTGCAGTTGCTCTGTATTCTTTCCCCTGTTAAATAATGCAGATAGATTGGCCATAGGAAATGAATGTACAAGTGGTGTCTGTGTCTTTATGTCTCTAAATGTCTCAATGTCATGATATCTAAGGCCCATAGCTATTCTAGTACCCGCAGTTATTCAGTTTTATTCTGATTGGCTTGCTGTTGAATTAATATAACAATCAATAACATCACAAGCAGTCATCATGGCTATCTTATAAGCCTCGACAGTAAGATGCTGTTATTTCTTGCAAACCTTACATACTTTGCTTAAATGACAGGAAAGACAAGACATTTTCGCTTTCTTTCGTCCATAATCAGCCTAATCGCAGTGCATTTTCTGAAAGGCTTACTTCTTCCAGTTCAAGGTAACGTCAAGAGAACATTTTATGCTTTTTTTTTTTTTTTTTTTTATATATATATTCGGTAATAAAAAATAAAAAAAATAACCTACATAAATCACAAATAAATAAGTCTGTCGTGTACTCTCTGCATGCAATTATAAAATGTTAATGTCTGAGAATAAGGAAGTGCACAGTTAGCATGCTAGTTGTTGTTGGTTTTACCCTTAAAAGTGTGTGATGAAAAGTTATAAAGAGGGCTTATAAACACTGTTAATAATGGATGCTCGGAAGGCAAGTTAAGTGAGAAATAACCACTGCAAACCGTTTTTCATGTTTCTCACACAGTGAAAAAAACAGGTACAGCGCCTTTCATGCCTTTTTTAATTAAACATCTGATAATAAGGCTTTAACATATTGCACTGGTCTGTACACAGGACGGTCACTAAGGAGGAGGCCCACAGTGGAGAAACCTCTGGCTCACCTTCCTTCATGGTCCAGCGATAATTCATTCAATCACACGCGCACACACAACTTCTCCTGCTCCAAATATACTCCCTCTCTGCGCACTCTGCCTCTCCAGCCTCAGCATACACTATAGGCAGCCCAGTCAATTATAGCAGGTTAAAAAGTGCTTAGCCGACATTTATTAACACTACATGGAGTTATTTGTAGCTCAGTGTGCTATACAACCTTTCTAATGCTAAGAAATTGTTATTATTAAATGCTTGTTGCTAAATAAATATGTGGAATGCAAAATGATACAACATACTAGTCTAACATTGGGCTATGTAATGGCTCCATATTATGCTATTTTTTGATCATTGTTATAATATAATGTTGTTTCCTCATCAAAAACATACCTGGAGCTGTGTTTTGTTTCGTTCACACATGCTTAACACACAAATCCTGCATATTTAAGCTGTTTTCTTCAAACAGAAAATACTCTGTTCCAACTTGTGATATCACGGTAATACAGGAAGTGCTGCACTATGTTTTTAAATTCTTTACATTGTTACTGGAATCATATGGATAATTTCTGTCCTGGAATTGCCCATCTCTGCTAAACACAAAGTAAAAAAAAAAAAAAAAAGCTGTTCACTTGAAAACTACCAATAGATGATATCACAAGGTACAGAGCATTCTGAGGTTTGGAGATATAGGTAGACTAATAAAGGATTACTCAAACATGTGTAAATGAAGCAAAACACAACTCCAGGTATATTTTTGCAGCGGTAAGAAAATTATAATATTGCTTTAAGCTCACAAGAGTGAATTCTGTATAATATAGAACCTTTAAAGGAGTTATATACCTAAAACTCAAGCCTCTATTTCCCCTGTTAGAAGATTAATGGACAATGATTAAAAAAAAAACTTAAAATTGGAAGGATATATGATATTATACTGAAGTTGTGGAGTCACTGTCCCTCTTGCCAATGTATAATAAAATACTAGAGACTCGATGTACTTTAAATCTTGTATCACTGTAAGTGGATATTGTTTTTAGATATGCTTATTTCTCTGCTTCATCTTCAGATCATGTTCCCAAGCTTGTGCCATTATTAAAGATAGAATGAAATTTAAATACAATAAAATGTCTCTGGCTTGATTGGTGGACAAGAGTTAGATAAATAAAATGCAGAGTAAACCCAGTGCACTGTTAAAAAGGCTTTTCTTCAACCAGCAATTTTTTTCTTAATTCACTTGTGATTTTCCCTTGAAGTATTCTAATGGATTAAGTTTGATTTGTTAAAATTTGTTTCAAGTAACTGACTTGAGCACTCTCGTCTCATAGCAAGGAGGTTCCATGTTTGGCCGCTATATTTAAAACAAATATCATTATTTAACAGATGCTTGACACAATAAAAGTATTGCACATCCCAGGCAAAGTGACAGCAGATTAACAGTTGTGGATACTTTTTAAAATGTGCCATGTATCATTTAAACTGCAGTTAAAAACATGCACAGAGTATAAAATTCTCCAGCTGAAGTACTCGTGATCAATATCTCAAGATCTGGAGATGGACCCCTGTAGGCGCTGGTATTGACATGTTGCCCCAGGATGGGTCAAATGCAAATGACAAATTGCCTTACAGAGAAAGTGTACCACAAACTAGAATTAAGGATCATAATTTTCTTCTGGAAGTCTACAGTCAGAACACTTTTAGAAGATTTCTGCTTTACTCTTTCACATTTAGAAATCATTATGGAATAGGGAATAAGTGCTTGTGTGTGAAGAAAATGTCAGAACTGGAAGAGAATTAGTAACTAATTAAACAGTAAGAATATTTTTTTTATATTTTGTAGCATCTACATTTGGATGGTTCTTTTGAGTGTATGCTTTTGAGAAATTCTGTTCAACTGTTTAAAGATTAAGAAAGAATAGATTCAGTCCCAGCAAGCTCAGAGAGGAAAAAGAAAAACAAGATGAAGAACAACAAGCTCTTTTTACACTTATGAAGCACTATGTAACTTTCCTGGTGCTGGGACTGCATCTGCTTGTCTCCATGGAGATGTTTCTGGGCTAGAAATTAAATCAGCTCTGTATACCTTCTATACTATTGGATATTCCAGGAAAAGCAATAATATCTCCATGGAAACAAGCAGGTGGTGGAGGTAACAAGAAAAGTTACATTGTGAACCTTTAACAGTGGAGACTTGGATTGATTATCATGTTATTGTCCTCTCAATTAGAGAGATAGAATAAATTGCCAATGACGGCCAACACAAAACAATATCATAATATATTTCCCTATCTGTTATGTTTAATACAACAAACAGGAGTAACATACATGTTCATTGTATTGTTGATTTTTTCACGAATCCTCTTTCTGCTAAACCTTCCGAAGGCACTGCTGTTGTTATTTAAGCTACAGCTGTAAGCAATTTTGTAAAATTTAGTATTTTTCTCAAAGCATTTCAAATCTGTAATATTTTTGAAAATGTGATGAATCATGCTAGCTGTTTTTACACTTGCTAGTCACGATCTTTATCTTAACTTTTATCCAAGCTTTAAGTAACTTTTGGCACATACCACTAAGACTAAAACATAATCAGATTTTAAGTTTCACTTTCAGAGCAGCACTGGCGCCATCCGTATTCAATCATACCATTTCTGCATCGCCATTTCACCACTGGGGCTCTTAATATTACATTTTACTATTACATTTTACATCATTTCCTGTATGATAAAATATATTTCCTAACATCGATCGCACCCGGGAGTGACCCCAGTCACCCCCATTCAAGACCCAAAACTGAACCTATTTTGTCTATGTCTGATTCTCAAAGGTGCACTGTGTAACTTTTTGGTTAGGGATCTGTCACCTGCTTGTTGGATGTGCTCTCTTTGGAAATGTCATTGCACTGCCTGGAATGTTCCACAATATGACATTAAACAGCTCTATCTTACATTTATTCAATTACAGGTGGTTTCATAGCTCAAAAATACCAAGAAAAACAAGCATTCTGACTGTGACGGGGTTGCCTCTCCACAGATCTGACCTGTAGCTCGGTCTGGTTTGCTCACCATGATGATAGAAAGGTTTAATCATACTGTTAAACATTCCAGACAAAGCAATCTCAATCAATTATCTCCAGAAAGAAATACATTTGACGGACCCTCCACCAGAAAAGCTACACAATGCACCTTTAATTCCCTTCAACACCACTCCCTCGTTTCCTTTCCTTGCATCCTTCCCTCTTTCCTTCCTTCCTTCCTTTTCCCACTTACTCCTAAAGCGCCGCGAGGATGCAGAGAGGAGACAGCGGTGGGAAAAAACTCCGGGCTCAACCATTGGCATTGTAGACACAGGGATGCAGTCATAGTATAGACTGTGAGTGGAGCTATAGGATTGGCCAGGTCCTCTCCTCCTTCCTGCTGCATCCTCTCCTCTCTCCTCCCCCCCTCGCGTGGCAATGGCAGGATGGTATGACCCGCAAGATTACAAAATAGCCCTCCCATGTGTCTGCCTCCTCTCTGTGCCAAGCGACTGACAACTGAGCGCATACTGGGGTAAAGATGGTAGTGAGGATGTAGAGGGGGGAAAAGTGTAGTGGAACAAAGAAGTAGGTTAGGTAGTGGTTTAGAAGGAGAGGAAAGTAGGGAAGGAGGCATGTTTAGGAAGCATGGTGAGTAAAGAGTGAGTGATAGGGAACATTTTAGGGATGAAAGATTTGAAGGGAGCGAAAAGGCGTCGGCGCCGTCAGAGATCGCTCAGCCCTCAGGGGACGCCATTGGGGGTAAGTTGAACACTACTTTACTACACAGATGCAGATGTTCACTGAAGAAAATAGCATTGATTCAAATAATCTGTTTACAATGTCATCATTTTAATTTGGATTTTAAATTTGTTTTGAAATGTGTATGTTTTATGCAGTGATGGTTATCTTATTTTTACCTGAAAGTGATCAGAAATACTATTGATTTTGAAATGCTTCTTTTAATGTCTGGCTATACTTTTTTTTTCCTTCTCAATTGCGGTAAGAATTTTTTGGATCAAACTTTATTGTCAAGGTTAATCAAAAATTATGAAAAAAGCTTGTTGATTTGCTTGTCAATGAAATATTTGATATCGATTTAGTTGAAATTTTCTTAATTTTTTTTTTAAACACTTTCCATTGATTGTACTATGATGACCGCTATACAGTGTTCTCATTGGGCTGGGCAATTTGACGACGTGCCAATATGTCAAGTTATTAAACCATGAAAATACGAATTCTTCCATATTATATTTGATTTTTAATTTCATAGTATCTGCCAACACAGACCCTCATCTCCCTTTTGCAAATCTCTCATCCTGACTTTTCCCTACCCATTATTTCACTTCAGTTTTGCCAATACGCGCTGAACTGTTTTAGCAGATAATAAGCCAAAAGTGTGCTGTGATCAGGTCTGTAGATGTCGAGGGATATGGATAATGGCGGAGCTCTTTTACCGTGTGGAATCAATTTGATCTGATGTCTGACAGACTGCACGGACTCATTACACAACCCCTAGAGACAAAGAGAAGCTTGAAGACGCAGCATGCCTCCTGTTTTACTCACCCAGCACAATTGTCCCTTTTCCCCACTGAGAGACAGAGAGACGGAAAGAATCATTCAGGTTCTAAATGGGCCTAAAATAAGGTTAGGTTAGTCATTTGAGGAATTTTCTCACGACTAGAAGATGTTGCACTATGAGGAGTTGTTAGTTAGTTGATCTGATTGTGTCCCATGCCAGAGGGAGAGTTAACCTAAGATCTAGACTTGGTAATATTGTAGAATTGGTAATTCTATATGTTTCAAGCCCGCTGAGGTGGAGCAGTTGTAGTGAAAAAGGGTGGTGGCCCTGTAGAGCTGTGGCTACTCAAGTGAAAAATGACGGTATATTGGGTTTTCAAAGGGCATCTACTGGTATTGTAAGTCTAAAATTAGTTTAAATTAATATGACCATGTCAAATCTAAGACATAATACGCTTCGTCAAATAAGGACAAAAAAGACAAGGGTCGGGCCTTCAAACGCAGCCTGAAACATGGAGTGAGCACGGGCACTGGTTCATTTGAGTTGCAATGTATTAAAAGATTTTTATATGCTATTTATATTAAGACACTCGAAGTGCTTTACATTGCTTTTTTCATTTCATTCCCCATACTCGGTTGCGGTATGCTGTTTAGCCAGAGCTGCCCTGGGGTAGACAAATGGAAGTGAGGCTGCCAGTCTGCACCATCCACCGCCAGTCACTCTCGCACACCACATTCACATTTTATTGGTTAATCTGCCTATCCATAATTGACCAATGACTGTTTGATTTGCACATTTTCTGTTGGTTAAATCAGTAATTTTGTTAAGCCCTGAATGTGACTGCTATTGTGAAATACAAAAGCTATACAAAGGTACACTGAACTGAATTTATACAAAGGCAAGGAGGTGAAGCGTCTTGCCCAAGGACACAACCACATCAGCTGAGATCAAATGGTAAAAGGTCACATTTTTATATAACGCTTTTCCACCTTCAAGGCACTCAAAGCGCTTTCATCAAGGAACAACTCACCCATTCACACACGCATTCTTATGCCAGTGTGCCCAAACACTAGGGGCGAGGTGGGTTAAGTGTCTTGCCCAAGGACATAACGACAACATTCGTCTGTGGGAGTTGAAGTCACACCAGTGGATCTGAATGCACAACCAATGATGTTTATGTAGAGAGTAGGATTCAAACCACCAACCTTTGGATCAATGGACAAACGCTCTATCAATTAAACTACTGTCGCCCCAAATCACTCATCTTTTAGCTGGTGGGCAAACAATTTAAAACTTACTCCAACATTTTCTCAGACAATGTATATGACACATGTGAAGGTGAGTTGAGTTGGTTCCATTGACTTAACATTGATCCTAACGCATCTTGACAACACAATAGTAGTTTCATTTCCCCTGGTCCTTGCAGCTTTGGTTGCTAGCTGACCCCCCTGAAGTGAAGGAATCAGAGTCAAAGATAAACAAAATGGTGGTGGTCCTGCACAGTCTCTGGGGGGTGTCAACGCCAGCGGCTGGAGCCAGTATATTAGCTTCATTACAGGCCCCGGGAGGACAGGAGGGTGACAGGGGTCGCCATGGAGAGTGGTCGTCATGGAGATGGAGGCGGGGGTAGAGGGGGCCTGATGGGTAAAGGGGGAGGGGGGGGCGAGGGGTACAGGTGGAGGACCCCTGGTAGCGGGACTCACCTTTCATGAGAGGCCATTAAACCTGCAGCAGTGGCGGGGGGCTTCAGACAGGACAATGAGCCGTGATAAGGTGAGGACAGTCAAGTGAGATTCAGACATTAAAATTTCATCACTTACAGCTACACTAGAATACGCTTGGCTGGTGGTTTTTAGCATGTCCATATCCAACATCTGAAACACATAATTAAATAAAGTGAAGTTGAGTGATAATGAGCCCATTGCATAAACACACACCTATTTATCTATTTTAAGTATCGCTGAATGATTTGGGCAAAATGTTTAATTGGATTTTGTTTGACAAGCTTTGCGATTAGATTTGCACTTCATATTTTAATTACAGGATTCCATTGAAAGTTCACATTTTTTTTATAAAAAACTGACACAAAGAATGAAATATGAACTGATAAACGAATACAAAAAGGACATATCAGAGCATGTATACAACATTAAGCTACAGGGTTTGCAGTTATAAGCAGAATATTAGACATTATTTTATAGACATTTTTTATATTATATTTTAGTTTATTTTGTATTTTATATTTTTGTACATCTTAGTTATTTATATTCTATTCATTTTATTTTATTTTGATATTCATGGAGGAAATGGTGTTACTTAAAAAACTGCAGCCTATGCGATTTGACTAATTGCGTCCGTTCTTTTGCGGTCTTGCTAATCTTGCAGCCTAAATTCAAAGGGAAAACCGCATTTGAAATCTGAGGAAAGCTGATTTGAGTTTGATGCACCAAAAAGACCGCTAATATGTGCACTCAAACACATTAGGCGGACTGAGTTGGCAGTTTTCTGTTCATTTATTGATAACAGCAGCCGACGAATGCTCAAGGCTGCTCTGCTCTTGTCTCATTAACTCTGACAGAAAGTAAAAGCTGTTTGGGGGGAGAAACATTTAAGAACAAAATGATGGAAAAAGACCATCTATATCAGAACTGTCAAATGAAATGAACGGGAATCAAAGACGAATAGCTGCAACATTTGTAGTTATTTCAATATTGTCACTTAGTTCAATTGCAGTCTGTTGTTGAATTGGACAATAAATTTGAACATAGACCTTAAACCTTATGTAATTTGTTTTTAATTATATTCTTCCTGTTATTCCACTGAGGTTTTAGGTCAACTCATTATCTATTATCGAAAATCACACACTAATCAAAATAAAAACTAGATATTCATTTGAGGAGGTATCAAAACTAAACGAGTCACATTCACAGGCCAGAAATGAACTTTTCCTGAACAGCTTTAGAAGGATTTTGAGCTGTATCAGAGCAAGTATAAGAGCACATAGACTAGTATACGCCCATGAATCACTATCGAACCTACATGGATGACTGAGTGATTACACAGATACAAGGCCACATTGGAATATAAAAGAAAGTACTACGATTCAGTGGTGAAAATTACATTCTATGAAGTGTATTTTATTATCATTGTGGTATCGGAATCAGTATTTAATATTGAGTCTGTTCCTTTCCTATTTTAATATCATGACAGCAGTAGTGATTCAGTCAATAATATATATAATTTATTGTTATTTTATAATTTTATAGTGGTTTTATTGTTTTAGTACTGGTATGGTCAAATTTTGAGCAATTAACCTTTTGTTGTTTTCTTTTTATGTTTTCAATGCAGCAAACTGGAACTTTGGAAACTGCTTTGTTTGTAAAATGTGCTATATAAATAAAGTTTTTTTTGTTTTGTTTAATTAAAATGCATTCTATGGTACAGCTATAACCATGACAACAAATGATCCCAACACTAATATTACATTATCAAAAAACAACACTGGAGCGATACAGCTGTAGACATCCACATTTCCCCCCTGGGCCCTCCTTGCATTGGACAAACATTTGAATATCTTACCCCATCTTATGGAAATTTCTCACCTCTGGCCAAATCCTATTATATTTGATGTGCTCTGAGTGCGTGGAATAGCTCAGGAAGTGGTGGCTCATTATAGGGCCATAGGAGAGGAGCAGGTATCTCTCATATCCGCACTGCTCAAATCCACAGCTCAAATTTCCGCTCCACCAATGCCGAATATTCCCTTTATTTCCATTATCTCCAACAACATCTCTACATCCACACTTCATCTGTAACGCTGTCTTTTCATGTGCTAATAATTGCTAAGGGCGTTGACACTGAGAGGAGATGTGTGTGTGTGTGTGTGTGTGTGTGTGTGTGTGTGTGTGTGTGTGTGTGTGTGTGTGTGTGTGTGTGTGTGTGTGTGTGTGTGTGTGTGTGTGTGTGTGTTTCTTAATGTGTGCAACCAAATTTTAAAGTGGATAAGAGAAAAAAAAAAAAAAAAAAGAACACCACTCTTGACTATTCATTTTGAAATTCAAGTGAGATTTTTAAAGATTTACTGTAATGTCTATTTCACCAGATAAATTAAAAGTACTTTATATTGTTAAATTTATTCATTTGAATTTCTTTATTAGTAATCTGTATTTATTAAATGATGTATTCAGTTCTATCCTTCACAATGAGATATTTTAAGTTTAAAAGTATATTGATGAATATAGTACTATTATAATTTGATGTTCATAGATTTCAGAGTGATGAAAAAATAGCACAGTTGCCATATTAACAATTCATAAGAAAATATTATATCTTTTGAAAGGTGAAATTTGCTCAAAATGGCTCCTATAATCATTAAATTATATTAAGATTTAGAAAAAAGAGAGAGAAAAAAAAAGTTGACCGTGTGCAGTACTTCTTGCCACCACCAGGAGCAGGCAACTTCTGAACATGCTTGACAAAGTTGTAACAATAAAAATATCCAAATAATGATGCTTAATATTAACAGAACATTGAATTTTACAACAGCAAATACAAAACCTATACAATTTTTTTCCCGAGCTCCGCATTGCCACATAACACCTTTTCACCAGCGACACTGTTAAGGATTCATGTATTCCTGGCTTCTCCTCCCTGTTACAGCCATGTGAGGGATGATAGATTCGTCTAGCATACCTTTAGACGTGTCAAGAAAGATGTATTGTGGAAGAATGGACCTTAGCTACAATTAGTTTCCCTTTGAACGCAGTAATTCAATCTGATGTGGTCTGCTGAATGCGCTCTCATCCTTCTCTGCTCGCTAAGAGTCTGGGAGGCGCCACGTGAAAAGGGACATGGTGTTTAATGTCCGGGGAGGATGCTAACGTTACATGCGCTTGTTGTGGTTGGGAAAGTGGCGTGTATATAGTGTACAGATAGATAGGAGGAGTTCTGTGTGTGTGCGTGTGTGTGTGTGTGTGTGTCTGCGTGTGTGTGTGGGAGGAGATGGCTACTGAAGCAGGCCGGAGTGAAAGGAGAGAGTGAGAGAGGGTGAAGGAAGGAAGGAGAGAGAGATCGGGCCTTTGGGTGTGGCAGCTTGTAAGGGAAGCATGTATTTTATATATTTCATGTAGGTTATCCATGCAATCAGAAATTATTTTAATATAGTTGAATCTTTACGCATAAATTTGATATTCAAACTAAGAGAGCATCAATTAAATAAATATATTACTTCATGAAAAATTCTACAAACCTGTGTTGGAGCTAGATTTCAGGAGACATCACTGTGTTCTATAGGCAAATACTATTTAATACAAATGGGGGAAGCTTAAATTAATATAGTTAAATTGCACATTGTTTTTGTAATTACTACTCTTACTATAAAGAATAGACAATGCACAAAATAATACTGAATTTTATGAAAATAACTATACTTTTGTATCTTCAAATCACCGCATATAGTTAACGATATATACATCTATACATGATGTGAGCAGTTTTTAAAGGAAAATTGGGCTTTTTTATTAGGTATGTTAAAGGTGCACTGTGTCACATTTGTAGTAGAGGGTCCACCACCTGCTTAATATATTTAATACAGATGGAGGAAGCTAAAATAAATATTGTTAAACTGTAAATTTTTGTTGTAATTACTTCTCTTACTATATAGAATAGACAACGCACAGAATAATGTGGAATTTTATGTTTTAAAAATAAATACATGAATCCTGTGGTAGTCTACTTGAGCACATATATTGCCAAATAGGGAATAAATATGAGACAAACCTCAGAACTCACAGATATTTCATAAAGTATCATAAATTTTCATTCACGCACTGATAAAAAAAAAAAATCACAGAATTTTGTTTTATGACCACATATATTGGAATCATTCTTAGAACATAATATTTAATGTCTGCCAAAACCATGACTAATCATTTAAAAAAAACATAATGTAATTAAATACAAATTGAAATAATGCCAGATTTCCTCTGCCTCAGTGAGAAACTAATGGACCTTGAGTGAAGACGCTTGTTCTCAATTTACCACTTCAAAAAAGACATTCATTTAACATGAACTCTAGATTTTAATTAACAACAAAGACACAGCCTAATTTGTATCTTTGAATTAATATATTTTAAAACAGCGTTGAGTCCTTGTGTTCAATTATAGTGCTGTTTAAAATGTTGTAAAGATACCGTCAAAGTTCAAAGATCCACTATAAATTAATGAAACTGGAAACTAGAAGCAAAGAAGGCACAGACCTCTACCAAGGCACTAACCCTATCTTGCAATGATAATAATGAAATTCCCAGACTACTCTTCTAAGATGTTTCAATTTTACTTTTATTTCAGTACCACATGTTTCTATCACTTTGGAACAGAAACAGTTATTTTGAGGGCTTCTGTGAAACATCAAAAATAATAACTCCTCTTCTGGGTCTTTTAATAGATCAGAGGGAGTACTGGAGATATAATAATAATAAAAACAGTTTAATTTGAATGTAGCCTTTCTAACTATCTGGACATTGAAAACAGTGAAGGCATACGCAGTGAAGTGGCTGTTTGACTGTGTGCCACTCAGAAAGGGCCTTTGTTCCACATCACAGACGGGATAACAAAAGCAGTTAGCAGCAAATTTAATTAGATTTGTAATGAGTGCTTTAACACATCTATTCTCAGGACAAACCAGCACACAGGCTCACACACACACTGTTTAGAATTTACTTCTTGAGACACAAAACGCGTGTACAAAGAAGTAAAGCTGCTCTGTTCAAAATGACGAGATGTAACACGAAATGTACATAATAAAATCCATCCTTTTTCTGTTGCTGCATTCAAAGCTGAGTCGCAGAGATGTCCAAACTCTCCTTTCCACACACACACACACACACACACACACACACACTTCCTCCTTAAACACAGCACTGAAGTATTTGCGCTAGGAAAAATATATTTAAGAAGGTGAAGCCACGGCGCCAGTTTGGTCAGATCTGTTTGGCGACCCTGTTCACAGCTAGAATTATAGCTTATTCTTTAGATTATTTTTTTGTACTCGCATAATTAAGGTACTTGTTAATTTTTTAAACGCAATATTAAGAAACATTCCAGGCAAGTAAATAACATTGCTATGAAAACAAACATGGGGCGAACCCTTGACCAAAGTGCGCCTTTAATTAAATAGGGTGTTATAGGATTGTTAAAAGCTGCACTAAACAAATACGAATCTGAGTCCCACCCACTCACTTAAAAGTCTGCACGTACTTCCACATTTGCCCGCTATCTGTACATTTGAGAGCTTCCAACCCAAATTCAGCAGAAGTGGTATTGCGAAATGTCGAAATTCTTATATGAAAATGAACATGAAGTGAAATATACAAATGCCTGTTAACTTCTTTTTTTTTTTTTTTTTTGTTCCTGTATTTACCTTGTTGACACATTACAAATGTCTATATTATATTTAATTGTGTCTACGTTGCCACATACAGTACTGCCATCAGGATTTTCCCTTTTTCCTTTGTAGTTAAATGCAAAAAAAAAAAAAAAAAAAAAAAAACAGTGTGTAATGCAAATCCAAGCACACACACTAATTAGCTTGTCAGGCTGTAAACCTCGCTCAAACTAAACACGATGACCTTGCGACTCCCTTGGTTTTGCAGCACGTTGCTCCTTTCTTCGGTGCTAAATCTCTGCAGGAGCTTTCACAGTGAAAAGAGGAGCTACTGAATGCGTTCTGGTGCATGTATGTGCAGCCATCTGCCACTATAATGAAGCAATGTTTAAAGATGCACTATGTAACTTTCTAGTTAGGGGGCAGTCACCTGATTATTTCTGCAGGTATGACATTGCTCTGTCTGGAATGTTCCTCAGTATGGCTAATGATTAAACTACCTTACATTTCTTCAATTACAGGTGGTTTTGCTGCTCAAAAATACCTAGAAGAAACAAGCACTCTGACTGTGATTGGTTGCCTCTCCATAGATCTATCCTGTAACTCGATCTGGTTTGGCCGCCATGAAAATAGAAAGGTTTAAGACCATACTGTGAAACGTTCCAAATGAAGCAATAACATCTCCGTGAAGAAAAGCATCTGACAGACCCTCCACAAAAAATGTTGCACAATGCACCTTTTAAAGATTTATATTTTACTTATAGCTGATCTGAAACAAAGGCAGATTGAATGGCCAAGTTGTTGAGTTGGCTGGATTTAGAAAGATGAACTCAGCACAAAAATGTCCAAGATTGGCCAGATATACTACGCTTCCATTTTTTATCTTCAAATCACCGCATATGCTTAAGGATCTATACATCTATACATGATCTGTACAATTTTTAAAAGGAAAATTGTACTTTTTTATTAACTATGTCAAAGGTGCACTGTGGAACATTTCTAGTAAAGGGTCCGCCACCTGCTTGTCTCCATGGAAATACTGAGTGTTTCATAGTATACTGTGGATTAAACCTATTTATCACAAAGGAGACATGCAGGTTACAACACTACTCTACATTACAATTCAGATCTGTGGAGTTTTTGGTGTAGCGTTTTAGAGCAACAGAATGAATAAATGCTTGATGATATGTTTAATGTCATACCATGGGGAAAGCATTAACATCTCCATGGAGACAAGTAGGTAGTGGACCCTTCAGAGAAAAGTTGAGTAGGGCACCTTTAAGTAGTAACATGTGAGACATTTTTACAGTGATGAAGGTAGTAGTAGTAGTAGGAGGATATTAGTAATAAAAATCAATATTGTACACATTATTTCCTAGATTCTTGTAAAATTTATCTAAGAGCTAAACTTTCTAAGAACTAGACCTTCTTTATCGAAGCGCTAGACCTTCAGCAAACCGTCTGCTTCCACTGTGCCATGTTTAACGTAGGATTTTTACACCAGATGCCCTGACACAACCCTGTCAAGAGAAACAAGATAAGAAGTTTTAATTTTTACACATTGTAATTTTAACAAAAGTATATTCTAATGGGGTTAGGTTTTAGTAAGTTTTAATAGTTATCTGTCACTTGCAGTTTTTATACTCCGTGCTGCAACTCTAACATGTCCCCATTCTAAGACAAATAAATGTTCTCTTATCTTATCTTAATGGTGGAGAAGAGGAGAGTGATGAGAGGCTGAGGAGACTGATGGTTCTGCTGCTGCCATAGTGATGGAACAGATGCTGCAGGAAGTGGCTGAAATTGCCGTTTTTTGCTTCATTGTTAGTGGAACAAAGAGCTTGAGTCTTTTAATTGACCGCTGTTTTCACACTCACACAGAAAATGACTCTGTGTATCTCTCTGGTGTCCTCAAAAGCCCTGTTAAAATATCCACCGGCTTGTCTCCATCTCCTGTAATGGCGCCATTACGCTCCATCAATAATACAGCGGGGGTAAGTACATGTAGCCCTCCTGCCCCTAGGGAGAGATGCAGAGACGTGAGAGCCACTTCCTCCCCCATGGACGCTGTGCTCTGGGGGGATGATGGGGCTCTGTTTGCTTATGCCAACTCCTAAAACCGTACAGAGCTCAGCAGATATGTAGTATGTCAAATGTATGTGTGTAAGTGAACATAAATACAGCAGTTCCTATATTGGGAGAGGTTGGAGACACAAAGGATTATTGATGTCCTAGGTTGTCCTGAATTGCAGAATAATATGGTGCAGTGCATGGGTCCAGCCGCCAATGGCTTGCCGCTTCATTTATCTTTTTTTTTTTTTATATCTTCCCATTCCATTTCGATTTGCTGAATCTTAAAGGCCCTATATTAAACGAAATTGATTCTTTTTAGTCACGTTAGAATGTTGTTACTTCATCAAAAACATACCAGGAGTGGATGTTTGAGTAACCCTTTATTATAAGTCTGTCTACATCTCCAAAGCTCAAAATGCTCTGTTCCACCTTCTCATGTCACGTAGTGGTAGTTTTCAAGTTAACAGCTACCTTTTACCTTCTGTTGAGTAGAGTTAGTCAGTTCCCGGGTTGAAATTATCCAGTGATTCTAATGAAGGTGCATGGAGTTTAAAACACAGCGGAGCACTTTCTGTATTATCACATGACATCACAAGGAGTGTTTTCTGTTTAAGACTATATACTTTAGCCTAAATATGCAGGGTTTGTGAGATGTGAATGAAAACCAAAACAACTCCATGTATGTTTTTGATCAGCCCTTTTCACATGGGTAAGGAATTGAATGGATTCGTTAAATGATGATTTTCTTTTTTGTTTAAAAGATTTCTATGATTTATTTTATTAAACCAAGGTAAAGTAAAGCAAAGTATAATAGTTGTCCCTGATCCAAGCCCTCAGCAAAAGTTGAAAAAACAAAAACAAAAAACTACTGACATTGACTATAATCTGTAGAAAATAATTATGAAAAACAATTTGTCAATATGTAACATGCATATAATATGCACTTAGATCACTTATGGATTCTGTTTGATTGACTTTGGCTTTCAATTACTCACCAAATACTATATAAATAAATATCCAAATGTTCTTAGCTCATAACTATTTCAAATGTCAGAAGACAAAACTTCCCCTTTTTCAAACCATGATATATTTCAAACCACAATTTTATTTTTTTCTTTGTCAGCAAATCCTCAGTCTATTTTTATATTCTTGCTGTCTTTCTACAGCCATCAACTATGCTTAAACAAACACAATATATTAGACTAATTCATCCCCCACCGTCAAACCAAAGAATCCTCATATATTATCGTTATTTATTACAAACCATTGCATTTTATGAAGCGCAAATGTAAATCTCAACAGTAGACTATACAGAAGGGAGGGGGGTTGACGCTGGTGAGTGGGTGGGGGTGCATATGGGTGTATATGGGTGGGGGGTGGGGGGGGGCAGGACTCTGGCTCCACAGCGGCTTTGGCAGCGAGACACCACATGCGCTCACATGCATGCACGCCTCCAACATCACACAAATCACATGATCACACGCCCTGTGAGTGGGAGTCTTTGTGCACTGCCAGCATATAGCAGAATAAATGAGTGTGTCTAGCGACTGGGGGAGAGAGCGAGGGAGAGAGAGAGAGGAGAGAGAGAGAGGAGAGAGGAGGAAGAGGAGAGCGGAGAGAGGAGAGAGGAAGAGGAGGAGGTGGTGGTGGTGGTGGGCTCGTGTGTGCTGGAATTTCAGTGAGAGAAAAGAGGAGGGAGGGAGGGGTGGTGGAGGTGGCGAAAGGGAGGGGGGGAGCAACAAGGTAGACTGTTGATGGTGCATGTTTTGTGGGCAGACGCGGGGTTGTGAGGGAGCCAGACGGTTGAGAAGCGGGAGGGGTTATACGGGCGAACAATGATGCTGCTCCTATGTGGCGAGCTGTGGAGGAGCGCTGGACTCGTCCACATGTGCCAGCGCATCTCAAAAGGTAAGCTCTTTTCTTTGTCTCCCAGAGCAGACGGCCGCTCAAATGTCCTCGCAATCTCTTCTCTTTTCTCCCAATGAGAGTCTTTGATCAGGTTTTGGGGTTGACTTGAACTGTCACAGCAGCAGGGGTTAACTGTACTCATGTTTCTTTGTTCGCCTGACTCAACTATTGCTAGACCTACTAACCTACTAACTAGCGCTGTCTCGACTTGGAGCTCAGAGCTTTTCGATGCATTTGGAAGTAGTTACAGAAGCAATAGTACTTAAGTGGCTGTTTATCATTTTGGTTTTAATTTGCCGCAAGACGCATCGGCCAAACATTTCCAAATTCGCCGAACTATAAATGGTGTGTGCACGTCTCTTTGTTCACATCGCCTGACTCAACTTGCAGCCCTACTAACCCACTAACTACATTTTTGCTTCAGGTGAAAAGCTTTGGATAACCCTTACAAATACTATCGATAATTGTTCATTTAAGCAAATTGGTTTGATAGAGCTTCCAGTGTTCAAGATGTGTTGAACAAAATGGGATCAGTTGCATGCTTTGTCCACATCACCTGATTCAACTAATAGACCTACTGACCTACTAACTACCTAGATCTCCACAGAGGCTTTCCGTGCACGTTGAAGCAATGACCAACCATATACATTCTAATATAACAATGTATGCATTTTAACATATGTACTCAATGTATAGACTTTGCGTATTTGTATATACTGTACCATATCATGTGCATGGTTCTTTGTTTGCGTTGCTTGACTCAATTTAGAGTTACACTAACCTGCTAACTACCTCGATCTCGACGTTAAGTGCTGGGCTTGCAGACAATATTTGTCACGGTTTATGTTGACGCATGTGCAAGACGCATTGACCAAGCCTTCCCAAATTTGGTCGACCATATTGGTCCGTATGTACGTCTCTTTGTTCAGACTCCCTAACTCAGCTGACAATCCTGCCGAGGCTAATCTCCAAGAGCAGAGCATTTAGTTTGGTGATGCTGTAGACTTTGTTCACCCTTGAATCACTATGTTACCATTGGCATGTTTTAAGTTGATGCATGTGTCAGGAGCAAAACCAAAATCGATCCAAATTTGACCGAACTGAACATCTTTTATCCGTATTTCCAGACTCAACTACATTTTAACTCCAATAACTTATCACGATGAGTTCAAATGCATATGCTAACCCCATCATCTAAATGCAGAGTTCATCTTTTGTACATGGATGTAGGTGGTTGACGCATTGACCAAATATTTCCAAACGCAACATATTTCAATAACCTTACCTTATGTCTTTGTTCACAGTCCCTGAATTAGTTTGAAATCACTTGTTTGAAATGCACTTATTATCTATAAACCTGTTCCTTACACCTTAATGTGTCATATTATGTAAAATGCATAATCAAACCTTCCAAATGTGCTATACATATATCTTTATTCCTATACCAGCTCAACAAGTAACCTTACAAAATACCAAGTCCAACCATTCATGCCACGCATTTCAGATCCATTGACTAAACCATTTCAGTTTTTGTCAATGGGATTTCTAACTTGCACTAACTAGTCCTTATTAGTCCACTGAATTTCATATCAATTTAGTATCTTTCTATCTCCAACTGTTCATGGACTTCGAAATAACCATCTCACAATCTTTTCATCTTGACATTCATGCATTCTGCCTATACCATCACCACCAAAATCTCCACTAGCGTACTTGATCATACGGCGTGCGTGCCTCTATATTTCTTTGTTCATATTGCCTGACTAAACTGTCTTTGCTGGGAGCGCTTAGTCCGCATAAGAGCTTTGAATATATGTGAGAGCTTAGTGGGTAATAGTACGCCATAATTCACCCACCTATCTCCCGTTTGACATTTCTGTGTGTAAACGGCTGGATCCTCAATCACTTCTCTTTGTCCATGCGCTCGACTTAAGAAACCTGTTCTTAGATTTTGAATATGCTCACTGGTTTATAGCGTTTTGTATGAACACTATATGTATGTTTTTCTTTCTAAGTGGTGATTTCTGAAAACTCAATTGTAATTTTGCTCATGTATTTTCTCTGCTTATCTGCTAATCATTGTAATTCAGTTTCTTTGCACGTATAGATTTAAATAGCTGTTAGTAATTGCAAATTTCATATAGAAGACTTTTATATGGTGTTTCATTATTGAATATGCATTGGTTTATGGTAATTTGCTAGTCTCAATTGTCTGGATTCAACGGTATGTATGTATCTTCATTTTAAGAAATTAAACAATCCTGCAACTCAAAAATCTGTCTAGAGAAGTCTCAAAGTAGTGAGCAAAAATTGTGTGGTTAACCTTTTTTAAATTACATTGTGAAAAAAGTACAGCTAATTTGTTTTATTGTAATCCTTGTTCACCATATATTTAAATAAAACCTTTGTTGCTGGTTTATAAAGCAAGCATTTTTCATTGTCTTCCCACACCAGTCTCACATGGAGCCACAAATTCCTTTACATATAGATGCATATACTGTACCTGCAATAGCTCTGGGCAAAAATAGCTATTCTATATCATTCTATATTCTATCTTACTTTCCAACATAATTTGCCAGGGACCAAAATCGTCTAGCAGTTCGGCGCAGGTAAGGGACGGAAGAAAGAATAGGCAATTAGTATTTATAGGTGAACGAAAGTGAAAGCATAGAAAAGAGCAACAAAGACCTGAGCTGGAGGAGGAGGGGGAGGAGGGGAGGGGGATTTTCACACGCCTGAACGCTCCCCACAGACCGCACCCCCACCTAACTCCAGTTCATGCTACCCCCACCCCAGTGCGGCGTACACGGACCCTTTGTCTGACGTATAGGCGCGCACACAAAGCCATCGTCCTCCTGACCTGAAATAGCGATGGAAAGAGAGAGAGAGGGACAGAGAGAGAGAGAGAGTGGAGGGTCTCACATCAGGACCACTTCTGATTGGCTCACAGCAAAATACCAGGATAGAGCAGTGTATTGACTTGTTTTGTGAGAAATATTGTGTTTATATGCAGTGAGTACAGGGTGAGCTACGCTATAGGCTATTGTGTGATTCTTTGTGAGGAATTTAGTTTGCTTAAATAAAAGTAAATTAAAGGAATTAAGAGTTTTTTTTGTTTAAAAATAGTGCATTTGACACAGCAGATTTCACAATGAAAACAAAAATATGTATTACTTTTACTTGATATAAAAAGAAAATATATATATATGTGTGTCAAAATATTGGTTATGTATATTTAAAGGTGCATTGCGTAACTTTTCTGGTGGAGGGTTTCTCAAATGCTTTTCTCCATGAATATATTATTGCTTTCCTGGAATGTTTCACAGTATGGTATTACCTTTCTAACTTCACGGAGACCAAACAAGACCAAGTTACAGGTCAGATCTATGGAAAGGCAAACCCGCTCACAGGCAGAATGAATGTTTTTCTAGGTATTTTTGAGCTCTAACACTATCTGTAATTGACTAAATATAAAGTAGAGCAGTTATCATACTGTGGAACATTCCAGGCAGAACAGTGACATATCCATAGAAACAAGCAGGGGACGGACCCTCAACCAAAAAGTGACATAGTGCACCTTTAAAATCTGTTCCAGTCTTTCTTAAAATCAACAAACATTGTGATTAAAATTTCCTTTTTTAAAAAAAAACTTATTTAATATCTGTGTTTCTCCAGAAGTGACAAAACCATTTTTGATTTGCAATATATGATCCACATTGATCAGTTTAGCATCTTTTTAAAACAATACTTAACATAATTAGATTTCTCTACCATGAAAATTTGGAGTAAAGGTTTATTTTAGTCTATACGAACAAATTGTCGCTTGTCATGAACCTCAAATATCACACAGACATGACATTTGTGCGCTGTATCTTTGAGCCTTTATTCAAACAGAAAGCCAAGTATTGACCCATCCACTCCCTGTGAGTCCTCTGCTCCTGTGGGCTGGGCGGGACTTTGACTGGACCTGTACAAACTAAAGACCCGAGGCTGAGCGCACACTTTTACAACGATCAATGACTTCCCAGAATCCAGCGCCTCAGCTGATCTACTGTAGCTACTGTGCGTGTGTGTGTGTGTGTGTGTGTGTGTGTGTGTGTGTGTGTGTGTGTGTGTGTGTGTGTGTGGATGTGTTTATGTCGGCATGTGTTGAACTCAAAGTGGTCAGAACTTAATGGACTGTATCTTGAGGCAAGTTTAAAGCTCTTCTAATGTAGGACATTTATCTAATTTTGGATTTCTTGGAGTTAAAGGTTCCTATATTGCACAAAATTGATTCTTGTGATCTTGAAGTCATGTCAGAACTTTGTTACCTCATCAAAAACATACCCAGAGTTGTGTTTTGTTTAATTCACTCATGAGTAATCCTGGTTTCTTCACTATCAAAATGGTCTATTGCTCCTTGTCATGTCATGTAGTGGTAGTGTTCAAGTTAACAGCTACATTTTATCTTCAGTTCAACAGAGATAGAGTAGAGCAGTTCCACGGCTAAAGTCATCCAAATGATTCTAGTAAACTCTTACTAGAATCATATATGGCATTTAAAAACTCAGTGGAGCACTTATTGCTTTACCACATGACATCACAAGGTGAAACAGCGTGTTTTCTGTTTCAAAGAGCAACTCAGCCTAATATTTGTGTGTTAAAAATGTTTGAATGAAATAAAACACAACTCCGGGTATGTTTTTGATGAGAAAACAACATTATAACATAGATCAGAAAGTAGCGCAACATGGGCCCTTTTAAGTCTATTGATTCATTCCAAGGTATTAAGTATTAAAAGAAATATATGTGAAGTGGAGCAAAAACATATATTTCTAGGAAGTTGTACAAAATCAACACATTTAAACCAGTCAAAGCTTCTTAAAATAGATAAATTTAGTTTATTCTAGACTTTTAATTACTGAGGATAGTGTGTTTTTTTGCAGTGTGGGAACATGTGCCCATGAGGATTATCACGTTTTAGAGTGTAGATATTAACTTCACTCTTGTTAGGACTAGTCACTTGTAAATGAATAATGTCAAAGTATTTTGCTGTGTCTCCACCACATAGACATAAATCAGCTGATATATGTGTGTGTGTGTGCGTGTGTGTGTGTTTGTGTGTGTGCTTGTGTGTGGGCCAATAAGGAGACCTTGATTCAGGCAGATTTACAGTCCTTCTGTGTGATCCCAGTTAGAAAGCCCAAAGACAAGAAGACGAGATAAGACGAATATGTGGAAACTCATAATTTCCTAGACTTCTAAGACTAACCGACAAAATACAAATCACGAATGATGGTACATTTATTTACACAAGGCGTGAGGTTTCTCTTAAGATATTACTAATTAACAGTATCAAACGTTACATTTATTTACTTTTATTTATTTTCAAATGCCTGTGAGACACTTTTCCGTTGCATATGAATGTAAAAATTAACCATCGTTCACACATTAAAGCAGAAATCAGTTTAATCCTGAAAGCTATCATTTCAAGATATGCAATATTTTTGATATCGTCTTCAAGGATAATAGCTTACAAATACTAAAGTGAGTTTTTAACTGTCCTTGAAACTTATGGCCTTGAAACTATATTACTTTATTTTCTAATCTATGTTATGATGTTATTTCCACATCAAAAAGACATAATGAAAGATTACTCAAACATATGTGAATAAAACAAAACAACTCAGGTATGTTTTTTGATGAGGAAACAACATTCAATTCTGTGAGAGTCAATTCTGTGTAATATAGAACCTTCAAACTGTGACTATTCTGTAATATGTATAAAACATATCAATTAATAACAAATAGTTAGAAATAGTAGCTCATATATGAATAAAAATAAAAACAAATTTCTAGGATAGGGACCAGGTGAAATCCCTCCACTACAGGAAGAAACACAGAAGAGGACATAGAAAATATTCAGCAGCAGCCCATTTCATAGTTTAAAAAGATTAGCCTGCACTAATAAGGCTGACTTCCCTTTGAAGCGCTCTGTTTTGCCAGTACATTAGCGCAGTAGCAGCAGTGGCTAATCACGGCCAAATACAAAGAAATCATAAAGCTCCATTCTGCTCCTCTGTGCGCCCAGCCTCAGGGACAAGCTCAGTAAAAAGTCTCCAGACAGTTTTTATGAAAGATTAACCCTGGCGTGATGCTGCCGCCATCTTTGTTTACCGCCAGGAGACACAGGGGAAGAAGAAACGAGCAAGAACAAAGAAATGAAGCCGGAGATGGAGACGCTGTATTGTGGCTTTCACCTTTGTAGCTGCAGAACATGGGCGCCGTTGTAAATAATCAAGTAGAGGATGAATGGAAGATACTAATTACGTAGTAAGACTATCATGGCTACAGTTAATTCTTGTAATCATAAACATAAAGTCATTGAACCTTGAATTTAAAGCACGTTTTATGTTCAGGACTTATTGTTGAAGAAGTTAGAGGTACATCTCATCTCTCCATAGACGTGTAACTTTATCTGCTTGTCTCCATTCCAGGTAAAGCAAGTACAACTTCAAGTTACACAATGTATCTTTAATATACCTCTACAGTATGTTTACAAAATCCTTAACATCATAAGAACAAAATAAATCAAATTATAAATTAAACAGGATGCACTGATACCAATACCGATGCTGGTATCAGCGCCGATCCAGGAAAACTTCAGCCGATATCCTAGTTGGGCCTTTAATTTACAGACTGATTTTGATCTAGAATGTCTTATACTGTTTTAAACAATTTTATTCATACAAATCTGTTCAATAAATAAATAAGAATTACATACCACATCTGGTCCATTTTTCTCATTCTCAGTCCCTAGATTAATATTGGGTATGAGCAGATACTTAAAGTCAAAGTATCGCTATTGGTATTGGAGCTGAAAAAACTGGATTGATGCATCCCTACATTTAAAAGAAATCATAAACACATTTTAGGTACCTACACATCCATATGGTTTTATAACAATTACTCTTACAATCTTAAGTATGAATTAATAATTGTTTTCCAGTGTCATGAAATAAATAATTATAATACATTCAGAAATGATTGTTTTTAGTAGCCATATAGCTGCCATCTTTGTTTACTACCACACAACAGACACTTGTAAACTCACCCTAAGCAGGATCTGACTATGAGACAATAAGAATTTCCGAACCCAAATATGTAGATTTGGCCGCGACAGTAGAGTCTTCTGCTGTAAATTTCACGGTTGCAGTGCGGATTGGGGAATGTTTTCAATGCGATGACAAGCCTTGTGCCAAACAGTGTGCTAAATGGATTTCACAGCACACTCTTCTCAACAGGGATTTAGGGCGCTAGCGGGCAAAAGAGCAAAATGTGCCACCAACCAACCAGCGCCATGTCAGCACTTTCCTCTTCAGCCTTTGAACCGTGTAGGAACTGTACGCTGGCAATCGCTCGCACAACCTGGCAACACATTCATGCAACTCTGAAGATTAGTATAAATAAGCATGGAGGAAACGACAATGTCAATATGATGGAACGTGCATCTGTACTCTGATTACTCGTAGTACCAAGTAAACATCCATAATATGGGAAAAGTTCTAAGTTCTGAATATATTTTTTATATACTTTATATCAAATCAAAGATATTTGTTTATGTGTTTATTTATATTTTGGATTTTTTTGTAAATAAAACTTTTGAAATCACAAGCAAGATTAAGGTGTGTTTTACATATGCCTTATCCATATTACTTCAAGTGAATGTAAGTATAAAAATCTAATAAATAAATAAAAATACTAAATACATATATTACAATAAATACATTAAATAAAGAAAATAAAAAACATTAAATAAAGAAAAGAAAAAATAAAGAAAAGACAAAACTAAGATTTGTGTTTTATTTCTGATCATCAATAAAACTTTGTAAAACTTTAGTATTTTAAATAATATAAAACAAGGACATCATTGTAATTTAAAGCTTTTGAATCCATTTAAAATTGGCAGAAGGTTTTGGTTTGGCTTCATGGGAAAGCCAACAGTGACTAGTATGCTAACGTGCACTTCCTGATGATCTGACTATACAATGTTTTATTATTAGACGCAGACAGGGGACATATTTTGACCTCAAGTTCTGCGTATATATAATACATCCGCACTGAGGCGAGACAAATTTGGCTCGTGTGACAAAATCAGGTACAGGCCTTTAAGTGTCAGTTGTTATTTATTTCAACAACAAATTAATCTTTGAGTCAGACCAGGTATAGTGCCATAAAACCACAGTTTGAAGTGTACTTTACTCATAAAATATAGGCATATACACTCACTTTCTCCCTACCTATGGCTTTGTGCACAGTGCCAGTCTTGCATTTTTTAGCATGAAAGTTGCAGCGAATAATCCCTCTCTCCGCTTGGTATTTAGTACAAAAAAAAAAAAGAAAAAAAGCGTGAATGTTTGTGGCTGAATGAAAGAGGTGAGTGCGTAATTCCAGCTGAGTTTGGCAGGTATGTTAACTGCAGATAAAAGCTCACGCTAATTGACTGACAGCACGCTCTGCTCTATATTCTCATTCTGTACAGGGGGCTGCATACTGAGGATTAGAATGGCGCTTCTCTCCGCACAGCTTTTCCATAGACAGTCCTACTTTTGGACGGCTCCTTTCTTGTTTAGCTTGTGCTTAGTTGGGCTCTTGGCTTTGGGGTGAAGTGAGGTGATGCAGGTGTGAGATTACATCAGCATAAACTCGGTGTGAAGAGATGCCCAAAGAGAGAGCCTGGAGGGCCGAGGGGAAAATATGGGAAGTTTATTTAAAAACGTATCACTTTTTGTTACCATCGTATACAGAGCCGATCGATGAAAAGAGCTTTTAGTGGATTTGATGGAATAGTATTTTTATATACGATTTGGCAGTACAATGAATCAATAGCAAGCTTCCTTTTTATGGTTCTTGGCTGTTATTGAAAATGAATTTTAAAAAACCTTTTTTGAAAATTCTCTGATATGTTACTTAAAAAAATATATTTTAACTAAGCATTTTAACATATAACAAACATTTAAATCTGTTTTTCTTTAAAATTTATTTATTTTTGCAATTCAAATAAAACTTTATACAACAAAACAGTGACAAACTTACTGTTGCTCCAAAATGATCTTAAAAATACAGTGTAAGCATCTCACACAATAAAAAGTAAATCTAAATAAATAAAAAGATATATTTTAAAAAGATTTTTCCACATGACTCACATAACAAAACAAACATTATAATCTTGCAGATTACTAAGATTACATGGTATTGGTTTGTAGAAGATCTCACTGGGAAACTGAAATAGCTACTAAATAATAAGCATGGTGCTCTTTTGTTGAATTTGTATTGTCCACATACCTATGCCCTTAAAATGACTTTTTGATTATAAAACTGAACATTTGTTTAATTATTCATTATAACACTCTTAAATATGTAAGTTCACTAAGTACCAAGGGCATCGAGACAGGTGCTCAGAGCAGCAGGTACAGAGGCAAAGGTTGAACCCTCTGCCTCTTATTGTATATTTTACTGATTCAACTTTTTAAGGCCAGATGCACTACCCTGATTCATCAGTTGTATTCACTTCGTGGAAACCATTTGACCTTGCAGAATTAGAATTAGTTCACTCAACAGTAGGCGGGTACTTTTTTAATTTAACCAATTGCTGCTAATTGGTCATGACGTATGTAATGTGCTGCTAACAGGGCTAACTGGTATTTTTTTTTTTTTTCTCAAATCCCGTAGTAAGAAAGGCAATAACGTTTAATTCACCAAACATTCTCTTTGTGCCAGCTTTAAATTCTTGATCTTGGGAATCGTTGTCAACACAGAATATATGGCTTCATCTACATCCATCTTGACCGCTTTGTTTACTGTTGTGTTGTTCCACAAAAAGGGACCCAGTCATGGCTCCACAGCTCTTCGCTGACTGGCTGGTGCATGGTCTACAAATTTTGGGGTTCTTGCAAACCACCTAGTGTATTCCGATTTTTGACCTAGTCGCTGAAGAGAAATTAAATTGAGGCACTAAGTGACACCAGCCTGGCCACAGATGCCCTTCCTGATGCATCCACTCCAACTCTGACTGATACATAGAACATAATACATTGTAGTTTCAGTGGATTAATCAGAAATCAGTAACATTGTAAAATCACAATAAAAAATACATTGCATCCATATGTGCTGCTAAATCTACCATTTCCAACTCCCACTAAATATTGAAATATCAATATAATCTCGATACTACATTTGGTGTTCCAAATACTGTTGCTAGTATCATGTGTAATATATCAATTATCACATGTATCGCCATATCGTGATAATATAAATGGAATGTATCATATATTGTACCAAATCCTGAGGAACTCTGTGATTCCCAGTCACTAATCGGCCTGCTAATCAGCCCAAATGATGCTGTCACTTCAGAGCATGAATATAATGTAAAGTGCCATTCATGTCCCTATCTCTCTCTCTGTATGTCTATGTGTATGTGCGTGTGTGTATGTGTGTGTGGGTGTGTGTGTGTGTGTGTGTGTGTGTGGGACTATAATTCATACGCTTTGAGCCTGCTTAAGGGACACATTTGCTTCCATTTGTGCAGCAGTCACTCAGAGGTATAATTTTGACCGAGCCCCGGAGCTTGTCATATTTCTATCTTCCTTTTTAGGCCGCCCTAATTCTACATCCTGCTTTCTGCCAGTGGAGGAGGAGGAGGAGGAGGAGGTGTAGGTTCATTCTGTGCCGTGGAGAGACTTGTAATATAATATAATGCACCTCCGAGAATTACTGACTTCATTACAGCTTATTTGAGCAGATAGAAACGTGAGGTATTCAGCTGGTTTTAAAGGAGGTGTTAACTAAATGAAGAGTGGGGACTGGCTTTCAAGCTTTGGCCCTATCTTGCAATGTAGAGCCGAGGGTGATCCAAAATTGTATATGTGCGCTGTGTTACTTTTCTGGTCTAATATGGGTATATTAAATGGTGCTGGTGTTCATGTGCCCATGTATGCCTTTAGAAAGATGCATTCTTTAAAGGTCCTATATTACACAAAATTGACTCTTGTGAGCTTTAAGCCATGTCATAATGTTTTTACCTTTTCAAAAACACATGTTTGAGTAACACTTTTTTTATTAGTTCATCTACATTTCAAGCTCAAAACAAAGGCTCTGTTCCACATTTTATAGAGATTGGCAATTTAAGTGCTGAAATAAACCAAATTATTCTAGTGAAGGTTTATGGAGTTTAAAAACACAGTGGAGCACTTCTTGTATTACCACATGGCATCACAAGCTGGAGTGTTTCAGATTGAGAGAAGAACTCAGCCTAAATATGCAGGGTTTGTGTGTTAAACATGTGTGAATGAAACAAAACACATCTGCAGGAATGTGTTTGATGAAGAAAAAACATTACAACAGATCAGAAAATAGCATAATATTTTAATTCTAAACATATAAAGTTTAATTAGAAAATATACAAAATATTGTCAGTAAATTCCAAATCCTGCTAGTTTAACTGTTCATTTTTCCTTGAGATTGAGTTGGTAATAGTCCAAGTCTGATCAGTCAGATGATGTGTGCATGACTTCAGAGATGACAAAACCATGAAACATTCTTGGACCATTTTCCTACATAAAGTACATTTAGTATAGGCTACTTTAGATTAAGCACAATGTAAAGAGTCGGGAGACTAACAATGGGCTATTGTGTGGAGTCTATGCATTTAAATTACAATTAATGCACCAAGGCCGATCCAATTCAGTCTTCATTTCACTAATATATTTTTAATCAATGTAACTGCACAATCGTTTTGCATAATGCTACAAATAAGCACAGCAAAACTGTAGTAGCAAATACTGTATAGTACAATGAACATTCCCAAAGCAAATATTATAATCCCCATGGTGACAAGCAGGTGGCCTCCAGAAAAGTTACATAGTGCAGCTTTAAGGATCCAGTTTCTGTTCATAAAAGAAAATAAGGAATGACAATTTTTGAGTCATTTTGTACAATGAACATTCACAAAAGTAAACATAGAGACATCTTCACTTCGTACAGTTTTATACAGATATGTCCAAGAATCATTTGATCAGATGAGCTTAAATCTATACATGTAGGTCAGTGTCTGTTCGTTTCCCACACTTCAGGGCCGAATCACTGTGGTATGTGCAATATGTCAGTCATGTGTTTTCATAGACACACGAGCATATTATGCACAGTTACGAAAGGAAGTGCAGTTCTCTGTATTTCCAATCATACAAAGACTTGTTAATAAACAGTCTCAATGAAAAAACATCCAATCTAAAAATCAAGATGACATTTTGAAATTTGCGTAATATATTTTTTGTTATACCTATTTATATTCATGTTGATTCAATGGCTGCAATAAAGGAACGCTTAATAGAAGAAAAAAACAAACTTATTTGTATCAAAAGGCAGTCCATTTTAGATTGTATAACCTTAGCCATTTATTGTACATAAGAGTTTTAGTTATTTATTAGATATTTACCTTGATTTGATTGCTGTCCTTGAACTTTGCAGTACAGCACTTGAATTCTCTCATTGCAGAATAAACATTATATTATCTTATCTTTAAACAGTTTAATTAGTGCATGACTAGACTGACTTTATTTTCTTTCTACATTCTGGTCAAATACCCCTTTTGCAGATTCGCAAACCTTCAAGGAAAATCTAACAAGATAAAGAGAATAAATAACGTCTTTCAAAAAGTATTAAACAGCATCAGATTTGTAAAACTATTCTCCAAAATCACAGTGGAGAAGTGGCAGTTAAAAAGCCATTTTGATTTTGACAAAATTCCAAATATATCCTCAGTTTCCCTACAATGTCCCACTAGTCTCATATCCGAGTCTACATTTTACCCATCCATCCTCTGCTTCTCCACAACTTCCCCTTCTTAAAGACAAACAATTTTAGTCACCTTTCATGCCAAAATCAATACCCTTACTTACCCCCACGCCCCAGCAACCTTTTTCTCCATTGGTCCATAGACGGCGGCTGCTTCGCTCTCAGCCAATCGATGTTGATAATCATATTTGAGGCCTGGACAGTGGAGCCCCGGGCATGATAAATGAGCTTATTATTGGCAATGCGCGGACCTCATCAACCAACAGGCAGAACAGTCAATAGGAAGCTGCTATGTAAATACACTATAGGGACCACGCGCATAATAAATGAATGTATAGGTTTAAGCAAGTGTAAGTGGGAAGCAGTGGGCGTAGGATCGCAGACAAACGCATTAAAGGCCAATTTTCCTCTGATTTATAGCGCTGAATTCAATACAATGCTTACAATAGGTGATGGTGCTTTTTCTAACATAGTAGTCTACTGCCTGCTGTGGTCAGACAGGGATAAAAGAAGCTACAATAATTCAGGTTTGATGTTTAGTTTTACTTTTAGTGTGAAGTGTAAGTTGTAAAAAAAAAAAAACAGTTTTGTACATTTTTGTTTTCTGTCAACACTGAATGTCAAATAAAATAAAAAACAAAAATCTTACTCATTTGTATGAAAAGGCAGACAATTTTAGAAAACCATAGCTACATATTGTACATTATAATTTTAGTGTTTGATTTAGATATTTGCCTTGATTATGATTTCAGTTCTCTTTCAATTTTCTTTGGACATTTTGGTCAAATAGCTCGCTCACTGAGGCGCCAACCTTCAAGAAAAATCTAACAAAATGAATAGAAAAAAAAATATGAATTTGTTTAAAATGTTTGGCCTGTAAAACAAAAGCTGTAAACAAGTAAAATACATATGATTTTACATAAAAATAATACTTGTGACTCTTAAGCTTTATGGATGACAAAGCAAAGTAGAAAATGTGAGAGAGAATGCAAAAGGACTATATGAAAGCTGTTTGAATAAGTGATGGGTGAGTTGATGTGAATATGCAGCCACAACAATGTTTATTCTCACAAATATTTGAGTTTTGTTTTGCTGAAAAGTTGCAGCAGGTGGCCATGGTTAGAGTAGACCATGAGGGGTGAATAGACTTGGATCTCCTCTCTCATTCGCTGCAGGTTTCGTATTATTATAAAGGCAATACAAATTAATGACTTTGACATTTCTCTGCAGGTTGGCCATCAGCCCTTATTAGAAGCCCAGGATGAGTGTAGCTGCAGTAGCCTGAAGATCTGAGTGCGAGGTAAGAATCAGAACAAATTAAAGTGTTTACGTGTGAGTCTGTCTCCTGCTCCAGTGTGGACTCAAAGGTCATTTTCATTTGGGATGATTGGATCAGATTGAAACACATTGGTTGTTTGTCTTTTCGTCGCCCACGCAAATTTAATTCTAGAAATGAAAGATTTAATATATTTAAGTAATTTAATTTTATTTCATTTAGAAGTTGAGTGACACGAAATATTTCACAGTATTTCAATAGTTTCTCAGCTTTGCATAAATTAAGGCGAGACACTGCAGGTGAATAGGAACAAATCTTAAATTTAGAGGTATTAATTTGAAACTTTTTCTGCAGTTTACTCACATAAACGTAAGAAAAAAACATATTACAATTTTTTTCATCATGCAATGTTGTCTGATAAAATGAGGCATTTTATGTGTAAAAACAGCCAAAAGACAAGACAAGTTTTGGGACATTCAAAACAGAAACATGAAAAGAGTCATGTTTAAATTTTTTTGCTTCTTTTTGCTGACATATTAAAAACTGCTAAATAAAATGAGAGGATTTTGGATATCTTATTTAGTATCTGAGTAAACTACATCCAACTGAAAATTTGCCTCATTTTTTTAGAGTTAAACTTGAATAAATCAGACTTGGAATTAGATATCAAAAAATCCTTCTGTACATTTTATCAGAATCTAATGGCCCTATGAGGGAAAAGTGCATTTTCAGAGAACTGCCTCTGAAGTTAAAATGTCTCACATAACTCTAAGGGCGCAAGTTGATTCAATTAAATATTAAAACATCTTTCAGTGCAGAGGGGACAATTCTGTTTCCACATGAAAGCTTGTATGCTCAGAGACCAAACTGACCAAAAAAATGTCTACTTTAGAACAGTATAATACAACACAAAATGAACTTGGATTGTCAGTTATCATTTTAATTAATTCTCTTTGTAGCCACAGCTGCCCTGGGACAAACTAGACAAAATAGAATCGACCAATCTGCCCCTCCAACCATCACACACACCACATAAATAGATCTACTAATACATAAACATATATATGACAGTATACACAGATAGAAGCTAGGATTGGACCACTAAGCAATAATTCATCTTGTAATTTCTTGTTTGTTTTTTTTTATTTCTAGTTTATCACATCAGAAGTTATTATTCATTTATTCAAGTGATTCATTTCCTGCACATTTTCACCATCTCCAAGCAGCATCATGTACAAAGCAGAACCAGGAGAGCATCAAAGTTCCTAAAATTTTGATAGCCTTTTTGAAATCACCATTTGTAAATAACTCATAGTTTGCACATTGCTGAAAAGTCTGGAACAAAGCCATAAACCTAATAGTGTGTTTGTATTTAATATGCAGAGCTTGAGAGCGGACCTTGAAGGTGAATCAGGAGTGCTTGAAATTGACCTTGGAGAAATTGGGAAACAAAAGCTAATCTGGCAAAGCGGACACAAAGCACTGCAGTATAGGCTGTTGGAAAGCCATGGGCAGCTCAACTACAGATGCTAATGTAGTAATACCAGGCACGGACAAAATCAAATTCATAACAACGTGTAATATGAAACAGTCAACAGACCTCCCATCATCTCTGTCAGAACCACAGCAGCAGCACTTCTGGCTTAGATAATAGTGATAGTGGTGATAACATAGCAGTAGTGGCCACAATAGTAGTACACTATAGTACAGTGGCTCTCTTCACAGCAAGAACCTTCTGGGTTTAGTTTTTAACTTTTTGTGCAGAGTTTGCATCTCTCTCTGTATCTGAGTGAGCTTCTCCCATCAACCCAAAACATGCACCAGAAAATCCTTCGGCTTTGGTCCTGACCAAAGTGGTAGTAGTAGTAGTAGTAGTAATAGTAGTAGTAGTAGTAGTAGTAGTAGTAGTAGTAGTAGTAAATAGAGCAGTAGTTGTAGCAGCAGCAGCAGTAGTTGCAGAAGTAGTAGTAGCAGTAATAGTAGTAAGAGCAGTAGTAGTAACAGCAGCAGCAACAATAGCAGTAGCAGCAATAGTTGTTGTAGTAGTACTAGTACTAGTAGTAGTAGTAGTAGTAGTAGTAGCAGTAGTAGTAACAGCAGCAGCAGTAGTGGTAACAATAGCAGCAGTACTTGTAGTAGTAGTAGTAGCAGTAGCAGCAGTAGCAGTAGTAGCAGTAGTAGTAGTAGCAGCAGCAGTAGCAGTAGTAGCAGTAGTAGTAGTAGCAGCAGCAGTAGCAGTAGTAGCAGTAGTTTTAGTAGTAGTAGGAGCAGTAATAGGAACAGCAGTAGTAGTAGTAGTAGCAGTAGCAGAAGTAGTCATAGTAGTAGTAATAGCAGTAGCAGTCGTAGCAGTAGTAATAAAAGTAATAATAGTAGTAGTAGTAGTTGCAGTAGCAGTAATAGTAACAGCAGCAGTATTAGTTATTTTAAGTAGTGTAAGGATAGTGTAGCGGTCTTAGTAGTAGTAAAAATACACTGTCAGAGTGACTGTCATGTGTATTTCGTGTGTTTTGCTTTTTGCCTGTGATCACTTACTGAGGAAGAAACAGTGGTAATGGTAATGAACATAACACTCTCAGTATCTGTAATAATATGTGTTCTTGAGGGCAGACTTTGGATAACTAAATTTATTTTTGCTGCTCTTGACCACTTCCTGGAAACCACAGTTTGCATGACTCAGCTCAAACCAGCCCAGATGCTATTTCAGTGCTCTCTGACATTTGCAATGGTTCCCTTTTGTCAATAAATATCGCTAACAAGCCCGGCTCCACACACAGGACTGGACTATGGGGAAATTTAGACCTTATGAGGAAGCCGCTCCAGTCAGATGATTAAAAGAAATGACAAAGTGTATATGAACAAAGAGAGGGGGAATGGGAAATACAAACTCTATAGAAGTAAGTGGGTGAAGTGTGGGCAGTAACAGTAAAGGGGCACTGTGTAACTTTTCTGGTTGTCTCCATGAAGATGTTTTATATTCACCAATGAGACAAGCATGTGCCAGCACCAGATCAAGTTACAGGCCAGATCCGTGGAGAGGCAACCCCGCTCTCAGTATGAATGTATGTTTACCAAAGTGTTTGAGCAATAAAATACCTGTAATTGAGTAAATGCAAAATACATAAATTGAGAGGTACTACACAAAATGGAAACTTGTTACCTCCTCAAAAACATATCTAGGGTTGCATTTTGTTTCGTTCACACGTGTTTGAGCAACTATTTATTATTAGTCTGTCTACATCTCCTTCTCTAAATGTTCTGTTCCACCTGGTGATGTCATATAGTGGTAGTTTTCAAGTTTTTAACTACATTTTATCTTTTGTTAAGTAGAGATAGGCAGTTCCAGGGCTGAAATCACCCAAATGATTCTAATTAAGACACACTGGAGCGCTTCCCGTATTACCACATGATAGTAAATATCTCAACCTAAATATGGCGGGTTTTTGTGTTAAATATGTGCAATTTTTTATGAGAAAACAACATTATAACATAGATAGCATAATATAGGCCCTTTAACGTCATACTCTGGAATATTTCAGGCAAAGTGAAATCCACTCCACAGAGACAAGCGTAGTGCACATTTAATTGTAGCATAAAATTGGTCACGTAATATTGGAATAACAAAGGAATACTTGAGTCTCACCATTGAGAGACATATTAGAATTATATTGTAGGCCTATTAGGTTTCGCCCTGGGTTGTCATTTACTAAAATCCTTCAATCAGCTCAATGTCTTATTGGCCATTTCTACAGTAATAAACGTTTGACTGGACCAAATGACTAGCTTAATTATAGAGGATGAAATTTAGAATAGCTGAATTTCTACAGTCTATTTTGCAGTTTTAAATCCAGCAAAAATCGGCTATAATATTATGGTCTTAGTGCCAGTCCCAAGCGTGTAAACTCTACACTTTACCACATTTCCATTATATTCCATTATCAATAGAGAACAATTGTCAAGCTCCATTAAACTCTCTGTAATAAAACCTTTCATATATTTAGTTTTGTTACTTCCAGTTCAATTGAGTGGACAAATTTGGCATGACAAGGGAAACAGCGTGTCTGTCTATTTTTGAATTGCCAAACAATAATATTTTTAGAGTTTGTGAATCATCCAAAAGCAATGTTGGCCTTCCATAGTTTCCCCAATGCAATACAAGAATCAATGCAAACAAGGGACATGTCAGTCGTTTAGAACATTGCTATGTTATAATGTTGTTTCATCATCACAAACATACCTGGAGTTGTGTTTTGTTGCATTCACACATGTTTAACGCACAAATCTTGCATATTTAGAGTTCTTTTGTCAAACAGAAAACACACTGTTCCACCTTATGATGTCATGTGGCAATGCAGGAAGCGTTCCACTGTGTTTTTAAACTCCATACACCTTCACTAGAATCATTTGGATACTTTCCGCCCTGGAATTGCTCATCTCTGCTGAACAAAAGGTAAAAAGTAGCTTTTAACTTGAAAACTAGGTGGATCAAGGTGGAACAAGGTGGAACAGAACATTTAAAGCTTTGGAAATGTAGACATACTAATAACAAAAACATGTCTGAATGAAATAAAACAAAACTTCGGGTATGTTTTTGATGAGGAAACAACATTATAATATGCTTAAAAGCTCACAAGAATCAATTTTATGTAATATAAGACCTTAAAAAGACTGACTCATAATGTCCACAAGGCTGTTCATAAAACTAGGTAATGTAGCCAAGCAGAAAGTAGCTCAAATAGTGTGAGAAATAACTTTTTGGAGAGTTAAAAACTTTTAGAAAATGTCCAATGAGTAATTATTCTCTCCACTGACCTGACAAGCACATCTCCACAAATCCACTTATCCTACATTTGTGACCTACATACAGGGAGATGGCAGGCTTCCAGCAGCTCCCATGCAGACCCATCTATAGAAAATGGAAATTGAATTTGCCAGGCAGCTGAGGTGCTCGGTCCCACTGAGACCAGCCCCGCGTGTGCCTGTGTCCCTTATGTGAGTCCTTCTGTTACTGTCTGTGTGTCTGTTAGTCTGTGCGGTGCTCGCTGAAGCCTGCTGCTCCTGTCCTGTCTTTATCTCCTCTCTCAAACAGAAAAGTCTCAAGGGATCAGGGACATTGTGGTTCTGCTAACTAGAATGTAGTAGTAACAGTAGTAGTAGTAGTCGACTAGGAAAGACTGGAGTCACTTAAATCACTGAGAAAAAATGATTGAAATATAAACAGAAAAAAATAAAACATAAAAACTCCAACATTTACATAGGACCCATCCTTAAAGGGCCCCTATTACACTGTTGTGATCTGATCTTACCTAGAGCTGAGACCTAGAGTTGTGTTTTGTTTCATTCACACATTTTCATCACACAAATCCTGGATATTTTAGCTGAGTTCATATGTCAAACTGAAAACACTCATGTCATGGGGTAATACAGCAAATGCTCCACTGTGTTTTTAAACTCCATACACCTTCACCAGAATCAATTGGATAATTTCAAACCTAGAATTGCCAATCTCTACTGAACTAAATGTTAAAAGTCACTGTTAACTTGAAAACTACTGCTTCCTGACATCATAAGGTGGAACAAAGCATTCTGAACTTTGGAAATATAGACAGATTAATAATAAAGGGTTACTCAAACATGTGTGAACGAAACAAAACACAACTCCAGGTATGGTTGTGATGAGGTAACATTATAACATGATTACATCTCACAAGAGTAAGTTTTGCGTAATGATATAGGCCCTTTAAATGTAATTACCTTGGGAGTAGTGGCTCCTCTGTATAGTTAGACTTTGTTTGTGCAGTATACATCACTATTGTCACGTTTCCAATCGCCACTGCAATTGTGTACATAGAGTATATTTGACAACGTATCATTTTTTAAAATCAGTATACTTATATTTTGTAACTCTTATTTTTAGATTAAAAACCCCACTGTGATAAATAATCCAATTCCAACCATCAGACAAACAGTAATTAGGATGTGGAAAAATGAAGCTAAACGTTTCTTTCTAACTCAGCATTCTGACTCATAATTTTTGCTCTTTTATTTTTTTATGATGTTATCCAACTGTTAAATTATTGAACATCCATGTCTATTTCTCCCAGGCTCCAGCTGTTGGTCACCAGTACTTTGTGACCTTATAAAATCCTCTGACTCATGTCTCAGAAAACATTTAGTGAAAATTGTTCTCACAGGGTAGTGCCGCAAAAACTGAGGAACAAAAAATAAAGTTTGGTTGTGTTCTGACTGATTTGTGTATGCTTGAGTAATACTGTTTTGTTCTGCATATGAAGGCTTGAATGCTCAGAAAATTTCAGTTTTTACCTACTCCCTATCACTGCCCACTTTTCTGAATTTACTTGCAATTATTCACAAATTATCCAGACTCATGGACTGAAATGTCGCAATAGAAACACATACATGGTGGCAGTAGCTCAGTTCATAGTGCATCGAATCCCATTCTTGACAGAATCATCACTGGTTGAGCTCTCAGATCCACTAACCCACAGGTTGGTGGTGCGATTGTGTCCTTGGGCAAGATACTTAACCCACCTTAGCCCTTAGTGTCTATGTACACTGGTGTATGAAAGTTTGTATTGTAAAGTGCTGAAAGTGGAAAAGCGCTATATAAAAATGTGACCATTTACCATACATGAAAATATGCTGCTTAGTACGGACAAATGTTATGAACAAAATGTGAAATCAGCATCTATGTATGTTAAACTTGAATGCCAAAAAGAAAACATTTATTTTTCAAAAACTAGAGAAAAAATATTACAGGGTTGTTATAACATTTCATAATCTTGCTTGCTCCACTCTTGCCTGTCTTTGCGATTGCTTCACAAAATGTTGTACAACTTTGTCCCCTCACAGATAAGACTCCAGTAGCACAAGACGTTTTAATTAGTTCCTCTCCGATCTGATCTCCGCTCGCCTGCTACCTGCTGCAGCTGTGAGCCTTTCCAATCCATCTGCATCTGCACACTTAAATACCTCTATTTAACAAATGACATAATTGCATAAAGACTTGAATATAATTTAAGTTACGCAACTCGTACATCACTCCTGTCCTCCTGGTGGGATTCAATATTTTATTCATTATCAAACTTCATTTTCCTCCATCATTTCTACATTAGGATGAATAAAACAAGCGCTCCCCTCACCTGGCTCATTACAGATGCTATCATTTAATGCAGCCTTGAAATGACTTGGGCCTAAAGGTAGATCTGAATGGGTTTAGAAGGAGGATTATAGAATGGTCCTGCGTTTTTCTCTTTTTTTTTTTTTTTTGTAGTTTTTTTCATTCACTGGAGCGCAAAGCCAATGAGTTCACACAAGAGATAATTAGCTAAAGCAAGTCTTTAATAGGTGCTGGTAATTTGGCACCTCTGGCACTACAGCGAATGACAACTCAATTTGAACTGTTTTTAGTGAGACGAGTGGAGAGGAGGAGGCATGCTGGGGCTGTGTTGGAATGCAATATAAAATGGTTTAAAGGGGGGTTCAATTCTGTTTGATAAGGTTTCAAAGGCTGGATCCATCAAGGAAGAGTATCTCAACAAACAGTATTAAAAGCACATCATTTTCCTTTTGAGTATAGACCAAATTTAGAAAAGGGAAGTTCACAACAGCCTTGGAATTTTTGAACTGCTCCTAAACAGTTTCCAAATTTGATATTCTGTGTATTTGAGTGGAATTTGTCTATATATATGTCCTGTGTACAGATATATCGTATACGCAGTTTTTGAGGTCAAAATAAGTACGCTGCTTGCCATTTGCATCTAATTAGAAAGGATTTTATTTTCCGGTAAACAGGAAGTGGACATTTACATGCTAGTAGTTCCGTTAGTAACTCCGCTCTGGTCTCTGAGAGTTGTGAAAAGTGCTTACAAAACTCATCATGGTAAATAATTAGGATGATCAGAATGAGTAAGTTAAGTGAAGAAAAGCTTTGAATCTGCTAACCTCAACTAGTTCTGTTTCTCATGTTTTTAAGAATCAGGCCTTTAAACCAAAATCCAGTTATTTTTATTGAGATGTTTCAGGCATTTCAAGTTCAACTTGAAACCTTTTCTACCTTGGCTGTAAGAAAAATTTACATGCACAAAATTATGTAAATTACTTGTGATTTGATATAGTGAAGCAAAAGATTATGTAATTATTATTGTTCACACATTTAATGAATTCTGTTCAGTTGGACCAATATACCGTGCTCAAATGCAGAAGAAAGATGAAGACAAATGGCTGGTAATTTCACAAAATTCAAACCAAATCAAGGTCTGAATTCTCATAAATCACTATGTGCAAACTGCATAATCTGCATAATAACTGTAAAAAAGAAAAAAAGGATTACATATTTGTTGCTTGTTTTCAGATGTGAAATAAAGCACTGCCGTAGACAAACAGAGCCATGGACTCCTGGGGTCAGTTCAGTTCAATGCATTTGTCACTTGCTGCAGTAAACCTTTCGTAAAGTGATTTGAAGTTAGCTCAACATATGGCAGAACACCTCCGAGACTTTTAAAACAATTAAACCCTTAGTGGGGCTGGTTTAGTGCTGATACCAGATGATGGAGAGACTGTCGCGGAAGATATATTTGTTTTTCTGTCTTTATCTCCTCCTCTCTTCACTCGTCTCTTTACTCCTCTCTTCACTCCTCTCTTCTGTGATACGGCCTGTTTACGCTGTTGGTTCAGAGCTGCTGCAGTCCGCCATGCCTGCCAAACACCCATCACAAAATGCTACAAACTTTAGCTATTTTTAACAATTTATTCTTATTCTTTCTGGGGACCTTATTTTACCTTGATCAAATTCTGGCACAGACCTGGAAGATGACTAAGGTTTAGGGTAAGGTTTATTTCTGCTTATAATATATGTTGGTGTAGTGAGGTCTCAGGTGTTCCACTCTCGGGTTCTGGACCTAAACTTTTCTTTGGACTCTAAATCTGAGCACCCCTAAAAGACTTTACTGTAGCATCCGTTTATTTGTTTTTCTAATCTAAAAGTCCAAAAGTGTTGATTTAAAATATTAAAATATTAACATGTACCTCACTTAATAATTAAAATAATGATAAAGCGTTAGTTATGGTGCTTTTTCAGAACGCATTGTTGCTTCACAGTTAGGGTTAGGTTAGTTTATTTGTCATCTGTTAAAAAACACACAAAATAATGCACAATCCACTGGTGGTGGTAAGATACTATTATTGCCACAGCTGCCCTGGGGTAGACTGACGGAGGCATGGTTGACATTCTGTGGCATCAGCCCCTCTGACAACCACCAATCACTCATGCACACGCCGCATTCATTAGTGTCTTGCCCAAGGACACAATGACACTAAAGCCTCTGCTGCTGTGGGACTTGGTATTCCCTGCGGTCTCCCATGCAAGTACCAACCAGGCCCAGTCCTGCTTAGCCTCTGAGATCAGACAAGGCGACTAGGAGATATGGCCCACAATTAGATTTAGTGAAAGGTCAGAGGAGCACGCACCTGCTCGTCTTCACAGAAATGTTATTGCTTTGCTTCGAATGTTTCACACAGAACAGCATAGAAACAAGCAGGTGACACCACCACGCCAAGTTACAGATCGGATCAGTGGAAAAACTCTGCATGCTCACAGTATAAAGTCATGTTTTGTAAGATTGAGCTGCCTACTTTCATGATAGGTAGCTGAATGAGATTAATGCCATACTGTGGAGCTTTATGGGCAATGCAGTAACATCTCAAAGAAGCCAAGCAGGTGACAAACCCCTCACGAGAAAAATCACGTAGTACCGTGAAGGTAAAGATAGTAATTTCTGTAGTAGCCTTCGTTATGTATAGTCCTGGTTTAATCCTATTTAAATCCAGATTTAGTTTAAGTTTAGTACTTTTTTTCGCCCAGATTCATCCACACTTGACGTCTCCGTATAGTTTTTGTGCTGTGCCTATCCACGGAGCCCCTCACTGCTCTCGCTGCTGTAAACCGTGGGGACTGTGCTAGCGTCCATGCAGAGTGGCAGACACAGACCAGTGCTCTGTCTAATGAGCAGACTGTCGACGGTCGCCATGGGAACACCGCTCCTGCCCCGCACACGCACACCCCTCCTCCCCCCAAACAGTTTATCAACTCATTATGCACCAAAAGTTACTCCAGCACAATAAAGTCAAAAATTAGCGAGCAAATTCAGCAGAGAGGGAGATGTGCTCTGGTTCTTTTCACAGAGTGCAATGATGTCATCCTAAAAACAAGAGCAGGAGATAGAGTAACCCGATAATGGCAATTCAGTTAAACCAATTATCAGTTTTATTTAATATTTTTATTATTTTTTATTTAATCAAAATCTACATCGATGACCACTACTCTATTATGTTGCAACGTCAAAGTCTTCTATACCAATTTTTATTTGATTGTGCAGTTGCAGTGTTCTAAAGAGGAAGTGACAGAGAGCAAAGAGAAACTCAAGGGGTCAAAAATTAAAATGAAACTTATAAATATGTTAATGTGTTCTTTTAGGCGAATATAGCATTTTCAGAAGAATAAAAGGTAACATGGAAATCTAAATGGGTTATGTTTTGTGTTAGCAGTTAATACCCCAAAGTAAAATTCCCCTCTTTAATTAAATTTGAAAACTTAAATTGCTAATGTAATTGCACTTGGAAGACAACTCTATTTTTTCTTTTTTCTTTTTTTGTTTGCAGCCCTACAGGTGGGATAACTGTCCTATAAAATGACCTCAAGGAATGTTCATGTTTCATGACATCCACTGAAAAAGCATTAGGATTAACAGTGGTAGGCTGGTGCTGTGGCGGACTTGACTTACGGGGAAAAATTCTCCTATTTTTAGTGTGTAATTATCCCTGGACCCGATGAGGCAGATAGTGTCATCTTTACTTTGGGAAGTTAATGTGGAGCGCGTTCCTGCTGATTTTACAGATATTCAGAGCAGCCTCACCGCTCCAGGCCTAGAGTCAATATGAGATGTTTGCTGAAGCTATCCACTGGACGTGGAGACAATGTAGTAAAATGATTAAGTCCTGGTTTAGTCCTGGTTTGTTTTGGTTGCTTTTGGCTGCCATGGTTTAAAGCTTGTTTAGTCCTGGTTTAGCTTTGGTTTAGTTTCAGTTTTTACTGCTCTGACACCACAGTCCCATTTGCTCTGAGTACCATCTGGGTAAGGCATTAATCCATGTTTAGACCTGGTTTTGTCCTTAGTTTATTTCTTGGTTTAGAGATTTCATAGTAAATCTTTGTCTGGTTCGTACTTGGTTTACTGTATGTCTGATTGAGACATGGTTTTGTATAATGTGTAAACCTTAAAGCTATGCATCTTTTCTGGTGGAGGGTCCAGTGCCTACTTGTTTCCATGGAGATGTTAATGCTTTGCCTGGAATGTTCCATGGTATGACATTAAACATATCCATCTAGCATTTATTATTACGGGTGTTTCTATTGCTTAAAAATACCAAAATTTCTTCTGTGAATAGAAGCAACCCTCCACAGATCTGAATTGTAATGTAGTGTCGTGCTGTAATCTGCATGTCTCCCTGGTGATAGATCGGTTTAATCTATATTGTGGAAAATTCTAGACAAAGACATCTCCATGGAGACAAGAAGGTGACAGACCCTCCACTAAAAATGTTACACAGTGTTTGTTTTTTTTGTTTTTTGTTTTTTTTTTACCTAAACTGGCTTCAGAATATGGTTTAATCTTTAGTCCTGGACTAAACAAAACTAGAAATGGGAAGATTTTAAACCACAGTCTTGAGGAGCCAGACGAGTCAATACAAGCTGTCTGTTGAGTCTTACTGATTTTAGATACATAGCCTACAACCTCTATATTATACAGCACCATAAATATTACATCTGTCTGTACTTATTTGTAAAGAACATCAAATGCACTGACAGGGATGATGAGGAGGATGAAGAATTTGATGGGGGCCTTATAAAACTGAGCTGAAGCATAACAGCAGACCACAACCTCCCAGAGCACTGCAGGCTTTCAAAATTCCCTGCTCCCAAAGATGCTTTATGAAATATTGATTTATATTGTTCACTGCCCAAAATTTCCCAGAGATACATCTTTATCGGAGCGGCAAAAGGAAAGATTTTATACTGGGACGTTGTTTGAAAGCAATTCTGTGTACAGTAATTGTAACATGCAAATTTATATTGGTCAACTATTACCTAATGATGATTGAGGTTCAGGAAAATCTTCAGTAAAATTTTTTGCATATAGAGATTTTAACCTGGACTAATCTTTTTTTCTTTTCTTTTCTTTTTTTTTTTTTTGATCACTGTCAGACAGAATATATTTTGTTATACCTATATTACAAAGAGTTTATTTTATTTTAAAATTTAGATGGAACCCAATTTGTTCCTGGATTGAGTCATGTTTAGTTCTAATGCAGACTTGGTTTGGGCCTGCTGTAGTCCTGGTTTAGTCCTGGTCTAATCCTGCATGGTCTAGTCCTGGTTTAGTCTTGTTCAGTTCTGTTTTAGTCCTGGTCCTGTTTGTTCCTTATTTAGTCTTAATATGTTTTACTTGTGCAAGGGAACACAGCCCAAAACATGACAGTATCCATTAACTTCACTTTGGAAAACTCATGTCTTCTTTGCTTTGACTTTGCACTGACCGCTACAGCTCCCCTCTCATTGCTCTCCTCTTTATACTCCCTCTCTTTCTCCTCTCTCTCTCCTCCCTCCCTCTCTCCTCCTCTTCTGGTTTTGAACGGCGGATTGGCAGGCTTCATTTGTGTTACCTGCCCCGCTCCGAACAGGCTGGACTTCCTGAGATAAGACTCCCAAACAGTGTCCCAAACCTGGCTCTGGGCCCATCACAGCTCTCTCTCTCTCTGCAGCCAGTCTCCCCCCCTGTCCATCAGCTGCAGTCGGACCAGGCAGGCCAGCTTGTTTGTAAATCTCCTTTGTGGGTTTTTAATATAGTTTTTCAGAGCGGCCTGTGAAATCGGCTCAAATTGGAGTCCAAAGACAGCACTGCCTGAGCCGGAGTAAGCGGATGGAAATTTGGATTTTGAATAATTTATTTTGAAAAGTGGAATTCAAAATCAACATCTCCATTGGCTGTGATAAAAGAGGATCTGTAATAATCTGTGCAGAAATGATGGTTCAGAAATCAAGCACCTCCTTTAGTGTGTGTGAGTGCCAAAAATGCAAAACAAATATTCTAAATAAAGTTGTGCATCTATTACATTTTAATAATAATAATAATAATAATAATAATAATAATAATAATCTGTTGCAAAAAGATACAAATCTTTTAAACAAATTAAAGGAAACAAACTCCATCAGTTCAGTTGTGACAAATGTAAAACTAAAAATCATAACTTTGTCATAGTTTTTTTTTTTTTTCCATATTCAAATATATTTGATATCTTCTGCATGTATATAAAATGTAGAAAGTAGTAAAAGTAAAGAAAAGAAACATTGAAAGAGAGAGTGTGTCTAAACCTTTAACTGGAATTTCAGGAAAAAAAAAATATTTTATTCATGAATGTTGATCTTTTTTTGCTTCAGTGTAAATATATACAAAATAATCCCAATGGTTGGTTATATTCTGATAAATATGCCAAACATTGCCTAGTTACTGAACAACATGCTGGTCCAACAGTGTCTCGTAAAAGTGTAGCCTTGTTTCTCCATCTCCACATGTCCTGTATTTCTCTTTACCACATGAGTGATGGAGAATCGATTCAGTCGGAGTGAGGCAGCGTGGCTCTGATTGATGTAAATAAAATGAGCTGCCCTCATTAGAAAAAAAAAAAAAAAACACTCACAGATGCCCCCGCAACCCCCACACCCCCATCATCACCAGGGCTTTCCTCTCTCCGTGGGCCTGGGACAGTGTGCAGAGTCAGCAGTCTGTCAGGACTGAGGGATGGACAGCTCCAGTGGGACGGTGAGAGAGGGTAGGAGGTTGTGTGGAGGGTAAGTGGGTAGTCGGAGCGGGTGAGCCCAGGAGAGAGAGGAGGAAACTGGGTGTGGTCTGGCTGGGAAGTCTGGCAGTCAACAGAAGAGAGATGGATGAAATGTAAGGTTTTAAATAGCAAGAGTTTCTGAAGAGGGACCAGGAAATAAACTCTCTAAACTTTCTCTGTTAATCTTTCAACCAATTTATTTGTTCATTTTCAATATTGTGCTCAGATGTACATGTGAATTTGGGTTGTTTTTATTAAAAATATACATCAGATGCCCTTTAAGTCTCCTCTGCGCAATTTGTCAATACAGTGAGTACACATTTGGGCAAAAAAAAATCATGCTGTCATTTCTTGTACAAATTTATACACTGAAATCCAGCCAAATATAAAGTGCACTGTAACATTTCCAGTGGAGGGTCTGCCACTATTGAGATATTAATTGCATTGTCCATAATTGTCCACTGTATAAAGTTAAACTTATCTAACATGCACTTATTCACTTGCATGTATTTTATTGCTCAAAAATACCTTGAAAAACATGCAATCCTTCATAGTAGGGTCTCCGCTCCACAGATCTTGCTTGAAAATTTTCCTGGTTGTGCCCATAGAAACAGACAAGTTTATGCCAAATTGTGGAAAATTTTGGATACAATTCAACCAGAAAGGTTACACAATGCACCGTTAAACTGAGTTCATAATGAAGGGATATTAAATCTTTTAGAGAATTTTGAGTGCAATCATTTGCTAATAGAACAAATGTGTTATTGCCATTCTTTCATTCATTTTATGTAATGAGGCATAATTTTAATTTCAGAAAACTAAGCTACTTTTTTACCCACTTTTCTGTCTGATGAAAAAGTTTGGATTACATTTTATTCAAACTCCAAAATTCTCAAATAAAAGATGTCAGAAATTACCTACATCCATAATACCCGGTGTAAACTAGAAACCATTTACTCTGCCAATTATCTCTGTCAAAGTAAATGAACCTCTTTTGGATCTTGCACATTTATACAAGTGTGAGTGTTTGTGCGTCGTGTCACAGGTGTCAGACGCTTTAGTGAGAAAGTGTAATAAAAGCTTGTTGAGGAGGGATTAGATTTCTCCACCAGGGATCGGAGGAGGGATATTACTGTAGCAGACAGGTGCGCTTTGCCTCAGTCCTCTGCTGCAGGCTCCTTTTGAATAACTCTGCTCCATATTAAACCAAAGAGACACAAATCTGCTTATATACCGTTGCAGTTTGATACGCAGATGCTTTTTTCACCTGCCTTTTACATATATTTCATATACGTAGAGCAACATAACAGGATCAATCTGAATTTTGTACACATGCATTGCTTTAGGACCTACATTACACAAAAGTGTTACCAGTTGTGGCAGTAGCAGCGGCAGAAGTACAGTCTGGAGAATGTGATGAAGACTCCTCTCCTATTCACTGTGATTCTCAATCCAAAATTAAAATCTACTAATTATATTGTATTAATGCTGAACCATAGACTGTACATGTAAATAGGCTTAGCCAGAGGTGGGACAATGTCATCATTTTGCAAGTCTCAAGTAAGTCTCAAGTCTTTGACCTCAAGTTTGAGTCAAGTCCCAAATCAAATACAGGCAAGTCCAAGTCAAGTCTTGAGTCACTGGCCTATAAGTCCAAGTCAAGTCCAAGTCGTCTGCTTTGAGCTTGAAGTCATTTGAAGTCTTTAAACCAAAGTACCATATATAGCTTAGATTTTTGCAATTTATGACTTTTAAGATAAATTGTACTTATAAAGTCATAGTATGTTTATATATGAGTATTTATAGAAATGCTATTTTTTTTGTCTTGACAAGATCTTAGAGTGAATCATTACGGTCAGAATAAAACAAATTCTGATTTAAAACTGCTTCTCAAGTCTTTTCAAGTCACAGGCCTCAAGTCCGAGTGAAGTGCCAAGTCACTGACCTTCAAGTCCAAGCTGAGTCCCAAGTCTTAGTCCATTGTATCAAGTTAAGTCTCAAGTCCTAAAAATAATGACTCAAGTCTGACTCGAGTCCAAGTCACCATCTCTGGGCATAGCTAACCTGACTTTACATTGAACAATTGCTGCTTTTTTTGGTCTTAAAATGTTCATATTAACTAAATTTGCACTTGTACCATAACCACTAGCAATGTGATCTACATTTGACTGGAGCTGAAAGCTATGGGTGAGGTCACACTGCCTTAGTCCATTTCTTGGTACAGTCACATATGTGTTGAACTTCAAGGAACAGTTTGTAGACTGCGATTTTACAGTTTTAAGAAAAGAATAACAAATGCCAGTGCTTTAAATTGCATAGACATTTTTCAAATTTTCTGCATATGGACAGGCCTCATGTGAAAGTTCCGAATCTCCAGAATTCTGTCAGTGAGCTGCAGAGACTGTACAGTCACTGACTAATGATCGGCTACAGATACTAGGGTTTAGGTAGTGAGGATTCAGATCAGACAGGAAGTCCATAATTACAGCATGTTAACAAAAAGTTTCATTTAAGACCATTTTTGACCAACTTCGATCTCTACTAAAATTATAGACCTGTAAAATGTACTATGATTGCAAACTCAATTATTAATTAATTAGGACAACATTAGTAGCATTTAGTAGCAGTAAGAATGAAACTGAAGTTTTCAAGAATACTGTATAAATACTAACTTTATTTTCTGTTGTCTCCATAGTCCTGGCTATTTGTACCCCTTATAAAACTCTTCACATTGTATTAACCAGTATGCATGCTTTTTACCTTCTGAATACTTTGTTCTTGTCCTTTGGCACAAACCCTGACCATACGTGTCCAGCTGTCCCCAGCAGTCTCTCCAAAGTCATGGTCTAAGCAGAATATGGTGATGAATGAAGAGAGGATAGAGCAGGCCCAGAGCTGTCCGAACTGTCAAAGGCTAGACTGGTTTCCCCGCAAAACACGATTCAATCACAGGACAAAGATGGAGCTCAGGGGGGAGAGGTCGGGGTTGGAGAGAAGTAGTAGTAGTAGTCCTTTGGAAAAACTAAATGCATTTGTTAGGGTTTAAATTCCAATACTGTAAATGTTATTATTTGGACATTTTGTAATAACTAAACCTTTTATAGCCTAAATAAAGCTATTAGAAAGACTTACCTCATAGTGAAACAAATAGTTTATGAATGATTTTTTTTTTTTTTTGATTGAAGCAAACAAAAACAAAAATAGCCAAAAACAAAAACAAAACCCTCCCACACCCCCACCCCTCTCTCCACACTCAACACACACAAAACCAAAACTACACACAAAACACTGCGTACACAAACATCAAATGTCAGTCAAGTCCAGTATTATTAAGGTTAATTAATTAATTTCTCACACTGCTAATCATAGTAGTAATAGCAATTATAGCAGTACAATCTATTCATAATTGTCCTGTGACATTAAGCATCTGGAAGGGCATCTGATGTATCCTGCACAATATGCAACCATCCAAGGAGATGGAAGGGATACAAATGAAGTATAAGTGCAAGAAGTGTTGAAGAAGTAGTATTAAGAGTAGCATTACTTAAGTCCAAAGATATAAGCCTGGTTTCTTTCAAATACATTTCAATCCAGAGTTGACAGACAGGCCCTGTATGGTGCTGTGTTTTGGAGATTGGCTGGAGCAGGCAGGAGACATGGGGCTGTCAGCAGGTGAACATCAGCAGCTCAGAAACGGGAGCGTCTATATTTAACCGAGCTAAGAATACTTTTGGAAATGCAATTGTTTAAATGGGTCCTGACAGACGGTTTGGTCCGATCCTCAAATAACAGGCTCATTCTCTGTGTTTAAAGTAATAAAGTGTGAAATAAAAAAGGACTTTTCTTCAAGCTAATGTGTGCAAACAAGCGCTCATATGAGTTTGGCCTACAGTGTATTAGAACAAAGAGGTGAGCTTTGTTTGTATTTTTAAATGTTGTATTATTTATTTATTTTAGTTGTTTTTTTCTAAATCTAATGAATAAAATACTAAAATTCCTGTGTTAACTGTTTTTTTTGTTGTTTGTTTGTTTGTTTTTTGCAAGCGTATTAGCTCTCCAAACTATTTTTTTTAAATGACTTTAATGCAAAATGCCTTTAGAAAGAAAATAAAACACTAGACAACTGAGGGATTGCATTACACATACATCATCATCAGAAAATATATTACTATTATTATAACTTTTTGATAATGTAGAAAATCAAAATTTTGACTATAGTTCAATTGTGTGTGTGTGTGTGTGTGTGTGTGTGTGTGTGTGTGTGTGTGTGTGTGTGTGTGTGTGTGTGTGGGTGGGTGGGTGGTGGTGTGTGTGTGTGTGTGTGTTAAAATGTTGAAAATATTATAAACTTGATGATATGGACTTGTTTCAGCCATCTCATGAAACATAAATCTTTACAATGTATTATTTTTTAGTTTACCCTCCTTTAATAATCATAGATTTTATGAAAGCTTATAAATCTCAAACAACTACCAGCCATAAAGATGCCCTGCTTCAGTCTCTTTACCATAAGATGGTAATGACGGTTTTAAAATATCCATGTTTATAATTCAGTCTGAAGGTTATCCCCCAAATGTTCCCCGTCCATCGTGTGTAACAGTGCTCACCTGAGTCTAAAGCAGGATGAGTACAGAGATTGACCTGGCTCAGCGCTGCCTCGTGTGGGAGCCAGGGAGATTTGTAAAGCTGCAGGAAAGCCGTCAGATCAATTCTGACATTTAGACCCAAACCAGAGGAAACACTGAGAGAGGGAAGAGTGTAAGGGGGGAGACAATGCAGACGTGTGTGTGCCATTGACTCTGGATATATCTAGTTATTTGTGTCTAAGACTATAAGTGAAGGCAAAGCTGAAGAGACCGTGAAAAAGAGGTTAAACAGCCAACTAAAGCAAAACGATGAATGCTGTGCCTCAGAGTAAAATGAAATTCTTAAAATAGTTGATTCAAACCAAATTCATTTGTTCGTAGTCCTACACACATCTGAAAGGGAGTTTTTTTTTTTCTCTTCCAAATTCTTAAAGTTGTGAGAGTGAGCAGCATTGGCTCCTGGGCGTGCTGCTGCAGACGTGTGCTGTCCATTATCCGCTGACATTCTTTGTGAAGGACACTGGCGTGGGGCCAGGCTCACTGGGCCGGCCCAGCCGTTTAATTGAAAGCGTAAAAGAAGTTTCTTTGGGCACAAAAGCCCTTATGTGGGCTTTGTCGCAATTAGATTGAGCAGAAAGGCCCTGAACCTGATAAAGGGGATTAGGACAAATGTCTTGTGGATATAATGTGAGTGTGGAGGACGTGTTAGAAAAGGCTGAGCCGGCGTGGAGCCGCTGACAGCCCCACACAACAGTGATTAATGCAGCGGTCAAAAGCCCCGCTTAAAACCCCATTTCACAACAAGAGCCTTTTCTGTACGCTCAACTCTGCTCTCATACACTACCTTTTCTGTACTGTTAACTCCGCTCTGATACAGCACCTGAGCAGAGGCCTCCTGAGGCTCCAGCACACAGTCTAATAACCATACTTCAGGCCATTTAAAAACAGTGTCTTTGTCTGAAACCACTGTTTTCATCTCAAGTCAAAGTGGACAAAGTGTTAGCTCCCTCTCATTATATGGATTACTATTCATAACATGTACCTCCATCACACGTTTTGTTTTACGTTTGACTGTCACTGAGACTTCCACCCATTACAATCCATGTAGCTACATCAAACATATTTTTGTCTTGACTTAGTGAATGTGTCTTTTAGCTTCAGTCTCAGTCTCCGTTCTCATCTCCTCCTCCACATTCTTCTCCCACAATGCATTTGGACAGCTCCAGACACTATCTAAGAATGAGTGTGACATGAACCCTCTTTACCTCGACACACTTTCCTCACTGTGAGCTGTTTCAGGTACATTCAGCTTATTCTCCGCTCCATCACAGCCCTGTCCCCGATACCAGAACCCAAAATATCCAACCAAATGGAGCACACTATACCTATGTCACACCTCAGTACTTTTGCATATTATCACAGTACTCAACAGTTCATAAACTTGTGTGATTTCGTAATTGACATATTTTCTTCGTATCTGACATTTCTAACCTGAATGCATCGTTCCTCTGCTGTCTTGTGTTTTGCAGGTTATGTCAGGGTGTGTCACGTCTTGATGCTGAGCTCTGAGTGATGCTGATGTGGCCACACTGCCCTCTGGGTGATGGTACAAGAACTGCATGCACAAACTGTACTGTGTAACTATACAACACAAATGTCATTGTTTTAAATCAAAGGGTAGGTATGTAATGTGTTGAGTTGATGAAATGGACAATAAGTTTTAACTATTTTAGCCTGCATACATATGGGTGTATTAAAAAAACAATGTTGGTTCTGTAATTATATTTTTCTTAATATAGTGGAATTTATAAAGAATATATGCCTTAATTTAATTTAAGTTTTTGGTGGAAGCTGGAAATCCACAACACTCACATATTTTGCCTAAATTAGTATTGCCATTTTTATACCATTTAGAGAAATATATTCATTAGTTTAATCATGGCATTGCAAAGTTTTCTTCAAATGTAATGTTAGCATTGTGTATATGGTATTATATAAAGTCTCGGATCGGGTGAGGAGGGTCAGCTGGTGTTGTGAATCAGGCCGCTGAACATTCACACACGGCTTCTTCATAACACCAGGGTCTCTCCACACCACACACGGCTCACAGAGGACACCTATGTGAATGTGAATTTTGTATTTGAAATTAGGTGGTTTTCAGATTCTGTCATACTCCCAAATTCCTGTTGATTACACTTTACTGGCATGAAATATAGAAAAAGTAAATTCGCGAATATACAACCTGATCATTTCTATTCATGACTAGACCCCAGTACTCACTATATAATATATCACAACAACAATTTGCATTTTAACAACATTAATTTTAGCTACCCCCAGCTATATATCATAGGCATAGGCACATATTAATTTATACAGATGGGAGCAGCTAAACTTAATATGGTTCAAATGTTCATATTGTGTTTAAATACAGTGAGTTCTTGGGTCTAGTCACTAATACAAATGATCAGGTTCAACATTTGTGAATTTATGATGATGATGATGATATTCTAGCATCTGAAAACCATCAATACAACTGTACATTTTTATAGCAGTTATATGTATGTTTGAATGGATAAAATAAATCTAATATACATGCATGTTTATACAAAATATATTCCCTTGTTTTCTAATAAAATTGCTGAAAATGATTTGTGTTTGGCCTGTTATTAACACTCACCAAATGACACACATGTGTTTTGTTGCACTGTTGTGTATTTACTGCATCTTAGAACAGGCATCCATTGTGTACTTTATGCTAAATATAACTGTTTACATTTGAAAAACAAAACCTGGTATAGAAAAGAAATGAAATAGTCTTTTGAAAATCAGAAGCAGAAGCAGATTCATCAGATAATATATTGAGATGTCAAGGGTCCTGGCATGAAGCGTCACACACTCCTTTTGATCTGGGCCACTTCATGTAGGTAGGCAATGAATAACTTGGTCCCCTCAATATAGTTGTATCTGAAATCAAGAGAAATTATTTAATAATGGGTAAATAATGTGTAAAAACAGATTTGCCTTTTAGAAAATATTTATTTACAATGATTTACTGTATCAAATAAACAAAGTGAAGAACTACAAAAACAACTGGATATGGTGACAAGTGTTTTTGAAATCTATATAGACCATTTAAAATTTAGCGGAAAAAATATAGTCTAAATTTCAGAATAGAGGCATCTAGGAGTGAAGTGAAGTGGAACATCATGATCTACAATGGAGAAAATGAGAGCCAGAATAGCTCCATGCTAGAATTTACAGGGCTATTGTGAAGGCCGAACCGTGAAAATGAAAAGGATCTGAGTAAATTTTACGGTAAGCCATTATCATCATCTCCTTATTTCAGACACAGGGTCCATATAAAACACACAAAAGTATTTCACCTGCTCATCTTCTCGTTCTGGGAGTGAAGGCCGTCGTCAAAGCCTCCGATGGGCAGCATGATGATACTCTTCCCTGTCACATCCTGGAACGTGCGGGCGATGGGGATGGTTCCGCCCTCACGGATCAGGTCTGGGTCTACGTTAAAAACTGGGGAGAAGATGTGATATGTACACACACTATCAGGCAGTGACAAGCAAGAATTTAATGGTACAGCCTACAGGATATTGTTATTGCGTTCTAGAAAAGCCAAACAATCTGGCTTTAAAGTGGCTGAAACACTGAGCTCTTAGTACTGATGATATGGAATTGTGTTTCAATACTAAGATCCCCCCAAAATATTATAATATATTAGTACACGCTGTGCAACTTAGGCTTAGCTTTTTATAATAGGGTTCATGCACTGTTCAGCGGCTGTGACCTTGTGGCAAATATGTTTAATGTTTGTAATTAAACTGTAACATAAAGACCATGTGATGTGAACCTCTTTTGACTGCAGCTTTCCCAGCCTCGTACAGCGCATGTTTCGTGTCAGCGAGCCAAGGCTTAGCTCCAATCACCATGGTGACCTTCAGCTTGTTAGGACTCTTCCTCTTTGCAAACACAGAGTGGAGGTAGTCTGTCACCTACAACATGATCACAGCATGAAATTTATGTGAGAGACATAAGAATTTAATCATTATTCCTGGATTTCATATCTTGGCTGATGTTTTCTGGCTATTTGTCGCTATATTAATCAGTGCATTCTCTCTCTTTCCTCCAACAATCTCCAGAATAGGGTTGTCAAAAGTAGTTGAAAATCTACTAATCCTCATTTGAGCAAGTACTGATACTAAAAAAGTCACATCAGTAGGAAAGAAATGAACCTTTCCTGAATGGCTTTAGCATGATCTTGAGCTGTATCAGAACAAGTATAAGAACACACAGACATAAACCACTATGGAACCTACCTGGCCGCATGGTAATATAAAAAAAAGTACTATAATTTTTTTTTTTTTTTAATTACCTTTGCGGTATGATCATCGGTATTGAGTCTTGAGTCTAGTCCTTGGTATCAAAATCGGGTTTGAAATTTTAGTATTATGGCAACACTACTCTACAGCAACCTCGAAACATGCACAATAGGTAAAATCCTCCAGCTAAGATAGTTCTGATCAAGCCTAGCTCAAGATCTGAAGGCCCACTGCAGGTAGGCCCAGCGGCATTGAATTGTGGGTCAAATGCAATGTATAAACTTCTCTATTGTTTGAGTTTTTCCTTGTTTAAATAAAGTTGTGTGAAAATGACCTGTTTCTTGACGATTGCAGGGTCCATGTCAGGGACCTGTCTGATTGAAAACTTGCCAATGACTTTAGCGGGGATGACCGTTTTTGTGCCTGGGTCAGAGAAGGCGCCCTCGATCCCGTGGATGGTGACTGTTGGGTGGCGCCACCTGTGGGCCAACAAATCTACCTAAAAGAACACGTAAATAAATAAAACAAAGCAATCATTATCCACCATTTAAACATGATTTGAAATTCAGATGGGATAATTGACCTATACTTTGAAATGGGGGAGTCTTTGTATCTTCCTTAGTTGTTATTAGTTTGTAGTGTATAGACACCAGCCAAAACTGCATGGCCATTGAAAAGTACAAAACACAAATAACTTTTTCATTATCACAGAATAAAAGTCAACATCTCAATATGACCTCACATTATTAAAGAAAATTTATAAGTTGATAATAGCATTCTTATCACGATGAATTACTGAAACAGGGCGAAGTCTCTTGGTTATTGTGCCATTAATCTTGCTTTCAAAACTGTAATTCAATAATAATAGTAATTCTGGCACAATTTTATTTATACAGTATTCAATTTCAGTTTGTTGTGGCCCAGATCTCAGCCCATATACGCACCTTATTGTTGTACATGAGCTGACTGACTCCTATCTTGTTCTTGTAGTGGTCAAAGTCAAACTGGATATCCTGGTACATTCTCCACTCCTCGTCTGTGAGAGGGGCCACAGCCTCCCTTATCCCCGGAATAAGGATTTTACCTGGGGCTGATCAAAGTGTCTGCAGCAGGAAGCCAGGATAAAAACAGTTCATTTTTTTGTACTTTGCATAATTAACGTAAGATTAAGATTTGTTCGATTTATGAGATTAGGTTTCCAAAATTAACTTGGAGCGAAGGAGGGCATAGCTTTTTGGATAAGACCCCCACCTACACTGAGTGGAGCTGAAGGGATTAAGGATTATTAAAGAGTTTGGTAAGAGTGTTGGCCTAATATGTGTTCATTTAATTCTTCTGCTTTTCCGAGTGGCTCCGACTCCCTGCCACGCATCAGATTAGGTTAGGAAGCATAAAGGGCTAGTGCTAGTTTTAGTGCCAAGTTTGAAATACGGGGTAAAATCAAATTGGATTTTTGAATGAAAAATGATTTAGAATTTCCAAGGTTTTCTATCATGAGTTTGAAGAGAGACTCATTTTCTTCATTAATACAAATTTTGTCTTGAAATCGAAATTCAGTTAGTTCTAATCATCAATGATAATCTTGAATCATGAATCATTTTAATTGATAAAATAAACATGGTTTGGAGTTCAGATTTGGAAAGAGAAATGTGACTATTTTTGTGTCAAATGGCAGTGATTTATATTTAGGAAATTCATACTGAAATACATTTTTATTTATTTTAATTTAAAAATATGAAATTGAATGAGGAAAAATGTATTTATTTATTTTTGTCATATTGCTCAGGCTGACCCTATCGCATTAACTAGTACTATTAAAACTAATGGGACTGCAATTACCATTTCTTCTACAATTGCCCTGCAAGTCCAGACTGACAGCTCCCTGTATGTTTATACAGAGAGATATACATGTCCTTGATTCACTAATCCACTTGTCAATCACGTAAATTTGAACTCGGGGTAATTGAACAGCTACCACTATCTGCTATTTCTTCAGTCATCACTCACGCTACTACCATTTCTACTCCAAATGTATTTTTTGCCATATCTAGACTACTTATTATTGAAATATTAACTACTACTAGGCTTATCGTTCGATATAGGAAAGCTGGAACAATATATTCTTTGGGCTCAATATTTCTCGTGTGTACAGTTTCTTTGCAGTACTTGGGAATTTTTGTTATTTTATGGCTATATGATTTAAGATTTACGACATAAAAGGTTGAATTTACAACTTGTATGACTCATTACAGATGCGATTTGCTTTTTATTTATTGTAGCTCATGATTTTTTAACAAAATTGTAGATTTTGAATCGTTTTTCTGGTATAAATCTGCTCTTGGGTCATTGTGTCACAGACAGAAAATTTGTTTTAACATTATCATTTATCGTCTATAATTTCTTCAGCAATATATCGCACTTCAAAATTTATTATTGTCATAGGCCTACTACTACCTCATTCAAATATCTTTTTTTTTCTTTTATTCACACAATGGGTGAAATGAGACTAATAATAAAACCCAATTTTAAAACAAATTCACTTTCGTTGAACTAGGAGAGTCTTTATGACAAAATCAATGGTTAATCTTACCTAAAATGCCAATAAGGTCAGTCATTGGCTCTATAACGGTTCCTCCATAGACTCCAGAGTGCAGGTCCTGTCTTGGTCCCTCAATCTGTTCCATAGACAACCATGCACTGAACCATCCAGACTGATTTTATAACTAAAATTATTCATTATTTTCTCTCTTTCGTCAGACCTCTGCAAAGAAGTAGCAGTTTCCCCTGGTGCCATATGTGAGGGCTGGTCTTTTACTGAGCCATCCACAGTCTGAGATGATGATGAAATCCACGTCACTGAAGAAAGTGTCTCTCTGAGCGAGAATCATCGCATCTAGGCCGTTGGATCCAGTCTCCTCCATGCCCTCAATCACAAACTTCACATTCACTGGCAACTCCTAAAACAATATGATTTCATTAGATTATATGTCATTGTATACAAGCAACTATAACTATTTAAGAGGTAAGCAAAACATATTTAAAGCCCCAGTGTGTAATTTTTAGCCAAAAAACATTGTTTTTTTTATTTAGTTTTTGGGTTTTTTTCACTAAATAACATGTGTCTTTACTCTGAATGGGCTTGCATTCCCACAAACCTGGCTCTTATCTGACCTCCACATGCTTGTTTTCAAGGAAATGTATATTCCTATAATATGGTTATAATCTTCCACAGTATTGTATAAAAATGAAGCATCTCCATGGAGAATGTTCTGAATGGTTTTAACTTTTTATTTCCATAGAATCATGCAGGTGATGTGCCACCTCCAGAAAGTCACATATTGTACCTATATTTGCCTATGTTAAGATATTTGTGGGAAATTTAATTTGTGTGTGCATGTTAAAATTTGCATCATCAGACACCAGTCTGGATTTGCCAGTCAACTGTACAGGTAGTAGCATAGTTGCAATGAATATTAGTTGTAACAGTAATAATTAATGCAATAAAGCCATTCATCTTCTCAGCAGATCATGCTGTGTACTGTAATTTGTCAGTTTTGTCATTTCTCACCATATTTAGGGCCTGGTAAGCCTCCACAGCATGAATCCAAGCCAAAACAGGAGCTTTGTTGTCTGAGGCCCCTCTTCCATACAGGTTACCTACAACCAGCAGAAACAGGTCAAGATAAATGATAATGATTTATGCAACCTTTTTTTAGATACACAGTCACTCAACAATTTGGTGCTGCACTTTTTTGCTCATTAATTTAGTGGATTGCTATACTAACAAAAAAGAAAGTAAGTAACGTGTATTTGCCCAAGGACAACAACAGAGGCCTATAGCAGAAGAGAATGAACCAGCAAATTTAATGTTTGAGTCTAATAAAACTAAGTCACTGCTTTTATGGCCAAATAAATTTAGGTTTTGAAAATGTTTTCCAAACTTATCACATTATAGGAATATTTTAGGTTCCAAATGGCAGCCATTTTCGCCATATTTGCTTTTCCGGCGCTATAATGTCATATTGGATAATGTCATAGAGAGCTTTAGCATTAAAAGTGGTCTTGAGCTTAAGGCATATTTTAGTGGCAGTATCTCAAAAGAGACTCATACTTTTATACATGACATTTTCAAATGTGAAATGTGATATAAAATATGACAACCATTATGGCTGCCATAAATCAAATAGTGATGGAATCTCTATTGAGTGAGGGAGCAGGAGAAGACATGAAAATGGGGCTATTTTAGATTCATCACCATTTTAACATCTTCCCTCTATGTTACTCAAACATGTAGCAATGGACAGAGTAGTATTATAATTTTCTCAGTCAATTGCAATTTGTTGATATTACTAGACAATTACCATACATTTCTGGTACAGTGTGTTGATCTATTTGTTTTCCTCTGTTTGTAACTACATCCCTTTTTACACCAAGTGCAACCAAAAAAATACTTGTCTTTCCAAGTACCACTAAATCTAAACCAAGTAGGACTATTCCAGGTCTTATCAAGGACTATACCACTTCTAAAAGTAAACTACATCATTTCCAAACACTGAACTAGATCATTTAGTAACTGTGTTGTTTTGTTCTTAAAAGTCCTATATTACACAAAATTTAAGCCATGTTAGAATGTTATTACCTCTGCAAAAAGGTATGTTTTGAGGAGAAAACAACACTGTAAGATAGATCAGATGATAATAATAATAGAGGGCCCTTTAATATTACAGAGTGAAATGATAGTTGTAGAGTTACCATCGATCTCAGTGAGGTTGTAGGGTTCAGTTCTCCAGCCGTCCTCGAGCTTGGCTGGTTGGACATCCACATGTCCATAGACGCAGACTGTGTGTTTCTGAGAGTCATTCCCAAAATGAGCTGTCACCACTTTGGGCAGAGCCAGAGTCCGACCACCAGAGATCTGCGGTAAACAAGAGGTCTTTCAGTTTAGACATCTGATTAATATTAAAAGCATTTCTTAGTCATTGCAGTAGTGTGTATGATAAGAGAAACTACCACAGATCTTATGTTATTTTGAAAAAGAACAAAAAATAAATGAAGAAATTGAGCCCTTATAACAAAGTTAATTTAGAATTTTAAAGAAACAAAGGTATAAATTAAAATTATAGATAAACTTTTTTTCCCCATGGTTGATACCAATATTTTAGAATTCAGAGTAGCCAACAGCGAATAACCTTTGCTGATAATTGGTGCCCAAACATGGGGAAAATTTTGATAATTTACCCCAATAGGTATGATTTGAAATGAGCACAAACTTGATTACTGTCTATAATTTGCACTACTCTGCAAAATGAAAGTGTAATAAGGAAAAAAAATGTCTACAACTAAAATTTACTACTAACTGATAAGGGAGCAGTGTAATCACATATATATATATATATACTATATATATATATATATATATATATATATATATATATATATATATATATATATATATATATATATATAGCAACTCTTGGGAAGTGAAATCTGTGTTTGGCAGGAGGAAAACATCATCACACACAAAACTACCTTAACTCTGACATTATGAGGTCAGAAATGGCTGTTTTTACTTTTCCCTCTTCAGGATATATGTGTTTGTATTGTATCCACTAATTACCGATGTGAAACTGCAGAGGGCGCCTTGTTCTTTGACCCCAAAAACACACATGTCTAATGATTTTGGAAATGCCTTTGATGTGGGTCTATAATGAGCAGCCTGCTTTAATCTGTATGCCTGTGCCATCTTTTTGAAGTTGCCACCGCTGTCCTCCCTGTGTATGCTTTACCTTAGCCTACAGTAAGTAAAGAAGAATTTATGTTCCAATTACACCCATGGGTAAAAATACTGACTTCTTGTTCTCCAATGTCCACCATCACTACATTGCCTCCCATGTTCCTGAGTTTTTCGGCAGTTACATCCATCATACGGTGGAGATCAGGCCTTTTTAGGATGTTACTGGAGTCACTCTCAATAGCTACCCAGTCCCGTAGAGCCTGGAAAACAAATACACACATTCCAATATAAATCAGACAGTTTTAACCAATATGGCTGAAGTTAAGTTCATTCAGGACTTGTCTGGAATACACTTTGTTGTAGCTCCACTGCTGCTGCATTTGATTTGAGAATCTCAAGCGTCGAAAAAGTGGAGAAGAGATCAACATTGCCCTCATGTGGTATATTTTGATAAGGCTTGATGACATCTGTAGTATGAAGATAGTACTCTTTTTCTAGGTGTATGCATAATAAGACAGTCCATATATTTAAACAACAATAACTGTGATCAGACAATTGGCTGAAGTTGTCTTTGTTTCCACATTAGTTATGCACTTTCCTTTTTTTTCTAATCACTACTAATACTTACCTAACAGTTATCTTATACTTTGTAATGCTTGTTCATACTTCATACTGCAACATAAATTGAGTTGTCTTTTGATTTATTCACACATGTTTAACACACAAACCTTGCATATTTAGAATGAGTTCTTCTCTGAAAGAGAAAACACTGTTTTTAAACTCCATATACCTTCAACAGAGTCATGTGGATAATTTCAGCCTTGAAATTGCCAATCTCTATAGAACTAAAGGTAAGATGTAGTTGTTAACTTGAAAAGTAGAGCTTCATGACATCACAATACGGAACAGAGTATTCTGAGCTTTGGAGATGCAGACAGAATAATAATTAAGAGTTACTCAAGCATCTATGAATGAAACAAAACAACTCTAGGAGATAACAACATTCTAACATGGCTTAAAGCTCACAAAAGCAAATTTTGTGTAATATAGGATCTTTAATATTATTATGGATCTTTAATATACTATGCAAAAATGGTGACGGTAACTAATTCACCTGGTATATGGAATTTTAAGCCCCTTTCCAAGTAATCCCTATAGTCACTTATTTACACTGATACAAATTTGTGCATTAGCAGCAGGCAACTGAAATTCTTGGGAACAATATTATATGAGAACACAGAAATCGACATATAAACCCTACAGTTTCAAACCTCATTTAAGGGCATCTGATAGCTTTGTGTTACCTTGACATATTCTTCCTGATGGCTGTCTATGTACTGCGCCAGTTCTGAATACTGGAACGCATCAACACAGGAGAGGACCACCAAGAGGGACGCCACACAGAGGAGAGCCATCTGGAGACAAAGAAGTTACAGTCATACAGAGAGTAACAAAACAGGGATTTGATTAGTTTCAACAACTGTAAAGGAGTTGGCAAGTACAACAAAAGATCCAGAAGAAGAGATTCCTATTCAGATTAATCACATAATTGGACAATAATATGCTTTTCCTCAATATCACTAAATAATAACCTAATAGAATAGTTGCTTCATAGAAATGTGAAGTAATGATTGCATTAATGATTAGCTGATAAAAAAAATTTAAAATAATAAAATAAACAAATAGAACAGTATAAATAATGTAATGAAATATTTCACCTTTAGTTGTCTCTTGATGTGACAGTTTCCACAGTCGGGGAAACTGTGTTCCTCTTTTGATCCTCGGAGCCTTATAAGCTCCTCTACCTCCCCTCTTGTACGGGTCACTTGGTCACAAATTCCTGGGCCAACGCCAAAAGGACTGACCATTAAAGTTTACTGAACTTAGGGTAAATAAAAAGAGTGCAAAGTGCTCTGACGAAATACCCCAAATCTACATCTGGACTCTAACCCAAAAAAGCCAATAGTATACGGTAAGCTAGTTGTGTAATACTGTAGGCTCTAAGACAGAGCCCCTGTTGTGAAGAACATAATTGTTCTCATAGTATTTTCATTTGGTCCAAAGCCACATGAACTTTTACACTCATGCAGGGGTTGTTTAATCCGATCACCACTTCAAGGTCATTTCATTAACAGTTCTTTTACAAAACTGTCTCGCTATGATAGATAGAGAAAAATACTTATTTTAATATGTTTGTATGTAGCCTTCTAATAAACAAACTACTGTAATCACAATAAAATGTAAAAATTCAACTGCAATGTAGGAAGCCCTTACTGTGCGTAGATATTTAATTAACAAAACTTATATGGTGTGTAGAATCCCTCAATCGTCCAGGTAGAATCCATAGCAAAAGTTATATAGATTGATTTCATTTCCATGCTTTCATCCCGGTCGTTAGGGGGCAGTGTCGCCAAAAAGTAATTACTGAACATTCACAAAAATAATTTTTATATAATTTTACAGCGTTTAAATTTACTTCTTGCGTATTGAAGTCATTTTTAATCATACCAATGACAATAATAACACATTGCTGCTTCAAATTGAATCTCGAAGAACGCTATGTCTTTAGGCGGGAGGTCAAAGGTTACAAAACAAAATGGCGAGTCCCCTTGTTGCTGCAGTCACATCGCTCGGAGCAGCCCGAGAGGAGGTTTTCTCCTATGTTTAGATGTTCTCCTGTTATAGACGTGTGATCTTTTGGGATACATTTTCTACATAATAGTTTGCGGCCTCATTGGTCTTCACGTTAATATTCGTGCGTTAGCAGTGGAAAGCATTGAATGAATGTCGCTGAATAAGATGCTTTGACAACAACTCATTCTTGCTTCATTTCCTAGTTTTAAACTTCTTTACCCAACATTTGTTTACTTGGTAGTGTTTGCATTTTGATTTTTCTGCAACTTTAATAAAGATAGTTGTTTCATTTTACTGGAGTGAGCAAGCGAGTATCCTGTAGCGTTTTGGAGAAGAAGTCTACGGAGCTGTGTTATGGCTTTGTGAAACTTCAATCAAAACACCGGTGAAGATGAACAGGAAAAAGGATAAAGGATTTGAGAGCCCCCGTCCCTTTAAATTATAAGTATTTTTATCTCTTCATGTCCAATGATTAACATGTTAGGCTATATGTTCTTATAACGCAGCTGATTAACCAATAATAACAAACCGCTACTTACTGTGGTATAGCCCTAACAATTAGTATTACCACTGCAAATGTATGAACGAATGAAATCTTGCATAAAATGATTAGAATAACTCTTAGAAAAGACTCAAGATAATTTTGATAAACCATAATTTGATTACTTGTAATACATTTTATGGCTCGGATTTTCAAATTAGTGACATATCTTTTGTATTACTTTATACGACTCATCAGACGGTGTGCATCAACAACATCAACTTCCAGAGGAAATCTGTCATTGTGAGTACAACGTAGTGCTTTTATTTTTATTATAATGTCATTGCCACTGGCCCATCTTATGCCAAGTAAACAGTATAAATAATAAAAATGTGCATCACTATTGGAGCCCTTATATCCCCACACAGACTATTGTTGCAGTTGTTTAATGTAGTGGAATGATCCCCCATTATAATTTTTATTACATTTTATTCAGATGTTCTTACTTACGTCTTGCAGGGCTATGTAGAGCTGACCATCTTTCCCACAGTGGTGAACCTCAACAGGATCAAGCTTAACAGCAAACAATGCCGGATCTACCGAGTCAGAGTCAATGATCTGGAGGCTCCTTTTATTTACAATGACCCTACGCTCGAAGTCTGTCACCATGAGTCCAAGCAGTGAGTTTAAATTTTATGCATGTTTTCTATTACTCTTACCCCATAACATTAACCTACAATCTTCCTCTGTGTGTTTCTAGGAGGAACCTAAATTACTTCTCAAGTGCCTACACAGCAGCAGTCAGTGCAGTGGACCCTGATGCTGGACACGGGGAGCTGGTCATCAAAGTTCCTTCTGAGCTCTGGAAGCAAGGAGATGGTTAGTGATATACACACTGTATAACATGCATGTATAACATTTCATTTAATTAAATGTTACCGAATGTGTCTAAAGAACAAGGTTAAGTTAAATAGTAAAACCTTACCCTTGTGAAGGTTACATTTACTGATTTATGTATCTCAATGTGCTAGCACGGAATACAAAGTATTACATCAAATCAACAGGCTTAGGTATTTCGAGTGATACATGCTTGATTTTGTTTTTCTAGATTTGAAGGTTTTAAAGGTCTACATAGAATTCTCCCTGGATCAGCCTAAAGGAGGACTCCACTTTGTTGTCCCTGATGTGGAGGGCAGCATGGCTGAGAGGGCAGCTCATGTATTTTCATTTGGATACCAGAACTCCACCAGGTGTGTTTCAGTGTTCTATAAGTTAGCCAATGATAACAAAATTATTGCACAAATTTTGATTTGTGCACTATATTTTATTGTGAGAGCAGTTGTAAATGGCTACATTTTAGCTATATATTTTCCAAATAAATACTTTTATAACATTAATTTGAGTCATGTCATATATCTGCAGATTTTGGTTTCCCTGTGTGGACTCTTACTCTGAGCTGTGTACCTGGAAGCTTGAATTCACTGTTGATGCCTCGATGGTGGCTGTTTCCTGTGGAGAATTGCTGGAAACCATCTACACACATGACATGAGAAAGAAGACTTTTCACTACGTCCTACCCATCCCCACTGCAGCCCCTAACATCTCTCTGGCTGTGGGGCCTTTTGAAATTCTGGTGGATCCTTACATGCATGAGGTTGGTATTGATGACCAATATGATATTCTACCATTTTTGAATGATGTTAGCCAGCACATGTAAAACAATAATAATAATACACATGACTGAACCCTAACCTAGCATATTAAGTGCAACAGCAGTTTATGGTGAAGCAGACTTTTGGCCACTAGGTGGCCATAAAGCCTTGGCAAAAATGAAACAGTTTGAGACAGATTGATTTTGAATACCCCTAAAAGCACCAAATGCAACAAACTAGCAACAACAAACATAAAATAATATGAAAGTAATTTTATAAATAATACAACAGTGTTCTATTTTGAAAAGGTGTACTAATTTGCTTCTCTATCTTGTCTGGTCTTACAGGTGACCCATTTTTGCCTGCCTCAGCTGTTGCCTCTGCTCAAGCACTCCATGTCGTACCTTCATGAGATTTTTGAGTTTTATGAAGAAATTCTGACGTGTCGGTACCCATATGCCTGTTTTAAGACAGTCTTTGTAGATGAAGCCTATGTGGAAGTGTCCTCCTATGCCTCAATGAGCATCTTCAGGTAAAGAAACAATACACATATGCTCATGTTTTACAATACATTTGAATTATTTACACAAAAGAAGAAACACATAATGAATTATCCTGAACCATGCTACTAATTTCTTCACTGATGTGATCTTGATTATATGATTTTGAAATGAACAGAGTTAGTAATCTCTTTAATGCTCATTGTTTGTGTTTTAGTACCAACTTGCTGCACAGTGCCATGATCATTGACCAGACCCCTCTAACCCGTCGCTGTTTGGCCCAGGCTTTGGCTCAGCAGTTCTTTGGTTGCTTCATCTCCAGGATGTCTTGGTGAGCTCAACATTTAATTTCAATCAATAAAACTTCAGGTGAAGGTTTCAGGCAGAAAAAAAAAAAAAAATATATATATATATATTTTACTTAAGCATTGTCTGTTGCTAAAGCATGGGATCCACAAAGGCCACATTTTCTTTATAATCATTGGTCTCAGTGTTGCTTCTGCAATTTGCCCATTGTGCCACTGTCGCTACCTAAATCTAGAAATATCTCATTCAGAAACAAAGCAGTGCTTGTATGACATCATTGTTTACATAGCTGTAACTGCTGCCCTGCACCAACCACAGTACTGGAAACACTAGTTATTTTAGGGGTTATTCATACCAAAATATGCCTGACTCATACCTTACTTCTCAGTGAGTATTTCCTAACTTAAAAGCAGGTTTAATAGCTCAGAAAATTGCCTAATTTCTGTATGTTTTTTCTCCAATTTGTTCTGTCAAAATAAACACAAGTAACTTCAGGCAACCTATTGACTGACAGTGAAATAACCTTTTGGGATGTTTCTGGGTGAAGGAAAGTCCTCATCTCATTACAAATGACTAAATCAGTATTATTAAATGGTCTATTTATTTCAAAAGTTCAAGTCCAGGTAAAACCATAAGTTTGATATCATAATTAATAATAATGTATTGGATTTTTTTGCACCTGAATATGCTTAAAGCTCTTAATAATACATTTTTCATTCACTCCACACTGGTGGTAAACAAAAAATGTGTAGTGTAAAAAGTGTAGTTAGCCCTAGCATAATTTGTTTATTACCAGACCTTACCAAACCTTTCTGGGCACAAATGTCACTTATGTGATGTTTGGGAACTACTGCTTTTACAAGTGAGAAAACGTTGATGAACTGGAATTGAAATAATTGCTGGTGTGAATCATGCTCACCAGTTACAGAGAACCATTTTGCCTTTGAGAAGTTCCTTTTAATGGCCTTAAATTTTTCATGGTGTTGTAACATTTGGCCCGAAGTTGTTGTGTATAAAGCAGGTGATGAGAGATTTACAACAAGGCTAACCTCATTTGTCAGGTCAGACTCAGGAGCCAGTCCAACTCTGGACTACTGGATTAATACACCACATACAATAACATTACCACTTTTAAGTTCAACATTATTGTAAGAAAAACTGTACATAAAATTTCAATTTGTGAAGAATGAAGAATTCTAGACAAGATGTGCCCAAAGTATTACATTTTCTGACCAGACTTCATTAAATATGTTTATTCTGATCCCCTGTTTTAGTGAGGTAAAATATGTAATAGCATGCCTTCCTATTACATAATGTACTTATGTTTTTGCCGGCGTTTGTCTGTTTGTTTGTTTGTTTGTCTGTTAGCAACATAACTCAAAAAGTTATGGACCGATTTTGATGAAATTTTCAGGATTTGTTGGAAATGTGAAAAGGAAGAACTGATTTAATTTTGGGGGGTGATCTGGAAGAAATCCTGGATTCTGGATCACTTTGAAATTTTAGTTAACATTGTGGTAAATGGGGCCAAAAATTTTGTTTCTCAATATCTCAGTTAATTATTGATCAAACCCCATGAAATTTGACTCAGGGATGGACAATGGGATCCTCTTTCATATTCCAAAGGCTAATCCGGATCTGATCCAGAAGACTGATTTTATCGCAATTTATATAAAAAATGGGGGTAGTCCTTGGCGGAGGTCTGCGCTCTCTGAGTGCTTTTCTAGTTTATGTTTCACCACTTGACATTTCAAAACACTGTTAACACACACACAAAAAATTAAACATGTAAACATGTATTGACCTGTTTGTAACTCACTTTTGACATTTCAAATTATGTTGTCAGACAAAAGAAAGTAGAAAAATACCAAGATAAGATATGCCACCTATTTTTTATTATATCGCTAAAAAGCTCATTAGTTTACCTTACCTCATTCTCACGCTGCTCATACAACAGTTGAGAAATTGAGCGAGATGCCTCTGCTCTGCTCTCTGACCTCCAAAATCTCTTCAGATGTGGGGCCTTGTTTTGGTGAGGGCCTAATGTTGTGTCAGAAAAGACCCCACTAACATTGCTGTTCTTTGATTCTGAAGGAAGCGTGGCGCTGTCTGCGAGCAATTAATCAGAGAAAGAGGCGAGTGGGGGCTGTAATTGAAAACAGGCTGCTGCCAGGAGTGTGTCATGACCATAAACGACAGCACCAAGAAGTTCTGCTCTTTTTCAAACTTAATACATGGGCCACACTTTCAGTTCAGCTTTATGTTTAGCTGTGTTGTTCAAGAAAAGCTGAAAATTATATAGTGGTAAAAATCTGCAATATTTTAAGTACATTTTAAGCTTTTGGTTTTGTTGTAAAGCTGAACGATTTTTTAATTGTGATTTCACTGTGATATTGTATTTGCATTCACAGCACAACCTTTATTATTATTATAACTTTATTTTGCTTGAGAAAGTACAGCTGTAGCAATTTGCCCATCAAGTTACAGTTTTGTTGCTATCACGAACAATCCTCATGAAACTCCTTCCTTCGGGGTTGGACTTCAGAGTAGGACAAATTCCCAGTGCTTCAAGCCAGTACCATCAATTGAAAATGGCTTCTGGGTGGGAGCCGAAACGCTTGACTTGATCGCAAAAACAGACTCCAGATGACCACTGATGAAATTTCTCTACATTGAATCACTCCTGGATAAATACACTTCTACACAACTACACCATCTCAGTCCTTATGATCTGAATGTTATGGACGCTGCGATCAAACTTGCAACTACTAAGCATTTATTTAGAACACTTTGCTAGTATATATTTTGGAGGAACAGAGATACAGCTTAACACAAGGTGGTAGTAGAGCTGAAAAAAGTCTTTTAAGACATGGACCAACCTACGCATTTCTAATATTTTTCAACTGGAACATATGACACCTTAATTTAGTAATTGTATGGTCAGCACAATATCTGTTTGTGGTCTTAGAATAGTTCTGGCAGAGTCTTTCAAATGTTATTGAGAAAAGTATATGAATCTTCACTTGTGTGTTTTTGAATGACAAAATAAACTAAGGCTTCGTTGACAAGAAAGAACCAAAATAGTTCGTGTTCACAGCACACTCAGTTAAAGCAGCAAAACCACAAAAGCTTTTGGAGATTTAGGGAGCTGTCTGCTGTAAACCCACCAATGTTGATTATTCTGCCACCATTTTACAACCTGATCACTTTAAAAGCTGTGTTAAAATGCATTGCCAACTTTATTTCAAGAAAAAAACAAACAAAATCTTTCTCTTAATCTTCAAATATACAAAATATTACAGAGCAAACCACATATTCACCACAGTATAAAAGGTCATGGCAGTACAAGCAATGATTTTTGAGTGACTTGATGCCTTTGTGAACTGTGGGTGGCACTGAATACTAAACCAAGCATAAATCAATATCATGTTTTATAGCAGCATAAATGAAAGCATGGGCTGCCTAACGTCATGTGCTTCTTGGTTTTGAAGGGCTGATGAGTGGGTGTTAAAAGGCATATCCGGGTACATCTATGGCCTTTACCTGAAGAAGACCTTTGGAGTCAATGAGTACAGGCACTGGATCAAACAGGTAACTTGCGTATTGTGTTGTCACCTTACAAATATTTCACACTGTATTTCAATACTAAGGAATAGACTTTATACTCAATACTGAATCCGATACCACAATGATAATAAAAAATACTTTTATTTTGACATTAGAATGTGATTTTCAATATTAAGTCATAGTACTTTCTTTTATATTACCATGTGGTCTTATGTCTCTGTAATCTCTCAATCATCCAGGTAGATGCTATAGTAGTCCATGGGCATGTATTAGTCTCTGTGATCTTATACCTATTCTGATACAGCTCAAGATCATTTTAAAAATTCTATTCAAATTCTGTTCAGGAAAGGTTAATTTCTGTCCTGTGAATATGGCTTTTTTGAGTATCTAGTTTCAATACTAGTTTTAATATTAATTAGTATCTAATTTTAGATATTTTTGACAGCTCCACTTTCATATTTGAAACACCTGTGTTTATAGAAATCTTAGATATTGTTATCACTGTACTTTACTTTTTAACATTACTTTATAACTTTGAATTCAGTATGCTATTTTGGGATATACTTTGTTTTTGCATTGATCAAAAGATTTGATGTATTAATAATGTTGCATGGAATCTTGTCATCCAGGCAAAATCTAAAAATACAAAAAGAAAAGGTCAAACTGACTATAATTGTTCAAATAAAACTATAAATAAAAATATTTTAAAACCTTTATTATCTGCATGGTGTCTAGCTATAAGTCCATTCATTTTTGCATTTCCCAGGAGCTTGACAGGATAGTTGAATATGAGCTCAAGATGGGAGGTGTTCTGTTGCATCCAACCTTTGGGGGAGGGAAAGAGAAAGACAAGTAAGTATACAACATGGTACGTTACTTTTATTCAATATACAATAAACACCATTTTGACATTCTTGTTTGTTCTCTTGTAGTCCAACTCCTCACCTTCACTTCTCCATCAAACATCCACACACACTGTCCTGGGAATACTTCAAAATGTTCCAGTGTAAAGCCCACCTTGTGATGAGGCTAATTGAAAACCGCATCAGTATGGAGTTCATGTTACAGGTATTGCTGAGATTTCTGAATGTGTGAGATTTTTTTATATTTTGATATAGAAATATTAATAGGACTGTCACAATAATTACTATATTGACTTAATGAATCATTTTTGGGGGTCAGTATTTATTGTGGGTACTTTTTCTTTGCACTCGTGGGAAAACTTTGGTTATTTTTCTGTACTATGGTATGATTTGAGCTGTAGAAGTTTGAATAAATAACTTCTATGACTCATTATTGATACAAATTATTTAACTAAATGTTTTAATTTTGCTATTTATTTATTGCAGCTCATATTTTTTAACAATGTTGTACATTTAGAATATGTTTTCTTGTTTAAATCTGCTCTTTGTCTATCATCATACTTATTTTCTTACATGGCATGTCCATATTTGTTGTCCTGACATGCCTGCATATTCACACTTTGTCTCTTGTAGGTCTTCAACAAGCTCTTGAGTTTGGCCAGTACTGCGTCCTCACAGAAATACCAGAGCCACATGTGGAGCCAAATGCTGCTGTCCACCCATGCTTTTCTCAAATCCATCTCCAACGTCTCAGGCAAAGACATAGGACCCCTCATCAAACAATGGGTGTATCCTTTGAACTTCAAATGTTTGAATATAAAATGCATTTATCAAACATGGCCGCTTATTGCTTATATAACGCCCCAATAGTGATGATCAGACAAATCCATGGAGACTATGACGGACCTTCCACTGGACTAACTGCACAGTACAGCTTTAAGTCTGTTGGCTTTAAGTCTAGTTTTTGTACATTTTTGTCTTAACTTAGTGGCGTTCAGGGACCAGAGCAGTGTGGTGAAATTCTTTGGCAGTTTTGCCTTCAACAGGAAAAGAAATGTTTTGGAGCTGGAGATCCGTCAGGACTACACTTCGTCAGGAACTCAGAAATATGTGGTGAGTGCTATGAAGAATGCACTGTTTTGTCTTACTAATATTTTTGTACATTTGGTGGAGGATCAGTTTTCTTGTATCAGTTTCTTGTTATTCCTTGTTTTGCCTTGTTTTGCCATAGGGTCCTATTAAGGTGACTGTGCAGGAATTAGACGGCTCCTTCAACCACACTCTGCAGATAGAAGAGAACAGCCTTAAGCATGACATCCCCTGCCACTCCAAGAGCAGAAGGTGCACTCATACAAATCACATAACATCCACTTTACATCTTTACTAGTACATCTTTACATCTTTTGTTATGATTTAAGGGAAATAATGTCACAATTGAATTTGGTTTCTGCAGGAACAAGAAGAAAAAGATTCCTCTGATGAATGGAGAAGAAGTGGACATGGATTTGTCTGCTATGGAGTAAGTACTAGCAGTTTTTGCAAAGTCAAACAATGAAATGTATGGTAAAACCTCATTTAGTGGTGCATTGTACAACTTTTTTGATGGAGGGTCTGCTACCTACTTGTCTCTATGGAGATGTGTGCCTGGAATTTTCCATGATATGACATTAAATATATTCATCTAGCATTTATTCATTACAGGTGTATTGCTCAAACATACGTACATTCCTTCTATAAATAGGGGAGACTCTCCACAGATCTGACTTCTAATGTAGTGTAGCGCTGTAAGCTGCTTGTCTCCCTCGTGATCGATAGGTTTAATCTATTCTGTGGGACATTCTAGGCAAAGCTATAACATTTCTATGGAGACATGCAGGTGGTGGACCCTCCACTAGAAATGTTACACGGTGCATCTTTAATTGTCATGTTCTTGAACAAGACACTGCCATTGATTTTCTTTTGAATCAAATAATTCCTGGAAAGGGAGCTACTAGTTCAATGTTCAGTTTTTTTTTTTCCTTTCAGTGCTGACTCCCCTCTCCTGTGGATCCGCATTGATCCAGACATGTCCATTTTGAGGAAGGTTGAATTTGAACAAGCAGATTTCATGTGGCAGTACCAGCTCCGATATGAGAGGGATGTGGTGGCACAGGTTGACAATTTATTATACTCGTACTGCTATTGCTCTTGTTATTATAATAGTTTTAGTCACTTAATTGGCAGTTGGTGGAATAAAACAAGTAAAAGTGAAAAATCTATTTGTTTTAGGTTGAGTCCATTGTTGCGCTGGAGAAGTTTCCAACTCCTGCCTCCAGACTGGCTTTGACGGACATATTGGAGCAGGACCAGTGCTTCTACAAAGTCCGCATGCAAGCCTGCTTTTGCCTGTCTAAGGTACCTTTATTAGTATGCTCATGGCCATGCAGCTGCAGGGATCTGTATATGGCACTTAGATGTAGTTAAGTTTACAGTATGGTTGTTCCTATACCGATACTGGTATCAGCAAAACCTCCAATACTGCACATTTTTTCAGGTATCGTATTGGCAAGTACTCACCGATCTCCTACTACACTGTATTTTCCTCAATGAAATACAACAAGCGTGCCTGATGTTTACACCGCTAATGCCCAGAACTGGTTAAATAGACTGTGGAGGCTTTGTAGACACTTAAAACATGCTAATAATAACATAAAGTGTGTTACCTCTCTAATGTCTCCATTTTCGCCTTTGGTGTGGGCGCTCAACTTAGTCGAAAAACTGCTCTGTAGACAGTGCAGCCCGATAACAGTGGCATCAGCTCTAACTCAGACTTTATTTCCTCTGCATAATTATGTGCTCTGAGAATGAGCGTCTTTTTACAGGCTCTTGTATTGTAACAATAGTGAGTAGCTTTAGTCTACTTTTTCATACTAGGTGGTTTCAGACTTGTATCAGTATCTACGAGTACACTAAGGTCAAGTATCGGTATCGGATCGGATGCCCCAATGTATGTATCGGAATGTATCGGAACAACACTAGTTTACAGGGACCCAACCCATTTTCCACCTGTGTCCTTTAAATTACCGTATTCCATGAAAGGACTAGAAACAGTTTATACAAATCTTTATTTTTTCTTTATTGTTGGCATTTTGGCTGAATATTTCTGACATATAACTTGTTTTGAAATAGGGCAGCAAGACTCAGTGAATATCTGAATACTAAAATTTTAAAGTTTGCACTAGGTAAATACGAAGGCAGGAGTGGGAATTTGTATCTTGGCAGACAGGTGGAGCTGTGAAGGTGTACCGGGAGTAATCTGCATGGATTAGTGTATGCAGGGAAGTAGAGGAAGAGGAAGTGAGGCCCGAGGGCGACTGTATGAGTTTTGGGAGGTCTGGTGAATGATGTATGGAGAGAGAGAGAGAGAGAGAGAGAGAGAGAGAGAGAGAGAGAGAGAGAGAGATGGAGATGGAGGAGTCCAGCTGAGGACTTCACACAGCTGTGCAAAAGTATGACTTATTTATTTGTGATATTGACTTCCTCTAATGTAATATTAATCAGCAGAGTGGTCCAATCATAAAACCATATTATCTGTAACTATGTCTCAATTTCTATTTTACTTTATTTATTTATTTTTTTATTTATTTTTTTTATAAATTAATACAATTCTTCCGTAAAAGTAATTAATATCTTATATATTTCTTGTCTTAAAAATAAATTCAGTAATTCCCACAGATTATCCTGAGACTATTATCGTGCAAGGTAAACCGAATTTGAATCAATTGATAGAATATGACCTTTAAAAATCATGTGTTGCCTGGGCTGTCCAAATGATGGCCCAGGGGCCAACTGTGGCCCTCAGGCTAATGTTTTTTGGCCCTCAAGCTTTCAGATAAATTGACCCACTTTATCCTGTGAAGTACTTCTTACTACTACTTTTTAAATCGTCTATCATTGTCATTTAAATAACTAAACATTTTCTGACAGTGAATGAAGTTGTGGTGGTACTGATTCACTGTATTATTCACAGTCTGTGGCTCTCCACATGGACTGTCTTTCAATATGCAGCCCTCTATGAAAAAACAACAACTTTGGGCATCCCTGTGTTAGGCAGTCCCCTGTACACTCACTTTCTTATGCTCATATTAGTACCTTGTAAAACATACTCACAACCAATGTAAATGTAATGTAAACAGCTAGTATTCAGGGGAGTCACATGACTGAAGGAATGCTCTCCTAAACCATCAAATAATTCTTGTAAAGATTAAAATAATAAAGTAATCAACCATGGATGAATCTGACTAAAAGCCAAAAACATAGGTATTATATAAGGAAACTCCAGGTATAAAAACATTCTTTATGGCTTGCCCACCAGTTAACCCTTACTGTACTGAAACCTCAATAATACTATTCTTGGGCTTAAAGAATTTCTCTCTTCTCGTGATTGTCTGGATTTTGGCCTTTTCCAGGTTTAACCCCCCCTGGATTTCCGCTATTTCAACTTCCACCTGAATCAATATTTTCACAACATGATAAACTGTGAGCTGGTCGCAATGGCAGCATTTCACTGTTTCACTGAGTTGCTGTGTTTGGCTGCGGAGCCTTCGACAGACTCCCTCCGTAATGGCCTTTGGTATATACTCCACATACAGGCTCCATTCGCATAAACAAGGACTTGCATACTCTGCCCCAACCACAAAATGAAATATGACTTCAACCCTCACGGACCGTGCGCTATGATTGGCCGGGACAGACTAAATTTGCTTGTTATTGGTAGGAACTGTGGAGTATAGCCTAAAGGGAGGAACACATCAAACTCATGTTCAGAAGTCATGATGAACACACACATGCAAAAACATCCCGGCGTGCATGCCCCCCTCTGTTTACCTTCCCAAATGACTACATCCTGTGGCGCTGACCCTTAGCCCCTGTATTACCACATTTACATAAATCTCCAATATCCTGCGTAGGACCAAAGACCGCTGGAGCCGCTGCTTGAATACCTGTGGAAAGTTGGTGTTGTGATTGGTGTTGTGTTCATCGTGAAACATAGGAAAGGCGTTGCTCAAAACATATTTTCTAACAAGGCATATTTTGGTATATTAGAATCACATGACATTTTTCACTTCTGACTACATTTTGAGGAATTTTGAGCATTAAAAAAGTTTTTATACACTTGTTTTTTATCTTGTGTAGGCCCATCACAATAATTACTACTTACTTATAGATGGAACAATAATTTCTGAGGGACAGTATTTATCATGGGTACTTTTTCTTTGAATTAGTGGGAAATGTTTGGTTATTTTTCATTACTATGATGAGATATGAGCTGTAGAAGGCTGAATTATAAACTTCTTTGACTTATTATACATACAAACTAACTACTTCAGTGTTGTGTTCTGTTTTTATTTATTGTGGTAAATTTTTTTTACATTATTGTAGATTTAGAATATTTTTTTTAGGATAATTCTGCTTTATGATTTGGTTTCAGTATTATCCTTTATCATCTATACTCACTTCAAAATGTATTATTGTGACAAGCCTAATCTCGTGGCATGTGCTTAAACTGATATATCTTTTTTTTTTTTTATTCTGACTTGATGAGAACATATTCAAGTAATCCTTTATCATTACCTTTATCATATCATATGATCAAGTATGGGAATACTGTCCTTTTATGAATTAAAGTAGTTGTATGAGATGATCCCACTTATTTAGTTTTATGTCTTATTTTTGATGCAATATCACTGTTATCTGAGACTTAGTTATTTTAGACTTCCATAGTAATTAATTATTTTCTTTAAATCTCTTTTAGAAATATGGATTACATACTATACTACATATACTATATGGCTACACTTCTTTGTCATACATTTTTCTCGTTACAGATTGCAAATTCCATGATGAGCACGTGGCAGGGTCCTCCAGCGATGAAGTCCTTGTTTACCAGGATGTTCTGCTGCAAGAGCTGCCCGAACATCGTAAAAACTAACAACTTCATCAACTTTCAGAGCTACTTCCTGCAAAAGGTACATCCCACAGACCAATGAACTGGCACACGCAGACAGGGCACTTTATACCGCAGGCTTTTTCCACTTGGACGACGTGGCTTCTCACTTTCTTTCATGTTGTGTTCTGCATTATTTTAGAGAAATTAGTAGAATCTAATGGCTTGGATTTAAACAAATAAACAAGACTTATACAAGGCCTATAGGCGATATGTCCAAAAAAAAAGATTTGATCATTATTTATTAGGTCTGGGCAAAAATAAAAAATTGTAATCGCGATTAATCGCATGAGTTCGAGCGATTAATCGCATGTTATAAGCAAAACCAATTAATGAATTAAAAAGTAGAGTATAGTGCACTTTTATTGGAAATGTAAATGAAAGAGCCACACGTTTGTTGTGCAAACAGCATTTCTTTCACAGGGAAACCCTCAGAGTTTGTTTAATAGTATAATTTTTCTTTTGTTTTCAGACAATGCCTGTTGCTATGGCTTTACTCAGAGATGTCCAGAACCTCTGCCCTAAAGATGTCCTCAACTTCATACTCGACCTTATAAAGTATAATGACAACAGAAAGAACAAGGTAAAGACCTCTTTCACATTGCCATACACATTTTACTGTACTGCATGCAGAATGTCAAGTTATGTTCTGTGATCAGAATTACAATGCAAATTTATAAATTAATACTTCATCTCTTCAAACATTTTTTTTTTTTTTTTTATCTTTTGTTGCAGTTTTCAGATAACTATTACCGAGCAGATCTGATAAAAGCTCTGACCAACTCGCTCACACCAGCCATTAGCATTAACAACGAGGCCCGGACAGTGGTCAGTCTGAATCCTGATGTTCGTCTCATTCTGGAGGAAATCACACGGTTCCTCAACATGGAAAAACTACTGCCCAGTTTCAGAAACACAATCACTGTCAGGTATCACAATCACTGTCAGGTATAAAATTTGGCTGTGAAATTGTGTGTAACAGGATTTAACAATATTTTTTGTTGTGTTGTCCAGTTGTCTTCGAGCGATTCGTGAGCTGCAGAAAAATGGTCATATTCCCAGTGATCCATCTCTGTTTAAGTCCTACGCTCAGTACGGACACTTTGTGGATGTCCGGGTGGCTGCACTGGATGCTCTCATAGACTATACAAGAGGTTTGACTTGCTACACTGATGACAGCTGCCTCATTTCCACTGTAATTGTTTTTGCCTACAGTCTACTTGACTTCACTGAGATATTATTTCTTTGCCTGGGATGTTCCACAGTATGGCATTAACTCTTACTGGCATTTATTCAATTAAAGGTGTTTTTATTCCAAGAAAAAAAAAAAAAAAAACTTTTACTGTGAATAAGGTGACCTCTTCATAGATAAACTTGTAACCTGCGTCAGCTGAAGCTTGTGTCCATGGGGATAATTATGTTTAATACAATATTGTGAAACAATCTGGGCAAAGCAATAACATCTCTATGGAGACAAACAGATACTCAGTGGGCCTATAGGCTACATTCTATGCAGCAATAATAATAAATAATAAACAACACACATCAACATTTTAATGGTTATAGTTTACAGAAATGACTTGCAGTGTTGTCTTTTAGTTGAGCAGAGTGCAACAGAGCTGCAGTGGCTGCTTGACATGGTTCAAAATGATCCAGTTCATTATGTCAGGTCAGTAAGTATAATATTATGTGTAGATTTTTAAGTTTGGTACATGTTCCCATCTCGTCGTATTATTGCATCACCGTTGCTATGTTTTTGTTTTACACATTATTTGTCTTTCACTGCTGTAGCTCAAACATACTATGCTCGTAGGCTCATCATTCCAGTGTCTTATCTGAATCATTGTGGTGTTGCTGTTTTAACTCTATTCTGTTTCATTCAGGCACAGGATTTTGGGGATGCTGTGTAAAAATCCTCCTTTCACAAGAACGTCAGACTCAGTCCTGTGTAATGAAGCTTTGGTCGACCAGCTCTGGAAACTCATGAACTCTGGTGAGACACTCAAGTCCTAAATTAATTTTATATCACTGACATACCATTATCTTATGCCTTCTGACATCTATTCTGTTCTCAGTATAACCTAAGTGCGTTTTTAATGGTCAGTATTAGCCAAGCTAAGCCACTTTATTTATACAGCACACTTAAAAACGAAGAAGAAGGTTAGACATTTCAAAAGTAGTAGCACTAGTTAAAAGCCAGATCGTAAAGGGGAGGTTTTATAATGATCAATTGGTGCAGCATTCTTTATCGATACTTTGCAGCTGATGTCATCATCATTCCCTGGGGGTGTGATGCTAACTGATACTAATAATCAATCTGAAGCTCTATTAGATGTTGATTTTAGCTGTGTTTTAACACAATCTGACCAGAAACAGCTTTTTTCAGGTTTAGCTGAAACTACAACAGGTGAGTTTAAAGAAGTCTCTTACACATAAAATAGCAAACACCTAAACAGGACCGTTGATCATAGCCATCTTTAAACTTTTTTGTCAGTGTTTGCCAATGTCTCTGTGGTAACAGTCATAGAGATACATGTAGAACACCCCAGCCTGATGTCACTACAAGATTGTGAGGTAATTTTAAAGTTAAGGTGCCATGACAAGAAATCATGTGTAAATGAAATTTCTTGTTAGCTGCTCTATTGACAATGGATAATGGATGAATTGAACCTCTCCTTAAAAACAGTTTTAACTTGAATAGCAAACTAAGCAGTAATGGACCTGTTTAAAAACCTGTATTTTCCCTGTAGAAAGTGCTGTTGCTTATGGTCAGTAAAATAAACCATGTGTGAGGATTCTTTTCTGTAGTCAGTGGAGTCTAAACCAAATGTGGCACATCGTTATATGCCCTGGCTTTATAGAGCTGGTCTCTTTGGCCCCATACTCCAGGTTTGGTCATAGTGGCTCCTGCAGGCTGCACGCTCCGCTCAAAACCCAACAAATGAACTAAAGGTTTTGGCTAAATGCGTGTCTGCTTTGTTTATTTAACTCTCATAATTACAGCTTTGTTTTTCCTCGTGGCTCATTAAAAAGTACTAATACCCTGCGCTGTGTGCAGAATTCAACCACAAATTGGCAACCCAGTTACACACAGGGATAGTGGTCACTTCATGCACGTTCAACAGTTCTAACCATAGACTTAATTCAACTTAATTCAATTGATCAGAAAATGGGCCTTTATACTTTTGAGTAAAATTAAATAATACTTTGGGCTCTGCTAGTTCCAGAGCTTTAACTTTCTATAACATGGTCTCAAAAAAGGCAAAAAGGGCTTTGGTCGAAGTGGAGGTCATGTCATTTCAACAAAAAAAGCTGTTGAATGACCTGATACACTACTGGGTCACTGATAAATATTTCTATCACACTACAGTGACAGAATACTTTTGAATGAATGTTAATGCTTGTATTTTTATAGGCATTATTAAATATGTATTGCGTACTATACATATGGTAGAGGCAGTGGTATGTGTTATTGGATTGAAAGTTTAATTTATCTTGTTTGGATTATGATTAGAACCGTTCAAGTATACAAGCGTTTTCCTTTAATGCATTCCAGTTAGTCAAAGAATGTTGAATTGAAGGTACACTATGTAACTTTTCTGATACAGGCTATGGGACTACCACCTACTTGTCTCCATGTGTTGCTATTGCTGAAATATTTCACAGTATGGCATTAAACGTCTGTATTCAATTACAGTTTTTAAAGGGCCCATATTACTTTATTTTTGATCTCTGTTAAAATATTGTTTCCTCATCAGAAACATACTTGGAGTTGTGTTGAGTTTCATTCACACATGTTTAACACACAAACCTGCACATTTAGGCAGAGTTCTTTTCTCAAACGAAAAACACTGTTCCACCTTAAGCCAATGATGTTCATTTTGTCTTTTTATATACTTTAACTTCTTGGGTTCTTTTTAAAGACAATGCAGTAAAGTGTATTTGCCTTGTTGACATGTTTCGGCTGCTAGCTGCAACTGGTGACAGTTCTGAAGATGGCTTACAGCTAGCAGCCGAAACATGTCAACAAGGTAAATACACTTTACTGCATTGTCTTTAAAAAGAACTCAAGAAGTTACTGTTCCACCGTGTGATGTGTTAATACAGGAAGTGCCCCACTGTAAACCCCATACACCTTGATTAGAATCATTTGGATAATTTCAGCCCTGGAATTGCTAATCTCTACTAAACTAAAGTTAAAGTGTAGCTGTGAACTTTAAAACTGACATCATAAGGTGGAACAGAGCATTTGATCTGATCTGTTCTGTTTTGATTAGAGATGTAGACAGACTGATAATAAAAGTGTTACTTAAACATGTGTGAATTAAACAAAACACAACTCCAGGTATGTTTTGGATGAGCTAAAAACATTCTATTATGTCTTAAAGCTCACAAGCTCACAAATTTGTGTAAAATAGGACCTTTAAAATTGGAGATTTATCGTTAGTTAGCATTGGTGTGATGATGTTTACTTACCAAAATTTCAGAAAATTAAACTGAAAATTGACAGAGACCAGTGTTGTTAGTTTCACTTTTGATCAAGGTCATGCAAACGTTCACAAAGAATATTTTTCATAATAAGAGAAAAAAACATGTGGTTACCTAAAGAGTTCTAGGCTTATTTTGTTTTGTGCATTGCCTCTTTATAATACAATAAATGATTTGTTTTACTGTAACTGAATTATTTCGGCATTTTCCCAACCCTCATATGCAACCACCAAGGTTCATTTTATTGCCTGGATTTTTTCATTGACAGGGTCTTGCTCCCCATTGTCTACTCATGTTTCACTTTCTTATACTGGGGGTCTTAGGTGTCTTTCTAGGCCTCTCATTCGCTCTGCCAATTTAAATAAGGTTACAACAATACACTATATCCACGATTTTACAAAGTTAGGGGATAAATGACGCTTGTGGCAACATATTTTTAATGCATTGACTTGACAAGGACAAAAGATAAACTAATTAACTTGAACTCAATTGTTGTAGATGTCTGTCAGTTTAGATATATGGGCCCCCAGTGTGGTAGCCTTAAATAGCATGCTAAAATAGTTATTATATTCATTTCTCCGCTAACCACAACCCCCCATGTGTAAAACAGACATGCACTGGATGAAGTTTCAACCGACTCAAGGTCAGTGCAGTTAAGATCCATAGAGTTTGCATGAAGCCAAAGCCACACAGTCTGTTGCCCCCTGTGTTAGCCCCAGACCAATGACATACACTGTCCAAGTCATTACCAACTCAAATAACCTGACATTTAATACCACAATGGCACACAGAGACGCTTATCTTCATATATTTATCCTTCCTTACAATGGCTGAGGGATTGTAAAAACTACATATGTGGTTGTTGGCTTACTGCGTTATTGTATCTCACTCTAACTGCTTTTTCCTAGCCGTTCATTTTGGGTTTTGTCTGCTTCAGTTCATATGTTACTCTATTCCTTTTACAGTTGGCAAATTGTATCTTGATTGAATATACCGTTAAGGTTTATAGCAATTCAAATGTAATGTCTCTTTGTGTTTATTGAATTCTGAGGGTGTCTTTTACAACACAAAATGTAGATTCCACTGACTAGCTGAATTTTTTGCCTGAATATGAAATAGACCCTATAATCTATTAAGTCCACTGTGTACCGCATGATTGGACATTACATTTGTGGTTTATCAAATCACTGGAAATGGGCTTCTCTTCTGTGTGTATAAAAAGTTTGGCAAATTTTAGCACTTAAAGGCACTATACCTTATTTTTATTGTCTAAAGACATTAAAAACAGACCTAGGTTATTTTTTATATTGTTTGTAGTGGTCCAAAGTTATTCCTCACTTATCTTGTATATCATCCTATTTTTAAGTGATTTTAACAACAAAGATTATAAGACAAATAAATGCTTCATAATTTGGCTTATTTTGACCTGAAGGGCTGCTTATACAATTTATCTGAGGGAAGACAAATTTTGCTAAAATACATGGGGGGAAAAAAATGCATACGAGGTTGGGGTTTCATCACCTGCTTGTTTCTATGGATATGTCTGCCTGGAATGTTCCACAGTATGACATTAAAAATAAATAATTGTAATACTTAAAAATTTTAAGTATTATTTTTAGTCAGTTGCAGTTGATTTTATTGCTTAAAAATACCTAGAAAAACAGGCATTCTGACTATGAGCAGGTTTTCCTCTCCACAGATCTGACCTGTAACTTGGTCTAGTTTAGTCTCTGTGAAAATAGAAAGGTTTAATATCATACTGTGTGAAACATTCCAGACAAAGTAATAACATCAGCACGGAGAAAAGCTGACGGACTTCCAACCAGAAAAGTTACACAATGCACCTTTTAATATAATTTTTGGAAGATTTTTGGAAGATAAAAAGTGAATGCTGTTTTATATAATATAATATTTTACATTATCATGAGTTTTTGCATATGGCTTTTATTATACACTTTTCTTTTGTCAGACTCATGGAGATAATGTTGCGTTGTTTTGTCCATTCCCAGGTACTTCTCATGACTGGAGACAGCGCTGCGATGCGGTGAACCTTTACTACACGCTGTTTGGTCTGACCCGCCCCTCGTGTCTGCCGCTCCCTGAGCTGGGCCTCGTGTTGAACCTGAAGGAGAAGAAAGCCGTTCTGAACCCCACCATCAAACCTGAGCTGGGTGGAGCCACCGTCATAGACACGCCCGCTAGCATCGGTATCCATGGAGTCGGCATGAGCTATACCACTGTGAGTTTAATAATGGCTTATTTCAAGTGTAAATATGGATTTCATTTCTTAAAGGTAAAAGGCAAAATATGAGAGGCATGCAAAACTATGGCAGGAGCTCACAGGTAATATCAGTTGCGAATGATGTCAGCCCTGGAATTGCCCATCTCTAGTTAATAATATAGGTAAAAGGTAGCTGTTAGCTTGAAAACTATTGCTTCCTGACATCACACGGTGAGCATTTTGAGCTTTAGAGATGTAGACAGACTAATAATGCAGGATTACAGAAACTAACGACATTCTAACATGACCCAGAGCTCTTAAGAGTCAATTTTATAGCACCTTTCAATATTGCACCTTTTTAATATACGGTAATATATTTTCCCGAATGGTCAATATGTCAGTTGTCTACATAAACAACTCCTCTCACCTAATACGTAGCAAAATGTTATATAGTGCGTTCTGTGTTATCAATAGAAATTAGAACAGAAGAAAGAATAGAAAAGAACCAAATAAAGTATCATGATCTATAGTTCCCCCTTTTCAAAACTGTAAAAATATCTTTGTGAGGAAATGCAAACTGTTTTTCTATTTAAGCACACATACTTGCATATGTTTTGTTATCACAATTAAAGTATTAACAAAATAACAGTCAGTTCAGTTCCAATTCCACACTTTCAGGGGTTTATTATTGAGTAAAAGTCTTAAGCTAGCATTGACACTCATGAGCCAGTCCACATGAGCCACACCACTGTTTGCCTCGTAAAGGTTTATTGCACCGTCAGATTAGCGTAGTGTAAATTTCATGACCTACAGAGCTCAAATGTAAATCATAAGAAAAGTAGTATAAACATTATTTTGAATGACATCACAGAGGCACTCAGGTTTCATTGGTTTGGGAGCCAGAGGTGATGTAAGGGGGTCTCTGCATGGTGGTCTATATTTTCTGGTGCTAGATTGTGCATTCAAACATGTAGATGGCACGCTGATATATAATCTTGGGTTTTCCGCTGTTGCCATTTCTATTTGGCTGGACCTGTTTCTCATTGCATCACTGTAAAAATCATCCCACTGATTATAATGTTGGACAAAATGCCAGAAAGATCATGCTGTGAGTTTCTTGTACAGTATGTCTATCCAGCTGTATACTAGTATTTACAACTTTTATCAATGCCTGCTCCTGTCTATTAGACCGGTCAGAATGAGTTGTATTTGCATAGTCTTGTATTCAGTTTGAGGACATACATGTACCTAAACTAAACTAAACTTTCAAGTTACATAATTTTATCTTAGCTAACATGACACTTTCAGTAACATTAGTTTGTGTGTGTATTAGCTGTGCATATGACTTCAATGTTTTTATTCTTCTTCTCTTCTTCTCTTTTAATGTTAATTTTATGATGATTATTTATGTTTTGGTTTGTCAGTATTGTGATTTTAATGTCTTTCTTATTCTGTAAAGTAGAGATAGACAGATATTTGCACTTAACATCAGCCATTGGCCTTAAATCTCTAGCACAGGCTGATATTTAGTTTTGCTCGACCTGCTGCCTAAAAAAATACACATGAAGGTTTAGTGCAAGGAGACAACGGATCAAAATGTGACTACACAGCTTTCTTATAGTTTTGTGGTTAAAAAAAAGGTCTGTGGGCAAGTTTATAGTTAATTTAAATGACAGAATTTTTGGAAAATCATCAATTTCAGCCCAAAATGGCAGAACTGCATTGTAATTGATCGGTCAAAACCCATATTGGTCAATCTCTACTGCAAAGCACTTTGAATTACGTTGTGTACACATTGTGTTATCAAATGAAACAGAAAACGCTCACCAAAATTCTTGTAAAGGAGCAAATGCAAGGAGCTGCAATTTAAAAGTGAAAAAATGCATAGCACACTCAGCTGGCCGATGTCCTAAAGCTTTTTTTTTATTTTTAATAACGTTTCGGCCAAAAGCCTTCAAGAAAAATTATCTTTTGGACATTGGCCATCGGAGTGTGCTATGCATTTTTATGTATTGTGCTATACCAATAAACTTGCCTTGCCTATTCCAGGTGGATGAGGAGCCTGACCCAGTGTCATTGGGCGTATGTGGAGTGGGGCAGCCTCCTCCAGGGCTGAAGAGGAAAGCAGAAACTCCCCTAGGCTCACCCCCCGAGCCCGGACAGGTACTGCAGCCACAGGACGATGACGCTAGAGGAGGACGCTTCAAGATCAGGGTAAAACCCGTGTCTGGGCGATGCCAAATGTTTACAGTAAATTCAATGTTATGGTTTGTTTTGATGTTTTTGGATTTCTTTGGTTTATTAGATTCATGGCAAACTACAGCCCAGAATGACAAAAGAGTGCAATGTAGTGGGTGTTTTGTATTTCTAGATAGGTGTGATCAGTTTGTTGGTATTCATTGAAAAAGATTCTTGGGGAAAAATGTGTTGATTTCAGTGTGCTCAACTTAAGAATTCCAATAAGTCTCAAATTTATGAGAAAATAAATACAAATTGTGGTATTTCTTTTTAGTTCAACGCAATGGAGGATGAAGATATTGACATGGAGACAGTCCATGACAGCCAGGCTTTCATTCATCATCATCTGAATCTGTTGGAGAGACCTTCTACACCAGGTAAAAAAAATCCATTCACTATTTAAAGGTACAGTATAACTTTCTAGTAACTTTCTAGATGTGGCCGTCACCCGCTAGTACATGATTCCATGGAAATATAAAACCACACTTTAGAAGGAACAACATTTTCATGGAAACTGGCAGGAGGGGGGGGGGGGCTCCAAGCCAAGTAAGCAAATAAGAGGAGACACTGTTTTTTATGTTTTTTTTCTCAGTGCAATAAAAACAACCAAAATGAATAAAACAACATGCATGTAATATAGTCAGTTACTGTGACTTTAATAAAAAAAACATGTGTACAAAGAGTTTATTTGATGGGACATGTCAAAACAATTTTTCAATATATTTTCAAATGATTTTGGTTTATACATATTTTGCCCACAGTACATAAAAGAGATTAAGATAGAAAAGACAGAAAATAAACCTCTAGCACCGACTTATGCCTACTGATTTTTACCATTTTACCTCCTGTCCAGGAAAAGAGCCTCCGTCAGTGGAACAATCCATGCTGTCGATGCCTGCTACACCTGCGCCAGTCTTCTCCAAAGAGACCACCTCCTCTTCCTCGAAGCACGGGGGCGATCACGGGCACCACCACCACCACCACCACCACGAACACAAGAAGAAGAAGAAGAAACACAAGCATAAGCATAAACATAAGCACAAACACGAGAGTAAGGACAAGGACAAAGACCGAGACAACGCACACATCTACAGTAACAGCCCTGCCAGTGGACGCTCCCTCAGATCGCCATCGCTTTCTGACTGAAGAGGGAAGTCAGGGCTCCAGTAATCAGCTGTGAGTATTTAGAACATAATGGTGACATGTTAAGTGTAAATAACAGTTTTTTACCTCCAGTCTCCCAGTGTTTAGTATCCAGCAATATCCAACTTTGACTAACAGATTCCAAATGGCCAGCTTTGGTATAAAAATAACAGTACATCTTAGCGGCTTCAGGACACCACAATTGTTATATTACTGTGAATGGGAAAGTGGATGTTAAATTAAGACTGCTATTTCAAGAGTCTTTCTGTCAACAATTACACCATAGCACAACAAAGCTGCCTCTGGATGTTGTTTGAAATGTACACCTTTTAAGGTACTCATAAAATGGTTAAAAATGGTATGGGAAAATAACTTTGGACAGAAACTCAACAAAGTCCAATAATTCAACAAAACAAAGAGAGACTCAGAATATTTGTACAAGGCAAACCCTAACTCTTAAAAATATGCAAACTTCTTAAAGGGCTTATATAGGGCAATCTGATCTATGTTTCTTATCTATGTTGTGTTTCTTCATCAAAAACATAACTGCAGTTGTGTTTTGTTTCATTCACACATGTTTAACACATAAAACCATGCATATTTAGCCTAAGTTCTGAGTTCTCTCAAATGAAAAACACAGTTCCACCTTATTATGTCTTATGGTTATGCAGGAAGTGCTCCACTGTGTTTTTAAACTCTGTATACCTTCTCTGGAATCATTTGTATGATTTCAGCCCTGGAACTGCCAGTCTCTGTTAAACTAAAGGTAAAAGGTAGCTGTTAACATGAAAACTAATTGCTTCATATGACATCACAAGGTGGGAATTACACAAACATGTGTGAAAGAAACAAAACACAGTGTTTTAGACAATGTAACAACATTATAGGACTTATTTATGTGGATACTGTATTAAACATTCACAAAAAAACTAAAATTCTTATCTAAAAATTAGATTCATGCAAGGAAAAACTGGTTTGCAATCCCAAAACATCTGTATTTGGTAATGAGTGGCAGGTGAGATGTGATGTTGTTTGGACACATGTTAGCGGCAGGTGTGAGCAGACTACAGCCAACCCCTTGTGGTGCCATCAGGAGCACGCTGTAATACATGTCTGACCAGGGCCCCACAAATACCTACTAAAACTGAGGCTGCACTGTTAAAAAGGTAAAAACTCACTCTCATACATGCACTCGACGCTTGCCCCGTTGGATTTCGTGCACTTTTAACACCGCTTCCAGGCTGTCTGAGGCATTCTGACCGCACTCGCCTCTGTCCAAACACACGGTTGGGTTTATAGCGCCCCCCTCAGCGCAGATACCACTCCACGTCCCCCGTCGCCTGAACCATAGTCCCTGCCGAAGCTCCGTGGTCTGAGGTAAATGATGGATTGCAGTTTGAAACGTTGTCTGAACTGGACAGTACCTGGAGTTTCTGCTAAAGACATTTCCTTCCCCTTTAGATCACTGTACTTTTCAAATGAGTCATATTAATGTGGTTTTATTAATACTCTGCCAATTTGTTGATTAAAGAGATTTTTGTACTTACAATCGTTTTGAATTTTCTTTCATTTGTTTTGTCAGCAGTCTCTTAGTTTGCTTTGGCATCACTGCTGAAGGGATCGCATATTTGAAACTATCTGACCTCAATTTTTAATGGTCCCCAGCTAAATATATTCTGCAGGAATAAAATCAAAACCCAAATGACTGTCAATAATATACAGTACTTCTATTAATTTAAATAATTTGGATCACATAAAATACATATTTTTTTACAGTTTGAAATTAGTTTATAAATGTTGCACATTATTATTAACATTACTAATATTCAAATTGTTATCTACTGTACAAAACTTGAATGCATGTCAAAGATAGTCATGGCCCGCTCAAGGAAGAATGGAAACTTAAATACATTGTTTCTGGTATGATTTGTACTAATGCAGCATTTGCTCAAGATACACTACATTTCGTCCTTGCAGGCGTTGCATTTGCATAAATCTTTATAAAAGCAAAATTATACGGTATCTTACACAGTAAATTCTGTATATTTTAGACGTGGTTAACCAACGGGCTCAATAACCAGCCTTGGACTTCTGTGTCAAACCAAGCCAGGTTCTACATTACTTTTTATTTCTCTGTGTTCAAAAGCGTGTGAGCGTTGAAAATGAATGCTAAATCCCTCCTCCGAGCCAACACCAATAAGAACGCCGTGCGCTTTTCGGAGTCGCCTCCCCCTGTGCTCTCTCGTGCCTCCGCAGCGGTGGGCCCCCTTCTGTCCCAGTCAGCATCACCTACTGTCGGACCTACAGCACCGGGCTTCGCACAGAACCGACCTGGGACTATGTTGCTACAAAAATGGGTACAGTAAGACTTTATTTGAACGCTGTAGTTAACGACCGTGTGAATTTTTTTCGTGCGTAATTCATGCGTAAAAGTAACTTATTTGGTTCTTATTCATTCTTGGGCGGTTTTAATGTTAACCGTAATGCTTTATTTTCCGGATATACCCGCCCTCCTTCCTTACCCTGCTGCTGTGCATTTGCAGAACAATTGTGGATTCATTTGAAGCTGCAACGATTCGTCAAAGTCAGCGATTGTTATGCGCTCGCGGGTGGTCTCTTGTCGCTTTGAACTACACATGTACCGACACTAACGTAATTTACAAAGACAAAAACTTTCTTTAAGTTACAATTATCGCATCCATAGACCATAATAAACGTTCTAAGATACACTATATTATGCTATTAATAATCACGTGATCTTTCCTCCTTTTGGGATATTTTCCAGCTCATATGGATCCTGTCTGTCGTTTGCGGCTCTGAAGTTACATTGGGATTTGTGTATGACCGGCCCAGACGCTCAGGAGAGGACTGTGAGTACAGCAGTGAACTTAATTGGCTACTGATAAAAAACTGTCCCCAAATAACTTGACCTCAAAGCACCTTAGCGCCATAAAGTGTACTTGGAAACACACTTAGCAACCAGCTGCGTCTCCAGCTGTTTCTGGCTTTCATGTTCTTGCCATTTTGTAACAGCGTGGTGTATTTACAAGATTAGAGAGCTGGTTTCTGTTTCTTTTCTCATTTTAAGTATTTCAGGATTATTTATGAGCTACTAGTATGTCATATTGCAAGCAACATAACCCAGTTGGGCTGTCTAACTACATTAGGCCTATGTTTTTACAGCATTTCTTCTATTCACATTCACACAATCTTTCTGTCTCAATCTTGTAACAGATTTATTATTCTGGCATTGTGAGCCCCCCACATTTGAACCATATTTTTGTGAGTTAGTTACAAGGTTCTTCCCAGTAATCCACACTGGAGTCATGTAACTGTGGAAACAAAGGCGTGTTTTTACAATTTACCACAATAACAGTCCAGTGTCAGTCACGTTCTTCAGCAAGTGCATATTTTAACATTTTTGACACACTTGTATCAGTGATGTCAAGCGTGCTGTGAGTTTAGTTTTGCAGCCTGTGTGTGTAAAAACAATAGTCTTAGATGTGACTGCAAAAGCAATTTGCCAACTGCCACATCAAGACATTCATTACCATTATAAAGGCCATTTTAAGGTTCTGTATGGTATTTTAAGCTAAATTTATAGAGCTGTTAGACCATACCAGAACTTTGAAGGTGCATATAATTTGTTTCGATGGATATGTCATTGCTCTGCCCGTAATGTTCCACACTATGACATTAAACTGCTCTACTTCATATTTATATATATTTATTCAGTTACAAGTGGTTTTATTGCTCAAAAATACCTAGACAAATAGCCATTCTGACTGTGAGTTGGGGTTGCCTTTCCTTAGAGCTGACCTGTAACTTGGTCTGGTTTGATAGAAAGGTTTAATACTAGACTGTGAAGCATTCTAGACAAAGCAATAACATCTCCATGGAGACAAGCATTTGACAGACCCTCCACCAGAAAAGTTACACAGTGCACCTTTAACTTACAGGTTTAAGGTAGTCTTGGCATCTATATTTTGCAAGGTTGCATAGATGCCTTGGCAGTGGTCTGTGCTCTAACGACTGGAAAAAGAAATCTATATTAGGCTTCTTTTGCATCAGTAAAGAGTATGCAATAGTAGCAATACATTTATAAATTGTATTGTCAAAATGTGATGTAAAATTCTTCAAAATCCCTGCTCTAAATTAAAAAAAATAAACATTTAACTCTGCTGTTGAAAGTGCTAGTGCGTCTTATTATTGACTCAAGGCAGAGAAGCAGTGAAAATTCAGTCTCTCTTCCAATCAGAAGCACCCAGCCACAGTGACTTGTTGTACCCCCCTCCCCTCCTCTTCTCCTCTAGCTCAAACTCATTTCAAATGCGCTGGCAGCTTCTTCACATAGAAAATAAGCCTAGCATATAAACTAGCAAATTCACTAGCAAACCATGTGGAAACTCACATCTCATCTAATTACAGCTAACTTGTGTTTTGGTGAGCAATTTTCAACAGCGATTTTGGACGTGTCTCTTTGGTTGAAGTCGCTGTGATTGATTGCACCTGAAGCTCACACGGGGTTAAAATTTGCTCAAAAAATCGACACTTGTTTTTTGGCTAGAGCGCTAGATGTGGAGCACTGCTGAAGGCATGTCCTACACATAGTTGGCCAAGATACATCCATGCTGATCCAAAATACACTTAGCCATCACTGCAGCCAGAGAGCGGAGGAGGACCACAGAGAACATGCATGCTGTAAATGCGAGCAGCTTTCACACATTATAGTTATATTTAGTCTTTTTTATTCCAGACTACCTTTTAAAGTAGGCCACAAATTATTGGTTTTCATTTGGCGTTTCTTTCCGGAAAGAATTCAGCTAATGGAATAACATATATCAAAAATTGTCATCATATTTGTTAGCATTTATAGTAATGCCAAGTTATGACTCACATTAAGTCAATAAAGCCTACAACTTTGCTGGCTATGTTGCTGTACTGTACAAAGTGAAATTGTGAAATCTGTACAGAGTGACTGTTTTATAATTATATAAACAGCAATATGATTTCTAATTGAAACTGAAGTTTTCTAGCCTCAAATACAGTTTACATTGTCTGCTCTCCAAATAGTACTTGAATAGAAAATGTACTGTATTTGAATTTGTAATTAACTAAAAACCCCGATAATATACTATAGTATGGCTTGTTACTCGTAAATGGTCACATTTTTATACAGCCTTTTTCCACCTTCAAGGCACTCAAAGAGCTTTACATCAAGAAACCACTCACCCATCCCCACATACATTCATACACTAGTGGGCACTAGGGGCAAGGTGGGTTAAGTGTGTTGCCCAAGGACACAACAACAGCATTCATCTGTGGAATCTCACCGCCAGCCTATGAATCAGTGGAACTGACCGCTCAATCAATGAGCGGGATTTGAACCGCAAACCTTTGCATCAGTGGACAAACGCTCAGCGAACTAAGCCACTGTCACCCCTTCTTGATATATTTTTACAAACTACTAATTAACTTGAACTGCTTTAAAAGTTAACATGATCCATGTTTTATTTACCGCAATTTAAACTCCTTCTTAATAGCTCATTTCTCCTTAAATGTTTAAATTATCACGCCCATTGCATAACCTGTGTTGATACTCATAGCAAATCACAACCCACACCCAGAGCGACTCTCAGGCCTATAACTCTTCTGCAAAAGACCTCATTGATGCTTGGTGACGTTTTGACACGCACTGTTCTACCCGCTGTGGCAGTGGGCTTTGCAGCATAAATAATATTAAAGAGCCCACACCTCAGTGCCTTCATATAGACCTGCATATGTGTCCACACAGGAACTGCTGGCATCCTCTGGTTTTCTCAAGCTGTTTTTTTTTTTCTGCCAGTTGGTTGGACAAGGACTGTGTTGTAGTGAAAAGTTCAGTCCGTCTCGTGCTCAGATGTGCAGGATGTCTTCAGTTAAAGCCAGGCCCTGGCCTTCGCACACTTGGGGGACTGAGCCAGAATGGGGCTGTGTCCGTCTCCTTCTCCTCCGTAGGGACAAAAGAGCCATAGTTGTGTTTTGGTGTAACCTGAGCGTCCCTGGTGAGTGAACATTAGCACGAGAAGATCCCACCCGCAGATTTGGGTTTGGGTTTGTTACGCTTATTAACAGCTCACCGGCTCATACTGTAGATCAGATTGCTCTCGTTTTGTGCAATCTGCCCACCACAAAGCCAGACTGTGTTGGCAATCTGCTTTTGCATTGGGTTAGGGTAATACTTTCATTTCCTTTGAGAAACCCAGTCCAGTGACTACATTTACTACTTTTACTTTTGATATTATTATTGCCCCAATGGTTGAAATGGCACAATGTCTTCACAGGTACTGTTCATGATTAGTAATCATTGCCAGATGGAGTTTGTTGGCATGCCAAAATCGGGCTTGTCTATGAATAGTACATATTTTAGTCTAGAAGATTTTTCTTTTAGTACAGTTTATAAGGGAGAAAGTTATTTAGTTGAGGGAGGTGTCTCCAGTGGTAGTGCAATTCTTCACTATGTCCTTGGGAAAACACTTCACCTTATCTCTTTATAGTGGCTATATTTCTTTGGGGAAAGACAATTTTTGTTTAGAAGTTTCTTTATGGATGCCTTAGATATAATTCCGACTAATTTGAAGAAATTAGAATAAAAACTGAATTGCCAGCAACATTGTAAACATACATTTCAAATTAGTTTCAGTTTTTGCACTGTTTTTACTGTCTACTATATTCTAAATTACAGGTGAACATCTTTAAAAAAAAATCTACATAAAAAGACGGTGTGTGAATTTCCACGCTTTTTTGTAATGCTCACTCTAATTGCAACTGTCCCACAGCCCGCACATCTCCCTATAACCCCTCCTCTGGCTCCTGTAAGAACCGCTGTTTTGAGCTGGTGGAGTTGGACCCTCCAAACTGTCGCTGTGATAACCTCTGTAAGACCTACCACAGCTGCTGCTCTGACTTTGACCAGCTCTGCCTCAGAACAGGTGAGAAACACCACCAGCTATGAGCTCATTTTGATCTTTTGTCCTGCCTTCACTCTAACAAAGACTTTATCATATGTACACTGTCATACACCAGTGTACATGGAAAATGAAGGGAAGGTGTCTTGCTCACGGACACAACAACAGTGTGCATAGAGCAGTGTTTCTCAAACTGTAGTATGTGTATTAGTGGTTGTACTTGAAGAGCTCTTCAGTTTGTGGGTTTGCCCAATTTATTCATTTTATCAACTTTTTGTCCGTTGGTTAATAATCTCGTTTATAACTACTCAAAATGATGTAGTCCACTTTTAGTCCTGGTTTAGCCCTAGTTTAGACCTGAAGTAGTCCTATTGCAGAGCTGATTTAGATCTGATGGTGCTCTGAAAACCAAATCTGTTCTTTGATTGTATCTGGGGTGAAAATGTTGAGAGCCACTGCCGCCCTACTGCCGTACGAGGTATTCCCAGTGGTCTCCTATCCAATTTCAGCTCCTGAATCTTTAATATATATTTGGAGCTCCTGCACACATTATTACAGTATGCTGTTTCCTTCTCAATCTACTTGTACAGTATAAAATTGTTTTTCATAAGCTTTTTATTATTTTTCTACATTTTCACCACTGCATCTCCTTGTACCCCAGTGTTGGTCTGTCAGCACTTGCCTCCTGCTATTCCCAGTGTTGGTGGTCTGAGCCTGGTGGTCTATGGCTTACCACTGCTTTGCCACTCTCTCTCCCCTCTCCCCAAAAACCATGTTAGATCCATATTTGGTTTTACCCTGACACTGTATCTTGGGCAGTGATCTCAAATGACCTTTTTGAATAAACGTTTTACCATATACCAGATATAATCGTTTATTCCCACAGTGCAGCCTAGCAAGTGGTCCACTGGAGATGCCAAACCACTAACATTAAAATATCACATCTAATTTATGTGCATGCGGCTGTGCTCTTAGAAAAATGATCCAGTTGACATGAATTCGGGAATACAATACATCTTGACTGTGGATGTTTGTGGTTGTTAATATTTATTTATTGAACTTGATGACATTTTACAGAGGGAGGATACGAGTGCAGTAAAGACCGCTGTGGGGAGATGCGTAATGAACATCACGCCTGCCATTGCTCAGATGACTGTTTGGCCAAAGGAGACTGCTGTACCAACTACAAAGCCCTGTGCAGAGGTCAGCTACTGTTCAGTTTTTATCATTACACTGACTGTTTGAAAGATATCTGAATACTGTGCATTGATACTTTGCAGTGACATCCCTATGGGGGTGCTCTACATGCATCTCGAATAGTTAGTAAAGTTATCATGGTGACACAATGCACACGTTAGCAAAAACAAAAACAAGTTTTAAAGGTGCACTGTGTAACTTTTCTGGTGGAGGGTCCGTCAAATGCTTTTTTCCATGGAGATGATGATCCTGTTGGCCAAACCAGACCAAACTGCAGGTCAGATCTGTGTAGATGCAACCCCGCTCACAATCAAAATGCCTGTTTTTCTATGTGTTTTTGAGCTATAAAACCACCTGCAATATAATAAATGAAAGATAGAGCAGTTTTATGTCATACTGTGAAACATTCTAGGCTGAGCATTGACATATCTATGAAAACAAGCAGGTGAACCTCAACCAAAAGTTTCACAGTGCACCTTTAAAATTGTCTGGGGAAAAAAAATACAAAATGGGCTTCAAAAACACATTTCCAGGCCCATGGTCCTGTTTAGGTGATTTTCAACAAAAAAGGTGAGAGTGACTAACTGAAAAACTGTTGCGACTTTAATATTTAACAGCACAAATCGGCTTACCTTTTGTAGTTCAAGCTAAGTCAGTTCTTTGTGGTCAGACTGTATTATAATAAAGCTCAGATTAAAGTCTAATAAAGCCTCAGACAGAGCAGAACCTACATTTAGCATCACACCCCTACAGAATGTTGAAGATATCAGCTGCAAAAAATCGATACAGAACTGCAATTGCTTGGATATATTTGTCTCTGTAAATGTGTAAATTAGGTTACTTATGTATCCATGCAAAGTAATTTTAGATCAATATTGGGATTTAAAATGTTCAGAATTTAAAATAATAATGCACAGTTGTCATAGATTATAACTATATAGCACACAAAATCATAAATTGTCTTTTGTGTGCTATATAGTTATACGCTAAATTGAATCTTGAGCTTTATGTCATGCTGTATGTTGTAACCTCATCAGAATCTTACCTGGAGTTGTGTTTTGTTTCATTCACACATGTTTGAGTATTTCTTTATTATCAGTCTGTCTTAATAGAGATAAATTACTCTCTTAGTTTAACAGATGAGTAAACTTATACACATTTACTTATTACAGCTTATTTGGTATCAGTTAGACATAGATTTAGACTTAGACAAACTTTATTGATCAACAAGGGAAATTACTTGGACACAGACACAGCTCATATATCACAATATATTATAATTAGTTGACTTAATAATTTAAAAAATAAAAATAAAATTATGCAATTCTTTATTCATGCAGGGGTAGTCCATAGTAGCAAAGGTGTCTATGACCATTCTATAGTACAGTAATTTCAACAAGACTTTAGGATGCATTCGCACTTGTGCTGGTTACGTCCTGGTTTGAGCCCAGTTTTGTCCAATATTTCAAAGTAATGGTAAATTTGCACTGTTTCCATGGTTTTAAACTATTGAAAACTAATCATAAAAGTGCTCTTAATGTCACCTTTAAACAGGAAATTGAAACCCATGAATATGCTTGGTTTGGTCTTGTTCTAGCCCTGGTTTAATCCAGATTTACATAGTGCCAGTATAAATCCCAGTTTAGTCCCAGTTTAGATGTTGGGGTATGTGTAAATGTTGCAATTATTAACCCCCATCCAAAAATGTTCTCACTACTGAAGGAACGCTGATCTGAAAGCTTGTTTTATACTACCATGAGCAGAGGAGTTTGCATCAAAATCTTACTCCTGTCCTAAACTTTTCAAACACATTTGTTTACCACTACTTTGTTTGACTTTTTCTTATCATAATATGTTCTGTCATCATACATGTAGCCAATCTCTGAACATTTTTTATATTATAGTCCATAATTGCACTCTGTAGGCCAACCATAGTTTTGATAATCTTTCAACTTCATTTTAGGAGACACATCATGGCTACAGGATGACTGTGAAGAGATCAAGAGTCCTGAATGTCCAGCTGGGTACGATCACGTTTGGCAAGTTACAAATGACACATGTTTATATGAGCGTTTGTAATTGCGTTTATTTGAGCAGGTTTGCGCGTCCACCTCTGATTATGCTGTCAGTGGACGGATTCAGAGCCTCATACATGAAGAGAGGAAGCGCCGTCATACCCAACATCGAGAAACTGAGTAAAAACACATTACAGATTGACATTATTGTTAATTTGACATTTATAATAGCTCTAAATACACTGTTTTTTTCCAGGGACTTGTGGAACCCATGCCCCTTACATGAGACCAGTTTACCCGACCAAGACCTTCCCAAACCTTTACTCTCTAGCCACTGTAAGTCAATGCATTTTATTAACAGCATATTTTCAGTTGTTTATAGATGAGAAATACCTAGGGTTAAACAAGGACTTCAGCACAAAAATGTCCTACCATATGATTCATAGTGGTCACTCAGTGCAACTAATAATGCATTTTGTATCAAGAAGCTCCAACGCACTGCACACATTTTGGAAGATTCATATGAAAAAAAATATATAATTTGAGTCCCTTTAGATGATAAAATAGTCTGATTTTAAGTTGTATTAAAACAATGTTCTTTCTCTTTCTAGGGTCTGTATCCAGAGTCCCACGGTATAGTTGGTAACTCCATGTACGACCCTGTGTTTGATGCCACTTTCACTCTGAGGAGCCGAGAGAAGCTCAATCATCGCTGGTGGGGAGGGCAGCCTGTGAGTACATTTGATAGGTATTGTTAATAGACTACTACCAAGTATTAATAATCAACTTTGTTATTTAAAGAGGATGTACTATATACTAACTTTATATACATCTCATTTGTCTAGAGATGTATTTAGAGTTATATGTGTATGTCACGTAATTGTTATTCTTGAGCATTAAAGGTGCCATTGGTGTAGGTGGGAATCAGTGCTGCAGTTTTCAGCCATTGTTTCATTTTATGTCATTTTTGATCAATATTGGGATTTAAAATGTTTAAACTATTAATTAAATATATAAACAGTCTAAAATATTGATCCACTCTTGTCAGATTATAACTATATTGCAGACAAAAGCATAATTTGTCTTTTTTAAAGGTCCTATGTTACACAAAATTGACTCTTGAGCTTTAAGCCATGTTAGATTGTTATCACCTCAAAAACATACTGGAGCTGTGTTTTGTTTCATCCACACATATTTGAGTAATCCTTTATTATTAGTCTGTCTTCATCCACAAAGCTCAAAATGCTCTGCTCCACCTTGTGATGTCATGAAGCTGTAGTTTTAAAGGTACCCATGGCAATTCTATGGCTGAAATTATCTAAATGATTCTAGTGATTAATATACAGTAAATAAATAATAACTACGTGGGGTTTGCTTGTTAAACGTGTGTGAATGAACACAACTATGCTTTTGATGAGGAAGCGACAATTATGCCAATTTTTATGTCGAGAGCAATGATTATAACCTACATCCAAAAAATTGAAAAATGGGCCCTTTAAATGTAATTGTATGTTCTTAAAGTTTGGGTTCATATTTAAACCAAGAAATTCTGGCTGGGCATCTATTTTCTGTAAACGTATCCCATAATACTCAATATTAATCATCTCTGGTGCTTAATATATTAGCGTGGGAACTGGGAACTTAAATAGAGCTTTTGCTGATTTACATTCGCTGTAACCAAAACGACTCATTTGGAGCTTGTCTTTCACCCAGTCCAGTCTTTTCCCACACACCCACACAAACCTGGTTTACTGTACTCCACAACCTCTCTGGCTTTCCCACACTTACAGTAATATTTGGTAGAATGAGAAGTTACAATTGTATATCTGTACGAGTTGTGTTTGATAAAGTTATTTTGTTTTGTTTTAGATCTGGATAACCGCGCTCAAGCAAGGAGTGAAGGCTGCGAGCTTCTTCTGGCCGGTGTAAGTCAGAGTTTCTTTCTTTGAGTTGCTGGAACTCCTACTGACAATATTTAAAATTAACCAAAATAATAGTGATTTACAAATACTATCAAATACGAAAACCACCTGCTCCATTTGACTCAATCCTGGGTATCCACTTCTCAAGCCAACTCACTTCATGCTCCCTTAACTGCATCCATAGTTCTTCTCTTCCAATATATAATACATTTTGAAATATGCTATATTATTAGAAAAAATAAAAAAGAAAAGATATAGATGACAATTGATAATATTGAATTGCCATTATGCCACTGACATGATAACCCTAAAGCAGGATTTTCCCCCTGCACACTATTAGAATGTTTCAATATTGATATTTTGACGTTCTACGTGTATCTTTAATGGAGGAATGTTTAGGAGTTACCATGGTGACACAAAGCACACATTGGCACACAATTTTGACCAGAAAAGAACTGATTTAGCTGGAACTGCAACAGGTAAGATGATTTGTGCTGTAAAACAAATCTCTCACATAGCATTAAAGTCACAAGCCAGGTAGCATCAGCCAACAGTTTTTCAGTTAGTCACACTCACCAACACCTACGCAGTGCACCTTTAGAATCTAATAAAACTTCAGACAGGGTAGAGCCTACAGTAAGCATCACACCCCCAAGGAATGAATATGTGCTATTCAGTCCACAGTTATGTCCAGCGCATTCTCCCATAAGGCCATGTTGTACCTATGGGCAGGTGTTTTCACTTACTTTTCCTTTGGGTCTTTGAGTCTGTGTGTGGCCAGCCTTGGATTGATGGACTTGCTTAGCTGGATCACTTAGTATCAAACAGTGTGCTCTTAGAATGAACGTAACTTTGGCCGATCAACAAGCGTAAGAGAAAACACCTGTCTCACATTGATATTTTTATTAAGAATTCTTACGTGTATTTGAGCTGTAGTAAATAAAATAAGTTTCTGCTCTGTTGAACATCTATAAAATCAAAATGCACAATTTCTAACTTGAAAAATGACCAGAATCCAGTGAAGTGACAACAATAATAATATTTTGTTCTGAAACTGTGTGACTGGACCACCCTGTTGTACAAACGCACAAACCTTGTACCTAGTTTAAATGATTATTAATCCAATCATCGGTAATCATAGGCTTACAGTGCTGCACTTATATTCTTTGTTTTGATTGGTGTGAAACGGCTGACTTTGGCATCTCTCTTTCGATTTTGGAGGAATTACCGGCAAAGAAACAAAAAGCTCTCAGTTTATCAACAAAACCCACGGGAGCGGTAGTTTACTGACATATGCTGCAATGGTGGGAATAAGATTAGGTCATATTTAGAGAGAGTCTGCGGTCATATAGTACAATTGCTTGATGGTAAAAGTACGTGAACAGAATATGTGACCACACTTTATCCTTCAGTTGCCTTATGCTTGGTTTTTAGATCTAATGTAAGCGCCTGCAGATGTGCCAATGACTCTTCTGAACACTTATTAGCATTTTGAGTTCATGGTTACAAGAAAATGCAATTAACATATGTAAAATATAGTATAAAAGTATAGACAAGACATCATGATTGAAGTATGTTGTTGTTTCAGTAGACTAAAACATGGTTTAAGCTCTGCTGGATAGAATTATTGTGGCATAATTCATATGCAACCATAGAATGGTCACAGTTGCTCCTCTCTCTGTAACTGATGCTGTCAGGCTCCTCATTTTGATCTTAAAATGTTCATATTAACCTGCTCTACATGATCCTGGTGTTTTCATTTCACTATTAAGTAAATAAATTCCTATTCCTAATATGGAACCGGGTCCAAATTACTCATGTCAGCTTCATTTGACCAAAACAGCCAAACACTAAAAGTGGCATCACACTCCCTTAGTCCACTTCTTTTTCAGTCTATATCTGCACACAGGTTAGGTTCTTAAGATGTATTTTTCATTTGGAGAGTCACAACTGAAACTAACTTTTTTGAATAGTTTATTTGTATTTGAAATTTGTTATAACTTACTTGTATATGGAGATGAGATCAGCCCAATGGATTAACTCAGATTTTTAAAAGGATGTAAATGTAAAATTGCACAAATGAAATAAAATTTACTTAATATCATACCTTGGCACCATAAACACTTGGTCACATATAATATAATGTGCTAATGCTACAATTTATTCACCACATGAGTGCACAAACAAAGCTCTCTACCTGGCTGTAAATCGTCTGGTGTGGAAAGTTTTACAGTAGAACAAGTCCGATCATGTTCCCACGGAAACCTCTGGCCCCATCTGACACAGAGCACCCACATTTATCAGCAGCAGGGGCAAGAGCAGCAGCACAGAGGGTCTTTCTTTGATGGAGCCTGCTTCAGTTGTGTGCTGAGCGGCAGCGTGTGGCGTAGTGTTTTCTCTGCAGTTGGGCCTGTTTACTCTCCCCTGGACTCCAGTGTGAACTGGGGTCGCAGACGTGCCACTGCATTCAGCCTAAGTGCGGTTTGCTCTGCTTACCGTGCACTGGGCACCATGAGATAACATGTAAAGAGGTCTGAGGGGCAAATATGGCTGCTGTGAAAAGACTTCTGAAGGTACTTTTTATAGTTAGTTTGAGCTGATACCAATAGGTTGGGTTAAAGCCCCCATAGTTACGTCTCTAACAGTATGTCCCTTTTCACAGAGTACAGTTCTGGCCGATTTGATGATTTGTTTGACCATCTGATGTTTTTTGATCATGTGTTCAATCAGGTGATCTACTTAAAAATAATTATTTTCTCACCAGTTGATGAAGACAGATTTTATTTGAAACACGTTGGCATTGAATAATTCAAGCAACTACCAGACGAAAGATTTTTAATGCTCACTTTATTGTTGAAGAGCATCTGGTACCTGCACGATAACTACGATTCAGAAGGCACACCCAGCGCCCTTTCATCTCACAGTATTTCCCTTTCACTGTCAAACTGCAGATCTTTTTCAACTGGTTCTTTTTAGTCCCCAAAACGAACAGAGGTGACTTTTTTCACTTTGATAATAAAAAGTCATAGCATTATTCCACATAGGCAAATACAGAGTTGAAAGGACTGTAAACCACATTATTCTGCACACAAAAATATGTCAACATTTGTGGATTTTCAGTTTGTTCTTTCAAACTGCAAATTTCCTGTAATATAGCCTCCTGCTCTAAAATTATGACATCAAACCTTCAGCTACTTTTGATGCACCCATTTAATTAAGGTCCCATTGCATCGTCTGATCTTTTGGCCTAGTAATCTAGTTCAAACTTTTTTTTTATTGTGATCTTCAGTCTGTCACAATAATTACTATATCAACTTATTGTTCAATATATGAAAGCTGGAACAAGATATTTTGGGACTCAGTATTTGTCATGTGTACAACTTGGAAATATTGGAGCGGTTTTAGTCAGTTTAGAGGGCAGAATAACCATCATTTACAGAATATGACTATCCTGTTGTGTGTCAGTGGCATAAAATAGTTTCAGTAGTATTGTTTATTACAATATTCCTGCTTCAAAATGTGTTATCATGACAGGCCCAGCATGAAGGTGATCTAAAACAGACCATCTGCCCAGTTTGTGAACATTTTGGTCTAATCAAATTGAACAACTCACAAATTGGAGAAAGTTGAAAATGAGTTAAATGATGCATAAAGTGTGAACATGGACATAAGCAGTGTGCCGACATGGACCCACACCCCAACTCCTCGACTCCCACTGCCTCCCCGCGGGGCCTCGCTGCTGGGTCTGATGGTTGACAGCTGTGGGCCCAGTGACAGCCAGCAGCGTGGTTGGTGGCCGGATCATAACAGCAGTGCACAAGCAGCCTTTTGACGCCAAAGGACTTAAAAACCATGAGAGGGCTTTAACGTCTTTAAACCTGTTACTACTGTACACACAATTCCACTTTACAAGGCTCATAAAAATCAATTTGGTTAATGACCCCCTAATTTGTGAATAGGTAAGACTGCTTCTCAAAGTGTTGTGCGTGGGATTCTTCAAGTGCATTTTGTAGTTAGACAGAGATGGTCTAGTCTGGTATTGAAAATGTTGCTGATATTTGCCAATGATATTTTTGCACATCACTCAACAAAAATGAAGAAGAATCACAGTTAGGCTAAAATATGGTTGTATACACTATCATGCAACAAATTATTTAATATCCCATTCCCAGATGTTAATATTTGTACAACAGCAAAAAAGTAATTTGTGAACTTTTGTATAACTTAGCATAAATTTGTGGATTCAGAATCATAATATTTGTATTGGCACATATCAACCAGAAAAAAATTCACATCAGACCATCCCTTCTTCTAGTCTAGTCTAGTTTTTATTTGGATGTGATACTGGTTTAGACCGGGTTTAGTCCTACTGTTACTTAGAAAACTGAATGTTTACGATTCTTCTAGGTTAGACAGTTAGACAGTTATATGAACATGGTTGGCTCACTTGATATTTGCTGTGTTTCCAGGGGCATCCCGCTGGAGAGGAGGATTCTGACCATGCTGCAGTGGCTCCACCTCCCTGATGGGGAAAGGTAAACTCACTTCTCTCACATAGACTGCGTGACTCACTGCATTAAAAATGTTCCTACATTGGGTATGAATTATTTACCATAGTAGATTTGTACATACATTATATATAATACAGTTAAATATATACATGAAAATAATCACTCTCATAGAAAATAAACTGAATAAAATGACCTTGTTTTCTTCTGTTTTCATGTTTTAGGCCGTATGTTTACGCCATGCACTCTGAGCAGCCTGACACGTACGGACACAAAATGGGGCCATTGAGTGCTGATGTGGGTATCACATTTTACACTTAAAAATGTTTGGTAATCTTACTATATATAAATATTGTTACTCTTTTTTTGCAAAGAGTACTCTGGCATTATATTATGTTTTTGTCTTTATTTCAGTTGAGTAACCCTCTGAGAATGATTGACCGAGTTGTGGGTCAGCTCATGAATGGGCTCAAACAGATGAAACTGCATCGCTGCGTCAACATCATCCTGGTGGGAGACCATGGTACAGAGTTACTAACTGTGTCTTATCTGAAAAGAATACACATTTTGGTCTGTCTAGTCTAGTGCTCTGCTGATTCGGTAAATGTGACTGGATAGTGACATTCCCCCTAACTAAATGTTAAACTGTACATCTTTTTGTGATTATTTGCTCATTGCTACTTATTCATTTAGAAAAGAAATGTTGAAGTTCCAAGGATATTTTTTTCCTCTGATTGTTTTATAATCTATCTCTGCATAAGTTTTTCTTTCTCTCCCTACGTGTACTCAGGTATGGAGGAAGCCCACTGCGATCGCACAGAGTTCCTAAGTAATTACATGAATCACGTGGATGACATCATTCTCATCCCGGGGTCTTTGGGCCGTATACGCTCCAGACATCCCAACAATGTCAAGTGTAAGAACCCTCTTTTGACAATATCATATGAACATTTGTATCTTATTTTTCATCTCCATTAATTCAGTACTTCTACTGTTAATTAATTCTGTGCTTTACATATTTAACTTTTTTGAACCCATTAACCTTCAGCTTAACTTTATATATTCTCACTTTTTGTTCTGTTCTTTCTTTGACTGTACAAAAATTTACATTTCATAGTTTTTTATGCATTGAGCTTGTGACTATAGAGTTATGCAGTGTAGTACCTATATACTATACTACTACCTACTACTAGTGTTAGTACCACTAGTGCTCCTGACCAAAATAGCTCAAGATTTCAAGGAGTGTCACTGGGCCAAATTAGCAATATTCAATAACCTGACAAGCCAGAACACACTTTGACAAAACTTTACAAAGACGAGTGGATCTAGAACTGTACCTGTCTCCCTGATTTCAGAGGGTGGGACTGACAGATGGATTAACCAATCAGAGAGAGCATGGTCCGTTTGCATAAACACAAACATGGCAGTTTAAACTTAAAAAGGGGAAAAAACAACAGCAACAATACAGAGGACTGAGAAACAATACGGATTTTAAAAAATTTAATTAAATAAATTTATTTAATTTTATTTATTTTTTCCTGAATGTTATATGAATTTTGGAGAGATGTCTTCCACATTTGAGAAACATGCGATACAAATTAGCAGCTATAGTTGGACTCTCTCTTAAGTTATGAAGGTTTTTCATGCTCTTTCGTCCGGTTCCTGTCCCTTCTGGATTCAGACAGAATGTAAAAGGGACTGGCTGGTCTGACGAAATATGCAAGCCATTTTTGTTAATCCTTTTTGTTTTTCTGCAGATGACCCCAAGGCAATTGTGGCAAATCTAACCGTGAGTTTAATGCTTTAATCTAGTTCCCATCCTATTATATTCTTCTACCCATTTGAATCCTAAGTCCTGCATCCTAAGTGCATTTGCTTTTTTGCAGTGTAAGAAGGCCGAGCAGCACTTTAAGCCTTACTTAAAGCAGCACCTGCCTAAGAGACTGCACTACGCCAACAACCGCCGCATAGAAGACATTCATCTGCTGGTGGACAGGAAGTGGCATGTGGCCAGGTACCGAGCCAAAACTATGCATGTACAGTATATGTGTGTATGTATGTGCGGTATTGTGGACCCCAGGGTAAGGCATTAAGAAGGAATGTTATGGAAGGCCCACTATTCGCTCGGCTTGAAAGAATGTGCCCATATGGGATTCTGGCTTTGTTCGCTCTAATACATTTTAATATAATTTTAAAGATCCATTTTTATACTAGAAATGTTTTTATGCCAAAACAGACACTTATACTACGACAAGGTTTGGAGAAGCACAGATATGATACTGGTGTATAACAGTGGTATTGCACATCGGCGCCGATAGTGAACACTGGGATGAATGGGGTATCGAGTCAGTCGATATTGGTTCAGTCGACTCATTTTGGTCTATACATTGGTGTAATTAGATGATATACTGGTCAGTACGAGGTCAAACACCTATTGTTGAACTTGTATATTTTTTTTAACTGTTCCTTAGTTAGAAGGAAACACTTGAGTCTGCTGCTTTAGACTGAGAGAGAAGTTAAAATAACATTTGACCTAATGCAATCTAAAAATGCTATCAATTCAGCTAAATATAGGATTTGGTCAAAATGTACTGCTGGCTTCCACACGTGATGTTGTGAAATCTTTGCCCTAAATCTTTCCCAACACTCGTGCTGAAGTGTAAATGAGATGCTAACATTAGCGCTGACAGCTGTTTGATGTAGAGCAGTCAGAGGTCCTCAGCAGTGATTCAGTGACAAAGTAAACCATGAAGTCACCTGGACTCACAGTCAAAACAAACCTACTCCACTAACCATGTAGCTACACATGGCTTTAGCTGTTCAAGCCATGGGAGAGCTACAATCGCCAGTCTCTCAAGTTCACAAACATGTAGGCCTCAAAATGAAAGGCATCTTTGAGTGCGCTTTTCTGATGGACAGACTGGATAATTGTTGGCACCAGAGCTGTAAGAGGTGTCAAAATTTGCGCTGTATCTTGCTTTTACATTAGGCTAGTGGACAGTGAAATAAAACACTTTAGTTGGAGCAGCTAATTTACATTTTTAACATGCTTGCGGGTTGGCCCCCTGCACGTGCGTACACTCACACAGTGCAGACAGAGGGGCACACATCCACAAGTATCAGTGGAAGTAGTGTCTGAATGGACACTTAATAAAAAGTGGCTGTTTTTCAATTAGTTCTCAGTGGCTGAAGGAGAGTGAAGGAGCGGGTTGTCCACTAGCTGTAGAGTAAACACAGACAGAATCCTCCACTTCACTTTATCTGGAGTTTAGAGGGCCAACTGTCCACTCAGGGCGGAGGCTGTGATGCAATAAGAATCATTCAGATATCTCTGCGTGAAATTTGTGTAGTGGATTGAACTTGCTTAACTGTAGCTGTTAATTAAATTACATGTTTTGGATCAGACATGAAGGTGCCCTGACCCATTTGCAGTTCCAGACAGAATACTATGACTATTTGTTGAATATGCCTTCATACCATGTCTTTACAGGAGAGCCCCAGAAGTGAAGCGCCACTGTGGTTTCTTTGGTGATCATGGATACAACAAGATCAACAGTATGCAGGTACTGAGTGTTCTTAAGTCTTCAGTTTATCAATATTGAAGTTACTTGTTAATTATAGTAATTATTTATACAATTATTTGCTTTTTAGACAATTTTTTTGGGATATGGACCCACATTTAAATTCAGAACTAAAGTCCCAGTTTTTGAAAACATTGAGCTTTACAACGTCATGTGTGGTAAGTGTACCACTCTTTTGGTTTGTGGTTTGTTGATATAGAGCTTGGGAACAAATGTCAAAAACTGTATATTTATGGATGTTTACATCCATAGAGATACATTATCAAAAACAATGTGAAAAAATAAACAAAAGAGCTGTACAACAACATAATAAGCTGCTGAGTTACTACTGTTACCACAGTGTTGGTAGGGTGACCAGATTTTCAAAATAAAAAACTGGGACATCCCTGACTTGTGGTCGTTGGTAATAATAAAACTGTGAAACGAGTGCATAATTAAGGAAAATTGTTCTGCACTAATGTGAGTCAGTATAGTCTTTGTGTTTTGGTCATTTTTAAACAGCTTTTCTGTATTTTACATGTATGCTCCTCTTTACTGTTGGCAGGGATCAGATTGGTTAAAAAAATGGACATCTGTGACATTTCTTGTTTAAAACTTGGACAAATCAATGGTTTTAAATAAATCCACAGGGACAGGGGACACAGGGCTCAAAATTGGGACTGTCCTGGGTAAATAGAGACTTCTGGTCATCCTAAGTGTTAGAGTACTTTTGAATGGACGCTAAGTTTAGTTTAGCATCTTAAAATCTCCATTGTTCTAACTGCAAATTATATATGGTGAGCTATATAAGATTTCTAAGTGTACAGGAACAGCGCTATTTGGGTGCCTTTGTGGTTGTTTCTGTTTAGTTTAGTCCACAAAGACAACAAGCATTGCACCAGATTAAAACCAAGCAACACATTTCTATTCTATCTTTAACTCCAATGTTCTTTTCTACATTTTCATTTCTTTCACGTATTGCTCTTCCTCAGATTTACTAGGACTAAAGCCTGCCCCAAACAACGGCACCCATGGCAGCCTGAACCACCTGCTTCGGAGCCCCCCATTCAGGCCCCTGGTCCCGGAGGAGGTGTCTCGGCCCACTGCCTCTGGTCTGGTTCTGGGGGGGACAGACGATTTGGGCTGCAACTGCGACGAAAAGGTCAGCCCTGAAGACCGGCCGTCCAGGGAGCACCTGTCCCATACACATACACTAGTTTCTGCTAATGCTCATGAGGACATTATAGAGAAACTAAAGGTATCTGTGTGTCCCTGGTTTATTTCCACTCAACTTTAACTAAGAACTATAAGAGATAGGATTTCTGATTTTTATTAATACAGCATTTAAACAAGGGTGAAACGTTTAACAGGAAAATTATTTGGATGAAGTCTTGTGTTCAAAGATTATTTTTGGTGGTTGGTTTACAATTTCAGTTAGTTCCAGCTATAGGCATTGTTATATTATACATGCAGTGTGTTGTTAGCCATTGTTGATAACAGCGCTGTGGTAAAGTTTAATGTTTTACTGGTAGTAGTAGTAGTAGTAGTATTAGTATAGTGTGTGATGGTGGTGAAAGTTAGCTGTCATCTAGTCTGTCTGAAAAATGCTTTTTGATTTTGTACTGTGTCTGGCTGCTTCAATTTTGCTACAAATGTTGTTGAAATGTCTAGTCAGCATATTCTCCAGCAGCTTCCTGTATAAGTCCAGTTCGCCCTGGTCTCAGTACAGCGCCCTCTACAGTAATTACAGTCAAATGGGATTTATTTGACACCTGTCAGAGCCCCTTAGGAACAAAGACACAGCAGTATAACAGAGCTGTGCTAGTTCTGGATGTGAGCCAGTTCTGCACACTGCTCCTCTGTACACGGCTCTAACATGTGGTTCTGCTTTCACCCTTTAAGAACTCATGAGGGGGTAGCAGGGTATTAAGCATCAGGTTTAGTTTGGCTTTTGACAGAATTTATTTTACTGCACACAATATACTCAGAGTATAGTCAGAACAGCCCTGTTTAATTTGAAAGTGGGTAAAAGCATGTATTCCTTACATTCTTTTGGATTAGAATGAGTGAGACACACTCACATTATCAATAACAGCTTATTGCTTGGGTGTATTGTCCGTGTTTCATTGCAAATGAAAATGGAGCACCCTTGTAATGAACAGCCACTGTTTTGTGACCTAGTCAGAACTTCACTTAAAGTGAATGGATCTAAGTTTATTGGCTTGCTTCATTCAGTCTTCTATGCACACAAAAGCTTTGGCATGTCTTTGCTTTCTGCTGGAGTCTATTCACCTTTAACATAATCATATCAATAAGTTTCCAATACCTGTTGTCAAATTGTAATATTTGTCAACAGTTTTATTTACTGTCTGTTTATTTTCAATTGCAAAAAGTGAATAGACCTCAGCTTTGCTGTGCCATGTTTTGTTGATACATCTTGAATGTATTTCTGATTCCCATGTGGATCTCTGGCAAGAGATTGTTTGAATCTTCAATCTCTTTGCAGTTGCGTGTAAAAAGTAGAGGCCAGAGAGGTTTGAAAGTGACCCTTGTACGAGGCTATAACCTGGAGTCACTCTGGCTCTGTCTCTTACAGAACAAAGTGGAGGAGCTAAACCAACGCCTGCGGCAAGCTATGGACGGTCAGTCTCCTCTCTGCTGTAGATAGAAATATATAAACTACACTCTGAGTCAGTACAAAAGTCACCCAACCATTATGTTTTACTGTGTCCTACCTTGAGCTCTGCTGATACTGAGCCAATAGGAAATGCTCCTTAACTGTTTTTTGTGTGTGGATTTCAGACAGCAGAAATCTTCCCTTTGGTCGCCCTGCAGTTCTGTATCGAACCAAGTACTCCATCCTCCATCACAGTGACTACATCAGCGGATACAGCGAGTTCTTGTCTATGCCTCTTTGGACTTCATACACTGTTAGCAAACAGGTTAGTTGCCGTGTTTTTCAAACAAATAACTAAGATTCCTTTAAAAACACAATGCAACCCTGTGATACAGGATAATGGATTTTAATCATGATCCTTACACTTTGGTGATGTGTAATGCCCTCTACTGGCAAAAGTGTCATGCATTATAAATTGTTTATTGTTAGCATAAATATGCAAAAACAAACAGCTCAATTTAAAGTGCATTTTTCATTCTCAATGACTCCTGATTCTCCAGGTCGAGTTATACCCCCTCCCTGATGCCTTATCCAACTGTGTGCGGCCTGATACGAGGGTCCCCCCGGCCTACAGCCAGTCCTGCACCAACTACAGAGCAGACAAACAAATCACGTACGCCTTTGTCTATCCACCACGTAAGTCCATTAAAATTATGGAAATATGTTTACATAACTTCTGAATCTGTAATTTATAATTTTCTCCACAGAATTATCTTTACACATGGAGAAGAAATATGATGCAGTCCTCATCACTAACACTGTACCAATGTATCCTGCGTTTAAAAGTAAGTTACTCTTAACTGTTGTAGGATTAAAAATGACTGCATTACACCCTCGTCAATATGCGGTTTTGGGTAAATTATGTGTTGTTGATTCTTCTTCCAGGGATATGGAGTTACTTCCAGAGAGCGTTGGTGAAGAAGTTTGCCACTGAGAGAAATGGTGTCAACGTTCTCATTGGTCCAATATTTGATTATGACTTTGATGGGGTCAGGGACTCAACTGAAAGAATTAAAGAGTAAGAACTTTTTCATAGAAGCAAATCTATGCAGCTAATCCTAACTGTACAACGTTACTACTCTGTTTATTGCATATGTTCCTTTGCAGTTTGAATGACAGTGGAAGTGATGGGGTTATTGTTTGTTTATTTTGTGATTCAGGTTTATGACTGGAACAATCCCAGTGCCCACACATTACTTTATCGTGCTGAGCAGCTGTCTGGACTTCACGCAGCCTGCAGACTCCTGCACTGGTCCACTGAGCAGCGCTGCCTTCATCCTGCCACACAGGGCCAGCAACGATGAGACCTGCAATGTGAGTAATGGCCATTTAACATACTGTATTTTCCCCATGTAAATCTGAAGGAAATACTTCCTAATTACATGATAATCGAAATCTGATCATTAGTCACTGCTGTAAAGATTTTAATGTCAGTAAGTCAATTGCTCTTTCCAACTATACTATATATTTTTGGTTATTTCTAACAAAATAAATACAATTTAATAACTTTGAATAAATGTTCTCATTGTTAAAATATATACATATGAACATTTTGTGACTGTACTATTTTTTGGTCCATGTTATCACTGGTGTAAAGCTGGTTTGTATGGCTGTCACTTGATGCTTTTGCATACATAAATTTGCCAGCTCCTTGGGCACTTCCTAAAACTGGTTTAAGGAAATCTCCAAATCTTGATCTAGGCTTGCTAAGGACTACTTTAGATGGGTCCCCAGCCTCTGCAATAAAGTCACCCACTGCTTCTAGATGCAAAGGACTATTTACCCCACAGGGTCCAAAAGGACACCTTATACTTTAAACTTAATAAGAGTTAATGTAACTCTTTCCTTTCCCTGAAGAGCTCTGAGGAGGAGTCCCGGTGGGTGGAGGACCTGATGAAGATGCACACAGCTCGGGTCAGGGACGTGGAGCTCCTCACTGGTCTGGACTTGTACCGACGGACTAACCGACCGTACACTGAGATCCTCTCCCTCAAGACTTATATGCACACGTATGAGAGCGAAATCTAGTCCAGTCACAGTGTCTTTTGTCTTTACCGTGGTGGATTTATGTGGTACTAAAGAGGTGGTTTCATCTCCAACACACTGACTTTAAATGAATTTGCCCAACTGGGAACTTGAATTGTCCATGTGACGTGTTTTTAAATGTACTTTGTCATATTTGCTTCTTGGATACAATTTTAAAGACCACTAAACTACAGCATCACTCACTTTACTTACTGTCCATTAATGTCCATAAAATGTTTATGATCATTGCAAATTGCACTCATTTTAGTCAAGTCTTCTAATTAACAACAATTGAGCCTCTAGCTGCACATAACTGAATGCATTGTTGCTCCTTTGTACATAAAAAACATGGATATAGAAATAATATCTAATACATATTTTTATGCTATATTCTTACATGGGCTGTACTGTAAATACCAGAGATGCTTGTATTCCTGAAAAAATCCATATTGTTTATTTCGTCTTTCAACATGTGAAGTTTTTTAAGCTAAAAAATATAATTGAATATTTCTACCTATCTTTTTTATTCTCATAGTAGCTTACATACATGGTAATGACAATTAAAATTGCACTAAAAGGTAATGACATCATATCATTTTGTTTGCCAGTCTATATTACCCACTACCAGTGAGATGGTATGTTCAATGTGTAAAATATATTGTAATTGTGTGTGTGTTTGCGAATGAGTGATGTTTTGAGATTTTTTTGAATGTTTTGTGAATGATTTCTTGAATTTTTGTGCACCTGAGCAATAATGATAATAAATTTACCACCTGTGAGACTTTATTTATGCTTCATGTACATGTCATTACAATAAAGAAGTGTTTTCTTACAACTGTGTTTGACTTCTAAATAATGACTCCACATATCTAATATTAATCTACTGTAGGATTTTTTTGGTCATCCTTTTTTACATAATTATATGACACAATATAAGCTCAGAGCACTCTAGCTGCTTAGAATCTCATTGTAAAGTGATTTAAATCCTACAGTATCTTGTCTAATCATTTCTATTCTAATTTTAAAGATATTCCTAATATTAGTATAGGATTATTCTTTTGTCATCTAATTTTTACATATGTCATATGTATTTCAACAGTCAATCCTCCATCAGCTTTTCTGTTCTATTTTTAAAGCTATTCCTTTTACTAACACCAGAGAGCAGTATTTGTTTAGTCAAATGTAGAATAACTTATAAGATACGCCCAAAAGTGTAACAATAGGCCTATTTATTGTCATTAAATTAATTTGCTAAAACACGAAGCTATTTATTTATTAAGTCTTGGTATTAGAAATATTAGAGTGTCTGTTTGGCAAATACTGTGCTGTTTTTTGTGACGAAGCAGATTGGTAAATTTAGGAGCAGAGCTGACGTCACCACGCTGTTTACTTTCACTTCCTACTGAAACAGCGATCCCGCTAGAGCAGGAGTGCGCGTGAGGACGAGTCAGCGAGTACAGGTATTGACTTTTGACGCGGGGACAATGGTAAGATTAACTTCTGTGTGTTTGACAGTATAAAACTAATCTTGTCTTTAGTCTGAGTTTCCGAGTTTGATAACTGAACAAATACAGCTGAGCGATACTAAACAAACATGATGACAAAACTGGGATCATAACAGCTGGCAGTGTGTGTAGTCTACAGATTTATTACACACGGCTCCACTGGGCCTAAAAGAATCTCAGTTGTGAATTATAAGGTGGATCTTAAGTGAAATTTAGCAGGAGATGGCGTGATTATTATATCGTCTATTTTGTTACTTTGTAGTCAACCAGTGCATCCCAATGGCTTCTTGACACAAAACTATCCGGTCAGATCAGATATTATAGGCTACTATTCATTAAACCAGGACGAACCACGTCCACGTTACGACTCATTAACTACTTGAATGTAATTACTGGGTGTGTGTCTCTCAAGCCACATGCATGCTCATGGACCATTGCTTATTATTGCTAGCTGTACAAACAGTAAATAGTGTAAATCACATATCTAGCCTACATAATTAACCTTATTTCCTCATGTCTCTCTGTTGTCAGTTTTGGATTTTATTTGTGTCCAGATACACAACTTTTTTTTTACCCCCCCCCCCCTCAAAATTTCCCAAAACATGACAAAGAATTTTGTTGGCTTCCTTCTGTGTACTACATTACATCTCAGAGTTGTGTTGTTGACTCAGATCTGACTCACCGCAAACATGGGTCAACTTGGAGAGGAGAAGCCGTCTTGCCGCAGCCTCCTGACCTACCACCGGGAGACGCTGGTCTCCAAACTCAGGAGTATCCAGTGTGTTCTGGACAATCTGCTCAGCTCAGAATTCCTTTGTGAAGAAGAAGTTGAGGCCGTACAGCTCACAGACACCAAACCCAACCAGGTACAAAGTGAAAGACCAAAGCAGAGGGCTGACTAGAATTTTATCACATGCCTAGATTATGTTCTGTGAAAGTGACTGGACCAGTGCAAGGCAAGAGTGTGTGCATTAGAAAGAAAACTGGTTTGCAACAAGTGTCAAGCATATAACTAGTGTTCAACGTTACACCTCAAAATTGAATCTTAAAGCCTTGTTCTTGGTTAATAACAATAATATCAAGTCAAGTCAGGGTTCGAACTAGCATCAAAATAAACACTCCCTGTTCATGTATCAATACTAGGCAAAAAGGTTCAAAGGTCTTTTATTAATCTTTCCTTAGTAGTTCTAGGTTGGTATTGATCTGTATCAGAACCAGCAAAAGAACAGATGGTACTATTAGAAAAATCTATAATCACTTTTTGTTGAAAATTAAATTTGTTGTATATGTAGTTGTGTATTGTATTATGACAACATTAGTGTGCTTCAAGTATTTTATGTTTGGTTTTTTTTGTTGTTTTTTTTACAAAATATATACAAAATAAAAGACTAAAAGTGAAAAAAATTACTAAGAAAATTCAATCATTCATAATTATTGCAATCGTTCAAATTATTACTGTTATGACTATATAGACTCATTATTTGTTTAATCAAAAATGATATTTTACCACTTTATTTTCATGATAGTGAGTGTCATTTTCTTGTTTTTCTGCAGTATGTTAGCATATGAGAGTCTAGTCTAGGTTGTTGAATTGATGAGCCTAATCATGTAGTCATGTATTTTCTTGTGCAGGTGCGTAAACTCCTGGAGCTGGTGCAGTGCAAGGGGGAGCAGGCCTGTGACTATTTCATCAACATCATTTACACAGTGGGAGATGCCTACATCGACCTGCAGCCATGGCTCAAAGAAATCAACTATGTCCCCAGTAAAGATGTGTCTGTTCTGAGAGTCGAGAATACAGACCCCAGTGAGTAGCTCCAGTCACATCTGGATTAGACCTGTCACAATAATAACTATATGCACTAATAGCTCAGTATATGAAATAATATTATTTTTACACTGCCAGTCAGAAGTTTAAACATACCATCTCATTCAATGTTTTTTTCTTACTACTTTCTACAGTTTACACACAGAAGGCATCATATGTAGGATGCAAGGAACTATTTAGTAAAGAAAAAACGTTAAGTAACTCTACTCAGTTTTTTGACAAAGAAAAAGGTGGATAAACTGATGATTTTCTTTGCTACTTAATCCCATACCTTTTACTTGATATGTATGTCTTCTGTATGTATAATAAATGTGGAAAGTAGTAAACATATATATTAAAAAAAAATTTAATTAATGAGAGGCTGAGTCCAAACTTTTAACTGGCAGTGACTATTCACATTTTCAAATATATATCAAAATCGGCCAAAGGTAGAAAAAAGTGGTGAACTGACAAAGGTTGAGTTGAGGTTGAGGAGTGAAAGCTGTCTTATGTTGTCTTATTGAATTATAAATAAGAAACTGCAGGTCTGATCTATCTGTGTATAGTAAACATTGGGCTGGGAACCTTTTAGTATTAGTAATATTTTTTTGGTTTGTTTTTCTATACTGCTATATTTTAAATGGAACTCAAGCCCAGTAAGCAACAATGTATTATTTTTTAGTTATACTGATTAAGCCCAGAATGGTGATTTACTGCTGATGAACAATTTAACACCCCTAGTAATTACCATATTGTAACTGTTTTGAATATTTGATCTTATTCAGTCAGCAGATACAGCGGCAAACAGAGGAGAGAGATTGGCCGTGACACCAGCTTCATCATGTCATACGGTCAAAGGGAAGAAACTCGCCTGGAGGAGCTCTACACAGACACCCAAATGGAACTATTTAACGACACCAATGAGAGCCTGGGGTTTTTAGATGCTTTAGATCAACTCCTCACCGACCACGCCGTCTTCAATCCCGAAGGAGAAACCATCTATGTAGTCGGTGACGCTGGTGTGGGCAAATCCATTCTTCTCCAAAAGCTGCAAAACCTGTGGTCGAAGAAGGAGCTAGTTACAGATGCCATTTTCTTGTTTAAGTTTCGATGTAGGATGTTTAGCACTTTTAAAGACTCTGAACAGATCTCCCTTAGAGACTTGTTGTTCAAATACAACTGCTACCCCGATGTTGACCCAGACAATGAGGTGTTTGACTATATTATACGGTTCCCTCATAAAGTCCTCTTCACTTTTGATGGATATGATGAAATTCAAGATGATCTGGACCGTTATTCTGTTCCAGAAGTGGCCTCCCCAGATGAAAGAGCCCACCCATTGCAACTGCTTACAAGTTTACTCTCTGGCAGACTACTTCAAGGCTCCCAGAAGGTACTCACAGCAAGAACAGGTATCGAAATGCAACAGAAAGTAGTCAAAAAGAAAGTCATTTTACGCGGATTCTCGCCATTGCACCTCAAAACCTACATTCAACTTCATTTTAAGGACCAAAACCAAAAAGAGCGTGTTGAAACCCAGTTAGACGCTAGCCCTCATCTGTGCGGTCTTTGCTCCACGCCGCTCTTTTGCTGGATTGTTTTCAAAAGCTTTACACATCTGCACACCATGCACGATAGCTTTGAGCTACCAGATTCTTGCGTAACACTGACGGACATCTTTCTCCTTTTATGCGAGATGTTTCTGACCCGTTCAGCTCCGCCGCCTTCGTCCATTCAAAGACGAAATGTTCGTTGCGCAGCCGAAACTTTCATATCAGGGCTAAAACCACTTGCAGGATTTGCCAAACTAGCTCTACAAGGGTTTGATAAAGGCAGTTTCTATTTTAGCCAGGAGGAGTTGAGGGCTTGTGGGTTAACCGAGGAAGATGAGGCATTGGGGTTTCTACGATCTGTTAGTGAATATGAAAATACAGAAAATCCAGCAACTTTTGAGTTCCTGCATTTGACTTTACAATCTTTCCTTGCTGCGTTTGGACTAGTTTGCGATATAGATGCGTCCCTAAACACTATTTTAAAATTCTTCGCAGAGTGTAGCAGGAAGAAAAAATCATCATGCCTTCCTTGTGACTTTTTTCATAATCTTTCCCCAAAGCCAAAAGATATCAAAGGATCCCCCACAAATGACCATCTACAGTTCACAAATTTATTCCTGTGCGGTTTGCTGTCAAAATCAAAAACTAGCCTCATGGAGCAACTTGTACCTCCAAAAATGTTAAAGAAAAAGCAAGCTCTTCTCAAATCCTACCTGTCAACTAGTGTTAAGTCTCATATTCACGGATTACCTGTTCATGAGACTGATGAAGGGAAGAAAGTTCACGTTTTGCCCAACTTTTTGTGGATGCTGAGGTGCATATATGAGACAGGGAGTAAAGACATAGCTAAAATGACAGCCAAAGGTATCACAGCTGGGTTTATCAAGCTGGGGTATTGTAACGTTTATTCAGGAGACTGTACAGCTCTGAACTTTGTGTTGCAACATCGACGCAAGCTGCTCGGTTTGGACATGGACAATAATAACATCAGTGACTATGGGGTGAAGCAACTCCAACCGTCTCTGTCTAAGATGACTATAGTTAGGTAACAAAGCAGCCTTCTTCTTTTTACTGATATTTTGTTTTGCTTTTGCCTAACAAGATGTTTCTTTCAGATTTTGTGTTAATAATCTATCAGACAGCAGCATTGAGGTGCTCGCAGAGGAGCTGTGCAAGCACAAACTTGTGGAAGTGTTGGGGTGAGTGTTTCTTTAAAAAATTGTAAGTTTGGAGTTCTTGGTCAGTATCTTTATTAAGGTTGTCAGAAGTATGTCTCTGTAACCACTCAGTTGTCCAAGTAGGATCCAAAGCAAAAACATTTCAGTTCTGTCAAGTGGACGAAAGGTTTTTAAGTGAAGACTTTTCAAAGGTCATCCAAGCTGCTTCTTCAGTTCTGGTCAAATTGCCAGTAGAAGTAGCCTTATATCTGACTGAAGGGAGGTGCTAACTACACTAACTACTACTTTAACTACAACTATAGATCCTAGCTAACGAACAGAAACCGTAAACATGTAGGTGTGTTAGTTTCAGTGTCATTTCAGTGTGGATACCTGCACCCTTCAGTCAGATATAAGGCAGCGACAGAAATCTGACTAGAACTGAAGAAGCTGCTTGGATGAGCTGGGAAATGTCTTTTCCAGTTGACAGAATTTGATTTCTCTTTTGCTATGATGTCAAAAGTATTGAAAATCAAATACTAATAATCATGAGCTGTATTAGAACAAATATAAGAGCACATATACTGATTACACAGAGTTAAAATAAAAGTAAGTACTATTATTTAATGTTGAAAATGACATTCTGCTGTTCTACTGTGAGTGTTATTGCTCTTGGTGGTATTACTGTTGAGTATCAAGTCTTTTTTGTATCTTACTTTAGACTGTATAACAATAACATAACTGATGCTGGGGCAAAACGTGTGGCCAGAATAATTGAGGAATGCCCCAAGCTGCGGACTGTTAAGTAAGTGAAATTTCCTTCAAAGTTTTTATCGTTTTTATAGTCTGTAAAACTGTCCTTGTGTTTTTGTTAGAGCTGGTAAAAACAAGATCACACCAGTGGGGGCGAGATATTTGGCTGATGCAATAAAGAAAAGTACATCCATATTTGATGTGGGGTAAGTCATCATTATTTTGTGCTATAACCAGGCCTAGGTATTTGAAGGAGATGAAAGGACGTCTAGCACAAAATCTTTGCCTTGCACTGTACTGTATGTTAATTGGCGTATGATTTTTAGGGAGACTTAGCAGTTATTACAAGCAAGTTATTATATTTCATGCATAAAAATATTTTGTGTTAATATATGTGTGTATTTTGTTTTGTTTTTAAGCATGTGGGGAAACACTATTGGAGATGAAGGAGCCTTTGCCTTTGCTGAAGCTTTGAGACACCATCCCAGTTTAACCAACCTTAGGTCAGGAATTTCTACTACTACTACTACTACTACTACTACTACTACTACTACTACTACTACTACTACTACTACTACTACTACTACTACTACTACTACTACTACTACTACTACTACTACTACTACTACTACTACTACTACTACTACTACTACTACTACTACTACTACTACTACTGCTGCTGCTGCTACTACTACTACTACTACTACTACTACTACTACTACTACTACTACTACTACTACTACTACTACTACTACTACTACTACTACTACTACTACTACTACTACTACTACTACTACTACTACTACTACTACTACTACTACTACTACTACTACTACTACTACTGCTACTACTACTACTACTACTACTACTACTGCTACTACTACTACTACTACTACTACTACTACTACTACTACTACTACTACTACTACTACTACTACTACTACTACTACTACTACTACTACTACTACTACTACTACTACTACTACTACTACTACTACTACTACTACTACTACTACTACTACTACTACTACTACTACTACTACTACTACTACTACTACTACTACTACTACTACTACTACTACTACTACTACTACTACTACTACTACTACTACTACTGCTACTACTACTACTACTACTACTACTACTACTACTACTACTACTACTACTACTACTACTACTACTACTACTACTACTACTACTACTACTACTACTACTACTACTACTACTACTACTACTACTACTACTACTACTACTACTACTACTACTACTACTACTACTACTACTACTACTACTACTACTACTACTACTACTAGCTACTACTACTATACTACTACTACTACTACTACTACTACTACTACTACTACTACTACTACTACTACTACTACTACTACTACTACTACTACTACTACTACTACTACTACTACTACTACTACTACTACTACTACTACTACTACTACTACTACGCTACTACTACTACTACTACTACTACTACTACTACTACTACTACTACTACTACTACTACTACTACTACTACTACTACTACTACTACTACTACTACTACTACTACTACTACTACTACTACTACTACTACTACTACTACTACTACTACTACTACTACTACTACTACTACTACTACTACTACTACTACTACTACTACTACTACTACTACTACTACTACTACTACTACTACTACTACTACTACTACTACTACTACTACTACTACTACTACTACTACTACTACTACTACTACTACTACTACTACTACTACTACTACTACTACTACTACTACTACTACTACTACTACTACTACTACTACTACTACTACTACTACTACTACTACTACTACTACTACTACTACTACTACTACTACTACTACTACTACTACTACTACTACTACTACTACTACTACTACTACTACTACTACTACTACTACTGCTACTGCTACTACTACTACTACTACTACTACTACTACTACTACTACTACTACTACTACTACTACTACTACTACTACTACTACTACTACTACTACTACTACTACTACTGCTGCTGCTGCTGCTGCTGCTGCTGCTGCTACTGCTACTACTACTACTACTGCTACTACTACTACTACTGCTGCTACTACTAGTGTTACCACTACCACTACTAATACTTCTCCTGTTACTACTACTACTACTACTATTACTACTACTTCTGCTATTGTTACACCTGATACTGTGACTAAGATGTGCATTTGAGTTAAATTTGGCTTCCTTTGTTATAGTCTGTCAGCCAATTGCATCTCTTCAGAGGGAGGAAAGAGTCTGGCCTCAGCTCTTAAAGACAACAGCACCCTCAGGATCTTCTGGTATGACTGAACGCCGAGTCGACTTTGATATTCAATTATTCAGTAGTAAAACTGTTTTAACTGTGAGCCGCTGTACATGTGCATGTGTTTGTTATCATAGGCTGGTGCAGAATGATTTATCAGATGACTGTGCCCCACACTTGGCTGAGCTGGTGCGTGCCAATACTGGACTCAAACACCTCTGGTAAATACATGTTGTGACTTAACTTTTACCACAATATTAGCAAAATTAATACTTACAATAGAAGAAACTGCGTGTACAGTGCCATAAATGTAGGATATGTAGTGACCGTATTTAAATCAAATAGTAATGTTAATTTATTCTTAATTGCATTCATTGTAGATGATGGCCAAGTTATTGATGTTTTCATTTGCCAAACGAGTCACTATGGGTTGACAGATTCTACAACCATTATATTCTCTATTGCTTCAGATATACTGAGATAAATGATAATATTGAAACTACTTTATGCCACAAACACAAAGCAAGATAATCCCAGTAAACCATTTTAAAATAAACAGCATCATTAAACTAGCAACTATCAGGCAGAAAATAAACTTGAATGGACGAGCATCAGCAACCAATCATTAGTCAGTGCTAGTGCAGCCTCTGCAGCTCAGTGAGGGAATTCTGGAGGTTCTGAGTTAGCTTAAAAAACATTATTGTTCCACAGTCATGTTAGTGTCATCTTAGTTTAGTTTACAGATTTTCACATTTGTGTTTATTTTAGCTGAACTACATCGCGGTTGTAAATTAATATAGTGTTATTGAAACATCCAGCGGTTGTTGATCAAATCTACACTTTCCACATGAAGAATGCTGTGTGGTCAGTAACTTGTGTTTGTCTTTAGGTTAATCAACAACAAGTTCACTGTGGAGGGGATCCAAAAACTGGCAGAAGCACTTCCTGAAAATGAACACCTTAAAGAAATCTGGTGAGAATGACTCTGCCCTCCTATAATCCTACTGAAACTGCATCAGGCCTCAACTTGTCTCATGTATTACACAGTTATTGAGTTATACATACATGTATATTATTGCCCAAGTCCAACTGAAAATAATTATTTTAAATGGACTTGCACTTAATCATATCCATTACTTTTCAGTTGTACTAATAGTTTATGTTTACTTTTGCTTTTGTTTATGAAATGTGCTGTATAAATAAAGTGAATTTGTTTTGTTGTTTGTGGTGACAGTGTGAAGGGAAACCTACTGACTCCAGCAGAAGAGGAACAGTTTGCTGAGGAGAAAAGACTGCGATTTCACTGAAAGGGAATTGTCCTTTGCAGTTACCATGACTACATAGCCCCAACTGGGAACTGCAAGCTTCACTTTGCACCCAACTGTTCACTTGTACATTTTCTGTAGAAACATGCCAACTATGAGGAAGTGAACTGAAAATTGATGACTTCCTCAATAATTATGTTAAAATGTGACTGTTACAAGTCTGGGGCAGTGGTTAGTATCCCCATATGTTACAATGGGTTGCATCATCCAAATATATTAATGTGAATCAGGCCTGTCACGATAAAACTGAAACTACTTTATGACACTGTTAGATTTAAAATTAAGCAAGATAATCCCATTTTAAATAGACAGTATCATAAAAAGACATAAGCTGCAACAAATATCTGAATGAATGAATGAATGAATATGATATAATTAGCCATAGAAGTAATTTTTTAAACCCTCTACAGCCCAAATATTCTCATAGTTCAACAAAAATAAAATAAATCTTCCCACTATTGCAAAGAAATTAAACACACAATAAATATTGAACCCCAAAATATATTGTTTTAGACTTCATATATTTATTTATTGAACGATATGTTGATATAGTAATTATTGTGACAGGCTTAATGTCAGATGTACTTAATGCTGTATGGGTCCACCTATAGCTGTCAACACTGTGGTATTCTTAGTGCAGTTTCAAAAGTGAGTTTTGAGTCCGGTTAGAGATGTTTTTTTAACTCTCAGTTCCTTTTTTTTTTTTTGCTTTTTTGCACATGTGCTATGTTTGTGTTAGGATTTTGAGTATAAAATAGATTGATGGAAATGGCTCCTTTGAGAAATACAATGTTTTTGAGATAACTGGCCCCCATATACATCACTCCTGAGATTTGAGAGAATCTGGTGCTGCCAGATTGGACTTCAGACTCCACTGAGATTTAATGTGTTTTCATATGTCATGCCAAGTGTATTTTGGGTCTAAAAATGTATTAGTTATTTATATCACAGTTTTTTGTATTCTTTACTGGGTTTACTCCTTTTTTTGGTATTTTACACTTACTCCATATTTTTGATGAAAAACTACTGTTATAAGGTAAACCACATATCATTAAGTGTGATTGATATGGGATACATTGTGTGTCTTATGTGGGTACATGGATGTAAACTATTTAGAGGCAAAAAGTTCCTTCAGGAAAAGTCATGCTATTAGAGAGTGATTCTGTTGTATTAATTGTCACTGTTACTCAGGCAAAGATGTTGTGCTTTGGAACAATGTCTGAAAGTATAATACATTTTTGTATTGCAAGTGTTTTGGTTGACTTCTTTAATCCTCACATTTCTGATTCAGTTCTGGAATTGATCCAGTGATAATTTTTTGTTGTTTAAAATGGCTAAATCGTGCTGTAGCCTACTAACCCTCAGTAAAACAGGAAGTTAGTCGCTCTGCAGAAGTTGCCAAATAGATCTGAGTTCATGTCAACACACTTGTATCATCTTAAGGATGTGGGAAAAGCTACGAAATCCCCGAGTGGACTTTCTCTTACAAACTTTTGAAAAACTATTTTGAGGATTTCCACATTTTAATTTTAAAACAGATTCCTGAAACACCATTCAAGTTTTGTTTTGCTTTTTTGATTCTGAATTTGGTTCTCACTTTCCCTCTCAAGTAGTAGTAGAAGTAGTAGTAGTATTAGGATTTCCCTTCAAATTCTAAGGTTATTTTAGCAATTTGTTTGAGTCTTTTCCAGTGGTAAAGTAAAATTGGCCTATTCAAACAGCATTTTGACTTTCAAACATAAGCTGAAGAAACAGGTACTTTCCTTTGATTTCATTTTTTTAAATGATATTATTGATATTTTCTGTTAAAATTTTGCACTCAATAATTTTTAATCTTGAAGTCCAAGAATGATTTTGCTGTCAAGGCAACTGTGTACGTGTCTGAATGAGTGTCTGCTTAACATTGAACATAACATCAAACTATTCTTTTATTTGACTAATGATGCTTTGTAAGCCTTTTCTCCCTGATCTGTTACCCCAAAATCTGACACAAAGAATCCAAACACCAAGGTCAGTGTCATAGTTCTTTTAAGGCCAGAGTCATAATCCCTGTCAGATCACACAGATATCAATCAGCATCTTGTATCTTGAAATGAAAAGTAGATTTGAATTAAATATAAGGAGATAATACAGTTTGAAATATGTGAAATTGATTCTTGGTGAAATGAGACGTTCTCATACCTCCCTCATGTGGTGAAAATGGGTATTACATGGCTTCATTTCCTCATAGAACAATGTAACTTTTACCCAGCCCTAAAGCTCCAATTAGTTGCTGCTACTTAAGTTTGTTGTTTTAACTACATTGAACTCAAATTCTTTATTCATCTTTGCAGAGACAAAAAAAAACTTGAGGCCAGTAAAAAGAGATGGTACATTAAGCAGTACATTGTAGACATGTCAGAGAATATTTTATGTGTTACCATAGCATTTGCTTGAGAAGCTCCAGACTTAAAGATGCACTTTGTGCTTCATCGGGTGGAGCGTCTGTCTCACAGAGATGGAAATTGCTTATATATATATATATATATATATATATATATATATATATATATATATATATAGGTGGTGGTTGCATTTATTCAACTACAGGTGTTTTTTGGTGTTTTTAACACAAAAAATACCTTAAAATACCTTTAAATAATTCTATTGTGTTGGGTTGCCTCTTCACTGATCTGACCTGTAACTTGGCGTAATGAAAAATGAATACTGAAGATTCTGGCAAAACAGTAAGAGAGAAGCAGATGATGAACCATTCATCAGAAAAGTGACACAGTACACCTTTACCTAAGCTTTATGATCTCAAACATAATTGTAGTTTACAGCAGTTTGAATGTTTATGAATTACCAGAAAATTTTGAAATATTAAATTATTATTTTATTGTACTGTAATCCTAGAAACCAAGCAGAACCCTTTTTGTTTATTTTGAAAGCTGCCACAACCAAGACTTTCTCATTTTCTAATTACTGTTAAAAGCCACTGATTGTTTAGCATGGTCAATCATTTTTTATCGTCTCTTGAAGAATTCTTAATACCTTGAAACCTAATTAATTGAGATACTTCAACATCTGTAATCATAATATCCAATTAATATGATTTGATTTTAAATTCAACACAAAAACATTGGATTCAAGTTTCATATATTTTCCACAAATTTGAAGAACAGTTTTATTGCTAAACAAGACAAACATGTAAAAAACCTAATGATAATTAAACAAACAAATAAAAAAAAAAAACATCTGATACCTGTGGTCCCTAAAGCTGCAGGGGAATATTCATTTTATTTCATTTGTACAATTTAAGATTAAAAAAACAAAAAAACAAAAAAAACTTTGCATCTCATGGTGTGTTCAGACCAAAACAAGAAAGCCAGTATCCCTGTTTGAGCACAGTGTGGAAAATATTTTTAAAACACAATTGTTTTACTGAATATTTTTAGAACTGCAGTGTGTGAATATTAAAATGTTGTGCTTCCCTACAGATGACACGTTGAGTCTTGTGCATTTGGTTTGTGGTGCCATTTTATTTACATTTACATCGTGGCAGACAATATTGTGTTGTGTGGTTCATTTGAATAGAAATCTTTTTGAGTTAATGTTTTTTTTTTTTAGGAAACAGAGAAAGGAAACAAACTTAAAATCATTGCAATGCTATGGCTAGTTATGGCTTTAAGTTTGGGCTTCCTCACAAAATCATTCAGTTAAAGAAGACATATTAGGCGTTTGTCTGTTATGAAGTAATCAAATGTGTCAAATGTCAAATGTTTTCCTCCAGTGAGATGTTATTGCTTTGTCTGGAATGTTTCACAGTATGGCATTAAACCTTTCTATCATCATGGAGACCAAACCAGACCAAATTACAGTAAGTCGGCTCTGTGGAGAGGCAACTCCACTCACAGTCTGAATGCATGTTCTTCTCAGTAGTTTTGAGCTATAAAACCACTTATAATTGAGTAAACGTAAAGTAGAGCTGTTTAATGTCATACTGTGGAACATTCCAGGTAGAGGAATGGCATACCCATAGAAACAAGCACATGATGGACTCCCAATCCAAAAAGTTTCATGGTGCACCTTTAAATATGGATTAATCAGTCTAAATACAAATTTGATTTGATGGTTTGAAAACAATTATAGAATGTAGAAAATACTCTTTATACTACTGTTATAGAGCATGGCAAAGGTCCACTGCAACAACTGTAAGCCTGAAGTGGATACAGTCTGAAAATTTGTGTAATTGCAAAGAAAAAAAAAAACAAAAACAAAAAAAACCCAAACAGAAGTAATAGTCTTAATTTTGCTAAATAAGAGGCATTATTGATACCGTCTGTGATGTTGTTGCATATTATTTGACTCCTTTTGGCCTGAACACACCATATTTATGATGGCTGTCAGGTGAGTTTGGGTATTTTGTCCCTCTTGGGCTCAGGTAGAACGTCTCTCTTGATTGGCTACAGGCTTCTCTCTCTGATAATGTCCACAATTCAGTTCATGATTACAAAGCACTGATGATTGAGAATATTCACAGTCGATTGGCACCATTTTTGCAACAGTTTTTGAAGAAATGTTTAGTCTCCTTATTTGAGTCCTTTTTTTTGTAGTTTTTCACCTCTCAAATGCGACAATCTTTTCATTTTGAGTCCATTCCTGACCACATCCAAGCGTCCCAATTTCAACAAAGGCACTGGTAGATGCTAAAAGTTGAGGGACATTCCGCATCACACCCATCCTGCCGCGTGACTGGTCCAGCCTGCATCATGTGACCACACTGGCGGATGTGCGCAACCCAAAGACAGACGTTGAACTTTGTTTCCCTGAAGATTGCTTTAAAACATGAGATTTGGCACACTGTGGTACTACATTTTTGTTGGTGGGAGGGGGGGAAAGGGTGCGGGGTTTACGGACAGTCACAGTGGTCCAGCAAAGTCTCCTGGAACATTGGAGGGCAGGGCATGCTTATGGTGTGGTGCCTGAAAGAAGAAGAAATATCAGAAAATAAGCAGTATTTAAATTGCCCACATCACACTATTTGTTATGATCTGTTATAATGTTATTTCCACACAAAAAAAACATACCTGGCGTTGTGTTTTGTTTCATTCATACATACATACAACACTCAAGCCCTTCTTATTTAGACTAAGTTCTCTCCAACAGAAAACACTCTGTACCACCTTGTGATGTCATACAAGAAGTGTTTTAAAACTCCATACACCTTCACTAGAATCATGCAGATAATTTCAGCCCTGGAATTGCCAACCTATAGTAAACAAATGGTAAAAGGTAGCTTTTAACTTGAAAGCAACTGCTTCACAACATCACAAGGTGGAACTGAGCATTTTGGGCTTTGGAGATTGTGAAAGAATTTCTGTGTTATTTTAAATATTATGAATCATTTAAAATCATAATCATTTGTGTGTGTGATTAAAGTTATCAACAATTGCGTTTTGGGGTTTTTCCATATGTATATCATATGTCCTAGTACAAGAACTCCTGACTCATTAAGCTAATCTACTGAGTCGCCCATGAGAAGACAGCTAAGGGTTTTTCCCCTCATGTGGTTAGCATAAGTTTTTGGGAGAAAACTGGCCAAATTGTTTATCACCTGGAGCCTGTAATCAAGTGTGAAATGGGAGGGCGGTTTAGACTAAAAGATTGTTAGTATGTGATCATGTAAACACTGTGTGATATGATGTCATGTATTGTACCTTATCTGTGTCATGATTTTGAATAAATGGGTGTTCGGAGAGTTGTGGGGCAGAGTAGGCCAGAGCGTAGCCAGGGGCAGGCAGTCCCCAACTCTCCTTGTGCAAGTATTACTTTTAACCGTCTCGTTTTGGTGTGTCTTATTTAATGTAATTTGATGTCTTAGGGTAAATTCCCTGACAGAGATGCAGACAAACTAATAATAAAGGATGACTGAAAAGCGTGTGAATGAAACAAAGCACAACCCCAGGTATGTTTTTGATGAGGTAACAGCATTATAACATGGCTTAAAGCTCACATATATCTCACAAAAAATAATATTGATTTTGTAAGATACTACCTGTGCAAAGAAAGCTTTAATCAGATGGATGCTCTGGACATGATCTGTTCACTTCAAACCATTCGTCAATACATCTGCAACACAAACAAGACAAGACAAATATATGAATTATAGAAAAAAAAATCATAAATTAAACTTAAAACTAATATGGAAAAAGAATATGGTCAATAATGAGCTGAATATATTAATTTATGTCTTGTCACACCAGTGAAATAGACTTTGAACACCCCTAGTGGCTATCAAGGTTTATGCACTTCACAGGAAAGGAATACATTTATAGGAGTAATAATTATTATTTTTTTAATTCAATTATTTCATTTGTTGTTATTTTATATTAATTCCCAGACACTTACCATTACAGAATTGTATCATATTGTACGTGTCATAATTTTGAATCCCCACTTAAAAGATAACAAGGTATATGGCTTTTACACATACAGTTAAATAAATGTTCATTCTTCATTCTGGAGATGGCACGTCATCTGCATGACCCCATGGAATTGTGGAATATTATAGCTAAAGAAACAACATTTCCATGGAAAGAAGTAGGAGGCCAGATAAGAGCAAGGTTTGTAGAGATGCAAGCCCGCTCAGAGTAAGGAAATTTTTTTCAGTGCAATAAACACAACCAAAATGAATTGTTTGTAGTCTATTTTTGTCTAAAATGTTGCATATTGTGGCTTTAAACACACATCTAGATAAAAAACATTGCCTTATCAATAAAAATACCTAAACTTTTAACTATGTTTTCTGACAACTTCAGTGTAATTTCTGGAGCACATCCGATAGCAGCTCTGTGTTTCCGTGCACTATTCTGGTGGTGCATACTGATCTGCAGCAGAATCAGTGCATGATCCATCAGCCACGGGCTTGTGTCTAACATTACCTTACACTAGACAAATTGCATGGGACACTATATTTGGGACTTCCCTCGGGGACTATACCTCTCCAAAGCAGCGTTGGGTTACACACAGAATACTGAGTACACTCCACTACTCACTCACGAGGCTCACTGGAAGACTACTTTAGATTTTCTGAATGGATTGCAGAGTGAAAGAGATCCGGTATGCAGAGATGGAAGTAGCACTGCAAATTTGTACTTTAGTAGTTTTAATCAACATATGTGGAAGTAATAAAGTCATTTTCATATTCCAGGTAAACAATAAAAACACCAGTCTGCATTTATTTAGCTCCAACTGTTATTGATGTTAACAACATCTTACTAATACTCAACTGCTTCTACACTTGCTGCTACTGCAAAGTACTATCATTACTACAACTGTATGTGTATTATTACCACCACCACTACGGTGACTGTTGTTCATAACTGTCTGTTATATGCATTTTTTTTTTTAACTTAACCTATGCATGTTTTCTTAAACAAGTACTTAATACTTATAGCATGCAGTTACTCAGTTGCATACTTTTTGCAGTATATTTTGCAGTCTTATCTTCAGACTTAACCAGTTGGCAAATACAGGAATTAGGGCTGCACTACTTTGCACAATGTAAACAACTCCAAGAGCATTAATATTTAAAAGAAGACCAAAATATGTCTAAACTACAGGTACACAATTTTGGCGAAACTTTTCTAAAACGTCTGTTGTGTTTTTTGAGGACATTCAATGATCTAAATAATTTCAGCCTTTTCGTTTTGATTATGCCAACTGAAATTGTAATTTCTATCTAAATGCAATATACAGTATTGTGTAACCCTAATAGGAACTTGAACTAATGTATAATGTATACTCAATGATTCGGAGATTACTTTGAAAATATATTTAGTTACAGAATACTAAATACCAAAATTAAAATGTACATTGTTATGTATTCTAATACAATACATACAGAATAATTTGATTGGACAATCAAATTATTCTGAATACTAAAATAATTTTACTTTGAGTAGCATTTAAATTATAGTGTAAAAAAAAAAAAACGTGATATGTAATAGGAAACGACTTCTTTATTTGTTGTTTTGCATTAACTTGTGTCTATTTAGAATTTAAAATTGCATGATCAATTATCGCCATGTATTCCTTTTAATTTAGAAAAGTAAATGTATTCTGAATACTACCAAATTTGATACGAGTTAGAGAGTGACATCTTGGGTTTATATTATATTGTATTTACAGTGTGTTATTTCTTTATTTTTTTATATTTATACTATTGTTGTATTATTGTAAATGTTCAGCACTTTGGTAAGCTTTGGCTGTTTTAAACGTGTTTTATAAATAAACTTGATTTGATTTGAAAGGAAAGAGTAATTGTACTTGAATACAGATACTCAAAATTAGCATTAAGAAAAAGAATTTTGGGTACATATATTCAGTTTTCTTATCTTCCCTTCTGATCTAGTTCACTTTAACTCCAGACTGTGGAATAAAGCCTAAGCCTGCAGTGTTTTAAATGCAGTATAGAGGAGCACTGCAGCAGAACTGTATGCCTGAGATAAGCGGCTGCCTGCCCACCCCTGTCCAGACACGGCTCGTACCCTTTGTGGTAGATGCAGAGGCAGGGCAGGCGTGCAATAGTGTCCCCCTGCGTCAGCTCCTCCAGGCAGATGGCACACTCCCCTGCATCCTTGGTCAGGACGTCCTCTGGATCAAGAACAGCACAAGACAAAACATGAATGAATGAAACAGTTAAGATGACTGCAGGTTTACAATGGTCCTGTGGTTCTATCACTGCAATCTTTCACAGTATGACAATAAGCCTTTCTATCTTCATGGAGACCAAACCAAACCAAGTTACAGGTCAGATTTTTGGAGAGCAATCCCGCTCACAGTCAGAATACATGTTTAGTAAGGTATTTTTGAGCTATAGAAACACATGTAATTGAAAAAAAGGTAAGGTAGAGCTGTTTAATGGCATATTGTAAAACATGCCAGGCAGAGCAAAGACATATTCATAGAAACAAGCAGGTGACAGACCCCCAACCAAAAAGTTACACAGTGCACATTTAAAGAGTAAAAAGTAAAAGTATTTCACACAAATTTTCTAATAAAATCTAATAAGGCTTCAAATGTAGTGATTTTGATATATTATTGTGCTGAATTTTATTCAACAGAAACAAATGAATTGTTTTTTTTCCCCCTAGATCTTTTTATTTGTGTATATTTGTTTGTTCAAATGTGTGTGAAAAAAAGACTAAAATTTAAATATATATAATATATATATTAAAAAAATATATATAAAATAATATATATTTAAAAATACTTTACTTTTCAGTCCAGTTAGAAAATGTAGAGGAGTAAACGTACAGATACCTGCTCTCAAATGTAGTGAAATAAAAGTAAAAAGTATCCCCTTTAAAATCTACTTAAGTAAAAATGTAATTATGTGTAATTTACTTAGGTACAGTACGTTACTACTTTTCCATCATTACGTTCCATGGTGGTGTTTCCATAGTCTCCCTGTGTTTTTGGTTGTTTCCTTGGCAGACTATGGTTTCCCCCATTAACCTTAAACATGCACAACAGGCTAATCCTTCAGCTCAGTGCCCCTGTGTCCTGACTGTGAACCTGACTCATATCTGCAGAGGGCCAAAGTATGTCATCTAAGGTAGCCCAAAAGGGACATTTAAAGGTTGTAAGGAGGATGACCAGGAAAAAAAATAAATAAATAAATAAATAAAGAGGATACCTCGTTGTCTATTGGCTGTTATGTTGTCAATCAAACTCCCTACGTTTCTAGTGTAACTGACTTACTTGCTGGGATTACATGGTTTACATACGGCTCTCACGTATTCCTCATACACAAGACAAGGTTTACTCAAGCAACGCAGCGGTTCTTAGAGGCTTTTTCAAACTGTAGCTTCATTGCAGTTAGTACAAAGTTTGTTGACAAAAGAAAGTTTTTGAGGTCGCTGAAAGAAGAAGAGAAGGGAAAAGGAGCGAAGCCAAACTAAGGTGATTCTTGGAGATTCCTTCCAGCGACGGCGTGCACTGAAGCAGACGAAAGGTCTAAAGACTGACACATTGGTTGCTAAATTACTTCTGGACAGGTCACTTCAACAGCAATTCGTTCTGCAATTCTGAACGTGCACCGGCTGTAAACAAGCATGATTTCTAGCGTAAGGAGGAGGCAGGAGGAGGCGTTTCTACTTAGGGAGCTGTGGAAGAGAGAGCGCAACATTTGAAAAAGGACAAGCAGTTGCTGTATTTCACTTTCCTTGGAAAATAATCTATACAACCTTTAATAAGCTACTCACGTAAACAGGGACTTCAGAAATTCAAACCAGTTTAGTTCCAAAAAAACAAAAAGTTACAATAGAATATATACATTGTCAAGTCTTGGTATGGTAACAGCTAAACCTAGTATAAAAATAGTAATTCTATGTTAAGATAACCTAAACTTGTCCAACAATGGAGAAATTCCAGTGTTGCAACCATAAACTGAATATATAAATGGATGTTGCTAACGCATTAGCTGCTGCGTTCCTAATAGCACGTTTGCATGCGGGATCTTCCAGCTCCTACTGACCCTGGCTCCCATTGCCTTATATTGGAATATTGTTGTTCCTCTCTCTCTGTAACTGCTGCAGTGAGCCTCGTCATTTTGAAATTTTGTATTATTATATTATTATATTAATCCACCCTTCATCGGGGTGATTTTTTCCCACTATTTTGTCCATTAAAAACATCCTATTCATAATAGACCCTGGTTCCAAAGTTGCTCATGTAAACACTGGCATCGTGACCTTCATTTGAGTAAAGGGTTTGTCGTTCATTTCTGGTAACACTACGACTACATGACATCACAGGGTGAACAGAGTATTTTGAGCTTTGGAGATGTAAACAGACGAATAATAAAGGGTTACTCAAACATATGTGAATCAAACAAAACACAACCCTCAGTATGTTTTTAATGAGAGTAACAGCATTATAACATGACATAACATAGGACATAATAATAATAGAGTGTTACACATGATTCATGCAGGTGGAATGTACTGAGACATCTAGACTAGATGTGCATAGACACAATGGTGAGTGTGATAAATTCAAGTAAAGTACGAACATATACTTTTAATACAAGTCAATATAAAAGGTGTACACAAATCTCCACCAGACTTTGAATTCCCCTGTGATGGCTTTAGCTGATGCTGAGGGTTCCCCTGTGGAGCTGGAGGATGCACAGTCCATTTCCACTGATTGTTATGGTGGGGACACTTTCCTCCTGTGTGCATATACGCTCTGCAGTTGTTACCAGCCCCAGTCCAGATTTACAACAGTCATAAAGTGAGCCGTGAGAGATGGATATGCTCGCTTGACCCGATCTGAGTCGCACCATTTATGTTCATTTATTTATTGCAGCGTGACTGTCTCTGAGCCTCATATCGCTTCAGTGCGCTCTGCTAATGTGACCCTTTATTGCTTCAATAGTCCTTTTAGTAGTGCGTGTATTCTCTAAAGATGTTCTTAGTATAATAGCTAAGGTTATATTTCTCAAAATTGAGTGTGAAAGACTATAAAAACAATCTTCTATCAGTCAAAATTGAGATTTTAGAGTCTGACAAGTATCTACAAGCTTAATTTCAATCTAATTTATTTGTAATTGTATTGCAAATGGACTCTTGTGAGCTTTTAATCATGTTATAATGGTGTTACCTCCTCAAAAACATGCCTGGAGTTTTGTTGTTGTTGTTTCAGCTCCTTTTACCTTTAGTTCAGAAGAGATTGGAAAGTCCAGGGCTGAAATTATACAAATGATTCTAGTGACAGTGTATTGATGTCAAAAACACAGTGGAGCAGTTCCCCTATTACCACATGACATCACAACCTGTAAAATGTTTTCTGTTTGAAAAGAACACAGCCTAAATATACAGGGTTAAACATGAAACAAAACACAAATCCAGATACTTTATGCTTTTGATGAGGAAACAACATTATAACATTGATCAGAACAAAGCATATAAGATCTTTAAAATCAATGATCCGCTTCAGCAATCAAGTACAAATCTATTTTATTCACTGTGCAGTGCAGTTATTTTCCAAAACCTAAAAATCACCATGGATAAACCATGGAGAGCTGCTGACCCATTTTGTAATCCTAAAATGCAAACGCTAATACACATATATAGAGAGCATATATATTCCCTCTGTAGGTGTATTCTTACATTTTCAGTGGGAATCACAACACACTCTGTCTGATACTTCCCTATTGCACCCGAAGAATCCATTCAAACTCCTTTAATTATGTCTGCTAACGTATAGCACCAAATTATACTCCAGTTCCCTTCTATCTCATCTCCCTGTAGCACAGATGTAACCTGGTGCCAGTGTGATTCAGACTCTCTAAATGTGTATTTCCCATGTGCTTAAGCAGAGCACTTCAGACCATTCACTAGAGTGTTACCAATCCTGCCTCTCTCTTCTGGACCACCTCTCCATCCTCTGTCTAAATGCTTTTGGACATACGGCTTCATCAACATCGTAAACATACTAATACAGAGGCTTACAGAGGGGACAATTTGGGGAAAAAAATGTAATCACTATTTTACTGTGCAGACTGCACATCGTAAACAACTCCGGTCCAGAAGCATCACCATTGGGAGAAGACTCAAATCGAAACTGATGAACTAATACAAGTATCCCATTCATTTCAGAACATCTATGGAAAACTGTTGTGCGGGGGCATGGCTGACGTGGGCTTGTGGGCTGAACATTGGGTAGAATCATACAGCTAAAGGCTTGAATAGAGCCAGGGAGCGATTGCAAGATTACTCAAACATGCATAGATGAGATAAAACTGACATAATAAAAAAGTTATAACATGACAGAAAGCTCCAGCTATTTGTGAAAAAGAAAAGAAGTTGAGCAATATTGCCTTCACATGTTGATGAGAACGAGGTGGAAACAGGACGAGGACCACATGAAAACAACTGCTCTGGGAAGAAAATCAGGAATGAATTGGTACTTTAAATTATTGACATTCTGAAGATTCATGTTGACAAGGTATTGGTCACTACTAATTCCCACACTACATTCTCTAGGAGTCTGGTTTAAAGTGGAAGTCTATGCAGCACGGACCATTACCTGCAGCCAAACAGCACAGTCATTAGGGCAGGCTCAGGCTGGGGCTTATGTAACGCTGGATTAGCCCACATAGGCCTGGAAAAGCCAGTTATTATGGACCACTGCAGCACATAGCAGAAGCTCAGCTGAAGAGAGAAAACATGTCTAACACAGTGACAGAGGTCAGTCAGATGCAAAGGGACATCCAAAGCCCACGGGATTTCACAAAGGCTCATGGAAAACTACTCATGAGGAATGTTCACTTGACGTTTTTTTTGTTTTTTGTTTTTTAAATAACTGTGCCATTACATTCACTTACATTAGGAAACTGTTGGCCCATGTTTCAAAATTAATCTTCCTAAATTAGTCTGGTTGAAAAACAGTTATTATCAACCAGGAAGTGTCACGATTTTCAACCAGAAAGTCAAATTTTAAACCTAAAAAATGGCCAAATTGGTAAAACAAGTGTGTTTTTAACAAAAATAAATACATAAACAAATACAATTGTAGTATCTTATTTATATCCATAGATAAATAAACTTCATTCAAGTAAAATCATTTCAAGTAATGTACGTAATATTCAATAGAGAGGCCGATACATGCCCTTCTAGTGTACTGGCTATCATCTCTAGCAGAGGCCGATATTTTGTTTGGCCCAACCGGCTGCTTCAATATGCATGAAAAATATATGGCTGAAGCTTTGTTTGAATACTTCAGTAGTGTGATGTGTCTGAATATCAAGTGGAGTGGAGCAAACTGTAGGTGTGGTGCATTCAGTGAATTACCTGAATCATAAAAAAAAAAAAAAAAAGTCAAACTAATCCACTGAAAAGCATTAAATGTAACATATTCCATTACAATATCTGTATCGTCCCACTCCAGCACCCAGCGGCCAAGTAGAGCCCGACCTGGACACACCCCCTCATTAACCATCACACATGAGCTGTCTGATGCGTCTCATCATTGTAACTCTAAAAGAAACTGAATCTTTTAAACTGTAGTTTAAAAGACTGCAGCCTATTTACCTTGACCTGTGGTACTCAAACTCAAACTGAGGTATATAGACAGATCTTCAGTATGTGGGTCTGCCTAGTTCAATTTTATTTTTTTTTTACCTTGAATAGTCCCATTATAGACTTGATTAAGATCTGGAGGGACTTGGAATGCCAAATATTTTCTTTCTTGGTGTGAAATATTTGAGAGCCATTGGCTTAGACAAATAGAGTTAAGCGCTGGTGAGTTACTCCTCTTGAGAAACTGTAGTTCCAAAAACTCTCAATAGTTTATGTATTAAAATGCTGAGACAAACAATACTGTTACTATTACTATGAGCTATGGAGTTAGCATAAATTATATCACTGCTTCTCCAGAGTTTACCTGTTCCCCAGCATTCATCACCTCTTTCCAAATACTCGTCCCCAGCACACCCTCATCCTCTTATCGTCCCCTTCAGTCTCTTCTCAGTCAAGTCAGCCTCAATCTAAACCAGTCAAACAATGATCAAGAGGCATTTTGAATTCAGCTGAAAGTAGATAAAAATGACTCAGTGCTTCTGTATTCACAACACAAACCCATGTGACCTGCTCTCAACTGTAACTCCGTTTTCAAATGACAAATGCTTTAGGTCCAAAGTCCTGTGCCCTGCCCTCCTGTTGTCATGTTGTGTACACAGACAGCTGCACAAAACACTAGGTATATTTAGACACAAGAGGCCAGGGCCACAGGGTGGAAATACACTCTCTCAAGGCTGAGCCAAAGATGGTTCACCTTCACTCGTAAAACTGTAAACACATCACTGGACTGGTCATTGTAAGGGCAGTGAGCAAGACGCCTACACATTTGTACAGGAGAAATTGTTTGGGAACAGTGGCTCAGTGGATAGAGCATTGACACCCATCTGGTGTCTTACGAAAAGGCACAATGGGGTTTGGAAAAATAATAATAATAATAATAATAATGATAATAATAATAACTCATGATAACAATAGGTAGACCACTTCCTGCCCCACTGACATTTTTTGACAAAGGAAACAAAATGAAGATATAAATGGACAAATTATATTCTAGCTTTAAAAAGGAGGAAATAAAAAACACCAAATTATACTCTGTCTTTTGAAATGCAAATCAAATCTAAATCACTTGTCCCAGAGGGGCAATTTAAGCGCATAGAGCAGTGTTATGGAAATCTCTACATCAATAAAAAAAAAAAAAAAAAAAACAGCATAAAAATACAACAACAACAGAAAAACTCAAACTAAAGTTGCAGCTCAGAGCAGCTCAACAGGTAGAGTCATCAGAAACGGTCCCAGGGCAATTTGAGGAGAGTAGTGGCCCTCAGGACAAATGTGTCCCTCCTCAGTGTCCTCTGTGTTCTGCAGCAACACAGCAGCCTCCAGGGGGAACCAGTGAGCTCTAGAAACAACAGGAAAGCCTCGACTGAGCCTCTCTCTGATCTGTTGTTTGGGTTGTGTAGAGATGTGATGAGCCATTCCTTCAAAGTGTTTCCTGATATGTGCAATGGCAAAATAACAAACATAATAATAAACAATTGCTCCTGGTTGACATGGATTAACCCATCCTCAGTGTGATCTAATCTTTGAGAGTAAAAACAGTTTTGCCTCTGACTGACCCCAAAGTGAACATATGGACAGCTGGCTAAAGTCTCCAATCAGGATTATCACATGGACTGCGGGAGCCGGTCGAACAGCTCAAACTGAAGGCATGAAAGTGATGGGAGTTAGCCTGTGTTATCACTAATGTTTGAATAAAATGAGAAGCAGACAGCACTACCCACTGTGCATACAAAAGAACAAAAGAACCACTCACCTCACTGCACCTAGCTGAGCTGTTGTGTCTGGGTTTGGAGTTGTGCAGTTTGTCAAGTGACTATTCATTTTGCCCACTTAAATGTACAACCATCTATTCAGCTTGATGTAAAATAGATTTGATATTTAGCTCATTAATTCAGAAATCCTCCTTTGCTTTTTCATATTAAGCACTACATGATGCAATGACTCATTTTACACCAGTGATTCATATTCTTTTGGCAGGGAACTCCACTGACATTGGCCAAGTATTTGGATTTGTAAAGCAAAAAGTAGACTCGTTTTTACTTCACTTCAGCTCTATTGAGACTTCTAACATGAGTGTCAGCCACCTTTGTATCTGTGGAGATGTTATTGCTTTGCCTGGAATGTTCCACAATGGCATACACATATCGACCTCAATAGAAAAGCAAGTGACACCACCAGGTCAGTTACAGGTCAGGGGCCTCATTTATAAAGCTTGCTTACGCAAAAATCCTTGCGTACGCGCTCTCTACGCCAACTGCGGTATTTATGAACCTCGACTAAGGCGTGGCGCTTTGCTTAACTGTACGCCAACTCGGGACCTCCTTTAAGCTCTATGCAAAGTCTGGAGACACGGGGGAAAAGCGACACTCGTGGAGAGAAGCAGAAGTGAACAGAGTTTGAGGAAGTGTTTGATCAGAAAATCCACGTATACAGAAGAATTAACTTGTGATTTGCGCATTTAAGTGTTTGTTTAACCAAAACACAGAGAAGGGCTGTTTATTCCACTCATTATTCTCCACAATATTATACATTTGAAACTCATGCACGAGCGCGGCCACGTTCCCGGACTCGGTGCAGCGCAGAGTCTCCCACAGTCCACACCGCGACCATAGACTTCTACAAAACACAGACTGTGACCCAACACAGAGGACAAAATAATGACCCGACCTGAGAAAAAACTCTTCCCTTGGACACAGTAGGAGCCAGGCTTTGATTTAATGAAAGCAACTTTAACACTTTTACTTTAGTCTTTACGCACCGAGCGCCAGACTGGCCTGAGTCTGCAGACAACACGAAGCCTACTGCCCGAACCTGACCCCAACCAAAACCCGAACCAAAATCTTCCCTACATTTTTGTGTAATGGGGAACTCTTGCACATGAGAGCTGCTCTCTGACTGTATGAAGAACAGAATAATGCCAGTGCCCGTCCCGACCCAGACCCACACTCACAGGTGAGCAGTTTGGATGTTTCGTGTGGACTTTAATTGGCAGAATAACATCTGTATCTGATGTGTTTCATGCAAAATTTGTGTCCTCGTATCCCTCCTTCGCTCCTTTCCCTCTCCAGGGGAGGGCATCTGAATCTCTCACTCGCGCTCATAATTTGACCATTCGCATGCCTCTCGTAGCTACTAGGCGTACGCGCTAACTTACGACAACTCCTGCGCAGTTTTTTATAAATGAGGCCCCAGATCTGTGGAGAAACAAGCCCGCTCACACTAAGAATGCATGTTTTCAAAATGATATTTTAGCAATAAAAACAGCTGTAACAAATAAATCAATGCAGTTTAATGCTATACTGTGGAACATTCCCCAAACATTCCAAAGCAGTACCAGACCCACCACCACAACAATTATATAGAGCACCCTTAAAATTAGAGCTAAGAAGTCCAATGTTAACTATAATCTTTATCTTTGAAAGAAAAAAAAAAAGAAAACATTTTCCAATTCACTAAATTTTACACAATATTATATATGGATGAACTATTTCATTTTAGCTTATAAACAAAATTTTCCATTGCCACCTCTCAAATTTATTTATTTTAGTTTTTTTTTTTTTTTGTGTCTATCTCTCTGCTGACCCCGGCCACACACACGCACACAGACACACACACGCACTGTAGACGGCCTGTGGTGTGATAGTAGTGGTGTGTTATATAAGCTCATGGATGTATTATGTCACCGCTCATTCTCCCCGTGACAGTGATACGAATGTGTCCGAGTGACTGGCCAGGGTCACTGGAGAGACAGAGGGAGGGAGAGAGACATAAAAAGGGAGGGTGAGGGCAAAGAGAAAGAGAGAGAGAAAGAGGGGTAGAGATAGACAGAGAGAAAAGACAGAAAGCAATGCAGTGCTTACAGGTCTGCATGGTCACTGGACAGAGAAAAAGAATTGGAGAATTGGAGAGAGAGAGGGACAGAGAGGGAGAGAGAATTTGAGCGAGGGAGGTTTAAGAGTACTTAAAGGTCTGCAGGGTCACTGGGCAGAGAGAGAAGAAGAGAAGAGAAGAGAAGAGAAGAGAAGGGAGAGAGAATGAGAAAAAGAGAGAATTGGAGAGAAGGAGGCAAAGGGTGCTTACGGGTCTGCAGGGTCACTGGATAGAAGGATATAAAAAATAAAGAAAAAAATGAAAATGAGAGATGATGAAATGTGCGATAAAGAATGCTTATAGGTCTGCAGGCCCTGTGGAGAGAGAGAGAATGAAAAAAGAGAAAGCCATGTATGCGATTATAATAAAGGCAGAAAGAGCAGAGGAGCAGCTGGAGCTCACATTCAGTGGAGTTAACACATTATCATGAGATCAGGAGTTGCTTACACCATGACTTTACACCAACTCCTAACATTTAGCAGTTAACACAAGGGCACATAGATACTTAAATAAGGGGTTAGGGTTAGAGTATTTACTAAACCTGATTCTTAATGCTTCAATTCTTTCTTATGACTAATTGAAGGTCCTATATTAAGCAAAATTTACTCTTGTGAGTTTTAAGTCATGTTAGAACATTGTTACTTCATCAAAAACATACCTAGAGTTGTGTTTTGTTTCATTCACACATGTTTGATTAATCCTTCCTTATTAGACTGTCTACATTTCCAAAGCCCAAAATGCTGTTCCCCCTTGTGATGTCATGAAGCTGTAGTTTTCAAGTTAACAACTACCTTTTAGCTTTAGTTCAGTAGATATTTAGAGAAATTCCAGGAGAGAAATTGATTCTAAATGATTCTAGTGAAGGTGTAAGGAGGTAAAAAACACAGTGGAGCACTTCTCGTATTACCACATGACATCACAAGGTGGAGTGTTTTCTGTTTGAGAGAAAAACTCAGCCTAAATATGCCAAATTTGTGGCTTAAACATGTGTGAATAAATAAAAACACAAATCTGGGTATGTTTTTGATGAAGAAACAACATTATGACATCAGAAAAAAGTGTAATATGGGCCCTTTAGGGTGTACTTATTATAAAGTGTTACAGATAAAACACACTTGTGGAGGTCCTACTGAGTGCGTGCACCCTCAGGCTTCTGATTGGTCAGGAGCATCTGAGGCTTCCTCCCACTGAATCTGGCAGACTTCCCGTTGGCTTGGTTTTAGAAACAGGCCTTTGTGTATTTAAGTTATTATTGCTGCCATATCTGCCCTGTGCAGTTTGTGTTTACTCAGCCACAAGCGCGCACACACACACATACACACACACACACACAAACACACTCTAATGTAGCTTTATTTACACGCTACAGTATTCACTGCCAGTTACTGCAACCATAAAATACAGTCTATTATTAAGCTTTTAGTACAAGCAGAGGTCCAAAAATGCATCCAAGAATGTAATCAATGGATATTTAGGAACAATTTGTAAACTATAACAAAGAACCAAATAATACATCTCTGTGTTCATACTGATATCCAAGAGCAAGAGCAAGAGCAAGAATTAAAGGCATCTTAAAATGTGAAAAACAGAACTAGATCATTTTAAACAGTTTCAAGTGGTTTAAAGTTATTACTCACTTACCTCATGCATTCAGAGTATCCTAATTATTCACTGTGATGAATTTATAAGCATTTTTCACAGCTATTGGAGAACTGAGCAGAGTTTTTAAGATAATGACAACTAGCATGCTCACAGTGCACTTCCTGATTAAAGGACAATAACACCCTTTATAATTAGATGTAGACAGCACACAGTGGACAGATTCTAACCCCCTTTTTTTTTTCTTCTTCTTCTTTTTTTTTCTCAAATACATACAACTACAAGTACATATCCTTTAAGAAGATATGGTCCGACTATCAACAAATGAAGATTTTATTTTCATTGATTTTATCTTTATTTTACCAGATGATAAATGAGACAAAAGAGATGGCATCTAATTTCATACACTGATGTTAGTTCAAAAGGTTAATCTTAAAAGTGTGTAGTTTTATAGAGAGTTTGTTGTGAGCAAAGGTTGTAGTGAATGGTTAGCTAACACACAGGTTATGTGGTCCATAAAATGATGTCAGCAAAATGTGTCCAAAACAAACTTTACTGTTACAGTGTTTACTTCACTGCAAGTGGGAAAATCCCACACACCTACAGTCAACTTTTATCACAAATAAAATGCTTTTTACTGTGTGTGCATTTTAAAAGGCAAACCTCAAATTACTACAAAAACCAAACACATATAATAATAATAATAACCGATGAAAAGAAGTCATGCCAAAACATAAATAAACATGTCCTGGGCGGCAGTAGCTCAGTTGGTAGAGCATTTGCCCACTGATCTGAAGGTTGGTGGTTCGAATCTTGACATAAAAAAAAAAAAACATCACAGGTTGAGTGATCAGATCCACTGACCCACAGGTTGGCTGGTGTGGTTCCAGCTCCCACAGATGAATGCTGCTGTTGTGTCCTTGGGCAAGACACTTCACCCACCTTGCCCACAGTGTCTGCGTACACTGGTGTATGAATGTGTGTCCTTGTTGTAAAGCGCTCTGAGTGCCTTGAAGGTGGAAAAGCGCTCTAGAAAAATGTGACCATTTATAAAGTATAAATATATAAAGATGTTTCAGTATTACCATTACACAAATAAGTTAGTCAAATGAATTCCAATGAGCTCTCTTCTCAACATAAAGATGCATTTGTATTTAATGCAAAATAGACCTTCAAAAGTTGTTGTGTAACAGCTCAAAGGCTATTACAGACCAGGAACAATTTATCTACAATGCATTGCCCTAAGGGTAAAACAACTATTGGGCTTCATAGACTTCATAGTATGTGCCTGTCAGGCTAAAAAATATGGATTTAAAAGAGGACTACAAACAAATGTGTTTTAAAACTTCTAACTGTGCCTAAAGTTGTTACGGTAATTACAACATCAGGCTGTTGTTCAATGTCTCCTAAGTGCATTATGTCAACATGTGTCATAGATGGTTAAATGAACAAAACCATGACTTATTACAGGTACTACCAAGGGTTTTGGACTGTAAAAATGTAATAATTTTTAAATGTGATGAGTCAGAGAAAGTGCAGTTCATATGGTATCTTACGGTATGGGTACATGTAGTGCATACTTGTACTTGTCATGGGGTTAAGTTTCAGTGTATAAAGTGGTCTTTGATATTCCTGCTTCTATTAATATTTCTATTGTCATATATCACACTTCAAAATGTGCCAAACTGTACCTTTATAAATGTTTCGCAAAGAGTCAAAACACTTGTATTAAGATCTATAAGCATATACCAAGCATAAACTTAACAAGCCTATTAAAAAGACATTATTTTTAGAGTTTTGTGCTCCATCACCACCTCCAGATGTTGCCTCATATTGACTGAGTTCATTTTGCACACGCATGCACAACAATGAGCTGATTTAAGTGGACCAAAACAGTGTAGCATAACTAATGCAATCACATGACTTTAAAATAGGACGTGAAACAGGAACTTGACCCATCTGTACAGGAAGACAGAGGAAACTGCACTGAAACCAGAACCCTTATAGAGAAACATGTTGAGTGGCGTTTTGTAATTGTTGTTACACTTCTTGAGTATAACTGTATTTAGGGGAGATGCACCTGATTTTAACTTAAAAACATGAAGCAGAAGGAGTTCATTTGCTACAGTTAACAGCTGTTCTAAGCTATTCCTAATAATTACCATATGTATTATGTGCTTCCGAATTATTCCCCGCAATGAGTTTATAAGCACTTTTCACAACTATCAGAGGCCAGAGTGGAGTTTTGCCATCACAGTAATGCTAATAACTAGCATGCTAACCATACACTTCCTGATTCTCAGACAAACTCTTTTATAATCAGATTCAGGCAGCACACAGTGGGTTTATTATGAAGAACTGCTTATACAATATATCTGTACTGGGGCAAGGCAAATTTTACTCATATATATAGAAAAAAAATATTGGGTACAAGGACTTTTAATCATAACATACATTAGGTTTATTTTGATGGTTTGATTAATTTGACATACATAGATAAAGTGTTATTTTTTCATAGTGAGAGGAAACTGAAGACAAGCTGTTGTGTTGATACAACATGTTTTTATAGAGTTTTCCTGCTCCAAAGACATGAAGTGAAGTGAAGCAACATTATCCACACTTTGGCTGAACATGTGCAGAGTGAAATGTCCTGGTTCACATGACTGGAACACAACAGCAGGGACAAATGTTTGTGCTGCAATCCAATTCTACTTATTGTACTTATCCTATCACCACCATTATCAATCAGTCGTTAAAGACAGTATATTCCCTGCTGCCTTTATAACAGCCATAGTGATCCTAATCCATAAAAGTGGGGACAAACAGAGGTCAACAACTACAGGCCTGCTGCCTCTAAAGTCATTGAAAAGATAGTAGCAGAACAACTTGTGGCATATCTGAATAGTGAAATTCTACTCCACCCAATGCAATTCGGGTTTAAGAGCAGCTATTCAACAGCGACTGCTTGTTGTTATTTTATTGAAAAGATCAAATCTGAATTGGATTATGGGCGAGTGGTTGCAGCAGTATTCTTGCTCATCTCCCTCACCTGTAAATCCTGATGTGACCATTCCCTTTAAACATTATGTCATGGGCCAGTCGACTTTCTCATATACAGCAGCAAAAAAAACAAAAAAACAAACAAACTGTAACACACTTCCAGCTGATCTTAAAAACTTGCACCAACTACCACACTTTCTGTCATGGGCTAAAACAATGGCTTCTGAGAAGTAGGCGTGTCAACACTGGGCTTCTTCAAAAGTTTAAACATTGTGACTGATTGTACTACAGATGTATTGTGTAGATGTAAATATACTGTGTTTGATGTATGACATTTGCTTGATAGTCATGTTGTTGATGAATTGTATTTTAGAGGATAATAATACTGAATTTGGTAAGTGTACATTTTATAGGATATTGATGACAATGAATTTGAGTCTTTTTAGAAGATAATGATATGATCTGATAATAATGATCTGAAATTGTGTATTTGTGGAAATTAGAATAAATACATTTTGATAGTTTTAAATGTTTAATGATGAATTGGATAGTGATCATTTTAAGGAGTCACTTTTACTGATGAAATGTTGCTGTTGGTCTAATGTAAATAGTTTCTTGTATTTTGTACCTGTCCAAGAACTGCAGATAGAAAGTAGCTTGTAGCTAAATCTGGCACAGAGCATCTTTTCTTTCTGAGACTAATGTGCATTGTCCTTATTTTAAATAAATACAAATAAATAAATGACAATTTTAAATAGCTGTGTGAAAAGTACACATCAGGAAATACCACGAGCTTGTCCAAAATGAAATCATTAACCCCTATACAGACTTGATTAAAATGACGAAGGATGCACTAATTCGATACTAGTATTGGATATCTGCTCTGATACTGAAAATTTTCTTGGTTGGAAATATAAATATATGTAATTTGACTATTTACATGTATTCGTAGTTGGCCCAGTATAATTTACTGGTCGTATTTGGCCCAGAAAGTCTCTTTTTTAACTCTGCATTATAGACAATATCACTCCATTTGAGGCTTAAATCTGGTTACATAATAACAGAAATAATAGTAACAATAGGCATATATGATTTTTAATAATCAGCCATTACTGCAGCAACCATTTTTTGTCAGGTAGAGATTGGAGCCACGGTAGGTCATGCAAATGTGTTAGTGTTATAAAAGTGCTTTTGTAATGAACTGCCATAAAGGTCCAGATTGAGTAAAGGTCATGTGGTAATACGTGTGACTAGACCATCCAATCTGCAGGTGGGACCCAATCTGATAGAGCCGCTCATTCACCCTGTAATAAAATGTTGAGAACCAGGGCGCTGGAAAAAAGTCCTCAGAGAGTTTTATATCTCCTTTATGTAATTGTTGTGGTCCAAAATGGCAGAAGTTGGTCTCCAGTTGGAGTGATTTTGCTTGTTTTTGTGGGCATAAAACGGATAGTGGCAGGCAGAAAGTGCAAGTGTAGTACATATGCGCTGTACTTTGGGTCACACCTGGGAAATTAAGTCTTGTAAAGTGGTTTTGTGAGATTGAATTTGACTCTGGAGCCAGGCGTAACAAGGGCAGGAGCCGGCTCTCTAATGCAGACCCTGTGAGTTCAATCAGGCTAAAACAGTATTTTGGTTTGTCTGCTTTCATTTGAGACTGATGTAAACAGTTGGTTGATCATGTCATTATAACGCATTTCTAATTTAAATCAAGAAACCATGAAATATTTTTGAAAAGAACACACCAAATACACTGTCAAAATTTTAAGGTCCAATATTTCGCAAAATTGACTTGTGTGCTTGTAGTTACCTCATCAAAAACATACCAAGTGTTGTGTTTTCTTTCATTCACATATGTTTGAGTAACCCTTTATTATTAGTCTGTCTACATCTCTAAAGCTCAACATGCTGTTTCAACTTGTGATGTCATGAAACGGCAGCTTCAAGTTAACAGCAACCCTTTACCCTTAGTTCAGCAGAGACTAGCAATTCCTGGATGAGAATTATCCAAATGACTCTAATGAAGGTGTATGTAGTTTAAAAACACAGTGGAGCACCTCCTGTACTACCACACAGCATCATCATGAGTAAAAAACCTGAATGAACTTTAAGCCCTGCCAGATTTTAACCTCTTCAATGATAAACCATGACAAACAACAGTCTTGAATAATCAGAGGCATCCACATGGCTCTCATTCAAAAATGTCTCCAATAAAATAAAATTGTCTGTTCCTGCCAATTGCTTCCTTATCATTCACATCCGACAAAATGCCTTTTACGTGTAAAGGCAGTATCATTCGATCTCCGTTTTGTTTTTTTTTTTTTTTAACAATACAAGGAAGTGGTGATTTCCTGATCTAAAAGAAATACAGCAGTGCTTTCATTTGATCTATGTTTAGTAACTGAAATCTTACCATTGTATGTGACTCTAGGTTTTGTTAGACACAGGACGAGGTGCAGGTCCATCTCATCCGAAGAGACAAACTTGGAGCAGACTGGGCACTTGAAGCCTGAAAGAAAAGCAAAAGTACAATTTATAGATTCAATTAGGCCTGTCACCATAACTAATTTTGAAGAACAATATTGTAGAAGTAAATACAGGCTATAAACAATAATGCTGAATGCCATTATCCCACGGACATGATAACCCTGAAAGCAAGAAAAGCAAAATGTTTCACAGTAGTACAAAGAAAAAGTGCCCATGATAAATATAGACCCACAAAAATAATAGTTCCATCTGTCATGTATTGAACAATATAGTTGATGTAGTAATTATAGACTACATTAAATCAACATATGTAATAAAAATGAATTAGGATTTGGTTACATGGTGCTTCTAATCGGGTTCATAAGAGAGGCAGTGCAGAGTTTCCACAATTTTGGAAACTGCAGCTATTGTGAGATGTAGTTTGTCATTTAGCCACTGTTGTTTTCCACTTACGGGAAAAAAATCAAGTGTATCAAATGTTGTATTGTATTCAGAAATCACCACATAGCAATGAGGTGGTCTGGTTTGAAACAACAAATGTATTTTTAGCATAATTAAGTCAAGACTACCACAAAAATATGTTCACAAGTGTCCACATCCCACATATATTTTCCAAAAAACATCCAAACAAGCTTTCAAATGTACCTAAACAAAAATAGTAAAACAAAAGGACAAAACCAGGCATAACTGCACATTGTCATCAGAAGCTTGCTGTTTACTGAGGACCGTTTGTTTGAACCAGATCTGAAACACAAACTCGATCTGAGCAGGAAGCACCACCCACACACAGAGCAGGGCAACTATCACAAAGCTGCTGCAAAGATGGTTCTCCACACTGCCATAGGAACCAGGCTAATATCACCATTATCTAATTATGCTAAAATAACATTATGCATAGAGGAGGCTAGTACTCATGCACATTTACTCAGTTTAGATATAATTTAGTTTTGAAAATACCTGATTTTGTGCATCATTTAATGTTGTTTCGTCCTTCAAATTACATTGACTTCAAACAATAGAGAAGACAGTTGCTATTGCAGTTTCTCTTACTTGATTAGAAGTTTCCCTGAATCCAGTTTTACTCTTATTTGGTTAATTTCCTGGACCACTACATCTACTTCTAATTGAGCAATATAGTAATATAATTTACTGACTGCTCTACACATCTATGATTCTGCAAACACAGTGCTTTAAATTTTTGGAATATGTTCAGAATAGTAAAAGGATTTTGATTCTTAAGCATTGATTCACAGTATACTGCAGCTCTGTATAGGGCTTATCCTGGTGAAATGTGTAACTGTATCACTGTGAGGCAGAAAATAGTGAGATCTGTGAGACCTGGGGGAGATAATCTCAGCAGGTATAGTGCTTTGATTCCATTGTGCAGTGAAAGATCTGTCAGTATTTGGTAGGCAGAATAAAAAAAAGTCAGTCATCCAAATGAATGGAGAGAAGGATGCCATAGCTCTATTTGCATGTCATTAGTTTGAGTGCATAATTGCTCCAGTCATTTTTGGCCAATTACACTCTGTAGAGTTAGAGAGAGAGAGAGAGAGATACTTTATTGATCTCAAGGGAAATTCAAGTTTTGCTGCAGCAACATTTACTCTGCACACCTCAGTCGCCTTTGTGCCTCTGTTAAAGGTCTGCAGATCCCATGGGATCAGGGCAGTTTGAGGAGAGGAAGAGCCAAGAGTGTCCCAGGAAAGGCCTCAGTCTTTCTCCGCTCTGGTGTTTTGGTCATAGATAAAATTGTCCCTTCGCTCAATATATTTCCTCTGGAAGGTCTGAGTATTTCCTCTGGAAAGAAACTGTTCAGTGTGTGAGTCAGGTAGCCACAAAGCAGCCGACTACTCTGTTGCCATAGTTACCTCATTTGCATATTTTTTGTGTATTGGGAAGTTTCACAGTATCAAAAGACATGTTATATCCATGCATTAAAATCTGTTTTAACTTTTCTGGCAGATGATACACCACCTTGTATCCACAGAGATGTCATTGTTCCACAGTACAGCATACCTATCTCCATGGAGACAAGCAGATGACGTCACCAGTTACATGTTTAATCTACTGGGACTTGGGAAAGGAATCTACAGTGAGAATGCATGTCAATGTAATTTTAGCATTAAAACCACCTCTAATGACATAAATGCTAGCTATACAATTGTATTGCCATACTATGGAAGCAATAACATCCCAGTGGAGACAAAGCAGATGGTAGAACCCCTCTCACCATAAAACATACATGTATGTTTAAAGGTTGTATGGAGGATTTTTTTTGTTGTTTTTTTTTGTTTCAAATTGTCAATGATAGCAATAGATAGAAATGCAGTAGCCTTGTAATTATGATGACCAAAAAAAAGAGAATAAAAATTCATCAACTCTGGACATGGTGGGGCTAAACATTTGCCAATAGATAACGACACTGCCTTGTTATCTGTTAGTTGACAGGCTGTCAATCAAACTCCCTACGTTTCTAGCGTAACTGACTTGCCTGCGCGCTGCCGTTACGTGGTTTACGTACGCCTGTCACACAGTCCACAGACGCAAGCCGCACAGACGCTGTTTACTCCACCAACGCAACAGTTCTTAGCGGCTTTTTTGACCTATATCTTCCTCGCAGTTAGCACAAAGTTTATTGCAATGGCAGACAAGAATCTACGAGCAGTTAGCCCCAAAACAAAGTCCGTTTTTGAGGTCGCTGAAAGAAGAAGGCAAGGGGAAAAGCAGCGAAACCAAACTAAGGTGATTCTTGAAGATTCATTTCAGCGATGGCGCGACTGAAGCAGACACAGGGTCTAAAGACTGACGCACTGGTCTCCAAATTACTTCTGGACAGGTAACTTCTGCTTATTATGAAAACGTACTTTATTTCCAAGAGTTAGACAAACGTTTTTCAGGACACGAATGCGATATCCTATGTCTGAAAACTTAATTTTCAAGGCAAAGAAAGAGTCCGCTTGCTGCTGCGTGTTGTAGTAGTAGCTAGTTCATTCGCACGGAATCTCCGCGCCCCCCTCTCTGCGCCCCTCTCTGCCCGTTCCGCTCTTCTCCCTGCTCCTCCTCACGGAATCTCCACGCACCGCACCGCTCCACTCTCCTCTCCTCTCCTCTCTTCTCTCCTCACTCCCCGCTCCGCTCCGTTCTTCGCCCTGCTTCTCACTTCTTGTCCGCGCACAAAAATATCCGCGCACCCCCTCCCTCCCCCCGCTCCTCACTTCTCCGCCATGCCTAACCAACACTGTAGTTAGTTGTTTACAAGTCATGTGCAGCGCACCGGTTTCTGGCGGAAGGATGAGGCGGAAGGAGGCGTTTCTACGTAGGGAGCTGTGGGGGGGGGGGGGGTGGTTTCACGCATGCGCAACATTTGAAAAAGGACAAACAGTCGCTGGATTTCTCGTTCCTTGGAAAATCCTCTATACAACCTTTAAGGGTTAAATAAAGTAACAGTTCACATTTTCCTAAACTTAAAATATGACAGAAATGTAACATTATGGCCTCATAAAATACCAACCATCCATGCAAGTGACCCTGCTTAGACTTGAAAAATATTCTGTTGGGAAATGTTCAGGTACCTCTAGACATAAAAGATTGAACACTGTCTGCATACAATACCAAACAACACTGTATAGATCTGTGGTGAATTAGTATGACACAGATTAAACCATGCATTGTAATGACACACACACACACACACACAAAATCACAGGGAGAAACATGGTCACAGTTGCTATTCGAAGTATTTCTGCCAAGGGAATTTGTCTGAGCATTTTCAGCTCAGAGAGGCAGAGCACGACTGGCCAGGATACACACATAACAAAGTGTCCCCCACAGCACTTTTTCCCACAACAACATCTCCAAGAACTTTTTCTTTTTTTTTTTTTTTCAGAAGACTAATATTACCTCACACACTGAAACTTCGCCACCTGCACTCACTGTAGCCAGGTTACCAATGTATCACTGAGCTAGAAGAGTAAAAACAAGCTTAGTGTGGACTACTAGTGTCTGTAAAGAGTAGAAAAAGGACATTCTGAGAATTTCTGGGCCGACTACTACCAGTAAACAGTTGTGTTACATCAATTCATATGGCCATTCAGAATATCAACTGAACTGATATTTGGAAGCCGATATCAGGCGCCGATATCCCATAGCAGTGCCGGATCGGTGCATCCCTAATTGCAAGTATTGTTCAAGCAACAAGGAATTGTAAGTTTGAATTCTGTACCAAATCAGTCGGAAAATCAGAAGAAGTTATGGGGCAGAAAAGAAGGAAAAGCTTAGAATAGGTGTTATTGTTGTATTATTGTTAATATTATACTTTAAAGAACAGAAATATGCTTTACAAACTCAAAATAGAAACTAACCTTAAGATACCCAAACTGCAATGTCCATATCCTGACATAAGGCTCATCTAATCATCATCCCTGTGACCTGTGTGCAACCCCTGCTGCTTCCATTGACATCACTGTCCGCTTCGTCATGGCAACTGCGCTCTCCCATGAGGCATCGCTCCCTACCGAACACATCCAGGTGACGCACAGGGGCTAAACGTGTCGATGAGAGGCCTCCCTAATGCAAAAGCTGTCACCGTGGAGATACTGATGAAGCCATTAGAAAACATGTGACCTATTTAAAAGTCAGGCAGGAAATGTGGGGCTGGTTTAGGCACATGTGGCAGTTGTTAGCGTAAGTGTAAATGTGAGTGTTATTTTATGTCAGTAAATAATATACTTCAGATCGCCAAATTTGTACTTGGATTTTAAAAAATTTTCTAAGTATTTCAAATCTGTGCAATTTTCTTAAAGGTGCAGTGTATACCTTTTCTGGTGGTGATGTTATTTCTTTGATTTTTTTTTTTTTTCTCCAAATACCTTTAAAAAAAAAACAGTCTTGACTCAAAGATCTGACCCATCATTTGGCCTAAAGGCATCACACGTTTGTCTTCATGGTGATCGGTAAGTATAATATACTCTGGAACATTACAAGCAAAGCTATAACATCTCCATGGAGACAAGCAAGCTCTGGATCCTCCACCAGAAAAGTTACAAGTGCACCTCACAAGTGTAAATCACTCAGTGTCATCATGCTGGAAATGGTCTTCAATTCTGCAGCTACTTGCAACAATCAACTGTTTTATTACCGTTTTAAGATTTTCTGGATTTCTTATGATTGTACAACTAATTGTGTTATTTTTTAACTCTGCCCTAATCTCCCTCCTGTAAAAATAGATTATTAATAAAATTAACAATCAGTCAATTCAACACATTCACAGCAGCAATGTGGGTCTTGTCAAAGGACACAACAGCAGACATAGAACTACTAACCTTTATGAAAACAGGTGAACTTCTCTGCCACGTGAACACCATCAACATTTAATGACTACAGAGGGTTTGTTTTGAATTTCTTTCCTGGAGCTACAAACCACTTTTCTCTAAAATGGTGAAAAATTAAAACAAAACATTAATTACTGACAGTTGCTCTAATAAAATACCAATTTATTCATTATTTTTGAAAGAAATCAGGCTATATTTTGTGCATTTAATAGCCAAAATCATCATCAAATATTTTACTACATTGCCCGGGTATGCTGTGTTTAAAAGTGTTGAGTTCAGAGGAGAAATCTTGACTGTATTCAAATCCGTTTTCTCGTAGTTGGCGGTGGCAGTGAGAGTTCCCTGCTTGGCTGCTATGACTCATCCACTGAACATGACAGGAAGCTCTCTCCAGGAATCCTAATGTGTCTCTTCTACTGCTCTGGAGGTATTTGTCTTTGACTACTACACACAAACACAAACAATAAGGATAAGCGGTAGACATGGTATTTGCATTGTCACGTGTGGATTCAAATTAACTCTTGAGCTACACCGTTTCTTTACCATATATGTGAAAAATATGTGGCAGAAAATAGATGTTCCCAGTTTTGATGAGTAAGAGACAGAAAATGAAAGTACATAGAACAGTGCTTTGTAAAATACTTCTTGTAAAACACCATGGGCAATATTTATCAGCAGAACCATAATATGTGTTTTCCGCTTTCTTTACGCAATTTTTTTTACTTTTATTTAGTGGTGAGACCTTGATTTATCATCAGAAAACTATGGGATGCTTATGTTATAAGCTGATACATCAAAATTTACTTTCTGCGTCATTATTGCATAATTAAAATATGAGGCAAATGATGTCAAATCGACATGAGCTTTTAACCATACATGGTATAAGTAATTAGATTGCACAAAGTTGTATTTAGATGAATTCATGAATGTATGAGTAATCCTGCATTGTTCTGCTACTGTACAAGTCTGTGTGAATGGGTGAAAGGTTCTAGCATCATTCATCAGCCGGTTTCACTTCATGGAAACTGTCCGACCTCGCAGCATTAGGATTAATTCACTCGACAGTAAGAGGGTACTTTTTTATTTAACCAATCACTGCTATTTGGTGACGTATATAATGCAACAAATCCTGTAGGAAGAAAAGCAATAATGTCTTTCCCCTTGATAAACTTCACTAAACATTCTCTTTGTTCCGGCTTTAAATCCTCGATCTCAGGAATCGTTGCCAACACAGAATGTATGGCTTCGTCTACATCCACCTCGGCCGCTTTGTTTACTGTTGTGCTGTACCATAAAAGGGACCCAGACAGGTGCTTGAGTTTGACATCATGGTTTCACAGCTCTTCGCTGATTGGCTGGTGCCCGGTCTACAACTTCTGGGGTTCTTGCAAACAGTCTAGTGTATTCTGATTCCTGATCTAATCACTGGAGAGAAATAAAATTGAGTGGAGGCACTAGGTGGCACCAGCCTGGCTAGGGTGGTTCTATGGTATAAAGCAAATTGAGTGCCTTGAAGGTGTAAAAAGCACATTATAAAAATGTGACGATTTATCATACTTTAATACAAAATATCTGGGGGGAAAAAAAAACACATAATATGTCTTCTTTAAGAAAAAAACAATTCAAATGTAGCCTTTAGTCTTTTCTGATACTAATCCCACTTTTGTCTTAAATAACTGAATCCTCCCTTCTGACATTCCACAATCCATACAAGAATCAATCAGAGCTGCATATTTAAATGTTAACAGTATTGATCGACAGTATTTAAAGATCACCCCGCCCCTGTCCATTACGAGCATCAGTAGTAGTGCCCTCACATCACCGCTGTCCTGACCCCAGACAGTAGGTCATGTGATCAGACAGTTTGGAAATACCACAGCAGACGAAAAATGTCAGCAAATTCAAATGGTGTCCTTACGAGACACCAGCCCATGGGCTCTGTGCCTGGAATAACAAGGACAGTAATGATTTTCAACACTTCACTCAAGTAAATCCACTCCAAAATGCTTTTATGACTGTGGTATAGTGCTGCCAGCAAACTCTGGACCTGTAATCTTGCTTTATGATGGGATGTAGTTTGTAATAAAGTAGGGGAAAGCGCAAGGTGAGAAGTCAAATTGAATTCGGTTTTGGTAAAATGGATGAAATTACATAGAGAGCATAAGAAGTTGGCCCTATCTCGCAATGCATATAAATATGTTCCTAGAATTCAAGCAAAGCAGTATTGGCATATTCAAACTCAGGAGTAAATGAGTCATCCATTCATCCAAAAAGACCTCGCTCAAATGGTTTAACAAAATTCTATTAGGTTGAGTTAGATTTTGCCCCGTTCCTGTTTTGCAAAAGCTCAAAATACCAGTAACAATTTGAAACTCAATTATGAAACTAAGTGCAAAAATGAGCATAGTAATAACATAAATATAATGTAATATTTCAAAGATAATGACAGTAGGTAAACAATTGTTCCATCAGTGTATTGGACTTGAATTTACTGAGCTCATTACAAACAATATCATGCCTCATTGGGTACACACTGCAGTGGACAAATGTGGACAAATATGCTTCAAATATAGGCCTTTAGCATAACTTATTCAGAGCTGCGTTTGGGGTTATTCTGGGAAACGCGTTATCAGGCACAAAGGATTCTGGGTAATGGCAATCACACTTTCACTTCTCATATCACGGTGTCACAAAAGCAGAATGGTCTATTGTATGCTGGGCTGGAATGACTGTGAGGTGCTTTGAGGTCGTATCATGAAATACGTTTTGGGTTACATTTACAACATTTTTGGGAATCTTTAGATCAAACTGTTTGTGCAAAGTATATATCTCATATTTTAAATTTAAAGTATACAAATATATATTTAAAAAACATTAAACGTCAACATCAAAGTGCATAAAACACAGAATGAAATATCGAGTGCCATGTTTTGTAGCTATGAGAGGACAAAATTAACAGACTATAAAGCAGTGTTAGTGTTAAAGCCCCTTACAAGAATGAGCTATTGATGGGAAACATGCTAAGGGGAGTAGAGAGATCTCTAAGAGAGTAACAAAACATATTAAAACATATATATAGCAATCATATTTTTTTTAATTGAGAAGACAATTATAATTAGTTTTTTGTTGTGATTAGTGTATATTAATGAACACAGGCCTACATGATATGCAGCATACATTTAGAAACCACTGTACATAGACAAGGTGGGTGAGGTGTCTTGCCTAAGGGCACGCTGGTCTGAGTGAGGCAGTGCTCCTACTGCTGAAGTAGGGATGTAACAATATCCAAATTTCATGATACAATAATATCATTAATATTAATAAGTGCAATAAATAAATAGCAGAATGAAAGACTTTAGTACTTAGCTTACATCTAAAAGGAGTCATGGAAGTTCATAATGTAATCTTCTACAGCTCAAATCTCATAGAAAAGAAAAATAACCAACATTTTCCCGCTAGTACAAAGAAAAAGTACACACTATAAACTTTGACCCCCAAAATTATGATTTGATAAGTTGATAGTATTTATTGTGGCAGGTCTGATTTCATGGTATGATATTAACGCAGTAATACAGAATTGTACATAAGGTACTGTAAAAGCTAAAAGTAGCCTGACAAGACTTTGCTGCGAATCATTACTGTCATAAATTTCAAAAATTAAGATATAAAAGATATATCTTTGTGTTGTCTGCACTGAATTAGATCATGTTCTATGTAGTTCCGTATGTTTACTAGCTGTTGCATCAATAAAACAATGCATTTAAGCAAAGGAACGTGTAATTCGATATATTGTGACAGCCGATATTATTGTGAGACTTTCAATGATACGATATCATGATATTTCAGTTACTGTTACATCACTATGTTGAACCAGACCCAATCCAGCTAAACCTCTGAGATCGGAAGAGTTTGGGTTTTGGGTTTTACACATTTCAATTTCTTGATCATGTATTCTCTCTTTCTAGCTTTACTCTTCTTTTATTCCTTTTTACTTTCTTTATTGCCCTTATATACCCCCTTGACCCTCACCTGCTGTTTACAACTGGTGGTACCATTTTTCCTGCCAAACTCTCCATCTCCAGAATGGGGCTGACATCTTGTATAAAACCAAAGCCAAACACGAATCGATTTTATTTCCGCTCTGGACTTTTCACTTCAGGTTGCAGCTTTCACTACGAGACAGCACAGTTCATCGTAAAATCAATTGTGTTTTCACTTATTTTTGTGCTGACTAATGCTTCTCCAGGCGAGCAGCTCTAAGTTCAGCTACTGAGTTAACCCGAATTCCTTTCCCATCACTGCTTTGCTTTAATCTACCGTTTGGAGCATTCAAGGGCACCGCCTTCATTATATGCACTGCTCCACTCCGGCTCTGCATCAGCACATATCTCGCAGGGAGACATTATACTAGATTTATGAATCGTCATATTATTGATCAGTTCGTTGATCACCAGCCCACGCCAGTGCTGCAGCCCACGGTCACATAAACACCTATGAAATCACGCGCACACGCATTTTAAAACACATTATAGATAGTACTATAGATCATAACAGAGTACCAGGAAGTGAAGAGGACAGAGGTTTTCCCAGAACAGAGGAGGAAGTTAGCGTATTATAGTTAGCCTATTATAATGTGGTCAGCATGACGTTGAAATTAACTTGTTTAAGAAGAGCAAAGGTTAAATAGTAATCAAGTAGTTACAGCCAGTACTTATAGTCAGTAACAAAGTAAAAGTTGTACTGTAGTACTGTATTGTACTGTACTGTAGGTATCTATACATTTTTTACCGGTAAGTACATTTTACAGTGGATATGTTTTACTTTTACTTCACTATATTTCAGCGCCTGTATCTGTTCTTTCTACTCCACTACATTTTTGAACAGGACTGAAAAGTTTGAGACCTGCTGAAAAGCCTGAGGGTTTATTTTTTATCAAGTTCATAGTTGGGCAAGCTAAAACATACGAATAAAACCAGCTTGAACAAAATGATCAATTCATCTGTTTTTACTGAACAAATTCAACATAAATCTGTATCACAGTTGCTACATTTGAAGCTTTATTAAATCTCTTTCAGTACATTTTTAATTTCTTGATGTAAAATGGTCAACAATTGCCTGGTCAAAACATGTGCAGAGACAGTGATGATTTTGATAATGTTGAATTATTTTTGTCTGAAAGAGATGCCTCAACAGATATTTAGTGAATTCTCTTCTTCCAAGAATCCAGCATCAAGTTATTGTCAAGTAATCCTTTATCTTTGGTATTCTCAAATGTCTTTTTCATTTCATATCAGATTTTTTAAATCATAGTTCTAAAAACTAACCCCAACAAGATAAAACATCTGATGTAATAATGACAAGTGTAAAAACCATAGGTACCACTTGGAATTATTTCAAAATGAATTTCAGAACAGATACACACAAACCAGACAAGTAGACAACCTAATTTGCTGTACTATATAACTATATATATTAATTTATAATTAACTAAAATGTTGGCAAACCATTCTCATTTACACACATGGTCTACGCAAAATCTATACCTCAATTAGTGAATCCCAGCCTATAATAAACTGCTGTCTATTCGCATATGTCTCCAAGTATTGAACCTGATTGATCTTTGCCATTGGACTCACCCGGTAAAATGGATGGCACCTTAAAGAGCAAATTAAAGATAACTCAAACAGCTATACCACTACACTTACTTTAGATTTCAATGGCTGTCCACTTTTTTATATTCAAATTAAGTGAACAACTTAACTCAATCTCCTTAATGTCTATAAGCGAAAACTGACAAAAAATGTTTTAACGGCATGAAAACTCAAATCACTTGTTGTAGTTCCAATCAAGTCTCCTCTTTCTGATCGGATTGTGTTAAAAACAAAGCACAGTTTAAGTCTAATTTGTGTAACAGAGCTTCTAACAGAGCAGTGCCTCCAGTTAACTTCACACCCCCAGTAAATTTTGATGACATCAGCAGCAAATAACAACAAAATCGACCAAAACTCACTCACCCATCGGCCTCATTCACTCCCATTATATCCTTGCTTGGATCCATCACCAAGACAATACAGCTGCCTTATCCTATTGATGGGCTAAATAGAGATGTTACATGTATAATTTATATGAGCTTCAATTATTCATATCACGGAGATCTTTTTGAAATGTGGAGGGGATGAGGAGGAAAAAGGGTATATAAAAAGAGTGCAAAAAAAAAACGTAAGGATAGGCATTATGGGGGGGTGCTTTTCAGAAGTGGTGAGGTGAATGATAAAAGACCTCTTCAGTTCAGTTAATGTCACTCTCCACTATATAAAGTATTCCGGCAGCATCTCTTATCACCGACTCTGCAAATATTAGGCTCAAATAAAGAACTGTGGGCAACCGTGAGGACAAGAAAATGTCTACAGGGTCGGGGTGAGGACATATTAAAATGAAAGATGTTTGAAAAGGAAAGAAAGGAGTATTTGACTTCATTAGTGAGAGTTAATTTGCACTTGGATATAAAGGCCTAATATACCATTATCATTAGCTAAATACTGGGCAGTTTGCTGTGGAAAAGGTTAAAGATTTTAATTAGCGTATTTAATTTGCTTTTCCAGGTTTGCAGGACCTTAGCCATTAGCTTTTTTCCCTGATTTTGTTCCAGTGGGTTTGCCGTATGTTTATTCTAGTTAGTTTTTTTGTGACTGTTGGAAATATAACCAATTCTACTGTGCTCTAGCAAGGCTGGCGCCACCTAGTGCCTCCACTCAATTTCATTGTTCTCCAGCAACTAGGTCAGGAATCAGAAAACACTAGACAGTTTGCAAGAACGTTCGGGCACCAACCAATCAGCGAAGAGCCATACATTCTGTTTTGGCAACAATTCCCAAGATCGAGGAGTTAAAGCCGTAACAAAGAGAATGTTGTTGTTGAATGGTGAATTTTATCAAGGGAAAAGACGTTATTGCCCTTCTTACTACGGGATTTGGGAAAAGCTTAATATACCAATTAGCCCCATTAGTGGAGCATTACATACGTTACGACCAAATAGCAGCGATTGGTTAAATTAAAAAAAGTACCCGCCTACTGTCGAGCGAACAAATTCTAATGTGAGGTCTCTTCGTGGAAACTGGCTGATGAAGTAGGCTAACTGTGCTCTAGATCAATCCAAAATGTTAATAAACCTCAAACCTGAATATTCAAGAAAGTAAAAGTGAAGTTTTGGCTTTCATAGGAGAAACACAATTATTGAGCAACTATTAATGAGCAGAATTATTACGCAACTAAATGAAAAATTCACATCATTCTCACTTGTTTATTTTCATCTGTCAGAATAGTAAATGACTCAAATTTTACAAATAAACATTTCTGACATAAAAAAATAAAAATAAAAAATATGTGACCAGTATTATACCCTTCTTCTCAGGAATGGTTATAAGCCTTCCATTCAAGGAGTCTGTCAGATCTAACTTTTCTAGCAAGTATTATGATTACAATTAAATGCTTGGTTTATGTTTAAAAAGTAGAACTCCAGAAGATTTGTGATATGTATGTATGAATATGAGCTAATATAGGAACTGTTTTTGTAAAAAGGAGGACATACTATCATCTGCATACCTGCACCAACTCAAATTGCGATTTAGAATGTTTCAAACGTAATCAATTATACAGCCCAAGCAAGAATATACAAATAATGAAAGATAACCCATAATCTTTTTCCATTAATTTCACTTAACGGCCAATCTATTAATTATTCTGTTGATCAGATAATTGAGCAGGATGTTGATGGAGGATGTGAACTTCCTTCCCCCTCTGGCTCCTATAGTGTTGAACCACATTTTAATTACCTGTCTCCAGTGGCACAAACCAGAACCCAGCAACTGACGTCACGCCTGCTATACCTATACGCTTCTACACAACAACAACTGCACAGGCAACAGTATTCAGACTGGAGCAAAAGAAAGATGGAGAGAGAAAGAGAGAGAGAGGAAGACAGAACCAGATAGAATGGCAGAGAAAGAGATAGCTTTTTAACAGACCTTTATTGTGTCTGTAAATAGCACAAGCGTGGCAAAATGTTTTGACAAAAAATAAAGCGGCATTTTAAGTAGAGAAAGGTAGAGAGAAGGAGAGGGGGAAGAGAGAGAGGGAAAGTGAGAAAAGAGAGAGAGAGGGAGACATTGGAGTGTGAGAAATAAATAAAGTGAGGAACAAAGAAAGGGACATACAGAGGGAGAGAGATAGAGAGAAAAAGAGGGAGAGACAAAGAAGGAGACAGAGAGAGAGAGAGACAGACAGAGCTGGGAAGAGGGAGAGAGAGGGATGTAGAGGAGATGTAGAGGCAGAGATTAGTGAGAGCTGGTTGGGTTATCCACAGCTCATCTCATCAGGGTAGCTTTGTGCTAACCCGGTCTGACTAACACAGTGGCTTAACCTACTGCTCTGTGATCTCACACAGGTCTAAACACAGAGGGGTTCACAGTAGCCGGGTCAGGCCGTGCTCTTCCATGTGTTTTCTCATTATCAGATCACACGTGGACAGCCAGACTCAGATATTTACAACTGACATTTACATCAGTCCTCCTGGGTCAAGACAAGATTGAAACTCGCTTCCTGGTTGATATACAAAACATGACGCGAAGGAAACAAACCAGTGTTTCAGATCATTTCAAGATAATGTGTTAACTATACGTGTACAACATTTATAGTACATTTACAAAGTAGTGTCTAGGCTTTGATTGACTAAAGATCAATTATAGTCCAATGAGGTCAGCTGATTTATACAGGTTTTGGCACCGTCGTCCTGCCTCCACGGGTAGGAATACAGCACCAAAACCTGTATAATCAGCTGACCGGACACGTCACGACACAGCAACATCACATGACCACTCTGAGGAAGGCCGCTAGTGAGCAGTCAAAATTGTCAGGTATGAAAACAAACTATTGGTCTGAAAAAAGAACCTAATAACATAAAGATCAGTTAGTTGACTAAAAAGGGGATGTGGCAAAAGCTCTTAAAACTATCACATCTCCAAACAGGACTCACAAGATTTCACCTGCTTGGGAGTTCATGCAAAAAAATGTATTTATGTAGAAAAAGTACTAGGAAGCAATGTATTTATATAATGACAGATTAAACTTCATCAGTCATGAGTTTAATCTGCCTTTTTTACACATAAATACCAATACTCACTATTCACTTGCTCACAAACTTCTCCTTTGAGCTGTTGTCCCATATAAATCCTTATTTTCTAAACAAAATGATTAGTGGACTACAACCTAAAGGCTACAGCTCTAGCATTGTTTTCCAATGATGCAGAGATCAAAATTGCTTCAAGTGAATACATGTTATATGCGTTCCAGGGAAAATCCATAAAACTGTATTCTTTACCAATGATTATATTTCAGTGTTATCATTATTTATGTACATTTAGTAGACTGCTTTAACGTGCCTTCAATATGTGACTATCTACATTACTACTATTACTACTACTTTAGTTCACATGTGATTATATCTGCTAGTCACACGAAGAGCATGTGTGGCAACCATTAGCAGGATACAGTATAGCCCTGTAATCCACAATATGGACACAGATATACATGTAAAACGGATAGAAACACATGGTAACACTTTATAATAATGGTACATGAGCTAAGGCAGGATTTTGTCATGACTTCAGACATGTGTTCACCAGGAATTCACATAAATTCACACGTGCTACATCAACTTCGTTCAATATATGAAAGCTAGAACAATATATTTTGGAGCTCAGTATTTATCGTGTACAATTTCTTTGCAATAGTAGGGAGGTTTTTGCCATTTTTGTGTAATATAGGTAAGATTTGAGCTGTGGATATGACAATAAATAACTTCTATGGTTAATTATTGGTTTGTTCTACTATTTATTAATTTGTTACAGCTTATGCCTTTTAATGATGCTGTACATGTAAATAATGGTTCACCTTAGCACTGAAGCTGTATTAGCATGCTGTTGGAATTATCTGTTACAACCATCACTGAATGAACACATGCATTCTTCTCACATGCCTTTGGTGTGGGTTTGCTCCTAAAGTGCAGATCAGACAATACGATAATGTCAACCTTGAGAAATGTTATGGTGCAAACAGACAAAGATTACATCAGAACATCATTTTACAATACCGTCGTGGTTTAGTTGAATGAATACTGTGAAAGCATCGCTAAAGTATTCTCCCAGAATTATAATGCGTTCTGGGTTAATTTGTTTTTTAATAGCTTTGTCTGAGCCTGAAAAGTTCAAACATGTGGATCAGTATCATCTGTCTCTCATATGAATGAAATAGAACAAATAATCAAAGCTGAGCATATATAATTCCTTTTCATAATAACATTATGAAAATGTAAAGATACCCTATGAAAATAATGTCTCATATAAATTAAATACAGTGTTTTTCTATGGTAAATAAAATTGAAGCATACCTACCAGACTTGTATTTCCAGTGTATAGCCAGTCTGTTACTGTCCGCCAATCAGATCCTACTACCCTTGCTTCTTGACCAATCACGCTTTCTTTCTTCACTCCATTTCGTGCCATCTCAACCACCTCTCCACCACAGCAGCACAACCATTTGCCACCTCAGCCTCTCCATCAATCACCACCAGCCCAGTCATGTTTCTACAATAGGTACATGTACACACAAAACTGATCTGATTGGACTAGAATCATAAAATAACCAAATAGTTACATCTGGTGTGTTTACTTGCACTATACAAATCTGATCATCAAAAACATACCAATAGATTTTTCGAGTACCGTATTTTCCGTACTACTAGGCGCTCTGGATTATAACGCGCACTGTCAAAGAATGGTCTATTTTCGAGCTTTTTTCACAAATAAACCTCACCGGACTTTAAACGAGACACAACAATTAGATTGCCCAGTCGGACTTTGTTTGGCATGTTCACGGTGACTCTCAGCTTTGTTCAATTGTGGCGAGTAGGAAGGGTGCTGTCTGGGACCGCTGGATCGTTGGCGTGTTTGCAGTGACTCAGTTGTTCAGTTGTGGCTAGAAGTGGCACATTGTACCCCCTTTTTGGTTCGTTCCTCCGTTCCATTCCGTTTCTCGTCAGCGTGGAGTGATGAGTGTGGCTGCGGGTGTTTTTCGTTATGCGGTCGCTGTCTGCTCCGTGCGTGTTTGTGCAGGTGATGCAGCTTTGTAGTTTGCTGAAGTCGTGCTGGGACACCCTAGTGGATTCGTGTATAGGGCTGTCTGGATTGTGGGGCACAGTTGTTTTTTAATGGGGTTGGAGGCTTAAGAGCTCGCCCTATAGTCCGGAAAATACGGTAATTGTATTTGAAAGAGTGCAATGAATTTAAAATAAATATTTCAACCTTTAAACTTGTATCTTCCATTTTTGTCTATGCCACATTGGTTGGCCTGTCATGTTAAATACTGTATCAACTTTCTTTTAGTGTAAAAACTTTTGTTATTTTTCTGTACTACAATAAGACTTGAGCTGTAGAATTGAATTATGAACTTCTATGACTCATTAAAGACACAACCCAACTACTAAAGCGTTGCATTATGTTATGTATTTATTGCAGTTCATTTTGTTAACACCATTGTACATTTAGAGGGATAATTCTGCTTTATGGTTTGGTTTATTGTCTATATTTACTTCAGCTATATATCGCATTTAAAAAAAAATTGTGACAGGCTTATTTGCCCATTTTGCCAAATGGACAAAATGGAACTGACATTTCAATAATCTGACAACTCCAGAAATCTGTTCTAATGATCAAAATTTTATGTATATGAAAATCAGTGTAAGACTGTTCTTCCTCACGTTCATCTAAACCTGAACTAAATTGATTACTGAGTGATAGTTTATAAATCCTGCCACTGTCTCCTTTGGCGCGTGCAGCTCCAGTGTGGTACGGGCTGTCACTGGAGAAAAAGGATGAGCGGGCTACAGATGGCTCACATCAGCTGGCCCTAGAACAGACTCTACTCCTGCTGCTTCAAATCAGGGAATAAAACAGAGCTGCAATTGGAAAGAAGAGACCTGACCTCCAAATGGCAAGTGACTTCCACAATCTGCCATTAAGTTAGATAGCAATAATATGCTATTTTCAGATCTATGTTATAATGTTGTTTCCTCTTCATGTTCTCTTTTGTTTTCATTCATACATCCACACCCTGCATATTTAGGCTGAGTTCTTCTCTCTAACCTAATACAATATATTCCATACACCTCAACTAGAATCATTTAGACATTTAGAATTGCCAAACTCTACTGAACAAAAGTAGAGGGTAGCTGTTCACTTACAGCTTCATGACATCACAAGGTGGAACAGAGCATTGTGAGCTTTGGAGATGTAGACAGACTAATTATAAAGAATTACTCATGTGTCACTCCAGGTATGTTTTTGATGAGGTAGCAACATTATAACATGGCTTAAAAATCATAAAAGTCATTTCTGGGTAATATGGGACCTTTAAACTAGATAGTTGTAGACATCCTTAAATGGAAAATTCAAACCGATACCATTGTTCATATTAATCCATCTTGATTTTGATTAGATTTATGTCTCTTTTCAAAAAGAAAATTGGCTTCAAGTATAGACTGAACATTAACATAAACAATACAGACTTTTAATCAGAGCTTTTCATTACAAAAACAATGTCTCCCTCCAAAGTCTTAACTCTGCTCCAAACCACATGCTTTCACTGACAGGATTGGCTGTGTCATCATCAAGACATTATTAAGATGTATCATTGATGATTAGACATGATTGAATCTCGATTTTGATTCAAATTTGATTCACTGCACAGACTTCAGCCGCGGTTTATAGGATGGGACTTTGAAATACCAGACTAGATACTTCAATAATAGATTACGAATAATGAAAAGGCAGAATTGAGGAGTAGTTAGCTGATTTGTAGTTAGCTGAAGGTCTGCTTTAAGTCTTAAAGGTTCTATATTATGCAAAATTGCCTCTTGTGAGCTTTTACCCATGTTATAATGTTGTTACCTCATCAAAAACATACCAGGAGTTGAGTTTTGTTTTATTCACACATGTTTGAGTAACACTTTATTATTGTACGTCTACATCTCCAATGCTCAAAATGCTCTGTTCCACCTTGTGATGTCAGGAAACGTAACATTTTCAAGTAAACAGCTCCTTTTACCTTTTGTCTAGTAGACAAAAGTAGACAGGGCTGAAATCTTTCAAATGATTCTAGTGAAGCGGTATAGAGTTTAAAGTAGAGCAGAGTGTTTTCTGTTTGAGAGAAGAACTAAATATGCAGGGTATTGATGAGGAAACAGCATTATAAATTAGACCAGAAAATACAGTAATATAATATAATAGTAAAAAGGCTCAACTCCACCAAAGGTTCATAGTTGCTGCTGTCTGCTCAAACACAAACACTTTGCCCCTGTCACTTCTTCTACTGGCTATCTCTGTAAGGCTCTGAGTGAGTGACAACTGGAGTTAACCAATTATAGTTATGTATGAAATTTAAAGTGTCATGAAACGCCCCTTTTAGTCAGTTAAGCAATGGATAGAGCATGTCTTATGAACTCACATGGATTTGTTTAGTTGACTACAGCCTTACCGCCCACACACTTGCCAGTTAGCATATTTGCATTCACTGTATAAGTAGTACATAGTGAGAGGTTAATTTACATGTCCCTGAGAAATACTTCACGCAGGCCACTGGTTCAAATATAGTATACTATTGTCTATAGGTAGTTGTTTTAGACAATATGGGCAGTGTACTTCACATCTCCTCTTGAGTCTTTAAGCGTTCACCCGCCACTACTCATAACCATTTGAATATGAAAGCGTGCATTAACAGGGCCCTGGTGATAGTAGATGGAATTTAAAGTTGTTTGATGAAATGCGAGGATTGAAAATGCAGATATAAACTATGTGATTTACAATTCAAATGTTAAGCCCCAAGATCCATGTATAAAGCCCATACCTGATCAGTTTATTTCCCTTCAGTTATAAAATAAACATATATTATAACTTTTAAAGGGCCCATATTACACCATTTTCTGATACAGTATGTTATAATGCTCATCAAAAAGATCTCTGGAGTTTTGTTTTGTTTTATTCACACAAACTGCATATTTGTGCTGAGTTCTTCTCTCAAACAGAAAACATTCTGTTCTACCTTGTGATGTGGTAATAAAGGAATTGCTCCACTGTACTACATACAGCTTCACAATAATAATTTGGATGATTTAAGCCCTGGAATAACCAACTACTCAACTAAACTACTCAACTAAATTGTAAAAGGAGCTGTAAAACCTAAAACCACCACTACATGACATCACAAAGTGTAGCGGAGCATTTTGAGCTTTAGAGATGTAGACAGTCTAATAATGCAAGATTGCTCAAACATGTGTGAATGAAACAAAGCACAACTCCGGGTTTGTTTTTTCAGGGTGTAACAACATTATAACATGATTTAAAGCTCACAAGAGTCCATTTTGTGTAATATAAGACCTTTAGGCCAAACCCTATATTGTATTTTACTTATACTCCATGGATGGTTGAGGGTTTAGTTTTCTACAGTTGCAGTATCTATTAAACATCTTTAAAACTTTAGGAGAGTGCTTTGCAATTAATTAAAGACTAAACAAAGCTGACTTAGGGTCTGCCAGGAATTACCACAGAGGTTTAAATCAATAGGAGCTGTATTTAAACATCCAAACTTGAGTAAGCGCAGTTCGATTCTAAGAGCTGATGTCATAGCTGGCCTAGACTCTTTCTAACGATACAGATAGTGTGAGCTGAATCCATTCTGCCCATATGTTTCAGTGTTATGTTCATAGTCTATGGCTCCCAGCTGTGCGAAGAAGATGAGCCCCGTATGTTCACAGTTAAATCAGTGCGCTGTCATTCTCCGTCTGTGAAGGTCGAGCTTTGTCTGACTCTCACAACGAACTCACTTCTAATATGATCTGACCTGTAACTTCCATCCACGTTTAATCCTATACAATGGAACATTCCAGGAAAAGCAACTGCATCTCCATGGAAACAAGAAGGTAGCAAATGTCTAGAGAAGTTACAGTGCAATTTCACTCCATTGTGGATAAAGGGACTGTATAAGCAGCTCTTGAGGTCAAAATAATTGCACTGCTTGTTATCTGCATCACATTAAAAAGCTTTTTATTGCCAGGAAGTGCACGGTAGCATGCTAGTTGTTGTTAGCTTTAGCGTCACGGCAAAACTCTGGTCTCTGAGAATTGTAAAGAAGCAATAACCTCATCACAGTGAATAATTAGGATGCTTGGAATGTATGAAGTGAGGAATAACTTGCAATGGAAACTGTTTAACATGAGTTAGTGCTGTTTTTTACGTTTTTACAATGGTGTAAATGTGCCTCGATGCAAGCGAGTTTGACTATTTTGCCGTCATTGCTGGCAAATTTGATTCACATACAGAATATTAAAGATGTGATGATATCTTATAATATTATACGCTGGTGAAAAGGAGCAAAGGATCATGGTCTATACACCACTCATTGTCCTATTTACCAGGTATCAGTATGTGTGCTGTGGCAGTGTATGTTTGCAGGACACTCTCAAGGTTATAATGATTTCAGTTAATCTCAACGCTATTAGCAGAGACTGTGGATTCAATTTCACAGAGGATCTTCTCTTAAATCACTCTCAGACACCACACAGCTCGGCCCTTTTGAAAAAATGTCTCAAGGACCAATCAATATCATATTTTTACACCCATCTGTGGCTCTTTCTGGTTCAGCCCACACTGCACTTGTCATGAGAAAGTCAAACATAACATTTATAGTGCCAAGCCAAAAGCAGAAACCCATCACAAAAGAATCATTTACTTCACACCAAAGCAGAGGAGAGCAGTAAACACTTTAGTCCTAGGGCTGTACGATATAAGAAAACTATATAAAATTCGATCATTTTGGATTATGATAAGGTATTATTGTGATATTTTAAAAGTGCACTTGTTCAACATTTCTGATGGAGGGGCTGCCATCTGTTTTGCCCTATTCTTTTGCCTTGATTATTCCACATTATGGAAATAAACTTGATAATCACAATGGATGCAAGTTAATGGTCAGCTCTATGGGGAAGTGTTAATGATTTCAAGGTATTTCTGAGCTCCAAAACACCTCTAATTGAACTAATGTAAAGGAGATGTGTTTAATGCCCTACTGTGGAACATTCCAGGCAAAGAAATAACATCCCCATGGAGACAAGCATGTAGCAACACCTACCATAGAAATAACATAATGCACCTGTAACTTTCTGGCATAGTAACTTCAGTTATATAAAAAAATAAAAATAAATTATGCACACCTTAATTTACAAGTCAAACTGGGTCAAGATAAAAAATTAACAGAGACTGAACCTAGATTAACCCAGGTCTCATCAGGAAAAAAGTCCTTTGAATCCATTTTACTATACAAAAACAGTACACTTTTGTAAAATGTAGACGTTTGTGTTGTACATACAGTATCTTTTCTAGCAATATCGATTACTGCATCAACCAAGATTGCAATATCAATATTTTCACTATATAATGTGCACCCTTAATTATTTCTGAATAATATATCTTGCTTGGGATCCAGAATAGACACTTCTTCAATACTTTACGAAGATGTGAGTCTGGTCACAGTGAATTTCGGTGACTGACAGATGGATTTGCCAATCAGTGGCATGATCGTATTGGAAAAAAATAAAGGAAAAAAATATATATCAGGGGACTGAAAAACATGGTGGATTTCTGGAGAAACAATGAGAGAATAACTAAACTCTGTTAATCTCAGGTAAAATAAATTCAATATTGTTTGTAAATGCAGGTGACCAATGAGCTCCTTTGTTTCACATGTGTTACTGAAAGAAACAAACCTGACTGCACGATCATGTCTGACTGGACTTTAGGCGTGACAGAGGGTGTGGGGACCAGACTGAGATCAAGCTGTATAAAAAAAGACAGAGGGAGATCATTCTGGATTTACCAGCCAACAATATATCACAATCAAAACTGCCACAAGTTGGGCAGTACTATTAACAATACAATGTCCAATGTTAGAAGCACATTATCCTGTCCTTTTATAGAAACATTGAGCTGTGGAGTTACTTACAATGTGAACTCAACAGAATCCTACTTTTTAAACATCTATCATCACAGTTGTAGTACTTGTTGTTTTTCCAAAATTGAGCCTTAAGTTCTTAGTTTCAGTGAAAAGATTTTACATGTAGAGTTGCATTGTAACTTTTCTGGTGGAGGGTCCATCAAATGCTTTTATTCCTCTAGATGTTATTGCTTTGTCAGGTTCACAGTATGACATTAAACCTTTCTATCATCACGGAAACCAAACCAGACCAAGTTACAGGTCACATCTGTGGAGAGACGACCCCGCTCACAATCAGAATGGGCTTTTTTTTAAAGGTATTTTTAAGCAATAAAACCTGTAAATTAATAAATGTAAGATAGAACTGTTTTAATGTCATATTGTTCAACATTCCAGCCAAAGCAAACATATCCATAGAAACAAGAATGTGACAGAGCCCCAACCAAAATTTACACAGTGTGCCTTTAAATTGTTACTACAGCAGCAATTGATATGAGAATATGCATAAAACTTTATTTGGTGATTTACCTCTGAGGTGTGAACCAGAGCTACAATTTGTTGCCTTTTGTTTTCCTTTTAATCCATGACCTTAGATGCTTTTAAACTAGGGGTAAACATGATTCAGCTAAATTAAAAAGACAATTTTGCCATCCTGCGTTCAGCCACCCGCTTCGTTTGTGTCCCCCTCTGCCTGCTAATTAGCATGTTAGCATCCTATTTAAAATGCATAATGGTGCATTTTCCCATGAGTGCACTTTGATTAAATATTAAGATTCACACAAGGAGAACAGTGCTGTTGTTGTTGATTTTTATTTATTTACTTGTACTTTCCTTTTTCTTATTTTTTTTCTTTTTTTTTTTGACCTTGTGAAAATCGCAGTGAGGGAAATGACAGCTGGTTTGGTTTAGGTGAGAAGATATAAGCATTAGACTATACAGACATTATTAATCCCATGTTGTTATCTTATATGGTACACTGTAAAGTAAGGCAGACTGGACACTCTAAACTTGTGTCATGGAGAGAGACTGTCATAAGTGTACTTTGGCATACATTACCATTACATCAGCCCTTTGGCGATGTTCTAAACAGAAAGGGTCCAGGATAAATAGAACTGATTAGATCCTTTAGAAATCAGTTGCTTCTCTGTTACGGCATTAAGCTTCTAAGAGGGAAGGCACTGTACAAGAGTATTGATTATTACGAATTATAATAATGGGTAGGGATGGGCAGATATGGATTTTTTTTTGAGCCAATACTGGTATCAGATTTTTTTTCCCCCCCAACTGCTATAGATGGAAGTAAAAAATCATTATAGTATGCTATAGTAAAGATCACAAATTAACTTTTCACTTTTGTACAGATAAGTTCTTTTTTTCCCCATTTTTATCTGGGACAGAAAATCATTTGATACATGTTTGTGTAAATATGCAGCCATAAATGTAGAACTACCTCCATTTCTGACCTATTAGCCTGTTCAAGAAGGGTACACAATATTGGTACTGAATATTGGTATCAGCTGAAACTGATTAACAAAGCCGTATTGATATCAGTCAATTCCGATACTGGAATTGATATATCTCCCATCCCTAATAATAGGAGAGGGTGTCTTATTGGATTGTACAGTGTTGAAGAATGCAGGTCTAGTCTGGAGTGTTCTGTGCTACTGTGTGATTGAGTGGAGTCTGCATGACCTTTTGCTACCAGCAGCTCGTATGCTATGAATTAGTAATTAAATACAAAAAAATTCAATGTACACATTGGAACACTCTGTAAATAGTATGCTGGGTGAGTGAATGCATGTATAAAAATGTGAATGCATTCTATGAGAATGCACTGAAAATGGTAAGCAATATTCTAAACAAATATGTTCACCAAGGACTGCTTATAGATACATGCAATTTATTTACGGCCCTGTCCTCTGATCTGTGCAAATCCGGACATATCAAATTGAATCATAGACTGCATAAAGAAGTGGACTAAGGGAGTGTGGCATCACCCATAGCGTTCAGCTTCTCTCAAATGAAGTTCACGAGGCTAGAAATTATAGCAGCAAATTTGGAGTCAAGTTCTATATTTGGAATAAGAATTTAGTTACATACAAAATAGTGAACTAAAAAAAAAAACAGGATCATGTAGAGCAGGCTAATATGGACATTTTAATACCAAAATGATGACGCTCACTGCAGCAGTTACAGCGATACATGTGACAATTTTCCAATGTAAAGTCAATTAGGGCCAGAGTAGATGGAGCCGGAAGAGCTTCCATGCTCACTTTCTATTTGGAATGTGGCGATAAGCGTTTTAGATATGTCCATTTACATATGCAGTCTGGTTTGAATACAAGAAACTCAATTTGGATGATTTCAAGCCTGCATGTTTTACCATATCTGGACAGGTAGTAATGTTATTGTCTTTGTTCTACCTTCATTACCAGGATCAGAGTTAAACATGGAAACTGGCAGTGAAGACTTGAGCTCCAGGCAAAACGTGAGACTTGACTTTCAAACAGCTTTATTCCCATGAGGCCGCAGGAGATATTCTCATTAGATCAGAACGTGTGATAACAACAAACAGCAGTTCAACAGGAGGGAGCCAGAGTTCAGAGCACACGAGGTGAGACTGACTCTACATAGTGCACATGAGAAAGCCCTGTGATGTTGTTGTTAAATGAAGAAGGAATCTGTCATTACCATTTATAATCAGCATAGACAGACTTGTACATATACATATAATTATGCCTTATTTGACAGCACTCTCTTGTTATTTTTGTGACTTATTTAGACTTTATTATTACCATTTATATTGTTATAATATATTGTGATGTGTGAGCTACTGTGCGAGTCCAAATCGCTTCTCTTGTGGATTATGTTGGTACACATCTAAGTCTAATGTAAACAGAATATGGAAATCCTTGCACATAGGGGTGGGTGATATTGACAAAAATGTCTTACATTGTTTGGGATTATGTCAATATTATGGCCACCAAAGACATGCTAAAACATGCATATCTTTGTAAGGGTTGAAGTACTGCACAAAATATGACAGCATGAAAAATTCACCAAAAAAACATGCATATATATCAAATTATGCTCTTTGTTTCAAATATACTGCATAGCAAATTTGTTACACTTTAATTCTTAAAGGTCTTATATTACACAAAATTGACTCTTGTGAATTTTAAGCCATGTTATAATGTTGTTCCTCCTCATTAAAAACATACCTGGAGTTGTGTTTTGTTTCATTCACACATGTTTGAGTAATTCTGCATCATTAGTCTGTCTACATCTTCAAAGCTCAAAATGCTCTGTTCCACCTTGTGAAGTCATGAAGCAGTAGTTTTCAAGTTAACAGCTACCTCTCACCTTTTGTTTAGTAGAGATTGGCAATTTCAGGTCTGAAATTATCCAATGATTCTAGTGAAGGTGTTTAAAAACACAGAGGAGCACTTCTTGTATTACCACATGACATCACAAGGTAGAACAGAATCTTCATATGCTCATATGTAAAAGCCTATTTAATTATATACAGTAACACCTTTTGATTGCTCAAACTGAAAATATAATACAAGAAAAATCTATACTACTCTCACAATTTTTCTTTTTAAACTGTGAAATGACTTTCCCGTGGAGCAGCAGTTCTGTAGAAAATCTGTAGATAAAAAGTGTTGAGCTCCTCTGAGGTGCACAATCCAATCTGTGCGCCTCAGCCCAGGTCCACAGAGCCCAGGAAACAAATCTACTTTTTGAACTTTAGTCTGTGAAGGCAGGCTGAAGGACCCCCAGAATATACACTCAAATGGCATTAAAGGAACAGTCAGAAATAAAAACTTCTGCTTTCTCTGGTGAACTTTAACCAGTGAATCACTGATGAAGGTTCATTATTAATTATTAAGGCACAGTACGTAACTTTCTGGAGGTGACATATCACCTTCTTGATTCCATGGAAGCAGACAGTTAAAACCGTATTTCATCATATTTTCCATTATGATATGGGGGATTAAAGCTAATTGAATGCACTACTCTGTTAGAAGCTCTCTTACTCATGTTAGACTTTAATCTGAGTTTTGGTTTTTTTTGTAGGTGAGCTAGTTCGTGCTGGTGATCAAATGATCTTAAAATCTTTTTGGCAGTGTTTGCTAATGTAAGCATTGTGTCATCATGGTAACTGCAAACCATTCCGCCAATAGAGACACATGTAGAACACCCCCAGAATGATAACACTGCAAAGTAATAAAACACATAAAAAAATCTTTGAAGCATTATCTCAGTGTGGCACAAATACTGTGTTTGCCCATGCAGGGGAACTCCACTCCACACTCCTGCTGGCTCTGTGTCACTTTTCCATCACTCTTAAACGGAGGTTTTGAAGGCGTACCCAGCCTCAGGGTGTCTGTACCTGAGCACTGGGGGATTTTGGGGCTTTCAGATGTGGCGGGGTGCTGTTCATATCTTCCAGACAGTCAGATAAAGGATAGATAAAGTCTGAGCTTCAACTGCAGCGTTTCATTTTTCTTTATTACAATACCACATCAGACACATGTAGACAGCAGAGATGCAGTAGATATGTGTGTTAGAATGTGGATTTAGGTCGTATGCAAATGTCTACAGTGAGAAAATTACAGAAAATTGCAATCTAACTACACTGTACCCTTTATAATGTCAATCTATGCATATGTTTCACTATGATAAAACATTTGGCCATAACTGAATTAAAAACAAGTTGCTTTATATATTTGAAAGTCCTCAAAATGTCACTTATAAAGAGGAGGCTTTAAATCCATGAATTCCTTGAAGTTTTATATGCCCTTTTTGAAGTAACAACATGGCATGGGCATGGCATTTTACAACATCACAATCTTATCTTAAAGTTGAATTTAATTAACTGTAAGACAGACAAGCCAAATACACCTTCATTTTGTAATGAGTTTGGGTATTTGCTTAAGATTAAACAGTAAAACAACACCATAAGTATAAAATATCTTGGTAAGGCCACACTAAAACCTTAATTGGAGACTTTAAAAGGTCCCATATTTCACAAAATTGAAGCCATGTTAGAATGTTGTTATCTCATCAAAAACATACTCAGTGTTGTGTTTTATTCATTCACACATGTTTGAGTAACCCTTTATTGTTAGTCTGTCATCTCCAATGTGCTGTTCTACTTTGTGATGTCATTAAATGGTAGTTTTCAAATTAGCATCTACTATTACTATTAGAGGGCAGAAATTATCCAAATGATTGCGGGTTAAACATGTGAATGAAACAAATCACAACTCCAGGTATGTTTGTGATGAGGACAGAACATTATAACATAGATGAGAAGATAGTGTAATATGGGCCTGTTCAGGTTATTTGAAATGTCAATTCATTGTCCATTATGCTGAAAACTACAGTTTAGAATCCTGCTTTCATGTTTAAAGAGAAATAAGTCTACATCAGATATGTCAACCAAGTCCGACATGTGGAAATCAGGCACTTCTGAAGGACCAAACAGATTAAAGGGCCACTGGCCAGATTCTTTCACTGATAAAATATTTATATCTGAGAATAAAACTCAAGTGGTTGTCACATGACAGTTCAAAGAGCGATGGAGGAGCATCTGCAGAAGAGTAGAGACAGCCAAGACCGGCCAGCTCCATCCATAACAAAATTGGTTGGTTCCAGCCAATACCAATATTCAATGTTTTTCTTGCTGCAAACCACAGACTGTTGTTGTGTCCCTTGGCAAGACATATCTACCCAAGTCTACTCCTGCCACATTATTATTGGAACAGAAAGGGCATCTTTTGGCAAATTCCTGGGAGACTCTTTGTTGAGGCAACCTTGAAAACATGTTTACTTACAACACTGGCAGATAAAGTCCAAATCTGAAAAGCCACACAAGACAGTAGAGTTGTCAAAAGTATTAAAAATCAGATCAGATCAGTAATTGACACTAAAATTTGTTTCGGAACTAGATACTGTGCAAGTATTGACACTAAAAAAGTCACATTCACAGGACAGAAATGAACCTTTCCTGAATAGCCTGACCTTGAGCTGTAAGTATAAGACCACATAGATCGCACTACATGTTAACTAAAAGCACTACTCTGTTAGAAGCTCTGTTACTTCTTATGTTAAACTTTTTATTTGAGCTTTGAAGACAATCTGACCAGAAATAGCTGATTTGGTTGAAACTACAACAGGTGAGATGATTTGTGCTGTCTCTCACACATAAAATTACAGTTACACGTTTTCAGTCACGTTCATCTTTTTTGAAAATCAAACTCCTAAACAGGACGATGAATGCTCATATTGATCACAGGCTCCTGAAAATGTACTTAAATCCATTATGCATTTTTTTCTTGAGTCTTAAAACTTTTTGTCTGTGTTTGCTAATGTGTGCATTGTGTCACCATGGAAACTGCTGAACATTCCACCAGTAGAAATACATTATAGAACACCCTCAGCATGATGTCACTGCAAATAGATTCAAGACTGCATATTAAAGCAGGAACTTCAAGTATTTCCTCCAATACTTCCAAGCACTAAAGTGTACCTGCAATACTTTCACACCAACTCTTACACAGTGTCTCATCTTCTACATGGACTTCTCGGCTGCTCATCAGGTTATGAAATAGATCAGTGTGGCCTCTTCCTGTTCTGTCAACAGCAGCTAAACACAGTGACCGCAGATGTTTGCCTAGGCATGCTGCTATATTTCACACAGTGGGGGCCCTTCTATCCAGTCTTTAAATAAAGCTGTGGCCCTGTTAGTGCAGACAGAGAAGAGGCGACACCACCTGCTAACAGTCCCCACCATCACATATGTGGCGTCTGTGGGTGCAGCGTGGTGGAAATGAAGGAATGAGATGAATATTATACGACTACAAGTATATGCGCCGTCACACTAGTTTTAGCGCTCCCAACACGTGGACTGCAAACTCAAATATTCACAGTACTCTCATGGATTCAATCTCAAAAGACTGAATATTTTGCTGTAACAATTGTTTACAACCAGTAGTCAAATGAGCAAGTACATGTTTTTGCAAGTACATGTTCTGTTCTTTTAAATATGCACTATCTAACTTTTCTGGTGATCCATCATCTGCAAGTCTCCATGAAGGTTTTTTCTTGCCTGAAATGTTCCCAAATATAGCATTAAAATACCTTAAAAACATGCACTCATAGTGTGAGTGGACTTGCCTCTATACAGATCTGATCTGCAGCTTGGCCTGGTGTGGCAAGCTGTTTGTCTCCATGGACATAGATAAGTTTAAAGGTGCACTGTGTAGCTTTTCTGTTGGAGATGCTATCGTTTTGTCAGTGGGTCAACAATGGCAAAAACTGTTGTGTGTCCTTAGGCAAGGCACTTCACCCACATTGCCTAGTGCGAATGTAGTGTGTGCGAGTGTGTGAGTGTGGTATGTGGCACAGATCGGCAGCCTCGCTTTTGTTAGTCTGCCTCAGAGCAGCTGTGGCTACAAGTGTGGAGAATTGCATTGATGCAACTGATGCATTATTATTGTTATTATTATCTGGAACATCTGTGAAACATTCCAGGCAACATTTCCATGGAGAGAAGCAGGGGACGTATCATCCTTCAGAAAAGTTACACAGTGCACCTTTAATGTCACACTGTAGAGCATTCCTGGTAAAGAAATAATACAGAGACAAGCAAGATCCTTTTATACATTGCACCTTTAAATAATGTTCACTTAATTAAAACTATTCCTTCTTGATGTTTAAGTGTCAAGTATTAAGAGCTACCTTCACAAGTGAATTCCTTCATTTTATACAGATATTTAAGGGTTGCAATGAAATTTTATCACTGAGTAAGAGTAACAACAATAAAACTCACCCTGTGCCAACTCGCTGCCCTATTATACAATATTGACCTGCCATATGAATACAATATATGGTGAGAGCTGCTGAGAGTTGTACAAATTCTCTTAAAACAAAACCATTACCTCATGCATCTGGGAGAGACTGGGCTTTCCCTAATCAAAAGAATGAGCTGCTTTTATTGTGTTTTGGAGTGTGACAAAAACTGTACTCTTTATTCGTCCTTATAGCATCTGTCTGTGAGGAAAACATCATTACCGTCTTAACTTGTGAGGCCGCTAGCAAAGGAAACATTACCAAATCAGCAAACAAGGACTTTGGATGCATTTGAAAAGATGCCAGTGGCTCTTCGGCGCAGCAGCTCACACATTGTTTTTCTCAAGAGTTAGTGCTAAGATAATTCAGCGCAAAGCTAATGCTGGGTCTGTGCTGCTGTGAAGATGGGGAAAAGGCACTGAGGGACTTCAACACCAAACAAGCGACATTTTGTGTTTATTATACCAGAAGATGATATATTTACATCTGTTAATCCACAATAGGCAGTTTGTTAAAAAAGATCTATTGTGTCATAAATTAAAATTGGAGAACAAAGTAAGTACAGAGCAGTGGGCGCATACCAGTGGCAATGAAAACAGAGATTGATCTGCAACATGGCTTCTTGAAAATAAGCGGTTAAAGATTGCTCAAACAAGCACAAATCACTACAAATACAACTTTGGGAGAGTAAATGGTGATGGGAAAACAGCTATAACAGGGATGTCCAGACTTTTTCCACCAAGGGCCACATATTGAAACTTATACAGAGCATAGTGACACAGACTACAGAAAAGAGAATGAAAATGTTGCATTTAACATCAATATCTGGTCTGCATCACATTATAGTGCTTGCTATTTAAAGTGAGTTTTGAAGTAAGAAGTACTAGTTTTGGTCAACAAAAATTGGACCGATGGCTGCATTTCGCCCCCGAGCCACAGTTTAGACACCCCTGAGCTAGAACATGGTTAAGAGCTCTAAAAAGTCGATTTTGCATAGTAGGTTTGCTTTAAAACGTAAACTTAAGTGTGGCTCAGGTGAATGAGGTGAATCGCACCAATATCTGTTAGCATAAATGTAGTTAATACGATTAACTGAGATTCAGGAGCAGGACCACGCCTCAGCCGCCCTCTCCTCTCACCAGCGAACCACAACTCACCTCGACCACGCCTCTAATTTCCCAGAAGCCCATATGTAGCAGCCTTTCCCATCATCCCAGTTTGTCTCGGCGAACTCGACCCTACCCTCCCATCCCATATTTTGTCTTTCAGTCATAAGACCCCTACAAGGTGGGGTCCAGTTCCGGCTGGGCCAATTGCAGCTTGAGACGGAGCCCCCACCCATAGTCTCAACCCAGTCATCTCTGCCTCACTTCGTACATTATCAATAAACTTCTTTGCACTATGTTGTTGTTGGCGTGGTCCTAGCTAGTGAAATTACAACTAGAGATTAACTTCTTCAACAGGCACACTGATATTGCATTTTCTTAGTATCTTGGCAAAGAATACAACAACACCAACAGGTTCTAACAGGCTGCAAGTGGAATAAAATCACTGGTAAATTCAGATGTTAACTTTTTATTTTACTTTCACTAAAAGTTCCAATGTAGTGACAGAGAACAGGGTTACTGAAAGTCTGATACTCATCTTTTTTTTTGTTTCAGTTCCTAAAAAACACTGCTGCAAACCCAAACATAAAACAGATAAAAGCATTTGTTATATACCAATAAGATACTGAGCTTTTTTGCCACAGTATACCATTTACAAAGAAAAATTGCCTTTTTATTATTCCACTCGCTGTCTGTTGCGTTCTTGTCTATCTTGTGAAACCAAGACTAATCTCTTAATGATGGATCTTTTCCTTTGTTTCTGTTAACAGCAGCTCAGTGATTTACACCTGCTACCATCCAGTACAATAGAGAAATGATGCAAACTTAAACCACCTTTTCCACCATTCATCTCCATCTAAAATCCAACTGAGACTTGCTTATTGTTACCATGGCGTCTGGGGGCGAGTTTGATGTAAAATAGATTGGCTGGTGGGAGAGGGAATGCATCGTGGCCTGTTTAATCCCTCATTCAGAACCATTTCACGCCAATGCTGATGAGTCAGTAACAGCTCTCAGATCAGTCTAATAGATAATATTTCATTAGGATGCTGTAATAAATGTCGCCATGGCTGCCTACGCTCCCTGACTGGACACGGGCCAGCTCCACGTCCTCCGCCCGACGCCTCTGCTTTACAATCAGCACACTGCTCCTCTCAAACAGGCCTATTGTCCCCCATCAAATGCTCACTAAAATCTGAACAGTGTTTGTGCAGAAAATTCAAGCTTCACATATTTACATCCGTTTGTCACATTTAGGTTTCAGATTTCTTACTGTTCCGCATGCCTGTCACAATTTTTTTCTTGGTATTAGAGGGAATCTGTTTGCTATTTTTCTGTACTATGATAAGATTTGAGCTCAGGGTTGAATAAATAACTTCTATGACTCATTATATATACAAACAGCTAAAGTTTCATTCCGCTATTTATTTATTGCTTTGTGGGTTTTTTTTTTTTTTTAACCATACTGTGCATTTAGAATAGTTTTTTTTTTGCAGATGATTTTATTTTAGACTAACACTCTGTGAGTAATTAGTTTCAATAGGCTCTATTCACGCTTACGTCACAAACCAGGAAGACATTTGGAAAGATGAGATTCCAACTTCCAGCGGGCTCTGTTCTAGGCAAAATTAGAAAATGGCCAAGTTTTCTTCATCTACAAGTCACTGTAGTGTTCCGTTACGCTAATCAACAATTACAATCATACCTCAGTTTTCATAATTTCCCCACTGACACACAATGGGTACACACTGGGTACATGCGATAAGAAGAGATGAGGGCACCAAATTCCAAACATTCCAAAATTATTCCAAACAGCACATACGTATGCAGTCTTCATTTTACCGTTGATGATATTTACTTCAATGGTTTACTTTCTGGTTTGTGACGCAAGCATGAATAGAGCCTATATTCTCGTCTTGATCAAACGCGAATTCTGTTATCGTGACGTTATCATGATTTGTATACTGAGGAGAAGGCTTGGTACCACCAACTAGGATTTCTAAATATTAATACTTGTTCATATAGTATAGATTATGTGAGTACTGATTATTTATTTTGATGACTCTACATTGTTATTCAAGGGGTTATGTGGAATTAATTGAAGAACGGCTAGGTTTTTTGATTTTCTGATATATGTTGTAATATTGTTTTCTCATCACAATCATAACTGGAGTTGAGTTTTGTTTCATTCACACATTTTTAACACACAAATCCTGCAAAATTAGGCTCTTAATGTCATGTGGTAATACATAAGTGATGTTTTTAAACTCCATACACCTTTACTAGAATAATTTGCATAATTTCATCTCTGGAGTTGCCCATCTTTACTAAACAAAAGGTAAAAAGGTAGCCATTAACTTAAAAACAACCGCTTCATGATATCACAAGGTGGAACAGAGCATTTTGAGCTTAAGAGATGTAGACAGACTTATAACATGTTACTCAAACATGTGTGAATGAACCAAAACACTCCAAACTCCAAGTACATTTTTGTTGAAGTAACTATCAAGCCTTGTAATTATAACATGGCTTAAAGCTCACATGAGTCAATTTTGTGTGAATTTAAGTTGCCAGTAAGTGTTTAAGTGCTAGTCAAATGTGTGTGCATTGAAAATATATACCAGGGTCAGAAGTTGTAATGCTTCAAACTGAACAGATAAGCTTAGAAAATCTGAAGATCCAGGGCTGGCCGTTTAGGTGGGGCTGTGCCGGCTTGGTGGACAGTGCTGTGGTTTATACACAGATAAGCATCAGGCATACCATTCAGGCAGTATGGTGCACAATGATAATTCAAGGAAAAGAGCTTCACTGTAAACAGAGTTACAATGGAGAAGGTTGGGTTTATGTACACACTGGGCTTGTTTATGAAGAAGAACCAAAGCCTGTTGTAGAAAGGATGCAGGGTGCAGAGAGACTATAACCATACAGACTGTACCAGACAAAGAGGCACAGATGGACCCACACCGACAAAATACACTCTCCAGTCTTCTCTGCTCCAACTAAAATGTGTGTGGACTTGAGTGAAATAGCTTTTGTTTTTTGGGACAGTGAGAGAGTACCAGCTGAGTGTAAAATGGAGCTCTTAAACCAAGCAAGAAGAGGCTGCATGTTCATTTGTCCCTGAAACTAAATAATGTTTTACTCAACTATGTGGTTCCATAACTGCAATTAAACTTTACTCTTGTTTGGAAAGGTTGTGGGGGGTTAATTATGGCCCAATTAAGGCTGCGTCTGAACAATGTGACAAATAAGCAGAATAAAAATTGCATCAAAAGAAAAACATATTATGATTAGCAAAAACTTAATCAGGATGCTCTGTGTTATGAAACTTCAAGTCGACTTATACGTCATTACAACAAAGAGCTGTGTAGCTGTTACCACCTCCAATGGATAGCTGCACATCACGCAAGCAAGCAGTGTACCAAAATGACTACACGATGCTGCTGAATCCTACACGTATCACCATTTAAGAAAATAAAATTGGAGAACAAAGTAAGTACAAGGCAGTGAGTGTATGCTGACTGGCAATATAGCGTCTTGAAATAAGCGATTAAAGAGTGTTCAAACATTCACAAATCACTTCAAAGACAACTTGAGGGGGTGAGGGGAAACTATTATAAAAAGTCGATTTTGCATGATAGGTCTGCTTTAATGTAAAATGCTTTCAGTTCATGCCCAAGAGATAAGTGCAATCTAATTCACTTTATCACATTAGCTTCTACGTGTTAAACGGACTGAGAATGAGCTACTCACGACACACCACGTCATAGGAATATAATAACACTCTTTATTAACACGGGCTGATACATAGTATAACGCAGAGCTGCAAGCTGAATCAAAATCTCATCAAAATTGTAATTTGAATGGACAGGCCAATCACAAAGGCTGCAATTTTTATACCATAATTTACCATCATTTCTTCCACAAACAATAAAGGGACCTGTCTTATTATGTGGAAAAACTGCTAATCCTGTAGGTTAGTGCACAAACATGTTCTGAAATGTGATTCTTGTTTTAGTGTTTCTCAGTCTTTTTTATCAATTATTTTGAAATTGTAATCCTAATATATGAACATAAATCTTAATCACAAATGCATGCTTGGAAAAAACTAAAACAAAAACAAAACAAAAAAACACACACATTCATATATTTTTCCCAAATTGTTCAGCCTTCACTCACACCATTACCCAGACCTCTATACTAGCAAACCTAGGTCACACATCTATTCATCTCTATTAATCTCAGTATCGATTGGAGGTCAAAACATCCCGCCCTAATGAAGACAGCTAATTAGCCGATCAGTCTGGCCTGTATTGGACTAAAGCAGCAGAGACAGAGTACCACGGCAACAGATCACACAGGCCTGGTCAACGAACCAGAAACATTCATGCAGACAGTAAAGTAAAGTTAATATTGACGATAAATAATATTGAAACTACTGACCCAAAAACCATAGTGCAGATTTGAACCACAAAAACAATTCTTAATGTACAATATTGTAAAAACCAGGAGCAGTAATAAATAAATAGCAGAATGAAACACTTTAGTATTTAGTTTGCATTGGTAATGGATCAAATCTCATCATATAGCGAAAAACAAAAAAAAAATCCCAGTAGTCTAAAGAAAAACTACAAATGATAAATGCTGACCCTCCAAAAATATCATTCCATCTTTCATATATTGAACGATAAGTGCATATAGTAACTGGCTCTCCTCACAGTGAGTCAGGCCTGTCACACTCCGAAGCCATAAAAGAGACAGCAGCAGCAGGAGGCAGGAGGCCAGTATCACAGGATCTCACTCTCTCAGCTACAGCGTCTGTGCATGTCCTAACAGCCCTCTGCCTTTTGACTTTCACTCCAGCATGTGCACACTGCCCTGCATGCTAGGGCTAGTGTAAAGAAATATGAGGGAAGTATGTTGAGTATTTTTATAGATCTTCTTTTAGATTCTTGATGTAATATTCTTTGATATTGTCCCCTTTACCACATATTAGACAAATACTTTAAATATTGTCCAAGAGCCGTCATTAAAACATATATGTGTCTGAAATGTGACTGGCTAGGGTCTAAACCAGTTTTGTGGCATTTTTGTAGGGCTGCAGAATATATCACAATTGAATCAAAATTGCACTTTGAGTTGGTGCAAATTATCAAATTGCAACACGATGTTCTCTGCAAAGAACAAAATATCTTTTATAGAAAAATCATGTTGTGCCAGTAGTTTATGCCCTTACAAACATGTTCTGAATCTCCACGGTACTCTTGAATTAGATTTTCAGTTCAAATCAGTCTTCTCCCAAAAGTTAATCTAGAGTTGTTTACAATGTGCACTGGGAACTTTTAAACATATACATCACTGTAAATTTTCTAGATTCAAAAGTTTTTACACATTAAATGTGTATTTTTTTTATTTGAAAACATAACATGATAATGTTTCCTATATATCCGCAGTGTCTCACATTAAATGCAATGTCACCCATAAAATAGTGTTAATACTGCAATGCAAGTGTGTTTTTGCCTCATTGTGCACCACTACAGCCCTCACAGACTGTAAAACAGGGTGAGTGGTTGTTGTTTTAAGCTTGGAGGGAAGGCTGGCTCAGTTATGTCACGATCTTTAACAAAAGTTGGTTGAAGAGTAGGAGAATGCAGCTGTAATTACTCTAACAGTCATGAGAGGGCCCTTGTCTCAGAGACACATGGGGCTCACTCAGTGCTTTAATGAGTATGAAATTACAGGCAATTCCCTTAACTGTTAGCAGATCTGGGCCTATTTGGACACCTAGAGACTTAATTTTCCACAGATATCATTCATTCACTCCTGACAAGAACATGACTACACTACATAGGAAAAGGAACAAGTTACTTCACATTAAACGCACTGAAAGGTTTACAAGACCACAGGTATTTATGATGTCAATGACTGAAGTAGATTCAATACTCAATACCAATTCCGATGCCACAATGATAATAAAAACACTCTTTCTTCAGACAATAGAATGTGATTTTCAGCATTAAATTATAGTACTTTCTTTTACCATGTGGCCTTATAACTAATCTTTAGTCGTCTAGGTAGGTTCTATAGTCCATGGGTGTAAACCATCGTCTGTGATCTTATACTTGTGATCATCTGTTTTCTTAGAATCAATACTTTCTCAAATAAGTACTAACTGTAGTATTGATTTGTTTCAGATTTTTGATACTTTTGACAACCCAAGTCCAGTATAGATTTTTTAAGAGAATATCGATGATTTCTCTTGGTGCTGTGGCTAATGACCTCTTTTTATTAATTATTATTATTTTAAAGCCCATAGCGAGACCCACAAATTTATGTTAATGTATGTTATGTTACTTTTGTAAAATGGCAAATGTTTTTTCATTTGTTGCCTGATTGTGTAAACAGTTTTTTGTTTTCAGCTTCATTTCTTATCTTTTTAATTTTTCACCCTTTAGTTTATAGGACAAACTGGGATTGATACACATATGGCATCTTAGAGAAAAAAATATCAGTGCAGAATATCTGCAAATTTTCCAACATCTGACAATACCGATATTTGAGAAAAACTTAACAATATCACCAATGCGGCTATCTGAATCAATATCTCACCCATCCCTAGTTGCAAAATGGAAAACATATGTTCTAGCAGTTGAGAGTTGATTTGAGGACGCCTCCGTGCTACTACTTGATGTTTGCAAAGAGTGACTAGCTGTAAAATTACAACTTCAAACTGCAGCAAATCATCCTATCCTCTGCATCATCTTCTCGCACACCATCAGCCTTCACTCGGTCTATAAATCTCCTCTTCGGCCTCTTGTCTGGCAGCCCAAGCCTCAGCATCCTTATATGCACTACTCGCACCATACATTTTAATATCCCTCTTCTGTACATCATCTGGTCCTTCATTCTTTCTGAACGCAAATCACTAAACTCACTTTTCTCTTCCCACTGCACAATTTGCCTGACCAGCCAGTCGCTTCAACATTCTGCTAAAATCTAGAAGGAAATGAAAGCAGACAATAGAGGGTGAAAATCCTCCATCTTAACATTAGCCGGTCCAATCACAGATGCTAATTTGTATTGCATGTCTCTCAAATATGAAAAAGGGGAAATGTCTAAAAAAAACGAGAATGTTTTTTTCTGACTGGTTAATCCGTCTGTCAGTCAAGCCGTCTGAATTCATGGAGACAGGATACAGCTCCAGCTCCACTCATCTTTGGAAAGTTTTTTTTCAAAGTGTGTGGTTCTGGCTGCCCAGGTAACTGCACAATAACATCTGTGTATTTCATAAAGAGGAAGTGATCCAATACAATAGCCAAGAAGCTCCAGCTCTATCAGACATATCAATAACCTCGAGGGCAGATAGGAATCAGTGGGTGGTTATCGCTAATGCCATTTCCTTTATGTCCAAAACCTATTATGAGCACAAGACAATGCAGCCCGCGGCCTAATTCACTTCAGGCATCTTTGGATCAAATGCATTTAAAACAAAGCAACAGCAATGACGCAATATCTTGACATCAGATGGCCTTCCTTTGTTGTGGAAACACGAAGCCCCTATCCTGCACTGACCAGCTCAGAGTCCGGATAAATAAACCACATCCTTATGGGTAGGACTGTCACGATAACACAATTTGAAGTACCACATATCGCTACAGAGAGATGTAATAATAAACGATAATATTGAAACTACTTTATACCACAAAGCAAGTTAATTACAGATTTAAATATACAGTATCATTAAATGACCTAAGATGCAACAAATAAATCACTGAATTAGCCACAGAAGTTATTTATTCAACCCTCTACTGTTCAAGTCTTAACTTATTACATAAAAATGACAAAATTTCCCCAATTTTTTCAGAGAAACTGTACCCATGATAAATATGGAGCCCTAAAATATTGTTCCAGCTTTCAAATATTAAATGATAAGTCAATATAGTAATAAGTAACAGGCCTAATGATGGGTTACCTCCAAACAGATGAGGAGAGAGGTGTGCTGGTAGAGATCCTATGAGCAGCCGGGGGCCTTCTTGTCCTGCGGTGCCAGACCTTCCCTCCCTCTCCCCGGACGCTTCCTCTGGGGAGCTGCCTGCAGACTCAGGGGAGCTGTACACCCCACTGCTGCTGGGAATGTTGATGCCAGATTGGGCTCGGGCACCGGGGCCTCCCATGGACCTGAAGCGATGCAGAGACACATGTAATATAGTCAATATTCAAGATTTAGAAGTTGGTCGGGGGGGGGTATTTCTCATTGTTAACTACAAAATTGGTCTAAAATTGGTCTGATATTCATTGCATTTCACTCTAGAAAGCAATGGAATTTCAATTATGTTTTTTTTATTTGTATGGTCAAAACAGCTACACAACATTTTTTAACCCTATGTGTAGGACCCGCAATATGACAAGTTAGTATTTGGAAGTGGGCGGGGATTGGGGGTAGGTGAAAACAGACATTTTCTGCACACCCAAGACCCAGATGCAGAGCAATATATATTACTCAAATGTATTTCTCTACAAAGAAATAGAACCAGTACGTCTCTGGTTAGGGGGAACATCTGCTTAACCTCCTGAATTGTGTAGTATTGTTATTGTGTTACAGTTTTGACCTTCAGCTCCACCATACCTGCTCCTGCTGGTACTTGCTGTTGCTCCAGATGCCCCAGCCGCTCCGTATGCATGGTACCTCATCCCTCCAGTAGAGGTCCTGCTCACTCCAGCCCCATTGGTGCTGGAGGGCAGGTCCGAGCCCGAGTACGCCCTGGTCCGGCCGTTAGCAGCTGGGTTGGCTGTAGGGCTGCTCTGCTTGGCCCCCATCAAAACCTCCAATAGTCTGTTATAATGTAATAAATGGGGAAACAATGTTTCACCCCAAAATTAATGATGGCCCTTTGAGCCAAATAACTTTTTCATTACTATAAAAGTTTGTGGTTGTCCCATTTTATCAGTTTCATTGTATAATTATTCATCCACCATTACCTTCCATGTTCAGAATATTGTATTATAGAAAGTATGATATTCAAGCATTCTGAAAGTTATCTAGGCAAACTCTAAAAAGTTGTACATACATTACAGTACACTATCTGATGGAAAACAGTAATAGCTCTGGATGGGATCGTTGGCGTTGCAGTACCGCGATTGTCCACAGGTCGAACTGTAGATGGGGCAAAGGGGGGCGGTATCCTAATCCGTTTTCATAATACATCCATGTACAGTGCGTAGATGAGAGCAGTTGGTTTTAAAAACGCGCCACGGCCCCGTCCGTGTGAGCAAACCAAGCAAAGCGTCCCCGTGTGCAAAGTTAACCTGTCCATATGTCACCACAAGTAACGAGGAAACTTTGGAGGGCGTCATTGTATTCCGTGAGGGGTGCACGCGCTGCAGGCTGGTCCCGTGCAGACCCCGGACTCCTGTCCACTGTGTGCCCGCTGTGCCGTGCCTCGTCCCGGGCGCAGCTCCTCTCTGCTCCCCGTCCCGCTGCTGCACATCGCTCACGAGGAGGAAGTGATGGAGGAGAAAGTCCCGCACGGAGCGCTCTTATCAGCTGCTGCAGCCACTGAGCTCAGAGCAACAAGCGTCCTCTCAGCACACGCACTTCCGCCGTGGAGTTTCACAATAAAGTTACGCATTACGCATTTTGTGAATGAACTGCAACACTGCTGCTAAAATGAGGAGGGTGACCTTGAAGTTTGAAACACTTACCTAATCCTGACCACAGCATTATTAAGATGTTTGCAGTTTTGGAAACTGGTTGCTTTCAAAAGGCCTACTGAATATGGCTGTAATAAGCCCAAGAAAGTCCAAATATTACATAGAGAAATGTTGAGCCTCACTGTAGCTGGGCTTCAGATGACCTCATCACAACATTCTATAGGCCAATTTTACACTAAAGGAGCCAGGATAATAATCCAATGCATTTTGTCCTTGAAGCAGCCAGACAACTATAGTTTCTTAAATACACTTAGTTTCTTAAATACAACTTTGTTGGCAGCCAGACATTATACAGACTCACTGTGTAAGAATTCAGACTAAAAATAAACTAAAACTAAAACATATATTTTATTGTAGGTGTTTATATTGCATTACTTCAAACATGTGTTATCACTGTGCTGTCTTCTTCTGGACTGCATTGAGTTTTTGGCTGAAATGTCACACACAACAGGTTAAAGAGAATTGTGACAAAATATAAGAAATTTGACATGTACTGATTAAACACCAAGACTAAATATACTGTCAAAAGTAAAATATGTTTTATTTTATTTTATTTATTTTTTTTATTTTTTTATTTTATGGGCTCATTGTCCTTTTAATGCTCCTGTGAAACTGTGAGTGAGTAACTCATTTCACTGTTTCTCTGTGTCTCCCTTTGTGCACTTCTCTAATGGAAAGTCCATTTGCTCAGTGAAACACACTTGTTTGCTGTGCATTGATTTTACTGGATTTTATTAGTTTAGTCAGTCAACAACAAAAACATTACAGAGCAGATGTATCAAAATAATCTATGTTTATAACTATTTATAATGCATCTGTATTTCACCAATAAGTGTGGTTGTGCATTTTGCAAACGTACTGAAGATACAATCGCTACACGCTTTTATTTTTCAGCCTACAAGAGCTTGTCGTGTGCGTAAGAGAAAACTTGACAATCATTGGACCAGCACGTCTGGTGACGTCAGAGGCAGCCCCATGTCAATAACAAACTGTTTCTCTACACCTGTGCTCGGTTCATTTATTCAACACCTTTTGTACAGGACACAATACTCCTGCAATTGTTTTTATATAAATGGTTTGGATGCTTATAGGGGATTAGAGGATAAATTGCAAAGCTACATTTTTTCAGCAGGTTGAATGAACTGCACTTATATTGTTGTATTCCACAGGTTTGTAAAGGAGAATGAAAATTTTAATGGGTGCAAGTTCTTGGCTCTGGCCCAGGATGCTCAACAATGAAAATGCTTCCCAGATGTAAACAAAGGGAGAGTGACAGAAAGGAAAAGTGTTTGTGTGAGAGAGAAAGAGAGAGAGACAGAGAGAGAAAGAGAGAGACAGAGAGAGAGAGACAGACAGAGAGAGAGAAGAGGGGGTGAAGGAGCAATGACCATCATAAGTAATGTATTCATATCACCAAACATCTTCAAATTTAATACAACAGAGTGCAGTCTGGAGCTCGTGTTGACAGAAAACAGAGCGGAGGAGAGCGCTCAGTGGGACCTGCTAATCCTTATCTCAGAGCCAAGCACAAACAAATTAAAGTTTGGCAATAACTCTGGACAGAAGTGAGGTTCCAAACACACAAATTGGCTTCCATTTGGCCATTGCATTAGTCCAAAAATACAGTGACTGGGTATGAATAGAGGATGTTAAACAGCTCTCCATTCAGGGTTGCCAGTTGTATTTTGCGCATATTTTATCATCTTGATGGTCCAAATTCACGCTATCCATTTTTGATCTGTCCATATCGAAACATTTTTGTTTGTTTGGTCTTTTTCCTTTTTGTACAGCATTTGATGTGTCGATAGATTTAATATTACTGGAAATGTTTAAAGTGCATAAGATAGGCGTTCATGATTTTCTAATAATTACTTGTTTTTGTCCATGTACATGTGGTAAATATTTTGCAGTTTCTCATCAGTCATGTGGCATTCTGTGGGTAAAAAGTTGAGAAGAAAAGCACAAAAATACAGGAAGTAGCGGTGAGTCTAAAACTGAATACCTCTACCTATGCAACATTAGAATTCCCCTGAAAATGCAAAGAGAGTTTACAAGAAACTACAGCTTTATAGCAGTTTAAATCTTCATTCAACAAAATAACTTGTTGTTTATTTTTAGAAGTGTAATCATACTGGGCAATTTAGGCAAGGTTTAACATTAAAGGGCCCAATGTTGTTCTAAACTATGTTATAATCTTGTTTCCTCATCAAAAACATACCTGGAGTTGTGTTTTGTTTCATTCACACATGTTCCAATACACAAACCTTGCATATTTAGGCTGTTCTTTTCTTTGAAAAAAAAAAAAAAAAAAGAAAACATTCTGCACAAAGTGAAACAGAGCATAATGAGCTTAAGACATGTAGACAGACTAATAATAAAGGGTAAATGAAATGTGTGAATGAAACAAAACTCAACTCCAGGTATGTTTTTGATGAGGTAACAACATTCTAAGTTTAAATCTCAAGTCTATTTTGTATAATATAGGACCTTTAAACTTTAGGTCACCAATAGGTCCAAAATCACAGTAATACTAAAATAGTTTATAATCAACATTCCTTGTCCATATTTTCTTTGCATTCACATTTCTACAGTAGCAGGTATTGTCCGTTCTCACAGTCGGATGGTCTAATCCTTCTAATCTCTGTCAGTGTCTGGAAATAGCTCAGGTTTATCTGCTGCATCCATCACCTCCACCTGCAGAAAGATGCTACAGGACAGTCACTTCAGGATGCCCCTACACCACAAACATACTGTCTTACAATGGACTGCAAGTCAAGCGCAGTCCTGGTTATAGCTGACTGTGTTTTAAACGCCATACACCTTCAGTAGAATCATTTGGATAATTTCAACTTTGGAACTGCCCATGTCTACTGATCACAAAGTAAAAGGCAGCTGTTAACTTGAAAACCCTACATGACATCACAGGGTGGAACAGATCATTTTGAACTATGGAGATGTACACAGACCAATAATGCCAGAAACTCAAACATGTGTAAATAAAACAAACCACAACTCTGGGCATGTTTACGATAAAGTAAATTCACAAAAGTAAAGTTTGCAGCTTCATATCTGCTGATTATCCAGTGTCAATACTAGTTTTATTATCTGTTATCTGTGCATTTTTGACTTGTTACCTCAAAAACAATAATATTCCTCATGTACACGTTGAAAATATGCGATGGGAAAAGCACATATTAACTGAATACACCCACAGTTGAGAATACAGCTGTGGTTGCGTGACATAATCTGTAGAATCTGTGGCAGCTCGACTAAAACCATCAGCGCCTAATCGATGTAATGAAAGTGCAGCATTTCCATTAAAGCCCTGATCACACACAATATCCCCAAATGTGATTACATCTGACCAGAGATAAATCACTGCCCACTGAACACCCACACGACCAGCTGAAAGGTTAACCGTTTACTGTTGCGGAGAGAGGAGATACCAAAGCCATTCAAATCCAATATAATCCTATGATGTCATTGTTTAACAATAGATGTTTAGATTATTTAAAGCAAAAATAGTTTAATAATCCATTTTAGGCTAGTTTTGAGTGACCAAGAGTGGACATGTCGTGTAGTCACACTGGAATGTATTCATGCAACAAAGAGACATTTATACATGTATAATGTAAAAATATTGGACAAAATGCTTTTTTAAAACGGATACATAAACAAAATCTCAACATCGGTTAATACGTAAGTCTAAGGGAGTGTGAAGTCACCCATAGTGTTCTGCTCCCGTCAAACGAAGCTCAAAAGGCAAGCATGGGGCGAATTTGAAAGTGAGTTCCAAATTTAGGAATAGGAATTCATTTATGGACAAAATAGAAAAACATAGATTTAGAGTTCATTATTTATTCACTCCACACTTGGTGGGGGTAAGCCATTTATTGTAGCCACAGATGCCCTGGGCCAGACTGACAGTTGCGAATCTGTGCCATTAGACCCTCTACCACTACCAACACTCACACATACACACCACTTTCATGCTAGGCAATGTGGGTGACGTGACTTCCCATAGGACACAATCCCACTGTGTCGTCCCACTGTGGCGCCTGATATTCCCAGCGGTCTCCCATCCAAGTACTAACTAGGCCTGGTATTGCTTAGCTTCTGAGATCTAACGGGATCAGGCTTTGACAAGCTGTACAGCCACATGTTTATTGTTTTTCTCAACCATACTTTTGCATTGATGTCTGTATAACTGCACGACACACATAGCTCAGATTTTGCAAACAGACTTTTTTAATGTGCCTGTGTAGAACATGTGGAGACTAGAGAATGAACAGACAGTTATGTACCCCACGGGAAACACTAAAATCATTCCTAATTTACCACATAAATCAAGTAAATCCCTGTTCATTTTAGCCTTAGGCCACATACCTCCCATCAATACAACTCCAGGTGTGGACAGCCATTGAACACTTACACAGTTTGGACCTTGACGGTGAAGACTTCTCAAAACCTGTCTGACCCTGACCTCATCAACAGACACTGACCTCTGAGCAACAGCCAATCACAGAGCAGGAGGAGATAACAGCAGCCAATCAGAGAGCAGAGAGATTTCCCCCTGGGCTGAGGACACAGATCAACTACACGCTCACAAAACCTCCAGCACACAGTATCAGACAGGCCCTGGCTGATGGAGACCCCGGGGCAGTTTCAATGAGAAGAGGAAACGGTGGTGGAATTCATTTACAACTTAGTGACTACTGATAGGTACTGTTTACATGGGGGCATATGGGATAAATTAACCAGTTTTTAAACCATATTACAGTGTGTATTTTTGTTTTCACAACAAATACACAATGGGGTGTACACTGTAGCTGAACTGTTTTGCTCAAAGACCCAACAATAATATGCAACTCTGAAATACTGTACCCAATAATTCAGTTTCTGGTTAAGTTTTTAACTCAATATGCCACTGTTCCCCTGCTAAAATAATTCTGCAGTAAGGGCACCATTTTGAGGGCTTTTGAATACTTAAAGGACTGAATATTAGATTTTGAATTGTAGGTCCTTTCTGGAGGGGGTTTGCCATCTACTTGTCTCCGTGGAGATGTTATTGTTTTGTCAAATGCTCCATAGTATGCATTAAACTTGTTTGTCTTGCAATTTTTCACTTACAGCTGTTTTTATTGGTCAGAAATTTCTTGACAAACATGCATTTTTATTGTGAGGAAATTCGCCTTTCCACAGATCTTAACTGTAACTTGGCTGAGAGGCTACACTTAATTGTATATAATGTCTTACTGTAGAACATTCCAGGTAAAACAATGGCATCTTCATAGTGACAAGCAGAAAAGTATCAGAAAAGATTGTTCACCTTTAAAGGTCCTATAATTTGTAAAATTGACTCTTGTGACCTTTTAGTTATGTTAATGTTGTTTCCTCCTCAAAAGCATACCTGAAGTTGAGTTTTGTTTCATTCACATGTTTCATTTACCCTTCATTATTAGTATGTCTACATGTCCTAAGATCAATATGCTCTCTTCCACTTTGTTATGTCATGAAGCGGTAGTTTTCAAGTTATCAGCTACCTCTTATCTTTAGTCCAGTAGAGATTGACAATTACAGGCTGAAATGATCCAGATGATTCTAGTGAAGGTGTTAGAAGTTTTAAAACACAGTGGAGCACTTCCTGTATTACCACATGACATCACAAGGTGGAGCAGAATGTTTTCTTTTTTTTTTTTTTTTTAAAGAAAAGAACAGCCTAAATATGCAAGGTTTGTGTGTGAATGAAACAAAACACAACTCCAGGTATGTTTTTGATGAGGAAACAACATTATAACATAGTTTAGAACAACACTGGGGCCTTTAACGTTAAACCTTGCCTAAATTGCCCAATATGATTACAATTCTAAATATAAACAACAAGTTATTTTGTTTTGTTTTATTCACACTTAGCTGAGTAACCCTTTTATTGGTCCTATTATTAGTCTATCTCCAAAGCTCAAAATGCTCTGTTCTACTTTGTAATGTCATGAAGCAGTGGTTAACAGGTACCTATGACCTTTTGTTCACTAGAGATTGGAAATTATTCTAGCAAAGGTGTATTAAGTTTAAAAACACAGTGGAGTGCTTCCTATATTACAAAATGACATCACAAGGTCAAACAGTGTTTTTGGGTTGAGAGAAGCATAAACATGTGTGAATGAAACAAAACACAACTCCGGGTATGTTTTTGATGAGGAAATGACGGGGGAAAGTGCAATATGGGCCCATTAATTAGTTTAATAAAATGTCACAGCATACATACTAACAAGCTAATGCACAAACATAAGTGTAAGGATTTACAACCGTGTAACTGCACTGATGTTTCCTCTATCAGAGCGTTAGACCTTAGCACACATGTCAGAGCATTGGCCGGTGTTTCATCATGTGGAGCTCCCTGCAATCTGCCTCCAAACTGCCCCCGATTCAAGGTAACCACCATAAATCCAGCCGAGTTTCCCGTCCCCTGTCCCCGTGCCCCGTCCATCACTCTCTCACTCAGAGAGACCCACGTGTACAGAGAGGGAGCCCCAAGTCTGATCCAGGAGCGGCTCTCTATTTCTCTATTTCAGTCACATTCTGGGCAAGATTAGCGAGAAACCAAGAGTCCCGCTGTGAAATAGTACAAGGACAAACAGTACGTGATCTCAATTCAGCAGGTGCAGAAAACGTGAACGTCAACAGTGTGTAAAAGTAGAACTCTGTCACCACCTGCTGGTCATTAGAAAGTAGTACAAGCTAACGCCTTGGGGAAAAAAGTATATTTTAAAAAGTAAATAAAAGTAAAGTGTAATAGAATATAACACTTTTTTTCTTTTGGTTTTTATATACAGAAAATATGATTTGAAATAAAATGTATTCAAAAATTGAATAAAGACTCCCTTGCTGTTATTATTCGTTAGTGTATGAGCCTAAAATAGCTAAACTCTCTAAGATCCACAAAATATAATTATGGCTTGGATGCACACAAAATGAATATATTATATTTGTATTTATTTTTTTAATTATTATTTCCTTTTAATACATACCAGGAAATTTCGAGCTCTTGGCACAGTTCATAATTTCACCACTGGGTGTCACTGTTGCCTTACTCTGCAACAGGATAAACTTTGTAGCGTAGTCAAATCACTGGCCGTGAGGTTCAAGACTGACTAACTGAAGGACTTCTTATTTTACTTGGAGAAACCAAGTCTCAGTTGGAATGAATATTATTACTACTTTACAACCCGATTTTTTTAACAAGTAAAAAAAATATAAATAAATATTGATTGATCTGTGCTGAACCTGGGACTAAGCACGTAAAATAATAATAATAAGAATAGAAGAAGCAATTATAAAAAAAAATAAATAAATAAAAAATTGTTTGAATAATTTGAAATATTTGCCTATAGAATTGTTTGTGAAGCCGTTCTTCCACATTTTGAGAACCACTGCAGCCGAACAAAGCAGAGATATCTGGTGTCCCTGTACATGCCCAAACACAAAGACGAGGTTGCTCTGGCAGCTGTAAACACAACAGCAGAACACAGCATACCTGAGCTGTGTGCCACCCGCTCAGAATAGACTTTACACTTCATGAGATCCAGCAGAGATAGTGTCCGCTGTCCTCTATCGGAGCGTACCATCTGAAAAGACAGGGAGGGTGGGGGAGTTCAACAAATCTTTACACTAATTAAACCATCTAGATTCTGAAAGTTCAATACTGTGTGTGATTATAAAACCTAGATGGAGCTAGTTTGAGTTATTTTGCTAGAGTTATGATCTAATGCTCAATATAGATTCTGGGGCCTAATGAAAACAAACAGTGACACAGTCTTTACCAGTACTGTACAAACTAACCTGATTTTCCCCCTCATATAGCATGAAAAGAGGAGGCTTTAGTCAGTCTCACAGACAAGGTTGCTGTCAGTTGAAAAGACTTCAGCCCAGAAGATTTATAAGAAAGTTTGTACAGTTAATCCCTTACAAAAGAACTTAATGACAAACAAAAACTATTTTTAAACAAACTACATTCCACTGTGTGATGTCAGATCCATGTCTTTGCCATCTTTAATTCTCACCTACTTTAATAGGATTTTAGAGCATACATTTTCATTTGACCTTGTCCCTTTCGTCTGGTTTCTATTTTCTTTCTTTTTGGGTAGAAAAAAGCTATATGGAGCTCAACGGTCTCACGCACTTTGAAGCCTGTTGTGTTTTTCTGAAGTAAATTTCCCATTAATTTTCTCTTTTCTACAAAAAATATTCAAATACTAAGAGTTTAAAGGAAAGGCATATGGTATCTAATGTCCATAACTTTGAAATTTTCAGTCTCATATTCATATTTTTTAAACATAAAATTTGGTGAAATGCTTATAAAGTTTCAAACTCAACTATTAGATAAATCTGTAGGTCTTGTAGTGATCAGTTACCACAAAGCTGATTAGCTCTCAGTAAATTTTGAGTTTATTTATTTATTTGTAAAATTTATAGCCAACAGTAAAGGTCCTATAGTATGCAAAATTGACATACCATGTAATAATGTTGTTACTTCATCAAAAAAAAACAAACAAAAAAAACAAAACATATCCAGAACCGTTTTGTTCCATTTACACATGTTTCAATAACCCTTTAAGTGGTAGTTTTGGCTTTAGCATCTACATCTACTACTTTTTAATGTTTGTTGATAAACTTTAGGATTACATTTATTAAAATGATTCAATTTAAGGTACATGAAGTGGAGCACTTCCTGAATTATCAAATGACAGCACAAAGTGGAAGACAGAGTTTTTAATTTGAGAGAAGAACTCAGCCTATATGCAGGGTTTGTGTGTTAAACATGTGTCAGTGAAACAAAACACAACTCCAGGGATGTTTTTGACGTGAATCCAACATCATAACATAAAAATAGCATAATATAGCCATTTGATACGAGAATTTACTATCTGTAGTAGTGGGCGGTCATTGTTAAGCTCCATTGTCACTGAAGTATAAACAAAGCAGTGATCACAGTTGTTTTGGACTTGGGCTCTTGGTACCACCTGCCCCTATCCATCAGCATCATAATAATCCCACATACCCTCAGCCCTCTCCAGGCTCTTGTAATATGCCTTCATACATAGCCCTGGGTTAGTCACACATACACACATTATCCCATTACGCAAGTGACCAGTGACTGACCTGTACCTCTTTGCACCCCGCCTCTCTGTCTCCACACCGCTGTGCGACCAGACACTGTAAAAGGACTCAAATCACATGAGAAAATCCACTTAATTAATACCCTGACATATTTTACAGTGTGTCTCCCATGCAGCCAATTTAGCAGGAGATGTCAATCAGGAGGATTAGGCCGCTTTTTCTTGTCAGCTGTGTGCATACAGACTAGCAAGCGTGATTAAAAAGAGCAGATTATGTGACAGTGAATTTGTGTTGATATCATTAAAGTTTCATCGTGGACTGGGTTTAAAGCTCTAAATTGCTTATTAAGTCTGCTTTTTGTGGCTGCGCTCCTATCAACACTTCAAATGAGCCAGATATGAGGAAGGGTCCACCCAAGCCGACGCAATCTCTCCACAAGCTCGGTACAGGAACATGAAGACTGGGGAATAAACATAATGTAAAATCTATGTTGTAGTTTGGTAGTATGAGAGAGTTGGAGCATGCGGAAGAACACAACGTGGAGGTGTCGGTTAGTTGATTCGATTTCACTGAAAAAGAAAGAAAGATATGCTGATCTGATAATTTTGTAACATGGAAAGTGTTTCATAAAAAGTCAGACCGAGCTGTGTATAGTCAGATCATAACAAGTTCTCCATTATGTTTTTAAACTCCATAAATCTTCACTAGAATCATTTGGATAATTTAATAATCTCTACTGAACTAAAGGATAAAACGTAGCTGTTAACTTGAAAACTACCACTTTGTGACATCATACTGTAAGCATTCTGAGCTTTTGAGCTTTGTTACACAGACTCATAATAAAGGATTACTCAAACATGTGTGAATAAAAGAAAACACAACTCCACTTATGTTTTTTAGAACAACCTTCTAACATGGCTTAATGTTCACAAGAGTCAATTTTTGCTTGATCTTGTCCCTTTTTACTTGAGTAGAAATAGGCTATATAGAGCTGTGGTTCTAAAGTAAGTTTCCCGTTTATTATTCCCATGTAAAAATGTTAGTTATTAAGACTTTAAAGTTGCTCCTCATTTAGATTTTTTGCCAGTAGATGGCAGATGATGAGATTAGATTAGAATAGATCTGAGATTAGGGCGAAGTATGAAAAAAAAAAAACATTTACACAATTGTTTGGATTGTAATTTATTGTTGATTATTTGAAACAATTATTTTTGTATTGCCAAAAGGTAAATATGTGGAGAGGAAGAATTTACTTGGTGTAATCTATTGTTATGTTGCGTGTTTTGAAAGCCATAGATTCAATTTGTGATTTTACAACAGGCTTAGAATGTTAAACAGACCACCCATATTTTGAACAATTATGAAAATTCATCCAAAGCCTTTCATGAAGAGGAGAGGCTGAGGAGGCCTATGGTTTTACTGCTGCAGTTATAGCTAATATTTACGATCTTCCAGTGCGTGCGGTGGATGTTGTCTGTGTGTCTAAATGACAGGTATTTCCTAAAGTAAACAGCTCTTATTTTCACTTGACTAATCCTAACGCAGGTAACGTGCAATTAGCTGCAGCAAGTGCTCATGGGAACTCTGTGTGTATGGTGTGTACAGCCTGCAGGCCCTGGCTACTTACACCATGGGAATGGCTCCATGCTGTTGTTTGCTCTGTCAACACCTCATGTCATCACAGACTTAAGACGAAGAGCCAGTGCAGCCCGACTGCTCCAGCGTCTAATGTGTCAGCAATACTTTAGCCTGATGCAAATGCACACAGGTTTGGGTGATAACATTTTACTTAATTAACATTTAAAGCACAAGTAAACTAAATAAATAGTAATGTGGTCTTACAAATCATTTGCATATTACTAAAAAAAAACAACTAAACTCTGTAAAATTCATCTCACTGTTTTATGAAAAACAGCAGATTATTTACTGTGAAACTGTCATATTGATGTTTAATTGTAATTTTCTTAACTTTAATTTTGATACCCACAGCTTTGTCTGCTGGTCTAGTCTGGTCTGCTGCATGTGTGTAACATAAACGGACTGAACTCTGGGGATGAATTAAAGTAATTCTTATTCTGACAGTTCCAGGTAAACAAGTTGTTGTGCTTTCATTGTGATTCCAAAAACAACATATTGTAGATGTATTCTATTGTTAATTTCTTGAGGAAAAAAAACAATGTAATCTTATAGCTTTAAAAAGCACGTAGCCCTTTCCCCTGCCCCAACCTGTCTCAGCTGCCCCCCTCTGTCCCAGCAGGAGATGGGAGCACCCCCTGGCCTGTCCCGAGGATGTTTCCAAACACAATGTGAGTCCAGAGATCGGAAACTGCGCACCATCACAGTTCTGTGGCACAACAAAAAGCTTTTGTGACACTGCATCCCAGCGACCGCATTACAACTGTTAGCCAACAATACATCTGTCCACCTGATCCATGTTCTCACACCTGCACAACAGTGTCCATGCACAGGGACATAAAAGGACTCAGTGTCTCCTCTGACAGCTTTGTGAAGAGAATATTGTTACATTTTTAGGGCTTTTGTTACGTTAGGCTCATGGACAGTAATGTGACAGGTGACTACAAGGTGTACACATGCATCATCATGATGTGTGTTACTGGGGCTTTAAGAAATATTTTTAGAACTTTGGAATTTCATGTTTTTGAAATGTAAAAGGACATGTGTCTGAGCTCGGATTTCAAAGTACAAAAAACACATCTTGTCGAAAAGGTAACATGAAGCAGTTGAAATAAGGTTAAAACATGACTGACAAAATAGTATTTGTAGTAATGGCAATTTGACACCTGAAACAAATGGCAAGGATGTTGAAATTATGTAAACTGTATAAAGTATGATAATACTACTTCAAAAGACAGCCTTGGCATGAAATTATACATTATGAATACATATAGCAAAAAGGACCTCATAACACAAGATAACACTATATGTCAGAGGTACTCAGCTGGTTGCCTCCGGTCCGGATCTGGACCCAAAAGCAATGACACCCGGACTGAGACAAAAATCTCTCTTTCTAGCCTTTTTTTCATAGCATTCCGGATCCACACGATATTTTATTGGCATGTGCTTTTTGGATGTGTTTCCCTAAAAAAAAGCATAATGAAGAAGAAAAAACATATAAGTGGCACCGGACTATAAGTCACACTTTTTTGGGGAAATGTATTTTACAAAATCAGAGACCAAGAACACACATTTTAGCTTGAAAGGCAAGTTATAGTAATAATAACAATAATCCTCGGTGTTTTCTTTTCTTCCATGCAGATGTGATCCTGCAGAAAGAGAGGAGGAGGTGAAAAATGTCAGAGTGACAAAAACAACTACCGTAATATACAGTACAGGTAAGTTTTTATACTGATAGTATTAAATTATTAAAGTACAGTACATTTATTTGTCTGTTTTTCTTCCAGTGAGATGGAACTTTACAGTGCAGACTGTGGAGAGGAGGAGTGGAGGAGGAGGCTTATGTCCATATTGTCATACAAAATACAGGTACACTGGAGACAATTATGAATTGCATTTGTCCCTCCTCCAACTATATTGTACATTTGTGTTTGGTTTTCATAGGGACAGAAATGGGGAACATGTCAAAAGAAAAACACCATGTGTGGTTCCTTTGGATATTTTGGGATTCCAATGGAAATCAAGGTACACACAGGTCATGGTGTTCTGTTCTCAGAGCTTGCCCCATTTGCAGTTCATTTATTTGTCTGTATTTCATCCAGTGAGATGGACCTTTTGAGTGTGGAGAGGAGAAGTGGAGGAAGAAGCTTATAGCCATGTTGTCAAACAAAATAGGGCTGCTGAGGTCCTGAGGTGGGACTGTCATGTGTCCAGCTCAAAAGACAAAGCACCTTGGCCTGTGTGCTCCATGTTTGTCCATGACGACCTGTGCGCTGTCCCTGTACCAATGCCTCTGATGTCTCTTGTCCCTTTTCTTTTGAGCTTCCAACACAGAGAAGACCAAAAAGAAATCAATGTCAAAAGAAAACAGGAGCCTTATAGTATGTGTGGCTGTTTTGGATATTTGGAGGAACTCGAGGTATGCAGAAGTCCGCCATGAGGTCCAGGCTGGGTCAGGAGGGAGGCTGAGATCCTGAGGTGAGACTGTCGTGGGACCAACTCACAACAGGTAAGTTTTTTTTATTTATAGTATTGAAGTACAGTACATTTATTTGTCTGGTTTTCTTCCAATTAGACAGAACTGTGGAGAGGAGAAGTGGAGGAGGAGGCTTCTATCCAGGGACAGAAATGGAAGGCTGTTTTGCTGGTGGCCTTAGCCACTGCCAAACGTGTCAGTGATATTCATGCTTTATCGGTGTGTCCGTCTTGTATGCGATTCAGCACTGATAATTTCAGAGTGACCATTTGTGATACATTTGTGTTTGTGTCATAGGGACAGAAAAGGGAGACATCTCAAAGCAAAGAAGTCAATGTCAAAAGAAACAGAAAACATGGATTGGGAAAAGAAGGTTCTCCATGTGGGGCATTAAGAGTAAAATATCCAGTTAGTGTCGAACAAGAGAGAAGAGACAGAAGAGAAGAGAAAAGTGGAAGAAAACCATGAAATTCATATTTGTTTAATCAGATTTAGAATTTTAAATGCTGGTGAATTTCTCACTTTTTTAACCTTGAAAGAACATAAATTATTTTTATTCTGAAGTTGCTGAATTTTGCAGTTAACATTTTAATGTGCTTAAAAACCTATTGCTTTGAAAAAATAAACGCAGGGTATTTCCCATTGGGCTTTCTCTTCTGCGGGTGCGATTTGCAGTGAAGAAATCAGTTTGATAAGGTAAACAACATTTCCTGTTTGTTACTAGATCTAACTTAGGATTGATAGCTAATGCACATCTTTTGCACTGCAAATGTTACACTCTGAATCTAGACAGTTGAATTTGAGAACTGTACATTTAAAAAATTAATATTGATTAAAAATAGAACATATTGAAAATGTTGAAAATTCAGCCACTGATATTCAGAATGAAAGCAATTCCAACATATAGTTTTCAGGGTTAAAAAATTCACCAGCATTAAAATTACAATAAATCTGATGAAACTAATTGTCTTCCATAGAAAACATATAGGTAATTTACAATAATTCAAAATAAAGGATTCTTAGCTAGCTTAGCTTCTTAGATTCTAAGCTACGATAACCAAGTGTTGGCCAATGACTCATGTTTATATCACAGAGGTACTCAACTGGTGGACTCCTGTCCGGATTCGGACCTAAACGCAATGACATCTGGACCGACACAAAAATCTCTTTTTCTAGCCTTTTTTTCATAGCACTCCAGATATTTCATTGGCATGTGCTTTTTGGATGTGTTTCCCTATCAAAAAATGCATAATGAAGAAGAAAAAACATGTGGCACCGGACTATAAGTCGCACTTTTTTGGGGAAATGTATTTTATAAAATCAGAGACCAGGAACACACATTTTATCTTGAAAGGCAAGTTATAGTAATAACAATAGAATAGAGAACAGGTCATTAACGTAAGATATGAAGTTATTCAGATAGCGATAGCATAAACAACATAAGTTTTGAATTTGTAATTGAGTACCCCTGCTATATGTGACTAAACTCTCAAAATTGCAATTTCTTTATTGTTCAGTGAAAATAAATGCACTCCCCATTCACAGTCCCTGGAAAGATTGAAATACAAATAATAACAATATAATACAAATAATCATTTCCCTTGTTGGTCTAAAGGCCGCCACACAGTACAGCAGAATTAGATTTTGAATGCGATTTGCTTCTTGTCTTTGATTCTTTGTGTGCTATTTTGTAGCTACTGCGCTCCTCGTGTGTGTGGTGTCAGTGTGACTCTGAGCTGCTCTGTCAGATCATAACAACCAAACATCAGCAACGCTACAGTAACAGCCAATAAAACACAGTGACAGGAGCAGACGAGTGGTGGGCACAGAGGCGCAATATACAAACTCAGGAAATAACAAAATTAATCATTACTTAACTCACCTAGTGTAAAGTTGTAAATTTAAACAGCAACATCTCATTCACGTTATCCATAGAATTTGTCCTGTAATGACACCCAATCAACAAAACATCACTATTAATCCAGTTTGAATCGTTCTCTAAATGTAAAAAGGTGAGAGTAGTTCCTCACGTGTGTCTGTTTACAGCCATGCAGCGTGTATATCTGAAGTTTTGCACCACATTTCACAAATAATAACACAATTTTGTCTGTTTTGGAAACAGCAGACATGATCACATTCACAACCTTTGCCTGTGTTACACAGTCATATCCCGCAGGAGTCTTTGCGATCGGAGATTCAAAATCTTATAAGATTCTGCTTGTGTCTGTGGCATGTACTGTACTGTGTTGCAGCCTCAAGTCTAAGTCTAAATACAGTCAAAATGTAAATAGAAGATTATTTATTAAGTATTTTTATCTTATTCTAAAACCAGTCCCACATTTAGTCATATACAGTATATAATCTGTTGAACACTCATATGTTTATAGCATTCACATTCTCCAATATCTGCTCCACCAAAACAGGATAATGTGGACATGATACACTGACAGCCCTCTTCATCTTTATCAGTTTGAGTTTGGTTGGTAGGTGCTGGGTGTTGTTGTGGCGGTCGGTGGGTTGTCTCTGGCTCTGTGGGTGCTGTCAGTCTGAGTCGGTGGAGGTGAAGATTCAGTCCATAGTTTCACTGTGAGACTCATCAAACATGTGTCAGACTCCCACAGCCACAGCAGGCTCCTACAGATCTACACAATCACAAACACAAACAATGATACCAGTCTGCTGCAACCAGGGCAATATGCACACACTGAATGCCCTAGTTTAATGAACACATATTTATTCACTCTATAATATTTAGAATGATCAACAACTTTTTGTTAGTGATTGCAACACCAAAACCTACACACAGTTCTTTGCATTATTTCAGTAATTACAAACTGCCTCAATTTCTAATAAAAACTGAAATATAGAGACATTCGTGTAGGCATGATCTCATGATGTGTCTTGCACAATGACACAATGGCAGTATGTAAAGCTGATAATGACTTTGAACCTTTTTTTTTTTTTTTTTAACTTCTTGCTATGCAATTCATCAAATTACTTGTTTTTAAAGTTTCTACATTATGCAACATCAGTTATGTTTCGTTTCATTCGCACATGTTTGCATAATCCTGCATTATTAGTTTGTCTACATCTCCAAAGCTCAAAATGCTCTGTTCCACATTGTGATGTCATGAAGTAATAGTTTTCAAGTTAATAGCTACTTTTTGTTTGAGTGTTTTTTGTTTACGAGAACAACACAGACATACACACAAACAAAATATACAGGGTTTTGTGATTTAAACACGTGTGAATGACACAAAACACAACTCCAGGTATGTTTTTGATGAGGAGACATAACGTAGATCAGAAAATAGCATAACATGGTTCCTTTAAGGTTGTAACCTGTTCAAAAAATGTGAATATATCAAAGCCACAAAACCATAATCAATGCAACTGAAAACTCCAAATAACTCTGCCGACCTGTCATCTCATTCTGTTTTTGGGGTTGTGCAGGAGTCTGACTTTCCCTGAAGCAGCAGCTTCTTTCCTTCATGTCTTTTTTCTCTCCTCTCCCCATTTCTGGCTCCTCTCCCAGGTCTCCATCCTGTCTGTAGAGTCAGAATGTGGCAGCCTTATTTACATTCATACATCCATGCATCCTCGGGGAAGAGCACTGGGAGAAGGCAGGAGACGGAGACACGATCCTGGCTGGCTCCCTGTCCTCATTAGTGCCTTGATGGTCTGTTCCATACACTCTTTCTCTCTCGTTTCTCTTTCTCTTTCAGTCTTTCTGTCTTTCTTTACATGCCACCATCTCCAGCTCTAAACAGGCCGACAGTTTGAAGATAGGCCCACTGCGCTGCACTGTGAGATGAGAAAACCCAGGAGTAAAGGAAGAATGCGGCCTTGTAATTGGGCCGTGCGTATCAGCTGCCAAATATCTTCCGTTAGTTTTCTTCGTAGTGTTTTTTTTTTTTTTTTCCATCCCTTCTTCTTCTCCATTCTATTACTATGCTAATACTATGCCATCTTTGCATGTAAATGAGACAGCAAGGGCACACTTGGCGGAGTTCCTGCCCTGGGCTCCTCTCTGTCACAGTGAAAAGAGCGGTGAGCTGCTCCTGCTTTCACACAGAAATACACATATACAACTTATAACCTGAACGCACCACATTTTAACACAAGGGACTAGCACACTTTGAATAGTTGCAAAAGTTGAACCTGTCTGTTTTCAGTATGAATAGCTGATTCTTTTTAGTCTATATTGATCAAATTCAATATATTTAAAGCCTCTTTATCAACCATCGTGAAACCATTTTAATACAGCCATGCAATCTGGTCTGCCATACGTAACTGTTTTCATATAAAAAGTTCACCTTAGAAGCAAGAACATAACAGTAACTAAGTCTAAGAGTGAGAAAAGAAAGTGGAGCTTAAAAGAGTAGCTGTATCTCATTACTGATATGCTTATTCATTCACTCCACAATCAGTGGTGGTAAACTACTATTGTAACCACAGTTGCCCTGCGGCAAACTGACAAAAGGAAAGCTGCCAATTTGCACCACCAACCCCTCTGACCACAACCAGCACACCACACCACATTCATAATAGGCAATGCTGACAAAGTGCCTTGCCTAATGACACAATGATATTTTTTGCTACTGGTGCCTCACTGTGGCACCTGATATTCCCAGTGGTGTCCCATCCATGTAGTAACCAGGCCTGGCCTTGCTAAGCTTTTGAGATGTGATGGGAACAGGCTTCAACAAGCATTTATTATTTATTTATTGCAAGTCACAAATAGCTGATTTCAAACTGTTCATACAATGATGCAGCCCGGTCAGCCTCATTGTTTTCATATAAAGAAAGTCTCAGTGGTGAAAGATCGAGACCCTGCGGTTCTTAAAAGCACCACACCTTTTTTGATGTAACTACTCAAAAGGTACCGTTCAATATACACAGAAGGTCAGTAACATTTACCTGAAGGATGTTTGAACCCTGCTCTCTGGTCCTCAGGCAAAAAGCTCCTCCAGCGGTGTATGAATGTGAAACTGTCACCGCCACTCCAGCACACCTTTAGTTCCCATGCAAATTAAATGGACATAAAACATACAGAATTTTTCATATTTTTTGTTGCAATTTGTATTTACTTTGACAAATTTTCCGATTTACTATCATTTCAGAGTTGCTTTTGTGGTAATGATTAGCCAATAGCTCTACAGTGAAGCAGAAGAATGCCCCAGAGAATCCGGGTGGTCTCTTTCAAAAGACATCTTTGGCTTTGGGGCACACTGGTCCTCTCCTCTCCCTGCAGCTGCCTGAATCACAGAAGAAGAGAATGATGCAGTCACGTGGGATGAGCGCTCAGAACAGAGGAGCCAGACCCCCTGAGGTCCACAGGTCGATATCAAAACAGACAAGAGCTCCTGTTTACACGGCTGCACCCACAGGCATCACCGCACTGACCCAGAAACACACAACAAAAGAGCAGAGCTTCGGCTCTAATCAGACTGTACGAGCTGCTGCAGGCACACACCACACACTTCATTTGACTGGTCTGTGGGACTCGGTGCTTGGAGTGAAGTCTGAAAAAAAAAATATGGCCTAGGTACATTTCTTGATTAGATTTTTCAGATTATGATGATGAGGAAGAAACTTTACACCACGTCAGAAAACAGTGCAATATAGGTGCCGTTAACATTGGGTAATCAAATAGCCAAATGTTTCTGAAGTACTGTACATCTCATCTGACATGGCCTCTCTCTGCTGCCTCTGTTATATTGTGTGGTCACCGTCCAGGAATGCACATACGCCTGTCTGTCCTCAAACGATCTCTGCTCTGGATAATTCTGACATAAATCATAAAGAAAATGACCATAATTTCACTGTCTCAAAAACACTGGAATCCGCAGAGTTCTGGCAGTGAAAACGCAAATTCCAATTTTATCTCAAATTATGATTTATGAAAAGAAGACACTCTTTTGACAAGCCATTCCCGAAAACTGGATTACTATTGTGCATTTTCCAGTGGACCCTGACATAAACAAAAAGAAATTTAGTTTTGTTTGCTGCATGGAGATTGCTGGTTCATTTTGGAGCAGTTTGGGAACTTCAATTGAGAAGTTGTAATTCAAATCTCACAGATGCCCTCTGCATGTAACAGCGCAGTCTGAGTTACATTAGGCACACTAATATTAGACATGTGTTTGGACATGTACTCACTCATTTTAAATCAGCAGTGATGACAAACTAGAGTCCCATCACCTACCACATGTTTTGTTTTGGACTGCTGTGTTAAAGTGATCAAATCCTCAGTGTGCTTCTGTGTGCTTATATGTGCTTTTGATTGATATATATGTGTCACTCTGAATTGAGTCCTACACATTATCAATGTGGAATGGCACTCATTGAAAGTGTTTGGATAATGCAGAAAGTCATGATGACTATTTGAATCGAGTTGGTTAAAGTGTCCCAACTAAGGGAACAAACCAAAAAAATCTAACTTTAGCTAAATCCAGTTGAGAGAAAAGCACAGGCATCTTCTCTGTCCACAAATGCATGTTTTTCACAAACTAAATAGTCCATATTGCCCATTGAAAATAGGCTATCTTAGTAGCCACACAAACTTGCTGCTCTGTGATTGGTCACCCACCACCTGTTGGGCCTTATCACACCATCAGGCACACTCTTGTGTGTGTGTGAACTCACAAATATCGTGAGAATCCATCCTGCTGTGCAGGATTATATTTGTGCATTGGAGAGTAAATAAAATGAGAGTAACAGTTCATAGCATGTCTGGAAAAAAAAGCTTAACATGAATGACATTTTGCTTATCTATTTCTGCCAAAGGTGTGGTTACATGTATAATAGCTGTCTTTAGCTATTGTATCTGCAAAGTATTAGTGGCAAGGCAAATGTACTATACACCCTGAACGTCTTGCAGCCCCCCATTCACATCTATTTGATTCTTTGACATGCGTGTAGACTGGAACAAGAGTGCTTTGAGGCAAAGATGATTTGAATTTGGTTGTTTGGTGCACTCTGAGTTCTCTGTGCATGTAAATGCAGTGCGTGTTGCACATGTTCAGAATTAACTGGGAGATAAGTGTCCTTCTGTGGTGGCCAGTGGGGAGGAGTTGACTCGCTTTTATAAAGTCAAACCACATCTTCAGAAAACATGGTGGTGCGTGCGTCAGGAGGTAGACAGGGGATATCCAGTCTGATTGTAGCTCATAGGTTCCAGACTGATCCTCACCAGCACTGTCATGTAACTGGAAAAGAGCACATCTGTTTTGAAAGAGGTATAATATAAACAATATCCAAGCTGTCGTCATGGCATGATGGAGGTATTTTATGATCAATAATGAGTAATGCTGTGCTCAAAGGAAAAAAAATACCAACAAACAGTGAAGATGACCATGTTTACAGATATAAAAACTTACTGTGAAATATTTTTAAAGGCCCCTGATTGATTACATTGCACAAGATAAACCCATGAAGGACTTTTGAAATATTTCTGAGTGCCTAGGAGCTTTTAGGACAGCTTTTTACACTTACCACAGTAAGTTTTGATACTACAAGCATGATCATCTTCCTTTTGGCCTTGTCCATGTTTCCTAATATTTCAATAACAGTGTTGTTTTATGGTTTTATCTTTTCGATTAAAGTGCAGCCTGACTTTCCCCATTTTTGGCTGGTGTTGATTGGTGTTGTTGTTTCATGAACATGACTCTATGGTAACATACAGATACATAATGCTAAATATACAAATTGTATTAATTCTTCTAATTAAGAAGCAGTGGGCACTTTGCAACTAAAGGATCATATGGGTTTGAGAGTGAAATGAGAGTGCTTCATATGTGTTACATATTTGCTATATCCACCCAGTGTAGAATACAAACCTATAAATAATAAAGAGTACTCCTACCTGAAAATAATATTTCTGAATCTGTAAAATTTTGATTCAAGGAGGAGCAAAAGTATTTTGTAAAAGTTTTTCAAGTACTGCATCTCACTACAGACTGACTGGGGGATTGTATATGATAAGACACAGTACTACTCTAATCTATTATAAGATGTTAATGCTTTGGTTTAAATTGTCCACACTATGGTATTAAGTCTTACTCAACTTATTCAACTACAGGTGTTATTTATTGCTCAAAAATACCTTAAAAACAATGAGTCTTACTGTGAGCAGGGTCGCCCCTCCACAAATCTAACCTTTAATTAGAAATGATGCTACTTTCATGGCCTCTGTACCTCCAACACTACATGTGTGCACCCATCTTTTACATCTGTGAGGAAGGTATACCTGCCTACTCAGCTCAAACTATTTATAACCAAAAAAAGCACAACAAAAAAAGAGCCCACCTCAAGACAGTTCAAAAACAGCACAAATATATCCTCTGTATTCTGTGAAAATGGTCCAATAGTGTCTAGTGCTCTGTTATATTTAGAGCCTATCAGCCATCTCCAAACTTGCATTAGGATCGATAATAAACACATGTTCAAAGACAAGCAAACCCTGAGTAATCCGTCTGAAAACTAAAGGAAAGTTGTCACGATTCTTCTGTGTTTGATTTAACTACAGCACAGGAGCCATCTGGATCAAATAGTCTGTGAAATAAAATAAAGATAGATTTGGAAGATAGATCTGTACCAGGCATATGTTTGGATCTGGGTAAGAAGAGGGTGAAAATGGGAAAGTCTCAAATCAATACAATGAGAACTACTGTACGAGGTGCCTTCAATCATAATCAACAATGTCACACCAGGGCATTGCATTAGCTCATTTTAGAGTAACTTTTAATTAGAAATGGAAAAAGTAATTTATTAGATGCCAAAGTCAAACCATTTGCGGTGTAATGATGCCAGATAATTTAAAATGGAAAGAAAAAACACTCTTCTGGTATACTCATAAAATACCTCTAAAATAGAATGTATTAATTATGAGTTATTAAGTTGTGATTATCAGCATTCAAAAATAATAGAAGGTTAGAAATGGTTGAGGATTGTTTCACACCTTAAAGATTTTTCAGTTAGCTCAATGTTAAAGGTCCTATATTACGCAAAATTGACTCTTGTGAGCTTTAAGTCATGTTATAATGTTGTTACCTCCTCAAAAACATACATGGAGTTGTGTTTTGTTTCATTCACACATGTTTGAGTCATTTTTTATTATTGGTCTGTCTGCAGCTAAGCTCAAAATGCTCTGTTCCACCTTGTGATGTCATGAAGAAATAGTTTTGAAGTTAACAGCTGTACTTTTTACCTTTAGTTCAGTAGGGATTGGCAATTTCAGGGCTGAAATTATTCAAATGATTGTAATGAACGTGTATGGAGTTTAAAAACACAGTGGAGCACTTCCTGTATTACCACATGACATCACAGGGTGGAACAGAGTGTTTTTCTTTTGGGAGAAGAACTCAGCCTAACTATGCAACATTATAACACAGATCAGAAAATAGTATAATATGGAAACTCTGGAAATTTACAAAGCGATTTTTTCATTGTTTTTTGCTAATGTTTCTCTATGGATGTTTTGATGCGTTGCCACAAATGCAAAGTTTTTAACCTTTGATTGCCATTTGATCCTGAACTCTTATGAACTTCTCAAATTTAGCAAGACAAGGTAAAGAGGCTAAAATATTTTAAGGGTATCACACATTCATCATAGATAAATTTCTGTAGAATTTTTTGAATTTTTTCATCAGATTAACGCAATTCTCCACATCACATACAATTATTTTGTTACGTTACATGTACCTACATTTGGCTGAACAGACGAAAGTTATTAAATTCCTCAAGAGCCTGCAGGACATCCATGTGAAAAGCAACACCCCCCCCCCCCCCTTTTGTTGTGACTACACATTCACAACAACCCATAGCCCTCTCCCCGCGCTCTTCCTGTGTCTTCAGTGCATACGAGGTCGGTTTGAATAGCATCCCTAAAGGCAACTCCACAAAGCCAGAGCCGAGAAATCCACCAGTGTCAGAAGAGAGAGGAGCCAGCCTCAGGAGACAGGCAGCTGGGGTTACTGCAGGCTGGGAGAGGCTGCAGATCAGGTTGTCTTTTTGACTTCTTCTCTGGGCTGTCAGAAGAGAAGGGGAGAGGGGGAGCGAGAGTGGAGGAGAAGAGAGAGAGGGTGTGTGAAGGCTAACTCTCTTTCAGCTCAATGTCATGAAAAGAAGTAACAGAAGACTATAAGATTTTAGATGAGAGGAGTAATTTGAATGCAAGGAAGGAAGGTTTTTTGTAGAGTGGAGAGAGATTTGACACTTGGAAAGAATGGAGACTGTTATGTGAAGTTAAAGTATCAGTTTGACTTTCTACCTTATAAACTTTCTACCACTGTCACCATCAGCCAATCACGGTCTGCAAGCTTTGCCTTTCAACCAATCATTTAGTTTTCTCAGTTTCCAATCTTTTCCATTTTAGCTTTCGACAGCAGCAGAACCCCCAGCCACCTCAAAGCACTGATATACATTAGAAATTCTGTAACTTTAATCACTAAAGTAGAGATATACTACAAAAGCTCGAGCTTGCTAACTTTTGTTTGAGCCAGGCAACTTATTAGTTAGATGTATTTAGCTTGGCATGTTTGTGCTGGTAGCTGTGAGACATCCTCAGGACTGTCACAGGTCTTGGTGTCATATATCAACTGTGGTTACTTCCTGGTCAGTCTGAATGAGTCACATTTTTATATAGCTCTTTTCACCTTAAAGGCACTCAAAGCGCTTTAAATCATCATTCACACACACATTCATACAACAGTGCAGACACTGGGTGCAAAGTGTTTTGCTCAAGGACACAGTGACAGCATTCATCATCTGTAATAGTTGGAATTGCACGGCCAACGTATGAGCGAGTGCATCCAACCACTCATTTAATTATATTTACATTGAGAGCCGGATTTGAACCTCCAACCTTCAGATGAGTGGACAAAAATCTGTCAGGCTGACCACCCAGTTAGCAACTCGCAGCCAAAACATGTCAAGATAAATACATGTCACTGCTGTCTGACTAAAAGAAAGTATTAAGTTAACTCTCATAACTTGAAGACAAGGTGCAAGTTACAAAAGAAAATAGCTTGATCTTGCAAATCCAAAAAATGCACAAAAATAATCAAATAAAGTTCGTCAGTCAGTCAACATTTATCCTGGCCAGGATGGCACCACCTACTGCCTCCACTCAATTTCATTTCTCTCCAGTGGCAAGGTCAGGAATCAGAATACACTAGACGGTTTGCAAGAACCCTTGAAGTGAGAGTTTGGGCACCAGCCAATCAGGGAAGAGCCATACATTCTGTGTTGGCAGCAATTCCCGAGATCGAAGATTTAAAGCTGGAACAAAGAGAATGTTTGGTGGATTTTATCAAGGGGAAAGACTTTATTGCCCTTCTTTCTATGGGATTTGGGAAAAGCTTAATATACCATTTAGCCCTGTTAGCGGCACATTACATATGTCACATTCAAATAGCAGCGATTGGTTAAGTATGAAAATGTTGTGTGCGTGAATGATGGTGGTGGTCATAGAGACTGATGGTGCTGATTGGCATGGCAGCCGCGCTTGAGTCAGTCTGCCCCAAGGCAGCTGTGGCTACAATAGTACCTTACAACCACTGGGTATGGAGTGAAGGAATAATGTGTCTTTGTGACAAATGTCTGGAAAAGTACTATATAAATAAATACTTACTTACTACATTTACCCAACAGCACACATTCAATAACAATCAAAGGTACCTGAGATGTCAAAGTATATTATGTTTGAACCTAAAGTTATTCAGTCGCCAAATAGTGTTGCTTTTTACAGAGCAGTACTAACTTGTTGTACACCTACTCTTGGAATCTGAATGTTGTTATCATCATTGCACCATTGAAACACCAACCCAGGTTTTGGTTATATTTTAAAGAACCAAAGTTGTAGAAAACACTAGAAGCACATCTTATTCTGATCCCACTGCGGCGCAAGGGAAGACAATCCTTTCTATATCCCAAAGACAAAACAGAATGCTGTGTCTCCCTCCTCCCTTGATAATCTCAAACAGCACTGGGGCCATTTCACACTGAGAAGCCTCTATGTGCTGACAGCAGTCCACCTCTCCCTCGCTCTCTCCCTACGCATTTAATTACACTCTTAACTTCATGAACACCCTCCAACTTTGTTTACGAGAGAACCGGCCAAGTGCTGACTCCCAGTCCGCTAATGAGCTAACTAGGGGATATGTTAGTGATAGCATTTTCTCTCTCCGTCTCCATATGAAAGGTGCCTATGAGAAAAGGCTTCGGAAACTGGCTTGGATACCTGCTGTGAATTGCGAGATACAATAGTTTAACCGTAGCCAATTAGCAGACAGCACATCACAGCGCAGCTCAGGTAGTTAAGGCAGGATCATGACAAGACGCATACTGTTTGGGTTTTTGAGGGATTTCTCCGTGTACACTTGCAAATGATGCCTTGAGGTCGCTCCTAATTACAGCACCGCCAAGCCAAAGACCTCAGGGGACGAGTGATGGTTTGACGCCGCGTGGAGGAAAAAAAGCACGTAGCTGTTTGCGTGCATGTTAAGTTGGCGTATGTATGGGTATATTTATCAAGACTTAATCAAAAGGGAAATGCAAAATAGCTGGGGCACACATGGAGGTAGTCAGCACCACACTGCGTCCATGTAAATTTGAATCCGTGTATTGTAGTTTCGCTATTTAACAAGCTCAGCTAAACAAACGCAGCAGGATGACGTGATTACAGCGCAATTAACATTATATGGATAGGGCTCGGAGTGACCCAGTTAGCTATTGAAGAAAAACTTTTTCCATTTCCCCTAGCAACGTTGTAGTTATTCCGAACTCGGCCGGCACTACCTCATATAACCCCGCTGACATAGCTGAAAAGGCATGGGTATTTTTAGTGAAGGAATACCAGATGGAGTGGCAGAGTGGTTAGCTGTAGGACACCGATGAGTTACCTTGGTTGTTTTTAGTTTGTTTCTAGGTGAGACGAGACAGTTTCTACAAAAAATTAGATGAGACACGAGACTGGGTCCAGGAGAATGAGACAAGATGAGATTTTGAAATTATTTGTATAAATAAATTGTGTGATCCAGTTCACAATTTTGATCTCACCATTTTTACTTATTTTATTTAAAGCTCCCATATTACACAAAATCAAGCTTTGAGACAAGTTAGAATGCTGTTATCTTGTCAAAAACATACCCAGAGTTGTGTTTTGTTTCATTCACACATGTTTGAGTAACCCTTTATTATTAGTTTATCTTCATCTCTAAAATTCAAAATGCTTTGTTCCACATTGTGATGTCATGAAGCAGTAGTTTTCAAATCAATGGGATGGGAAGTGGGAGGACAGATGCCGTGCAGCTAGTAGTGATTGTATGTTTTTATTTTTGTAGCATGAACCACTGGCTGTGGGTGTGAACCCCTGTCACAATGGACTATTCCACATGCATTCACCAATCACGACTCCCATAGCTGGAACCTGATTACCTGACTTCTTTAAAAGAAGAATCCAGGAAATACGGAGAAGCCTGTCAACGGTGAGTGTGGAGGCCATGGAGCTGGTACAATCGCAGCACGATAATGATGGTGGTCGAGGAGAGGAGGAGAGACTGGTCCTATAGCGAAAATACAGCTAAGTCAAGATACATATCCATGCTGTTTTTCTGAAACATTGTGTCTAGGTGTGAGCACGGGGGATTCGGGCCTCACTGGCCAGTTCCATATATGGAACTGGAAAGCTGCTTTATCTGGTGAACCTATGCACAGCCTTCAAAGACTGGAACTTGTCCACAGTTTTTTCCCCATTATTTTTCTTTTTTAAACTAGAACTACACTTGGACATCTTAAACACCTGTACATTTTAACTGTGTGTTGTGTTGTGTGGCCCAGGCTCCAAATTTTACGTTATTATAAATTGTGACATTAACAGCTACCTTTTACGGTTTGTTCAGTAGAGATGGGCAATTCCAGGGCTGAAATCACCAAAATGATTATAATGAAGGTGTATGGAGTAAAAACACATTGGAGTACTTCCTGCATTACCACATGCCACCACAAGATGGATCAGAGTGAAAACTCAGCCTAAATATACAGGGTTTGTGTGTTAAACATGTGTAAAGGAAACAAAACATCAAAAATAGTGTAATAGGAGCCCTTTAATATGTTTGATCTCATTGCATTGTGTTTTGGAACTATAACTTCTCAACAAGTGTCAGCACTTTACCATTTTTTGTCCAATACAAATGTAAACATATGGGGGGAAAAAATCTCACCAGATAATTTGTTCCATGTGTGCACAGTCTCGTGGTAATTTTATTTTGAGATCTTGTCCCATCCCTGCTTGTTTCTATGAGATGATTTGGTAAGTCTCCAGTATGTTGTCAATGATGAATCAGCAACAAGTCCAGTTCTATCCATTGCAATCAGGGTGCCCAAACTATGGCCCTCAGACCCAGTTTGGTGATCCCCTCACTATCATGGCCTCAATAATAAATATTTTGGTGTAATGTAGATCTGACTTTAAAGTTCTAAGCCTGAATAATAATGATGTGGCTTGGTTTTACCACAAGTCAATGCTCCCATTTGAATTATATTCCACAAAATGTACTCTTGTGAGCTCTTAGCCACGTTAGAATATTATACTTCCACAGAAACATACCTAGATTTTTGTTTTGTTTCATTCACACATGTTTAAGTAACCCTTTCTTATTAGTCTGTCATCCCCAGAGCTCAAAATGTTCCTTTCCACTGTGTGATGTCATGAAGATGTAGTTTTCAATTTAACAGCTATTGCCTTTAGTTCAGTAGATATTGGCAGTTCAAATGATTATAGTGAAGGTATGGAGTGTATGGGGTTTTAAAACATAGTGGAGCACTTCCTGTATTACCACATAACATAATATTTTCTGTCTGAGAGAAAAACTGTGAATGAAGAAGTGTGTGAACTTTGGACACTCTGGACACATATCAGAAAATATTGTAATATAGGCTCTTTAACCACCGTCAGCTATATGTTTCATTAAGTGGAAAAAGAAGTTCTAGGCGATGGAATTAACCAGAAATCATTTGACAGATTTCATTTCACTATTTTGCAATATAGATCTTCTGACCAAAAACATTTCCCCATTTAACTTCTCAAAACATCGTAACAGAAGCTTGAGTAAGTTTAAAAACATTTGCCTTTTCCACAGAGCTGTCTTCACGAGAGCCTCAGACCACCCAGTCTAACCAGACCACTAATATCATTACTGCCCATATGAACCCACTGCCTTTCACTCTGTGTCATCTGTAACCAACAAGAGACTACTGGCAAATATTTAGCTTGATTCAGTGCACCAGTAAATCCACTTGATCCATCAGAGAAGGAAAACTAATAATAACAACTTCACTTTTAATAAAAGAGCTCAGGATCAAATTAGGCGTAAAGTCTATGCACCAAAATACCAAATTAATAGATTTGAAGCAGTTGCAGATGTTCAGGATTCACCCAGAAAATTAGTCATCGAGGAAAACCAGTTTTTGAAGATTGCATTGTGAAAAAAATTAAATAAAATGCAACCTACTCCACAAGCAAATCTGTTTTTTTTAGCTTTCCCAAAAATACAGTTGTGTTGAAATTTCTACAAAATGTTTCACCACAGGTTATGGTACCAGCTGGGGTTGAGGTATGAGGTGTAACAGCTTCAAGTAATGATAAAGAAAGAAAAGTGAAACCTGTTTGTACAAAGTAGAAAATGGATAGCACGTGATTCAGTCTGATTAGATGAGACAACAGACAAATGGAGATGAAGTCAAGGTTTCAGGTTCAATCATAGTTCATGTAATGGTAAGGAAGAAAGAATGTAACTGAGGAAGGTATCAGTGAAAGGGTGTACCAGTCCGACTGCAATATCTGGATATTAAATACTGACATGAAGTACAAATCTCCCTTAAGAATGGTGGATGATACTGCTAATCATGATGAAGGACTTTGTGCTTTTTCGCTAATCTTGCCATTACATTACAGCTGTATTTTCGGCTTCATTTGAGTCAGATTGTAATCCAGTTTGCAGTGACATAATGCCGGGGGTGTTCAACGTGTATCTCTAATGGTGGAATGTTTAGGAGTTGCCATGGCGACACAATGAACACATTAGCAAACACTGTCAAAAAGTGTTGAGATAATCTGAAAACACTAAATGGATTTAAAGAGTGCATTTTCAGAAGTCTGTGATCACAGTCCTAGTGTTTGATTTTCAATAAAAAAGTGTGAGTGATTGAAAAAGGGCTTGTTTAACAGCACAAATCAGCTCATCTGTAGTTCAATCTAAGTCAGGTCTTTATTATCAGACTGTGTTAAAATAAAGCACAGATTAAAATCTAACAAAGCCTCAGAAAGAGCAGTGCCTACAGTTAGCATCAGACCACCAGAGATCCCCGATTTTTACTGTTTTATATCAAAGGTAAAAAACGGTCGGTGCTTACAGCGATCTAGAGTTATACTTCATTTTTTAATGCATTCCTGAAGTCTTAAATATTCATCACAACAGTGCTACTTCCTGGTTCACAGAAGATAAAAGCACTTTACAATTAGTGGTTTTATTTTACAATATATCTGTGTACTGGAGCAAAATAACTTTAGCTTACAGGTATTTCATTTGAGTCAAGTGGAACAGTTTTCTCTATTTTCTCAGAAAAATACAACCAAGATCAGTTCGTCTTAATAGCTCCACTCAAGAGAGAAGATCTGGGTTCAGGGCTGCTGCTGTTGGGGTGTGTAAGATATGGAGGTGATAAGCTAAAAAAGAAAAATATAGGAGGTGAGTAAATGCGTTTGTGTCATGGTTTTGAGAGAATGAACTGAGCACACCAGAGCACAGCACCAATAAGACTAATAAGATAATACTAATGGGGTAACAGGTCCTTTAAAGTGGAATTAAACACATAAACTCCACCACAGTCACACTGGCAAACTGGGCAGTGGTTCTAGGACAAGAAGTGGACTAAGGGAGTGTGACGTCACCCATCGCATCACCTCAACTCAAATGAAGCTCACGAGGTTATAAGCAGTTGTATGAGTGAACTTGGAGCCTAGTTCCATATTAGGAATAATAATTTATTTATAGACAAAATAGCGAAACAAAAACACCAGTATCATTTAGAGCAGGTTAATACGAACATTGTAAGACCAAAATGTTATGAGTCACTGCAGAAGTTACAGAGAGTTCCAATAAAACAACGGAAAAGTGCAGTATCTGCGTTTGGATTTGTCAGATAGAACATTCATAGTTCCTTTGAATCACTGAAGAAACTGAGCATTTCTCAAAAACCAGACAGAGTTGAGTCATACAACTTGATCACCAAATAAAACAGGTGAGGTGAAAGAATTTTTTGGTCTTAACTCAGTTTTAACAAAATATGCAGTTTGTAGGGCAGTGCCATTAAAAGCCCATGTACACAGATTAGTAGCAAAAGTTGATTTAATGTTTTTCAATAAACATGGGTTGTCAATGGCAAAGATAAACCCCATGCAGTGAATCTTTTTTACACCAGTTTGAAACATTATGCAAAGCTTAAAGGATTCGATGGCTGCTCAGATAGATGTCATGAAATTTACATGGCCACACAGCGCTGAGTCTCTCTGGTGCTGCGTGCCCCTGTACACCTTTTGAAGTCTTGCTCCTTGCCATCTCTCCACACATCGGATCTCATCAGCAACAGGGATCAGATCTCCCCAAACAGAAATGTGCACAGACAGACAGACAGACAGAAGAAGGAAGTCCAGAGCATAAATTCTGGATCATCTTTCGTCCTTGGGTAATTATAGAAGATTATTATGCAGATGCAGGGGTATCTCTTCACTTCGAGTTTCAGTCTTGATGATTTTAAGTTTAAATGACGGTAGAGAAGCGTGAAAAAAATGAACTACAGGTTGATGGTATGTATATGCGAGGTGTACAGGCACATATAGAATACATTAACAGTGAAGCATGTCAGGCTTGCTATAAAGGATTGCTACAGATACTTTGTAGAGGGCATCTTGTGGTGTGTTATGATAATAATAAAGGTCACAAGCTAGCGTGCGTTGTCACTTTGGATAAGTGTTGAATGAGGCAGGGAATCTCGAGTAAAACCTGAGTCAAAAGTGTGAACCCATGCTTACTAGAAGGCAAATATTAGCATAATATTTTAGGCCATGGGTGGATTTTGGTAAAAGAATTAAACAACAATGGAAAAGCTGGAGAACCTGTAGGCATGCACTTTAGGGAAATGTAATTTTAGGGAGAGATAATACATTTAATATGTACTTCTGATTAGCTTTAGGGTGCAGCGAATATTTTAAAACATGATAAAACCCAAAGAAACTATAGTGTAATTAATTTATACCCAGGTTTAGCTGTTTATAGAGTATCATTATATTACCAGTATGCCATAAACTTTTCTTTGAGGCCAATATCCAAGGGTACAGTACTTTTGTTTACACACCACTGGTGCATACTCTTAAAGTGTGAAAAACTACAAGTACTCATCCAAAGTTATTCCTCACTTACCATATGTCAGTCTTAATTATTCAGAGTGTCTTAATAATGCTAACAACAACCAGCATGCCAACTTGTACTTCCTGATTACTGGACTGAACATTAAACAGAGGACATAGCTTGAGAAATTGAGATTGTGTAATGTTCGCAGAAAACTGCAAATAAGATAATTTCCCTACAGTGGGGAAATTACAATATTGCAACTCAAATGTCAAAAACCAAAGGAAACTAGGAACATGCCATCAAAATCAAAAATCAGGATAAATTATACCATAAAGATTTACAATAGTCAAAAACTATAAGACAGTAAAGTTAAAACACTGTAAGGTAAGTGTCTCTGACCGTGTCTCTCTGTGGTAAAGTACAATGCACTAAATAAGTGAATAAATAGCAGGTATATTATTGTATTTGTACAATGAGTGGTTTAACTATGGACTGTTCACAATGCATCATATGGGCAGATTAAAGAAATAAATAGCAAGTGATTTGGGTGGATTGTACCAGTAAAAATTCACATTATATTAACCATTATGTTATATATATTGCACACTAGGTTCTCTGATCATTTGTCATTATTCCTCATATTTGTCACAACAGCACACCGCACACAGAAGGTCACCCACTGGTCTACATTCAGCCAACAATCTTATTAAAGTTATACAGGCCATGATAGATCATGAATTCCTTTGCGCCAACACATACATTCACTACATTTATCTTTACTCATTATTGTGGTTTCATCTGTCACATATGAGCTGCTGCAAACTGACCATTACTATTTAATAGCACTTTCAAAGGAATGACCAATGGTGGAATAATGAATGTGCCTCTATTTTCCCCCTTTCCATATCAAATACAAAATTATAACATGAAACAGAATTATTTACATGGATAAAATGAATCCTCAGACAGGTTATAATGGACATTTGTCTCCAGATTTATACTTGTTACTAAATGTTTCTTACAGTTTTTCTCATAAAGATTTATTTTTTATCATGTTCAGCAAATTGTGAATCTGATTTTAACATAAAGATCCTGTTAATCATCCCATTTCTCATTGCTGTTGTAATGTATTATTTGAATCCATAATTTCATCAAATTAGAAGTTTTCTAATCATTTTTAAAAGTGGTTAATTGGTGTATAAAATTCTGTTTACACTCAATACAATAATGTGTTCAAAGGATTTTTATTTTTATTTTCAAAGTGAAGACAGTAATTTTTTTCAGCTAACCTTCGAAATCAGTTTACAAGGCAGACTCCCCCATGTCTGTATAAGCATCTCCTCTCTGCATGCCTGTCTGCCTTTTCACCCTTTCCAGCAGAGAATCATTACCCCAGACATGAGTGGTGCGGCCGGGCTCCGCTCCACACCTCACCCACCTGTGCGTTTAGCCCTGGGCCTCATATCTATAATTCATCTGTTATCTGGCACTCACAGTCCCGCTCTCTGCTCCTCTGCTCATGCCCACTTCACAGGGCCCAGCCGCCTGCTGCCTACCGCTTTAATACAAACCTCCCAGGGCACCTACATATTGATTGTAATCCAAGGTAAACAGCCTGGTTTGCATAATCAGGCATTTCACCAGTAAGCATCAGCAGCTGAGGTTTCAGGGGGATATCGCGTGCCAATCTGGCAACGCCGCACTGCTTTATAGGGTCTTAATAGCAACAGGGGATCTGACCCTGAATCAAATCAAAGGGAAAAATGTTGTTAAAATCCGCACTGTGAAAACGTGCGTGTTTGTGTGTGGAAGTTAGCATTGGAACTGGAAGAAGCGTACAGCCTGACCTCCCCGTGAGCTCCACTTTATGGTTTTTCCAGTGGAGGGACGTGCAGAGGAGAGACACACTGTAATAATAGAAGAAACCTTAGGCACTGATTTTGCTGTTTAATTTGAACTTCTATAAGAATAATAGCAGCTGACAGCACGCACTAACATCCTGTGCGTCATTCAAACTGTGGGCTTTGGCATCGGCAGCAGTTCCAAAACTCATCACAACATTTATATCTGTGTTACTTTCAGACAGACACCTGCAAACAGACCCATCATACAACACACAGGCATATTTCAATTCAGTTAATGTGCTATAAACACTTTTAAACAACTACATTCTCCAAACTTTTGTAATGTAATATCAAAAATATATACATGTGAATAAAATCATCCAGACTTAAAGACACAGTGTTTTCAATTACCTGTACTATCACAATAAATGCTGTTACTGTCACGACAACATTTGTTGCATATATATTACTTACCTCTATGGATTTGCTCTTCAAAACTTCCACAGTCTGACAGTATACCCTTACATCACAGCTGGTGTGAGCTGAGTTTGACTGACAGTTGTATGTAAGGATCTTGTAAAAAGTCCTCATGTCCTCAAGTGTCCTGTAAAGATCTTAGCCCACAGCCATGATAAATGAAAGGCTACATTTAAAGTCCGACTACAACTTGACATTTATTGACAGAGAAGAAGTGGAAAAAGTAGTAAAGTTTAAAATATTATAATATCAACAAGTTCATACATATCCAGCAGTTCAGATCCAGCTGAGTGCCAGACATTGCCACCGGCTAAACTTATAAAATAAAGGTTCTTATAATCAGTCAGTAATTTGGAAATTGATTTGGGAAAATTATGGTTTTAAAACACTGCATATATTTGATGTAAGTAAAATAGGAGGCGCATAAATTACCTGTCAAAATTTTGGACTCACTGTCTTATTCAATGTTTTGTTTTTTCTTACTGCTTTCTACATTTGATACACACAGAAGACATCAAATATATGAAGTCAGATGTATGGGATTATTTAGTAAAGGAAAAAAGTGAAATAACTCTGGTAAATATTGTTCGACAAAGCAAAAGGTGAGTAATTTGAGGGTTTGGTTATAAAATACAAATATGAAGTATGTAAAGTTATTTAACTTTTTTTCTTTGCTACATAATCCCATATATCTTGCTTCATATATTCTGTATATATATCAAATGTAGAAAGAAGTAAACAAATAGGGAAAAAAAACATTGAATGAGAGGGTGAGTCCAAATGTTTGACTTGTACTGTATGTACAACTTAACAATTTATTAATTAGTTACAAATTGATTGGATCAGAAGATTAAGGAATATCCTTTTTCTTTTGTGGCATTTGTTCATAGCAGTAGTAGTAGTGATCGCAGCAGCAGCAGGAGTAGCAGCAGTAGTAGTAGTAGTTGTTCTTGTTATAGGTGAGTTCACACACTCATGATAATTCAGCTCCCTCTCTTACGCCTTACCTCAAAACCACCAGTGGATCGGAGGAAAAGGACCAATTACAAGGCAGAACTGTGGTTTAGGTGGAAGCCAAAGACAAAGCTCTTAAACAAAACAAACATATTTACTTAGACCTATTTTTACCTCCCTGTTAAATGTAGCAGACCAAAACAATGCAACAAAAGCAAACAAAGGGACCATAATATGTGCCATTGGCACTGATCTAAAATGAGTGAACAGTACCTGTCCAAACCACAGACTGTATAAAGAAGTGGACTAAGGGAGAGTGACGTCACCCATAGTGTTTTCTATTTTGTTGGCTGTTTCTTACCGTGTGCAGTTGAACGCCTCTCATGGCGTGATCAGAGCCATATGTAACAGTGTTCCTATTACATTCAGCCTCCTCCTGATGTGTTTATGTGATTTGGACATTTTGAATCTCCCCAATCAAAATTTTGTATACGTGTATTTTAGAAATCATGTTAAAGTTGGACAATGATTTGGTTTTCCTGGCCTGCTTGTAAACAATCGCTTGAAGGACTGATGAACCTCATTTGAGACTTATGAGTGGGATAACCGCTCTGCAACCATATCCAAGAAATATTTCAAACACATATTCAAAAGTATTCCAATGAAGTAGCACTTAAATATATTTGCATACTTCTTCTCCACTTCCTCCAGCTTAACTCATCAGGCTCTGGGCTGAGACAGGATTTTTATAGGTAATTAGGACATCACGCTGTTATTGCTTCAAGATGTTTAAAACCAAATTCTGATTCAATCCAACCAAACAGCTTAGTCAAAAAATACAAGCAGGACTGGACTTACGCTTGGTTTGAGATCAACAGGAAGAGAAGGCTTATAAACCTGGAGCGGATGTAGCTTTCCACATCACATATTCAGTTTCATTTTGGCTTTGGGTCATAGGTCATATTAATATTTCAATTGCACTCATTAGTTTTTGATTGTTTGAATATAACCTCACTCTACTGCCCTACAAAACTTATGTGTTACCATATGATGAGGTCATATTTATCAATCACAACCTTTACCACTGATTTTACCTTTGACCTCTGATGTACAGTTAAAGAACAAAAAATGAGGTGGTCTGATTAAACATATTTGGGGATATCTTTTACAGTCAAAAAAATTAAGTATTCTAGTTCATGTGTTGAATGAGAAATTGTGAAAGTTTCATTTCTGTATTTTGTCCCATTTCAGAATTAAATGACAAAACATGGTGCAGTATCTGTGAGTTGTGTGAAACTCCAGTAAAACAACAGAAAAGTGCAGTATCTGCATTTGTATTTGTCAGATAGAACATTCATAGTTTCTTTGAATTACTGAAGAAACTTGGAGTTACTGTAAATTTCAAGATCATGATTTCTCAAAAACAAGACAGAGTTGAGTCATAAAATCTTGTCATCAAATAAAACAAGAGATATAAAAGTGTTTTTTGTTTCAGTTTTGACAAAATATGCAGTTACTGTGTTTTTCCTTTGTAGGGCAGTATAAGAACATGTAGTCTTTGTGATGAAATTGAAAGTGAATTTTTAAATTGTTTTAGTTATTTTAGAATCTATAAACCAATGTAACCCTCACAGTTGCGGGATAAAGCCAGTGTAAATAGCACTGATTTACTAAATAGTATTTTGATGTTTTTATTTCAGATATATTTGCTTGCACATTTAAATATCTGTCCCCTGGGTCTCATAGAATCAAATGTAAGATCTATTCAATAAATGAATTATGCTTTGAATAAGACCCTGTTCTGGCCAAAAATGCAGCCAGACACCAAATGAAAATGTAATGGAAACAGCCTTCTACATATAACTCTTAGTAGTAGTTTTAGTTGTTCAAATAGCCACACTATGAACGTCCTGCAACAATAAAACCACAAGTTTCTATCTGTTCCTTGTTTGTCCTTGTGACCCTTCTATGACAAAAGTGCCTACTTCCTGATTTCACAGTATAAAAGAGAGATCGTCCAGTGAATAAAATACAGTGTGACTCAACATGGCTGACTGTAAGTTACTTATTTTCTACATGGCCTACAGTGTGTCAAAATCTATAGTAATTAATATTAGAAATGTAATGTTTATTTTTATTTAAAAATGTTTCAAAGTATGGCATTAAATATATTTATCTAGCATGTAATTCATTATGGGCTGTCTTGCTGAACAATACTTGAAAACATGCATCCATATTGTGAGAGCAAGAGCCTGCCTTGCCACAAATATGACCTGTAATGCAACCATATCTCCATGGAGACAAGCAGGTGGCTGATCCTCCACCAGAAGTGCACCTGCAAATTATCGAAACAAAACTTTGAATACAATGTTTTTACTTTTAAATGCCAATTGAACGATCTTCTACTTGTTCTAGGCACACCATATTGCATCCGTCAAGGCATCTCAGGTCTGTGGCTCTATAATCCTACCGTAGATTTTGTGCTATTTCAATATTGATTTTACTCTGGTATTTTGAACGACAGATACTCCAAAGACTGACATTACTGTCCAGGTCATCAACTCTGTAAACCCAATGCCTGTTAAAGTCTATAAAACATATGTGGCATACAGAGGCATCCTGCTGGGGGCGCTAAAGAGACTCTACTACACTACTGATTTTAAGTAAGATAACATGATTTTATATTACTAAACAAAAAGCATAAGAGTATTCCATTTTTATTTTATTTTTTCTGTTCCAGTGTATTTCATAACATTTAGTCAAGGGATTGAATGTCCATTATTTCAGATTTTAATATTCTGTCCCCTTTATTTCTATTATAACAATCTGATTTTTTGATTTACAGGTTCACCTTTATGGAGTTTCAGGACTATGGCCCTTATCTCAACAGTGTGAATGGTTTGTTTGAAGACAGAGAGAAGCACACGTACTGGCAGCTAGAGGTCAAAAAACCTGACGGGACGATCATTGTCCCGGATGTAGGTCAGTTACATCATGTTTGACATATTATTTTCACTTCTAGGTATTTCTTTAGCCATACACATGGTTTAACTTGCTCTTATTACAGGTATTGGCTGTTACATCCCAGATAATCATGATGAGATAATCCTGAACTACACCAAGTGGTAGCTTGGAGTGAATATATGGAGTATATTATTGGCAGATCATGGATTTTATTTTTGTAAACTACGCACACTGGAACTTTAATAAAAAAATAAAAAATAAAATAAAATAAAATACAGTATTTGCTAATTCAAAAACCTTGGTCCAGTATCTTATTTCTAATGCAATGGGTGTAAAAGACACTCCTACTTTGTTGATAGGTCTCTTGATAGGAGCGGGGTTGCCTCCAACAGATATGACTTGTAACATAGCCTGGTTTGGTCTCCATGATAGAAAGGTTTAAAGGGACAGCCTGGAATTTTGGGTAAGACTGTTTTTAGTGGCAGGATAACTATGGCCATTGACATGCACTAGCCTCGCATCAGTGACCTCTGCAAACACAAGGACTGGATGGAATATTTAAAAAACTGTCTCCACATGTCTCCAACACTCTGGCTAATTAGGAAATGAGGTCCAAAATTCTGGACTGTCACACAATGCACCTTTAAGCACACAACTATAACGTTAAATAGTTGCCAAGCAGTTGCCTAATAATGTTCTTCTGTCCTCCTCCATTTTCCAGCTTCTTTATTTACTGTCAGGGTCCCAAAATGTCCCCACCCCAGTTGTTAGGTGGTAATAAACATTTTGCTCGCTTGGTTCTGACAGTGAAGCGCTACATTAAGCTCCTGGTGCCTCCCTGCTGTCTGCAGCCCACCACTGTTTGCTGTGGTTAGGGCGAGTGTGTGTGTGCACGTCTGTCATGTCATGTGGGGACTCTTCTGTTTTTCAGCCCAAAGACAAATTTGACTAGAAATAAAAGACAAACTTATCCTAACATTGAGATCACATTCTGACATTCTGAACTCAAGTAATTTTTTTTATGAATATTGTTATTTTTTGCAACAAAAATGTCAAATTAAAAAGGCACTATGTAACTTTCTGGTGGAGGGTTCATCACCTGCTCATCTCTATGGAGATGTACTTTATTCAGAATGTTTTGCAGTATGCCATACATTTTTTTACATCTTGCATTTATTCAATTACAGGTGCTTTTCCAACTTGAAACACATTCATTCTTACTCTGAGCTGGGTCGTCTATCCATACATATGACCTGTAACTTGACCTGGTGTTATCTTTATGGAAATAGTTAAATTGCATATTGTGGGACATTCGAGGCAAGCAAGCTCATTCCCATTAACCTGATTCATCAGCCGGTTTCACTTCGTGGAAAGCGTCTGACCTAGCAGCATTAAAATTCATTTGCTCGACTGTAGTCAGGTACTTTTTTTATTTAACCAATCACTGCTATTTGGTCGTGACGTATGTAATGCCCCACTAACAGGGCTAACTGGTATATTAAGCTTTTCCCAAAACCTGTAGGAAGAAGGGCAATAACGTCTTTCCCCTTGATTAAATTCACCAAACATTCTCTTTATTCTGGCTTTAAATCCTCGATCTCGGAAATTGTTGCCAACACAGAATATATGACTCTTAGCTGATTGGATGGTGCCCAAACTCGCACTTTTGGGGTTCTTGCAATCCATCTAGTGTATTCCGATTCCTGACCTAGTCGCTGGAGAGAAATGAAATTGAGTGGAGACACGAGGTGATGCCAGCCTGTCTCCAGACCCACCTCTGGGAAAAAAGTTACCTAGTTCACCTTTAAAGTTCCAAAAATCTGTATTTATGTAATGTTCCCAGAAGACATATAAACCTCACGTGTGTGTGCGTGTGTGCGTGTGTGTGCGTGTAAATCTGACATGGCAGATCATCGCTCATGAACCAACGCACTTCAAAGTCTTCACTGGACCGAGACTCACACACCCATTACACAAGCAAGACTCCAGGAAGTCCAAATAACAGGATATGTGAGGAAAAAATGAGTTTAAAATATATATATATATATATAACAAAACAAAACAAAAAAATGTAAGTAATATTCTTTATGTATATTCAAATTTCAAAAACACATTACAACCTAGCCTCGTATAACATATGATGAAGGAGGACACCATGTTGTTATGTATGTAGTTTTTCTATGTTGTTTTTCATTCTGTTATTTCTTCATTGCTACTTTACTTTACTTTAACAGTATTTTACATTTTAAAATACTTCTTTTACCCCTATATTACATTTAAAAATTTGCTATTGTGACCAGAGACTGTATAAATTGACACAGCTATGTTCGAAATAGGAAATGAGCATGGGCGCGCTTCTGACTCAACTCTGGCTTCAATTCACTTTGCATCGAGAAATCATCACATCATCTCTCCGTGTAAATGTTGCTGTGAGCCTCATCATTTTGGTCATAAAATGTTCATATTAACCTGTTCTGCATGATCCTGGTGTTTTTATTTTGCATTTTGTCCCTAAATCAATTTTTGTTCCTAATATGGATAACTGCTAGGCTCGTGAGCTTCATTGGACTGGAGACTGGGTGACACCAGTCTCTCTTAAACCACTTCTTTATCCAGTCTATGATTGTGACACACATACCATTTCTGATAAGATTTCCAAGTGGCGTGTTTTCAAGTATCACTATAACACTTGTTGATGTAAAAAAAAAAAAAACATTTAAATTAGTAGTAAAACAGTGTAATTATACTAAATATACATAGTAATTTCCCACCTCGTAATGCACAGTATTAGTTCAGATTTCAGGCTGCTCCTCTCTTCTGCCCGCAGGCCTGACCTTGGGTGGGCTAAATTGGTTTCCGTTGTTGCAGACCGGGGTCTGTGAAGTGGTGCCAGATCAGTTGTTGGCACCCTTTCCCTCTTTCACCGACGCCGCTGCTGTTTTTGTCCTTGTGCTGCCCCCGGAGGTCAGGAGGATTAACACATACCTTTCAACTCCAGCAGGGAACATGTCGTGGCCTCAGTGCTATTTACAGCCATGTACTGAAGTCACAAGGACAGCTCTGAAAAGAGGAGCAGGGTTTTATAGACTTGGAGGAATAATACGATACTAAATGAAATCTCCCAAAATGTTCAAGGACCACTATATACCTTTTCTGCTGAGGGGTTTGTCTCCTGCTTGACTCATGGATTTGTTTGTACAGTGTAATTTAAATGTAACATGGTGTTTTTATTGCTGAAAAGGCAAAAATGTGCATTCTTACAATGAGTGACCTCACCTCTTAGCCTGATTCATCAGCCTGTTTCACTTTGTGGAAAGTATCTGACCTTGCAGCATTAGAATTCATTCACTCGACAGTAGGTGGGTACTTTTTCTTATTTAACCAATGTTGCTATTTGGTTGTGACGTATGTAATGCGCTGCTAACAGGGCTAACTGGAATATTAAGCTTTTCCCAAATCCCGCAGGAAGAAGGGCAATAACATCTTTCCCTTTGATAAAATTCACCAAACATTCTCTTTGTTCCGGCTTTAAATCCTCCATCTCGGGAATCGTTGCCAACACAGAATGTATGGCTCTTCACTGATTGGCCGATGCACAGTCTACAACTTCTGGGGCTCTTGCAAACCATCTAGTGTATTCCATAGGGGTGTCAAATTATCGCGTTAATTGCGATTAATTAATTACAGTCATATTTAGCGCATTATGTTTTTTAATCGCGTCAATCTCATTTTTAATCTCTAACTTTACTGTTTCTGTATGTGAGTTGCTTTATTATAAAATCCTGTTTTTATGTGTTGTTGGGACAACAACACACACAAAAAAAACACATTTATAAAATTTTTTTATTTCGGTAATTCCACTCATTGCCGGAAACCCACACAAAACGCGCGCAGTAAGAGCGACGTAAACGTCATGTTAACGTTGGCGGCGTCAGGCACAATGGAAGAGGTCAAAGAGCCAGTAGAACAGAAGCAGCATCGCACAGGTAAAAACGCATTCGTGTCTTGGAAATTATTCTCCCAACGTGAAATATAAAAGAAAATAACAAATATAATATCGCCTACAACTTAAATGTCACTGGTGAAAACAACCTGCATAGGCTCATGATGTCTGCACTACTGTCCTATAGTGACCTGCCACATGAGGGGACACGCACACAAACACACACAAACACAAACACACACCTTCATCATCGTCATTAACCTGAGAACGCGCGGACCACGTTTCCTTCCGTAGTTACTGCGCGGACACCGACGTGCTCCCGTGAGCCGCGTGTGGATCGTGTTTTCTCGCGTACGCGGCGTAAACCGCGCTTCCTCCTGTGCGCCTCTAAACCAGAACTAACACCAAGACTAAAACCAGGACTAATTTAGTCCAGGTCTAAACCAGGACTAAACCAGGTCTAAACCAGGACTAAACCAGGTCTAAACCAGGACTAAACCAGAACTAAAACCAGAACTAAAACCAGGTCTAAACCAGAACTAACACCAGGACTAAAACCAGGATTAATCCATTCCAGGACTAAACTAGGACTAAAGTAGGACTAAGGCAGGTCTAAACCAGGACTAAAACCAGTGATCTCATATATAAAGCATTTCTCTATCAATAATATTTTTAATATGGTTAAGGAAAGACTGGACTTTTTATTGTCTAGACAAAAGTTATTATGTTCAGATTTCCTCGTCTTTGCTACTTTACAGCAAACAGTTTCTTATTCATGGAGACTTGGGCTCAACAGCCAATTTGGAGAGATTTGTTAAACAATAAATGACTTTATAAAGTCACTTTTTTAAATCTATCAGTCTTTTGATCTGCCACAATAATGTAATAATGAATTTAAATGAAAATACCTCAAATTGAAGCTTTTCTCAGCAATTTTTAGGTGAGATTAAAATGAGATTAATTAGATTAATTAATTACAGATCATAATTAATTAATCTCTCAATTTTTTTAATCGCATGACAGCACTAGTATTCCAATTCCTGACCTAGTCGCTGGAGAGCAATGAAAGTTAGTGAAGGCACTAGGTGGTGCCAGCATGGCTACTTGCTTCTCCCCAGACGTGACGTAAATAATACTTGCAAATTATTTAGCATTTTGAATTTCACTATATTTTTAAATCCTTATCTTGATGCACTTAAACCAGTTGTGTTCAAACATTTTTTCTCTGAGGGGCCACATATTGAACCCTGAGTACCTGAAGCAGAGGGCCACACTGGTATCGAGACAGTGAGTCACACACATTGGTGCATTTTATGTAACTTTGATGGAGTCCCAACACTTTCATCAAACTTAGAACAGCAATCTTAGGTCTGTATCACAGTGCAATGTAATGCTCAGTTGGGCCAATTCATCTGGACCCCTGTTCTAGTGCAGATGCAAGGTTGTCAGATGGTCATTTTCGTGCTGGATGCCCTTCCTGATGTATAGTGAAGTTGTACAGTGGAGTTGGGCAATGGGGACTAAGTGTCAGACAAATGCTTAGACTTGCACCATTACACCATGATAAAGTAATGCAGTGAAAGATATTTTACAAAAAAAAAAGAAAAAAAGCAGACAGTAGTTGGCTTGTTGTGTGAAACTGGAATCAATGAGTCTTTATTGAATTGTCACATTTATAGATCTATAGATGAGTTCTGATACATTTTTGAACTGACTATTGACTGACTCATTGTGGAGAAATGTGTGACCTACAACTGAACTGTCAATGTGCAGCTGCCAGTGCAGGGTGATGGAGGGTGAACTGTGTGAGACTTTTTTTTAAATACAAAAAATGTACATGAACCAAAATCTAACATTCAAACACTATGATGTTTCTATGTTGCTGTTGCCAGACTTTGAATTTCCCGTGATAAATATCCATCCATCTACCTATCTATTATATGATTCAGAGTTCAAATTAATAGTGAAATGCACCAACAAATCAAAAGAAAGAAGAAAGCGCTATGAACACAAAGAATATTTTAATTTGTTTTTGCAAAATATATATTTTAGAGTGTCTTCATGCATTTCTTATGTTCTTTTAGGGTGTCTGGGACTGATCTGCATTGTGTTCAAACAATGCAACATGAAGATAAATTATACTGATATTTTTACAGTGCATGACATGGGGTAAACTAATCCTTAATTCAAAGTGAAGAAAGATCATTTATTATTAATATTCATATTAATATTCAGGCTAAAATATTTTCTATAAAAGAGGGCTAGGACTAACAATATTAAAATACTCCTCCGCTATCCAGCTGCGGGTGCACGTGGGGGAGGCTTAAACTTTTATGGGATAGAGCACTCATCACGCTCCATGCAAAACACACACAGAAATAAACACAACTTACTAGGAAAACTAAAATGTGCAAATATATGAAGGAAGTGCAAAATTACCACAGCATACGACAAGTGATAGAGAAGAAGTGAGGGACCCTATCACCACCCTCCACCAGGCGGGCAACCATGTCAAACCAGTCCTGGAGCAAGAAAACAAAAATCAGCACAAACCAGATTATAAACAAATACTCCCCAAATAACCAAAAAGATACAACTAGAGAGATTAACAAAACAAATGAATGTAAACTCAATATAAGGACAACTTAGACCCAAAATAACCAAAGCAACAGACCCAAATAAAAACAGAAAATGGCCAACGACATCTCAAAACACAAACCCACATCTACAGAAACAAACTCAGAATGAAAAGTACAGTCAAAAAGAAAACTTATATTACATAATGAAAAGGGTAAAACGGGCTGAGTCAAAAAGGTGCCCTCCCAGGCAGACTCATCAGATGTTCAATTACAGCGTCTAAAAACATACAAAAGGAGCGCAATTAAACGGCAACATAAAACAGTCAATAAATAAAGGAAAGTAAATCTCTAATGAATTAAAGTGTACAACAAAAGCACACTAAAAACTTGAAACTTGAAAACTACCACTTCATGACATCACAAGGTGGAACTGAACATTTTGAGCTGAAGACAGACAAAGAGTTACTCAGATTTGTGTGAATGAAACAAAACACAACTCAACTATGTTTTTGAGGAGGTAACAACATTCTAACATGTCTATAAGCTCACACGAGTCAATTTTTCATATTGTAGGCACTTTAAATATGGTATGAATCATTACATTACGTTTTCTCCATGTCATTGTTGTGTGGGAACAACACTGGTGACCCAATAAATGTCCTCAGAAGTCTGTAGTGCGGCGAAAATCTGTCACGCTTCATATGTGATGAGTAATAAACTGCAGGATTAAAATGTTATGAAAAGTCTGAGAAAGAAAACAGCAAACAGTCTGACTCTGAGCATGGAGCAATGAGTGATGAGTGAGTGATTTGTGAAGCTGTTGCTGAACTTCCATGTATATATAATTTTGAGAAAGTTTACGTACATCTTTTAACAATGTTGGTTTAGTTACTGAACAGCAGTGTCACTTTTGATTTAAAATCCACTTTGAGAATGTGTTAAAAACATATTTAGATCAATGTATTGCTTTTTATCAACATAGTGCTTGGACTAGGACACTTTTGTCATTTAAAGCTGCCCAACTTTTCTCTTATAAATGAGTATTGTGAGTTTGTCTCCCAATAAAGTGTATTTCAATTGCAGTATTTATAGAGAAAACATGCATGTGACTACAATACTAGTATGCCAACAGTAGCTACTAGACAAATTGAAATGCCTACTTCCTCCTTTTATAGAGTTCAGAGTGAAATAATATAATTAGATACTCTTCAATATTGTAGTGAAAAAATAGATATTCTTCAAAGTAAAAAATAATAATGCTCTTACAGTTTTTCTATCTTTAGCTGTTTTCATTTTAAAACAACCCCAATAAATGTCTTCTCCCATTAACTCCTTCCAGTCCAATGTTAAGGTCAAAGGTCGAGCTAGATCCATTTAAGCTTTCAGTCCAGATGTGACCAGATGTAGATCGTGTACAGGTCTCCGCACAACAGCTGAACTAACAGATCTTGCACCGGGTCAATAGGAAGGATAAGTCTTTCTTTACATTCACAGCTGCAGAGGTAGAAGAAACAACTGGACAACTCAGAGCAGTAAATGTTTCCTTTTGTTGAAATCAAAGAGAAATTTGAATAAAAATCCCAGGAGTGAACACACATCTGCAGATCATTTCATCTGCCATTGCCTCATGTTTCAAGACTCTTGTGTTTTTGAAATTTAACCCAACACAGGTGAACACATGTTGAGAAGAGATTTTTTTTTTGGTCTAAGAAAAACAACAATATTAATGACGACAAATATTAGCATGAAAATGTATGAGGTTTTACACTAGTGGTTGCCATACTGTACGTTTTCAAGAAAGAGGCGGTTTGAGTAAAGCCCTTTATATTTGCTTGCAGGAAGATCTAACAATTTTCAAAAGTGTGTTCAAGCCATAGACTGTATATATAAAAGGACATAGCCACTGCATTCCAAATAGGAAATGTTCATGGGGGCACTTCCGGCTCCATCCACTCTGGTTCCAGTTGACTTTACATGAAAAATTGTCACCCTGTAACTGTGGTAGTGAGCCTCATCATTTTGGCCTTAAAATGTTCATATTACCAAGCTCTACATGATCCTGGTGTTTTTATTTTCCTATTTTATATATTAATGGACATAGCTAACCTGCTAGCCGTTGCATTCCAAATAGGACATTTTCTTTGGGGCGCTTCCAGCTCCATCGACTCTGGCTCCAAATGACTTTACATTGGAAAATTGTCACCCCTCTCTCTGTAACTTCTGCAGTGAGTCTTTTTTTGTCATTTTGGTCTTAAAATGGTTGTAATAACCTGCTCTACATGATCTGGTGGTTTGTAGTAAGTAAATAAATTCCTGTTTCTAATATGGAACTGGCTTCAAATTCATCAACTCCTAGCCTTGTGAGTTTCATTTTACTGGAGCCGAACTTATGGGTGACATCTCACTCCTTTAGTCCATTTTCTTATAGAGTTTATGTTTCAAACTAGAACTAAACCAGAACTAGGACTGAATCATATTTCAACTAAACTTTACTCAAATCAGCACCCAACCAGGAGAAGTGTATGAACGCAGCCTAAATATCAGTGCTCCATGTTTGGACTGCTGGATGATGGTGAAAAGATCTCTTCAATAAACTGCAGCATGTCAAAACAGTGAGAAGACATATGAATTATACATTATACAGGCCTCATATATAGAGCCAGCTCCTGCAGTGATTGATTGTTTTGCCATCATTAGTGAGAGCTCAGCCTGAACACAGCACGAGACACACAGCACCGGAGCAATGCATGGAAGCACTGGTTCACAGAGCCTTATGACCTGGTTGTATTCTATTGAGTCTTACTATTTAGCCTGTAGATGTTGAAAAGCCTGTCTTTTATATTTGGGAAATGTAGCTATATGTGATTATACTGCATTATTTCACTAAAAAAGAAAAGAATAAAGTGCTTTTGAGTCTGTTTTGGAGCTGTAGGGGGAGCTCTATCTCTAAAAGTTTCTTAGTTCTGCATATTTACCACACAAACTGTCCTTGATAGCATTGTTAGTTCATCACTGTATGATAATCAATATTTTCTTACCCATGCAGCTGAATCTGGTACAGACCACAGTCAGGTTTCAATCAAATCTAATTTTTCAAAAGTTAAGATGTCCAACAATTCTAAATTAAGTTAACTGAACATTGCAGTGCTACAGTATTTATTTAATTTTTTAGATATACCATATATAATATAAAAGATGGTCAAGCAACAAGAATAGCAAGCATTCACTATCACACCATATATATCTTATTCTTTTTTTTCTTATTTGTCCTTCCTCCAACATATCATGAGCTGAGTGGAACAACAGTGCAGCACCATGGGACCCTCATCCAAATAGAAGAAGAATGGATGTTTTAGGCAGATTAAGGAGAGTGAAACAGTCAGGCAACATCGCCATAGCATAAAAAGAACACGCAAACTCTATAAATTTGTTGAATGACAAGATAATATCAGATTTTTTTCTTAATCCCATTTACCTGCAATACAAATGGTCAGATTATACCCTAATTTTAACTGTCACATAAGAGAGTGTATCCTAGTTAGATCTTATAATTTCTGAGGTATTCTGGTACAGGAGACAGAGAGGAGCCTGGTCCCACTGGTTCTGAGCCTCCCCTCTCTGACAGATCCTATCAGTGAGCTCCACAGGGCCGTACTCTCCACATCCATGAGCTCTATACAAACACTGTACACTTCACCATGTCCTTCAACACATGTGGAAAGCTTGGACTGATCCCCCAGCAGCAGCTATTTGAAATAATGGGGATAAAATATGCACAATCCACTGCATGAAATGGCCTGTCTAGCTTCCAAAAACATCATGTGCTCTAATAGTAGGTGGTCTCACAATGTGGTTTGTTTTTATTTGGTAGAGTTCTTAATGCAATTTTTCATACTGATGAAAATTTGGGTTTCATTCTGCAATTACTATATATGGACCTTATATTTGGTACACAAGTGCACATAGTTTACATTATGGAATTGAAACAGTGATGCAGTTGAGTCTTCATTAGAGCAAGTCCATTATCAAGAATGGAATATTAGCCTGTATCAAAAGTTTGGTCAATTAGCTTGCAGTGAAAAGAAAAAGTATTGTCCTGTGATAAAATTATGTCAGGGATTTTGAAAGATGCAAACCATAAAGTATCAGTACTGACTTTTTTACATATATAATTTTCATATGTTAATTTTAAATTTTCATATGTTAATTTTCTATTTGTCATATTGTAAAAGCTGTTCTACATGTATGCACGCACCTCTCAAAAATGAATGCATGTGAAGATGTACCAAAGAGCAAGTTAAAGTTACAGGTAACCAGAGGTGGGAACATGCAAGTCATGATTTGGACTTGAGTCACACTTGAGTCACTATTTTTAGGACTTGAGACTTGACTTGATAAAATGGACTAAAACTTGAGACTCGACTTGGACTTGAAGGTTAATGACTTGGGACTTGACTTGGACTTTAGGCCTGTGGCTTGAGAAGACTCGATGCTTCTCCTAAAAAATATATCTGTTTTTAGAAAATACTTTTCTCTTTACACTTGATAAATGCAGAGCTGTCATATGGTATCTTCAAATGTACTACAGTAATACACAGTATTATACAGTAATATATAGTACAATACAGTAAAACAGAGGGAACTACAGAGAACTACATGACATGACTGTTATTTGTCAAATCTGAATTCATTCTATTCTGATCATAATGGTTTTGTCAAGACATTTAAAAAGGAGGAAATAGTATTTCTGGACTTGCCTATCTTTGACTTGGGACTTGACTCGAACTTGAGGTCAAAGATTTGAGACTCGCAAAACAACGACTTGGTCCCACCTCTGTAGGTAACTATTTAAATATCTTTTGACTCCTTCAAAAGTAGATACCCGTGCTTTAATCTAACCATTACAAAGTACTGTTCAACTTTTTAATTGGAGAATATTCAACAATATATCTGAAAAGATTCAAATATTAAAGAAAACAAACAATACAAATAGCTACAGGAACAAAATAGAGTTGTGAGTAACAATTTTTATTTTTTCTACTATACTATAGTATTATTACTATAGAACCTTCAACACCAATAGTGATGGGACTTTTAGCTCTTTTAGAGGATCTGAATCTTTTGGATCTGTTCATTTCAAAGAGCAGTTCATAAGACTGGCTCTTTTATTATTTATTTATATGGCAAAAAACAATGTGAGAACATATTTGAGCACAAACTAATTACAGAGAGAAATAACCACGGCTAAAATTTGTTTAAATTGGTTCAAACTGAGAGTGTGAGTGTGTTTACCCATTTAAATTATGCATAATCTAAATCAAATGTTCACAACAATAATAATAATATTTATAATGAAAAAAACAAGTTGTTATTATGATGCCAAATATGTTTTCTTGTGCACTAAGCTCTCACTCATGGTGCCCACTTTTTGGTGATTCTTGTTCAGTGTTGATTAGTATAGAAATGCATAAAAAAATTGAAATTTGTAGATTCGTAAATATTTATATTACTGAAATATTGCAATATAAAGAAAACATAGAATACACATGATCTTTTGCACTACATACTTACATATATTAGTCACTGTGCATCCTGGGACAACTAGAAACCTAATACAATCACAATAACACAAATCCGGGTTGCTTTTGGCATTGGAGGAGGGATATTACTTCCAACTCCAGGTGAAAAGGCAACGTGAGCCTCCTGTTTGTGTTGTTCCTGGAGTTAATCTGACACCACAGTAAGCTTTTCCCACACCCTTGGCCCTGTCCTCTCACTGTGCTGCTTCATTTCTTATCAGTGGATTCCTATCGCGTGGGCCAAACATGGAGAGTGCACTGATCTGAGACTTTTCTCTGGAGCAGCGCTGGAGGAATGCACCCTGTCATCTCACTGTCTGCCTTCATTACAGTCGGAGCGGAGGGAAAGAGAGGGAAGAGAGGGAGGAGCGGGAGGAGAGAGGCGTGAGGGAGGAAAGCGGGAGCAGAGGGATGGAGGAGAGGGGAAAAAAGGGAGAAGGAGAGGGGGAGAAGAGAGTGAGGAGGAAAGGAGGAGGTGGGCACCAATGACACAGGTACTGTAGTTGAAAAAGATGGGGCTTGAATAATATATGCACAACCATGGGAGCATACAGTTCTGGGTTGAGGTAACGGTCAGTGTTTGTATTTGCAGCCAGCCTGTGATTAGAAGTGTCTTGCCTAGGGGCACAGCAATCCTCGACTCTTTTATAAGTGCTCAATCTGACTTCTACTTTGTAATGTTTTGAAAATGTTCTTTGTCATATGATGCTGTTGAGATTTATCTTGCTTAAGTAGTTTTAAACAACAGAATTAGTAAAGTGAACGAAAAATTCATAAACTAGGAATATTCTTTAGCCATTTATTTTAAGATGAAAGAGTAAAATAAAACAGGAGAGAAAGCTGCCTAACAGCTCCCCCAGGACTGCATCCCAGGTGTGTGGTAAGGCAAAGGCACCCTTGTCCCAGTTCATTCTCCCCTGACCATGTTTTCTGGTTTTCTTTTTTTATATAAATTATTCATCAAAATTGTTTCAGTCCTTTGAACAAAATGAATCAATCCTCTGCACTAACATCATGCTGAGGGTGTTCTACATGTATCACTATTTGTGGAATAATCAGCAGTTACCATGGTGATACATTAACAATAACTAGCAATAAAATAGCAATACTGCCAAAATTGCTAATATATATATATATATATATATATATATATATATATACATATATATATGTATCAATTCATAACAGCAGTTATAGAAAAGGATGTCTACATCTATCAAAACAAACACAAGAATAGAACGAGAAAAGCTGTAAAGCTGCCCTGTCCAGTTAGCATTGTGTCTTCAGTATGTTAAAGAAGAAAAGAAACCAAAGCAACAGAGATAAACCAACAAAATGAATGAGTGGTTCCAGACAATAGACAGCAGCCATCTCCATCAAACCAAACTTTCAGGTCTTACTCACTCACAACGCTCATTTTCAGAAACAGAAAGTGGAAAAGTGCAGGCCAGCTCAGTTTTATTTATTTATTTTTTCTCCATATAAACTTACATAGACCACTGATATGATTCTCACTCTCAAAGTAAAATGTTTTTGTTGTCCGGGCTTCGTCAGTGATAGCTATGTAATGTAGACCAGTGTTTTGCCAACACAGGGATAACAAGTTGACCAACAGGCTTAAGAACAGGGGTATTCCATCAACTTCACGTAACAAGTCCAGGCCTATTCTGAAATCATAGACTGAAACCAGCTTCATCTCCATCTTAAGCCTCAAGTCTCTCCATGAAAGAAACACGCCTGGGTCTGATCAGTGCTAATGGAGGCCTGAGGTGGAAACTGTGCTTTGTGCTCTCTCCCATTGATTCTAGGAAGGCCAGATCAATGGGGCAATGGAATCACTGAAAATTAACTCAAAAGGAGTATTGGTTATGATGTTTTTTATGATCTGAGAGAGGATCCAGAGCTTGAACTAACAATAGTTTGATTTGTAACACACGTTTTTAGTTCTTTTTGATCAGAGGAGGTCTGCTACATGCACTACAGTTCACATTTAAAGTGTGTATGACAGGTGTGGATGATTCTCTGATTTCTACTTAATTTGGTGGAATAATACTTTTTGTAAATATAAATTATAGTTTCACACAAATCAAGAGCAAATTGTGAAGAAAAGTTGAAAAATGTGTTGAGAATTTCAGGCACAATTTACACCAATTTGATTTGGCAAATAATAAATTTGGTGTACATTAGATAAGTTTTGGTTGCTTGGTAAAAGTTATGTAATTCCCTAGTGCAATGTCATGATTTTCCAACCAGGAAGTAAAATCTAAAACCTCAAAAAAATTGCTAACTTGTGATTTTCTTTTTCTTTTTTTTTTCTTTTTTTTTCAATACTTCATAAAAATTTTAATATAATGATGTTAACTGTGTAAAATTAGTAGTCCAACCTGTCATAGGCTCTTCACTTTACCTCTGCAGTCTGTGGCAGTGACTTGGGGACAGAGCAGTGCATGATGGTCCTGATCTCTGAGCCTCATTTAGTCGCACTAATTAAAGGCTTGCGTTAAGTGCACTTGAGTAATACGCTGTAATTCTGGTCAAAGTTAATGTCCCTCCACTCTCACAGGGCACTAGCCACACACAATGGCAGCACACTCTCTATGATTACAATGCATGGAGGCGCACGGTTAGCGGTCAGGCCTGGTCTCTGTAGCTGCGGTCCTGTCCTTCCACACTGCTGTATAATCATAGAAGTGTGAGGTGAAAGGACGCAGGGCTCCAGACTTTGACACAAAAGAATTTAAACTTAAACCTCAATGGCATTTCCTTGTGTGCGACTGCTGGAGTGGACAGCCCAGGGGAACAGAATGTATTGAGAATGAAGCCTTGACAACAGTAGGCTGACCACAAGGACCAAGACTAGTCCCATCAAAGTCTAAGGCTATGTTCAGACTGCAGCCTGAAGTGACCCAAATCAAATTTTTTTGCCCCTAAGAGACCTGTATCTGATCTTTTAGTGACAATCTGAATGATACAGATCAAATTTTTTCAAAAGCGACCCAGGCCACTTGGATGGCCACTATGTTCTCCTCAAACCGATAAATATCCAATCTTTTGAGTCTGAAAGGCCAGGTCGCATTCATCCCACCTATATGTCAGGCTCGGAGTCTAGTCAATGGAGGGAAAGTGAAGTTAATGAGTTTATTAATATTTGGGGGGGTCGCTGTATTCAGGCCAAATTGGAGGGGTCTTATCGGAACTGGGCGGTTTTTGAAAAGATTGCCAAAGAAATGGCCAAGCACAGCTACAGACAGTCCTGACTCCAATGTCAACGAAAAATAAAGAGCTTGCGAGCCAAACACAAGAGGCTAAAATCTCAAACAAACGAAGCAGTCGTAGACGTTTAACTTGTCCATTTTACGATGAAGTGGACCGTATTTTGGCAGTCAAGCTCAGCGTTCAGGTGACTTTCATAAACACTGAGCACGTTTGCTTTGTGTGACGTTGTTCTGTCTTCCATTGCGCATGTGGGACACTTTTGGGGTGTTTAAAGTTCATACCGGAGATCATATACAAGTTGCATTTAATTGGAAATGTGAATGACCTTGGGAAAAAAATCTGATTTCACAAAAAATCCAAATTGAGCATTAATCCCTGCAGTCTGAACGTAGCCTATGAGGCAGCATAGTTAGCTTTAAGGTCTTGTATATAACAGAGATATTTTGTATTACTATATTTGTATATTTTATTTTTACTTGTATATACATTTGTATAATTATGGTATATTTGACACTAGTCTCTTCCTTTTTTGCTACTTATTTAGAATGTATTATTATTATTTATTTTGTTACTCTTTGTTATTATAATATATTGTGATGTGTGAGCTACTGCGTCCAAATAATTTCAACTTTACTGACCCACAAGGGAAGCGATGACCCCCAGGTTGAGTTTATTTTTTTCTATGTGGTTCATATCTCAACTGTCAATGATTGTGTAACCTCACAGCATATGGCATTCAGGAATTTGCATATTCTCCTGCTCGTTGATCCTGTCAAATCTGGATCTAGAAATGGGCACCCTTGGGCACTGTTCTGCTACTCGTCACTGATACTGAGAGCCTCAACAGCCTTGAAAGATAGGACAAATTTCTCTTTGGTAAGATTTGTAAGAATAGTGAATTCAGTTCACTGCAGCCTTTGCTAATTGTTACAATATGTTGAGTGACATTGCAAAGTGAAATAGAAGCCAAGTCTTGGTAAAGCCAGCTATTGAAAGTAAGTAACTAGTATGAGTTGTTTTTTACATAAGAACAACTTTGGCAGCACTACTTGTACTTGTTATTGAGTACATTATTAGCCATGGACTTTTATTGCAGAACAAATCTTCAGTACTCATTACACTAATAGATAAAACAAAATGCGGCCATCTCTTTGAATGGTGACTAGATGAAAATAGAAGAAGAAAGTAAGTAAGTAAGAAGTCTGTAATTAGGATACTTAAAATGCACGAAGTTGGTAGGTAAATTTTGTGATGATTATTTATGTTTTGATCTGTTTATATTGTGAATTTTATGTCTTTCTTATTCTATAAAGCAAAGCACTGAATTACTTTGTGTAAGAATTGTGTTATTCTAATGAACTTGTCTTGCCTTTTAAGACAGTAAAAATCAGGTACATATCCTTGAACATTGTAATAAAACTTTAGCAGAAAAATAAAAGAATTTGAACTTGCCAAACTTTCTTTCCTTGTGTAAATACTTCTAAGACATAACAAACCGTGGAGTTATAATTGACTCTGAGTGAAAGTACCAAAACAAGCCAAAATAAACCCAAACTCACAGAAGAAGATGTCGACAACTCATTTCCTAGCACCTTTTAATGAGAATCAGACTTTGTGCGCCATCATCAAATAAGCCTCAATGACAAGACAAGCCCGGCGTGACACTTCTGTAGAGTTCACCTCAACCACTGTTCACGCAAACCTGTCATCGCGGTAGCATTCAGCGTGTGCTAATGTCAAGAAGCGGAAATTCTCCAGCAAAAAGAAAAATAGAGAGAGAGGAGAAGCTCATCCAGACAAGAGAACAAATGAGTGATTGTGTGAGAGGTAACCAAAACAAAAGATCAGGAAAAGTGGCATTCCTCCCAGGTGAGACTCTCAGATTGTATTAGAGGAAAGTCAATGGCCAATGTAAACACATTGCACTGACAGATCTGCTGAAGGGGTAATTAAGGTGAGACAATAAAAAGTGATAGTGTACGAATGTAAAGAAGTGTGAACTATTTTAAAATATGAGATTATTTTGGACAAAACTGAACACTTGAAAAAAGATTTAAGCATGATTTTGAGTCATGAAGTGGTAGTTTTCAAATTAACAGCTACCTTTTACCTTTTGTTTAGTAGAGATTTCCAGTTCTAGGGCTGAAATGAAGAAGATATGTCAGACTCAGGCCCAATATAATTATATTTAGCCCATGAGAATCAAATCAAATATATAAGAGCTGGCCTGCCTGCTACAGATTGGCTATAGAGACATTATTTATTTAAAATGTTGTTATTATTTTATATTATGCTTGTTCTGCATTCAATGTTTAAGCAAAACTATTATTATTATTTAGCTTGGCCCACGACTTAGTCCCAGTTTTTAATTTTGGCCCTCTGTGAATTTGAGTTTGACACCCCTGATCTAAAGGATTCTAGTGAATGTGCATGGAGTTTAAAAACACAATGGGGCACTTCCTGTGTTACCACATGACATCATAAGGTGGACCAAAAGAACTAAATATGTGGGTGTGGGTGTTAAACGTGTGTGAATGAAATTAAAAACAACACCAGGTATTTTTGTGATGAGAAACCAACATTATTACAGAGATCAGAAAATATTGTAATGTAGGCCCTTTAACAATGTTTTTCCAAAGTATGGTTGTGAAATTGGAAGTGAAGAGGGCAGTAACCACCAGCCATCTGTTTATCACTGTGGCCTATACCCCTGGAACCACTGCCCCATAAAAAGTGGTGCAGAAGGAATTCACAGAGTTTGCCTGGTGTGAGTTTTGATTGAAGTGTAACTCATAAAAGATAATAGCTGATACCAAACCAATGACCAACAGGATGCGTGCGGATGACTTAAACAAACATGACTAATCCATGTCATTAAAATGCTATTATTACACTATTGTTAGAAAGTAGTTTGTCTTCCGAGTTGATTTAATTTTGAGCTATCCCAAAGTCAAAACATCCTGAAAGCACCCAATCCAACTTTACATACATACATACATACATACATACATACATACATACATACATACATACATACATACATACATACATACATACATACATACATACATACATACATACATACATACATACATACATACATACATACATACATACATACATACATACATACATACATACATACATACATACATACATACATACATACATACATACATACATACATACATACATACATACATACATACATACATACATACATACATACATACATACATACATACATACATACATACATACATACATACATACATACATACATACATACATACATACATACATACATACATACATACATACATACATACATACATACATACATACATACATACATACATACATACATACATACATACATACATACATACATACATACATACATACATACATACATACATACATACATACATACATACATACATACATACATACATACATACATACATACATACATACATACATACATACATACATACATACATACATACATACATACATACATACATACATACATACATACATACATACATACATACATACATACATACATACATACATACATACATACATACATACATACATACATACATACATACATACATACATACATACATACATACATACATACATACATACATACATACATACATACATACATACATACATACATACATACATACATACATACATACATACATACATACATACATACATACATACATACATACATACATACATACATACATTTAACAAAGCTGCTCTGCATTTGGACAGTTTGACTCTCATTTGTCATTATCCAATCCGAGTCGGGGGTTAAAAAGGGCCTATATACAGTATATTAGGAGGCATTACTTTATTTTCTGTTTTCCTTCAGTGAATTTGATTTTAAGAAGTTTTGCTATTTTTTTTAACTGTCTTAAAACATGAAAACAGAACAAGTTCATTTTAAACAGTTTGCAGAGATCCAAAGTTATTTCTCACTTTCCTAACACATTCCTAGCATTATGAATATTCACCAGATTGAGTTTATAAGCACTGTCCACAGCTTTCAGAGGTCAAAGTTTAGCTTTGCCATCACAACTAGCATGCTAAGAGTGAACTTCTTGGTTCTTGAAAAATAGAAGCATGCCACTGTCTCACAGAGGTGGGGACTTGCAAGTCGTGACTTGGACTCGAGTCAGACTTGAGTCACTATTTTTAGGACTTGAGACTTGACTTGATAAAATGGAGTAAGACTTGGGACTCGACTTGGACTTGAAGGTCATTGACTTGGGACTTGACTTGGACTTGAGGCCTGTGACTTGAGAAGACTTGAGAAGCTTTTTTAAATCTGAATTCTATCTGTTCTGACCGTAATGATTCACACTAAGATCTTGTCAAGGCATTTAAAAAGAAAGAATAACTAAATACATTTCTACAACTCTTATATAAATACTCACGTATAAATATACTATGATTTTTTAAGTATAATTTATCTTAAAATTCATATAAATTGTAAAAATCTAAGATATATTTGTAACTTGGTTTAAAGACTTGAAATGACTTGAAGCTCAGAGCAGACGACTTGGACTTGGACTTGGACTTATGGGCCAGTGACTCGAGACTCGACTTGGACCTGCCTGTATTTGACTTGGGATTGAAGTCTCAAGACTTAATTGAGACTTGCAAAACAAAGATTCGGTCCCACCTCTGCTGTCTCAGATGTGTGTGCTGCTTGTACAATAGATCTAAACTGGGGTAAAACTATATTTGCTTGACATGGACAAAAATCAAGTACAGACTTTTAATTAGTGCATTGTTCTACTGCTTTTGTACAAGCTAGAACAAAGCGAATATTCTTTCATAACTCAACCCAACAATGGCCTAGTTGAATGTATAGTTGCCTGGGCCTATCTATGTAAATGTCACGGTAGGATTCCCTATGTTATATTTAGAGTGGTGGTCTGGTGGGCCTCTTCTTATCTGTGAGTGGGACATAGCAGGCGCTCCTGTCAGCTCCAGAGCAGAGCACAGGTCTCCACAGCACCAGCCCAGGTCTGCACACTGTCTGAGGCTCAGGAGCTTTGATCCTGTAACAGAACAACAGAGCACTTCAATGTTTCCTGTCACAGAATCTCAACCACTTCTCATGCCATACCTTGGTTCACATCATTAGCACGCTGTCTAGAACATATTAGTGCATTTTCTTTTCTGAATCTGAATTGAAATGGATCATGTTATTTGTTACAGGCAGATAATGACTTCAGATTATAGGCCTGTCATGATAATACTATATTGACTTATTTTGATGAATGGAACAATATAAAACTTACCTTTTATTTCTTGTTGATATCGACATGCTCTAACTTTTGGACATGTGATAGCATGTAACTTTCTGGAGGTCGAGATTCACCATCATGATTCCACGGAATAGGGAGGGAAAAAGAGAAATTTTTTCCATGCCATACTGTAAAATATTATACCCAAAGAAACAACATTTCCATGGAAACAAGTAGGAACAGGCCAGATAAGAATCAAGTTTATGGAAATCTTGTAAATACAGTATAAGACATGTTTTTTTCATTGGAATAAAAACACATCCATAACAACAAAACATGCTTATGTCATATCTATTTAAAAGCACTGCACTGCAGATCTTTTCCCTTTTCTTGTACTTACTTTTCAAGCATTACTTTCCAATGCCATAACTGTTACAAATGACATAAATTACAATAACAAAAGGCTGCAAAGTTATCATCATATTTGGTGATTTCACTTTGGTGCCTTCCCAAACACCCTGAAATTATATTTGCACATGAAAAAAAACTCTTTAACACCCTTACCACTTCGAACAGTATATTTGTGACCTATCTCTGGTGCCTATAGGCTCAGTATGTGGTCAGGCCTGTACTGAAGCCTATATCTGCTCCAGTGTAAATGAAGCTGGTCCATGCACTGCTGTCTGGGAGCAGATTTATGATGTGCTGAAGTGTTAAGAGCTGAAAGAGACTGATTACATTTACTGCTGCACACTTGTTTGTTCTAACAGGCACTAAATCTAGACTGAGGGCCCCCACAACTGACACACCGAAAGCACTGTTTCCACTGAGACAGACAGGTCAAGTTCACCAGACAGCAATAACTATTACGAGCACTGGCTTATGCAATAATCACTAACTAAAATGATCAATGCAATCAATAAGACAAAGGTAATAGACAATCTGATAGTCCTTGTTATTGTGGCCTACGTCATCAGAGGTATAATACTCCCTACAACAGAAGAAAAAGGAATGGACAATACTACCATGATGTCTTGGGGCCGCATATTGACAGTAAAGAAACTCTTCTTCTTCCAGCTCTTGGGCTACTTCAGTTCATTCTACAACAATACCCATAATACATTTTATCATAACAGTCATCAGAGAGTCCTTTATCATCATTTGAAGTACTTACAAAAAAGTGTTCCACACAAATTGACTGATGATAATACTGATACAAGCACATCAAGAAATCTCATTCACAAACACAACCACACATCATACATCATTAAACATATCAGTGATGTGTCTTGCCCAAGGAAACTGCAGCAGAAGAGTAGAGGAAACAAGGACCCAAGAAAGATTATTGTAATGATTATCATTACACTGACACACTGATACCGATACTGGTACTGAATATATCGGTGGCGATATTGAAAGATTTTTTGGATCAGGTTTCGATTCCATAATATCGGTTTAGCTGATATCCTGGTTGGATTTTAATTGGATATAAGAAGACTATTTACAGGCTAATTTTGGCCTAGAATGTTTGAACTTTTATTCATACAAAGTTGTTCAGAAGTTATTTGAAAAATAAATGACAGTTACATAACACAGTTGGATCTCTTGTGTAAAGTTAATTGTGTTTTCAGGAAAATGTGCCATTTTTCATCCTACTTTGGTATCCAATATCAGCAGATACTTAACGTCGAAGTGTAAATATTGGAACTGAAAAGGCTGTAATGATTATTACAGTGGTGTAGTGATACTATATGTGGAGTATTTGCCCAATGTCTCTATCTCTGGAAAATTTTAAATGTAATGATTATTTGACACCTAAATATTTTTGTTATTGCAAAAAAAAAGAGATTTTGTATTTTTTAAAGAGTTTGCAATTTAAATCAAAATTTTCTATAAAAGGCAGAGAAATATGTATCATATTTAAGAAAGTAAAGCACCACATGAAAATTACTATAAATATTTCAGTTGTTTGTATCTTTGCTTGGCTCCCATTTGGCTGCTTCTTTCTTGAAAACAATCATTTTTTCTTCTGTGGTTCTCACCATCCATCACATTGATAACTGATAATGACTGCTTGACTCCAGGCTCTTCTTCTCTGAGCCAGTGTTTGAGCTGCACAACATCCAGTGGCCATGCATCAGGTGAATACTACATCAATACAGCCAATGGGAAGCACAGCACATAAGTAATTCATCATTAGCCTGTTTTATGAGTACCTTTGTGTTTTCTCATCACTTCAAACATGTCGCAGAACAGGGGGAGGCTTCAAACACCATCACAGCATATTCACATGTATTAAGACCTCACCTGAGAAGCTTCACTCTTTAATAAATCAAGTGTTTTTAAAAATAATGTTGCTACAAGGATTTCTTGTTTGGTGAGGATGCTGTCGAGAAATGTCTGGAAGAAAAACATCAGCAACTGTTTTTGTCTTTCATTTTTTTTCTTTTGAGTCTTTTGTGTGTGTATATGAAAGCTGGGTTTGGATAGAAACCTGTAATGAAGAGGCAGTGAGTATTTTTGCAAATTATATATGTGCGAGCCCAAATGCAAGGAAAACAGTGGTAAAAGTAGTATAAGTATAGTTAAGTAGTGTAAGTCATTTAAGAATAAATTGTAGGTATTTTTACTTTACATGAGTACATTTTAAAGTGGATACATTTCACCTTTACTCCACTACATTTTAACATTTTTGCACTTTTATTATTGTTTGAGAACTGCTGAAAAACCCAGGGGTTTATTTTTAACACATGGGGAGTCTGAGCAAACAAAACAGATATAAATAAAAACATCAAAGGAAAAAATCAATTAATTCAACTCAAAATTCAGCACATTTTTAAAATTAAAATCGATCTGTTTGAAGCTTTATTGTATTTCAAAGTTTTTACCTTTTACTCTTTAAGTACATTTTTAAAAAGGTACTTTAATACTTTTACTTAAGTCTATTTTTTCAGGTGATACTTTTACTTTTTGCTCCTGTATCTGTACTTTTACTTAAGCAGCAAAACTGAGTCCTTCTTCCACCACTGATGGAAAGATAACCTAAAATGCATGGAATTCATTACTCAGTTGTACTTTTTTCAACTTTTGCTTTAACAGATCAACAGATACTTTACATGGCTAAATTAAATCATATGCATTGACAGAACAAGGCCTTCAATCTGTGCCACTGTCACCTCTTACTCCGTCACACATCACATTATCAAGGACACAATGGAGTATGGTATTCCCAATGGTCTCCCAGTCAAGCTTAACCAGGCCCAACCTTTATCGCTTACAGTGGTAACATAATTAGTTGTTATCTTCTTTTGTGTCAAGAATGGTCAAATTTGAGTAATTTTATGAAAATTTGGATCAAATGTGAATCTGTAATGTTTGACAAGAGGACAGAGGTCTGCACTTCCTGGTTGCGTACATAAATATAATGACATTACATATAACAATGTCTTTGCTATAAGGGCTCCATCATAAATTACAATAAACTCTGATAGAAAACTAGCTGTAATGTAGAGGAAGAACTTTTTATTTCCAACTTATTTTCCCAGTGCTCTTTGTAGCTGCAGTTTACATCATAATTTTCAGCTGAGCAGTTAAATTGACAAGCACCACACAATGTTCTATGATTATTGCAGTAACTCCACTCAGATAAATGTCACAATGAGAAGTGAAATAGTGATGTAAAACGTGTGAGCATCTCCTGTAAAAGATGAGCTGAAACATGAAACTTGTGACATCATCTGCAAACCAAAAAGTTCTTATTAAAAATTAAGGCTGTTTTGCTTCAACTTGGACAAAAAATAAATTATGTGAAATGAATAAATGATGTCAAAGATAAAGCACACTGGATAAATCAGAAGAGAGTAGCTCTATTTACCAAGAGTATAGACATTTATGAGCTTTTAACGATGTTTTTAACAATGTTCCTTCATCATTCAGTTGATTCGTGTATGTTTGAGTTCTCCTGTATTGTTCTGCTTTTGAGTTGAGTGCTAAAAAAATCAGTTTTCACCTATCCCCTATCCCTGCCTTCTTTTCCGAATGCCACATAGCCATTTTTCAACAATTAAAACAGATAGATTCAACTCTGATGCTTGTTAAAGGTGCACTGTGTAACTTGTCTGGTGGAGGTACAGTATATCTTCATAAACAAGTTAATGGTCAGATCTATGGAGAAGCAAGCCTGCACATAGTAAGAATTTGTGTTTTTAAGGTACTTTGGGGGCTATAACACACGTGTAATTGGACAAATACAAGTGGAATGTGTTTAATGCTCTACTGTGGAACATTCTAGGCACAGAAATAGCATCTCCATGGAAACAAGCAAGTAGCCAACCCTTCACCTCAGAAGTTACACAGTGCACCTTTAAAGTAAAATGCCACTATGAAGAACAGGTATTTTCTGCAGCTTTGAACTTAGCAATGGATTAAGATAAAAAACTTGTGAGAATAAGTTCTACTATTGAGAGTAAACGTGCTGATTTTGGAAAGGAGGACACATGAACAACATCAAGTGAAACAAATCGTTGGTCTGAATCTAGGACAAGTCAGTCCCTCTGGAGCCCACTGTGAAAGGATCATTCTCTCAGATACTCTCCACTGTACACTGACTGTACTGTAACAGAGACGGCTGAAGAGCTGAGGCACTAGACACTTCAGGGCTGGGTTTGTCTCACATGGTCGAGGTAGAAAACAAGTAAACAGAAAAGTAGTGGTAGTTGTAGCAGTGGTAGTTCTTAAGACATGGATTTGACCATTATGCACTTTTACATCTTGCATCTTACCTGTAGTTTTGTCATGAAAACAGAAGACATAATAGACATTGTTTATTTATGATGATCTGTATTAAAAGCTGATTTACAGATATATAACAAAAAGTTATATTTAAAATCTAAAAATTAAAGTATAGAATCACACACAGTTTGTTCAGTACGTCAGTAAGATATAGGCCTATTATGCTTTTTTCAGGTAAACTCGGATACTGATCTAAAATGGATTAGTCCATTGACTAGCTGTTGAAAACTGCTGAACTGATTGCCCCCACCTCTTTAGTGTTATTTTACCAGAGACAAGCTGCAGATTGTATCTATACATTTTTATTTTTGAGAAGTGGCTGTGTGACATTTTAGAACCCTGCCATGTATCGCTCAGTTTCTTAATTTTTTTTATATGAATGCCAATAAAACAGAGTAGTGAGAAAAAAATACATTTTCTGAGCCTTAAATACAGGTTAATACAGATTTACTCAAACATGCATAAATCAATCAAAATCTAACTTTGAGTAGGCTATATTTTAACTGTCAGTGTTCATCATCATCTATACTCATTTGAAAAGACAGTTTAGCAGTAATTAAATTGTCATGTAAGTCGTCTATGAACAATGACTTGAGAGTATTCTGCAATTACTCTGCAGTGTTTAACAAGAAGACACTGTAAAGCAAAGGTAAAAACAGGTTTGGGTTTGATTGATGGCGTGGTTTGTGTGTTTGGCTCTGCTTGTGACAGGATGACGGATTGAGGAGAAGGGCCCCGGGGGCAGAGACGTGCACTGTTACCTCTCCTATCTCCTACTTCCTATATCCTAGCCCATACGACTATATAGTGTGAACAGGACTCACATGTAGAAACGCACAGATATGTAATCACACATGCTAACAGGCACCTCCACACAATAATTAGAGCAATTACAGAAGAGGAAGGTAGCTATCAGCGGCCCACAGCAGCAGGGTTTGACATCCGGGCCCTGGGGTGAGAGTGTGGGGCAGTGAGAGGACAAGGGGAAGAGAGGGCTCAAAACAAACACAAACATGTAGAAGTAATGAATTAGGGAAACCTGAGCACTCCTGAAAATCAGATTATCAGGAAATCAGATTACTCCATAAATCGTATTGTCTCAGAAACCTGGAAATCATTTAACTCTAGAAACCAAACTACTGGGAAATATCTCTCAGTACTCTTTTGGTAATCTGATTTGAGGTAGTAATGAATTAGGGTAAATATGAAAGAGTACTCAGATTTTCCAGTTTCCAGAGTAATCTGATTTCCAAATGTAATCCGATTTACCTGTAATTTGGTTTCCTAATTTCCAAAGTAATTTAGGAGATCGGATTACAAGGAAATCAAATAACTCAAATTTCCCTCTGCAAACTGATTTACTTGTGGGTAAATCTGAGTAAAGAGAAATGGAATTCTCTCTACTCTTTTGGAAACCTCAATTCAGATTATCCTGATAATTAGTTTACTCTCAGTCTCAGTCCTCTTTTGGGAATCTGGGAAATCAGATTGCCCAAGAAATTTGACTGTTACTGAAATCTGGTAATTTTCAGACAAAGATTTAAAAAACAAAATTCTCCTGAAATCAGATTACTCTGGAAAATACTCTGGAGATTACTTTGGAAAATGAGAAATCAGATTAGCAGGAAATTGGATGACTCCAGAAAATGGGCAGTTGATTTACTCCAGTATATAGGAAGTCTGATTACCGGGGAATCAGATTACTAGTAAATCAATTTAAGTTTTCCATATCCTATTCAGACAGAATTAAAAAGGTACTTAAAAAGGTACTTCACCTATAAAAAATAAAAAAATCAGTTGTCCATTTAGTTAGCCAGTGTAGGTAAAAGTTCTGGTCCAAGAAATTGACATATTCAAAAGAGCTGTGGCTTTTTTAACCCCTAAGATGTTCATATTTACGAATCAAGTCCTACATTTTTTCTGTGTTGTTGCTGCTTTGTATTGGTCTACTGTCTGTGCAGCGTGTGGTGTCAAGTGCAATCACATGTATCTCAAAGATCAGAGGTCATTAAAGACCTGAAGCTTATACTTGATGTTTTTCAAAGTGTTAGACATGAAGGGCAAAGCAAGGCCAAGTTTTATTTCTTCTTGGAGAGAGTGGTCAAAAATGTTGGTTTTGAGTCTTTTTTTATTCGTGTTGGGAGCATCTCTTTACAACATAAATGGTACTGAAACTTGAAACTTGAAACTAGAAAAAAAATAAAAAATTCAATAGTTGGCTGGTTCTATCCCCAGTTCAGGCACACTTTTGTCATGTAAATAGTGTGAATGCACACTGGCAAATGAACCTGTGTATATTCTGTGTGGAAGGGAATGCAGCAGACAAACTAGCTCATAGTTATGATCCAGTATGTTTATGAAAAAAGACAAAAGAGACTTTGTCTCTAAAAACTTGAAAAAAGTCAGATGGCAACAATTAGACATAAGATTAGACTTTATATTTATCACAGTTGTAAATTCTTTGTACATTTTGTCCACATTTGTTTCTCCTCCCTGTGCAGGAAGGGCATTATGTTTCACAGCAGCTTTAGCATCCAGATCATTTGAATAGATAGCACTATTCTATATTCAGATTTGTATGACCTGTTTTGTTGTTTACTTTGTGTGTTCAGTCCTGACAGACAAGATCAGACAAGATTATAGAGTACATTCTAATGCCCAGAACAAAAGCGTCAGAGTTGACACTTCCACCTGCCTTCCACTTTATCACTTTTATAGCCACACCAACAGTTAACAGCATGTAAATCTCCTCAAGTGAATGCCATCTGTCAAACCAATCTTTTTATCTATATTTTCAAGCAAATGTAAAGAGCTGTACCCATTGCCAATTTTACCAATTGAAAAAAAGAAAAAAAAAGAAAAGAAAAAGCATATTTTCTATCTGTTTCAAGATATTCTATGGTTCATAATCCTAAAATCAACTAAGGAATCACATCACAAAAATCTTTTGCCTCAGTATCTCGGCATGTAATTATAATGCATTTGATTGTCCAGTAATCAGGAAGTGCATGTTAGCATGCTAGCTGTAAGCTTGACGTTATAAAAAGAGTTTGCAAACTCATTGCAGTGAGTAATGAGCACACTCAGAATGTACATGGTAAGTGAGAAATACATTTGTGTTGTATTGCGTTGTATTGCTTTGTTTAATCCATGTTTCAGAGGACATTTAATCCAGTAAAACAGGATGACAGGCAGGTGGTATTGTGCAACAGAGTGTGGCTTGTGCTCAGGAAGTTTCAGATGCTGAAAACAAGAACAAGATAAGATCAATTTTATTAGTCCCACGGCATTGTATAGCTGCCAAGTCTATGTCGAACTCCAGAACTTTGGGAGCTCAATGTAACAGTAAAATATGTGCACTTCCAAACCTCATTTACTTTCCCCTTGCCTTGGATCCAGAATAAACACGTCTTCAATATTTTATGAAGATGTGAGTCTGGTCACTGGTGAATCTCTCGGTTTTCAGAGAGGGGTGATTGACAGGTGGATTAGCCAATCAGGGACATGCATGTATATTGTACTTGACAGGTACACCACATTTGCTCTGCTCGCAAGGTGCGTGAAATGTCTTGCTTAAGGACACAACGATTTACAAACAATATTAGGCAGAAGAGTAATTAACCTCCAACATTTTTGCATTGTTTTGTTGTTTCATAATTGGGAAGGTCACAAGTATAGTAGAACTAAATAGAATGTTTGAAGTTCAATGTCAAGTACTCGCCAATAAAATGGACCTTTATCAAAAAATAAGACAGTGTACAATAAAAAACAACAATCCAGATTTTGAAAGTAAGCAGAGCACTTTCACCAATCAAAAGATATAATATATAGTGTCATTGTCATGGCAACAGTCCTGGTTTTTAATGTCAATAGTCCTGGTTTTTAGTCATTCTGAAAACTATGAATAAAATAATTCAAAGTGCAGGTTCAAGATGAGGTCTTCAGGTCATGTTTTAGACCAGTTTTATAATAATATGCTATTAGGCAAAGAAACAACATCAATTGAAAGAGGAATACCCTATAATTACATTGACTCCTCCCTATTGCCATAGTCTGTGATTAGTAGCACTCCTACCATTGTACAGTGCGCATAAAGAGATTCACTACAATCTACGTCACAGGCTCAAAGTATAAAGTACTGAGAATCTTATATAGTAAATATAGAGTTGTTGTTCACTGTGTTCATTTTATTAAAGAACTAATCTCAACTGTAAGAATTGGTCTTTTCATACAGTGTTGTTAGTTCATCTCATCTGCTGTGTATCACTGTAGAGTATAGGGAGTAGTAGTATGGGGCGGGTAATCGGAGATCCTTTGAACTGTGCAGAGAAAAGGGTGAGGGCAGGAGGAGGGGAGGAGAGGGGCAGGGGGTACACCGGAATAAAGAGGCCGTCCTCAGACAGAGCGTATCTGATGACAGGGGCTTCCTCTGTGGAGATGACCTGTCCAAGAAGACCCCTCCATTTGTAAGTTGTGAGTCATGGAGGTGGAATAGTTAGGTTTGTAGGTGAAGTCAACAAGGTTATAACTATCAGTAAATATATACATTTGATACCAGTTTGTTGTACTTCATGTCCTGTTTTTTTTTATTAAACACTGAGGAAATGCAAATGTAAAAAAAATAAACAGCAACAAGTCATTTTCTGATACAGGCCACATGTGGGAAATGTCTTGCTCAAAAAAACAAAAACAAAAAAAACAACAACAGCCAGTTTTGCTTTGTATTAGTAGTAGGTGAAGTGTCCTGCTTAGGGCACGACATGAACTGGAAAGCATAGGATTCCAATATGAATCCAAAAATTTTGAGTTATGGAATATGTTGAAAACTTTAAAATTCAATGCTTAATTACTTCTACTTGAAGATATATGTAGCATGTAACTTTCCCGGATGGGGAGTCCAGAAAGTGGAGCTGAAATGTTTCACAGTAAAACTTAAAACACCTGCCACTTATTTATTACATGCATTTTGTGAACTGGATTGCCTTTCCACAGATCTCACCTGTAAACTGGCCTGGTGATTCCTGCTTGGTTCTTTGAAGGTAGATAGGTTTAATGCCAAACTATGGAACATTCCAGGCAGAACAATAGCATTGCCATGAAAACAAGCAGGTTTCAAACCCTCCACCAGAAAAGTTATGCAATGCACCTTTAAAACAGCAAATTCAAAGATGATAATAATTCAAAGTACATTTATTTTTTTTTACCTCTTTAATCCTCAAATCAAACAAAGTAAATGGGGTGCTTCCTGCCCAACTGTTGATAAGAGACAGCACCACCTGTTCAGGCTGGAGAGAGGAAGACAGACAAACAGCCTGCGTGCCGAGGCCTGCCCAATCTCCGGTCTGTTCCTAATGCAGGGCTGAGGGAGCAGAGGTGGGCTACATGCTAACACTACCTGCTACTTCCTCACAAAATGGTGTAATTTTCTGTCTGCACTATAGCTAATGATCATGTGAAAAGGCCCTAGCGTGCACTCATGTCTGCAGCCAACCTGGAACTCGGCAAAACAGTGGTTAGCTTGACGTGTTTGAAAGAATATAGGATTTAGAGGACGAGAGGAATGTTATACAAAATGGTGATGGTTGAGTGAGGAGTGAGTAAAGGTAATATTACATCATACACAATTCAACTGTTTTTGTGTGACATCAAGACATGACATTATTGTAAGACCTGAGAGACTCCATGTTGACAGGAGAGGGCTCAGTTTGTGCTAATACTGCATTCCAGGTTGGTTACAACACCAAAACAGTTTCCAAATGAATGAGTTCTATTTTATTTGTAATTATTCATTTATTGTGTGTGGTGAGAAAAAAAACACTCCTGTCTTCAATGCAAGATAGATAAAGACAAACATGGGAGCAATAGAACCAAAAACGCCTGTTAATTGTGCTAAATGTCAAGTGTGCACAGGCATTTTTTTTCCCTCTTTCCTGTGCTTTTATCTAGTGTGGCACCAATTCTATTGTTACCTTATATAAGTACAAAATAAATCCAAACTTAAGAAAAAAATTAAGAATTTAAAGACTGACCTGTACCATTCAATGCTGCTCTGGGGAAGACCTTTTACACCAGTGTGTCATAAAAGTTGAAAATGAATTAAATCCCCAATGTCACAGTAGTTTGGTGGGTGAGAACCAAATAGAAGCAATAGTAAGAAACACTGTTTATTATCTAACCAGGAATGCTGTGAGATGTTGAAACAACTGTGACTCTATCCTAGATTCTGTCATGGTTGGCCATGTCATTCTCTGTCATGGTTTAATGTCAGAGCAAGACTAGTAGAAGTGGGCAGGGCAGACGGATCAAACTGAACATGTTCCCAAATATTCTCGAGAATCGGGTAGTGGGCTTTTTTTTTTATTTATTTATTTCTTTTATAACATTGAAAACATCTGTCAATGAATCAATGAATTAAGGAATCAATGTGATAAAAAAAAAAAAAAAAAAAGCCCCAGCAGAAAAGTTTCATAGTCCACCCTCATTATATTTGAATTCCAGAGATGGGCCAAGATCTGTTTCAACATTGTTTTCAATCTCATGTGTGGTCCAACTAATGATAGTGGAAGTAAAGTAAACAAAAGTAAATATTAGAGATATTATAAAGAAATATTTTGATGTTTTTCTTGTTTATTTTTTTTATCTGAATACCAAACCACTGTGGTGTCCTTAAACTTCTTATAAATGCTAGAAGTTATTCCACCCTAATTCTGAGTGACAGTAAATAGCCCATGTCCTGCAGGAAGTTGATGCATGGCGGCTCTTCCTCACAGCTGCTGCTCTCTGGACCATAGCTTCAGATCGTAAACCTGCCTGAGACGATGCTGACTTTCATAAACAAACTATCATTTCAGATGTTCAGATACACTGTGAGCTTTCCGCCATCTCACGCCCAGTGTCAGCCTGCCAGCGGGTCTAATGACACTGCTCCATTAACCTCTGACACATGCACACACACATGCACGGACACACACACATGCACATACATATGCACACACACACACAAAGAGCCTGGGGCCCCATGCACAGGATGTTATCAGTTTACAGAGAAAACATGAGCCACAGGAGAGAATGATCTGCTGTCTGTCACAAGCACCAAACCCTCCAGACAACAGTCTGAACCCAGGCACTTAAGTGTCATATCTGCTCTAATCACAACATTCAACGGGCTCATTTCCACAGAAAACTGCTCACCAAGTCAAATGTGGGACACAAACTGAAACAAACATAATGCAAATGTCTATGCAAATCCTGTTGATATGGGTTAAGTTCATGTATTATCTTCAGTTACCTGGAGAAAAAGCAACAAGGGCACATGGCCCTACCAGGTCAGATTACAGAAAACAGTGTACCATGGAACAGCTGTGGCAGCTGCTACTGTCAGAAGTTGCGCCTGTAGTCACTCACATACTAACACTTTGTATTTCTAGCTCATTAAGAACAATTTAACACCCTGATGTGTTACAGCCTGTTAAAGTAAATAACTACAATGTAATTGCATGTTACACAGTGTGTTGCATTGTACTTAATGAGGGCAATGAATGTATCAAATGTGGTGTGAAAAAAGTGTTCTTGCTATGATCAGCTGTTTGTCAGCTGTTGATCAGAGCTCTCCTGCAAATGACGTTTTTTCAGTTAAAGTTCTGGGTTATAGGTGAATGGTGCAGACACAGCAATGTTTTGTTCTGGGCCTAACTTACTATAGTGAATGGAATAATTCCAAAGAATATCTGATTTTTACCCAGTACTTTTACATGAAATTTGTGTGAATGGGGCATGAGATAATGGGACGTGTTTGGTCTTAATATCAACACTGGACCCCAGTCCCTATACGCAGTAGCAGAACTGTCAGCCACCTCAGACATGAAGCGCACAGTGTGGCTTTAGTTTATACATAGCTTACTAGCATACTGGACTTTTTTCCAGTGCTAAACACGTGTCCATATATTAAACAGAGCTGTCTGATTTGTTTACCAATAGAAATCACTCATCTCAATAACTATGCAGCACCCGGTTTTAGGGCTAAGTGATGTTATGAGCCCCTTCCACTTTTCCCTCTTCTCTCTGCGGGTTACACTTTCAGCATATTAAAGCCTTTTCCTCTCTGTGCCCCCCATGGCCCGCCCCTGGATGAACGAGGCATTTAAGTGCCCTTTAAACCTGATGTCATGCAGCTGAACTCTGATTCGTCCACAGGGAAATCACTGGGATCAAAGGATGCAAAAACATATGAAAAAAAAATCCGCCTTGATGTTATAAAACGTGTTTACTCTCCAATCTGGACCGTTTTCATAGGTAAACACTGATAATGTTGATTCGGACCCAGCCACCTACAGTTATTACTTAGAGGCTACACATACACATATCAGTTAGCTTTGGGGAACTTGTGAGGGATTATCAACATCAAAGTCAATAGAAATGTCAGCCTGGCTATCTTTGGAAATGCCAGTAACCCTTTGCATATCACAGCCCCAGTATCACGTGGGCCCACCTGCCCCCAGCAGAGGGGCTGATGAGAGAGGCTGTGGTGAGAGTGGCTTTTGATCTGAAACACACTGGAAAGCACTTAAAGCTCATATCAGGGAAGGAGGAAGGCAACGTCACAGCCAATCAGGGAGTCCGGCTGCACCCAAGGGCCCCTCCCCACTGCAACGCGATCATCGAGATTAGCGGGATTAAGCAAATAGGGGCGGCTCAGGTCGGTACACCATCTGAATTTATGAGCCATATCCAGGAGTTTTGAGGTCATTTGAATGAGGTGAGTGGAAGATTGCGTGGGATCAGTTAAACTTGGAGTAATGGAAACAGTCATTTATCTCTGTATGTGAGCCCTGTATATTTCCTCCACTGGGTGCTTGAAGGTCCTATATAACGCACAATTTACTCTTGTGAGCTTTAAGGCATGTTGAAATATTGTTACCTCCTCACAAACATACCTGGAGTTGTGTTTTGTTTCATTCACATGTCTGTCTACATGTCCAAAGCTCAAAATGCTCTGTTCAACCTTATGTTATGTAGTGACAATTGTTAAGTTAGCGTCTACTTTTTATCTTTAGTTCAGTAGAGATCAGTAATTTCAGGTCTGAAATTATCTAAATTATTCTACTGAAGATGGAATTTAAAAATCCAGCCTAAATATGCAGGGTTTGTGTGTTAAAAATGTGTAAATGAAACAAAACACAACTCTAGGTGTGTTTTTGATGAGTAAACAACGTTATAACATAGATGTAATATGGGCCCCTTTAACATTCTTGAACTGATAACCTGTAAAGGCTCTAAAAATGATAATGAGGTTGACTATTTCGTATTAATAATATCAATAACATACAATAATATTTATTCTTTATTGCTTTTCCAGATGCTCAAAGTAGTTATACAGTTTCACGCAGCATTCATTCACCAGCACAGGAGACAATCTTTGACATCAGTCCCTCAGACCACTCTTAAACACTCACCCACACACTACATTTATTTAGGTGGGTGAAGTATGCATTGAACCACCAATCTTCAGGTTAATGGTCTGCTGCTGGATGAAACAACGTTTCTAATATATATTTGCCTATGTGCATCATCACCATTCAAAAGGATTGCCAATTATTATAGCTAAGTAATAGGGGGTGTAACAATAACCAAAATATTGTGATGCTGTTTCGTCAAAAGTCTCTCAGTAATATCGTGTGTTGTCACAATGTATCGACTCACAAGTTCCATTGCTTAAATTCATTGTTATGGTGCAGCAATAGCTAAAAAACAGAGGGAACTACATAGACCATGATCCTTTGCTTTATTTAAATGCAGACTACAAGAAGAAATACATTTTATGAGCACTTTTAAATCTTAGTTCTTTGAATAAAGTCTTGTCAAGGCATGTTATAAGGAAAAAGGAGCATATTCACAATTTTGTTAGCCTCCACAAAATATCGCAATAAATATCATACCGTGAGATGTATATCGAGAAAATATCATAGCGTGAGATTTGGATATCGTTACATCCCTACTAAGTACTTTAGTGATAGTCACAGGGCAACATTGAGATACTAGAGACTCTATAAACAAGTAAATTAAATTAAGAGAGTGTGACGTCACCCCATATTGTTCTGCTCCCATCAAATGACGCTCAAGAGGATAGCAGTGATAGGGGCAAATGTGGAGCCAGTTCCATGTTAGGAATAGGAATTTATTTAATTTGGATTTTATTTGATTAATTTATATTTACAAAATAGTGAAATTAAAACAGCAGGGCCTTGTAGAGTGGGTTAATGCAAACATTTTAAGACCAAAATAACAAATCTCACTGCAGCAGTTACAGAGTTGCAGAGTCAATGGAGCCAGAAGCGCCTCCATGAACACTACCTATTTTTAGCGATGTCTATTTATTTATACAGTCTATGGAAATACAGGACAAATATCTGATAGAGCTAAGGGGCTTTATGGAAGAAATTAAGCATGCATAGTTTTATCCATTCAAACAAGTAACAGATGCTATCAATATTAGCAGCTGTTTCTATTATGTTAATCTTTTTTTTAATCTTTTTTTTTTTTTTTTTTATCTTGACCTTAATGGAATATTGAAAAACTGAAAGAGCTCCGTGATTCATCTACATTGCCAACATTGCACAGCAGTTGCTCCATGGAAAACTTTGCCCTTCTCCTCATACAGGATGTTATTGTTTGGGCCCATTAAAACCAGTGTGGCTCCTGTGTCTGTTGTTTTAGTTCTGCTCGGTGCCCCTGCCTTCATGAAGACAACAACCCACACGAAACACACCCATGCACCCATCTCCAGCCTGTTTCCAACTCACTCAGGGCAGCTCCGGTGACCCCTGACCCCACCTCACTCATCTCCGTCCCCTATAGCGGTAACATTATCCTGTCCCGGGACCTCCAGCTGTAGCCTCCACCCTAGCCCCTCTATTTTCAGGGCCAGAGCAGAGCAGACCAGAGCAGGGGCGCACTGGGTCCCGCCTCAGGTAACCCCTCCTATGGAAACTTGAACTGTAGCTCTTAATTAAAAAGCTCATATCCTGACACTAAACACTCGTTCAAATGATCCAACAATGACTGCTTTTTGTGAGGATAGATGATACATGAGAAGGTTTCACAGAAAAAACAAAACAAAAAATCAATTACTGTATTTGACTAGTACTTTGGTGTTGTTTTTAAAGGGACACTGTGTAACTATTCTGGTAGAGGGTCTGCCACCTGTTTGCATCCATGGAGACAAACAGGTGATGCCATCAGAGGTCAAGTTACAGGTCAGACCAATGGAGAGGAGACCCCCACTCATAGTAAGAAAGCATGTATTTCAAGGTATTTTGAGCAATAAAAACACCTATCGTTCAATAAATGCTTAATACTATACTATTGTTCGTTATTGTTCTAGAAAATATTTATGTACACATGAATCAAAAATAAATGTTTTTTTTGTTTAGTTGCCATATGGTCCTGGCCAGGCTGATGTCACCTAATGCCTCCTCTCAATTTAATTTCTCTCCAGAGACTAGATCAGGAATGGGAATACACTAGATGGTTTGCAAGAACTCCAGTTCCAAGTTGTAGATGGCACACAGGCCAATCAGCGAAGAGCTGTGAAGCCATGGCGTCAATCTCAAGCGTCTGTCTGGGTCCCTATTGTGGTACAGCACAACAAAGCGGTCAAGATGGATGTAGACGAAGCCATACATTCTGTTTTGGCAACAATTCCTGAGATCGAGGATTTAAAGCCAGAACAAAGAGAATGTTTGTTCAATTTAATCAAGGGGAAAGACGTTATTGCTCTTCTTCCTATGGGATTTGGCTCATTACATACAGCACGTCCAAATAGCAGCGATTGGTGACATAAAAAAGTACCTGCCTTCCATCCAAGTGAACGAATCTTAATGCTGAGTAGTCAGACAGTTTCCACAAAGTGAAACCGGCCGATGAATCAGGCTTATATGGTTCTGCAATAACCATGGTTTGGCATTTGAAAAAAAGATAATGCTAACACTGCATTGACCTTTGGGGTATAGTATATAGTGCAAAATTAAAGGCCTTATATTATAAGCAATGTTACGATTGTTACCTCATCAAAAACATAGTTCTATTTTGTTTATTATTACTCTTCATCTCCAAAGATACCTTTAATTCAGTAGAGATTGGCACTTCCAGAGATGAAATTATCCATATTTTAGTGAAGGTGTGGAATTTAAAAACACAGAGTAAAGAACTAAATATGTAAGATTAAACACGTTACACACGTGAATGAAACAAAACACAACTCCAGGTATGTTTTTTGATGAGGAAACATTATAATTGGGATAAGAAAAGAGTGCAATACAGGCCCTTTAAATATTCAATCAATATTTAAATATTAAAACAAACTAGATTGCATCTTTTGACAAGGAATTCACAAGTTGGAAATATTATTGAATTACTTTGCTGGTTTGATTGCCAAGACAGCCAGACTTACATCCCTAAAATCTAAAATAAAAAAAAATTAAAAAAAAAACATTATCAGAACATTTTCACAAAGGCCACAATTACGGCGCCTTTTCAACTTTTCAAAGACTCGCTATCTCACAAGTGGAAAAATGCATCCAATTTCCTCTAAAAACCCTTCGCCTGATTTTTGGTCATGGAAAAAAAAACATAATTGAAAGCAGGAAATGAGGAAAACCAAATCCTGCCTGTGGAGAGAGGGTGGCCAAGCTCTCCGGATAATTAACACTGGTGATGGTTGTTCTGGTGGAAGTTCAAATATAGCTCAAATCATTATCAACTTTTCCTCTCGCCATGTGTTTTGTGTATGAGAGCACAGCAGGCAGTCTGGGCAGCACCCGTTTCGGAACAATGCATTGCTTCAAAACTGCACACAATAAAGCAATGCCATTGTAATATAATAGTGCTTTTATGTTCGTTCAGGGTGGTTGCAAAGTTAAAATGTGAGAAGTGAAAAGCAAGGGTCCAAGTTGGATTATTCCCCCACATCGGTATCCAAGATTTTTGAAGGAATAAGTGTTGGCTTGTTTAACCAAAGCCCACCACTGTTGATGGTTGCCCCCCACTACTTGGTTCTTAAAAAGACCACCTCGTGTTTTTGGCCGGGTTTTGTTGGCTCTAGTTAGAGATTTAAATGTCAAAATATCCAAGTCATAAACACAATGCTCTGTTGTTAGTGGAAGAAGAGTTGGAAATTCAAGGTTTCTTACGCCAAGATTTGTGGTTTTTAAACTGTTGGCAGAAAATACAGCTTTTATTTGATTAAATACAAAATACCAGGCAAATTCACTTCCATGTTGTATAACTATCCATCATGATAATAGCGTTTTTCAAGGTGTTTTGAGCAGTAACAACATGTGTACTTAAATAAATGCTTAATGCTATATTCGGGAATATTACAGGCAAAGTAAAAACATCCCCCTTACCTGGAAAGTTACAAAGTGCACTACAGGTGATTTGCTGTGAAGTGAATTTGTTTTAAAAACCTGTCTTTGTGTATTGCGGAGACAGGTGGGCGGACCTTCCACCAAAAAAGTTACATTAAAACTTTATTGATTCAACTATTTACGTCTATGGTGTAACAACATAGTCACTTTTATTTACATTAACAAAAGTTGAATCATGTCTGGAGCGCTGTATCCTTCCTGAATTTTAATGAAACACCTACATTTGCATCTCACACACACACACACACACACACGCACACATGCACAGACACACACACACGTACAAACAGCCAATGGTCTTTAGTCCCACTGCAGTTACACATGTTTGTTACTAAGCCATTTCACATCTTAGAAACTTAACTTTCATTTGTCTGTGCCTTGCAATATCTTATAAAGGAGTTTTGCTTGTATTAGAATGGAAGTGTTTATTTTTTGGCACATTCAGTACATATTTTTTCTCTCTGCAAAGGAAATTGTGTTTTTGAATAATGTTTGTTTGTTTTAGAATAAGACAGAAAAGATTATTTGATTTAGCGCTTTTACATCATTATAATACCGGGCGTACACTGTGCGATATTTTCAGTCGTGTCACTCAGCCCCAGCTTAAACTGTACGACCAAATCGCAGGGTTTAAAAGTTCACAGCTCACAAATCATGTTCTCACACTATACGAACCGATGCTCGGATGTGACCTGCCTGTGCACACTGTACGTTCACATAATGACCGGAGTTGTAGTTCCAGAAGTAGAAAACCACGAAGAAGAAAACCACGGAATCAGAAAAACACATACGTGCAGAGACACAATGCTGATCCAGGCAAAAAACAGACACGCTGCCTTGGCAATTCATGCCATTCTCTGCGCAGACAAGCCCAAAAAGAAAAGGTGACGAATCTGGTCAAAGAAATGGCTGGGCAGACGTGGGCAGTAAGGGTTGTCAGTTCTTCAGAGGGAACTGGAGGTAAGTAGCATCAAGTTTTTCACCAAAATTCTGTTCTATGTTGCTCGATTAGCTGCGCCTCCATGTCCAGTGTCCAAAACACTCGCCGGCTGGTCATCGTCCTTCACAACCTCATATCCTGCTTCCGCTTCTGTGTCTGTGCATGCGCGGTCTGGCAGATTCTGGCAGATTCTGGCAGATTCTGGCAGATTCTGGCAAATTGGCTCGTGGAACTACTTCAACAGAGTGAAACCTTCATGAGAAGTTTGATATTCTTGCGACCTACGAATGCTGATCGGGAGCTGGTCGTGAGGTATTAATCGGTTTTCTTTACCCCATATATACTACACGAAGCACGACACACGATGAAGCCAAAACTCGGCCCGATCCCCAAAATAATCGTACAAGTAAAAAATCGGCTCAAAAAGGGTCAAAAATCGCACAGTGTACGCCCGGCTTAAGACATGCTTTAAAAAACTTAACATTAACTGCTTATTTAAAGATACACTGCGTAATTTTTCTGGTAGAGGGTCTGCCACCTGATTGACTTTTTGACTTGAAATGTTTTATGTTATGGCATTTAATTTAATTATCCCCATGGAGACAAGCAGGCCACATCACCAGGCCAAGTTACAGGTCAGATCTGCGGAGAAGTGGGTCCGTTCAGAGTAAAAATGCAAGTTTTATGGTAGTTTATGAAATAAAAACTCCTATAATTCAATAAATGCAAGATGTATTACTGCTAAACATCCTAGGCAAAGCAATAACATCACTATGAAGTCAAGCAAATGGCAGACCCTCCACAAAAAAAGTTACACAGTGCATCTTTAATCATATTGACACTTTTCACTTCTGTATGTCATTAGAGTAAAGATTTTTAAACCAGTTTTTTCATTGCCAAAAAAGATTTTAATATTCTGTTGTATTAAATTAATATCAGCAAAAAAAAGCAAAAAAAAAAAAAAAAAAAAACCTTAATAGAGACAATAGACACTGAACCTTGGTATTATGTAGGCCAAAGGTTCATGAAGAATGAGAAGTAATCCATGTTAAAAACTCATCAGACCAAGGCAGTGTGCAGTGTGGAGTCTGCAGTCTGTAACACTTAGTCAGACTGGCTCTCTCCCTGGAAAATATGGACAGCTCCCACTGGCCTCTGGATGGGCATTTTTGAGGTTGTTAGTGGGAGGTTTGGTGGTGGTCAATGAAAACCACTTTACTGACAGAGTATAAGGGTTTAAAATGCACTGTGTGTTTTGAAACGCTACTGTTTAACAAGCTTAAGAAATTAAATCATTAAAGGTCCTATATTATGCAAAACTGACTCTTGTGAGGTTACGCTGGGTTGGAATGCTGTTACTTCATCAAAACTATACCTGGAGTTGTGTTTTGTTTCATTCACACATGTTTGAATACTAGTCTGTATACATCTAAAAACTCAAAATACTCTGTTCAGCCTTTTGATATAGTTTTTGTCTTAACACCTACTTCACTAGTAAGGACCATACCACAACAATGGAATACGACAAAGATATTTATTGACGGTGGATAGATACGATGGCTGGGGGGGAGACTCAGAATGGGGGCTCCGTCTCCAGTGTTGGGAAGGTTACTTATAAAATGTATTCCCCTACAGATTACAGATTACATACCCCAAAATGTAGTTTGTAACGGAATCCATTAAGGTACTTAAAGTGAACAACGTAATCTGAATACTTTGGGTTACTTGCTATTTGCTGTAGAGAAGCAAAGACGAGGATATTTTCACATAAGTTGTCTGCTTAAAGACAGTAAAAAGCCCCAACTTTCCTTAACTATATAAAAAAATATATTATTGATAGAAGAGGAGGAGACACGGTCCTGTGCGGCATGGTTTAGTCCTGTTAAATCCTGTTTTAGACCTGGTTTAGACCTGGTTTTAGTCCTGGTTTAGTCCTGTTGAATCCTGTTTTAGACCTGGTTCAGATCTGGTTTTAGTCCTGGTTTAGTCCTGTTAAATCCTGTTTTAGACCTGGTTTAGACCTAGTTTTAGTCCTGGTTTAGTCCTGTTGAATCCTGTTTTAGACCTGGTTTAGACCTGGTTTTAGTCCTGGTTTAGTCCTGTTAAATCCTGTTTTAGACCTGGTTTAGACCTGGTTTAGTGTCCAGCAATGAGTGGAATTACGGGGGGAAAAAAAAGGGGGATATAGCCCAAATTGTAAAAACAGGAAAATATCGCTGTGTAATCCACTTATTTCAACAAAGTAACTGTAATCCAATTACCACTCACTGAAACAGTAACTGTAACCGAATACGGTTACTCATAATTTGTACTCTGATTACGTAACTCCGGTACATGTAATCTGTTACTCCCCAACACTGTCCGTCTCCTATTCAAAATGGTCACCCAATGTCTTCGGGTTGAAAGATGGACAAAAGGCACGGGGTGGGAGGGAGAGGGTCGAGAGAGCTGCCAAGAATGGTGTTGTCTGGATGGCCATAGAAACTGGGCTTCTGGGTAATTGAAGGCGTGGTTGAGATAAGATGTGACTGGCTGGAGAGGAGGTTGAGGTGTGGTCCAGCTCCTGAAACTCAATTAATCACATGTTACCTTTTGAATCTCCAAAGTTGAAATTGTCGAAATGATTCTAATAAAAGTGTATGGAGTTTAAAAGCACACAGGAGCACTTGCTGTATGGGTGTGTTAAACATGTGTGAATGAAACAAAACACAACTCCAGGTATGTTTGTGAGGAGGAAACAACATTCTAACATACTGTAGATCAGAAAATAGCGTAATATGGGCCCTTTAATATAACTATAGGCTACTTCATAACAGCTTTCTATTGTGTTGTATTTGAGCATGTTACAGACAATCTGGCGACGTAGCTCAGTAGAGTGTTTGTCCTCAGATCCGGAGTTTGGAGATTTGAATCCCAGCTCCTACGGGTGAATAGTTTTTGGGTCCTTGGGCAAGACACTTCCACTTCCCCCCAGTGTTTGCATACACTGCTGTATGAACATGTGTTTGTGAACAGGTTTTTTGATTTCGTTGAAGGAGAAAAAACACTGTGTCATTGTCATTATCATTACATGTCATTACCTGCACTGTCTACTTTTGTGTCAGTTGGCTAGACTTCAACAAACATACTTCCAGTGTGTGTTTATCTACGGAAATATTGCGTGTGTTTAGGTGACAAAAGAGGTCTTAAAGTAGAATAGCCTCTTAGTACAACGCAGGCCAAGGCATACTGTCTGAATTATAGTGATCTTTTGATATTTTGAGTTTTATGAATTGGAAGGAAAGTAAAATATTAGATTTCCACATGGGTTTAGAAAGCAATAATGACAGAAAAGTGAAGGCCTACTATACTTCCTTCACTGTATACACGCACTGGTCTCCACACACAGTAACAGTCTGTCTGAATGAATGGGGGGAGCAGTGGTATTGTGCCAGTGGCCAGTGAGAGTGCCGGGTTACACATGAGCAGACGGTGAATGAGTTTCCTGTGATTGTGATTCAGAAGAGGCCTCCAGGCTCAGCTCCAAACAAACATGACACTTCTCCACAGAGTCCAGCAAACAGCTAGGCATACAGGATCCACCAACAAAGCCAAACAGGATGGACCACTGACAGATATATGACATGAGAGCAAGAGAACAATGATGTGGTGAGATGTGACACCTCCAGAGGATTTATGTCACTTAAAGTAACTGTATGTAGACTGTGCTCTTATAGTTATAAGGTACGGTAATCACAACTGAATAGCCAGTGCCTTAACCTGAGCTAGAACACATACAAGTTTGCCTCATTCTCAGTAATGGCCAGACCATGTCTCATGTGAAAGCTCAGAGCCTCTAAGATTCCCTCACTGAGCTGCAGAGGCTGCATTAGCACAGGTTAATCATTGGCTGTAGGCGCTGGATTTAGAAAGATCAAGATTCTAAATTTTATTCTCACTGTCACAAAAAACAAATATAACAATGAAATTATGTTTAGAGCATCAAACACTGCCTATTTTTGTTTATTTTTTTAGGTGGTGAGGATTGAGATCAGAGAGAGGCCTTTTAGGTTTAAACATTGAGACTGGCCCAAATAAGAGACTCATGTGAGACTCATTCTGTCTTTTGATTGTGTTACTGATAGTTGTCTTGAGAACTAAAACACCAAACAGAAACAACATGGCCACGTCTGATGTTTATACAGTTGTTATCAGTAAAAGCTAGATTGGATCTGAACACATTTACCTCAAATCTGGGAACACAGTTAAATCATGTTTATGGAATTTCATATCACAGTTGTCCAAATGTCATCATAATTTAACCTTAATATTAGGTAACACTTTACATCACAACAGTACCTTTATAAATATATTATAAAATGTGTAAATATGGAACATGGTTATTCTCCATAGACAGACACAAAAGATGGAACACTGATAGGTACATAAACAAGAACCCTTTAGTTCAGCGCTCTCCAGCCTCTGCACCAGGGACCAGTACCAGTCCATGTGTTGTTTGGTACCAAGCCGCACAGAAAACAATAAATAACTTACATTATTTCTGTACATTATTTGGAGTCTGAACAATGTTTTATTTTGAAAAATGACCAAATTCTCTTCGTTACATCCATGTATAACTCACTCTTGACGCATATCAAGATGCTTGTCTTGGTCATGTGATACATTAGTGCCCGGTCAAGTAGAAGTATACAGCAAGACCAAAAATTCAAGGTAATGCATCTGATATAAAAATGCAATTCAACATATAGCATATGTACTCTAGTTTATGAAACTGTTTACCTTTTTTCTGTACCATTTTTGGTTCTAAAATTACATACGTTTTAAACATACCATGTATGCAACATGGAACAAAAATTATTTCCCAAATTTCAAAGACCTGCAAATAATGTAAACAAATTGATGTATTTCATTATATCTTGTGTTATTCATTGATGAAGGTACATGATTTTTCAAAAAAAAAAAAAAAAAATGTGTTTAAAATGATGACATATTGATGACATATATTATAGAAATAGTTTTCTTTCATTTTGAAGGAATATTAAAGTATTCGGAAGAAAAAAGCTGACAAATTATGCAAAATCATGCACCTTCTACTTGCTTGCACAATTTTCCCTCCGTTACTTTTCCCTCCGTTACCGACATGAGTTTTTACATTTTTTGTCAACAACTTGAAAGAATATCACAGGGTTAACCTTAAAGGCCAGTCTGTGAAAATATTGTCTGACATTGAACTGGTCCATGGCACAGAAAAGGTCAGGGACTGCTGCTTTAGCTGATCTAACATTATATGTAGTGGCTCAGGTCTAACTGAAATGCTAACCTAATATGAAGAAGTATGTGTACTATTTCCTATTGTAGCTATATCATGGAAGGGCTGCAAAGTATATTTACCAGGTTATTACCGTATACCAAAACTGTGTTGTAAAGTGCAATCAAATAAATATCAGAAAAAGGTCAACTTGATTTAACATTTGGGATCTCAGCAGTTTGAATGTCTCCAGTATTTCTCCCAAAATCTTGACTCTATCGCCTGTATGTCTGACTCGTGAGACCACCATGCAGGTAATATCTTCTGTTATGAGTGAGAAAAACCAGCCACCATATATAAAGTTTCCCAAATCCACCTTAAATCCACCTTAAAAGCTCGACTGTGGTGTAGGGATTAAGATACGACATTACATTCTTCTTTCATGTACAGTAGAGTTTGGGTTTGCACCAAAACTTCCATCAACTGAAAAATGATGATCCAATCCAACCACTGTGGCTTGGAAATAAGAAGCCAACTGTCAAATGTTTTATATCAGGGAAGGAATTCATATTAATGCTAGAAACCTGCAACTTTTCACTGTCAACCCTTTAGTGATTCTATTTCCACACTTCTTGAAATGAAATACACATGGGCACAGGAAGGCCATCGTAAACTTCTAGCTGACGTTGTGTTGAGATATATTACCTTTATTATTAACTGTAGAAGGAGCGTATATCTGTGCAGGCAGGAAGACCACCTCAGGAGTGAGGCAAAGTAGTATTTTAAAAAGCATTAACAAGAATTTTCCACAGTCTACACCAATTTCATTTTGAATTACAGAAAAGATCCAACATATATACATTAAAGGAGCTGTGAGGCCAGTTGTGGTGTCTTTAAAATGTGAAAAACACTAAACTATTTCAGTTTAAACTGTTTGTAGTGGTCCAAAGTTATTCCAGATTGTTTTCTAATTAGATGCATTCAAAACGCACTTATTTTGACCTCAAGAGCTGCTTTTACAATGTACAGGTACTTGGGCAAGAAAGATTGTGCTCAAATACATGTGAAAAATCAGGTACAGGGCTTTTAAAGGTGCGATATGTATCTTTTTGATTGGGGGTCCCTCACCTGCTTGTTTCTATGGATATGTCATTGCTCTGCCTGGAATGTTCCACAGTATTGCATTAAACAGATCTACCTTACGTTTATTAAATCATAAATGCTTTTATAACCGAAAAATACCTAGAAAAACAAGCAATCTGACTGTGAGCGGCAGAGGTGGGAAGGTTGGTGTCGGTGTTGGTGTTTTACAAGTCTCAAATAAGTCTCAAGTCTTTGACCTCAAGTCCCAAGTCAAATATGGGGAAGTCCAAGTCAAGTCTTTGAACCAAAGTACCAAATATAGGTCAGATTTTTGCAATTTATATGAATATCTATATAGTTAAAGAAATTCAATTTTTTCCTTTTTAAATATCTTGACAAGATCAGAACAGAAAGAATTAAGATTTAAAAGTGCTAAATAACAGTTATTTTGTCATGTAGTTCTATGTAGTTCCCTCTTTTTACTGTATTGTACTGTGTATTACTGCATTGTACTATATATTACAGTATTGTAATGGATACCATATCACAGTTTTTCAGTTCTATCCAAAGTAACAAATAGAGAAGTGGGAGGGACATGTTCCAGTTTGTTGCTGTAAAAATTAGCAACATGTATCAACTGTAAAGAGAAAAGTATTTTCTTAAAACATTTTTTTTTTTTTTAGGAGAAGCATCAAGTCTTCTCAAGTCACAGGGCTCAAGTCCGAGTCAAGTCCCAGGTGTAAAAGTTACACAATGCGCCTTTAAAGAAACAATACTGGTAATGAAAAGCCCAGTTGTTTGTGTTAAACATGGACACACTTAAAATACAGCACAGTGGAAGCAAATGCAAATAAAAAGTTTTAGATCATGACTGGATCCTGATTTTGATAAATAATGGACCACTGAGTGAGAAGTGAAACAAAGTTCAAATTATTCAAAATTCACAGTATTAAAGATTATAGTCAAGCTAATCATGAGTACCACTGGTTACACTTTATAATACCTTAACTAAAACTATACCTTACTTAATCATAGACCTAGACTTTATTAAGAAAAAAAAATGTTTATGCTTTTTTAGGACTAATTTGGTGTAGTTGTTTCCATACCACTTTTGTATAACCACAAAAGCGCAGTCAAGCGATCCTTAAGTCACAAAACTCAACATAAAAAGGACCATTAACTACAAAAACCTCTGAATCATCACCCATGTCATAATAAAATGCAAAATAAAGTTCACTGCAAAACATGAACGCCGGGCAAGACCACCCGTTAGTATTCCATTAAGTACTTATTACTTTGAGCTACAGTGCCAAAACTACCACCACTTTAAGAAAATGCAGACCGGTCACAGCCTCAAAATGGTTACCTCTTAATCACCTCTTCACTTGTGAGAAGGTCCGAGCAGTGACAGTAAATGGCCAATGTGAGAAAGCCTAAATAAACTGTGTATTTAACAAATGTGTGTATGTGGAACCGCAATGGCAGCCAATGGATCAAGTGAAGAGAGGCCTGAGTCATTTAAATACTTGGACTGGAAAGCTTGGAAAATTAAAGTCTATGAGGTACAAAAAGCTGGTATAAAATATAAAATAGTTCTGCAGATTTTGACGCGATGCCAGTCTGGAGAGCAGTCTGTTTTTCAGTCTCTAGCCCGAGGCAGCGAGGATTTTCACTCAACAACAGACATCTTGGAATCATTTTTGGCAAAGGTTTGCAAAGCACAGGAAATTTTGAGGAAGAGATGGTTATATGACTGGGACACCACTAATAAGAGTTGGTGCCGCGCTGGGGCTGCTGTGTAGTCACTCCCTCCTAATGGACATCTCTCTCCATATAAAAGCATACAAGAAATATTGAGACCATCGAACCAGTGTGGTGCAGAAAAAATGAAGAAAAAAAAAAAGACTAAAATAAATTGAGGTGGTAGAGAGGTCAAAATGCAATGTTAGAATCTGTGGGTGAAGATTTCTGCAAAGACTACCACAAATACTGGTTACTTGGTATGAATAAAAAACTGAACTAGAACAAAATGTGGAGTGATTATTACCTCCGGCAAGGAGGTTATGTTTTTGCCGGCGTTTGTCTGTTTGTTTGTTTGTTTGTTTGTCTGTTAGCAACATAACTCAAAAAGTTAAGAACCGATTTTGATGAAATTTTCAGGATTTGTTGGAAATGTGAAAAGGAAGAACTGGTTTCATTTTGGGGGTGATCCGGAAGAAATCTTGGATTCTGGATCACTTTGAAATTTTAGTTAACATTGTGGTAAATGGGGTCAAAAATTTTGTTTCTCAATATCTCGATTAATTATTGACCAAACCCCATGAAATTTGACTCAGGGATGGACAATGGGATCCTCTTTCATATTCCAAAGGCTGATCCGGATCTGATCCAGAAGACCGATTTTATTGCAATTTATCTAAAAAATGGGGGTAGTCCTTGGCGGAGGTCTGCGCCCTCTGAGTGCTTTTCTAGTTAGGAATGTAACAATAACCAAAATATTGTAAGATCGTATCGTCAAAGTTCTCACAATAATATCGTGGACCATCACAATATATTGATTTACAAGTCTCTTTGCTTAAATTAAGAGTTATAGTGCAGCAATAGCTAAAAAAAAGACAGACAGAACTACATAGACCATGATCCTTTGCTCCATTTCAGTATAGACTACATGAAGAAATAACAGTTCTAAGCACTTTTAAGTCTTAGTTCTTTGGATTATGTCTTGTCAAGGCATTTTAAGAGGAAAAAGTAGCATATTAATTAGTTTTGTTAGCCTCCACAAAATAGTGTGAGATGCGTATCATGAAAATATCATACCAAGAAATTCAGATATCGTTACATCCCTAATCGTGAACTTTCCAACGATGTTGTGATAAATATTGTACCGTGAGGTTTATACCATGACAATACCGTAACCTGAGACTTGGATATTGTTACACCCCTAATGGATAATAATACACTTTAATATAACACCCTCTTATTTGATATCTTCTAACACAGTGCTGCAAAAACTAAAATATGAACAAAAAATAAAGATAGAACATTTATGAAATCAGCTTGTTTCCCATCATTTGTTTTACCAACGGGTAGTATCACTTCTGCTTCACTACTACTCACAGAATGAACCAAGTTATTCTCAAAGTGTTTTTTTATTTTGTTCTGGGATGAAATGAGTACAGCACTAAGGACTGAGAATGTGTATTGGCAAGATATCCAAATATACGTCAAAACTCATAGACAGTATACATAAATGGCCATAACTAACCCACTAACTGCTGCGTTCCAAATAGGAAGTGAGAATGGGGGCGATTCTTGCTCCATCAGCTCTTATTTCATTGTAACTGCTGTAGTGAGTCTTGTCATGTTGGTCTTAAAATGTTCATATTAACCCGCTCTACATGATCCTGGTGTTTTTATTTCACTATTTTGTTAGTGAATAAATGCATATTCCTAATATGCAACTGGCTCCAAATTCGCTTTTATAACCGCCAGCATCGTGAGCGTCATTTGATTGAAGCCGAACGCTATGGGTGACGTCACGCTCCCTTAGTCCACTTTTTTACACAGTCTATGGCCTGAACCAAGTTGTCCTCAAACTGTCAAATTCTCAATGTTGTTCTGGGCTGAAATGTCTACAGCACCAAAGATTATTTGTATTGCAAAAACATCTAAATATAAGGCAAAGTACGTCATTTCACTTGGATTATATAAGTCACGTGTAACAGTATCACAGTAAACGGTACAGCAGTAGCAAAACAGCAGTAGCTTAGTTGGTATAAAGTTTCTCCACTGATCTAAAGGTTGGTGGTTTGAATCCCACTCTTGACATGGACATCATTGGAAGATCTATTGACTACAGGTTGGCGATGCAGTTCTAGCTCCCACAGATGCATGCTGTTGTTGTGTCCTTGGGCAAGATACTTAACCCCCCTTGCCCCTGGGTCTATTCACTGGAGTATGAATAAGCAGTAAGCAGTATAGCAGTTACAAAATGACTGTATTGAAAGGGTATGAAAAACAGTGCATTCTAAAAAGGTGCTGAAATTCACCCTCAACCTGGCGTCAACCACACAAAATTTGCTTTTTGGGAATGAAATTAGATGGTTCATTTGCTGCCGAGAGCGTGTGGTTTGGGCTTTACTAATGAGATATGCACAGACGTCAACACCATTTGAGTCTCTGAAAACATAACATCACTAAAAAGGTAAATTACTACATGCTCTTGTACCGGGGCCCACACTCAATCAGGTATGACCAGGTTTGGCGAGGTTCAGAGTGACACATCAAAGACAAAACACGAGTGATGACAACAATTTGACTCAGGACTAAAAGCGCTGCACCCTCCAGACTTTGGCAGCTTTTCACTAAAAACGTAATTTCTTTTTGGAAGTTTAGAATTTGGTGGAAGGTCTCAGCTAAATTTGAGCAAATCATGTCACGCTCAAGGAGAAGCTGACAAGAGCGCTATTTTTGGAAACGGTTCAGGGACGTGCCTCCAATGTAAATGATCGGAGTGGAAGTTTGAAGTGATGAAACAAATGGAATAAACGTGATGAGGAGAATATTGAATAGAGAATATTATGACAAATGGGCTATGAAAGAAATTAAATATGCAAGATTTTCTGAAAAGGCCTATATGTATTTTCTGTTATAATGTTGTTTCCTCATGAAAAACATACCTGGAGCTGTGTTTTGTTTCATTAACACATGTTTAATGGACAAACCCTGCATATTTAGACTCCTCCTTCTCTCAAACAGATACTCTATTCCACCTTGTGATGTCATGTGGTAATACAAGAAGTGCTTCACTATGTGTTTAAACTCCATACACCTTCACTAGAATCATTTGGATGATTTCAGCCCTGGAATTGCCAATCTCTACTGAACTAAACATAAAGTATAGCTGTTAACTTGAAAACTAAACTACAGCTTCATGACATCACAAGGTGGAATAGAGCTTTGGTGATGTAGACAGACATATAATAACAGGTTACTCAAACATGTGTGAATGAAACAAAACACAAATCCAGGTATGTTTTGATGAGGTAACAAAATTATAGCATGACTTATAGCTCACAAGAGTCCATTTTGTGTAAAATAGGAACTTTAAGCCGTGAGCCGCTCAATCGGTTCTTCACACCACCACCAACCACTCACTCATCACATTTATACAAGTCAAGGTGGACACAGTGTGTTGCTTAAGGACACCACGGCAGTTTCCATTAGTCACTTCTGCTCCATATGGCATGTGGTAATCTCCCATCCAGGTAACAAGGCACAACTCCTCTTCGCTTTTGACCTCAGAAGAGATTTGTTGTCAGTTGTTGTTGTGTTTCTGTGCAACTCACACACACATTTGCCACTGTTTACATGCCTAGTGTCAGGATAAACATCTAGTGTAAAGACTGAGCACTGTGCATGTTCTTTGTGGTAAGAAAGCGAAGCTAAAAGACCTTCAAAATACAAAAATCTCATTAGCTTCAAATGTTTTGGAGAATCGAACAAAACTGACCACACCTAAACACCGTGCTTCATTATTTTGTGCATGTGTTTCATTTGGGACTGCTTCGAACCAGAAAGAATCATGGAAACAAACCAACCAACGTCTTGCAAAAAATATCTGCACATTTTTATGACCAAACAAATAAATAAAGTAGTTTGAACTTTTATTTAATAAAAAGTGAACTCTTATCATTCTACCATTTTATACACCAGCTGGCTTCATCATCACATCTCCACATTTTGTCTACAGAGCATTGCTACAACATGACTCACATATACTTCTAACCACCAACAACATGTTTTTCATTACCTTCACTGTAACCTTCAAAATACTGGCATTACCCCACTCTTTTAGCCACGCCCCTCTCCTCTCTGGCCCCGCCCCTTTTGGCATCAGTGGGCTCAGAACAGAGAGAGTGGATATTTAAAGTCCCGTCTGTGTTTTTCATTAGAACGACTGTCTCTGCTTTACCACACAGACATGACTGGAGGAAATAGAACCAGTAATTTTAAAAGAGGCACGTAAAACACATTGACGAGGAAATCCTGAACAGATTTTCTGTGTAAAAATAGAATGTTTGCACCATGGACCGTAAACTTAGCGTGACACTTAAAGATGGTGTTTTTGGTTGCAGTTTTGTCATTAGGCAGATAAAAGCCAGTTTTCTCATTAACAAAGACAAAGTTGTAGGTTGATTCATGTATTCAGAATAATAATGCTGAGTAACTGTAATCAGGGCCAGTTACTCTTTAATTTGGGAGTATTCAGAATACAGTTACTTTTTCCAAATCAAATGGAAACACGACACTACACACTTTTGGGTTCAAACAGCACATAACTAATGAGAAGAAAATAAAACATCACTCTCACATAGTGTGCATGTGTAGCTTTTCCGGTGACAGGAAATGCATAACAAACTATGACACAAATATAAAGCTGTTTTTAATCATATAAATAAAGTCTGTCGGCATTTTTTATTCACTCCATAATCTGTAATAAGATACCACTGTAGCTACAACTGCCCTGGGTTTCACTGACAGAAGTGAAGCTGCCATGGACTCCTCCTACAACCATCTATTACTATAAGTATTCACACACAAACTTTCATACTAGACAAGGTGGGTGAAATGTCTTGCCCAAGAACACAATGACAGAATTTGATCTGAGTGGGAACCAATCCTAGAACTACCACTGCTCTAACCACTGAACTACTGTACTGTGCACTCACCTCGATTTAATCAACGTGAGGCAGGTGAAGTGTTTTGCTCAAGGACAGCAGGGATTGGCCTACTAACAGTGGATGAACACAGAGTCAGATTAGTTTATTATTTGTTATGATCTTTCCATTAAGTGTAAACCAATGCAGGAAGAAGGTGAGGAAGCCGTTTGCAGCTTTTGAGACAACAGGACACCACAGTTTTCAAAAAAAAAAAAACAAACAAAAAAAGTTGTTTACGAGTTTTTGTATATTCCTTGGATTTTAAATCTGGTTGACATGTAAAAAATATATGGGGCTGTTTGTAGAGGAAACAAAAATAAACTGATTCAGAATTGCGAAGACAGACAGACTTGCCAGTTCTTTCGTTTGCAGAGATAGCACAGAATGTTCCTCATGGTCTTTTGTACTTTATAGGAGTTCATTTGCGGTATGTCAAAGTCCAAGCCAATGTAACAGTGAAGTTATTATTAATTTAAGACTAGTTGGTGAATACTCTATACTACATTCTGAGTATACAAATGGGTGGAACTCATGGGTTACTCATTTACTCAAGGTATTTGAAATCTTTTATCCTTACTGCCATTTACTTTTTAAATATAAATGTAATGTTTTGTCTTTCTATTAGGTGCTTCATAGACCTCAGAGCTCCTCTTCGTTCAGAATCACAAACATGTGTTCAACGTTTGTCTTTGTGTTTTTACAGCTCAAATGCCCCTTGTGGGATTCATAAAGTTGTATGAATCTGAATCTGGATCATTTACTTAAGTGTTTTTAAAAGTACTTATTGGAGTATTTTTCTGACATTTACTTTTGTACATTTGCCTTTTGGATATTTCATGGCAAAGTGCAATGTTACTGAGAGCAAAAACTGCCTCTTGGTTCCTCTGGTTTTCAATATATTTCATGTAACTAGTTGGTACCAAGGTGATGTTATGTAACTTTAAAACCAGAGCTCTCTTCTCTGTACAGACCCAAATACTTGAGTGACTTCCAGTGTTGGAATGTGGAAATGGAAGAGGAAGTGAGAGAGATGTATGTCTGGAGGAAACAGGATACTAAATAAAAGAGCTGTATATGTGGGGTACACAGCTGTCAGAGCAGTTCGATGCCCACTCTGACTGAGAGCTCAGAAATAGGACAGTACATGTGAGAACGTGTTCATCTGAACTAGAAAAACTATCTGTCATACACGGGTACTGTTTCAGTGTCTCACTGTATCAAATTATTCTTGACTTATTTTATATAATGTTTTATAAAATTAAATTCTCTTGGTAAGTAGGCCTTCTTCACCCATCTTTTGTGTTGTAAAGTATTCAATAGAAATGTTGATCACAAACAATCAGTTATCGATATTGGCAACATTGGCAGTTGGTGTGACTGGAAGGAAGGTTGGTGGTTTGACTCCTGCTCTCGACATAAACATCATTGGTTGAGCGGTCAGATCCTGTGATCCACGGGTTGGCAGGGCAATTCCAGATCTCACAGATGAAGACTGGTTTTGGTCCTTGGGCAAGACCCACCTTGCCCCCACATATTGATACTGATGTATCAATATGTGTGTGAATGGGTGAGTGGTTCTTTGATGTAAAGCATTTTGAGTGTCTTCAAGTTGGAAAAGCACTATATACAAATGTGTCTGTATATTGTGTAAGTTTTGTTTTTATTTCCAATGGTAATTGAAGAGCAATGACACTGGCTATATCACACATACACACTCATCATAAAATGATAACAAATTATACTATATCACAGACAATAAAAACTACAATGTTTCTTAAATTTTTGGGCCTTGCTGACCATTTTAAACTAGCTTACACAACAGTAAAATGAATGTTAGTATTGGCTGAAAGAATCTATATCCGACCATCTCTATTTATTATTGGGTTTCACTTTACTCACACTAAAGTCTGAATCTTCCCATAACACTTTTTCTGATACTTTTCTCTGCTCCAAGAGGAAAGTGAAGGCTGAGCGCAGATAACTGGCGTTAGTGAGATTTCATGCTCACATACCTTCCCTGAGCCCTGGCACAGACAGGAGCTCACACAAAAAATGGGATAGAAGGCTTTGGGTGCTTTTTAAGATTCTGCTCTTATTTCTCCAGGGAGGAGTTCGACTGCTGTGACGCTCAGCAGGAAGAACTGCAGGAGGAGAAAGCCTAAATCACTAGTGTCTTTAAATGCACCCTCTCTGTGTACATTTATGGAGCATTTACTGTTTGCTGCGTATAGCACTGTACCACTTCCTGTACTGAAGGCTTCGTGGGGATGAACAGGCTGTTTTTGTGTTTACTGCAAATCAAAGTTATTGCTCCATGAAGAACCTTTTCATGCTTCTATTTCTGTGAATCTAATTGCTGTTTATATCACCCAGTTAAGGTTGATGATTTCCCTGCTTGTATTTTTGTACATTTATTTCAATAACATTGCCTCAAATACGGAGAGGCTGATAACAGATGCAAAAAAAAGAGAAGGCACCAAGCTACAGATGTGTGGTAATTTGATTTCCATAAATAACATGTAAACAGATATATTTTTGTCTCCCCATTCCATTATTACATATGATTGACCATTCTGGAAGAAAAATCAGGTTGTCTTTTTATGACTGTGCTTTGGAAAACGACTGAAATGAAAGGTGCATTATGTAACTAAGAGTAGGCCACCTGCTTGTCTCCATGGAGATGTTATTGCCTTCCTAGAGCAGCGTGGCATAAATACTATCTTTCATGTATTCAGTTTTACGTGTTTTGATGCTAAAGAAATACTTGGGAAGAACATGTATTCTTACTATGAGCGGTGACGCCTCACCACAGATCGGGCCTGTAACTTGGCGTGTTTGTGTCACCTGTTTGTCTTCATGAAGATAGATATTTTAAATGCCATGTATGAATGAAACAAAACACAACTCCAAGTATATTTTTGAAGATGTAACAGTATAATAATATGGTTTAAAGATCATAAGAGTAAATTTTCTGTAATGTAGAACCTTTAAGATAAACATGTTCAAAGTGATCTCAGTTTGCTAGTAGGTTGATAACAACACTAAATCCTTTCATTGTGAACTGACAGGGAGAAACAATATAACATATAGTGATACGTGCTGAGATAATACTTTAATATACAAAAATCTTAGTACCCAAATGATTGACACCAGGTTTGTTACATCATCATCTTATTCCCATGGGAACTCTTGCTCAGAGCCATCTTTGATAACACTACACACTTTAAACCACCACTTTTCATTATAATCACAACCAACGAGATTAGCAAATTCCCCCCGTACCCCATCTAGTAACTTGTAATCCCACAACTAGCATTAGCTCCAAATCCGCGTCACGTATAGGTTGAGCAAATCCTTATCTAAAATTCTAATGCAAATGATATGAGAGCAGAGTAATATGCGCACATGGGCTGATGCAGGGGAAGGGAAGGGGAGTCTAGTTAAAAAGGGAGGCACTGATCTGACTGCAGCAGATAGACAGTGACATCCGTGGGTGTGTAGGAGAGAGAGAGACGGCTTAAGAAGTGTATAAAACAACACATCAGTCAATCCACAGGTGGAGGCAGGCGTGCAGGTGAGTTCACAGGGTCGCCAGCATGGGGTCGGCTCATTTCGCGGTAAGTTACTGTAAAAAAAAAAAAAAAATGTAGCTGACAAAAATGCAATGAAAGTCTGACCCGGAGGCGACGTGGCAATTCAACAAAGACGAGCAAAACACGAGTCTCAGGGGAGAAAGCAGAAGGATGCTGGTGGTCCGTCGTTTTTGAGGTCTGTAGTGTTGTATTTATAGCACAACAGAAACAAGGTGGAGTGACAATAAGTCTTGACGAATTTCACAAAACAAAACTGAATGTGGTTGTGGTTAAGTTATGTGATAATTTTACTTCAAATCCACAACTTTTGAAAAACTAGGAATGCACCGATATGATACTGGTATTAATATCGGTGCCAGTATTGAAAAATTGAATGGATTGGATAATGCATTCCAAGATATCAGTTTAGCTCATATCCTCTTTGGTTTAGGAACTGATGTAATAAGATAATTTACTGTCGAGTGTTTCATAATATTCAACTTCAGAGTGTTTTAAATCAGTGTTTCGTAAACTTCTTTTCTGGGGACCCATATTTTAAAAGGCTTTACGACCCAAGTCAATATTATTGAACATTAATATTAATATTTTATTTCTCTCTGAACAATTAGTATTACCGTATTTTTCGGACTATAAGGCACACCGGATTATAAGGTGCATTAAGCAAAACAAACGGATGACACTTGAGACTTGAGACTTTTTTATATCCTGCGAGGAGGACTCAAATATATATTGAGTAATAATGTGCTTAATGCAGGTTTGCGCACATTCATTTACGTTTTACAGAAATGAAACTTAAAACCACATGGCTCATTTAAACCACTCACCACTCAGCAGCCGCTCAGCAGAATATATGTCAAAATCGGTTCGAGGTCAGTAAGCACAACCAGAATTAATACATAAGACACCGGATTGTAAGGCACACTGTCAATTTTTCTGAAAATTATGAGATTTTAAGTGTGCCTTATAGTCTGAAAAATATGGTACTCAAGTTTTAAACAAGGAAAAACAGTAATCAGTGTTTTCCACAGAAAATTGGTCAGGCAAGGCGGTGCTGCTGAAAAAGTGAGGAGCGGGGGTGCGTGGAGATGTATGTACATTGCAGACCTACATGCAGATCATAACAAGGCGACCCAAAAAAATCTCTTGCAACCCACCTGAAGGTCATGATCTAGTCTTTGGGAAACAATGTTTTAAATGATAAATAACATTTACAAAACTCATTTGGATCATTTTGTTTTACCTCATGCTGTTTGTGTTTAAAGGAAACAAATTATATTTTCAGTCTCTGGTATCGATTTATACTGGGTAGTAGCAGATACTTAAAGACAAACTCTCTAACAATAAAAAAATGTTAAATAGACAAAAAAATTCACTTAAAATCAAGACTTTGAATCCCGTTACTAGTACAACCACACCATTTCCTGGCCCTTTTACAGTGCAGACGAGTTATTTCAGCCAATTACAAAAACCTGCTGTCATTATCTCCCATATGTTGCTGAGGGGTTGAAATGCCAAGTTCTAATTTGAGTGTGAGGGTTGCGAAGCTTCATCTTTTGCCCTGGTTGTTCTGGGTTGCATCATGCCCCCTCCACTCAAGGTAGTGACAGACATGGCACTCCAAGCACTCTGAACCCACACTCTCACTGGCCTCTGGGAAATGATCTTTCTATTTCCATCTGCACCGCTGTTGTGAAAAAGTTGAGACTGCAGTAGTGAAAGCATTGCTAGGCTTTGGTGGAAGTTGCTGCCCAAACCAGTACTTGAGTCATGTGCGTGCGTGCTTGGTTGGATGAGGGTTTAGTGGTCAGGTATTCTAAGAGGACTTAAAAGTGCACCCTAGGGTGGTGTCCAGTAGAGAAGGCCTATGACAGGACATAGGGGTGAGGTCAAACAGGGATACAGTCAGGATGGATGACTAAAGAAATACCTACTGCTGGTTCATTTTAGCTTAGAATATTAGAAGGTTAGAATTATTTTTGATTAATTTGTTTTTTTTTCAGTTCACTTCTCAATCAGACTCAACCAAAATCTGCTGCTTCTGAGAATAGGTTTCTAGGGTGTTCCATTTATGTACTGAGGGCTTTCAGCTCAGGCCTTGGTATCTGCCTACGTCATCAGAGATATTACACTGCGTTCTGACTGGTGTTTTACACAAAGTCCAATGTTTCTGTGGCGAGTGTCGAGCATGCACACGGTGTTCCTGAGCGTTCACGAGGCGTGTTTGAGTGTTGACGCACATGAGACACCAGAGCTGAAAAAGTGGAACTTTCTGCAAAGTTGAAAGCAGTGTAATACTCCCTACCACAGCCACACTGGAATGTATAGACTGGAATGGCAAACACTGCCATAATGTGTTGTGAATTCATGTCTTCAGGTGCAGGGTCCTAGTCTGATTTATCAGCCGATTTCACTTCATGGCAACCGTCTGACTTCGCAGCATTAGGATTCGTTTGTTGGACAGTAGGTGGGTACTTTTTTATTTAACGAATTGTTGCTATTTGGTCGATTTGACGTACGTAATGTGACGGGCATAACTGGTAGCTTTTCCCAAATCCTATAGAAAGAAGAGCAATAATGTCTTTCCCCTTGATAAAATTCACCAAACATTCTCTTTGTTCCAGCTTCAAATCCTACATCTTGGGAATCGTTGCCAACACAGAACGTATGGCTTCGTCTACATCCAGCTCGACTGCTTTGTTTACTGTTGCGCTGTACCACAAAAGGGACCTAGTCATGGCTTCACAGCTCTTCGTGGATTGGCCGGTGCACGGTCTACAACTTCTGGGGTTCTTGCAAACCATCTAGTGTATTACGATTCCTGACCTGGTCACTGAAGAGAAATGAAATTGAGCGAAGGCACTAGGGGGCACCAGCAATGCTATGATGCTAAATACATTTCTCCTGGGTTAGAAATCCAGCGTCACTCCTATTCTCTTCTATCGGGGCTATTACATTTTATTTTACAACATAGTGCACCAACAATCACACCACTACAACATGATGTCCAAGGACACAACGACAGTACTCAATGCTGGTATTGGGTATTGTACCACCAGCATTCTGATTCTTCTACCTGCTTGTGTCCACTGAGCTGTCATTTATTTGTGAGTATGTTCCACAGGATGGCATTAATAAACTGATAAGGGGTTACACCACCAGACCAAGAGAAAGTAAAAATACACTAATTAAAACACCTACAAGTGATACTGTTAATGCTATTATGTGGGACATTCTAGGTAAAGAAATAGCATCTCCACAGAGACAAGCACCCTTCACCAGAATGTTACTCAGTGCACCTTTAAGTCACTAGTCTAAAGAACAATAAAATCACATTCATTCACATCAGTGTTGTTTGCTTAGTCCAGCTTGAGTTAATTAAAAAAATGTAAATTAAATCCTAAAATGCAGCAGCTCTTAAACATTAAAAGAGGAGATAGAAACAGTTGAACCTAAAACTCTTGTCATGCCACCAGAGCCTGCAGTCTGATTTGGCCCCGTGATAGGACGTTTGCTTCCCTCTGAGCGTGACATATGTAAAACAATATAGTCTCTGCTCACATCCAGATGCAGTGGATCCAGATGTGGCTTAAAGCTTCTGACTTTGAACAGGACGGCAGCCTGAGAGCCAACCACTGCTTTCACACACACACACACGCACGCACACACACACACACACGGATACATACAAGTCTAATCAATCCAAGGCTAAAGTTTGGGAAGGCTACTGGCTTTTCCATTCTGCTCATGTGGGAGAGGAGTCGAGCTCTTTTCAGATGGTAACAGTAAGATTTTAATATGGTGCAGCACCAGGGGAAATACAGGGTTTGTTGTGTTAGATGTTCAAAGCAATCTTCACTTGTCATCAATTGCAATGGAAGGTCTGAGTTACATTTACTCAGTTACATGACATGGCTTTTTGAAGAGATGGTACTTATATTCTTCAGTTCCACTTGCAACTTGAAGTACCCATTTATGGTCATTTTAGATTTAAGTCAAACATCTTTTTTATGTCAAGAAGGTGATATATAATATCTCACAAGGACACAATGGTAGTATTCATCTGTGGGAGCTGGAATAGCACTGCCAACCTGTGAATGCCAAAAGCAGGATTTTGGATCAGTGGGCAAACACTCTACCAACCGAGCTACATCTAAACTTGAACAATGTGTCATGGCTCAGTCAAACCTGTTAATGCAACAATATGAATGACTGACTTGATAGACCACCAGTTTGTGACCCTCTGCTTCATATGGGTCAAAATGTAGCCCTTGGTGAAAAAAAAGAATCCTATCAAACACATCTTATATCTCAAATAAGTCGATTTAGCATACCAGACCTTGAGGAACCCTTAGAACTGTATTTATTAGACATTCAAATCTTCACATGTGATTTCAAGTGAGTGTCCCAACCCCGTGTGGAAGTGGACTGACCATAAAAGAAACAGAAACAATGTCCTCTGTGTGGCCCCTCACACACAGAGCACACTTCAGGCTCAGGCTCATGTTAAGAGCTGTAGTCATTAGTCAGACTGCATACATGGGACCAGGCTGCAGATTGGAGACACAGGGAGAGCACAAATGTTTGATTCTGACCCACTCCAACCCAACAAGGAGCTAGTTAAATCTCTCCTGTTCAAGTGTGGCCTCTGCATCCTGCTCACATAATTAGGATGAAAACAGTGAGAGGTTTGCACATGGGTGGACTTTGTTATGCGTTCTTGTGTGTGATTGGTTTAAGAAAATGTAGGCGATGCATATGACTGTGGAATATAGTGAGAACGTTCATGTGAGCTGTACAAATGTGTGTGACAGTAAAAATGCAGATAAAATATTAAGACAGACATTTAAGATCAATGTACAGAAGCAACCACATAAATTTTGAAACTATGTCATGAACTGGAGTGGGTTCATATAAGTTTTTCTTCTTCCCACTCCTTTTCTAGAAATGTGCTTTTCTGTTGTTTACAATGTATATGTAGTATACATGATTATTGTTTCTCTCTTGGCACAAACTCGAAATAAAAATGAATGAATGAATCAAAAAGATAAAATACTACTACACAAACAGGACAAATAAACTGGCCTCAGATTTATATCATACTTAAGATGAATACATTCTCCCCAAGATATTCCACATTATAGATATTCCAAGATCTATGTGTAATCTTGCACCAAATGGTTAATGAACATAGAAACTGAAATGTTCCACAGTATGCCATTAAACATGTACTTCTTGGCTTAGCCTGGCTTGGCTTCCGGGCTTGCTTCTCCTGCAGATTTGACCTGTAATTTGTTCAAGTGGCATCAACATGGAGATGTAACTGTCTGACCAGACAGACCTTTCTATACTCTGTTCGACTCTAGAAGGTTCTGGAACAGCATAATAGGGTGCAAAAATCCTCTGCCCAAACCATATACAAAATAAAAAAACTGGACTAAGAGAGTGTGACGTCACCCTTAGCATTCAGCGCCACTCAAATAAAGCTCATGATGCTGAATTTGGAGGATTTTTTGACAGACAAAATAACAAAAAACAAAAAAAAAAAACACCAAGATCATATAGAGCGGGTTGAGATGAACATTTTAAGACCAAAATGATGAGGCTCATAGTAGCAGTTACAGTGAGGAAGACAGCAATATTCCAATATAAGTCAATGGGAGCCAGGGTCAGAAGAAGCTGGAAGTGCCTGCATACGAACTTCCTATTTGGAACACGGTGTTTAGCGCGTTAGCTGTGTCCATTTATATATACAGTAGGGTGACCAAACGTCCGTTTTTCCCTGGACATGTCCGTTTTTTACGTCCTGTCTTGGACATCCGGGAAATGTCCGGGTTTTCATTACCTTTCATTGGGCCATTAAATTGAGCGTCTTTCATAGCTCTCTGTAACTCAGAAGGAGCAAGCAGACACAAACAGTCAGTCAACTTGCAATATGCTGAAGTGCAAATGTGCATTTAATGATATTTGCACAAGAAATTCCCCGTTTTCCGGCCCGGTCCGGACAAGTGAGATCCCATGTGCACAGTTGTGAGGTGAGAGTAGTTCCCCACACCCCCACCCCCGGTAAGGTGCCCGGGTTTTTCGGAAAATTCCAGGCAAGGCAATAACATCTACACGGAGACCGAGGTGACGGACTCCACACCAAAAAAGTTACATAGTGCACCTTTACTAAATCAGGGTTTGGAAGCTGAAATTCAAAATATTTGGGTGCAACTATCTTAGTCAGTCTTATTCAGCTTGAGTGATTTGCCTTGAACTTGACCTGTTACACTGCATATTAGCGTTCCAATATTTACACTATATTCATCCTAACACCACTCATCTTCTGCATAAATCCGCCATTTTAACTCCCATTTTCACATTTCTAAAGACTAATCTGGATGCGAGCTGGTGAAATAGCTTGTAATTTTTCTCTCTTTGCTTGTGGCGGAAAGCAAAGACGCAAGCAAAGTCTAAAGTCTTCAATGCTGTGTGCCAAAAAAAAAAAATCAAAATCAAATGGAAAAAAAAAAAAAAAAAAAACTACATCCTTTTAGTGTGTGTGAAATTCCCCTTTTTGAGCTCATCTTTCTCCACCTGAGCCAAGTGAGGACACACGAGACCAGCACAAAAGGTCCATTGTATTAGTGTGGTTTGGGCCTGTGCTTTTCCAGCTAGTCTTAAAGGAAGCAGAGAACACTTGGATAGATTTTGGTGTGCATATTTTAGCCACTGTGTAGACTTAAGGATTTGGGTTGAGAAATAAGAGCATATCCTCACAAAACCTTGAAATGTTGATAGGTTGAAATTCGCAAATAAGTACGCAAATACCTGTTATTCCCCATCTGTGTCTCCGAACAAGGACATTGCTATTCAGAATTCCTAAAGTCTAAATCCCAAAGGTTCTATATTACACAAAATTGACTCTTGTGCACTTTAGGCCATTTTAGACTGTTGTTACCTCCTTAAAAACATACCTGGAGTGTTTTGTTTCCTTCACACAAGTTTGAGTAATCCTTTATTATTATTCTGTCTACATTTTTAAAGCTCAAAATGCTCTTTTCCAACTTATGATGTCATGAAGCGGTAGTTTTTAAGTTAACAGCTACCCTTGACCTTTAGTTCAGTAGAGATTGCTTATTCCTGGACAAAAATTATCCAAACGATTCTAGTAAAAGCGTGCTTAGTTTACAAAACAAAACACAACTCCAGGTATGTTTTTGATGAGGTAACAGCATTAAAACATAAAAGTGACAAGAATCCATTTTGTGTAATACAGGGCCTTTAATAACAACAACAAGATGTGTCCGGCAACGATCAAGATTAAAAAAAAAGGATTTTACTATTATTTGTATATGCAGCTGCTCTATGATATCTGTGTGTGTGAGGGGATTTTAGCTCAGGTAAACAGTGCAATTAGTTTATCATTTGTACATTGTATTACATTACAGATACCACTGGATATTTTGGCTATTACGTCATTTAGTAAAATTCGTCTGCAAAACCTGACTAACAAGTGTAAGATTAGGTTTGTTGGAGGCTATAGGCAAATCAGCACTGAATTCCCTTAACAGAAGAATCGTTATTATGTTCTGTACAACTCTTTACTAACTTTGCATATAGTTGTACTTTTGTTTTTACATTACATTGTCTAATTTTGAGTTAAACGGTTTTCATGGTTTGTTTAATTAATCCTCTGTTTAAAAAATATGCATTGCCAAGTTGTTATTATGCGATACAATTAAACTACAGGCTCAACTTGTAACCATTTATTTCCACTGTAAACGGTACATTAATTGTTGCTATTCGCGCAGTTGTTCACTTTTCGTGATCCAGTACAATCCTCTAACACTGGTCTGAGATTAGTGTGTAACTTCTACACACATACAAGATAATTTCCACTGGATCTGGCATTAACTTTAACAACTCTTTCGGATTACTTTGTTTTGTAACAGGTCCAACAAAATCTAACTATTCGGTTTTGCCAGTTCTTTAAGCCAAATTCTCTCCTTCTGATAAATGTCAGGGTTGCCAAATTTCTGTCTGTTTGCACTGTTGATTTTTACAATTAAGATTTAATATACATAGCCTATAGGGATTCAATTTTATGATTTGAAGTCAGCCAAGTTGTAGAGTTAGAATGGCTTAATTGTCTGTAAATGTAATCGAAAAGGATGCTGAACTTTTGAGAGATGTAAACACTGCACTAAAATAAATGTTGATTTTAAATGTTTTCTGAACATTTTTGGTTTATTCACTCAAATTTCAGGTTAAATTTCAGATAGTATCAGTCCTCTGCATGTCCACACTGTTAATATTTTACTATTAGGAGTAGCATTGAAGCTTTGTTGTTGTTGTTATCATAATTTTGTACACTAAAGTGCTTTAAACAAATGCCCATGTTTCCCACTCTACATTTTTTAGAATAAAATGTAAAATGAACTACTACTGTGACTTAACCTTGAATGTCGAAACGTCAAAATAACCCAATTTTATCAAAGCTGCCGGTTTACAATTTGGCAAAGAAATTCGCGAAAAGCACAGCTAAAGCCTCAAATTTGAATTCTTGAACTGTAAACTCTCTCGTTTCATTTTGAGCGTAGAAAAATGACTGCACTTTTATTAAGCAGCTGCAGATCAGTCATCGCAGTATCGCTCAGGGTACAAAGCAATGCAAATGTTACCATGACAACAACAACAACAGCGTTCGGGTGCCACAGGTATGCCCCCTTTAAATAGATAGGGCTGCATGTGCTTTATATGGAAAGGAATGTAAAAACCGCCAGGGCCTGAACCAACTGTCACAACGAATCGCATTCAAACATGTTTTCTATCTTCCCCATGGTCTCCAGTGAAAACAGCACACTACAGCTGCTAATGAGGAAGAGGAGGGAGCCACGAGGAAGCACTTGTGTTTCACGGGACAGTGCTCAGAATAGACCCTCTGCTGCTTCAGGACCCCCCCCTTCAAAGAGCCAGGGCCCAGCGGAGTCCAGTCCAAAGCCTGTCATGGGATCCTAATGGTCAGATAGGTCTTTGTGGTGTATAAGGAAGTACAAAAGGGCTTAAGAGTGACTGACCACTGCTGCTTTGCATGTTTGTCGCTATATTAACTCATTTGATTTGGTTTGTAGAAAGCTTGATGAGATGATGAGAGTAATAAAACTACTGAATATAGGTTGGAACAAAATCATCTTACTCAGGTGCAAGTAAAATGTAGAATTTCAAAAGCGATTTCCAAATAATAAAAATATAAAAGCACAAAAAAATGTAAATTATATGGTAACCTACAACCTTAACAAGAGGTAGAAAAAAATGATTAAACTCTACCATTTCTACTCCAAGTTTACTTTGAAGTTTTTAATTTAATAATTTTGAGTGCCTCTTCCAAATCCAAATTTAAAAACAAAAAAGTTGAAGACAGTTTGACGTTAAAATAAATTACCCTATTTCCAAATATTAGGACGTCTTCAGTTCATGACAGAGTAGTAAAATTTCAGTGTGAGTTATAAGGATTTTTTTGCAAATTATACACATTTTTCTAATTAAAATGATTTTGAAATTTGACACTGCGTCATAAGTGGGCAGTCACCTTTACGCACCTTCCGCGTATGTAGGCTATGAAGTAAGAAAAACAAACTTGTTTTTTTTTTTAAGTATTTTTTTAAACTTTAAATACAAATATATACTTACAAAAATCTCACAAATGCATATGTACAATAAAAATGTGTCCTTTAAAAGTTCATAAAAAAATTGTAATAAAAATCATTCAGTTTGTCATAAAAAGTAGTCCAATGTCCTACACGAGGCTACACAGTGGTCTCTCCTTGTTTACTACTGGCCAGTTTTGTGTAAAACCTCCTCCATGAATTAAGCGTTTTTCCGGACCAGATCCAGAATCCGGACGTGATTCCAACGATCAGAGTCATGAGGTACTTTATCATGAAAACGGTAAAGTCCGGGCTCATGTTGGGATTACTGTGGGCGGGACACGGCACTGCGTACGTCTTGCATGTTTGACTAATCCACGTTTTCTCCCATTGGTCCCTGAAGGCCTGCTCGTAGAAGTAACACGCGATGACGATAGTAGCAGGGACTGTGTACAAGACGCTGAAAATCCCTATCCGTACCATCAGCTTTTCCAGTTTCTCCGTCTTGGTGCCATCGTGCTTCATTATGGTACGAATCCGGAAAAGTGACACAAACCCGGCGAGCAAGAAGGAGGTGCCAATGAAGAGATACACAAACAAGGGCGCAAGGACGAACCCTCTTAAGGCGTCTACGCTGTTGATGCCAACAAAGCAAACACCACTAAGCACATCTCCATCCACCTGTCCAACTGCCAAAATGGTGATGGTTTTGATCGCAGGCACGGCCCAGGCAGCTAAGTGGAAATATTGAGAGTTGGCCTCGATAGCCTCATGCCCCCACTTCATGCCAGCTGCCAGGAACCAGGTGAGCGCCAGGATGACCCACCAAATGGAGCTGGCCATGCTGAAAAAGTACAGCATCATGAACAAAATGGTACAGCCCTCCTTCTTGGTCCCTTGCACAACTGTCCTCATGTCATTCTCAAAACGGTCGTTGCACACCACCTTGTCTTCCAGCAGAAATCCAGCGATATAGGCGATAGAGACCATGGTGTAGCACCCGGATAGGAAAACAATGGGGCGTTCGGGGTAGCTAAAACGCTTCATGTCCACTAAATAAGTCAGAACTGTGAACAGTGTGGACGCGCAGCACAAAACGGACCAGATACCAATCCAAATGCGCGCGAATTTGAGCTCCTCTTCTGAAAAGTACATCATCCCGTGGGAGCCTTTTGGTTCACAAGGCGCTGCGCAGTTCTCCTGACCCAAGAAGCGGTAGTTCAAATAGGGTGGCACTTTGAGAGAGGTCGGGCATCTGAACTGACCCGTGGGGAGCTCCGGGATCGCGCGCTCCGTGGGGTAGTGCGGGGGATCGTCCGTGCGGTCCGACATGTTCTGCCCCACGCACAGCTCCCCGGCGCCGTGCACGGGGAAACTCTCGCAGGCCAGGCTGTCCGGCCACTGGAAACCGAACTTATTCATGAGCGCCTCGCAGCCCTGGCGTGCGCGCTCACACAAGGAGCGACACGGGGGGAGAGCCTGCTCCAGAACGGTGCACACGGGCGCGTACATGGAACACAAGAAGAACTTTAAATCCGGGGAGCACTGCACTTTGACCAAAGGGTAGAACTGGTGCACCTCTAGCCCCGCGTCCTCCTGGTTGGTGTGCCCTAGCAGGTTTGGCATGATCGTCTCGTTGTACGCGATGTCAGTGCACAGTGGAATGGAAATTGGCTGACAGAAGCCGTGATCCGGTATAGACATTCCCCTGTCACCGCCGTACTGCCCGTTCACTCGGAATATCCCCGCGTTCAGGAGCACGGACAGAAATAACAAAGTCAAAGCGGTGTGGAAGAGCCTGTAGTGCGCCATTGTGCGTAAACCAGCCGCGCTTGTAATGTCCTTGTGTCGCTCAACAAACTTACACTCGGCACTTCCCAGTCGCTTCTTGTTGCTGCCTTCTCTGCGTAATTCCAGGCTCACATTAAAAGTCTCTGCGATCAATCTCCCGCGACATTGAGGCGGTACGTGACAGGAGAGCTGAGAATATCCACCAGTCCATTCACAGGGTCATGTTAGAAGAGTAAAATCCACAGAAAAGTACGTATCCTCCAGCAGAGAGCCGCTCAGATCCTGTCTGCAGCCCGACACAGCGTCAGTCTGGCTTTCAAACCTGTTCTGTTCCGTCTCATTCACTGCCTGCGTCAAGTGCGTTCCCACCAACCGCAGTCAACATCCGGCTCTGGACTACAAAATAAAAGCAACAACCCAACTAAATCTATACCATTTAATAGTCAGGATACTTATGTTTTTACCTTAATACCTTAATATACTCTGAATAAGTTACTATTTGACATTTCTGGGTGTGAGCGGCGTGTTACGTTGTGTTGTTGCGTAAAGTTTGCGCTTGGCTGTTCATTGTGCTCTGATCGATATTGTTCAGCCAATAGTAACCAAAATGTCTGTTAGACCTGGTTTAGTTCTGTTTGAGACCTGGTTTAGTTCTGGTTTAGACCTGGTTTAGTTCTGGTTTAGATCTGGCTGCCTTGCAAAAAATGTAATAAAAAAAAAAAAAATAATAATAAAAGCAATGCAGCTTTAGTCCGCATGAGGTAAAATGATAAAATATGTTTATTTTGTAATTCCAAATGATCTTAAAGCCTGGGAGCTGTATAAAGCCCTGGTCTGGTCTGTGTGTGTGTGTGTATATATATATATGCATATATATATGTGCCAAAATGCTTAACTCAATTCTGCATAATATGAATTGTATTTCTTTATAAAAAGCAGTAAACCACTAAACCCGTTTACAACTACATGAAGAAATAACAGTTCTAAGCACTTTTAAGTCTTAGTTCTTTGGATTAAATCTTGTCAAGGCATTTTAAGAGGAAAAAGGAGCATATTCACAATTTGTTAGCCTCCACAAAATATCACAATAAATATTGTACCGTCAGATGTATATCGTGAAAATATCGTACCCTGAGATTTGGATATTGTTTCATCCCTATAGCTCAGATCTATAGGCTATGCAGTGGTGGAAAAGGGTTTTTTAAAATTTCAGTCTTGTTACCTAAGTTAAAGTACAGATACCAGAGTGAAAAAACTCAAGTAAAAGTAAAAGTATCACATTAAAAATCTACTCAAGTAAAAATTTTAAGATACCTTTTTAAGAATAAGAATTACAAAGTAAAAGTGTTTCACACAGATTTTGAGATCCAATTTAATCATTTGTTTTATTTTATTTCATTTTATTTTAGCTTCAGCTGTTTTTCTTTGTATATGTTTGTTTGCTTCTGTAAACCTAACATGGTTCGCACTTCAAAATACAGGCCTAATAAATGTGGGCGATATACTGGTAGCCTTTGTAATACACAGAATTATTATTGTCTCGGACCATCTACCCAAAGTGTTTCTGTAGAACAAAAAATAAACAACCAAAAATGTTAAATGTATATTTTTCCAACTATTAGGCTACTGCAGGTTTTACTTTCTTTCTTACGTCAGAATTAATAGTGGCACATAGAAATACAATGCAGTTTTATGGGTTTACATAAAAGAATTCAAATACTAAACAAAAAGCACCACTTTCTTTTTAAAGTCCAGCACATCCTCATTTATAAACGTTGGGTGTTTTATTTTGACATTTTTCCTGTTTGCACTAGTTACACTTCACTCCATTGCTCTTCGTCTCTCCTCCCTCTCTCCCCTCCCTCCTCCAGCTCTGTCTCCCTCCTCCTTCTCTCTCTCTCTGGTTATGTGAGGAGTGTGTTGTGAGTTTAGGACCAGCAGCTGTAGAGGAGGAGGAGGTGGAGGGGAGGGGGGCTTGTTAAGAAGGATTTACACTTTTACTTATTCTCTCGTGACTGAAGAAGTTCACTCTAGTTCAACAAGGACGCTGTTTATGATGCTATACGTGTTCACTACCTGGAACACACTGTTTTAAGGAGTTACAATCTTGTATTGTGGTTTGTGAATTTCATTTGTTTACAATTAAAGGCTGCACATATACACCTGTATAGTCTTGTTCAAATGCCACAAACTTTATTTAAAGGTGCACTACACAGCTTTTCTAATGGAGGGTCCGCCACCTGTTTGTCACTGTAATGATGTTACTGTTTTGCCCAGAATGTTCCAAAGTATGGCATTTGAATGTATCTATCAAGCAATTATTTAATCACTGATGTTTATATTGCACAAAATACCATGAATGATATGCACTCTTACTGTGAGTGTGCTTGCCCCTCTGTAGATCTGACCTGTAACATGATCTGTGATGCCACCTGCTTGTCTCTGTCAAAGGTGGAACCAAGTCTTTGTTTTGCAAGTCTCAAGTAAGTCCAAGTCAAGTCTCGAGTCACTGGCCCATAAGTCCAAGTCAAGTTGAAGTTGTCTGCTTTGAGCTTCAAGTCATTTCAAGTCTTTAAACCAAAGTACTCAGATTTTTTGCAATTTATATGACTTTTAAGATAAATTGTACTTAAAAAATCATAGTATATTTATATGAGTATAGATTATGTAAGTTGTAGGCTGTTGTAGACAAAATCTTAGTGTGAATCATTATGGTCAGAATAGAAAGAATTCAGATTTAAAAGTATTTCTCAAGTCTTCTCAAGTCACAGGCCTCAAGTCTGAATCAAGTCCCAAGTCACTGACCTTCAAGTCAAGTCTCAAGTCCAAAAAATAGTGACTGAAGTCCCTACCTCTGGTTTCTATGTACATATAACTTTAACAGGGTGTTTTAGAACATTTTAGATAAAGCATTAAAAACAACATCATCATACTCTCCAGAAAGTGAGTAAAAGTGAAAGTGTACCTTTAAAATGAGTGGAAATTTATCTTAACTGTGAAAACAATATTTCTGATGTCAATAATAGAACTACACTATCGCTAAAGTAAAAAAAATATGTAAAAATCTATACTTAGTAGTAAGACTTCGAGTCAATTCAGCAACATCTAACGTGGCAAGTTTAAATTCTGACCCCAAATTTGACTTTGGTCGGGTTTGTCATGAATCCAAATGTCAACATGAAAAATCTTCCTCACATGAATTCAATCCCCCCTCTCCACAGAGCGCTGCTTTGTCCAGACTTACTGTAGACAGTCAGTGGACCATTTCGAAATACCTTCCTTTAATCAGCCACAGCAGCTAAGTTCAAACAAATATGGAAAGGCCGTATAGGAACTCAACATGTAGAGAAGGAGAGAGAGGAGCTTTTTCCAATTGGCACCACTCACAGTCAGTCACAGCGACAGTGTTAAATGTAGTTTGACATAGGAATGCTAAGGTTTTTCTTCTCAGGGCACTAGGTACAGAGGAGCAAACAAACCAGCATTACCACAACAGGAGGAGCCGTTTGAATTTGGGGGTTTTGCTTGTCAGCGAAAAGCAAAGCAAGAAAAGAAATCTTGTTAGAAATGTTGTGTTGATAGAATCTGACAGTTTAGTTCACTTAAGGAGAGACTAGAAATTAAAATGTCAAATTAATGATTTCATCGCCGTGTCTAGTCTTATTATTAGTTTGGGAAGAGCTTTGACAGGGACAGTACTGTTTGTAGACTTCTCCCATTAAACTGGTCTAAACTTCTTTGGGGGATTTGAAGAAATTTCATATGTGTAGATTAAATTATTCATCGATTCCCTTAATATTCCGGTTGTGGTTTGATATTTCTTAGACAGTGATATTGGAATAATAGTAGTTAATTAGAATATCTATAAATATACAGTATACATTTTTTTGTACCAAATATTTTACTTAAAACATTGCTGTTTGATCATTGACTCTTCCGTGCTTCTGGATCCATCAACTCTGGCTCCATTTGACTTTACATTGAAAAACTGTCGGCCTTCTCTCTGTAATTCTTGCAGACAGCTTCATTATTTTGGTCTTAAAATGTTCATATTAAATCCATTCTACATGATCCTGCAGATCCATTTGGCTGGAGCTGAACTCTATAGGTGATGTCACGCTCCCTTAGTCCACTTCTTTATACAAAATCTATGTTTCGGACATGATCCTGTTCATATTTTATAATCCAGTTTTTGTTTTAAGTTAGAGAAAAAGTAGAGTTGAAGTACAGTCTTGTCTTGACCTTTCTCACATGAGAGGTTACACAGCAGACATCTTCACATTAATTTTGATTTTATGTTACAGACAATTATAACATCCTCAAAATTAAAATTAAATGAAATGTATATTTGAAATTTCTCTTGACACCAAAGTTATTGCAATTCTGTATTCAAATGTGATGGTTCAGATGCTGTGGTGACGACGCTAATAGTTCTGTGGAGATTGGATTTTTCAAAGAGATCAATCCACTCAGTCTTCATCATGACTCTGTTTGATGATCTGAATGCTCCATACCCCAATCTCATCTGGTTTGAAAGATTAAAACATCAATGAAATCAAATGTTTTGCTTGTAGTGTAAGGTAAACAGTAGAACATTCATGTGGCTATGCAAAAGTTTAAAATCAACTGGAAATGAAAATGGAAATAGTAAAAGTAAAAGGTCCTATGTTGCGCAGAATGGATTCTTGTGAGCTTTTCACCATGTTAGAATGTTGTTGAGTTGTGTTTTGTTTTATTCACACATGTTAAAGTAATCCTGCATTATTAGTCTACATCACCAAAGCTCAAAATATTCTGTTCTATCCTGTGATGTAACATGGTTGTAGTTTTCAAGTTAACAGCTATATTTTAGCTTTAAATCAGTAGAGAGTGAGAATTCCTGGGCTAAAATTGTCCAAATTATTATAATATAAAATGTATAGAGTTTAAAAACATGGTGGAGCACTTTCCCGTATCACCACGACATCACAAGGTGGAGTGTTTTCAGTTTGAGAGAAGAACTCAACCCAGAGGCGGTGCTACCATTAGGCAAAAGTAGGCCGCTGCCTTGGGCCCCCAAACCTGGAGGGGCCCCCAACCAAATGACGAGGCCACAGAGCAATTTGATTTTCTCTTAAAATGACATTAAATGAGAGTAATTTATTTTTAAACAATAATCATAAGAAAAATAATAATTATCATATGTAATGGATGTAAACAAAAATGTAATTGTACTAGCAAAAAATAAAACTACTTTCAGTTCTGGTTCTCTAGTAGGTGACCTAACTAATAAAACAAGTTTCCAATCCACCATAATTCAAACAGAGATGTGCGTGTCTCAAGAAAAATTGGGAAAAACAGACAATAAATATATTAAACAAAACAAAACAGAAAAACAGTTAGGGCCCCAAACTCAAGTTCACCTAGGGTCCCCAAACTGCTAACTCCGCTACTGACTCATCCTAAATATACACGCTTAAAACATGTGTGAATGAAAGAAAACACAACTCCGAGTGTGTTTGTGATGAAGAAACAACATTGTAACAGAGATCAGAAAACTGTAATATAGAAACATACATTATGAAAAGTTGACAAGAAAGAAACATCGCATTTATTCCTGTAAAATCAGTGTGTTCCACTCATATTTGAAGCATTAATAAATTTTATTTCAGGTAAAACAACAATAAACAACATTTACAGAAGGACATTACATCTTCCATAATAACATTACATACAGGTTGTAACAAATAATGCAACTGCTAATCTACTGTATATTATATTGTGTTTCACGTGAAGTGTCTGACGGCACTTCTGTATTTTTTTTTCCAAACAACATGTGAAATTGTGTTTTATTTTTTCAGTGCAGCATACAAAATGAAAATAATATGTGGAGAAGTTAGGAAAAAGCTGCTAAAATGGATTAACCTATTTCAGTAAGTCAACCATTCGTTTCCATGACACCACCAAAAATAGTTCATAGCCTATATTCATAAACGATTTCTCTTTGCTAGCATTAAGGGGCTTTCCGTATAACCCTGTATACAAACACTGGCAGCATCGCCGTTTCGCATTTCACCAACTTCATATTTTTCTGGTTAAAATATTATTCCATTTTCCCATCACAGTGCTATTTTGTTTCATGTGCAATTTTCTCCAAAACCATTTCCTTCATGGGGTCCCAAATCTACAGTATGAAGCGCATTCAAGTTTGAGCAGTGTCTTTAGCAACTGCCCACACAAAAATATAAGTATCTGTACAAGACTGCAGGCTAGAGTATCGTAGCTCTGCAAATGAGAAAAAAAAAAACATGTGCCAAAGATATGCACAAAGAAAATGAACCTGCAAAAAACTGCAATCCCCTAAAGCCACACTGGGTAACCTGCACATAACAAGATACTGTATATACTAACCCTTTCCCATCTGTTCTTATCTCTTTTTACTGTTGCACGCTGGCCAAAACACACTCGTTTCATAGCAGTTTATATTTTACATCTATCCAAAATTAGTATTTAAAATCAGGGACATAGCATCATTATAAGTAGAGTATCAGATAGTTATAGTATGATAGTTAATAGTTATAATATTTTATAAGTGACCAGACAAAACTGGAATGTACGCAATTTCTTTAAAGTGCTTTGAAATCAATTGGGGAGCGTTTAAACAGAATTGTATTATTATTTTCTTTCTTTCTTTTTTTTTTTTTCCATTGGTCAAAGACGTTTTATTTCTACTGATCAGAAATTGTGTAGATTTTTTTTTTTAAATATATTGATTCACGCAAACGTTTAGAATCTGTTCGCAATAGTTAAAGCACATGGGTTTTGGTTGATATTTTTGTCTATGTGATAACAAAAATGGAAATAAGTAATATAGCATAAGCAAAAGGGGCAAAGAATGACAAAAAGGGTCATAAGAAAAAAAAAATTAAATTATATTATCAACCCTATTTTCATTGAAAGTATTATTTATGTAGTTGTTGGTAAATAAGCACCATGTTTGTATTTCCCTGTGGTAGAGATAGCATGCAACAACAAACTACTTAGTAAGCAGGCGTGTGGCGTGATTGTTAGCTTGGGCGTGTAGCTACAGTAAACAGCGTACGTTACTTTGGGATTCTTTAGCTCGCCGTACCTTGGTCCACTATTGCTATGAAAACCTCCCGCACTCCAAATAATCCATCTATTTAAATGCCATAAAGGTAGTCAGAGTCTTTTTTTTTCCATTCGCCGAACCGACTCCAGTTCTGTGGGGTACAAAAGGGCTGCAGGATTTAACTGTATAGCAAAAGGTCCTTATTGAAACAGGCAAGATATCTATTAATGCGTATGGAAATGTGTTAGCGAAGGTTATGAGATTAGCAGCCTCGTGTCTTCGTAACAGCCCAGGGCCAGCGGTTATTGGTTCAGTCAATTCACAACTGATAAAAACAGGAAGTCTTTTGTGTCGATAGTACTTCACAATGATCACCAACACAATTAAAACATTAAAGCAACAGTTCAAAAATACATTAAACCACTGTGTTTTAAAATCATTGTAGAAATTCAAGAGGATGTTGAGGGGCACACATATGAGAAAGCATGAGAGCCAGGTAAGTATTTCCCACCTATACTACACATACTACACACTGCAGGCAGTAGAAAGAGTGGAGTTTCAAGTTGGGATGGAAGCTCTAGTGGAGAAATTATTGGATGTTGGACTACATTGTTATTATTTTTTATTTATTTGAGCCATTTACTGCTTTTAAAATGTATCAGATGGGGCACAAGCTAACTGGCAGACATAGGGTGATCAGATGTTCCTGTTTATCCTGGACAGTCCCAGTTCTGAGCCCTGTGTTCCCAGTCCCAGCATTTATCCAAAACCATTGATTTGTCCCACATTTATACAAGAAATGTCCAAGGTGTCCGTATTTTTGTCCAATTTGATACTTGTCAACAACAGCAAAGGGAATATATTGCCATTTGTTCAAAACTGTATTCAGTACTTGTACTGATTTAAGTCTTTCCATTTATACAGACTCACAAGTCAAGTTATGCATAAATCATGAATGGGCATAGCAAGTTTCCTTAATTATGCACTCATTTCACAATTTTATTATTAACCACCTCAAATCAGGGTTGTCCCAGGTTTTTATTTTGAAAATCTGGTCACCCTAGGCAGAAATCAAGTTGTAAGCTTACTATAGTTATACCTAAGCCTTTCTTATGCTAAAATGGCTTAATAATAGTAGCTATAAAATACCTAAACACATTTATTTCACGTCATCTCTATACATGAATCACTCTAGCATTTTAAAATCCTGCTTTTGTGATTTCAACATCTCCACTGTTTCTACTGTCGATACAGTATAGTGCGACGACGTTTCAAATAAAGCTGTCTTTTAATAATATCTAATAAACAAAACTGAACTTTTAGCAGTAGTAATATTGCAGATGTTTCTATGGCGATAAGATTGTCCTGGGCCTAGCGGGACAACAGCTAGCATAGCCTATTGCCTTGTGTTGTGACAGTTAGCTCCTTAGCTCATGTACATATTGTGGATGGAAGCACTGACGCTAAGCTATTGTCCCTTTAAGTTTGCACATTCACTCAACATATATGTCTACAGCTGCTGTCTGTATTGCATCTGATTGGCTAGACTATGTGTGCACCATCAACATCTCCATAAGACTGGCTTTTCAGGTGAAACAACAGGTGTCTGGGTTCGTCTTTGAGGTCCACTTCAATTACTAAAGTGTTCAAATCGTTTTCGAGTATGAATCAGGAGAGAAAATGGGAATCCAAGATGGCCAACAATAGTGATTTTGCCTCCATGTTGTGAAGCAAATCGCCCCATTACAGAATCAGACATGATAATCTAGTATTGTTAAAGCCCGTCTGATCACTCACCCATTTGAAACACTACACATGGAGATAATGCTCAATGTTATAGGTCGTATATTACACAAAATGGACTCTTGTGAGCGTTAAGCCACGTTATAATGATGTTACCTCCTAAAAAACATCTGGAATTGTGTTTTGTTTCATTCACACATGTTTGAGTAGCGTTTTATTGTTATTCTTGTCTGCTCAAAATGCTCTGATCCACCTTATGATGTCATGAACCAGTAGTTTTCATTTATAAGTTATTTCATTTCATTTCATTAGGACTGAAATTATCCAAATGATTCCAGTGAAGGGGTATGGAGTTTAAAAATACAGTGGAGTACTTTCTGTATTACCACACATCACAAGGCTGAGTGTTTTCGGTTTGAGAAAAACAATTCAGCCTAAATATGTGTTTTGTGTGTGTGTGTGTGTGTTAAATGTGTTTGAATGAAACAAAACACCAGGTTTGTTTTTGATGAGGAAGCAACATTATAACTTAGATCAGAAAATAGCACAGTATAGTATTAAGTATTAAGTCTAGTAAAATGTCATTTCAAAACCTGATTGCTATGAGAACAGAACTTTTACAGAGATTTAACTAATAAACTAAGTCATTACATTCTAATGATTTGACAGAAAGATATAGCTCATGTATTACATTTATCACAAATCTGGTTGTTTAGTGGTTTGGTTGTATGTATTGACAAGTTCCTAATATATAACATAGCTAGACAAAAGGTTAGCCAACATCTGTATACCAATATGGTCTCACAAATTCATTCACATTTTGGTTGATTGTACATTTGTATTAGCCAAATCCCCTGCTGTATATGTGGATAACGATTGAGAAAATCATGGTATTATAAAGTTAACAAAGAACATCCAGACATATGTTACTCCACCTGATCAAGCCTTACATTGCTATTATTATTATTATTATTATAAACTTTTTTGGATTCAAGTCAAACATATTTTAAAAATATACAAGGAAAACCATCTCTTCTGACTGCATTATGTTTTGTTCATTGTTTCTGCTTGTCCTATTTGCTGCTTATTTGCGTATGTTGGCCAGAGCAGTGTGAGAAGATGCGATATTCAAAATGTCCATTATATAGTATCTAGATGAGTATATCATACAAATATACATTCTTAAATAGGAGGCTAGTTACAAACACAAAACACAATATGTACCAATAGTAAAGTCCTTTTTGTTGTTACCGTGACGATGATATCATAGGAGTTGTTGGAGCTTTATAAAAAGTAAACAAAATTTGCAAATGATAATTCTTAGGTACCATCTGAAAAGCTCACATGCGCCCTTTGCTTGTCCATGCACACACCGCAGTCACTCTCTCACTCACTCACAAACGCACACACACGTCGTGAAAGTAATAAATAAAGAACTCTGGGGCTCTGCCGTTTTGTTTAGATCCTCTATCTTGTTACGCAGGTCTTCATGGTTTTATAACAGCCACCTGAAAGACACAAGAGAGGGAGAGAGAGTTTTAGAGCAATGGAGCAATGTGTAACTTGAACATTACATAACTGCAAGTGTGTATGTATTTTTTAGGTATTTTTAGGTTTGAGAGAGAGAGAGAGAGAGATTGCTGAAATTTTGCTTTTAATTCTGTTAGCCAAGACAATCACCAAAACACATTATTGCAGTGTATTAACTGACCTAGAGGATGCATGTATTGATAGAACAAAAGAGGTCCCAGGATCGACCCCTGAGGAACCCCTTGACAGTGAATGCACCTGCATGCTGCCACGAATATTTGTATTGTATAACATGATGCATTTAATCAAGTTAATCTAGCTATAATCCAACTAACGCAAACTCTGTAAGTGAATTTGATACATGCTGTTGCAGGGAGCTTATTTGGCATGTCAACTCAGCAAAGCAAAGACAAAAAGAGCCAGAACCACAGATATCCTACTAATTTTGACTACTTTAAAAGCAATAGCAAGACAAGAGATAGTCAGACAGCTACTGTGCTATTCAGAAGTATAATCAATTTGGGTAGTGGGATCAAAAAGTCTAAAAACTAAAAGGCAAGACTAACTCATGACCCTACTTAAACAAGTTAGCAAAAACTTCAGTGGATTTTCTGTAACCTTGCATGACTGTTCCAGCCTTGAAGTGAACTTGCTTGAGACTCACTTCTCAGTCTGTTGTGACTATGGGAGTCACAGGGAGGCTAATTCAGCAGGCAAAACTGTGTAACAACTTTTAACTGCATCGGTGTGACTGGCTGCCATATCCAATTGTGTACACTGTATGTGGGGTACTGTACTGCAACAGTCACTTGAATATTTAACCATGAGACAGACAGCAGACAACAGGGAACATTGTATGAAAAGAGGGGAGCAGGGAAAGAGGAGGAGAAGAAAGTTGGACTGATAAATAATGCATGGGCTCTCTAAGGCCCTCTGCCGACTATCCGCTTTCCCAACTCGGATTTTCTCTCCCTCTCTTCTGAGTTCCCACTGGAAGCACACTGTATTCGTCAGGAATCTAAATTTTGGATCAGCTCACAAACTCTGCAGTCGCCTCTGTGCACCATTCAAGATTTCAAAGACTTTAAGCATTTTTAGAAGGATCAGCATGTCATACACACTTTGACTTGTTTCCTGAAATAGCTAAAATTGTACAAAAGATGCACCTGTAAGCAAAGAGCTCAAACAGAGAAGTTCTCTCTGGTTTGCAATTGGAATAAATGTAGTGCCCAGACATGCGTGTGAATATATTTTAGTTTTAGTTCAGGGGTACAAACTTATTCTGGAATGGTTTCAGTGGTTACAGTATATATAGTGCTTTTCCACCTTCAAGGCACTTGAAGCACTTTACATCAAGGAACCACTCACCTATTCACACACACATTCATACACCAGTGTGTGCAGACACTGTGGGCAAGGTGGGTTAAGTGTCTTGTCCAAACACAATGACAGTATTCACCTTTCAATGCTTTTCTAGCCATCAGACTGCACAACTCTCTGGCCTAGCTCAGGAGCACTTTGAACCTGATCAACTGTTTGTTTGTTTTTTGTTTTGTTTTGTTTTTTTTGTTGTTTTTTTTTAAGCTTGAGATTGTATAGGCAGTTTTAACACTGACCAAATGCATGTGTCTATCTAGTTTTCTTGATAATATCAACACAGGAAAACAATATACCCCATCAGGGCAATATTACAGAAACCAAGGCATGTTTCTGTCGACGTGAGCCTCTAAATGGGGCAGATCCGTATAAAATCCATGTCATGTGACTCCAATTTTCCAAACAGGGGGAGTCTGGAGGCAAAGCCGGATTTACCTGCCAGGAGGCCCGCAGCCAGAAGCAGCCTGAGGCCCTGCCCGCTCCTCTGCTCACATCAGTGCACTGAGCAAAAGCAACTCTGTGAGATGCACTGTGTTCCAGTGAGAGGTGTGTACTAGGGAGGAAAGACTGTCTGCATTCATTTGGAAACAAACTCAACTTTCGCTTGATGTTTGGTAGTGGAATTTGCAAAACTGCATCTGCACAACACACAGCCGTTTCAGATGTAAGCATCTGTATATACATTATTAAAACAGTAAGTGTGAAGTTGCTGTTTCAGTAATATAATACTACCATAAATCGTGCACGTTATTTCATATAAGGACAGAGATTGTTTGTCCACAAGTTTATAGATGTCTGATCCTCTTTGGGCACTTTAACCCTTCCCGAATATGAAATAAATAATGCATTAAAGCCAAAAGCAACACTGAGAAGTTATACCCTAAGACTTATGCACAAGTTATTAATGTTTCATCCTTCCTGTACAAGCAAAAAAGGGAAGATTACGTCTTAAACTCAAAATAACTGTTAACTTCAAATTGCTCTATGCTAAGTTGCTCTATCAGGACCAAGTAAAGATGTTTGAGGACTTCTTTATATTTTTATATTTACAACTAGTGTCAAAGCTGGCATTTTATAGACATGTTAAACAGTGTATTATTGTGAAAATAGTAAAAACATATAATATTGTCTGTCAACCTCAAAGTCAAACAGGAAGTGGAAGAAGTGTGGATAAACTAAGTAACAAGTGAAACTTTCAGCGCTCTGTCATTTCCACTCTGCTAACCAACAAGAGAGCGATTGTCTTAATAAGAACACCGTAGTGGGAGCAGATGCAGGCTTCCTCCGTCCCTGGATCAAAGGCAGGGAAGGTGCAGAGAGGGTATCCCAGCCGAGAGGAGGCCTCTGGGGGAGCAGATGGAGCTGGTGGGAGGGTTTTGTGGAGAAGGATTTAACAGGCGTGGCCAGCTGCTAACTGTCCCCCTCCCCCTGAAACAGCACCCTGAACGTGTCATGTGTGGACAATGTGAAGACAAATGGACAAGTGAGAATGAGCTCAGTAACCACGGAGACCAATGGTGGAGCTATTACAAGTGTTTATCGCAACTTTGAAAATCACAGGCTAAATTTCTCTTTAACTATTACTTTTTAAAGCAAGTGTGGATTCAGAAACAGGTGTTCTTAGGATATGCTTTGCTTTTTGTTTTAAAAGCAAAATAGCCTCTATAGTAGACTCCTTTCTTTCTTCAAATGTTTTTTTTTTTTTTTCATTAAAAGGGCCCATATTACTCTATTCTCTAATCTGTTCAAATTGTGAAAATGTTGTTTACCTGGAGTTCAGCTTTGTTTCATTCACACATGTTTAACACAAAACCCTGATTATTTAGGCTGTTCTTCTCTCTAACAAAACACTTTGTTCCACCTTGTGATGTTGTATGGTAATATGGGAAGTGCGCCAGTGTGTTTTTAAACTACATACACCTTCATTAGAATCATTTGGATAATTTCAGCCCTGAAATGTCTACTAATCAAAAGGTAAAAGGTAGCTGTTAACTAACTAAATCTACAGCTTCAAGACATCACAAGGTGAAGCAAAACATTTTGAGCTTTGGAGATGTAGACAGACCAATAATAAAGGATTGCTCAAAGAATGTGTGAATGAAACAAAACACAACTCCAGCTATGTTTTTGAGATCGTAGCATTATACCATAACTTAAAGAGTGAATTTTGCATAGTATAAGGCTTTTAAAGAGAACAACTGCTGAAGGCCACACCCACTGAGCAGAGACATTAGACATGATGTTGGGATAAAATATTACCTGCACTCTCCTCAAACATATGACTTCGCTCCTCTTTGTTTTGGTTAGAGCTGATTTTTCCACACTGCGCTCATGTGCGCTAACGTCTGATCAGAGCCACCACAGACCAGGACTAATACACAACAGATGAGCTGCTATGGTTCTGCTCTGTTTATTACAGTAGCACTTTTACTGATAGGACAGAATACAGGCAGCATTGTTCTAAGGGGAATGTTGTAATGGGAAGGTTTATGAACGGCTAAATTTAAAAGTTGCACAATGGTTAGAAAAAAGTGAAAAGAAACAAGTTAGTAGGTAGGCCTTAGTCACGTATAGTTGCCTATGTCGCATATAGATCGCTTTTCAAATTAAGTTCATCACAGCTTCAGATGCCAAGGGTGTGCACATTGATTGCATGGTGTTTGTTTTAGATGAGATGCCCATCCTCATACAGCTTGCATGCTTTGAAGTATATGAAAACTTTTGGCATTGCAGTTGTATATTGTGTGACCATAACATGGAGATGGAAAGTCATGTCACTGCAATTACTCATTTTCAATACACAGCACAACTTTCACATACAGAGCGATGTAAGCATGAAATCTACTTCCAGATGCATTCACTTTAATAGAGGATAAAAGAAGATTTAAATTATTACTGAAACAATTCTTGGCATCAAATATGTGTTGAACTATCTCTGATGAAGTTATAAATGTACTGGATTTGATAAGGCCTCGGGATATATGTATCAGAAATACTTTATGACTTGAAAGGTATTTATTCATTTTGTACTAATGGACTTTTATATGCTGTCAGCGAAAGTAATGAAAAGTTTTACTGTTTGAAATGTATATTCATCCATTTTGTATGAATGAACCTATATATGGCTGAAATGTAAATATTTTTGTGTAATTATCTTATTCAGACCCCAGGACAAATAGCATCAATCAACAACAAACTTCCTGTCCAATTTTGTTTTTTTTTGTTTTTACTGGCTTGCGCTAAAATGAATAAATATTTAAAGATAAAGCATTGGATGTGATTAACAATATGTTAAAAAGTACATAAATCAATATTTCAGTGGAGAACAAATCTGCTTTTCAAAATGTAGAGGTAAAGCGCATCATATTTTAGCCCTTAATACTATAATAATTGCAGACTCCTTGTATATACATTTGAATTATTATTATTATCAATTTTTTTGGTATATAACTTTACAAAATAATTCAAAATTAGCATTACAACTAAGCCATATGAAGACCAGAATAGATTTTGTGTGCTGAGTTCAACCTGTGTGAATCGGAGTGACAGAGTCGACCCCCAGCGCTTCTGCTCCGTAACCCAAAGATCATGACCTCTGGCCCTGCTGGGAGGTCCCGTTCTGTGTGATAGTGTTTAATGGACTCACTCAGGGCCCCTCACATGTCAATCAGCACAGGACCCGGCCACAGGGGCTGCTAATGGTTTAATAAGCCTCTTTGTGTGGGGGGAAACAAGTCCGACCAAATGCTGAATTTGAATTTACATCAAGATTTTTTTATTTTTTTATTTCTCATTCTAATTTCTGTTCTAAAACTGTTAGACTGTTAGATAAATAAAGACTAGACTAAAAGTATTGTGGTTTATGAATAGGAACATTGAAGGCGCTATACCTGATTTTTACGGTCTTAACATAAAAAACAAAACTAGTTCATTTTAAACGGTTTGCAGCTAACAGCAGCTACTATGCTACCTGCAGCACTTTCTGATTCTCAGACACTAAAACTCTTTATAATTAGATACAGACATTACACAGTGAACCTCAAGAGCTGCTTATACAATATCTATGTTGGGGCAAAACACAATTAAGCAGAAATATGTGGAAATTAATAGAATACATGCAGGCCCTTTACTATGGACTAAAAATGTCAGAAGTCTCGCATAATTAATTACAGATATAACCATTTTATTGCCTTATTTTTATTTTAAATTACAATTTTTATACAATTTCTTTAATCTAAGGTCTTAGAGCAAGGGTCTCCAACCTTTTTCCACTGGTGAGCTACCTTTACAAAATGACAGTGCCAGAGAGCTCCTCACTTATCGATCACAAGAAACTGAGTAAATATAAGCGCTACGGCCTTAGATGCCTATAAAACATAAACCATTATTAATTTACTGGGGCACAAAGTCAAAGGCATCAAAATTAGACATTTACAATGTTAATAGACATTTCATAAATTAGATTTTATTTATTCAGCACAATACATATGATTCAGAAATCCCTTGGCAAGCTACTTAGATTCTTAGAGAGAATCTAATATCACTAATTACTAAAGTAGGCTTTGTACTAGTTGATATGTCTTTGTTATAACATTAAAAAAATAATAAAATGTAATATGGTAAATAACAATATCAGTTAATTGAATCTATGTCTATATTTAATAATTATTTTATTTCTTTATTCTGAGCTATTTGAATATTTGAAGCATGCCAAGTAGACAATGCAGAATAAAAATATCTGTAAAAGTCCAAATTTATCTTGAAAATGAAAACAAAATATGACAGATGTCCAAAATAGAAAAGGAAGAAGTAAAACTCATCATAAAAGTATAGCATAAAAGTTACACAGACCTCTGGATATTGTTCTATTTTGAGCGAGGCATATTTCAGCATTTACAGATAAAAATACTTCAAATAGCGTCCTCTGAGTAAAAAGTTTGTCCACATCTGCTGTAAATGAGCACGACAGTCGGCCACCTGCTGTCTTTGATTTAACAGCTCTTCTCCCATCTCACTCTGCACACACCACCTACACCATGTCAAACTTTCTCCAATAATCACTGACATTTTCTGCTCCTTCTTCGGTTCTGACTGTTAGCTCAGTGCAAACCCCTCAAGACACGGCCTCCTTTCATTTATTTAATCAGAAAACCATGGTGCTTTCTCTGCTTCGGCTCAGAATCTGCTGTGAATTGGGGAGAGGGAGAGTGGGATACGGTAGGCACCATGCTGATGTGGGACTGAAGGGCTCCAGCACAGGAAATCTATAAATCCACTCAGCAATTATAGAAAAGCCACAAGGAAGTTCTGGATACTTTTATAAACAGCTAAAGGTAGACCGCGAGATTAGTAGACTCAAATCTGCAGCGGTCATAAGACTACAAGATATCTCCAAGTTTAGGGCAAGACTTTTAAAGAAGTTTTACCGGCCTCAGTATGGTGAGACTGATTTCTGACTTAAAAGTGCAATGCCATACAGTTGAATATTTCAGGCAATATCTCCACAGAGAGAAGCAGGTGATGGACCCTCCACCAGATAAGTTACAGAGTACACTTTTAAACAGATGTCTACTCACTCTTCAGCCCCATTGCAAATAGTTTACTCTCATGATAGTCTGTCAAATTACATAATTACACAATCATCATGTTGGGTTTGCTAGACTAATCTTTTCTAAGCATACACCACAATTAACGTTCCTCACACAAAACTGTATTTATGTGCGATTACTAACGATGCATAAGATTATGACAAATAATCTGCACTGGTTTAAAATAATTCAACGCTACCATTACAAAAGCTAACAAACAAGTAATGCCACGATATGCAGTACTTGTACAAAATCCCTTGAAACCTGTTCCTCTGTGTGTTTCGGTGAGGTCTGTGGTGGGTGGGTGCACCCTTGGGCGCTGCTGTCACCCTGGCTCCAGATTCCACACAGTCTGTGACCCGCGCTGTGCTCTGCTGATGGGAAAGTTGTTTTAGCTCCGGCTCAGGGCTTACACAGCTAACATGACAAGTCTGAGAAGAACCATACAACATCCCTGAACACACTAGAGAGGCCACACTGGATCAGTATCTGTGCGAGGTTTTTAAATAGTTTTACATGTGTTCTCTTTTTTTCTAATTCAGGAATAAAAATGTATATAAAGAAACTGTTCTCTTGTCAGTGATTTTGAGCAATGATTACTAAAACAGCACTGCATAAGATTTCTGGTATTGCGGTTTGTATGTCTCCACGGATATACAAAGTTAAAGCAAAACTTTGGTACATTCCAGGCAAAGTGATAACATCTCCATGGAGGCAGTTATAAGTCAGATCTGTGGAGAGGAAAAGCCACTCCCATCATTTTGTTTTTAGGAAAAGAAATGGTCTCCTTACTCTATCTTTATCCAGGTTTATGACTGACACATTTGATGCATTTCGTTTGCTTTTGACATCTGGAGTAGGGTGACCAGACACTCCCAGTTTTGAGCCCTGTGTCCCCTGTCCCAGCAGAATTATCCAAAACCATTGAATTGTCCCAATTTTATACAATAAATTTTCCAGGTGTCCCTATTTTTGACCAATGTGATGCCTGCCAACAGTAAAGAAAGGCATAAACTGTGATTTGTTTTGGTAAAATCCAGAAAAAGTTGCTTAAAAATGACCGAAAAACACAGAAAATCTGACTAGTGACTCATGTTAGTCATGAATGGGTCGAGCGCAGAACAATTTTCCTTAATTAGGCACTCGTTTCACAATTTTATTATTACCAACCACCCCAAACCGGGTGTGTCCCTGTTGTTGATTTAGAAAATCTGGTCACCCTAATCTTGAGTGGGTAGTTGTTCTGACATAGCACCACTTTGCTGTTAAACCTATATATAAAAAAATCTGAATTGCTAATGTAAGACTCATTATCATCCAATACATAACAATCCCATTAACTGAATTCGAATCATTGCAAACTAGCATGTTGTGTTGGTGATGCTGACACAGAATAGCTACATGTTTATATCTTCATCCAGAAAAGAAAGAAAAACTTGAGCATCTGAGTTGTAGTAGATACTTGGCTTGCCACACTGCTCCTCCTTACCCTCTCTTGACATTTGAAAAACTTGGAGCTCTCTACAACTGCAGTCCATTTTGTGTCCTCACAATTGTTGGTTAAACTGTGCCTGTTAGCAGTGGAATAAAAGTGCAGTATTCTCCTCTCCTCTCGGCAGCCTGCAGACCTGCCAGCTCTCGCCTTTGTGTTCCCAGCTTCAGTTGTCGGGTCCAGACTTAGTGAATATCTTAAAAGCGTACATAGACACACATTGGGCTCTGTTTCCTCATGTGTTTCCTATTAGCTATGGTCTCTGGCACAGCGCTCCTGTTCACTCCCCCAAAGATCAGCAATTATTGGATCAGATCACACCAGCTCACAGTTTGCACATAATAGTACCACTGGACTCCTCTGATCCATGGAGCAGTTTGGGGTTAGTGGCCCCACCTAGATATAGAACTGCTTTGAGTTGGAGTCATAGCAAGATCATGTAGAGTATATGTTGGGCTGAAAAGGAAAAGTATGATGAAAACACTCCACACTACTAAGGGTGAAACAAGTAGGGCCACAGATTGGTCAAGCTTTACTTTACAAATCGCATTTTTCACACAGGCTCACACAAGTCAGTACTTAAGGTATTACTGGCTATTCTTTATTAAATGTGAATTATAATGTACAAGGGGTATAAAATTAGGGTTCTACCGCAGGCTGTATAAAGAAGAGGACTATTTGTGACGTCACCCATAATGTGAAGCTCACGATGTTAGTGGCTAAAGGGGCGAATTAGGAGCCAAGTTCCATATTAGGAACAGAGATTTATTCACAGACAAAATGGTAAAATAAAAACACCAGGAGCATGTAGAACGGGTTAGTGTGAACTTTATACAGACCAAACATGAAGAAACATGTGAATAAAGAAAGTGAAACCAAAAATAATAAAAAAATTGCTGCCAAAAACAAAGAATGTAAACATGTTAATGCTTTTGCTTTTTCTTTAAAATTGGCTGAAAAATAATGAATGAAGATATGCAGCTATACATTAAACTATAGGGGTCTAATGATATTCAAGTCTCATGATACGATATAGTCACGGTACAAACCTCACGGTACAATATTTGTTGTGATATCTTGGGAAAGCTCACGATATGATGGGGAAATTTACGATTAGGGATGAAACAATATACAAATCTCTCAGTACGATATTTTCACAATATACATCTCACGGTACTATATTTATTGCGATATTTTGTGAAGGCTAACAAAACTTTTAATATACTACTTTTTCCTCTTAAAATGGCTTGACAAGACTTAATCCAAAGAAGTAAGACTTAAAAGTGCTTAGAACTGTTATTTCTTCATGTAGTCTACAGTGAAATGGAGCAAAGGATCATGGTCTATGTAGTTCCCTCTGTCTTTTTTTTTTTTTAGCTATATTGCTGCACCATAACTCTTAATTTACACAAAGAGACTTGTAATTAAATATATTGTGATGGTCCATGATATTATTGTGAGAACTTTGACGATACGATATCACGATTATTCGGTTATTGTTACATCGCTATATTAAACTGTATAAAAGGTATGATTTGAGAGATATGCACTACATCTAAAATGCCCAAAATATAATATATGTATAATATCAAACCCAGGTGAAATGCTTTACTGCATCAGCAAGCAGAAGTGGCTCTAAAATGCTTGGAATCTGAAGTGTATGCCCATGACAAACTGCCTGTTAGTCCCATAAAGCTGTGGCATATATAACACATACAAGTGAGCCAGACACACATACCGTGCTGCATTCACTGGCCTGCCAAGTGTGGGAAAGTACCCAAAATTGCATATCAAATCTCTTCATTAACTCAGGGGAATTTGAATGAACTATCCATCTTACAAAAGCCTAAAAATGGGTTTCAGTGGAAGTAGGATTTGAGTGATTGTTTGACCTCTTGTATCTAACATTATGATGTGTATAAAATGGCATTATATTTAAAGCTTGAGTTTGTGTTGCAGAGTTGTGGTCAAAAGTAAAGAGGGAGAAGCAGAAATCAGAACCTAACACCCACTCAGAGTTAGCCTTAGCCCATTCCCAGTGCCATAAATCCTGGTTTGGGGGTATGTTTTTCTAGTCTGGAGCCTGTCTGACTTCAGTCTACACTACAATGAGTTTATGGAAGGTCACATGACTGTAAGTATTCCCAAAGAAGCTGCTCCTAAAGCCCATAATTATGAGCAATGATGCGATGTGGAACTATATGTAACATGATTGCGAGCTGTTCAGACATTTTTGTAAAATCATGTGGAAATCATGTGGGAAGCTGGAAGTCTAGCATACAGTTGACCTCTTGAGAATGAAGGTGGTTGGGTGAGCTCAGATTTGGTTCACTTGAGGGAAAAAAAAAGTGTTAATTAAAATTTTTCTCAAGGTTTGTTTATTGTTTCCTTATTCGGCATCAAAAAGAATCAGGAGTCAAAGTGTAGAGATCGACTGATATGGCTTTTTCATGTCTGATGTCAATACCATTTATACTTGAAGATATGCTCTGCTGATATTTCAGGGACAATTTTGGTTATTTTCCACAAATTACGTTATTGAAATTTACTATAAACTCCCCTAAACCCTTTTTTAAAACACAAACATATAAGAGAACTGTGTAGTAATGTTTTGTGCAGCATCCTCTTTGTATTAAAGTGTTTAATATGAAGCTATGTGAGTATTTTTTAGGCAGCAGATTGACCAAAACAAATACCGGCTTCTGCTAGAGATTTAAGGCCAATAACGGATACACTAAAAAGTCCAATTATTGGTTTATCTTTACCACAATGGGGAAATCTAGCAAATTCTACTACTGCTTTTTATAGCATTTTGTCATCCCAATAGCACTCAATGGTTGCCAATGGTTGAATTTTAAAACCACAAATCAAATTATTCACAATTTGCCGGTCTAAGTTACATCAACAAGAGTACGGAAAGTCCTTTAAAAAAGAAATCTGGAGAGGAAAATAGCAAAATTTTTCCAATAAATAAAATGGGGGCTAACACAAAATTGGTCATAAATCTGTGTATTGAAAATATTTTGCATATCCATCACAAAAGCTCATTAAAATTTGAGACACAGTGAGAAAGCAAAGCGATGGTGAATAATAAAGCATATAGCTCGCCATTTAATAAAGAGAGACATCTTATTTCCATGGGGCTTGTTGTTGAAATGCGAGTCTTAATCATGTGGCCCCCTGCGGAGAATACCACAAAGACAGCATCAGCCCACATTAGCCACTCAGACACCTTCATTATGCTCCCAGCGCTGTGACTGCGTCTGGTCCGGTTTCAAGATCCCAGGCTAACGCAACATCTCCACACTGTTACCACGCCAACGGTTAAAATGGGCGGTTATTTAAGATGAGAAACTATCCTAAATGCCCTAAAAATGGATTTAGCTTGAAAGAAAGAAAGATAACTGTTCAAAGGTGCATTGTATAACTTGTCCGGTGAAGGATCCATTACCTGCTTGTCTCCGTGGAGATGCGCCTAGAATGTTCCACAGTATAGCCATAATCTAATAAATCTCCATGGAGACTTGCAAGCCAAATTACAGATTAGATTTGGGCACTCACACTAAGAATTTATATTTTTAACATATGGTTGAGCAATAAATAACCCATGCAGTTGAATAAATGCAAGGTTTAATACCATACTGTGGACAATTGTGGACCCTCAAGTAAAGTTACTTGTAAGTGTTGGAAATCTGGTTGTTTATTTGCCAAGGTACACTTAAGGTACACATTATTGTCCCCATAGGGAAATTTGTACTCTGAATCTGACCCATCCTTCAGAAGTACAGTGCAGCCCCCGGGGACCCATCTCTAGATCTAGGCTAGGCTTGGGCATATCTGTCTTAGCTGGAGGATTTGAGTTGATGGAGGGGAAATCTTCACAGTAAGGTCCAGGAGTCACACCCGGAACCTTCTTGCTGTGAAGCGTGAGTGCCTTTCTGAAGTTGTTTTTTGCTGTTCTGAACCATCGGCAGAGTTTGATATTTTCAAAAGACAAAACAATGAGAAGCAACCATCATAGTGTATTTTCTGTAACACTTTATTATAGGTGCACCTTATTTAGCCTTAATAAAGCATGAATAAAGACTTAACTTAATAAAGACTGACTGAGTTTTAAGTCATGTTTTAATGCTGTTTCCTCCTCAAAAACATGCCGGTAGCGTTTCATTTCATTCACACATTTCAGTATCCCTGTATTATTGGCGGTCTGCATCTCCAAAGCTCAAAATGCTCTGTTCCGCCTTGTGATCTCATGTAGTTTTTAGCTCAGCAGAGATTGTTAGTTTATAGCTTGAATCTCTGTAGTTTGTAGTTTTTATAAAGTGTAACCAAATGTTCTCTTTCCAACCTAAAACATAACATAACATAAACTCTCCAATGCTAGGTAGTCCTGACCAAGACTAGCTCAAGATCTGGAGATAGGCCCCACTTCTCCTGACAGTTTTCCCCATTTACTATGCAATTAAAAATCTCTATTTAAATGAGAACTATCTTCAATGTGTCTTTATACTTGCATGTGATTGGAAAATTAAGAGTTTTATGAATAACAACAAAGCAAATCCACCTCCTACTGTGCAGTAATTTGCAAAAAGATTCCGCCCAAATTGTATTGTCGATTACTTTCTTGGTGTAACCCACTTATTCTGTCCGCAAAGAAATGACTGACAAGAATAATAATTATTTTTTCAATTTCAAACCAAATCCCAGAAATTCTCTCCAAATCAAAATGTTGGGTCTGTTTTAATAGAATCCCCATTGTTAGAGACAGATTAGGCTCCAGTGAGTGTTGGCCAATCTGAGCTGGTTAATGAGAGAGTTATGTGTCTGAGATAAGATGACAATACAGACAGACTGCAGCCCCATCTGGTTCATCATTAGCATCAGTATAATACAATCTTCCATTTAAATCAAGGCTGAAACAAAATATGGAATTATTCTTTATTTCATCAGAATCATAAAGAAAAAACTGTCTGCAAAGCTTGTTTCTCTGTTATGGTTCAACATGACCGTGACAGAAGGAGCTAACATCAATTATGATTCAAAACTGGGTACAAGGTCTTTATGCAATAGAGTAACTGAAGTATCAGTATCAATGTATATTTATCTTGGTTTACTTTAATTTCCTTATGCATAATAGTTTGCTATGGGATTAGGTTAAGGTTAAGGTAGCCCTGCCCAAAGGATAAATGATGGTTTATTTCTTTACTTTACTTTAGTTGAAAAAATTCAGAGCAAACATCCAAGATGCCAAGGCATAAGCACTGTGAATCTTACACTCTGAATTTTGACTGTTAAATTTGAGGACTTAAAATATTTGTGCGGAAATTTTAAAGGGGGAACATTCTATTTTGAATTTTTCATCACATTAAAATTTTATATTTACTATACTATACTAAAATGTAAAATTCATGTTTCAGGTGCTATTTAAAATTCTAAATCTAGAACAAATGATCTTCTATACTGTACATTATGGACCGTACTGTTATCTATGGGCAGTCTTGCAGTCTTTTCTTTACCTCTTTTGTCAAAGTTGTAATAAAAACTCAACACAAAGACTGCAGCTCCCAGTACAGAGTTGTATAATCTTTGATGGATCTGAGGTGAACAGTAAAAAAGGTATTTACAGGTGGGAAAAGCACAGCGTATAGAGACGTTAAACCATTTTACAGTCTATAATGTGGTGAACAAATACGCTGTTTATCTGTGGACTGAAGTGGAAGAAAGCGGCCAGGTTTGGCTCTCAGCATGAGAGCCACATCACAACGGGATAAGCATTTTTACCTGTGTAATTCAGAGCTGGTACAATGTTGTTTTAATGAAAGGTATAGGATCATGTTACAGAGCTCAGACCAAACAGGAGAAGGAAGTAGTATGGGGGACATGTTATCTGAGAAGAAAGACAAATGCAGTGTTCATGAACAAAAAACAACAACAACAACACTACCATTATTATTGATTTTTGTACAGATTTTTTTTTACTTTAAAATTTTTACTGTTTATGTGTTTGGGGGGGAAGGGGTGTGCTAGGGGTGGTGAGCTTTTTTGTTTTATGTTTATTATCATTGTATTGTTTAATATTTTATTCTAGGGTCCTTAATAATAATAATAATAAAAAAATAAAATAAAATGTCTCTAATGGTATATGTATAAAGTAGCTATCCATCTATGGCTTATCAGGTATAAGAATTCAAAATATGCAACAGAAAAATACTGTTACAGGTGCTTGTATCCATAGATGCGACTGAATGTTCCACAATATGGCATTAAACCTTCATTTATTCCATTACAGGTATTTTTATTGCTCCAAAATACCTCGTAAAAACAGGCGTTGTTTCTGTCAACAACCTCACCTGTCCCGTAACCTAGCCTGGTGGCGGCACCTGCTCGTCTCCGGGGAGATAGGAGCGTTTAATGCTATACTGTGGAACATTTAAGGCATCCCCATGGAGACAAGGGGGTGGTGGACAATCAACCAAAGAGTTACATATTGTGGCATTATTTTAAAACATTACTGAAGTCAAAGAAAAAATATTATTTGAAATTGTGGTGCAATTACAGCTTGAATGCCTTTGCTCATACTACTACTACTACTACTAGTACCTCTACTGCTACTGCTGCTATAATAACCGAGCCCATCTGGTGTTTTTGAGTAGACAGACAGAAACACAGTGTTACCGTAAAACCAATGTAGAAAAAGGCGTTTGTTTTCAATAGACCTCGCACCATTAAGAATAAAGAAATGCTCTAATGAAGGTGGGGTGAAGGTGCATTGTGTGAAGTTATGCAGTGGAACGTGCCAAGTCATATTTTCAATAGGCTGTAATTGCCTTGTAAAAACACATGACACATTTTGTTATGTTGTAAAAACAGCCATTCAAAGTGTGTCCCTGCAGAGCTACCGTACACTCATAAACAAGAAGGGATTACATTTGCTAAGAAATTAATTAAAAACTACTGTTCAGAGACGCTGTTTGTATCATAACACAGGATTCATTTAAAATTCTACAGGAATTGTTTTCAGTAATATTATACAATTTTATAAATATTGCTAAAATGTGTCAGGTTTGCTAAAGTAAGGCTAAAGTCCAAGTAAATTACAATATTTTATTATTTAAAGGTGTGCTACATAACCTTTTTGGTGGAGGGGCTGTCACCTTCTTGTTTCTTTTGCTTTGCACAGTATGACATTAAATTTAGCTATCTCCATGAAGACAAGCAGGTGATGCCACCAGGCCAAGGTTACAGGTCAGATCTGTGGAGAGGTGAGCCCACTCACAGTAAAAGAATGCATGTATTTCATGTTTTTTTTTTTTTTGTTTTTTTTTAAGCACTGACCACACCTATATTTCAATACACTGAAGATATACACAGTTAATGCTATTTAAAGGTGCACTGTGGAACTTTTCTGATGGAGGGTCTGTCACCTGCTTGTCTCCATGGAGATGTTATTGCTTTGCCTGGAATTTTGCCTCTCCACAGATCTGACCTATAATGAAGCTGATGAATAAGATAGGTTTAATTTCTATCATAGAACATTCTAGACAAAGCAATAACATCTTCACCGAGACAAGCAGGTGATGCACCGTCCACCAGAGCAGTTGCAGGTTAAAAAAAAGGCAAAGCGATAAAACGTCCATGGTGATAGACCCCCTCACCAAAAAAGTTACACAGTGCATCTTTAGGAGATGTGTAAAACAGCATGTCCTCTATGTAATATGTATTCTTTCCAAAGACACTGTTAAAATGACTGTCAAATGATTTCCCCTTTAACTCAGCTTCTGTTCCCTTCTCATTATAGAAAAGCTGTCACATGTCAGGTCTGTGGAGTGAAACTTTTAGACCTGGCTTAATTACAAACAGTGGAGTTTGATTTGAGGGGAGTTTGCCATCATCGCACTGAAAAGACTTGATTACACTCGTCAACATCATCCTCACCAGAGACTCACTTCACCGTTCCAGTGCGTCTGTAACAGAAATCTGAGAGCAACCCATTTCTAAAACATAAAACTTTCAAAAGAAAAGTAGAAAGTAGAGAACAACTATGGAGCTATTGTTGAATTTGAGCAATGTGTTACGTTTAAATGACAACTAAAAATTGCTGCCTTAAAAATGAACAGAACTAGTTCATTTTAAGGGGCTGAAATGGTCCAAACTTATTCCTCACTAACCTAATGTATTAAGAGAATCCAAATTATTCACCCTGATGAGTTTATAATTGCTTTTCCCAACTTTCAGAGGCCGAATCAGTTTTTGCCATCATAGATAGCTATATAAGATGCTTTATAATTAATTGCATTAGCTTTATAAATAGCTATACTATAACACAAGTTACCGATCTGGCTGCTCTACCAATGTTGCCACACAAGTCAAAATAGTGGTACTCAATTAGAAGTAACAAAACAATATTTGTAATTCACGATCAAATAATTCATGTATATTCTTAAACTATTGTATTCTCAGAAATATAAAATCACATACAGCATGTCAAATTGTTTTGTATTTCTGTGTATGAGAGTGCACTGAGGAGCTACAGTTAGCTTATACCATTTACATTGAAGCTATTGTGATTAAGATATTATTATCTTTGTTGTTTTATGTTTTTCTGTGCATCGAGCAAAGTTGATGTCACAGCAGCATAGCTATAAGGCTTATTAAAAACAAATGGGTTTAATCCCACGGGGGAGAAGAGGGGCTCCTTTTGTATGTGTATCTGTGCACTAAAATAAAACCTATACTGAAAACAATGTATTCTCTTCTGCTTCAGTAAATGTTGTAGGATTTAATGTACTATTAGGAGGAACCTACCATCGTTTTATTTATAGCTATGGTGCCCATTATTATGTTAGTTCCAAGCATGGATAAATTTGATAACTCCAGTGGAACAAAGACAAAAACAAGGGCCTACTTCTTGTTATTAAGCTATTTCCATCCATCCATCCATTTTCTTCTGCTTATCCGGGGCTGGGTCACGGGGCCGTCATTAGGATACTATAGAGCATTTTATCTGCTTCATCCAAGTAGCTTCCCTCATGGATAAATAAAGTTAGTCCAAAAAGAACTGGGAATGAGTCCATTTGAGAGACAATTCACGATAGGTGCTTTACAGATAAAGTCAGAGAGATGGTAAAAACATTCAGTTGAATATACGTCTGGAAGAATGCTGCAGTTGGAACTGCCAGGACACAGCAGGTCTAGAGTTAGTCCAGAACTGAGATTTATGTTTGCACAGATATGAAGTTAGCTTGTTGCTATAAAATTGGTCTGCTAAAATATCCCATCTTTTTTCAGTTCCGATTCTGTTTCAATATCATGACCTTAAGTATCTGCAGATACCCAATATCAACTGACACTAGTGTACAGACTGATAAGAGAATTTATTTCCTTTAAACAAAAATAAAAGACAAAACCGATCCAAATGTGTTATGTAACTGTTTATTCTTTATCCTTCAAGAAACTGCTGAAAATCTTTGTGCAAATACAATTTTGAACATTGTCAATATTCAATCCAGCAAATTTTTTGAATTGGTGCTGATCGGTGCATCCCTATTTAAAATTACAATTCCTTGGTACAGTTACATTTTAACAACCTTGACATTGCATTTATACTTCATTATATTTCAGCCTTCTTCTGTCTGTCACTTGTTGTATGTATAATGTTTACATGTTCGTGTAGTGCGTTGAGCCCCTCACACAGTGTGAGATAAAAGCATGTTTCAGTATACGTGGAGCTGGCCTGTATGTGATACCTATGGCATGTGATGGTTTATTCATTGGGGTGAGGGCAGAGGGACCTGGTGATGGACAGAAAATCCGCCTGTGATCAGTCCACATCCTCATATCCATCAAACAGGAGCTGTAAGGGAGGGGCTCACACTGTAGCTCTGCGTTCATCACTTCTGAGGGTCTATTCCCTGATGACGATGTACAGGGCTCACCACGTCCCCTCCCCCTTTAACCTATAGAAATACTAACGGCAAATGTGTACACACTGTTGATGTGGAAGTGTGGAAGTGTGATACTGCTGATGTATACATGGGATGGAGATATGATTTACAGTGTAAAACCTTTTTTTTTTTTTTACTTCAAAGTCAGAGAAACTCCAATCTTTACTTTTGTAAAAGATAAATGATAACATTTTTTTTAAAAATAATTATTATACTAATTATAATTAATATTATAACAAAATGCCACATATATTTTTAAGCAATTACACTTGATAAAACCAATTAGTAATTACCACAATTACTTTAAAATCTGTACTTGAAGGGAGCAATATTGGATTGCTTCTGCTGCTAGTACCACTGCTAATACTATTGCTACTAATACTACGATTGCTACTGCTACTACTACTGCTACTACTATTGCTACTACCACTACTACTGCTACTACTGCTAGGATTGATAGAGAAAGCACAATGGGTAACCAATTGAATAGAAATAATAAAAAGAATATTTAAAATTGTAAATTTGCATATCCCAGTTTAACAGTGGCTGTTGTCTCAAAGGGCCTTAACATCACTGCAGCTTCAGCAAGGCTTTAGTAAAGGACTGAACAATTTTGTTCTGTTTTTTCTAATCCACGTCTCTTTGTATGTTTTCTAAATGATTGTGGGAGTATTTCTTTTCTTTTTTCATGGCCAGTTACACAGTGCACAGTTTGATCTCTCTGACAGGCTGTTTATGTAGCCCAGCCTAAACCCTCTTCCAATGGAGACATCAGCAGCACACGGCAGCTAGCCTAATCTCCCAAGATGCATCTGTCAGAGGAGTGATAGTGTTAAAGTGAAAACACGCTTTTAAAGATAGTTTTTATCTGCGCAGTGTCAACTCCCTACACTGGCAGATTAAATTCTTCTGTTCATTTTAACGGCTCTTAAATTAGCTGCTGTAGACATGTGATGGTGTTACTGAGAACGTGGGTTTTGGGTCATGTCAGAAGAAACAGTGCTCGTCTTTATTTCTGCTCAGAAATGGTGGATTAATTCAGATTTAATGAAGTAAATCAAATCATCTTATTTAATGTTTACAGCTAAACCGTGTTTAGAGGTCGAGTAAGGAGCTTGCAAAGTAAAAATGTTATAATAAGATTTCTGGAGTTATTGAATTTTCAAAAGGGTAAAAGGTGGTTGTTATGATCAATACTGGGAAAATATTTTTAGTATACGTCATAATGTTTCGTAGAAAATTACATGGGTCTCCAGCTTATTGACCTTGCATCTCCACAAACCTGACTCTTATTTGTCCGGGTGGAGGGCCTTGTCCTGCTTGTTTCCATGGGAATGTTGTTCCTTTGGCTATAGCATTTGACACTATGGCATAAAAGTTATTTACCTCTATGGAGAATGTTCCAAAATATGGTTTTAACTTTCGATTTTCATGGAACCATGCATCCAGAAAGTTACATTCTGCAACCATAGTGTAGTGAGGAGGACAAAGGTTTCAAACTTGTAAACACAGACTTAAAATTAGAAAGCTTTCAAAGTGAAATAATTCCACAGAGACAGCCCACATGATCTAAGAGTTTGAAAATGTCCACTAAACCATCACACTGCACGGACAAAGCTAGAGCTTCAAAAAGTAAAGACATTGCCCAGATCTGTGGTCCTATTACTGTAGGTAAACACAGCTAACCTCTTAGCCACTATGACAAAGTGGTGCAAACACATGAGAAATAAGCGGACAGCTGAAGAGAGGAAACTCAAACATCCAAGTTTGGTTTAGACAAACACTGCGGGCACGCTTTAAAATCAATGTTGACTGTTGGTGTAAGACAGCAGACAAAGTAGTGTCAAAGCCAGGCAATGGCCCCAAAACTATTTATATAACAAGCCAGCCAGCTAACCATACAAGCAGAAGTATTTGGACTATAGCTATGCAATATTAAATGTGCATCTAAGTGACAATGCAGAGAGAATAAGATTACATTTTATTTATTAAATGCCAATCTAGACGCACAAGGCCGCCTTACAACAATAAACAAAAGCATTAATATACAACAAGGTTAAACTATACAGCAAAAACATATAATAACACACATACAGTGAAAAGGGGACAGTGCAGAATGATCTGAGTGAATAGGCCAGTCTAAACAAAAGACATGTGAGATGAATGTAAACTTAAAGTAGTAAGATCTATCTTCAGTACTTAACATGTTTTTCCTAAGCTGAAGTCATGTAAAATGGCAATTGAACCAAGTATAAATAAGAAAATCTGTCACTGGTCAGTTTCTTACATTTTGTTTTTATCCAATCAGAGAACACATGGCATCCCAGCTTCAATTGTGATTTTATTGCCATTTTTAAACTCGATGGAAACACATGAAGTCCTTTAAATGAAACTAAAGAACATGAATTACAAAAGCCAACAAAGCTACCACAGATTTAGAAACACTCTTGTACCTTAATCTTTATTTTAAACTCACAATAGTTCTGCTCCGAATCCAGTCATCTTTGCAGGGGTTGTTGTGGACTGAGTGACTGGCCAAGGTTTAAATGTAGCGTTCTGTGGTGGGTCTGGTAGTCTGCAGGGCTCATTGAACACTGCCCTCTCAGATAGTGCAGTGTATAATCGTGGGCCTGGCTGGAGGAGATCAGATACTTGTGCTGGTGTCTCAGGCCGCTGTGGGATCGTCTTGCTGTGAATTACAGGTTGTGCTCAAAGACTTGGGTGGAGCCGCTCTGTGACGGGATCCGGTTCCAGAGGGCATTTGTTTGGGAAAGACTGCCTGACGTTAAGAATTGTTGAGAAGGGAAGAGTTTCGGCCAGCTATTGTTGCGCATGCTATAGAAACTTGTATCCTTTTACTGCTAGTTAAGAAGTTATATAAGCTTGTAAATGTAAATGTTACTTTTCTGGTAGACGGGCCACCGAGAATGTTCCGCAGTGTGGCATTCAACCACTGACTCCATAAAGAAGTGGACTAAGCATTTATATAAACATTCAGTTATGCATTCAACTTATTTTTCTCCATACAGACAAGTCAATGATAGGACAACTTACAGGTCAGATCTGTGGAAAGGCGAGCCACCTCACAGAAAGAATGCATATGTTTTTTCAAGATAATTTGGGGCAATAGAAATGTGTTACTAAAAAAATACAAAATAGATTATGTTTAAAGCCATATGTGGAGCAAAGGAATCTCCATGGAGGCAAGCAGGTAATGGACATTAATGTAAACTTCTGTGATTTTTTTTTTTTTATTTGAGATCAGAAGTTGGTGGTTGAATTCCCTCTACACTGACTGCATTCTAAGAACATATTTTACTTTGGCTTTGTGGATTGGTCTGTGAATAGTGAATAATTATGTTTTTTGTTATTAATTTACTTAAACATATAAGCTGATTTGGAGTACCTCTAATAACTATACATCCCTTAATGTGTACCCCAAATACAACCCAATTTCTTGCCCCATCTTCTTGTCCTTCGTGCCCCTCCAGGACCAGCCCTTGCCTCGGATAGAGTAGACTCCTCCTGTCACTCTCCCTCCATCAGAGCACAGAGGTGAGGGGCTCTGTGCTGCCTAGGAGAGCTGCTCTACTGAGGCCTAAACAGGAGCTTTTAGTGAGGAAATCAGACTGAGCATGCCTTTCTATTTCTGTACACTCCCCTCTCTGCCCCTAATGGGATTATAGGCAAATAGGGGAAAAGGAAAGGCCACGGCATTTAAGAGAAAATATTGGTGTTTTGGGACTAAGGAAAGTGTATAAATGTGAAAAGTGGGGTAGGTATGGGAATATACGCACATAAGAAGGCCAGAGTTTGAGTGACATCTTCAGATTTTGTAAAAATAATGGCCATATTTTCCTTTACATGTCTCTAATTGGAGTGACAGCGGCAAAGGAGTTCAGTATGCACAGTGCATATTACTATTATGCCCTTGAGCAAGACACAGACAGTATCGATTTCTCTGAATAGCACTAAAGGTCTATTATGTCATTTTTCTGGTTCAGCACCTGCTTGCCTCCATTGAAACTTCATAATTTTCATCTGGAATGTTCCACAGCACATCATTAAACTTTATTCATTTACAGATGGTTTCTCAAAAGTATCTTGGAAAAACATGCATGCTTACTGTGAGCGAGATCGCCTCTCTATAGAGCTGACCTGGGCCTAGTGCATCACCTGCTTACCTTACTGGAGATACGTATAGGTTAACACTGTAATGTGGAACATTCCAGGTAAAGTCCTAACAAATAACAATGTCATTTATGATAGAAAAATTCAGGAAAATTGTATCTATATCTTACTTTGATGATTTAATCAGTGCATTTCTTGTGTGTGTGTTTGTGTTTACTTACAGTTGGCGCAATAAAGAATTTAAAGAAACAGTAATCCTTTGAAGAAGAAGGGAAAAAATTGAAAAATCCGTAGATTTTCCATAGTTTACAGATCAACAAGACAGAATCCAATACACATGGGCACTAACAAGCTGATCAAAACATACCACATATCATATGGATCTAAAGATCAAATTCAGAGAGTCCCAGAAGAAAACATCTGCCCATACAGTCCCTGACAAAAGTCTTGTCGCTTATCCATTTTGTAGAAACAAAAGCTTATAACCTGACTTTAAATTAATCGATTGGTTTTAGAAATGTCTCATATGAAAGCTAAAACCCTCCCAAATTATGCTCAATAAACTAAAATAAATTTGCTTCACTGAAGAAAGATTGATCATTTAATGAACACAGAAAGGTCAGATTTTGGCAAGACAAACGTCTTGTCGACTTGTCATATGATGCACCCAATCCTAGATTACAGCCTCACCTGTGATCAGTTACTGATCAATCAATTAGTGTTTGTGTATAAAAAGAACCCCAGCACACCAGACCTTCACATCAACTGCAACTTGATCTCTGAACAACATGCCTAAGATCCACCCTGAGACCAAAGCCTTAATTATCAAGAGGCTGAAGACCAGATCCACTGCTGAGGTGCTGACACCTTCAATGTGTCTCAGCGTCAACTACAAAAGAATAAGAAAAAGATCTGAAATGACTGGAGATGTTTTTGACAAGCCCAGGTCCGGCAGACCCCGCAAGACAACTGCTCGGGAGGACCGTTTGTGATTTGAAAATCCAAGGCCAGCCCCTTTTCCACTGCAGCAGAGCTCCACCAGGCCTGGTCACCTCAAGTCCCTGTGTCAACCACAACAGTTTGTAGAAGAATTCTGTCTCGAAATGGCCTCCATGGTCGAATCAGTGCACAGAAACCAGCACTAAACAAAAGGCAATTAAAAAAACGTGTGGCATTTGCCAAGGCCCACAGCCTGCTAAAAGGATGGACACTGGAAAAGTGGCAGAAGGTGGATTTCTCAGATGAATCCTCGGTTGAATTACATCACAGCCGCCACAAATATTGCAGGAGACCTACTGGAGCCCGCATGGATCCAAGATTCACCCAGAAAACAGTTGGTGGTGGAAAAATCATGGTCTGGGGTTCCATCCAGTATGGGGGTGTGCGAGACATTTGCAGGGTGGAAGGCAATATCAATAGCCTAAAATATCAAGAAGTATTAGCTTCCTCTTACATTCCCAACCATAAAAGGGGTCAAATTTTGCAGCAGGGTGGTGCTCCATCGCATACTTCTATCTCTACATCAAAGTTTCTCAAGGAGAAGAAGATCAAGGTGCTCCAGGACTGGCCAGCCCAGTCACCAGACATGAACATCATTGAGCATGTCTGGGGTAGAATGAAAGAGGAAGCATGGAAGACAAAACCAAAGAATCTTGATGAACTCTGGGAGGCATGTAAGACTGCTTTCTTTGCTATTCCTGATGACTTCATCAACAAATTGTATGAATCATTGTCGAACCACATGGATGCGTCCTTCAAGCTCATGGAAGTCATACAAGATATTAAATATGGATCTCACAGCACCACTACTTAATTCACTGACATTATGCAACATATTTTTGTATTTGAAGTAAATTATTTGTTCAATTTTCTTTAGGCGACAAAACTTTTGTCTTGCCAAAATCTGACCTTTCTGTGTTCATTAAATGATCAATCTTTCTTCAGTGAAGCAAGTTTATTTTAGTATATTGAGCATAATTTGGGAGGGTTTTAGCTTTCATATGAGACATTTCTAAAACCAATCGATTAATTTAAAGTCAGGTTATAAGCTTTTGTTTCTACAAAATGGATAAGCGACAAGACTTTTGTCAGGGACTGTATTCACCCCTCACATTCTACTCTGGAATCAATACGTCAATAAAGCCTGGAGAAAAGGCTCACATTGTGTCATTGGTTACACAGCCTCATGTGTGTTCAAAGAGCTGTTGGGTCTTCTTCAGGGGGGCTAATCATTTACTTGTATTTTTAGTACATTAAACAGAATATCCAGTATGGTCCAAACAGAGATCTTTTGTTTAAAATATTGGCAAGATTCAACTCATAAATGATCAGTACGTACGTATGTTTTTGAAGCTATTAAAAATTGATTCTCTGAAATGTTGACGCACTTTCGAGATCACGAGTCAGTGTGCAATATATAATTGATCACACATTGCAACAATAAAGAATAAAGCATATTTTAATTGGAGATACTGGACCAATTGTAAAGTTGATACAGAACAGAACTAGCCATCATTTCTATCATACACTGTTATTTCAATGAGGAGATGATAGGATTTTACAGATTTGTTTGAATAGTTGTGGACAATTCTTTGACTTTATGAGAGCCAGAACAGCCCATGTTAGGAGAGCCAGGCTGTAACAGAGGACTCCTGCCAAATTCCAAAGTGGGTCAGTGGAAAAACAAGTTATAATTCTAAACAAAGTCATGGCATGATAAATTAAGGTTTAGAACTGCATTCTCTTGTTTGCTTTGCTGCGAGGAGTCCATTAGTCTAGTATATAGTACCAAGAGGGATGGGACTCATTTTATTATTAGAGTAAGTCGTGTCTGTGGGGGCAAAAGGCTCATTTACTAGGTGGTTGGCGGTTCAATTCCACCCTCCACAACATGTCCTTGGGCAGAACACTTTGGCTTCCATCAATGCTTGTTCCTAGAGCTCATGGCAGTGAATATATTTGGGCATTTACACTGTGAAGCAGAACAATAGTTAAAGTAGTTGTAGTTGTAGCCGTAGCAGTTGTCACAGTAGTGGAAGTAATTGCAATGGTAGTCATAGTAGTAGTAATAGTAGTAGTAAAAAATAGTAGTAGTAGTGGTGGTAGTGATGGTAATAATAGTCGTAGTAGTAGTCATAGTGGTTGCCATAGTAGTTGTCGTAGTAGTGACTGTGGTAGTAATTGCAATGGCAGTCATAGTAGTAGTAACAGTAGTACTAGTAGTAGTAATAGTTGTAACCATAGTAGTAGTTGTGGTAGTAAGTGTAGTGGTAGTCACTGTCTTAGTCATAGTAGTAGTAGTGGTAGTAGTAATAATAGTCCATAGTAATAGTAGTAGTTGTGATAGTAATTGTAGTGGTAGTAATAGTAGTATTAATAGTAGGAGTAGTAGTCATAGTTCTAGTTGTATTAGTAGTAGTAATTGTTGTGATAGTAATAATAGTAGTAGCGGTAATGGAAATGGTAGTGGTTGCCATAGTAGTATTATTAGTAGTAGTTGTGGTAGTAATTGTAGTGGTAGTAATAGTAGGAGTAGTAGTCATAGTACTAGTCTGAGTAGTAGTTGTGGTGGTGGTAAGTGTATTGGTAGTGATAGTGGTATTAGTAGAAGTAGAAGTACTACTATTGATCAGTCTTATTCTATATATATACTATATTCATGCAGGATTAGCCACTAATCTGTACACACACCATTCGCAGTGATAATGGATTATCTAACACTATATTTCAAACAAGCATTTAATCCCACATATTTGAGTGTAAAGGCTTTCCTCATTTATATGACGCAGAAAAGGTCCATAGACTAAACAATAACAAATAAAAACAGTTAGTGCTGCTAGGAGCTGAGGCGTCCACTCACATAAACAGCATTTTGTTACACAGCGCTGTCAGCTTCTGTGTTTACTTTGGCTTCCATACACCTTTCTCCCATAGGGGAAATAATTAAAGGCTTCTCTATGCCAGACCGCCGTATACGAAGAGAGAGGGGGGAGAGAAAAAGAGAGAGAGAGAGAGAGAGGGGGGCAAATAAAAGGGAAAAAGAGCATCAACTAATTATGTATTCCCAGCTCCGTTCCCCATAGAAAATGAGCAGCAGTTAGTTGCATTCTCAACAAGAGTAAAACCAACACTGAACCAGAATCAGGCAAGTTAACCCAAGCTCTACCATAGCCTAGTTTTAAGACTGATTAAAGTGGGTAATAATCACAGGGAAAAACCTAGGAATAAAGGGTTTAAGACAAGATATATAATTTGTAATATAACCAGAACATATAATCAAATCTTAATCTTATCCTTTTTACCGTCCTAAAATGTGAAAAACAGAACTAGTTCATTTTATAAGCACTTACTACTTCCTAGCATCCTTTATAAGTGCATTTCACAACTTTCATAAACAAAAGTGGAGTTTTGCCATCATAATGCTAACATCAACTAGCATGCTAACAGTACACTGCCTGATTTTTGGACAGAACAATGTTTTATAATTAGATGCAGCTAGCACACACTGATCTGATTTTGACATTTAAGAGCAGTTTTTGTTCTATATCTGTACTGGGACAAGACAAACACATGGGGAAATATCTGTTAGAGTCACTTTAATATAAAAACTAAATCAAAGTAAGGACAAAAAGAGGTAAGAACTAAATATAAGTCTTAAAGAGCCATGATAAACCTCTAGAGAGCAAATAATATTGGAATAAGCAGTATCTAATCATGCTGTGTTAGCTCTGTGTTTCCCATAAAAACAAGAGCGGCTTCAGAGATGGTTGCATTTCCATCAGATCCAAGTTTGCTCCTCATTAGTCTTCCTTATGGAGAGCGTGTGGAACTAGGATGGTCATTATAAAGTGGAGTCATAATTAGAGATATAGGCCTTGGTCTTTCTCTCTTCCCAAGCAGCTCTCATACTGCATCATACTTAATTCATATTTAAATACTGGTATAGGATCACAGTGGAAACTAAAACTAAGCTTAATCTATATCAGAACTCTAAGACCATATTGTAAACACTGTTATTTTGTGAAAATGGTTTATTATATAAAAAAAAGCATGTGTTTTTATTATCACTGTGGTATTTTGTATATTGGCAACACTACCTCTTTGTAAAATGTGGAACTCAGCAGGCTAAACATGACAACATTAGTCAACGAGCCAAATAAGGTCACATTTCAGTTGTTAGTAGAGACAATTTGAGTTCAACTTGGGATAGATTAAATTTTCTATGGAGTATTTTTTTCTGTCATGCAAAAGTATTTAAAAATGCATTTCGAGCATTGATTCTTTTTTTTTTTTTTGATGGTGAGAAACATTCAGCGTTTATTTGATACTCCAAAACAGCTTGGCAGTAGCAGCAAAAACATTAACTGCGGTATTTGGAAGTCCTATGTTAGTGCTAGTTTGGATAACATGATGAACAATATGAAAACCTTCAATCTAAGTCAGGCTGCAGAGCTGATCCAGATTTGATCATGTCCTCCTTTGACTTCTTCCAGTCTTTTAAGGCGAGATATGTTCTTGTCCCAACATAGGGAACTATAGAAAATAAAAATATAAAAAAAACGTAATTCAAGCTCCTTGTTTGGCCTTGGGTTTAGCATTCTGTGTGATGAAGATTTAGTTCAGCATCGCCCCCACTGGAGAACGAATTACCAAGTGTATTAATTAGCCTATTTTGTGTAAGTATAACGATCCGCATAGTTTAGTTAATTTACGGGGCATGCATAAGAATGACGGAGGAGGATTGCAGAGGAGGATTTCTGCTTGGGAAATTTGTTTCATATTTACATAATGATTCAGAAGCTCAGGCAGGAACTGAACGGAGAATTTTTGGTTTAATTTATTCTAAAAAGGTCTTGTGTTTGCTAGGGGATTGTGTATTGGGACTCATCTGGTTAATCAAGTCTATGTATAATTCATCCGATATAGGCATGGGGTCTGGCATACACGAGGAGATTCCGACTCCCTCTCCAAAGACATGTGCTACATCACTAGCGCAGAAGCTAAACATGGCGGAGTAGTTTGGGTCTTTTTGGTGCACAATGTCCCCCGTCCCCCTTTGCTAAATCCAACAGCCTGCGAGCTCCTGCTGAGACCCCCAAAAGCAAGTCTGAGGCAGCTTACACAATCAATGGAGATGTGTTTTTCCATAACTTATTATAAAAATATGGTAGTAATTGTAGTTTTAGTCTTCAGTGGGAGTTTTGGAGCACAACAAACCAAGAAAGTATGGTCATGAAATACACTACACTAAGGAATACACGATTTTATAGTAGCTGTGGTCTATTTCTTATTTGGTTACAACTAGGGAATCTTTTTTTTTTTTTTAAAGATGCACTGTGTAACTTTTGTGGTGGAGGAGGTGGTTATTGCTTTGTCCTGAATGTTCCATGTTAAACTTAAATCTTACATTTATTGCTTTTAAGTTGCACGAAAAACATGCATTCATACTGTAAAGCAGGATAACATCTCCACAGTTCTGACCTGTAACTTGGCCTGGTGGTGTTACTGGCTGGTTACCATGGAAACAGATATGCTTAATGTCATACTGTGGAACATAGGCAAAGCAGTAACTCCATGGAGAGAAGCTGGTGGTGGACCCTTCAGCATAAAAGTTACACAGTACACCTTTAAGTTAGTTTATTATTTTATTAAGTTAAGTTAGTCAAAAAATGTTCACGCACATACTATGACCCAAGTAAAAGACTTTCTGGTATCATGGGTAAAAGAATTGAAAAGGAAACAAATAATATATGTTTAATATATGTTCAATATAAGCGCGCAGTTATTACAGAGCAGAAAGGCTCAGGTCAAGTCTGATGGTTTATGGACTTCTGGAAAACAGTGCATGAAACTTCAGATTTCTACCTGTGACGTAACAATCCTAGGAAAATTGAAACCAACTAATTTCTGAGGCTCATAGACAACTTCCTAAACATTAATGAAACTAATTTGAATGAAGCAAAATATAAGTCCAGGTATGTTTATGATGAGGAAGCTAAAATAAATAGTGAAATAACAAACCAAAAGTAAACTGCAATACTACATTACCAAAGGTACCAAAAACTCTGCCATACCCTGATACACCCACACCCTAGCTTGAGAACCTCTTAGTAAGGAGTGCCACTTCCTTCAAAGCTTGCAGCAGTAAAATATGCAGTACAGTATAATGTCATATAGAGCACATACGAGGCGGCATTGAAGACTGAGTAATCATATGGAGCCTACAGTTCACCACAACCCACCAGAGATCCCATTTACACTTAAAAAGACTAATTACCAGCAGCAGTGCAGAGAGGAGAATCATCTTGTACACTAGTAATACTGCAAGAAGGCAAGAACCAGGCTGGTACTCAAACACAGTAAAGGTTATGTGGTGAATTTGTGAAGTGAAATTAGCCTAATGGACTAATGTAGTACCGCAAGCACACAGCTGGACATGACAGAAAACTGCGAAAAAGAACACGCATGGAAGGACTGCCTACTGCGTGTCTTTCTACATTACATTAAAAATAGCATTAGCTTAGCATGATATCAGACTTGATCATTTTAACTGCATAAAATGAATTAAATTTTAAGTGAGCAAAAAATCTATCCTGGAAGAAGATGGGGTCAATTGCAAGTTAGATGCTTTGGAGAAAATGGAAGTTTGGAGATAAGAAGAAGGATAGTGAACATATAGAAAAATGTTGAGTTGCCAGATAGGAGGTCAAAACTAAAACCAAAGAGGAGACTTAAGGTTGCAAAAATATTACATCAAAAGCAAATACGATCAATATACATCAACATAATGTTTCATATATTCGAAAGATGTGATAATAAGAAGTTTCAATGAGCAGATTTTCTATTTAGACATAAATAAACAAATGTTCTTTGAATGAGCCACCACTTACCATAGTACCACCTGGCTTTACTGCACACTTTAAATTACTACAAATTAAAACCTTGGTTTTAGTTTGAAGCAAGTTGTCAAAGGATGTTACACAGTAGATTTCATAAAGGTCCTATATAATTGACTCATATAAGCTTTAAGCCATGTTATAATGTTGTTACTCCTCAAAAACATACCTGGGGATGTCTTTTGTTTTCATTGTATCATTAGTTTGTCACTACCTTTTACCTTTTGTTCAGCAGAGATTAGCAATTCCAGGACTGAAATCATCCATATGATTCTAGCGAAGGTGCACGGAGTTTAAAAACACGGTGGAGTACTTCCTATATTATGTTGTGACATCAGCAGTGTTTACTACATGAGAGAAGAACTCAGCCTAAACATGCAGGATTTGTGTGTTAAACATGAATGAAACAAAACACAACTTCAGGTATATTTGTGAAGAGGAAACAGCATAATAACAGATGAGAAAATAGCATAATATGGGCCCTTCAAACTACTATGAATTAAAACTTTGGTTTTACTTTGGGGCAAGTTGTCAAAAGATGTAACACATTAGATTTCTTAGAAGTGTGGTAAAACAGCTGATGAAAGGGTTAAACATCTCTTGTCATGGATCGAAATGCGTAGGACTATGGGGTCTCTGGCTTCGTTTAGATCTTCATTTAGATCTTGTTAAATCCTAAATCTAACCAGTGTTGCCACTCGCCATTATGTTTCTATGACAACCAATTAAGATGACCCCTTCTTCACCCTGCTGACATGTGGTTGGTTGACCATTATCAAACTCAGAATCACCAACACTTACATACTTGTAGCAAACAAATCCCGAGTTCAGATTCAGTTTATAAAAGATTGATGCTCTGTACACTGCAGTGAACTCACTCCCTGCATGGTGCTACAGTAGTGCAGAAAATATGTAGACGGGCTTATCTCTGCTTTTTAAAACCAATCAGGCTGCATTACATCCATCATCACAAAAGTAGGTCATGCCAGCCCGATCATTTGACGTGATTATGAATAATACAGTCCAATCTCTACACTAGTATCATGGAGCAATTCTCGCCTTAAGACTTGAATTCTTTACCCTTACATAACCCTTGCGTCGAACTCGCTAGGAATAACAATCGAGTAAAAGTTAAAGCATTGATTTTAAGAACTGCAAAGATGTCAAAACAGAGTCTGTGGTGAATTAAAAGTAGTCGTGCCTAGCATGTGAAAACGCCAACTACGCCAGGAACAGGACATTAGCTAAACAAATAAGTTGTATAATAGCATAACAACATGATGAGATTAGAGCAGAGAGAGTGTAGCTTTGTGCGCTGGATCAGCTGCTGGGGTTTTCCTGGGAGACAGAGATGGGACGTCCTGTGGCGAGGAGGTGTGTGGGGAAATAGTGTGAAGGGTTAAATAGCTGCCACACAAGGCCGAGGTGGAGAGAGGGGCAGAGGGGGGCAGGTGGGGGAGAGTGGGAGGAGACCAGAGTGCACCATGTCCCACTGGGATGAGTTGAGGTCCAAGCACCTTCAGGCTGTGGGTTCAGTATCTCACATACAAATGGTTCATGGGAATATGGCAATGGAGATTCGCAATACAATATGGAGATACAAACAGCTAAACGAAATCAATACACTGGTTTGAAAATTACATTCAGGAACTTTTACACTGCTAAACTTGAGGTACTCAAAAGTATAAAAGAAAATTTAGCTTTTTTCCCATTGTAAATGTAGCACTTTATGATAAACAGACAGCTGCAGAGTGTGTACATGAATACTAAGTGGTTTATTATTGTGAAAGAGCAGTTTCGTAAGAGTGGATTGGATCAACCTCTGCTTAACTTTGCAGTTTGAAATAAGTAGTTCTAAAGCCATGCATGTGTCCAAAAAAACATGCATGTGAATACTAGCAGTGTGCCAAAGGGTTTTTGAGATAAATTTAAATATTTAAATTCCTACTTCTGTGGTTTGAAAATTCGGTAATGTAGCTTTGAGGTAAGTTCACTAAAAAACAACAAAATACACACAATTACCTTGCTACCTGTTTCCAATTCATAATACTAGAATTATTTTTAGATAACATATAAAAAGTTGTCCTTCACAACATTAACGTGTAAAAGTGGCTCACCCTAGTGCTCTAAAACCATCACCAAATTTAACTGCTGCTTGCTTTGCGTTGTCAAGCAGGTCAAATGTTTTCACAAGTGTATGGAATCACTCAGAGATGTCCACACACTCCACAAAGACATGCACAGACATTAGAACAGGAGCCTGCAGAGCTGCTTGCACTGGGCCTTGTTAGCCAACCACCAGGCGTGAAATCAGCGCTCGGTTCCCCCACCACGATGAGTCAATCTGCGGCCGGCTTTCTCTTTGTGTGTGGAAGAGTACTGCCTTCACTGGCTCTCCTCCGGGCCCCGCACAGCTCCAGCACAGCTCCAGCTTTGACTGTGCTGGCAGCCTTTTGTCTGGGCCCGTCTACAGCACTCTTCTAACACTCACCTCACGCTGTGCATCCTAACACACTATCAGAGGATTAAGCTAACTTTGCCTGACTTCCAATGAGAGCGGCTCTGTTACTGCACACATTTTCATACACCTGTCCTGGTAGGGCTCCTGGGCTGACAACGCAAAGAAAAGCTCATTTACAATTCACTTTGCTTCAGGGAAACAATGGTGTTCCTCTGTGTGCCAATATTAACATTAAGTGCTGTTGACAAGATAGCTGCTGCGTGCTGCTGCTTGGTTGGGTTTTGTATGAATTTAGCGTTACTATTCATCTGAGGAGCTTTGTAGAACTTCTAATGGAATGTTATACTGTAACATTTAAATAGGTCAACACTAACCTACCTTGCCTATGCTGTAAATGCTGTAAACTGTATTAAGATGGGTAACGCACTGTATAAAGGATTTCATAAAGTTCATAGAATGGTATGGTAGATAACTCTAATATAGGGTGACCAGACGTCCCTATTTACTCTGTGTCCCATCCCAGTGGATTTATCCAAAACCATTGATTGTCGGAGTTTTATACAAGAAATGTCCCAGGTGTCCCTATTTTTGACCAATTTGATACCTGCCAACAGTAAAGAGAGGCATAAATTGTCATTTGTTTTGGTAAAATATAAAAAAGCTGCTTAAAAATGACCAAAACACAAAGCAAATGTGATTATACTGACTCACGTTGGTTGTGAATAAGTCATGAATGGGCTGAGTGCAGAACAATTTTCCTTAATTACGCACTTGTTTCACAATTTTATTACAAACCACCACAAACCAGGGGTGTCCCAGTTTTTGATTTTGAAAATCTAGACACCCTGTCTCTAAAGTTAAAGAGATGTAATTGATTAAAAACAATGTAGATGAGTTTCAGTGTATATTGTTCCATTCATACAATCCATAGTTTCTAAAAGGAACAATGTAAATACACAATCCAGAGCAGCCTGTCCTGCCACCTGTGGACTCAGACATAACTATAACAGTGCATAAGACTTAAATAGAATTATTCATTATTCATTTAATTCATATTTGCCACATCTGCCACGGGGCTAACTGACTAAGGGAGACTGCCAATAAGCTCCAATGGCCCTTTTTACCACCACCTCTGTCACTCATACTACACGTTCAGATTCAGGCAAAGTAGGTGAAGTGTCTAGCCTAAGGACACAACAACAATATACACTCGTCACATATGGGATTAAACCCTCAAGTTTTGCTTGGCTCTGTACTGAGTCTTTAGCACCATGTAAGGTAAGAAAAACACTTCCAATCTGTTATTTCATCTCTGCTTTGCGATATGGGGAGCAACATTTATGGTATTCTTGCACTAACAAAAACTTCCAACAACAGTAAATATTAAAAGATCCGCACTTCTCAACAGTGTAAAAAAGCAAGCTCTTTGACTACAAATCGCATAACTTTAAAATTCAAATAATAACTCTTCCTTCAACTTGTGTACTCTCGCTACAACCAAAAAAACTTGTACAGACCAAAAAAAGTAAATACATGCAAGCTTCTCCTCTTAGTAAAGGTTTTTCCAAGTTGCGGTATTATGCTAACTTACACTGGCGAAGGGGGAGGGGCTTGTGTAGGGGCGCTTTGATAAGTCTAGCATGGCCGCTGTGAATGAGGTAGCGACAGGCGAAGCAAAACACACATTGAAGGCGTTCACAATACCAGGCAGCACTTTTAATTAAACCTTATCCAACATGATGAATAATGCAACAGCCTCTTCCTCGCAATCCGCCCGAGCCTTTCTGCAGCTCTGTTCAACCATCTCGCCAACACAGCCGCGCGCATACATTAGACACAGGAATGGAAAGAAAGACCAAATCCTTCACCCAAGCTTGATAAATATACAAAATAGTGCATAGTTTTGGTAACAGTGGAAAAAAGTGAAAGAGTGGAAGTTGTTCTTGCTTTCCAGATAGCTGGTTTTGTCGCTTTTAGTTATGAAGTGAAACAGTGGTATTTTTTTCCCTAGTCTATTTTCACTGGTGAAGAAGTACACAATTTTGGTACTTAAGGAAAAGTATAGATACCAAGAAGGGAAAAAAAGTCAAGTAAATGTAAAAGTATCACATGAAAAAATCTATTTAAGTCAAAATATTAAAGTTTGTGTTTAAAATGTATAAAGAGTAAAAAGTAAAAGTATTTTGCGTATATTTTGATATCTTATAAGGCTTCAAATGTAGTGCAAGCCTTGTGCATTCATAAAAAAACTAAATTTTCACTTTTCAGTCCTGTTCAAATATGCAGTGGAGTAGAAAGTACAGATACCTGCCTGCTCTCAAATGTAGTGAAGTTAAAATAAAAGTATCCACCTTAAAGTCTATGTAAGTACAGTATTTTACAACTTTTATATTATGTTCCATCACTGCCTATTTTGAAGATACTGCAAAAACTTTGTAAAGTTTGGAAGTTTTGAGTGAACAGTGAAGTACTGTGGCGGTTGCAAGCATCAAAAACTTAACTTAATTTTCTCACTCACTATTTTATGATTGATGCTTTGATTTCTGCAAATGGGAATTTTTGAATTTCTCTGTCCACAGGAACTTCAGTTTTATCACATTATTGGGGAATGGTCAGTATAAATGTGTCATTATAGTCATCAGTATGTCATCAGTATCAGTGCTGTGACTGAGCCTGATTGTAGCGTTGCCATGAATTTTATATTTTAAACTCAACTTTCTGTGAATTCAAACCCAAGGAAACTGAGGTTATGGCTATGATCCCACAAAGCACTATTTTATACAAGTGAATGTAATTTTCAATACAAGCGTGATGGTCTTGTACTATTTCTGGTACAGATCAAATAAACTAAGTATTGATTTAATACTTACTAAGTATTGATTTAATAGTTGTGTCCAAGGTAAAGTCTGTCTGAAAAAGCCCTAATAAGTAGTGATCAACCTAAATGAAACTATCTGCATTTAAATATAGTCAAAGAGATTTGGATACCAACAAAAAAAGAACTGTTATTGATCTCAGGCCAAAAGGACTCAGCATGATCTTACAAAAAACAAACTCTGACATGTTACGTTCCCTGTGGTACAGAGACACACGGACAACCTCCTAACGGGACAGATCCATGGATGGAGGAGAGGGTGAGGGTCCGAGGGGGTGAGGGGTGGAGGCCGAAAGAAGAAAGGCCCCAAAAGGGATATTCAGTGCATTGAGCGGTGAAAGGATTGTATGGGAGAGTGAACCCATTAGAGCACAGACTGGAGGGGGCATGGGAAGACATGGAGAGGGCTGAGGGGCGGAGCCGCTCTGAGTCAGGTCCATTCACACTTAGACTATAGGGAGGGTTTCACCAAGGAACCTCTGGCCCCTGGGAGTGTACAGGCAGAGCGCAGTTAACCAGGGGCATGGAGGATGGAGGGATGGAGAGGAGTGAGATAAATGTGACTGTAAACAGAGAGAGAGAGAGAGAGAGAGATGGAGAGTGTAGGGAAGGAGAAAAACTGGCTGCAGGGTTTTGGGTTCGAACACCCCCCATGCCCCAGTCTTCAAATTAAAGTGTACACTATAGTAGATTGATAGAATTGATAATAAAAGACACATCTAATAAAACAGATCATTGGCATATTGACTTGCATGCAACAGATTATAGAGAAGTAGTAGTAGTAGTAGTAGTAGTAACTTCATTGTTCATATAAATGTTATTTTATTTATACCAATGTGAATATTGGTTTTCATTCCATCTGTAATTATATGTTCTAATTCCAGTTTTTCATCAGTGTCAGCTCTGTCCTAAAATGTGGTCATCAACTTAAGTAGTAATAGTAACAGTAGAAGTTTCCATTGGAGTTCAAGCTGTGGTCAACAACTATTATAATTACAATATCTTGAACCTTTTGAGCAAAGAATCCTCTTTGAACCTTGTAGGTTTACAAACAGTTTCATAGCTTTTTTTTTTTTTTTTTTGACAAAAAGTGTGAAAAATAACACGAAATTCATATTAAAAAGTTAAAATTTAGAGAGACTGAGCTGTGCTGGCTGGCTGCAGTATGCATTATTTACAGTGGATGCACTGATGGGGAAAAACAGAATTAACAATGGAGAGGATGTGTCTGTGTTAGTTTGTCAATGTTCTTTTAAGACATTTTCCTCCATTTCTCTTCAATTTGCATTTAAATATAACAGACAGGAGGCAGATGCGGGAGGGGTGGACCGCGGAGAGTTGGGATGTTTATTTTTGGGAGAGAAATTACTGGTGGAGCCAAACAGCAGTGGGTCTGTGAGGCTGTAGCCAGTGGAGGAGCCCTGCACTGCCTTGATAAAGCCCCGGTCCAGAACTGTTCTGGTTCAGATGGAGAGAGGACGAGGGGGAAGAGGTGCTGGTGCTGTGGGCAGGTGAAGGAATGGGTTCTATCCAAAGTACACAATTCAAGCCCAAATCTTGGTTAAAAGTAAAATGGACTTGTTTGTCTACTATTTAAAAATACACATGAGATGATCAAATGGCATGAAATGAATAATCACATGTGACTCAAAAATATATCAGCTTACCCAAAATCTTATGAAAAATTTAAAGACCAAAATTCAGTGTTAGGCAACATGGCACAAACAGATATAACCAGTGACAAGTTGGGCAGTGCATTGGTGCAGTGGTTGGCACCTCACAGCAAAAAGATACTGATTTTGACTCCTGGCCAGCGAGGAGCCACTAAAAAACATCAGAGACTTTCCTAGTTAAAGGTGCACTGCATAACATATCTAGTGAAGGGTCCATCATCTGATGTCTCCATAGAAATGTTATTGCTTTGTCAAGAATGTTCCATTGTATAGATTACACCTACTTTCCAGGAGGAAAACAAGCAGGTTACAGCACTACATTACAGTTTAGATCTGTGGAGAGTTGCCCCTATTTACAGAGAGAATTTATGAATTTTTGAGCAATAGAAACACCTGTAATGAATAAGTGCTAGATGGATATATTTAATGTCACATCATGGAACATTCCAGACAAAGCAAAAGCATTTCCATGGAGACAAGTGGCGGTGGTGGCAGAACTTCTACCAGAAAAGTTGCGCAGTGCACTTTTAAATAAAAGTCTGTCTAATCTTAGATATACTGTACTTTTTACAGTGTATTTAATTTCCACACAGTTTGGGGAGTGGATGTTTTGGAATTGCTTCGAAAATCTGCTTCCATGTGTACTCCGTGTATAACTTTATTAAAAAATACCGAAAAGATAAGATAACGTTTTTGGCAATGACAATCAACTCCCTGAAGTGAAGTGAGTAAATTATTGCCATAACACTATTGCTGGGCCTTTGAATCCAGTTAAAATGCTGTGTTAAGGTCAGAACTGAAAGAGCGTCTGGCATTTCACATTCAGTGACATGAAGCTGGCGGAGAAGGCAGTCCCTGTATAAGGACACTTATCTCACGGCAGGAGCAGGTCAAGCCAACACCACTTCAAAGGCATTTTAATAATCAGAATATTTCCTTTTTCACTTGCCCTAAACAGACCGACTGGCAGGGGCCGCTTCTCTTTCAACACTCGCCTCTTTCATGCGCTGACATTCAAACCCTCCTCCTCCTGCCGCGTGGAGCCGGGGGGATACTAGGCCCACTGTTCTAGCTCCCATCATGCACCAGGGCGGCTGTGGCTGCAGAGGCTGGCTCCCCGGCGAGTGGATAATTTGTGAGTCGTGTCCGATCGGGCTCGAGACGGTCTCCTGCTGACTTCCTGATTCGACGGCGTGCTAAAATGGACATAGCTAATGAATTACAGTGGTCACGAGATTCTCCATCATCTGACCCAGATTGCGCGAGTGTGATTCTGCGAAATGCTGAGATGCTTGCTAATCACACAAACAGAGCATTTAATATTTATGACGGGACAAGATTCATTTGATAGTAGAATGTGAATACTAACATATGAAGATGTACATTTTATTCAGGCTATATAGCTTCAAGCACTGGTTTCTTATGCAGGCACATTGGAATCTTTTGCAGTTTTTCTTTTTTGGTAAATTTGCCTGTTTATTACTGGCCTAAAGATATAGTATGTCTGTATGTATTATTTGCCCAAGCCAGTAACTTCTCTATAATTTTTTTTTCCTTACAAACAATCACAATTTTGAGGCCCTGAACATTGATGAAAAGTCCCCAAACCAGGTATAGGGTTGGCCAATTTGATAAAACGAGCATCGAGCAATGCCCAAAGTGAATCAGCAGTGCCGCCTAGAAGTGGACCCCTATCGGAGTGGGGACAAGCAAATTTGTGGAAGGCAAATGAAATTCGGGACAATGATGGCAAACAATAAGACAAACCAAAAGTTGAACTGGCGCATACCCTTATGATGAACAAAAAGTTGGCCATATTGGATAAAAAATTGACCGCCACTTTGACTGCATGTTTGAAAAACTCTGCTAGTCCTTGGTTTTTGGTTCAAATGAGCTCACATTTGGAATGTCACATCTAGAGACACAGATTCACAAAAATTATCAGTTTTATTGGGGTATTCCTTACAATTTGCCCGTAGCACGCCAGCGGATAACACCTTCAATTCCTGTTTTTTTATGACTTCTCACAGCCACAGGCAGTGGTCTAGAGAGCTTAAATTTACATCGCAATTGCATGATGCATGAACTGGCCTGAATGTCTAATTCAAGTCTAATAGTCTAATACAATTGAATATTACAGCGCCCCCTACCATAGAAATGTCAACAAATTTGGGGATTACATTCTATGCATGACTACAAGCAAAAAAATATATTTTGGACACAGGGCATTTTTCACGGTTGGCTAGCAGGAGCACAAAAATTCTTCAAAACATCTTACACATGCTTAGTCCAAAGCATATGAAAAGTGTACACTATAGCGCCCCCTACTATAGAAATGAAATGTCAACATTATTGAACTTTAAATTTAATTTAACATAATTCTATGAATGACTACAAGCAAAAAAAAAAAAAAAAAAAAAAAAACTGACATAGGCCATTTTTCACAGTTGATCAGCAGGGGTGCAATGATAAAAAAAAAATAAAAAAAACATTTAAAGGTGCACTGGGTAATTTTTCTGATGAAAAAGGATCTGTGGGCCTGGGCAGCTGTCAGGAAGGGACAATGCTCAACATGCCGGGCAGTCGCGTAGGAGGAGCGTGTGTGCCATCGTGAGGGCCATCATCGCCGTGGGCGGCTGTAATTACTATTATAATTATTATTATTGTTATTATGTTACTTTCCTAGTAGAGGGACCCCCCATCTGTATTTCTTCATGGAGATGATAATGCTGTACCTGAAATGTACCACACTATGACATTAAATGTATCTGTTATCATGGAGACAACCAAGATCAGGCCAAGTTACAAGCCAAGCCTATAAAGAGGCGTTCACATTAAGGCATGTATTTCAAGGTTTTTTAGTAATGAAAACATGTGAAGGATAGAAAGGTTTTGAAGGAATTTTCCCAGAAACGCAATAACATCTCCAAGAATACAATCATGTGACAGACTCTCCATCAATAAAGTTACATAGCGCACCTTTAAAACTGTGAAAAACTTAACTAATTTTGCAGTACTTCAAAGTTATCCCTCACTTTCCTAACATATTTGAGTTAAAAAGCGCTCTACTCAACTGCCATAGATCTGAGCAGAGTTTTGCCCTCACAACAACAACTAGCATGCAAACAACTTATTTCCTGGTCTTGTTAGATATTTCTCATCCTTGTTTAGACCTGTATTAGTTCAGATAGTTTGTTTATATACCAACTTTGCTCTGGCTTTCTTTTTATAATTGTATGTTCAGGGCTAAATCAACAGTTTGAGTTCAATCATAAAATGTGGTCATCTGCCTCCTAAACTGCTGATGCTGAACTGACTGATTCATGCTGCAGTGGAAAAATGAAATTCTGGGGAAAGTCCCACAGACCAAACAAGGACCAGACTTGTTTGGTCTGTGGGACTTTCAGCATTAAGTGTTAAATATGACATCACGCTGGGGGAGTTATTCATGTATCTCTATAGCGGAACGTTCAGCAGTTTCCATGGTGATATGATGCACACATTAGCAAACTCTGTCAAAACATTATAAGATATTCTGAAAACTCAAAAAATACAAAATGGATTTAAACATTTCAGGAAGTAGCACAAATCAGCTCTCCTGTTGTAGTTCAGTCCTTTAAGGTCATATTGTATAAAAAATTATTTAGATTGGCTTTTAATGTTTTCTTCACAGTTTTTATTTTTCCTGTATTATTATTATTTGTATTATTTGTTTATTGCTCTATTGACTGTATCAGTGTATGTTCTCTAAAGCATCTTTGAGTGTCCTGAAAAGTGCTATATAAATAAAATGTATTATTATTATTAAAACAAAGCTTAGATTAAAGTCTAACTTGGATACACAGCTTCAGACAGAGCAGGATCTACAGTTAACATCACACCCCAAGGAATGTTCTTGACCTCAGCTGCAAGGTATGAATATATGGAATTTGATTTGAAATTCTTCTCTCTTTGATTCTGAAATTATAAAACGAGAACACTGTAAACAACAAATGCACTACCAAGTTCAAACAGGTTAAGAATTAAAAGCAAGCAAGACACACTCTATTGTTTAGTGCACAATGAAGACAACCTGTCCCTTCTTGTGAAATAAAGCAGGTCTTCAAAAACATGTGCAGATCTATTGTCTAAAATGTCAGCGTCTGTCCTGAGGTTTGGCATTGTACGTGTCTTAAATCAGCAGCCTGTGTTTTGTATGGAGCAGCCGTAGAGCTGTTTTCTCAGCATGGGGTCATGGTGCAAGAGGATGAAATAACATAATGCAACTTTCACCAAAGCAGCACAATATCATGTTTCTGTTGACTTTGGGTGTAAAGAGCAAATAGTTTTATGTGGAAAAAAATGCGTTTTATGGTCTGGTGTAAAGTTATTAAAGCTATAGGAAATGATAAAGCATTTTGAAGGAGTAAAAATGCACAAATGTCTAAAATCTTTAATGAGATTAATTGGAATCCAGAGTATGCAATATATAGACAGATCCAATATATAGGGCCAATTTAGATTCTTATCCCCAAATTCTGTCATTTTTTTTTGTGCAGTCTTTTCACACTTCGGAGTGTTTAAATAAAGGTTTATGTGGACTGGTTGGCCAAAATTAAATATTGTCTATGCTGCTAAGATTTAAGGTCAGTAGCCAATACACTAAAAAAGCAAATACTGGAGTAATATATAGGTTGGTCTATCTCTACTCTTCAACATAAGATACTCCTGACCAAGTCTAGATCATAATTTAGAAATGGGTCCTCATGCACTGTTCCATCACTACTCCTGAAGAACTGGTCAAATGCAAAGAGAAACTTTCTCTACTGGGAAAATATTTGTTCACTGTAGTGTGGATGCAATGATTAATCGGAAAAATTGTGACCAGTCGGTATTAAAATAACTGTAATCGTATCTTTACAATCTTTACCTGGTCTCTACAGACTCTAATCTCATAAATAATACGCTACATTTTCAAATACTCCATACATAGAAGCCCACTATATTTCAACATTTATCTAGTTTATTGTTCAAAAAATATTTTAGAATGGAAATATTTATCATTAACAAAGCCAATTTCCACCATTACCAACTAAAACTGCTGCCCTGCCTAATGTTATAGTCCTATTACTTAGTGTCTTAGTACTCGAGACCGAGACCGGCCTCGATACTGTTTTTTTTTTTTTCAGGCTTGGTCTCGTCTTGGACTTGACCGCTTTTGGACTCAATCTTGTCTGGTCTTGAGGTCTGACACTCGACGAGTGAGAAAAACATTGATATATATGTGGCAAAATAACTGTAAAATACAAATAATGATGAAAATTACAAAGATGGTCTCGATTTGGTCTGATGGGCCATGGTATCGGTCTTGTCTTATAATGTAAGTTCAATCCAGTGTAAAGTGTACATCTCATAACATTTTGCTTTAAGCTGTCATTACCAGCCCCTTTAGCCACCACACCTGCAAGCACGCCACATCTTTCACCTGTTAACATTAGCATGAAACCAGAGCAAACACCTCAGCTCTCCCCAGAGGAACAGGCCTCACTGCTTTAGATCCCATTAGCCCGGTCCCGCTCCACCCTCAGGCCAAAATGTCAGCAGCGCCATGGTAACGAGGCGAGGAGCGTGAAATTCCCTGATTAGACTTGGCTCCCAAATGAATACAGCTTTTGATTGATGATGACCCCGTGACCTCTGAGACACTCCCACTAGGAATAACTTTATATATTTACAAAAGTACAACCGTGAGAGTGAAGGAATCATGCATATCATAAGGAATAAGAAACAGTACAGTGGTGGTCCGACTGCGCTGTGGGGGGCATGAGATATGACATAAGGTCCTATACTATGCAGAATTGACTCTTGTGAGCTTTAAGCCATATTAGAATGTTGTTAACTCATCAATATTATACTTGGAGTTTGATTTTGTTTCAGTCACACATGTTTGAGTAGCCCTGTATTGATAGTCTGTCTACATCTCCAAAGCTCAGAATGCTTTGTTCCACCCTTTGATGTCATGTAGTGGTAGTTTTCAAGTTAACAGCTAATTTTTACCACTTGTTCCGTAGAGATGGGCAATTCCCAGGCTGAAATCATCCAAATGATTCTTGTGAAGGTGCATGAAGTTTAAAAACACAATGGAGCACTTCCTGTATTACCACATGACAGAGAGTTTTTCCTTTGAGAGAAGAACTCAGCCTAAATATGCAGGGTTTGTGTGTTAAACATGTGTGAATTAAACAAAACACAACTCAAGGTATGTTTTTGATGTGGAAACAAGACTGACGTAGTTTGGTTCTGGTTTAGTCCAGACTTCATGATTTTTTACCTGTTTAATCTGAGTTATGGACTTGTTTGGTATTTCAGCATCTGAATGAACCTCAGTCTAGTTGTTAGTATTGCTTCAATCAGTCTGAATCAGAATGAAGTTTAGATCTCAGCCCAAGTGTATTCTTAAAAGGCCCATAGTATACTATTTTCTGATCTGTTATAATGTTTCCTCATCAGTTGTGTTTTGTTTCATTCACATGTTTAACACACAAACCCTGTATATTTAGGCTGAGTTCTTCTCTCAAACAAAAACCACTCCACACCACCTTGCGATGTCATGTGGTAATACAGGAAGTGCTCCACTGTGTTTATCAACTCCATACATCTTCACTAGAATCATTTGGATGATTTTAGTCCTGGAATTGAACTGAATAAAAGGTAAAAGGAGCTGCTCACTTCAAAACTAACACTACACGATGTCATGATAATAAAAGATTACTCAAAAAACACAACTCTGGGTATGATTTTGAGGAGGTAGTATGGCTTAACACTCACAACAGTCAATTTTGTGTAATATAGGACCTTTAAGTAGACAGATTAGTCCAGTATTTAAGCCTCATTTTAATACATTCAATTGTGTAGAGATTTCTTGCAAAAGTTGGAAGTACATATCGACAGCAGTGTTTAAAAATACTTTGACACATAGTATAATATCATTTTCTGGTGGGCCTCATAAGATTTCCTTTAGCACAAATAGCCCTCAGTCTGTACAGTTGGCCTTTGCTTAGACATGATTGAGAGGACAAAAGTACTAGTGTGTCCATGCCAGCGTGTTCAGAGCTGCTCCTCCATGTGATTTGTAGGACGATATGTAAGGCACTCACAGTACAAGGAAGTCTGACCCTGTCCAGTGTGCGTACAAATCTACACTATATGCTCTTCAAGGACAAGGGAATACTTTAGTGTCTGAATGTGAATAAGTAGTTAGCTAGTTTTTGTTTTTTCAGTTTGATCATAATGGCTTGAGGTTAATGTGTATAAATGTTTGGGGCATTTTGTGAAAGATCAAAATCTATTTAAATCAAAATACACTTAAAAACTCAAACTCAAGTAACTTTGATATTTAAGTGAAGACATTTTTTTTTTTTTTGTTAAATGTAAAGGTACAATATTATGCAAAATTGAGTCTAGTGACCTTTAAACTATTTTACAATGCTGTTACCATCTCAAGAGTTGTATTTTGTTTCATTCACACATGTAATCCTTTGTTAGTCTACATCTCCAAAGCTCAAAATGTTCTATTCCACCTTGTGATGTCACATAATGGGCCTACTAGTACTAGTACTTTGAATGTTATTTGGAAGTAACCTTGTTTTCTTCTGTACAGGTATGAAGGACTTGACATAACTGGTCTGAAACTGCTGTCTTGTTATCTAGCTGCATCAGGACACTTGATTTGATTTGACCAACAGTGAATACATCAAAGCTTAGTTCATAAGCATGACCTATAGCCTGTATCGCAGTTCAACTTGTAACCTCTTTTCTATGAACATGAAGAACAACTTTGAACATTTCCTTTACAATTCCTTCATATAATCACATTTTCAAATCAAGAGCAACAAGAGCTAATAAATGAAATTAACATGTCTGGTACAAATACTGAGGAAGACGTCAATCTGTACACTTCTCATGTGCTGTGCAATTATAATGTGTTTTCCAGTTGAATTCTAAAATAAATAGAGTCTTTAATTAAATCCATAGTATGTAACTTTATAGTCAAATATAGACTAAAACAAAAGCATGTTTTTTCATTGTGGTTGCGTTTATTGCACTGAAAAATATGCATCCTTATTGTGAGTGGGTGGTTGTCTCGATTGAAATGTTCCTTTGGCCATAATATTCCACAGTCTGGCATAAAACACATCTATCTCCATGAAGAATGTGCCTGTGTAATTTTAAGTTTCATGGAGTCATGCAGATGACTGGCTGGCTAGCTCCAAAAAGTTACATACTGTACCTTACAACATACAAAGGAATCAATATAATATGTAGAGGTTATCTTCCTGACATGTGGCCTATAGAGAAAACAAAAATGAAAGAATACAGTTATAAAGTATGTAATCTCCACTTTCTCCAAATGTTTCAACACTCTGACCAAATCCAGACACTGCAGAGCCTGTCTAGTATAAAATATGCAGGCTCCTCTCATTATCTCACAGTGTTTCTTATGGCAGCCTGATGAAGTTAAACTCATTACAGAGCACTTGATTTGACACTAATTCTCAGTGCGTGGACGTGCAGGCTCGAGAGGTGCTGCTGGCTCGAACACACAAGAACCACACTTTATTTGGTTCTTTTTGGAGCGGTCGAAAAGGATGAAGAGAAAGAGGGAGGGATGGAAAAAGAGAGAGAGGCTCATTAGGGAGAGCCATATGGTGGAAGTTACAGCCCATTATCACAGAGCACTCAGAGTCGTGTGTTTTGTTCACAGCTTTCCACAAACTGGCTTTTCATTTGAGCATTTGACAGTCACAACAGTCTGGTAAATATGGTTTATTAAGAATCATTTCACTGTACAACTTTGTAGTAAATATGAGAGTTCAGTATCTATGAGCAGAAACAAAGGCAAGCACAAGCCATTGCTCTTCCTGTTTTAGAGATTAAACTAGATTAAAATATTGAATATAATCTATGATAAATGCAAACAATACTTGAGCAAATAGGGCTTAAAGGGCCGATATTACACTATTTTCTGATCTATGTGATGTTTTTTCCTCATCATAAACACAGCTGGAGTTGCGTTTTCACACTTATTTAACACACAAATCCTGCATAATGTATTATTAGATTTCTTCTCTCAAACAGAAACACTCTATCTTGTGATGGCATGTGATAATACAGGAAGTGATCCACTGTGTTTTTAAACTCCACACACCTTCACTAGAGTCATTTGATTAATTTCAGCCCTGAAATAGTCAATCTCTACAGAACAAAAGGTAGCTGTGGAGAATCCTTTTCTATTTGTGTAATACGGGATCTTTAACTGTTGTCTGCAATTGACCCAGAGTGCCCATTCACTTATTTTGATAACAACCACCAGGAGGGAGGATGCAGGGAGAGCATCCAGATTATGAAGAAAACATGGAGGAGTTATTTGAGGGCATTGAAACAGCATCCCCATAATGACACAGGGCCATTGTACGCATACAGATAGTGAAGTTTGTGTGTGAGATTATAGTGACAGGGCACAGGGCTGGAGGGAGTGTGGTGAGTGCAATAGAATGACAGTCTTCTGCACTGAGAATGAGCGGGGAATGATAAGAAGTGGAGATGAAAAGCATGGAGCCCTGTAGCGCATTTTAATTTCCACTGCATCCAGCCTACTCCCGGGTAATACTCAAAGACAAGCAGTACAAACAGGCTACACCACATTTTATAGCAACTTTGAATGCAAAAAGTTTTCAGAATGATGCTGCATATTTAGAAGTATGGAAGGGGCATTGAAAAATAAAATATAAACAGTTCAAAGTAAGGTATAGAATGCAAAGTTAAACATAAATATTGATGACATGATGTTTAAATGTGCATTATGTAACTGTGCACTTTTGTGGTGGGGTATTCACTAACTAAACATATCTATTTTGTATTTGTTCAGTGACATGTGTTTCTATTGCTCACAACATCTTGTAAAACTTTTTTTGTGAGCAGGCTCACCTCTCCACAGATCTGACTTAGTCTGGTGGCATCACCTACTTATCTCTAGGGAAATAGAAAAGTTGCCATATTCTAGGCAAAGCAACATCATGAAGACGAGCAGATGGTTAAGGTGACTCTCTACCAGAAAAGGTACATAGACCACCTTTAAGTATAAATAAACAATAGTACCAATTGGCCAATATCATTTGTCACATTTAAATTATTATTATTAAATTATCAAGTGTATTTGGGCACTATTTAGAAAATGAACTAGATGGAATAAACAAACAGGAATTTGTTGATTTTAAGATCTTAAGTTATGAGTGCTAGTAATTGCCAACTTGCTCTATTATGTTGCTGTAAATGAAATAAAAGGGTTTAAACAAAATATATTATGTGATTTCAATGTCAAATTGTCAACCAACTAAACTCTACTTGATTCATAACCTGCATAATCATGTGGGCTTAACCTTAATAAAAACTCCCCATATTCCCCCCCATATTCTGCTGCCCTTACCATGTGTTCTGTGCCTCTCCACAAGGATAAGATGAATGGAGAGCCCACTTCACATCCCCAGCTTATACGAGGGAGACTAGAGCCAGCTGATTTGACTGAAGACTCTCCACTTCTCAAGGCTACGCCCGCGGTGATCCTCCCTCCACCCCATCTCCACTGATCCCCCTTAGGCTCTCAGCGGGATCATGCTTCACATCACTTTGTCCTCCAGCTCCAAAAAGTTTCTGACAGGTCGTTTGGTGGACCGCACAAATCTATTCCTTCCTCTAAAATAGTCCTCCTTTCTCTGCTGTTGACTTTGGAAGTTCTGGACACAGCGGTGAAGAGCCAGAGGGACACGGGGTTCTTTGGAGACAGATTTGATGGTTCGCTCCATGAGAAAAGGGTTGGTGCATGTGTGAAGTGTGATAGATGGTGCCTTAGCAGTGAGAAAGGACTTATAAAGTGTGATTTAATACACCTTAGTCTTGGTGTTTCTTGTATTATGGCTTTAAATTATGTGTGTGTCTGCCTACAATACTATTGTATTGTTGATGTTGATTTGTTAGCACGAAATTGGACAGTACTAAACCGCAAGTGTGCTATGAATGCAACACTGTGAAATACTATTACTACTATTGAAAGACAAAGTTGAGGCAGTTTTCTGTAATGTTACGATTTGCCTTAAAAACACAGAAGAGCTTAAAAGACAGCATTCTAAAATAACTGAAAGCTTACAGAATATAAATGTTATACAAGGTAATATAATTTGGTAAAAAAGAATTCATAATAATCCAATATAAATTAAATTTCATATTAAAGGTGCATTATGTAACTTTACTGAATCTACGGCCCTTCTCTTTTGGCTTGTTTGGTGAGACTGGACCTGTGTGTGTGTGTGCGTGTGTGTGCGTGCGTGTGTGTGTGTGTGTGTGTGTGTGTGTGTGCATGTGTGTGTATGTGTGGACATGCTGTGGTGCTTATCTACAAAGTGACAGGGAAGAGCAGGGCCAGAGCGTCCAGGGTCCAAACAACTGAATCTGTCAGAAGCAGGCGCCAGGTGCAGAGATCAACATCACAACCAAGATGGACTGCAACTACCAAGAGCAAGGTGGAACATCTCAGATTCATAAAAAACTGTTCTTTCATAATAACACATGGGCCAATCTGGGAGGTTAGAACTCAGTGTTTTCTGTACATTTATGCAACAGGTTACTTGCTTTGTTGGGGCCATATTTAAATGGCTTCTTGGGGGGAGGATAGTTTCCAAAATTTTGATATTTCTTATATTCTTTATCAATGTTCATGCAACAATGTACAGTCCAAAATCTTGATAAAATAAATAAAGCTGTACAAAGCATACAACTTGTTACACAAATAAAAATGATAACAATAATAGCACCTTTTCTTATGCAAGCTTTTGGGGCCTAAGGTATCTGCACCCCTAACTTTTTTGGTGGAGGATCGGGCACCTGTTTGTCCATGGAGATTGTATCCTGGAATGTTTCCCTTTTTTGAATTCTTTATGCATCTTTGCATTTATTCAGTGTTTAATGCTAAAAATATCTTGAAGTTTTCAATACAGATCTGACCAGTCACTTGTACTGGTACTGTCACCTGCTTGTCTCCATAGAGATGTTAGTGCTTTGCTTAAAATGTTCCACAGTATAGCATTGAATGTATATATCTCTATGGAGACAAGCTGGTGGCAAACCCTACTCTCTAGAAAGTTGCTTTTAATTATTATTACATTGTGCAGATGTCAGTATGGCAATTTTCATTTTCAGCTACTACAATTTGCCAAATGTCTCTACCAGCTCTGCGTTCAATTTCACACTTCTGTCAAAGCACATGAAACAGAAAATTTCACTTGGTTTAAATATTATCTTTTTTTTTTTTTTTTTTTATCATTTGCTTGTTTTTTACTCTGGACCACGAGTCTGCAATAACAATATCTCTCTATATCTATACATGTACATTCACAGACAATAATATAGATATTTGGCATTGAGATTTGACACCCAGCGTTTTCTTATCTTAGTAGTAGTTCAGCTGCGAGATACAGACTCTAAAATTAACAGCAAGCGTGCCCTGTGTATCTGTACTGTTTTATTTGTGGGCTGTTAGTGCAGTGTGGACGCAGCTCTCAGTCAGAATACATAACAAAGCATGAAACATTGATTCAATCAGGGAGCAACAAGCAACATGAAAGAAGCAAATCAACAGCACTTCAGTCAAACAAACACCAGCCAGCGTCTTCAGAGGCTCACAGCATCTTCGTGCATGTACAAAGAGCTTGACTAGCCACTGCAAATTCTGATAATTTCTTTTCAAATGATACAAATGTTAGAGAATTTCATGTGAAGTTAGCTGCAACTCAGAGTACAACAGACTTTTGTGTTTCTTCTTGTTATATTTTTTCAGTAAAAATCTGCAGAGGTTAGAAGAGGCTACAGTGAAGTTTGATACTGAGACTTCTTGTTCTTTATTTTTCTTGAGAGGTTGGATTTTGCGCTCCAGTCATAACACAGATCATCATGAGAGATTTGGCACTTAATGGAGAAAGTATCAAATCCAACTGTCTCTGAAAATATTTGTATTTAATGACCAGGTGAGAGAGTGAATGACTGAACAAAATAGGTCCATTTCAAAATCAAAAAGCACCCTAATCCTAACAAAATAATCATGATCATGCTTGTAAGGTACAGTATGGAACTTTTTGGAAGTGGCATGTAACCTGCATAATTCCATGAAAATAGAAAGTTAAAACTATACTTTAGAACAGACTCCAAGGAAATAGTTCTATGCCTTAACTGTGGAAAATTATAGAAAAAACAAAATTTCTCTAGAAACAAGCAGAAGGGGGCCATTCTCCAGGCCAAATAAGAATCAGGATTGTGGAGATGCAAGCCAACTCAAGGAAAAGATGCATGGTTTTCTAAGTTTTTTTTTATTTAAAAAGTGTTTGAATTGAGTCTATTTTTGGGTTACAAGTTACAGATTGGAGCTTTAAATAGCATATGTTCCATCGCGGAAGTGGATTTTTTCTGCCAAAAATTGTACTCAAGTGTAACTTTACTTCAAAATAATATTACTGCTAAAATGTTTAAAGTGTCAAATATACTACTTTAATACGAGTTAAAGTTTGGTGTCTGCAAACTACTCAAAGAAGTATAGATTTTTCAAAAGAAAATGTAACTGAGTACTATCTACCTGTTTCATTCACTAGTATTTCTACACAGTTTCCGTGGTGTAAGTCTAATTTTGAGATCAGGTAAAAATTTGGAGAAAGTGGTTTGAAGGTTTGACAGCAGACCCACAGCAGTGAGTGGATTGACAGGGCCAGTGGTTGCCTGTGTGAACCCCGGGCTTGCGTCAGCTAATCTTGTGAATAATGCAAAATCATGAATAAACATCGCGCCGAGTCGCACAGTACAGAAGACCTGCCTCTTTTTTTCACTCTCCCTCCATCTTCCCGCCTTTTCTCTTTTACACAAAAACTCCTTCCTTCCCAGGCCCAATCAAACACTCCCACCATTTCCCTCTTTCTCTCTCTCTTCCTCCGTCTCTCACTTTCTCTCTCGCCTCTCGCTCCACCATCCTCTCTCTCGCTCTCTGTCTCGCTCCCCTCTCCCTCGCTCTTTCTCTTACCCCTCACTCCCTCCCTCCAATCCAATCTCTCACCTCCTCCCTCCCTCCGTCCCTCCTCTTCTCTCCCTTTCTCCCTTCTCTCCCTTCCTGTCTCTCTCTCCTCCTTTCTTTGGCCCAGTCTGACACACATTGTAGTGGACGAGCGACAGGGTAAAGAAGCCTATATGAGCTCAATGGCAGCCCTGGTAGAGTCTCAGAGCAGCACAAAGCCTGCCCACTGGGAATAGGCCCACAAAAGGCAAAGGGGGCTGTGCTCTTCTTTTGCTCGGCCGCGTCTGAAGGGTCCGGGCCGCTCCACCTCCTATAAATAATACAACAGAGCACAACAAAAAGAGGAGAGAAAAACACTGCCACCGCATCAGCCTGTGCTACAAGCTGGTCCCAACTTTTCTGTATGCCCCTGCTGCGTCCCTCTGTCGTCTAGAAACACCACTGCAAGTACAGCAGAAAACTGAAAATTAAAGGTGCTCTATGTAACTTAGGCTGGAATCTTCCACTGTACGGCATTAAACTTGTCTGCCTTCAAGGAGACTAGCAGGTGGTGCCAGCTATCAAGTTACAGGTCAGGTCAGGTTTTGCAACGTGTTTTTACCTCCACAGTTCAAAGTTGACACATACATCTTTGAAACCTTTGTCATTTTAATATAACGTTTATACTTATAACTTTTTTAAACACACAAATAGAAAAAAACATGTCTCTTATATTATGATGTTTGTTCTAGTCTTAGCCAATATAAAAAGGGAAGCATGCATTTTAAATTTCCAGTGGCGTAACATTGGAATCTCATTGGAATCCCCTCCCTCCTCTCGTTCTGCTCTGGTCCAGTCCAGGACAAACAAACTGGTTTCATAAAAGCAAAAGCTGAGAGGACACACAGCCTCCGAGGGGTGACTTCCACTGGACACAGCTTACAGCAAATCAACACACATTTATGTGGGAGAGTTTTAGTGCAACAGCAAACACAATGTTAGAGATAGTAGTGGCAATTATAAAGGTTGTCAAAAATAAATAAATCAAAGATCACTACTAAAACTATAGTATCAAAAAACTACACTCATCTGAAAAAAATGACATGAACAGAACAAAGTTGGATTTTTAAATAGTTTCAAATGTTATGTCAAGATATAGTTTTATTATTGTAGTATGAAAATGTGGATCTACTTATATCTACTTTTTAAATTTTCTGTGATTTAATTCTAAAAGTAGCACATTTCCTTTAGTTATTGAAAATACAATTATGAAGTAAAATACTAAAATACAGCAACTATTTATTTTACTATGAAATGTGTTAAGATTTGTAAAGTAATGTAGCATGTGCTGATTATTTGGCACAACAGATCAAACGCAACTTATAATTTGGACATTTGCAGATGAAAAGTGCCATGTTTTTGCACCTGTCACTCATTATGTGTCTAATCTTCAGAGCGCAGTGCAGTGTGTATCCGGAGTCCATCATTAGACTCACCATTATCTCCCTGCCTGACCTCTGACCCTCTTATTACATGCAAATAGGCCTGCTTTATGTGCACCTCAAACTAGACCCCCACTCACAGAGAAAGGGGTGCTCTGGCTCCGCACTCAAAGACATCTCTCCATCCATCTCCCATTCTGTGTGTCAATGCAGACCGCGGATCTCATGATGTCAGCATTCAAAGCAGGCCATGCAGGAGGATTGGAAGCAAATAATTAAGAGAGTTTGTACCAAAGACTTCAAAACATATAGTTAATGGAGCAGGGTTTTCTCTTGAATGGGCCCAAAGAGGCACTAGGCGTTTGACAAATTTGAGGCTGCAGTGATTTCAAACAAGTACTGCTGTACAGACCTATGAAGTTAGTTTGAGTAGTAGAGCTAATGTTGACAATGGATTATTGTATTGGTTCCAGATGCCAGAGATACAAATTCAGACAGAAATGAACTACTTAAAATCAATAATTCATTTCCATACCTAATTTCACATTTAGTATCAATTAAGTAAAATTAGTTATTAGTAAAGAAAAAAATAATAATTTTCCATCTCTAACATAAGTCCACAGAATATACACGGCTGGATATACACGGTCAAAAGTTTTAGAACACCACACTTTTTCCAGGGTTTTTTACTGTTTACTGTTTACTTTGTTGACTAAAACATATTCTAAACTTCTGATTCATGAAAGTGTCCGCCTTTGGCAGATATAACAGCTGAACACATTCGTGGCTCGTTCTTTTTACAACAGAAATCAATTATTCTTCAGAAATTCTTCCCAAGTCTGTTGCAGAGGTTCCCATAAATGTGTTGCACTTGTAGGATGCTTGGCTTTCACTCTTCTGTCCAATTCATCCCAAAACCAACTCAATGGGGTTTAAGTCTGGAGGCTGTGCTGGCCACTCTGTGTTTTCAAGCTTAACATCTTGTTCTTTTTTCCTGAGCTAGTTTTGGCAGAGCTTGGACTTGTGTTTTATTATCTTTTATCTTTTTTTAACCTCTGGCTGTTCAGTACCTACCTTTGTACAATTTCAAGCTGTTCATTGGACTTGCACGACTTAAACTGCAATAAATAACTGAAAAAACGAGGGTGTTCTAAAACGTCTGACTGGTAGTGTATATGGTCTATTTAAAGCTGTATAATGGTAATTGATCACATTTTTACATATTGCAAAGCACTTTACATCAGTTCAGTCACCCATTCACACACACATTCGTACACCAGTGTATGCAAACACTGCAGCATTTATCTGCTGAAGCTGGAATCACACTGCCAACCTGTGGGTCAGTGAATCTGACCACTCAAACAATGATGTTTATGTTGAGAATGAGCTTTGAACCGCCAACCTTTAGATCAATGGACAAACACTGCCAATTGAGCTACTGTCGCCCCATATGATTAATACATCAGATAAAAATTGATACAGTTCCCAAAACAAACGTATACAAATATAAATCTATATTAAACAGTTCAGTTTGTTTATTTGAGTATCATGAAGTGGATCAAGTGTAAACTACAATAAACTCCACGCACTCTCATAAACTAGTATTGACACTTGATACTCGCTTAAAAACACATCAAAATAGTGTTTATAATTGTGATACTAAAACCAAAATAGAGCATCAAGACTACTATAGAAAACACAAGTTCATATGTGTGATTCTTCTAGTCCTGGAGCACAGTGCATCGAGCCACTGCAAATGAAACCCTCCCTCCCTCTTACCCACTAATAAATATTGTCAGCATATTCTCAAGTCATATAAACTCATTTGACTGCAACCACATGTACCAAATTTTCCATCAAAGCATCCAGCCAGCAATTACTCTTCACATTTTATTAAAACTCAGTCAAAAAGTGCATGCATATTTACTTTGCACACAGTAGCCTTCGGATCCACCGACTATAAACAGAATCTCATTTCAGAAAACCCTTCCAAAAACCCAAACAAATCATCCAAGTTTTGAAGTCGCACCAACTCATCCAAAACACACAACATCTACTGCCAGAGTTCCAGAGTTTTCCCCCCAAAAATATACTCTTTCTTTCTGTCTGTCTGTCATCTTTTCCTCCTCCTCTCTCTCTCTTTTTCTCCTATCTCTTTGTTTACCTCATTTGAGCATGTAAAGCAGCGCTGTGGAGTTGTTGTGTTGTCACGGTAACGAGATGCATTACCTGTCAGGCGGTGGGGATGAGCAGAATTCCGCCCCCGGTCAGTGTTTGGTGCCTGAGGGGGCTTTTCCGTGACTGTTCCTCCGAGCGCACACCTGGATACTGTCTCCACTCTCCGTCTGCAGTTTGACATTTGGAACGGTGAAGATAGAAGACACTGTGAGGCAAAAAACACAAGATTATACAGTATGTCAAATGATGAAATGGAAAATATAAGAATGCGGATTTCAGAGTGAGTTGTTACAAATATAGATGGTTGTTAAATGAGCGTTTGGGGGCTTGTTTGCAGCAGTAGGAGATATTGGAGCGAGTTGCGTCATTACACTGAGATACTTGAGGTTGCACGAAAATAGTTCAGTAATAATTTGACGACAAAACATTTGCGTCTTTCAGATATTTTTGTAGCAAGAGAAAATGCACCATGGGATTGGGTATGATTGTGAATAACAGCGAAATACTTCTAGCTACAAATTGTACTCAAGTAAGAACAAAACCACTTTGAAATAATATTACTCAAGTAGATGTGAAAAGTAGTAGTCCAAGAAATTGCTCAAATATGAGTAAAAAGTATACTACTAAAGAAAGAAAAACTGTATGTGTAACTGTGTGGACATACAATCTGATGTATAATATGAAGTTAATGAATTTGGAGGGAATGGACAATATTATTTTGACATACACAGTGGAAAGAGTGACCAAAATCTTTACTCAAGTAAGAGTACTCTTAATTACTCAAGCAAATGTAACTGAATAAATGTAACTAAGTACAACCCACAACCCTGCTAACCAGTGCTATTGTACCATACTATCATAAACCAGGGTTTTGTGTATACAGACTAGAGGATCATGATGTTCTGAGCAAACTACACTTTTAGAATCTGTCCTTGAGGTTGCCCTTGAAAGCTGTCAGTTAAAAGCAGGAGGAAATACAGGCAGGTTTTCAGTGAGAATTTCTTATAGGAGCTATATCTGATGTTTTTGATCCAATGTGTGCATTTTTTCCCTCTAGTAGATATAGTGCAAAAGCATCTCTTAAGGTTTAATCACAAAGCATTTTTATTTACTACTAATACTAATACTACACGCTAAATGAATGAACTGAAGTGAACTATAACACTTTACAACTTCTTTTGAAAGCTTCTCTCTCTCCTCCACTGAGCTGCTGTATCCAAACTCTGTCCATTGTTCTTAATAAACACATGAATCCTGAGAGGACTTCATTTTGCCCTTTTCCTCTCTCTCCCCTCACTGTCGGACGCCCACACTCGCTCAAATCAAATTAAAAATGTCACCCTCCGATCCGTGCAGTAGCAGCGACCTCGGGAGTGCTATTGTCTTGTATAATTCTACTTTTGTGTTCCGTAATCTGGCCTGCTATTGTTTGGATTAATCCATAACACTGGGGAGAAAAGGGAGCACAGGCGATCGCTCAAACATACTGTTAATCTGAGCCGGGACTGGCACGCTCCACAATGACTTCATCAGAGCCCTGAACATTTAGAGTGGGATCAACTCAAACTGGAGATTATTCTTATAGGGCAAGTAAGGCTTTCTCTCTCAATAATATTAACAATTAATGGTGTGCTAGTACTAAAACATAAAAATCATGAACAAATTAGATACATTTTCAGGTAATGGTTTAAAGCTGCACACAGCTACTTTTCTGGTGGAAGGTCCGCCACTCGCTGTTCTACCTGGAAATGACAGGGCTTAAATGACAGTGCTTTGCCTGTGAGGTTCCGCAGTATGACATTAAGTGTTTCCACCTCCACAGAGATGAACATATGATGTGACCAGTAGAAGTTGATGGTTAGATCTGTGGAGAGCTGAACCTGCTCACAGTAAGAAAAGTTGAATCTTGTGCACATTAATTCTTGAGAACATCTTTAAAAAAATTTGTTTCAAACCAGATCAACATTGGACTATGACAATGTTGAAAAAGGCATTCTATTCTATTCCATTCAATTATTTTACTCTAACCCAGGGGCACCAAACCATTTTTCTTTGGCAGGCAAAAATGAATACATGCTAGCGAACCAAGGTCCAAACCTATGAATGAATTAGACCCTTCAAGGGTCAAGTTGTGGGCACCCCTGGGGTAACCTTAACATCTATTCCACTGTTACACAGAAAACTTTATTTAATGTATGAAACAATTTTTGAAAAGACTGTGTATTTGTTTGCCTATCTACACTTTATGAGGCACTGATTGAACCTGTGTAATTGAATGTTGAGGGGAGGTCCAGCAGCACGTCTGACTCAGTATGGTGCTATTTGCATAAACCGCCGCCAAATGCTCACCAAGCATTAATTAGCTACATCTTTATCTCCCGTCCAGCGCTCATTTGCATAATTTTGACATGTTCCCCCCTTCGCTCTCCTGTAAAAATACACACACACATTTACATAGATCCCATTTACTGGTGTTTATCCAATGTCGTCCTCATTTTGTGCTACTATTTTAATTCCACTTTGCTGCATTGAGTTTGATAAAGTGAAAGGGAGAAGAAAGAGACAGTTGGAGCAACGAAAGATGACAAAAATCAAAATGGAGTCATGGCTGTCTATGCTAGTGACCGCTCTCTCATTCACACACACGAGCCAACCTGCTGAGCGCTGATAACAGGATTAATAAGACTGAAAAATCCTAATCGGCGAGAATTAAAAGCGGAATATTGCTGTTAAAATTACAGTGGTGTCAGAGGCAGGTTAGCATGCGGAGCTAATGAATACAAGCTTATAGGATTGGTGATGTATGTTAGTGTAACCTGTCAAGTGATTTGAAACTGGCAAACGCTTGCTCCCGACTATAACCTCATTCTGTAGGATTAATTGAAATGTAGCAGAAAAGATTAAGCTCAGGCCTGGTACTTTCACGTGGTACTATATGAGTTCATGTAGTGAGTTATGTAATATATTTCTACCTCCATAGATACTTCAAGCTGCACTATGTGACTTCTTTGGTGGAGGGTTCATCACTTGCTTGATTTTGATGTTCCACAATATGGTACTAAATGTAATTAAATGTATTCATCTCCATGGAAACAAGCAGGTGACACCATCAGGATGAGTGACAGGTCCAATCTGTGTAGAGACGAGCCCACTCACAGTAAGAAAGCATAGTTGTCTAGATTTTTTTTTTTTCTTTGTTCACTGAGACAAAAGGGTGGCCAACTCTCCACCCAAAAAGCTCCATAATACACTTTTAAGTAGTATGGGTTGTCTTCACAATTTGAGATTGTGTTAAATTCCCTGATGCTCTGCAGAAATAATTGGAGGAACATGCATACATGAATGAATATTTTAAGTTTAAAAGTAAGCAGTTGTGTGATAATTGTTCACAACTACCCTCTTAATAATTCTACACTACCACATTAAAGACATCAAGGTACACAGCGCCCCTAGAGGCCTGAAACCAGTCTAGTTTGCAGTATCTGAATTTATCTATCATGATGTAAACAAGCCCTGAGTTGCCACTTACTGCATTTTCAATACAAAAGTTGGAAGTGCATAATATTAAAGTTAGTGAGGGGTGTTTTTTTTTTCTCTCTCTCTCTTCAGCTGACCCATAT